>NC_045786.1:148610928-149846300 GCF_009873245.2 Balaenoptera musculus
AAGTGAATTTTTGCCTGAAAAACACAAACTTTCCAATGATATTTCATTATGTAAATATATCCCTTTGATGGAACTTGATGAAACTTGCAAGTCCTTCAGGTCTTGTAAAGAAACATCATCAGGCCTTTTTCCAACTCTGGTGAATTCATGGAAAGTCATGAAGATCCTATTAACTCTTATGGAAACTATGGCTTTAACTAAAACAGTGTAGAATGAGTGTGCTCTGGTCTCAAGGGGCTGCTCCCTGGGATCTGCACTGAGGCCCAGGGTCTGAGCTGGCCACAGAGGTATGGTCAGTTGCTGTGCTGTCTAAGGTTTATGTATGCATTGCTTTGTCTGTCCTGCAGTACCTGCTTCCCTAAGTAAGCTGCTCTGCTCCCACTCCAATGTGCTAGGAAAGGAACTCACAGTTCATCTGTCTCCCTGGTAGGCCTGTGGCCCCTGCCAGGCCAATCAGAGACTTCTCTGTGGTTTTTAAAGCTTGAAGCTGGAGGAGAATTGACCTTTGCCTTTTAGAGCATGGAATTGGGAGGAGGTGATGCAAGGGCAGGTGTCAGCCTCCTTCCCTGTCACATGGAGAAAATCTACAGAAGGATAGAGGGGCCTCAGTCAAGATACAGAAATGCAAAGAGAAAAAGAAACCTAATATCCACGGTTAAGGGTCTGAGTCCAATTGCACTTTAGGCCACCTCATTCCCTGAACTTCCCGGTTATGAGAGCCAACAAATGCCCTTTTTCCTTAGGCAGATTTGGGTTTTTGTCAGTTGCCATGGAGAGTTCTGCCATGGAGAGTTCTATAATCCTGGAGAAACATGTGCAATTTCCTTCCCACACTTAATGGGGACTAGTACCAGCTCAGCCAGGGAAACAGCTCTGTGGGCCTCTGCTTGGACAGAGTGCTGTGGCAGAGAAGGCCAGTTGCCCTCCCCAAACTCAGGCTCTCCCTTCCCTTGCAGACACTGTCACTGGGGGATTGGCACCTCACACCCAGACTCTACTTCCCATCTCCTCCTACGTTTAGGTGGGAACGCATGGTAAGCTCTCACCAAGGGAATGTGAGGGGAAGTGACATGTGTCAATTCCAGGCTGGAAGGCAGTGAAGAAGGAGGGATTCCTCACCATTCTCTCCTTTTTGCTGCCCATTAGCTGGATAAAGAGGGTTCTGAGACCTTCAAGGATAGCAGAGCCACAGTTGGAAGGAGGCTTGGTCCTGCCTTAAGGCCAGGAAAACTCCCCTTTGACTGTTATGTGAGTGAGAAATAAACTTTTATGGTGTAAGCCACTGAAATGTTGGGGATTTGTTTGATACAGCAGCTAGCACCACTCTAATACATTTCCAAGAGCTGGCTGGCGCTGGGTTTAGTTGAAGATTCTGTAAGTACGAAGATTCACAGGCAAAGCTCAAGAGAGAGAGGCCCAGAGGTGAAACAAGAGCTGAATTCTATGGTCAAGTCCAAGGGATGATTTCAAGGATGGAAACAGAAGACAAAGTCGGATGGTCAGCTACCAGGTTGACCCTGAAAGAAGTAGTGAGTGGGGAATTAGAGCAGGGGCAGATACGAGGTGAGAGCCAACCAAACGGGATGCCTCTGGCTTGGTTTTTGTGGCTGCCAGCAGCGTGGAACATGGGTGGGTCTTCCTGGTGTAGAGGGCCAGGGGCGGGGTGGGCAGGAAGCACAGGTAGCCTGAGGGAATGGTGCCAGGTGTCAAACCAGAGGGATGAGTAGAATCCACAAACAGGAAGTCAGTCATGACATCAGAACCTTCAAGTCCTGGGAACATGTCGGGATGTAGAACAGGAAGCAGGTCAAGGCAAGTGGTTTAGAACTAATGACAGAGCTATTTTGGAAGCCTCGTTCTCCGTGGAGTCTTGGGATGGGCCTGGTAGGTAAAGGAAAGGGAGGTAGCAGGCCAGGTGGGGATGGGGCCAAAGGACGAGCACACACCCTATCCAAAGGGGGCAGCTGTTGCTCAGCTCCTGCAGATCATTGCAGTGTGGACGTGCAACCCAGTGTCTTCAGATCCTCCAATTTTTCAAGAAAAGCAGGAAATCCGGATTTTTTTTTTTCTTTTTGGTGGGGCAGGGGGGGAGTGAAATCTCCTGATTTTTAAATGCTGGCAACTAATTCAAAAATTTGAAAAACAGCCTGTAGGCCAAAGAAAACACATTCACAGTCTGAATTGGCTCACAGGCTGCCAGCTTTGGGCCTCCGGCTTAAAGGAAATGGGCAGAAACAAAAACATGTAAAAAACAAAACCAGAAAACATAAAAATCATTCATAGTTTCCCCTGATTTCCAAACACCACAAGATACTACTAGAAGAAGAGCTTTGCTACCACCGCTCACAAAACCACAATATGTTTGGCCTTCAGAAAAGCTATGGGCTTCTGGAAAGCTATGGGCTTCTGCCAGAGAAGTACCTTGTAGTTCCCCAAATCTGTTGCAGTTTTCTCAAAATTCGACCTATAGCTTTGATGGAGTGAGCTAATTTTCTTTCATCTTTCTCTCAGGCACACCAGGTTTTCTTTTGTTGTTTGTTTGTTTGTTTTGGTATATCAGTTTTTAGGTTGACTTTCTTTTCTGAAAGGCCATCTACTCTATCTTGACAGCTGTGTTTCCAGTAAGAGCAATTACCTGAGTGAAGGCAATTTAGAGAAACAGTACGTGAGCCAAATAAGAGTTTGGCTAACTAAATTTTATGATAGGAAATGCTTCCAGGCCAAAAACCTCAAAAAGTGATCAAAGGTTTTCAAAGACTGGATCTAACTAGTTCAGTTTATTAACCTTGGCCTGTGTCCGAGCCAGGGTTTTTAGAGGATGTGGCAAATACAGAATCTGATTTTTTTAAGATGTGGTCTCTTAGGGGGTATGTGTCTACATGACTGGCTGCTGAACTCTTCATTTTTGGTGCCCCAACTTAGTATCTAGCTTAAGGCTTTGTACATCCCAACTGTCATATTTGCCCAGGACTGAGATGTTTTTCCTGGGATGTAGAACTTTCAGTACTAAAACTGGGACAGCTTTGGGCAAACTAGGACAGCTGGTCACCCTACACCCCAAGGTCCTTTTCTCAGGGTTCATGCTGTGAAGTTCTGACACCTTTTGACTGTCCCTTAAAAAAATAATAAAAAACAAAAAACCAACTACAACAGTGCTGCACTCTCCTGGTTTTCTTTCTGTTTCTCTAATTGCTCTTACTCATCTTCTTTGCTGCATTCTCTTCCTCCCCTTCCCCCTCAACTATGAATTGCACCTCAAGGTCCAGCCCTTGGGCTTCTGTTCTATTTTCTGCCCATGAGTCTCAGTGGACTCATATTTACATGGAAGATTTCCACATTTAGATCTTGAGCTCATAGTCCTACTTGAGATCCAACCCTCCAGCTCCAACAATTTCACGAATAATTTCCATTGGGATGTCCTTGATCATCTTCGAGCCCCATCCAGCTTGCACTCACTCACCTAGTATCCTCTTCTATTAGAAGCAACAGCGTCCTTGTCCTTTGCTGGGTGATGGGTACATTGTTATTTTCATGTGCTGTATATGTCTGAAACTGTCGACAGTAAATTGTTTTTAACAATCAAAAAAAAAAAAAAGAGGAAGAAGAAGAAGAAGCAACAGGAGAGCACAGCACTGTTGTAGTTGGTTTTTTGTTTTTTATTGTTTTTTTAAGGGACAGTCAAAAGGTGTCAAAACTTCTTTTGAAGCCTTCAGTCTCAAATCCTAAAGATGCTAATCCCAAATTAGCATCCATGCATTGTATTATGTAACCACAGCAGCTACTATACTGCCAGGCACATTGAAGGGACTCAGTAAATGCTTGGTGAGCCAAATCATATCTTGGGAAAGGAGTCCAAGGAGGAGGACATGTCATAGCATCCAACCAGAGGCTCAAGACATCCAAGGAAGTACCCAAGATTTCCAGAGAGAAGCCAAGCAAAGATCTGGCAGATCTGGCAGATCTGGCAGTTCTGGTCCCTGCAGACATAGTAAATTCAAATCTTCGCTGAGGCAACTTCAACGACAGACATTTGACCACCTATTAATTAAGTTAACTCAAGTGCTATTAAATTTCTAGTTCACTTTGTATTATGTTGATATATTTTTCAGGGGCATTCAAAGATATTTCCAAGGTTCCAGACAATGATAAATGTTAACATGACACATATGGATTCTATTCTTTTGCTTTACTTGCTGGGTTCCTGACAAAGAAGTCTGTCTTTAATTACCAAATGCTCAGAACCAGAGGAAGCTAGTGGCCGGAATCTAGGTCTTTGTCTTTCGTCCTCTGCTCTTTCCCACATTCTTTTTTCTTCTTAAAAAAAAAAAAGTATTTATAAGGTAATAATTTATTTTTTTGTTATAATTTCATGTTTTTTGATAATCTTTTTTATTGAAATATAGTTGATTTACAATGATGTGTTAATTTCTGCTGTACAGCAAAGTGATTCTGTTATACATACATATACATATATATATATATATATATATATATATACATATATATATATTCTTTTTTTAATATTCTTTTCCATTCTGGTTTATCACAGGGTATTGAATATAGTTCCCTGTGTTATATAGTAGGACCTTGTTGTTTATCCATTCTGTATACAATAGTTTGCATCTACTAACCCCAAACTCCCAATTTATCCCTCCCCCACCTCTTCTCCCCTTGGCAACCGCAAGTCTGTTCTTTATGTCTGTGAGTCTGTTTCTGTTTTGTAGATAAGTTCATTTGTGTTATATTTTTAGGTTTCACATATAAGTGATATCATATGGTATTTGTCTTTCTCTTCCTGACTTACTTCACTTAGTATGATAATCTCTAGGTTCATCCATGTTGCTGCAAAAGGCATTATTTCATTCTTTTTTATGGCTGAGTAGTATTCTGTTCTATATATGTACCACATCTTCTTTATCCATTCAAGACAATCATTTATTTAAAACATACTTTTGAAATAGAGCTATACCATATTTTGAGGGGGGCCAACAGCTTGGAAACATTGCTCTTATCTTTAGGAAAATCCTCCTCTCAGTGGGTCTTCGTTTTCCCCATGTCCGGGGATTCCCCAGAGTCCTTTTTCTTTGCATCTATAACTCAGATAACATCCCTCAGACTCGAATTTCCCAAGCTTGGCACTATTGACATTTGGGGATGGATAATTCTCTGATGGGGAAGGGTGCTATTCTGTGCATTCTGAGATTCTCAGCAACATCCCAGGCCTCTACCCTCCAGATGTCAGGAACACACACACACAAACAAACACACACACACACACACACACACACACGTGCACCTTCCAGTTGTGACAACCAAAATTGTCACCAGACATTGCCAATATCTCCTGGGGGCAAGCTGCCCGTGGTTGAGGATCACTTTCCTTGATTCTTTTACTCAGAAATGAAAGCAGGGCCCGTTAGCCTGCACCCCTGCAATGTCTCTTTCCCTTCGGGCCAGGTCCCAGCCAGCTGTGTTCCCAGAGCTGGGAGGAGAGGATTTTCTGCAGGCAAGGCTCAAGGCTAGACTTGACAGGCCTGTCAATCTAGGAGGCTCTAAATGGACCCATTATCTGAGCAAATTCTCCTTTGTAAGATCACCCCACTCCACGTGCCTCTAGAATAATTTGCCTTTCCTTAGGGGGATGGGATGGAGTGGGGTGCTGGAGAAGGGCCGGGGTCTGAGACGCTGTCAGAATGGGTGGCCTGAGTCAGTGGAGCTGCTCTGGGCCTCGGGGATTTCCAGGGGGAACTGGGTGCGCAGAATTCCCCTTGGATGATGGTCTAGACAGGGCTCACGCTTCCCTCTGCTCACCAGGAGCTTCTGCTTCCCCTTTAGGAAGAGGAAACACCCTGGCTGTTTATTTTGAGACTAAGGATCTGTTGTGAATAAGCCCCAGGATGGGCAGCAGGACAAGTCTTCCCTCACGTGGGGCATCTCAGGAAATAGGCTTGTCACAGCGCTCCAGGGGGACCATTGATCAACTAGGAAAATAAAGGAAGGACAATGCCTGAGATTAAATCCAGTAAATAAGAAAAAGTAATTTAAAAACCGATTAGAATTCTTGCTAATTTGCCCCATCCTAAAACCAATCTATTTTTATTAAAAAAAAAAAAAAATCCCACAGCCATTGACAGCCATTATTGAAGTACCTTCCATGAGCAAATTTTTTTAAAAAAATAAATTTATTTATTTATTTTTGGCTGTTTTGAGTCTTTGTTGCTGCGCGGGCTTTCTCTAGTTGCGGCGAGCGGGGGCTACTCTTGGTTGTCGTGCGCGGGCTTCTCATCGCAGTGGCTTCTCTTGTGGAGCACGGGCTCTAGGCGTGCGGGCTTCAGTAGTTGTGGCTCGCGGGCTCTAGAGTGCAGGCTCAGTAGTTGTGGTGCACGGGCTTAGTTGCTCCGCTGCATATGGGATCTTCCTGGACCAGGGCTCGAACCCAGGTCCCCTGCATTGGCAGGTGGATTCTTAACCACTGCGTCACCAAGGAAGCCCCTTCCATAAGCAAATTAACATAAAGAGCTGGGCTCATATTATACATACTATTACCTAATTTTTTCCCACTGAAAAATATGTGTTCTAAACACTATTTCATGTTAATAATTATGTATGTTCTTTTTCATTTTTTAAAGACTAAAAAATTCATTTCTATGGTACAAATATGCCATAACTATTTTAAGTAAAATCTATACCTAAACATTTTAGTTGTTCACGTTTTTGCCATTTTAAAGTATGCCTGAAACAAAAGTATTTGTCCATTCTTATGCTTTTCCCAGCTGCCTTCTGTAAAACTTTTTTTTTTTAAATTTTTTGGCCATGCCACGTGGCATGTGGGATCTTAATTCCCCGACTAGGGATCGAATCTGCGCCCTCTGCATTGTAAGCACCGAGCCTTATCCGCTGGACTGCCAGGGAAGTCCCTGCCTTTTGTAAAACTTTTTATTGATTTTCTTTCTTCTTTTTTCCACCTTCCTTCTCTCTTTCCTGCACCCTCCTCCACCCAAATGAATGTTGACAGCATGGTATATATTTTTCTACACCTTTCTCTATGCCCAAGCAATGATGTACAGCCTACATACACAGAGAAGGATGATTCGTTTGGCCACTTGTTTATGAGTAATGGGATGCGGCTCCGTATTCTTAGTGACTTGGTTTCTCTCCTGATGAGAAACCCTCTATCTCTACCCACAGGTTGTTTCCCAGATGCGAGCACCCATGGTGTCAGGAGATCTGAAAAATGTCTCTTTCCGTGTCTTCCACTGCTACTTGGAGGCCTTGGATAGAAGCCACTATCTCCTCAGACTTTTAGTTTCCCTGCCTATGAGATGGGAGCTGCTACTGCCCCATTTACTTCACAGGATTACTCTGAGCAAAACTTTTGAGTGTATAAAATAAGTCTTTACTTGTTAGCCATCGGTGGTCAAGACACACTGTGTGCTTCATTTGCTAATTTTGAAACATCCCTGATCCTTTGCTGCCTCTGTGCTTTTGCTTATGCCATTCACCTTGCCTGGAATATCCTACCACCTGCTCCCCTTATCCCAGTCTGACCCACCCCTTAAGGCCCAGTTCAAATCCCATTTCTTGCATTGCCTCTGGTGGGAAGCAAGTCATCTCATCCTCCTCAGGACCCTTTATTTTCTGCATTACACACTCATTTCCTTGGAGTATTCTGCTTTAAGTTTTTTTGGGTTTTTTTTTAACATCTTTATTGGAGTATAATTGCTTTACAGTGGTGTGTTAATTTCTGCTTTATAACAAAGTGAATCAGCTATACATATGCATATATCCCCATATCCCCGCTTTCTTGTGTTTCCCTCTCACCTTCCCTATCCCACCCCTCTAGGTGGTCACAAAGTGCTTTAAGTTTTTAAAATCTGAATTTAAAAGCTCCTGAGGACAGGAATTGTATCTTACATGTCTGCTATTATCATAGGGTCCAGCAATCATACCCATTATGCACTCAAATATTTGTCAAATAAAAGAATGAATGAATTGAATGAGTGAGTGAATGAATGTTCTCTGTCCTTCCTGCACAAGCAGTCCCCTTGCCCATGGTTTCAGGAACAGACTAGAATCATGAAAGATATTTTAGAGATTCTTTATAATATTTTGCCCTTGTTGGAAAACACTGCATGGTGGAAAATACAAAAAAGCACAAAGATAAAATTGAAAATCACTCATAGTTTAGCCACCCAGAGAAAATACATCTTTAATATTTCAATGTATATCTTTTTAGTCTTTCTATGCATATACATACTTATAAAATATGACATATATGCATTTATGTATATATACTCCCCCCCCACATACATATATAACTTGAAAAAAAAAATGAGCATTTGTGCTCTGTGGGGGAGGAGGAGATGGGAGGAGCGACTCTTGGACGTCCTGGGCACTACTCAAAGGTTCTGGTTGAGAGGTCCAGAAGTATTTCCAGTAAAGGCAAGTTGAGGCAAGTTCCTGGGGCCCTTTGTGCTCACTGAGTCATTGATGGGGGGGGAGGGACCCTGAGCAAAGAACTGTGAGTCCCTGGGGTCCTGCGACGCTGGGTCCCACGTAGGACAGAGGAACAGAGCCTACAGTCTCCCCCTCTTACTCCTCCCTCTCATTCTTACCCCTCTAGGGGGAAGTCCAGGTCCCCCAGGACTTCTGGGTCTCACTCATCCGGAGAAAACCTTAGCCCTGAGGTGACAATTTCCCTGCTGTCTGCCCCAGCCCTTCCTACCGGAAGCATAAAAAGTACAAGAATTACCCAAGAAGTGAGTGGGTGAATGGGTTCTCCCTGGGAATTGGGACACTCCCAGAGGAGGGAGGGATGTACACCCACTCCTCAGGAGGGAGCCTCAGACAGATTGGCTGGTGGGTTGGGTGTGTCATTGGTGGGACAGTAGATAGAACTCTCATTCATTGTGCCTTGACTCTGTGCCAGACACTGCTGGCCCTTTACACACTTTCTCATTTAACCTTCAAAAGAAACCCTCAAGATTGTTTCAACATGCCCATAGGACGGAAGAGGAAACTGAGGCTGATGCTGGAGACTCTAAAATGAACTGTGTTAGCAAACCTGACTCCACCTGGTGTCACGTATGAGCGTACTGCTATGCACCCGCTGGAACTTCCTGACCACCTCTCCCCTGCCACGGCCGCCCTCATCCAGTAAGAGTGACCTTTTTCCTCCCAGGAGGGTCCCTGACCCCCTCAACTCCACCTCCAGGCCTTCAGCAAGGCCTGTGGACTCTGGCTCCAAAGCATCTCCCGTGTCTTCCACATCCTTCCATCTTCACTGCTCCCAAAACACCCCCATTCTCTCCTAAACGATTGCAGTAGCCCTGCTGCCTGAAGGTTTATTCTCCACACCACGGCCAAAACTATCTTTTAACCAGATCATATCACCCTGCTTAAAAGCCTCTAATAGACTCCCAACAAACCTTCAACAAAGTCCAAACTCCTTGCCTTGGCTTATAAAGCCCGACAGGATGTAGCTTGCTTGCTCCTGCCACACTGCCCATCTCCCCGTTCCTCCAGCAGCCTAGCCAGCTCCCTTTTCAGGGACACTACGGTTGTTTCTGTTCACATCTGGACCTCTGGACTCTTTCTCCCCTCAGCTGCCCATGCGACTGGTTCCTTCCTGTCACGCAAGACTCAGCTTAAAGGTCACTTCCTCTGGAGAGGTTCTCCCCAACCACCTGTTCTAAGTAGCCATTTAATCATTTGCTATCACATCATTCTGTGTTAATGATCTGCATAGTACCTACCACTCTGGGGTCCTTTAAAAATTTCATTCATTCATTCATTCCCCGTGTCCTCCCAATTAGAATCTGTCCCCAGTGCCAACAGTGCCTGGCATATAGTGGTTGCTCAATTAGTCTTTGTTCAATAAATTTGTGAACGAATGAATGACATTTTCCTCTAATTAATTAATGAAATGAACACATCATCTGTTAGGGGCCAGATGCTTAGCTAAGGACGATGTGAAAAGTAAAGATGAACAAAGGACTTCCCCGGTGGCGCGGCGCAGTGCTTAAGAATCCGCCTGCCAATGCAGGGGACATGGGTTCGAGCCCTGGTCTGGGAAGATCCCACGTGCCGCGGAGCAACGAAGCCCGTGCGCCACAACTACTGAGCCTGCACTTTAGAGCCCGCGAGCCACAACTACTGAGCCCATGCGCCGCAACTACTGAAGCCCGCGCGCCTGGAGTCCGTGCTCTGCAGCAAGGCAAGCCTCCGCAATGAGAAGTCCGCGCACTGCCACAAAGAGTAGTGCCCCGTGCATAGCAGCAAAGACCCAGCACAGCCAAAAAAAAAAAAAAAAAAAAAAAATTACAATAAAAGTAAAGATGAACAAGACACATCAACCCTCAAGAAGTGTTTGATTTATGATGCTTGTCTGAGATGTACCTTCAAATAATCTGGGCGGGGGGGGGAAAGAGGGAGAACGAATGAAACAAAGCTGGCCTAATGTTGATGACTGTTGAGGCAGCATGATGGGAAAAGGGGGGTTATTATATTATTCTCTTGACTTTTGTTTATCTTTGAAGATGTCCAAAATAAGAAGGGTTTGGTTTGGTTTGGTTTTTTAAAGAAACTATGATCAAATGGGAGAAGTGTACACAAATAACTACTTTGCTGCAGACTGCTGAGAATTGGATACATGAGGGAGTTTGTTAGTGGATGAACACTTATTACATTGACCAAGCATCTAGTGTGTGCCAGGCCCTGTGCTAAGCGCCAGGGATATAATGATAAATGAGACACGTGGGGCCTGCTTTCATGCAGCACACAGTCTAGTCTACAGACATGGGGACAGGAGCTGCATAAAAGGACAAACACAGTGTGCGGGGAGAGTGTGTAACAGGGAGCACTCACTTGGGGTTCAGGAAATTGAGGGCAGGGACAGCCTCTCAGGCAGAGGGAACAGTTTACACGATGGCTCAGCAGTGTGAGAGAGCGTGGCTCATCCCAGGAACCAGGGAAGGCCAGCAGTCTAGAGCAGAGCACGGAGGCAAGTGGAAAGTAAGAAGGCTGGACCAGTGAGCAGGGACCAGACCCCACAGGGATATGAGGGTCCTGTTGAACATTTGGGACTTTTTCCTCCACCACTGAAGGAGCATGCAGGAAGGTTTCTTGAAGTAGGGGACCTATGAACTAGGCTTTGAAGCCTGCGAACAATTGCAACAGGCAAAGGTAGCCCCAAAAGGCATTCCTGGTGAAGGTAACAGAGTGAACTCTGATCCAGAGGGAAAGAGTTCAAGGTACTGAGGAAATAGTGGGTAGCCTGGCATGGGAGGGGCACAGGTGCATGCAGGGGTGTAGAGGGCAATAAGCCTAGGCAGGAAGGTCAGAGACAAGTGCCAGACATGGTAGGCAAAGGAATTTGGACTTTATTCCTCAGACCATGGGGAGCTGTGGAAGATTTTTTTGATTATTGGACGGATATGATCTGAGCTGCCCTTGGGAAGGATGGATTTGATGCGGAAAGCTGGCGAGAGATTATTGATGTGATAGGCAATGTGGGTCCAGCTTTAACACTCAACAATTTATTGAGCATGTACTACGTGTCAGTCATCAAACTGAAAGCTGGAGATGCAAAGAGGACAAAAGGATTGCCTCTGTCCTGCCCCACCGAGTTCATAGATGGGTAAAGGGACAATGATAATACATAGTGACACAGTGACCTGACCAGTCTGTTACAGGAACCCTTAAGAAAGGGGAGCACTGAACTCTGCCTGAAGTGGGGGCAGTGGTCAGGAAAGGCTCTCAGGACCACATGAAGCCTCGCTGAGTCTTTCTAGAGGGATGAGTTACTGGAAAAGTGTGGAAAGCAGCATTTCAGGCCGGAGTGGCAGCACAGCATACAGCTTTAAGAGCAGAATGCCTGCAGACTTGGGCTGAGGATGGGGAAGCTGGTGCTGGGTCTAGAGAGAAGGCCAGGGAGATGAGAGGGAGAAAGGGTGAGGGCTTTGCATATCAAACTAGTTTGTTTCTTATCATTACGATAATGGAAATTGATTATCCCATATTCTTCCCTTTGTTCCCACAGCCCTGGGGGTGGGCGGTATCTCCTTCCCTAGAGTTGCTGCCTCAGTGATACCTTGACTTTCTCTCTGTCTTTTCAGTTGACAACTTTAGACTTAGTGAACAATTGATTTGAAATTAATCTTCAATCTTAAATGAGCTCTGTTAGAATAGCTGGTGTGATTTCAGTTCCCTGGCTGGACCCTGACTGATAGAGAGGGCTTGAGGGATTTTAAGAAGAGATTTACATTTTAGAAAGACGTCTCTAGGGACAATTACGGAGAATGAAGCCTGAAGGCAAGGGGCCCTATCAGGCAGCTGCTGCAGTATTGCAGGCGGGATAGACTTAGGCTGCTGAATGCAGACGGAGAGGAGGGGACACAGTCAAGAGAGACTTAGAAAATAGAATTAACAGAAGATGGACATCAATTAGGACATCTGCTTAGGCTTCTGGGTTCGTGTGGGGTGCCATTTACCGGGGCACAAAATATAGAAGAGTTAGGTGGGTACTGAGGAGATTGATTCCGAGGGGCTGTAGAACCACCTGGTAGAAATGGTCCACAGGCAGCTGTATATACAGATCTGTAGTCAGGAGAGGAGCCTGAGCCTAACAGATGGATTAGGAAATGACAAGGTAGTGTGTGGTTGAGGCCCTGGATGAGCTCATGCACGGAGCATGTGGAGGAGGATGAGAGAAGAGGGCTGAGGGGGGAACCCCTGGAATCCCAACACTTAAGAAATGAACTGAGGAAGAGGAACCCACAGAAAATCCTGAAGAGAAGCCTGGGAACCACAAAGATAGTGGAGGGAGGACCAGGCGGGGCATTCATAAGGAGGATGGAGCCTCCACACCCTAAGGAAGTAGGCTTGGCAAGGCGTGTGTGTTATAGGCACGCAGATACATATGCATTTTTAAATTATTTATTTATTTATGGTTTCGTTGGGTCTTTGTTGCTGCGTGCGGGGGCTACTCTTCGTTGTGGCGCGCGGGCTTCTCATTGCGGTGGCTTCTCTTGTTGCAGAGCACGGGCTCTAGGTGCGTGGGCTTCAGTAGCTGTGGCCACGGGATTAGTTGCTCCGCGGCATGTGGGATCTTCCCGGACCAGGGCTCGAACCCGTGTCCCCTGCATTGGCAGGCGGATTCTTAACCACTGCGCCACCAGGGAAGTCCCCATATGCATTTTTAAAGTAATTGCTTCCCATACATTTGGAATATTAAGCAGAAAGTTTTTCACATCAACCCTGAGGCCACCAGTAACCTGGCCCAACCCTTCACCATTGTCCATGTGCACAGAGCTTTCAACATTGTACCTGTTTCTCAGTGTACCTGCCATTGTCGTCTTAACTGTTATTTGTTTTTTGCTGCTTTTATGTTTGTCACTTTTTATTTCAATTTCACTTATTGCTAATCAGCCTACAAAATATACATATAAATGTGATTATTTACTCTGATTCTTATTTCCACTTATTAAATGGACTTTGAGACAATAAATATATCTTCACCCACCCACAGAGACAAACATGTGCCAATAGTTAATCAAAACTTGCTATCGTCCATAAACATCAATTGCACTTCTATATACTAACAACAACATATGGAAACTGAAATTAAAGATATAAGACCATTTACAATCACTCTAAAGAAATGAAATGGTTAGGTATAAGCTTAACAAAACATATACAGAATCTGTATGCTGAAAAATACAAAATGCTGATGAAAGAAATCAAAGAAGACCTAAATAAATGTAGAGACTGTTGTGTTCGTGGATTGTAAGACTCAATAAAGATGTCAATTCTCCCCAAACTCATCTATGGGTTTACTATAATTCCTATCACAATCCCAGCAATGCTTTTTTGTAGACAGAAACAAGCTTGTTCTAAAATTTATACAAAGGCAAAAGTTCTAGAATGGCTAAAACAACCTTTTTTAAGAAAAAGTGTTAAGTGGAAGGAATCACCCCTACCTGATACTAAGGCTTAATATATAGATATAGTAATCAAGACAGTGTGGTATTGATGAAGGGATAGAGGCATAAATCAACAGGATAGAAGAGAGATCCCCCAAAATAGAGCCACACTTTTATTATGCAAAAGTTTCCTTTATTCTGTCAAAATATAGCATTTTTGTCCTTGTCACTTTTTTTAAGTCTACCTTACCCCCTTTTAGATGTTATAAATATGCTGTTCTATTTTCTTCTAGATTTTGTTGATATTTTTATTTTCATATTTAATTCTAACCCACCCAGAATTTTTTTGTAGGGTCTGGTGTGAGATACAAATCCAAGTTAATTCAAATAGTTTTTCCCTTATATGTTATTTGGTTATCTTGACTTGTCATGGGTTAAGTTCTCACAGTGTTTCAAATCGCTCTCTAGAATTTTTCCTATTCAGTTGCGTCAGGAGAAGCCACCTGGCAGGAAGGAGCCAGGTGGAGCTGAGAGTCTTATAGTCAATAACCGGTGATAAGGCCAAATGTGTGGCAATATCAAATAATCAAGAACCAGCGTCATCCCAGCTAGCAGGTAGGAGTCAACTGTCTTCAGCCAGGAAACAAGGAAGGGGTGGAGGGGTGTCCCAGATGCCTGGGAGGGGAAGTGGGAGGGAGCGCACATTTATGGATGGGGCAGGCTCTGTGCTAGGCTCTTTGCATGTTATCTCAATTAACCCTCCCAGAGCCCTACCCCTTTCAAAGATAAGGAAGCTGAGGCTCAGAGAGGTTGAATAATGTGCCCAGGGTCACATAATAACTGGGTGATCTAAGATTTGAACCCAGAAGGCCAAAGCCTGTGCTGTTTCAAATGAGCCCTTGGTCTCCAACTAAATCTATTCCTCTAGTGACCTGAAGGGCCAAGTTCTTTCATATTGGGGACACTGATACAAACCTTCCCGTTGAAGCTCGAGCTGAATGATGGCTCAGCGCCCGATCAGCGGCCTGAGGTCAGTGTTCTACATGAGTGGTTCACTGCTGGCGCTTGCTTCCAAACCAGACTTCCTGTTTCATCATTCACACCTATTGTCTCACTCCTGGGTTTCTTGCCAAATGCCTTCCTTGCCACTCCCAGTTTGAGGGCGAGGTGACTGGGGAACAGGCTGTCGTGAGAAGCCTGTCAGACCTACTTACCTTCCAGAGACCTGCTGAGCAACCAGCGGCTCTGGGGGCAGGCCTTCCACCCAATTTGTTAGACCCTGAAAGATGCCCTTTGAGCTTGATTACCAATCAAATCATGATAATAGCTAAAGGGCACTGGGTGGCTTTCTATGTGCCAAGATGTGAGCTGTGTGTCTTACATGTATTGTTTCATATGATCCTTAAAACAACCCCATGAGGTAAGTATGATTATTACATCCTTTTGCACGCAGGTGAGCAGGCTCAGAGAAAGGTGTGTACACCCAGTAAGCATCAGGAATGTCTGAATCAAAGGCACAGAGAGGTGCCTGACCCGCCACCCTCACTTCCTCTTCTGTCCCTGCCCCCAAGGCCCCTGGCTTAGATTCCCTCATCCGTGAGAAATCTCTCCTCCTTTTTTTCTAAGGCCAAGGAATGCTGGCCAGTGGTGCAAAATGGCGGCAAAGGAAATGTGTGCCTTGGGTGTACCCAGAGTCCCATTCAGGAGCTTTTACTCCATAAATCTTTTTATACAGAGAGAAATAAAAAGCTCTGTGCCCTGCTACAGGTATTTGATATTATCAGTGGAGCCAATAAAGAAGGGGTGTGTGTGCATGCAGGTCTGGGTCTGTGTATGCACACACACATGTATATGAGGGTGGGGTAGCATTTAGGCAAACCAACCTCATAGAACTGTCCCGTGTTTCTTTGGTCGTATGTGGCTTCAGTGACTGCATTTTCTAAACCAAAAGTCAGAACGTATGGACCGGCTGGTATAATTGTCTCTGAGGGGAAAACACAGCAACAATGAAACTGGTACCATCCGCATGATATATATAGGCTGTTGGCTAACAGTTCAGCAGAGATGCTCTGGTGTGTTTGGGGGATGTCCTAGAGGCCTCTGGGAGAGACAAGATTTGACTAAGTGTTGAGACCTGGATATATGTAAGTATAGGCTCTCTAGCAGCTCACAGCCCCCTAAGGGTCAGCATTATTATATGTGATTTTAAAGACGCTGTTATGGAGCATCTGATATTCCCAGAACATTGAAGAGAAACATTATAGCCTAAAGCTGGAGGGGAGATCTAAAACAATATCTTGTTTTAGGGGTATTATGGGATGCATTCCATTAATAATTGCATCTATTTATATACATACAAAATGTCATGGAGAATTGAGCCAGCCCTGCCCACAATGAGGTAAAAAAGATTACCTCTACTTAAAATAGCCAGTGAGTGGAGATAAAAGTGATTTTTGTTTTTGCATGACATGAATTCAACAAACGTATTACTTCCTACTGTCACTACCTATTGGATTCCAGATACTGGGTGTCAGGCCCAGAGAAGACTGGGACTAGGATTTCAATGATAATGGGATGGCAGATGTGCAGGGGATAATTATGATATGGTGTGGGGAGGGTTATGATACTGGCAAGTACAATATGCTGTGGAGTCTGGAGGGTGATTAATTAGTTCATGGGTGGGGGCTGGTATTAGTTTTCTATTGTCACATAACAAATTATCACCAACTTAGTGGCTTAAAACAACAAATATGTATTATCTCACAGTTTCTGTGCATATGTAGTCCTGGCATGGCTTAGCTGGGTTCTCTGCTCAGGCTCTCATCAGGCTGTAATCAAGGTGTCTTTTGGGCTGCATTCCTTCCTGGAGCTTGCGTCCTCTTCTAAGCACACTTGCTTGTTGGTAGAATTTAGTTCCTGTGTCTGTATGATTGAAATCCCTGTTTTCTTTGTAGCTGTCATTGAGGACCATTCTCAGCAACAAGAGGCTGCCCTTAAGACCTTGCCAAATGGCTCCTTCCACAGGTTATCTCACAACGTGGCAGCTTACTTCTTCAAGGTCAGCAGGAGAATCTCTCTGATTTCAGGGAGGGTCCCAGTCCCTCTTTTGAAGGACTCACCTGATTCGGTCACCTACCCAGGATATTCTCTATTTTGATTAACTCAGAATCAACTGATTAGGGACCTTAATGACATCTGCAAAATCCCTTTGGTTGTAATCAAGGAGGTGATATTACATCATCTTTATAGATCCTACCCACACTCAAGGGTATACAAAGGTATACAAGGCATGTACACCACAGGGTGGGAATCTTGGGGGTTATCTCAGAATTCTGCCTACCAAAGGTGGGGGAGGGGGAAGGAAGAGGGAAGTGCCAGGATAGGTAACCTTAGAGCTGAGTGTTGAAGAATGAATCTGAGTGCTCTAGGCTGCCAAGGAAGGGAGGGAAGCAGGAAGGGTGGAAAGGGCATTATGGAATGACAGAAGACCACAGCCTTGAAGAAACCTGTTCAGTGGCAATGGAATTGTTCAGTGGGGCCATAGATTGGGGGGGGGGGGGTGTGTGTTGGGGATTGAGAAAAGGTAGACAGAATATTAAGTCATGAAGACCCTGTTCTTTCAATGAGTTCTTGGCCTCAATTCCTGGTGACTGTACAGGGTAGGCAAGAGACAAAACTGTCAAACAACAAAAATTTCACTTTGAAGCTCCCTCCACTTGCATTTCTCCATCTCCACCATCCCATCTCCTTTAGAAAAGTCCTTTCCCCAGAGGTCTCTCTCCAGGGATTCCTGATCTCCCCCATCAGTGCACCACAGTTCTGTTGGTCTAATAAGATGAATATCCACACTCTTCCCAGACCCTTATGTCCAGGCTTCCAAGGGGGAACAGATTCTTGCTTACTGAGTCAGCCTCTGTATGCTCTTTTTCTGTGGAGAAGCCAAACAGTGGGCAGACTGGAGAGGTCTAGAAGAAGTCAGAGACGCTAGTCAATCTACATAAAAATAAAGAGTTAAGAGAGAAGAAGCTGGGAGAGGGTGAGAAATATCCATGAGGGCTGGGTGTCTGGAAGTTTTAGGGGGCTCAGAGCAGCCATAACATTTAAGAAGGAGAAGAAAGTTTCAGAAGGGTGGCTACGTTTACTGATCAGATCCTTCTTTTTTTTTTTTTGTCTTCTCAGTATTTAAATAAAATGGGAATTAATTTTAAAATTAATTTTTAATTAGTTTAGATTATTTCTCCTGTGTATGTATGTGTGGTTTTGTTTTGGAAGATGATACTGTGCAGAGCCTGGGCCACATGGGAGCTCAGGATTTATCTGGGTTACCTTAAAAGGAAAGGGATCTGGGAATTCCATGCTTCCACTGCAGGGGGCACTGGTTCAATCCCTGGCAGGGGAACTAAGATCCCACAAGCCGCACTGTGCAGCCAAAAAACAGGAAAGGAAAGGGATATGATAAATTATTGATACCTCCTTGTGAAATAGTTTAATATGTTACCACTCTGTGAAGTATTTACTTAAAAGAGAACTCCAAGGACAGAAAACTATCCCCCCGCCACCCCTAGGAAATGAATGTGTACTAGTAGAATTTCAGAGGTAATGGTATAGGATGATGACTCTTCTTCAAAAAAATACACCGGGTTTCATGCTGTCTCATCTGTACTATCCATGTAATTTCTCTGGTCTCTGGTTCTTGGGGTCAGCTGTGCTTCCTCCCTTGGAGTTTATGTCTGGTGCTCAGTGATCAAGACAACAAACGTATAACTATGTGCTGGTGTTGTTGTTGTTGAAATGAATCTTTTGCCCTGCCTTCCCTCAAGCAAAAAAGAAAACAAATCACCCAGCTGTCTTAGCCGGACAGCATTTCTACCCACTACAACTGTGAGCAGTGATCATGGCTTCCATACCAGGTCAAGGCCCCGAGGTCTACAGGACGGTCAACTGGATCTACCCAGCCTTGCCCCTCCTTTGATTTCTTGGTACAACCTTTTAATATCCAGGTGTGTGTGTTTGATTGGGCTTAAATAAACACAGTGGGATTTGGTTTTTGTTTTTGTTTGTTTTGAAAAGTGGGGTTCTAAGCGGGGTGGGGGGGGGAGGCATTCCAGTCAAACTTGACCTCATATAGGTCAGAGAGAAGTGGTATGGAAGGAAGTGAAGAGGAACTGGGAGGTAAAATGGGGTCTGGTGTGGGAACTGACTCCCTCCGGAAAAACCTGGAACATCCTTCTCAAAGCCCAGTACAGCCAAGCTCCTTGCACTAGCTCTAGGCCACTCCTTTGAAATGTTCTCCTCAGAGCAGGGATCCACGTGGTGCACACCTACAACCCGTGCACAGGAACACACACACACACACACACACACACACACACACACACACACCCCTTTGTCTGGTGATAGACTGGGCCCAAAGAATCTGGCAGTCTGCGTGGCCGATGGCAGAGTGTTGAGCCTGTTCCCACTGTTTCCCTGGAGTCCCAGTGCAGACGCAGGTGCGCGTCAGTGCCGGCTCTAATTTTATCCCTGGTTGATGGAGGAGACTAACTGAGCAGCAGGGAGGCTGCTATTTTGGGTCTCTCCATGGCTCTGGGTTATATAAAGCCCATTGCTGTGACCTGCATTGCTTTGTGGCTGTGCCTCACTCTTGCGCGTTCTGTCACAATATGTCATCAGTTCAGACATTCACACACACACCCCGGAGCTCTTGGGGAATGAGAAGGGAGGTGTGTGCTGGAGGAGTGTGTGTGTGTGTGTGTGTGTGTGTGTGCACGCTCCTGCCAGCTCACTGGGGGAGGAGGCCTGCTTATACGCCTGGGAGGGGGGATTGTACATGAAGGAGGTTTGTTTTCGAAGGAAACGGAAAGATCTTTCTGATGGAGGAACGTGAGTTCTCTGTGCTTTGGGCTTTAGGACAGCGTGTTTGTGAGATGATGTTGTGGGTCTGCTGTTGGCATGGCGATAAGAATAGCTTCTATTTCAGTAACTCTTTTCATTTTGAAGGAACCCAAGAGTTTCATAAATTATACACAAACGGTTCTGCCGCTGAATGGCAGGGATTTTTTTCCTCTGGAATTAGGAGCAAGCAGCTAGACGAACAAACGTGAGAGCCCGAGTTTAGGGATGGGTTGATGGCAGAAGATGGCATTTCCTGCATCACTGGGTACAAATCTTACTGGGAAAATTTTCCTTATAGATCAAAAAACCCTTATAGTGCCAGTCCTGGGACTACTGTGTAAAGATAGGTGCTGGCTAATTGAGTCATGTATGATATCTAATTTATCTTTGTATCCCTCGGTATTGAATCTTAATAAATACTTTTAAATATGTAAATTTTGATGGATGAACATACTACAGCTCATTAGTCTACGGATATGAAAGAACCAGGTTTCCCAAAATAAAATTATCCACCCAGAACAAGCCTAACAGAGCCTGATGAGCTTGTCACACAGGTATTTGTCCTGCCCCTCAATAAAGCAGGGGAAAGGAGATGTATTTTACTTGGTGAACTGCGTGTTTCCCGAATATAATCTCAGGGTATATTCTGGCTGACATGATGGAGCCCAAAAGGCATCCACTCCCCGGGGGAGTGAAGATTTGACACGGATACAGCTTGGCTCTTGGAGCCCAACAGAATGTGAGGTCTCAGGCTGGCGCTCGTGTTTCTGATTTGGGTTTTTCCATCACCGGCAGCTACCACAGCAGATGGGGCTCCCATTACTAGCAATTTGATTGCGACACTGTTTCTTAGCTGCTCTTTGAAAGTCATTGAAGACCCTTCTCTTCCACCGGCCAAGGCCCTTCTAAGGGATTTTAGAGAGAACTCGGGAGCTCTCCATGAAGAAAACCAGAAGAATCTAGAAGCCTGCTAACATGGGCTGAAGAGAACCGGCACCTCAGAGCCTTCCAGAGAAGGGAAGCAGGAAAGGGAACCCAACCAGAATCAAAGACAGGGCTTGTAGGGGCCGGATGGGGAAATGAAGCTAGGAATGGGGAAGGTATAAATGAATCACTGTGTGTCTAGTTTATTCATAATTGACTTAAGCAGAATCTCGGCACTCATGCCCCTCCTCCCACCCCTGGCTGGGAGTATGAGCTCACTACTCTGGCTCCTTGGTGGTCTCCTCGATGACTTCCAACTCCCCCTACCCGCCCCCCACCTCCCCCGCAACTGGTGTCAAAGTGACCTTTCTAAAACACAAATCTGGTCACCCAACTGGGTAAACTTCTTCAAAGACTCTTTATTTCTCTCTCCAGAGAAAACCCAAATGCATGAGCACACCAACCTGGGGCCTGGTTATCTCTCTGGCTTAGGTCACATAGCAACCCTCTCAACCCTCCCCGAAGTGGTCCCCCCCCCCACCTCATTCCACTCCCTGACCCCTTAAACCTTATGGAAACACTTCTAATCCCCTGAATGTGCTAAACCCTCTTGACTTCTATGTGTTAGCATGGACTGTTCCATCTACCTGGAATGCCCTTCCAGTCATTTTTTTCCCCCTGAGCTTCCCTCAGGCCTCAACTCAAGCATCAACTTCTCCAGGAAGTTGTGTTAACCCCTCCATGCCTGGATCAATTGCCTCTCCTCTGGCATTTTGCTCACCTCTACCCTAGTACTTAAATGCTCTGCAGTCTGTCCTGCCTAGACTATGGATTTCTAGAGGACAAGGACTCTGCAGCTCCTGACCTGGCCTGTGGCTCGGTCTTCAACAGTGTTTGTTGAATGAACTACTGAATTTGAGCAGAAGCCACATTTCAGAATTAAAAGTTCCTCAAACATCATGAGAGACAAAGTTGGTGGGAAATGCCGATGAAGTTGAAGAGAAAAGGCCAGGTCCTGGGAAATCTGACCATGAACAATACCAGTGAGCCCACAATTTTCTCTGAAGCCTAAGACAGAGGACTGCCCTGCCCCACTGCTGTGTCAGGCAGGTAGGACTGTTGCTAGGGGGTAGAACAGTTAGTGTGATGCCGGTGCCCCCATGATGATCGGCCATCACTGATCAGCGTCTCTCCCACGGTCTACACGGGGTCTGCTTTTTCTGCCATGCATCTGTGGGGTGGGGGGAGGGGACTTGCATGTGGACCTCCGTGACCCTCATGAAGGAACACAGGCCTCCAGCCACGCCCTCCCGGTGGACACGCCAAGAACTATCGAGGCAACTGTGATTCCACCACAACCACCAGAACCTCACGGCTCCATCCCACTGGACTGGGTGCTCCTTCTGCTGTGTCACACCCTGGAGAGGCTGGTCTGGGACATAGGAGAGAAGCCAGCATGCTGAGCACCTCACACTTGACCAAATTAGATTATGAGAAACTGGAGACAAGTTTGGAGGTGGCCGCATACTATAAATCAGATCTCAAATGCACTGAGACAGGCTCTTTAATTAAATCCCTGATTCAGCCTTCACGTAGGAAGTACTTTTTAAAAAGATGGTTAATCACCACTTAATTCATCTGTTTCAATATTCCCATTTTCGTTTATTGGGCTTTATTAGAGTCTACATTTTCTATATTCTCAAGGCATCACTGCCCCAAATATTTCCATTTAACACTGTATTGGAAGCTGCCTACTGATCTTCCAAAGACAATTCTGTATGTGTGTGCACACGCGTTGTCCTGAGTCCTTTGTCCCTGTTCTCAGAATTGCCTCATGATGATAGAGTAATAATGATGTGGACCCAGGAAGAAACTGGCGATGGGGAAGGTAGGAACATAACCTGCATTTTCTTGGAAAGTTTCAGAATTTTAAACAGTGCCCTTTTTTAGGCTCATGAATCCTGCCAGACAGTCACCCTGCTGTGACAGAGAAGGAGCGGAGAGAGCCTGGGTGAATGGGACCCGGGGGAGTAGAGAGGAAAGGAGGGTGGCTGTGAGCATGCTCACAACTTTAGAACAGCTGTGGAGGTTAGAGTAGCTCCCCCTGAATGAGATGACGCTGGGCCACTTAGGAGAAAGGGAAAGAAAGAAGATTCTGCTGCTGATGACGGTGACAAGGAGAAGAGGGTACTTGGTTTACACAGTGGGTGGGTATTAAAGGATTATGTATATTAGGCACTATTCCCATCACCCAGAAAGGCCTGTGCTTTAACTGCCAAGAAACCAGTAATGAATGCAACACCTTCCAGGGATGAGAACAAATTAAAACAATGTATTCTGTGCTCAATATGTAAGATATTTAGAAATCGGTAGCACATTTGGTCTTATGGGGCATTTTGAGGGAGAAATTGTAGAGGATCTCATGTTTGTCATTTCTCTCTTTCTTTACCACACAGCTTGCAGGATCTTAGTTCCCCGACCAGGGACTGAACCTGAGCCCTCGGCAGTGAGAGTGCTGACTCCTAACCACTGGACCTCCAGGGAATTCCCTCTCATTTATTTTAGTTTCTATTTAAAAGTCGCATAACAAGACTCTCCCTAGTGAAGATATTAGTTAATGTTTATTGAGTGCCAACTGCATGCTTGTTGCTCTTCTAAATGTTCTGCATGCATCAACTCAGGTAATCCTCACAACTTTATGAGCTGGGTACTCTTTTTAAAAAAATTTATTTATTTTTTATACAGCTGGTTATTATTAGTTATCTATTTTATACATATTAGTGTATGTATGTCAATCCCAATCTCCAGTTCATCCCACCTCCACCACCCCTCCCCGCTTTTCCCCCACTGGTGTCCATACGTTTGTTCTCTACATCTGTGTGTCTCTATTTCTGCCCTGCAAACCGGTTCATCTGTACCATTTTTCTAGATTCTATGTATATGCGTTAATATACGATATTTGTTTTTATCTTTCTGACTTACTTCACTCTGTATGACAGTCTCTAGGTCCATCCACATCTAGAGTACAAATGACCCAATTTCGTTCCTTTCTATGGCTGAGTAATATTCCATTGTATGTATGTACCACAACTTCTTTATCCATTTGTCTGTTGGTGGGCATTTAGGTTGCTTCCATGACCTGGCTATTGTAAATAGTGCTGCAATGAACATGGGGTGCATGTGTCTTTTTGAATTATGGTTTTCTCAGGGTATATGCCCAGTAGTGGGATTGCTGGGTCATATGGTAATTCTATTTTTAGTTTTTTAAGGATCCTCCATACTGTTCTCCATAGTGGCTGTATCAATTTACATTCCCACCAACAGTGCAAGAGGGTTCCCTTTTCTCCACACCCTCTCCAGCATTTGTTGTTTGTAGATTTTCTGATGATGCCCATTCTAACTGGTGTGAGGTGATACCTCATTGTAGTTTTGATTTGCATTTCTCTAATAATTAGTGATGTTGAGCTGCTTTTCATGCGCCTCTTGGCCATCTGTATGTCTTCTTTGGAGAAATGTCTATTGAGGTCTTCTGCCCATTTTTTAATTGGGTTGTTTGTTTTTTTAATATTGAGTTACATGAGCTGTTTATATATTTTGGAGATCAATCCTTTGTCCATTGATTCGTTCACAAATATTTTCTCCCATTCTGAGGGTTGTCTTTTCGTCTTGTTTATAGTTTCATTTGCTGTGCAAAAGCTTTTAAGTTTCATTAGGTCCCATTTGTTTATTTTTGGTTTTTATTTTCATTACTAGGAGGTGGGTCAAAAAAGATCTTGCTGTGATTTATGTCAAAGAGTGTTCTTCCTATGTTTTCCTCGAAGAGTTTTATAGTGTCCGGTCTTACATTTAGGTCTTTAATCCATTTTGAGTTAATTTTTGTGTATGATGTTAAGGAGTGTTCTAATTTCATTCTTTTACATGTAGCTGTCCAGTTTTCCCAGCACCACTTATTGGAGAGACTGTCCTTTCTCCATTGTATATCCTTGCATCCTTTGTCATAGGTTAGTTGACCATAGGTGTGTGGGTTTATCTCTGGGCTTTCTATCCTGTTCCACTGATCTATAGTTCTGTTTTTGTGCCAGTACCATATTGTCTTGAGTACTGTAGCTTTGTAGTATAGTCTGAAGTCAGGGAGTCTGATTCATCCTGGGCTGGGTACTCTTAATATTCCCATTCTACAGATGGGGAAATAAAGCCACAGAGAGATTAAGTAATATGCCCAAGACCACAAAGCTAGTCAATAGAAGAGCTAAGATGTGGACTTAGGCAGTCTGACTCCAGATCCCAAACTTATGATTGTTTTGTGTTTTTTTTGAATTTTATTTAATTTATTTTTTTATACAG
The DNA here is from genome assembly GCF_009873245.2 of Balaenoptera musculus. Lineage (NCBI taxonomy): Eukaryota > Metazoa > Chordata > Mammalia > Artiodactyla > Balaenopteridae > Balaenoptera > Balaenoptera musculus. The sequence continues at coordinate 148,636,014 of NC_045786.1, forward strand.
CAGGTTCTTATTAGTCATCCATTTTATACACATCAGTGTATACATGTCAATACCAATCTCCCAATTCATCACACCACCACCCCCGCCCCCCGCTGCTTTCCCCCCTCCGTGTCCATATGTTTGTTCTCTACATCTGTGTCTCAGTTTCTGCCCTGCAATATAACTGCTCTTCTATACCATATTTGTAATAGCTCATGTGCCCTTTTAAAACTGTTGATGGTATGCAAGGTGTGTGTTTTACCTCAGTGCAAAAGAATGTGAGAAACGGTGTGGAAATCTTGTATAGACGACAGCATGACATCATTATTAATAAATGCTTATGTATCCAGGTCAGTCACATCACCTTCAGGGCTTAGCAGCAACTCCACAGAGGACTCAAAGTGAGTCTTATTTCTAGATGCCCCGCCCCAAAGCATTCAACAAGTGATCCCTTTATCTATTCACTTAATAAAAGTTTATCTAGCACACTGTACTAGGCTCTGGAAATAAAACTGGGACCAAGGCACAGTCCTTGCCCTCATGGAGCATGTAATACGTGGACATCTCTCAACCAATGGCCAATAGGTTAGAAGTGCAACAATATCCTAAGGGCTGATCCTGTTGTCCATTTGTTACTTGCCTCAGATGTGTGGATAATCCTTGTTTGCTGGAGGCCTTAGGGTCAGCTCAACCACCAGCCAAGTGGGCTGCCATCGCTGGAAGTCACTTGTGTCCAGAAATGTTTACCCAGCCTTCTGCCAAGAACTTGAAGTTCCCATCAGGGAACTGACATGGAATGATGTCAAAGATGGTAGTCAAGAAAGATGACTGCGAACAGAATGTGTGACATTGTGAATCCATTGTTTAAATAAAATATATAGAATAAATATATAGAAAGGTTTAGGACTAGCTTCTAGGGAGCAGCTCATGGAACTGAAAAGTCCAGAGGAGTCTGTGTCAGGCAAGGCTTCGTCTAGGAGCTCTAGGACTCATCTGTGGAGTGAGAGGTAGAGTCAACTCCACTTAAAGCACAGGGATTGAGAGCGGGGAGGTGTGATTCCCTGGAGGAAAATGAGAGTTCAGCTGCCAGGAGAAGCAGGAATGAGTGTTGGGAGGCAAAACAAGAGGTCCACCCCATGAACTGAGGAAGATGTACAGTTCAGAGGAAGATCTGATGAGGCCATATCACCTCAATTGATTTGTTGCCTTGAAAGTTTCCTTGTCAATACCTCTCACATCCAGACCTACCTTGGAGTGGAGCAAAGAAATGACACACTTGCCTTCTGTTCAGGCAGATGATGAACAACTGTCTAGATCTGGGGTAGCCAGCACTAGTGACCTGGAAATTAGGAGCCTCGGGCAGGGAGGAATAGGTAGAAGTGGAGGCTTGAATATACGGAGGGCCAAACTCAAGATGTCAGGAACCTATGAGACCTGTCTCCTCAGAGTGCCAGCTTTTTGACTGCCTGTCAGATACACAGGATGCAAGCCTGGAATCTCAAATGCCCCCGGGGCAGGCAGGTAAAACAAACCAGTGTGGTGGGCTACTGCACGGAACCAAAGACACGTGCACCTCTGAAGGGGGCAGCTGTCACCACTATCACCATTTTCCCCCCAAGGGAAGCTGTAAACCCAGACTGGACATGCATGTGCACACACGTGAGAACTATTTCTAAACATTGGCAAGGAAGCAAATTTAAAAATACATTATGTGGGCTGGAACAGAAAAACACATCCATAGGTCAGAATCTGCCTGTGGACCCCCAATTTGTGACATCTGATAGAGCCATAGTGTCAGAGAGCGAATGAAAATCCCTTCTCTGTTTGTGCAATATTGAATCTGTGTGTCAACCTATGCCCAAGTCAACAAATGCCCAGTGACAGCCCACTGCCCAGAGTTCAGCCCTTTCATCTGCACTATCTAACTAAAATCTGAAAAACACCGTGTCGGCCACGAAAGGAGAGGGAACCTCACTGTGAGAACTGTACTTTCATTTCCTGGCGGGGGTGTGGTTACATTCACAACTTCAACGTGATACTAACGGTCGGAGGGTTTTACATTCGATTTCCTGTTTCCTTTTCTTAATAAAGGAAAAGCGGCCCCCGCAGCAACGGTAGGCTGCGTTCCATAGGAAGACACCATGGGGGTTCCGACTTGGCCACCAACAAAAACAAAACGTAACCCCCAAAACCCGGTAACTAGCAATATGCAGAAGAGCTGTGGGTCATACGGTTGCTTAGGATTGTTTTGATCACCTGCAGCAACCTTGCGCCTCACACTCATTAGACCAGTGACCAAAGTCCTCTATGTTCGAGTTGCTGGAAACATTTCAAAAGGTTTAGAAAATAATTAATGGTGATAATGATAATTATAATAGCTATGGTGTGCCAACGACTGTGAGAGTTTCCTCGCATGTCTCTAATGTCATATAAACTCTCCAAGAATTATCCCCATTTTACAGACAGGAAAAGTTGGAGGAGACTTGGAGGAGTTAAGATAATTTGCCCAAGTCACTCATAAGTGATGCAGCTGGAGTTTCATTCTTTCTTTCATTCCTTGAATATTTATTGGTCACCTATTTAGTGAGCCAGGCACTGCAAAAATATTTATGGCTAAAAGCAGCTAAGCTCAAAATGATTCTCACCTGCAGAAAAGGACCTCTGTGTAGAGGCCACATTTCGAATATTGATCTTGAGCTTTCTTTCATTTGTTCAGACACTTTGTGAATATCTACTGTGTCCAGATTTCTAGGCTGAGTGCTGGGGGAATACACTGACCTTGACTTTTGGAAGCTTGTAGTTTAGTTGGGGAGACAGAGCCTAGGCAATAAAACTTTTGAATAATAATATAATGCATAATGAAGTGCCAAAGGAGATGGTCCAGATGAAAAAACTCAGAGGGATGAAAGACTACTTTGGGCTGGGATGGTTGGGGCAGTGGAACAGAGGAGAAGGTCTTTGAGGGATGGATAGAGTGGAGACGGACACAGTACACACAGGTGTGCGGTAGAAAAGGGCAAAGCACAGCATAAGTAAAGGAGGAAAGAATATGGTGATGCTGCATCCTTTGGTGTGTAAGTGCTCAGTTTTGGCAGTCACGTGATATGGTCTTGGGTGTGAAATCCAGAACTGACACCTTTCTACTTGTGTGATCCTGGATCAATTACTTTACTTGTATTGAGCTTCAGTTTCCTAACCTGTGAAGTGGGCATCGTGAATGAAGGAGGCAGGTAAAACAATGCCTGGCACCTGGCGAGCCCTCAGGGGCAGCTACTATTATGAATATGGTCTCTTGGTGGGGGTACCTTGCAGCCGTTCCATCTGAAGAGTGGAGAGAGATGTGTGGCCAACCCGAAACCGTAACGTAAGAGCCGAAAAGAGGACTGGAAACTCTACAGCCATGAACTGAAAGCAGCATGTATCAGCCCTAGAATCGGATAGCACAACTAAACCACAAATGTGCTGCTCCGGGCTTTGAAGTTCTACAGCAGGGCGAGACCCACTGTAACTTACTCTGTGATGGAGTCAAACCACATTTTTTTTTTTTTCTTTTTCTCATCAGATTTCACAGGAAATACACTCCTTTATTCAGATTTGAGATAAGGTACCCCTCCACCTTGACTCTCCTTTGTGGCATTAACTCACCCATTAAGTGGTTCACTTTCTATCCTGGGCCCATATCATCATCAGCTTATATTTAATAGGCACGTGGGTTTGTATTGCCCTTATGTTAGAAGTTAAATCTATTAAGACATGGTTTGTAGTCAGACTGAGATAATAATCTAAGAAAAGGAAGGTGAGAGTCTCCTGGGGACACAGCCAAGTTGGGGGGGTTAGATTTAAAAAAAAATATATTCTTCCATCAGTAATCGCCCACATTGCTGTTGCTCAACAATTATTTTAGGCTTCATGACTTTCAGCCTAACCTCTGTGCCCAATAGGAAGAATCTATACCGAGGTGTTGGCAACAATTTCTCAGCAGCTGTTACAAATTAATAGCTTTGGCTGACTTCCCAAGTTGACCCATTAAAATCCTCAAGAAAATTGGCTTTAAGGAATTTCCCAAAGACCCCTGACCTAGTCTAAAGGGCTTTGCCCCTCATTCTAAGAGTACTCATTCCTGGATCTCTTCAGCAAGGGTAGGAGGGGTATAAACAATAGCTTAGTGAGTGATAGTTTAGTCAGTTTTCAACAAACATGTATCCAGAGAAAGAAGGATGCAAAGAAATAACAAACTATCACAACAGTAATAATGCCTAACATTTAGTGAGCATTTGCCACACACTTTTATTATCTCAGTGTCCTCCCAACCACACTATAAGGAAGGTACTATTGTTATGCCCATTTTACAGATAAGGAAACTGAGGCACAGAAAAATTAAGTATTTTGGAAGATAAATACTTTGCAAATGAATGGCAGAACTAGGATTAGAACCCAGGGAGTCTGGCTCCAGGGCTGGTGTTTTTAAACGCTACCAAGGTGTGTGTGTTTTATTGGGAGGAGGTGGAGGGAGAGGAGGCGCTATAAAAATGCCGGGAATAGAAGGGTGCCTTAGGGGCTTGGGAACAGATGGACAAGGGCATATTCAGACAAATACCCAGAGATATGACATAGTTTTGTACCTAGTCTCTGCCCCTATCCTTTTCTGCTCTTGTAGGGTCAGCCAGTTTCCAGCCCAGTTTTAGACTTTTAGCATGGGACCTAGTTAGCCTAAGGGAATTACTGGAGCTATCCCTGGCTCATGGAGCTCCAGAGAGGTTAGTGAGAGCCTGGGGGCTGGAATCAGATGACACTTCTTGAGGTGTGGACCTAGTGGTCCCGAGGATCCCCAGGTAAACCGGACTTTGGGGCTTTGAGCCCCCCAGTCCAATATGGAAATGTCTCAGAACTTCACCCTGGTCCCATGTCTCCACTGACTCTGAAGGAAGGACCTCCATTTTGCTTTGGGTAATTAAGAGTACGGTCTCAGAAGTCAGCCAACCTGGGTTTGAATTTCACTCACCACCTGTGCAGACTTGGGGATGTTAACTTCTCTGTGCCTACATTCTTTCACCTGTCAAATGGGGATAATAATAGAACCTACTTCATAGGGTTGTTACAAGGGTTAAATAAATGAATCCATATCAGCCACATAAAGCATGCTAAGCACTCAATAAATGTGGGCAATGGTAATTATCTACAACTTGTCTCCATTTAAGAAGTAATTCTGTCTCGAGCTCACAGTGTACATTATCACATCCTGCAGGGAGCAGCCTGGTGGACAAAGCCTGTGGTCTTGCCAGGCCCTGCAGCCATGTGCCTGGGGCTCTCTTGAAGAGGAAATGGTTTCATCACCCTCTGTCTAGGCCAGGGCCACTTTCTTCAGGGAAAGGCTCTGTGGCCTTGTCTGTTGGACAAGGTTGGTGCTTGGTTACGCCCAGCACCCTAGCCTGGCTCTGCCACGCCCCCCAGCCTGCGGAGAGGCACGCACCACCTGCCCAGTAGAATGCTCCTTCATGCCCGGCTCTCTGGGGCAGGTGAGGATCCTATGGAAGCTAGCGCACTTCTGTAGGTCCTTCTATGGACCTGGCTGGATGACCATGACTGTCACCTTCACCTAGGAAATGCCTGCATTCAACGAAAGACTATCTGAGGGTCCAGGGCAAGGGCAGTTTCTAGACTTGGTAGAAAGGCCCTTTTCAAGTTGACTTGGGAACCTCGAAAGTAAAGTGTGGAGATGACAGGGTGGGAACTGGGGACTATGTCTGTGTCTGTTCCCCATGGCATCTCTAGCCACTGGCATGGTGTTGGTTCTCTAGGAATGGCACTACCACACAGTGGTTAAGCACATCGGTTCTGGAGCCAGACTACCTGCGGTGGAATCCTGGCACTGTGTTATTAGCTGGGTGACCTCTGGCAATTTCCTTAACCTCTCTGTGCTTCTGTTTCTCATATGTAAAAAAGGATACTAATAATAATACTCACCTCCTCACCTCTTTAGGTTGTTTTGAAGCTTACATGAGTTTTCATAAAAATGCTTAGAACAGTGCCTGGCATGTAGTAGCATAAGTGTTAGCTGTTATTTCCCACATGCTAAAGATTTTAGTTCTAGATAGAGGCTCAGATAAGTAACAGGGCAAATCCAGAGTTCTAGACTAAGTCTGTTTATCTTTAAGCCCACTCTCTTTGAATGCTACCCCCGTGTATGAAAAGAATCCCTACTTTGGATGCTCTAAGAAAGTCCAGATTTCAACTTCAGGAATGTGAGTACCCCAAAGTAGAACACAATTGTCAGACCTTGGATTTTTGTTTTATATCCAGAAGTTAAAGTGCCTATGGGTTGTAGGGACTTGGGGTAATCCAGCCCAAAGGAACATGATCAACCATCCCCTGGTCCCGGATCCCAGGGCGACGGAAGTCTGGTAAGTCTGCCCTTTGACCTGAATCTGGGTGATGTTAGTAATACGGGAATAGGTGAAATGCCAGCCACACTTGGCTGGCCCATAAAAAGGAAATACTTCCCACACCTTGCTTTTGCAAACCGAAGGCCTCCAGGTAAAGGCATCCCCGCTGCAAGCCTCTGGCTTTAATGTCTGGGTGTGGCTGCAGGAACCACCCAGTACAAACGGGAGTGAACCTGCTGCCCTTTCCCTTCCCAGCTGCCAAGTCAAACAGAACACAGAGAACACAAATAGCATAGTCACAATAAACCGGTTGTTGGAGGGAGACACAGAAGAACCCACTCCCTGGCACTGCCGCCCCCTTCACGGGTCCAGACACGAGGTGCTCCAAGAGCTGAAGAAGGTGTGGCCCATGGGCATTCCTGTCCAGCAAGAAACCCTCTGGCTTGTCTGTACTCCCTGCCACCCATGGGGATCCCTCCAGGAGCTGCTTGTCAAAATGGGAGGGAGGAGGGTCTCCCCCAAGCCCTAGACCAGGAAATGACCTTCCCACCCACTCGACCTGACGAATGTCAAGGAGGGAACTCTATAGACACTTTGAAATCCTAAAGGCATCTGAGGTTTGGAGGAATTCGTGCTGGATGTGCTTCTTTTTTTTTTTTTTTTGGACGTGCTTCTTTGAAGGGTCAGGAATGGGGGAGGAGAGAGGGGAAGAAGGAGGGGCCAGGCCTAAGTGACAGCTTCAGATAAATCTGGGCAGAGCTCTCCAGGTGCTGGTGAACTCAGGTGGTGCCCTCCCTAACCTGGGGCAGGTCAGAGTCTCCCAGAACTTGCCCAAATCTTTCTGCTGTGTGTGCTCTGGGGCACGTCTCTCTTTGCCTCTTGGATTTTGAGCCAATGAGGAAACATAGGTAAAAAATATTGTAAAATATATTTTACAAAAATAAATTTTGTGAAAAGGGGCTAGAGCCTCCCCGTGGAAAGGTAAACTTGTGAAGCGACCCAGGTGGAGGTTTTCTGTGCATTTTACCTCATCTCATTGGGATGTAGGAAGAGCAGATACTCTGAAAATGGACACCTGAGTTGGAAACCTGGTTCTGTACCACATCCTTGGGCAAGTTGCTTAACTGCTTGAGCCTCAGTTCCTTTGATTGTCAAAATGGGCACAAGAAGACCTAGTTCATAGAGATGTTGGGAGGATAAAATGAGATCACATATATGAAAGCAAAGAACCTTCTATATAGTTTGGCACATCAAAGGACTAGATCAATCTTGCCTTCAGTTATTTTCTTCCCTCACTTCACACTCTCTGTCAGTGGCTTGCTAGGCTCTTATTTATTTATTTATTTTTAAAATATTTATTTATTTATTTATTTGGCTGCATTGGGTCTTAGTTGCAGCATGCAGGATCTTCGTTGAGGCACGCGGGATCCTTCGTTGCGGCGAGCAGTTTTCTCTCTAGTTGTGGTGCACGGGCTCCATAGCGCGCTGGCTCAGTAGTTGTGGCGCATGTCCCAGGACATGTGGGATCTTAGTTCCCTGACTGGGGACCAAATCTGCATCCCCTGCATTGGAAGGCGGATTCTTAACCACTGGACCACCAGGGAAGTCCCACTTGCCGGGTTCTTGATTGGCCTGAAGAATTGGAAAAGAGATCTAGAGATAGAATCTTACAGTAAACAAAACTGTCTTATTCTAACTTAACTCTGAGTTTAAAGTAGGGAAGATAAGAAGGACTGCTACACCACTTTCTTTCTAGAGGGTAAGATAGGTTATTTATAAGTCTGGGGGTAAATCATATCAATGCTTTACTTTCCCTTCTGAAACAAAACACAAACCACTTCATTCCCACACCCAAACTGATTCAACCTAATCTACCCTCAAGTCGGGGTTTCCCATTAACCTAACTTGAGGTTTCTCCCTTTACCATATGCTTTATGCTCTAGGTGGAGTATTGCAGGAAGGTAGAGGGGAGTATAACTGATATTCACAAAGGGGTCTAGTTTGGCCATCGGTTGACAGAAAAAAGTAGAAACTATCATTACTTCCCTGAAAATGTCAGAATTAGTAAATTGCTGCCTTGCCCACATTCCTGCGACAAGCGGAATCTGCATAATGCTTGATTTTGTGTCATGGATCTCAACTATTATCTGGGGATTTTTTTTTTTAAAGTGCAGATGATGGCTTTGTTCAGTTCACTATGCCCTTCCTCCTGTGTTTAGCCTACATCTGCAAAAGGCTGCAGTCTTTTATTAAGTAAGGACAAGACAGGGAAAACATTATGGTGGAGATGGGTGGGTGGGACAAGGGTTTGGGGAGTGCTGGTCAACTGGGTACACAGCTGGGGAGAGGCAACAGAGCGCTAAGGGAATTGAGGGAGAACTGTTTAGAGAAGGGTGTCAGGGAAGTGAGTAATAGGTCAGAGGATGGAGCAAGGGAATGTTGAAAGGGAACAGATATGCTCTGTGGGCAGGTAGTAAGTATCTGAATGGGAGCCCAGGGAGGGCTAGCATGGAGTAACAGGGAGGGAACCCTGAGGTGCTGATTTGTCAGAGATGGAAAACGGGATTGGATGTGTGTTGGTGGAGGGATGGAGGAATCCCAGAACAACTCCAGACACCATTCATTTTAATGAAATCCTTCTTCTTTATGCTTCTGCCATCAGAAATAGATGCTATGTGCTCACTACCATGGCTTATTTTTAATTCCAGCAACTAATATCCTTTTTGCTTTCCCTCAAAAATAAAAGACATAGTTTAAATTCAGCTAAGCTTGAAGATTATGATATTTGGAGAAAATTCAAAGTCTTGGACCCTTCAGCTGTGCCATATCATTCAAAGTTTACTTTCTATTCCGGGTGGTTGTCTTCACATGGTCATCTCAACCCTTCACTCCTCTGTTAGTTGATCTGGTTTTGTTAACCATTTGTTGCTGCAACATTCCTGTAACTGTTTCCAGAATTGTGTGAAGAATAAGGAGGCTGGCAGGCTATTTCTCACACTCAGCTATCTTGTCAGCTATAGTCAAGACAAAATTAAGCAATGTAGAAATCAAAGCTTCACTTCCTATTGACCTAGGTTTTTCAGGCCTTCCCATTTTTCAGTATCACAGTCCTCAGGGGCTTCTAAGTTTTCTGTCCCTTTGAGAAGAACTCTTCTTGAACAGGCACCCCTCCCTCAAGTTCTTCAACAAAGCTCTAAGGAATGAACGTCTAAAGTACTGCTGCTTATAAAGTATAAAAGATAAATCCAAACTTCTTTATAGTTCCCCTTGATTCGGGGGCTTACTCCAAGAGTGGGGAAGTTTTCTACACTGGGTTTTGTTCCTGTCTCCTGGGCAAGGCAGTTTGGTCAGTGGTTGTTCTGTGGGCTGCTGTCTGGAGGAGACGGCGGTTCCGGACGTCACCCTGACAATTATGGCCAACTAAGGGTGGAGGGAGTGGTCTGGGTTTGGCCCTCAGTCTGGAGTCGCAGACGGCACAGAGAGATCTTGGCTCAGGACCTGGGGCTGAGGCGTGCTGGGACAGCCTAGGGGGTGTCCTGGCTTTCCAGGGTCTGGGGAACCCTCTCTGGCCCGGGGGCGGGAGACGCTGTTCCAGCATCAGTTCTGGCTACACTGCCGCCTCAGCACTTTCTAATTCCAGCTCCAAACAACAACAGCCGCGGCTGCAGCCATAGCAACAGGCCCCGCCCACCCAGCCTGGCTCCCAGCATGGAGCACGTGACGGCGACGCCGGCGTCGCTCCCTCTGCCCCTGGCGCTGCGGGAGGGCGGGGAGACTTGGGCGGGGGGGGGGATGACGTTTACTTAGTCGTCTCCATGGATATAATGCATAGACGTCAACGTCGCCCAGTGTTTAGTGTGTAATGTTCCTCCGTCTCCATGGGAACGTCAGGCGGCCAAACACCGGCCCCAGCAACAGGCTTCTGATTGGCCAGGAGCTTCTAAAGGCGGAGCTTCATCTCCCGCTCCCGTTCTGCTGTGTTGCTGTTTTGGTTGTTGTCTCCCACTTGTTTATTTCTCTAACAGATCCTGGAGGCTGAGGTCTGGATCTGTCGCCAAGGATGGGATCCAGGAGAAAACGTGCTCAACGTGCAGCTTGCGCCTACCGATTACAACCCAACAGATGACATAGTTCCCTTATGACCAAGTCCCTTCTGGGAGTCCGGCCCTCAGGCCCAGCGTCAGTCACAGCACAATACTTGACATTTCACCCTCTGACCCCCGCTGCCCCCCCCACCACCACCAGCATCACATCTGAGGCTATTAACCTTTCAGCCTCATGCCAGAGACTGTGTTGCCTTCACACTTACATTTGTTTATGCTCGCAAACCCAGACGGGGGGCCTTTCATACATAATACCAGGATTCAGTGCTACTCCCTGCAGGATTTGGCTACATTTTCCCGTCTGGTCTTAATTCTGTTGAATAACATCATTTATCCGTATTCCCACCCATAGATGCCCAGATTTCCTGCAGCCTGAGCAGATACCAAAGGATCCCCAAAGACCTGGGTGAGTGCTTCAGTTCGTGGGCTAGTTGAATATTATGCTCTTCTCCCTGCCCATTTTAATTCAAAACAGGGGGCCATTTGACTTCTCCAAAAGAGATAGAAGTAAATTGAGGACAGAGATGGGGGAGTGGGTGGGGGAGAATTCTGGTCTTAAAACCCCCAATTTCTTGATATATATTACCAGTATACTGATGGAGTTAAACATTCTGAGGCACAAATGTCTCCAGAAACAGTTTTAACCTACCCTGGGCTCCCATCAGTGAAACTAAGTTAACATCTGGCAAGAGATAGTGATCTAGCCTCAGGGTTTTCAGTCAAGCTGTGCCTAAAAGAATTCCTTAAAATCTTAAATTATGGTGTCAAATATAATAAATCTTCACCAGCTCATGCGCATACAAGTCTGAGATGTTTCATAAAAGGTTTAGATGACCTGATAATATGTTTTCAAAACCCAGAGAGAGAGAGAGAGAGAGAGATGCTGATGCAAACCTCAAGTTAAAAACAAGAAAGTAAAATTACTTTTGTAGATTGGAATTGATAAAGAGTAAGGAGGGTATCTATTCTCTCTCTTCTAATCTTAACCTACTACCTCCTTTTCCCCTTTATCTACTCTGGTGAATAGCCTTGCTAACTGTCCTCCCCGTACCCCTAGGCCAGCCTCATAGCCTATAATTTCCTTCAGAGATGTGAGTGAAATTAAGTGAAATCGGGAGCCTGCTTAATGCAAATAGGACCAAAGGGCACAGCTCTTTATCGTAATGAACTTCATTCTGATTAAGTCACAGGGACTGCAAGTGCTTACTATTTACCCAGTAAACATATTAAATTGCCAGGCAAGTCTCCCTCATGTCCTGACACTGCCAGGGAATATTTGAAAATCTGATATAAGATCATTTTTAAACGATCAAACATCCCTTTCTAATTCTATCATCTCTTTTCACGTTTCCAGGAATACAGAGTGTCTTGGTCTCTGAGAGCCAATATATCTGGGTATATTCCTACGAAAAGAGCAATAATGAGGCACTCTTTGCATTGTACATTGAAAATGACCTGAAAAGCTGGAAGAGGTGGCTGAGGACACTTTCTCAGTGTGGATGAGGAAGAGAGGAGGAAGATGGAAGATGACAGAGTCTCTAAGTGCCTAGCTTTGACTTAATACATAAACTGGATGTTATGATTCTGTCCAAGGGCATCAGTTATAACCTTAGAGCTTCCATGTCTTTTTCCATATCCCAGACTTGGTTCCTTTTTTCTTAGTTCTTTCTTTTTGTTCTTTGGACCATGACCCAAACATGGTCGTGGGCCATGGTGTGCGGCCCAGGGAGTGTTTAACCCAGGAAATACCAAATAGATTATAGTTTTGATAGTGCTGAAAGCAGCAGTTTGTTTCATATGTGCTTACATGCACACACACATGCACAGACCCTTCCTGCCCAGTGGTTTGGCTGAGCTGCTCCATTTAGCTGACCAAGTTCAACCTAAGGACTGTGATGTCTTACTATGCTACGGATTTCTTCAAACCACAAGACAATTAATCTCCCCAGCCTACTTCCTCATCTATAAAATGGGGTCTGGAGAACTCATTGACCCCACATGCTTGCTTTGACCTAAGAGCATTGTAATGATATAGTGATTATTAGGTGGTACTGTGGAAATACCATATGGTATATAAATACTTGATTATTATTAATGGGTACAATTTCCCCCAACACCTCCTGCTTTAGTGCTGAGTGGAGCCTCTGCCCACCAGGTTTCCACAGCAAAGAGGCCTTGACCCAAGCCAGGAGGTAGAGGAGCAATGACCTACATTGTCTTCCAAGGCCCAAGTGCACACTGGGCCTCTTGCACACCCCAGCCATGACTGAATTCAGCTCTGCAGTTCATATTCCTCAAGTCTGGCTTTCCTCAGTTGTAAAAATTAAGACATTTCTATCTGCCCTGCTTACCTCTTAGGACTGTTATGAGGCTCACTCTAGGTAATTCTTGTGAAAGGGCTTTGAAAACTGTAAAGCAGAAGGCATTTTCTTTTTTTTTTTTTAATTTTTATTTATTTATTTATTTATTTATTTATTTTTAATTTATGGCTATGTTGGGTCTTCGTTTCTGTGCGAGGGCTTTCTCTAGTTGTGGCAAGTGGGAGCCACTCTTCATCGCTGTGCGCGGGCCTCTCACTATCGCGGCCTCTCTTGTTGCGGAGCACAGGCTCCAGACACGCAGGCTCAGTAATTGTGGCTCACGGGCCCAGCTGCTCCGCAGCATGTGGGATCTTCCCAGACCAGGGCTCGAACTCGTGTCCCCTGCATTAGCAGGCAGATTCTCAACCACTGCGCCACCAGGGAAGCCCCAGAAGGCATTTTCAAGTTAAAAAATGTCTTATAAGATGAGGTGACCTGTAAATGGATCAGTGTCAAGGTGGGCTTGAGGGGTGTAATTCACAGACGGGCCAGATGAATCCCCACCTGTGTGATTTGATACGTCCTATATCAAGGCATGCTCCCTTACTGTCCCTGAAACTATCCATTTTCAGCGATTTATGCCTTTGGAGTAAGCATTTGCCTCTCTCTTCAGGTCTTAGTTTTGGAATACAGATTCTTTTATGAGTAGTAAGCTCCTAAAGTTGAACATAAGTGAAGTTATCAGATGGTACCACACAGGAGCACTGGGCTCTTGGGTGAGTCTGAGAAACAGGATGCTGGGAGCCTAGAGAAGACTATGCATCCTGTTCAAAGCCAGCTGTCACAGTTGTGCCGGTTGCTGACAGAGGATCCTCAGAGCCCACCCAGCAGGCCTGTAGCTCTACTCACACATGCGTGGGAGACTTTTCCCCCCATCCTCACCCAAAGCCTCGGAGGACACTACTGTACAGTAACCCAGGGCTTCCCACACTGTCAGATGTCAGGGGTCAGCAAAGTTTTTAAAAAGTTGGTGAACTGACATAGGTTACCAACTTTTAATTTTACCAAATGATAACAATTACCACGTATTATCACCATCATTTCATAAATGAGAGGGCATTTTAACACTCAAAAAGTCGAAAGGACATAGACTGAAGGATTGAATATATGTAGCTTTATGAAAACTCCTTGCTTTGTCTTTATTTCTCCTATCTTCCTTTGACAGTTCTATTCATTCTTCATTCTCCATAGGGTGGTATTGATAGTGGTGAAGAGCAGACAGAGAAACCAAGGAGAGGTAAAAATCTGATTCAAGAACCATTTGAGTTTCCTGATCAAACTGACTACTTCTTCTTTTTCTTTTTTATCATTTATTTATCTATTTATTTGGTTGCACCGGGTCTTAGTTGCGGCAGGCGGGCTCCTTAGTTGTGGCATGTGAACTCTTAGTTGCAGTATGCATGTGGGATCTAGTTCCCTGACCAGGGGTCGAACCCAGGCCCCCTGCATTGGGAGCACGGAGTCTTATCCACTGTGCCTCCAGGGAAGTTCCCAAACTGACTACTTCTTGCATTATGCACCTTTGGGTCACCGGTTTCTTTGGTAAAGGAGAGTAAAATAATCTCACCAGATGGGTTCCTGGTAGTGGGAATATAATATATTGAGTAATTCCCTTGGAATTACTTCCATTCTGGGACAGGTCAGTTTGTTTCTAGTTGGTCTGATCCTTGTTTGGACCATGCCCCACCCACCCAAATACTTCTGGTTTTACTCGGGGAGGTGACATTAGTGACTGTCTTATACCTGATTCAGCCAGATCAGATGGAGCTGAATGGTGGAGACTGGCAAAGTTCCCAGAGGAGTGAACAAGCCTGCCTTCCAACTGATGTCACAGGCAGGTGCAGGAAACACTGGCAGAGCCAGTTCAACCAGCATCTTGGGCAAGATTTGGCCAGTACTTTTTTCCTGTTTCCAATTTCCTCTGGCAGTAGTGGGAACTCTCCATGTTCTGTGGTTGCATGTGAATCTAATGCAACCAACACGCTATCTTTTTTTTTTTTTTTTTGGCTGCGTTGGGTCTTCGTTGCTGCGCGCGGGCTTTTCTCTAGTTGCGGCGAGCAGGGGCTACTCTTCGTTGCAGTGCGTGTGCTTCTCATTGCGGTGGCTTCTCTTGTTGCGGAGCACGGGCTCTAGGCGTGCTGGCTTCAGTAGCTGTGGTTCGCGGGCTCTAGAGCGCAGGCTCAGTAGTTGTGGCGCACGGGCTTAGTTGCTCCGCGGCGTGTGGGATCTTCCCGGACCAGGGCTCTAACCCGTGTCCCTGCATTGGCAGGCTGATTCTTAACCACTGCGCCACTAGGGAAGTCCCCCAACACTATCTATCTATCTATCTATCTATCTATCTATCTATCTATCTATCTATCTATCTATCTATCTATCTATCTATCTATGAATGATATGTAATATATATATTTCCCTCAAAAGCCCAATGTGAATAGAAGCTGAGACTATAATTTAATTCTAAGCAATTTAAGCATAATTAAGGCCCCTGAGACTGAGTTTCTCTCTCATCAGCCACCAGAGAGTGGACACCTAGGGAAATAAATGCACTTATTCAGGTCCCGAGACACTACTTACTACACTGGGGAGAAAATTTAGTCCAATTATCTATTGCAGATTAGAAAATTATAAGATCATTATTTTTAAACAATTATTGAACCTAGTCAACCAAAATGGCATAATATACCTATATAATTGAATTTTGGTGACTATTAAATAACAATATCTGTAAAGCACCGAACATAATTCTTGAGCAAACACTCGGTAAGTATTAGCTATTGTTATTCCCATGCATTCAAGAAGTACTTTTTGAGCAGTCTTTATTCTGTCAGATGCTGTGTTAGGGGCTAGAGAGTCAATGATGAGTAAACTGGCAAGATTTCTGTCTTCCTCGAATGGGGAGCTAGACACCAAACAGTCAATCAACAGTTAACAGCTACCAACACCAGAGCTTTGCTAGGTGCTTGAGGGTCCATCCGTGAAGAAAACAAAAATCCTTATCCTTGTGGAACTTACCTTTTTTTTTTTTAATTAATTTTTTGGCTGCACCACACAGTATGCGAGATCTTAGTTCCCTGACCAGAGATCGAACCTGTGCCCCCTGCAGTGGAAGCGTGGAGTCTTAACCACTGGACCACCAGGGAAGTTCCAGAACTTATCTTTTAGGTATTAGCCCAATTGCTTTCTTTTTATTTTATTTTATTTATTTATTATTTTTGGCAGCGTTGGGTCTTCGTTGGTGCGCGCAGGCTTTCTCTAGTTGTGGTGAGCGGGGGCTACTCTTTGTTGCAGTGCGTGCGCTTCTCATTGCGGTGGCTTCTCTTGTTGCGGAGCACGGGCTCTAGGCACGCGGGCTTCAGTAGTTGTGGCGCAAGGGCTTAGTTGCTCCGCGGCATGTGGGATCTTCCCAGACCAGGGCTCGAACCCGTGTCCCCTGCATTGGCAAGCGGATTCTTAACCACTGTGCCACCAGGGAAGCCCCCCAGTTGCTTTCTAAGTAAGTATATATTATTACAAATGGTGTTTAGTGCTATACATGCAAAGCCTAGGGTATGGCCTCTACAAAGTTAATCCTTTCATCACTCAGATTGTACAGAGGCAATTATCCTATTCCTTATTCTTCATTCAGTACCTTTATTGAACACCTACTATGTGCCAGTCACTGGAATCCATAGTGGAATGAGGGCTTCTGAAGGGTTCCTAGTTCAGCCTGGATGCTCAAGGAAATTCTCTATGAGGGTATGACATTTTAAATTTGATATCTGGATAAGAGTAGATCCAGTTGAGGAGCAGAGTGGGAGATGGGGGCAGAGAACAGATGTATAATACTAGTAACTCATATTTAATCCATGTTTTCCATGTTATGATGCTTTTTCCCAAATGTTCTAGAGGCTGAGACTGCCAAAATCGGGAGACAGTCCCTGCATCAGAAGTTTGCATCCAGATTGAATTTAGCTCTCAGTTCCAGAATGCACAGCAGCAGCTGCCTATAGTTTGCTTCTTCCCGGGAATCACTGACAGTTGACAGTCACTGCCTCAGCTTCCCTTGGTCTCATTGCCTGGAACAATTAGTACCAACTACGACAGGAATGACCTCTGAGAACTGAACTCCGCTTCTTTTACTTGCTGTAATGAAAGTCACCCTAGTGCCCCCAGGAATGTGTCAGCATATGTTTGCTGCTGGATTTAAATAATCAAGCTTGGGCTGAATAATCAATCTCTGAGGGTTGAGCTACTCTCTTCCCCTGACACACGCGTAATCCTTTAGCCCACTTTTCCCTTTGCTACTGAATTTTCTCCCATTTAAGTTTTAATGCTCTTCTTCTGTCATTCCCATTAGCAAGTTTTCACAGCCTGGTTCGTATTCCAGCTCTGAAATAGTTCACATAGTTCTGTGCAGACATAATATTTATGGGAACTGAAGATGGGTGGATTCTGATAATGGCTTGTGGGACAGTCTCCAGTGCAATGAAAATAACAAAGAATTCAAGAAACTAATACTATGAGAGTTTAGTCCCCCGTAAACTTCCCAAATGTACTTGCTTAAACCCTGTGTAAGTATTAGCAGAATACAAGGAAGTGTCACCCTGGGTGAGAAAGCTTGGTTTGTTCAGTGTTCTGTTTTACAGCACAAATTCTAAGTTGAACTCTGTTTATTGTCAATAGCTCTCTAACACAGAGCAAAATGGAATGCGCCTGTTTTCAAATTCCTGTGAAAAAGGGCCCTGGAAGACCTCAAAGCCTGACTGAGGGTAATTTACATCACTATTTTTCAGTGCTTTCATTGAAGACTCTCTAAGTTATTGAAAGAGAGTTTACCAATCATTGATTTTAGTGTGTAGCCATCTATAAGAAGGATCCATATGGGTTGTTATTGTGTGAGAATGAAATAGAACCATCCATGTCCTGTTTGAAGTATAGCGACAGCTAGGGAGGAAACTAAACTGGGAGTAGCTGGGACATTTCCAAATTTGGGAGCACTGATCCAAAAGTTGGTGTTTACGGTCTGGGGGAGGGAGAGATCGTTTGTTGCTAGGTGTTATGGTCTGGGGGAGGGAGAGATGGTTTTTGGTAACTAGGGCTTGAAGTGCACCTTACAAAGACAGAGGGTTGCTGGGCTCAGTGATGTTTCTCAATACTTTACATTGGGAAGCATTTCCTCTACTCAGAATGCTCTGCTCCCTGTCCTTCTGTGGCTGGTTCCTTCTTGCCATTCACTTCTCATGACAAATGTCACCTCCTTCCACCTAATCCAAAGGAGCAACACGGTCACTCACAACATATCCCTCCATTTTAATTACCTGCCCAGCACTTTACTTTTATCTGACATTTGTTTATTTGTTTTTTGTTTTTTACATTACTAGACTGTGAGCTTCATGTCAGTAGGAAGCTTGTCTGTTTACTATGGATTCCAGTGACTGGCACATAGTAGGTGTTCAATAAAGGTACTGAATGAAGAATAAGGAATAGGATAATTGCCTCTGTACAATCTGAGTGATGAAAGGATTAACTTTGTAGAGGCCATACCCTAGTATCTGCAGGTAACTGTTTTTTCTTATGCAAGATAATAATGATTTGAGGTCTGTGAAACTCCTTTCTTTCCTGGACTGAATTCTGAAACCAATGGAAAAATGAAAAGCAGGATAGAGATATCTGATAAGAATATTAGTAAGTTAATCTCAAACCAGATGTGTGAAATTAACACCTCAGGGCTGCTCTTATCTAAAAACACAGTCTAAAATCACTTAATCTGATTGACATGTATAAAGTGATGTGTATAAAATTGATGACTGATTAAAAAATAAATAAATAAAAAAATAAAATCACTTAAATTGAAACTCTTCCTTTTTCTCTATTATTATCATTATTATTATTATTATTATTATTATATATATATTTTTATGTGTGTCTCTGTTGCTTTTAGCATATGGGCCAGAAATGGATAAGAGATGTGGAAATATTCACTGTTTGTGGCTTGGAGCTATAGTTCTGTGAGCTTGTGGATTGGGGAGCCAATGAATGGAGTGCTATTTGCATAACATCAGGCTTTCTTCATTTCCCCAGCCTACTCACAACCCCTTGCTTCTCTCTTTTCCAAGTTCCAAAGCTCAGGCAGACACCAGCTGGATGAAGCCCTGGGTTCAAATAAACTTGACTTGGATGGGGAAGTATTAATAGCAAATGAAGTCCCAAATCCTCACCTACTATGAAGTTTCCCATTCCTGGCAAACAGACTAGTGGAAAGCAAAGATTCCTCACCCACAGACACACCTCTGGGCAGGAGACCCGTGATTTATTCCAAACCACTTGATTAATCTGGAGAAAGAAAGAGACTGGTTCTGTCACAGATTCAAATTAAGAATCCCATCCCTTGGTGCAAAGCAATCTGAACAGAGCAGGAGCACATGGTGCTCTGTTTATAACTGCAGAGATCAGCTCCAGCCCAGATGGGGTTGCTGTAGGTGCTGCATCCAGGCCTCAGGTGATCCTGTGGTATGTGATACTCCAGTCCTGTTCACTGCATGCCACACAATCAGCAAATACTGACCTGGTTGCAGCCACATTCTCAGCCATTGCCGGATTGCCCAAGAAGCCAAGGAAGCATGTGCTGGGGTGGGGGCAGGGGTGGGGGGTGGAGAAAGATTCAAAGAAGAATTAGGAAAACTGTATTCATCGTTCTATGTATTGAGTGCTTGCAATTGCGCCAGGCACTGTTTCCAGGCACTGGGGAACCAGCAATTTTTCCATCCCTCATGTTGCGGCATGTGAAATCTTTAGCTGCGGCATATGGGATCTTTTAGTTGCGGCATGCAAACTCTTAGTTGCACCATGCGAACTCTTAGTTGCGCCATGTGGGATCTAGCTCCCTGACCAGGGATCGAACCCTGGCCCCTTGCATTGGGAGCGCGGAGTCTTAGCCACTGGACCACCAGGGAAGTCCCAATATTGTTTTTTATTTTGAATTACTTGGCAGGGTATCATAATCATTTTAGTATTGGTGCCATGAAACTTTTGTTATGGCCCTATTCCCAGTGCTTTTTTTTTTTGGCTGCGTTGGGTCTTTGCCGCTCTGCGCGGGCTTTTCTCTAGTTGCAGCAAGCGGGGGCCACTCTTCGCTGCAGTGTGCGGGCTTCTCATTGGGTGGCCTCTCTTGCTGCAGAGCACGGGCTCTAGGTGCGCAGGCTTCAGTAGTTGTGGCACTCGGGTTCAGTTGCTCCGCGGCATGTGGGATCTTCCTGGACCAGGGCTCGAACCCGTGTCCCCAGCATTGGCAGGCGGACCCCCAAGCACTGTGCCACCAGGGAAGCCCCTCCCAGTGCTTTTAAACTAAAAAATTGGTTACGTTTTTTACCTCTATGGCTAAATATTTTCTAAAAAGTTGCTTGTGGTATTAGGTTGAGTCTGTGCAAAAGAAAGGATTTAGGGGGATAACCCATCCCGGATGAAATTTCTTCTTGTGCTGATCACTGTTTCTGGGCGGGATGGTTGTGGATTTAAAAATATAGCACCCATACCCTCTTGAATGGCAGCTAGTGGAAGCATTAATACGCAGATATGACGAGTCCATACAGTTCTAAGGATGGGTGTACCCCTTGGGTTTATAAGCATCTAAATTATTATGCCTGGTAAAGAAGGTGCTGATCAGGATTTTGGTTCCCCTCACCCGAGAAAGATACAGGTAAGAAGTCACCCATCAAGCCCCTTTATCCAAAAAGAGAATCCATGCTGCCTTCTCAGCCACATGAACAATAGATGATGAGCTTTCTGTTTAATGTTCCTGCATTCCACAAACATTTATCGAGTGCCTACTAGTGTCAACAAGCTAGGTCCTGAGGATAGATACCTATTGAATAAGACAGATAAGGTCCCTGCTTTGGTGGAGCTTGTGGCTTAGGAGAGGAAGACAGACAATGAAAAAGTACATAAATAAAAAAACAAGGTAACCTAGTGATAAGTCCTTGATAGAAAATAAAACCAAGTAATGTGACAGAAAGTGACTGAGGGACAAGGAGGAGGGATGCAACATTGGATGGGGGACAGGCTTCCTGGAGAATGTGAAACTGATGCAGATATTGATCATGAGGATAAGTCAATGTATCCAGATCAGGGGGAAAGAGGGAACAGTGAATACAAAGGCTCAGCTCCTGAACCAGACTGGCATATTTGAGGAATAGAAAGAAGGTCAATGTGGCTGGAGAGGAGTGAAGGAGGGAAAGTTGTTCAAGATGAGGTTGGAGGGTGAGGCCAGGGCTGGGTCACACAGATGTGGTAGACCTCTGTAAGGAGTATAGATTTTTTCCTAAGTGTAATTCTGTATATTGACCACTAAACAGTTTTGGAGAGATTTATGATTTAGTGTTTAGTGTTAAGATTTAATTCAGAGCCCCACTAAGTGGGAGAGGAGATTTTCAGTGTATGATCTGTCCTTATCTGAACTGATTACCTCACAAACTCGGATGGGTCAGTCTAAAGGTGGAATTCTTCAGTAGAGTCAATTTTGGGATTTTCACAAGGCATCTGTAACTCATTGACAATCCAGTGGAGAAACATCAGAACTCAGTGGAGAAAATCAGAACTCAGCTGGGAGCTGCAACCAGAATTTTCTCATAGAATACAAATCAGATACTAAACTGAGACACAGGGTGTCCACATCTGAGGATGAAACTATGATCTGTAGATCAGAAGGCAGCATAATCTGAATTCCTACATACTGGTCAGCTAATCAGGATTCTCCTGGTTTGGGAAAGGGGATTTTTTTTTTTTTTTTGCATTACAATTATTAACTCTCTTTTCAAGATCTTTCTTGCTGTTCTTGTTGAGTAAGGTGGTGGATAAAATGGTGTAAGCGATGCTTGAGATGTCTTAACACCCTGAAGCTCATCATGTGCCAGCCCATTTGAGCCATCCCCAGCCTTGCCCATGCCGATCGTGAGATTTCCCCATTGGTTGGGAGCTCTGTAGTTGAGGTTTCTTAGTCAGGGTGTGTTGTTGTCCTTTAGGTTTAGTGACGTAGATGGGATTCCTTTGGAATTCTAGCAGCTAAATCCACCAGAGCCAAAGAAGGTCAGCTCAGGACATCTGGGGAGCTGACAGCCTGGACAAGACTTGCTTGTTTGAGGATAGGGAATGCTTGTTTCTGCAGCAAGGTTTGGCACTACTGACCGAATGGTGGTGGTGGGGGGGGGGTCCAAAGCTGCCGGTGTGGTGAAAGATGCCATGAGCTTGGGCTGAAATATGTCCTTCTTAGGCACCGTAGCTGTTCCCCAGTTTCCTCAGCTCCAGAGGGAATGTGTCCCAGGGACCACACAGACCACCACTTTGTTTAAATGCTTACATTAGCAGAAGGATGGGGATCCCACTGAATCATCATCTCCTGTCAAAAAGCCAAGAGTTATTCAGAATGAAAACAGTTTTTCCCAAAGAGGCGAAATCTCTATTACTAATTAGTGGTGGTGATGGTGGTGTGTGTGTGTGTGTGTGTGTGTGTGTGTGTGTATGTGTCTGGTGATGGTGGTGGTAGTTCTATGCCTCCCACTGTTTTAAAATAGGGACAGTCTTTTTGCTCCCTCTCTGAGCCATAGGGTGAGTAACCTTGACCCCTAAGCCCCTTCACTGGACTCACGTGAGTGTGTGAGTCCTTCGGGAAGTGTGGAATACTTCTCTCCCTTGGGTCTAGACATTTAGAATGAATAATTTAGAGGGTGGTGGTAACACGGTCATTGTCATTACAGGCAATGTAGCATTTATGTATGGGCACTGGCTGTCTTTCTCATGGGCTCAATAACAAGAGTAAGTTCGATCTTTCATCATGAACCACTGGAGTGTTCTTTACCGACAGAGGCTGCACCAGCTGAAAATAGCCCAAACATCTTGTTATTTTCTCTTTCCCAATTTTTGCATATTCACATCCAAGAATAAAAGACTCAGCCTGTTCAGCCTTTTCAAAGAGTTAAAGAACATTCTCTATTTGATTTCTTAGTACCCAGAAAGGACAATAGTATATATTTGCCTTGCTTGGCTGAGGGCATTCATTCATTCATTCATCTGTTCAATACATGTTTATTAAACACCTACTATGGGCCAGGCACTGGGCTAGGTGCTAAGTGAATATTTGCACATGAAAAAGATAAAGGCCAACATTATGTAGATGCTAAACAAGTCTTAGAAGCGACTTCCCCAAGTCCCTGAAGGAGTTGAATTTGCTATACGCCTCTTTCTGACTTCTGGTCCCGTGCTCTGACCACAACCCTTCACCACTAGACCACACTTCTCCAAATAAACAACTACTTCTGCATGCTGGGGATGGGTTGTGTACGGCAGCATTTACGTAGGCAGCATAGACAGTGGCCTTTCACTTAATGTTGCAATAACACCAGGCTAAACAATGTGCACTGACCTCCAGAGTTACTGAACAAAAGCTTGCTGTGGGTCAGGTCTCTTAACTCAAATGCTAGAGAAGTGCAAAATATGAACAATCTTTATCTGATAAGAAACAACTGCTGGGAAGGAATGAATCTGTGTTTAATCTGGTTAAAATCGGATGTGGGAGTCTACCCTCCTGTTCACTTTTGGATCCTCAGATAGGGGGAATTCAGCGCATAGATAATCACAAACTATGTAAGTTTTGGTTTTCCACGCTCAGGCTTGTCCAGAACGTGGAATCCCTGCCCTGCTGGAAGGCAGCACTGTGCTCACAGAGGCACACACACATTTGTCTTAAAGTTACCCTGACCTTGGCAAATGGCAAAGATAATTTCACAGGTTGGGTCAGATTTCTCTTTATTTTTTTAGTCTTATTTTTTAAAATTTTATTTATATATTTATTTTTGGCTGTGTTGGGTCTTTGCTGCTGCACGCGAGCTTTCTCTAGTTGCCGCGAGCGGGGGCTACTCTTCATTGCGGTGCGCGGGCTTCTCATTGCGGTGGCTTCTCTTGTTGAGGAGCACGGGCTCTAGGCGTGCGGGCTTTAGTAGTTGCGGCACGCGGGCTCTAGAGCGCAGGCTCAGTAGTTGTGGCGCACGGGCTTTGTTGCTCCATGGCATGGGGGATCTTCCAGGACCAGGGCTCGAACCCGTGTCCCCTGCATTGGCAGGCGGATTCTTAACCACTGTGCCACCAGGGAAGTCCAGATTTCCCTTTATTTTAAGGCTACATCACATGATCTCCATAATAAAAATGTGATTTGGCAGTCCTGAAATGGATACCATGAGTAGATTGAGATATGAGAGTATGTTGGAATGATTGCAGGTTCAGATATTAGCTGGGCAGGAGAGGAATTCTGAGATTATATCATCTGATACTACTGCTTTGGGTTGAGCACTTGCTTCCTAGATGATGCTCTGGCCCCTTTCGACCTTTATCATGTCATTTCCCAGAGGACAGTGGATCCAGATCCTGTCTCTGTATTGCAGTCACTTCCTCTGATACCTGTCCCCAAATCCTCTTCTGTGTTCAATAGCACCCTGTTATTAGCCCCGTCAAACCACTTACTGCTGTCCTGCAACTCTCTGATGACTTGTCAGTCCAGGAGGCTGGAATCTCTCTGACAGTGGGGACAGGTCCACCCTCCCTGTTCATTACAGTGAGTGCCAGCCCCCAGCAAGTGCCAGGCCATAGGAGGCTCTCAATAAGTAAATTCTTTGTTAAGTAAATAAAAGAATGAATGAATGTGTGATTCTGTCCTTTTCAGAGGATGGATTTATTAAGTCTCCAACTCTCTAGTCATAATGTTGCCAGGAAGGAAAGAGTTAAGCTATGTGGAGGAGACAGGCTTATCCAAAGACCTTTTTCCTTTTTTACTGGCAAGGGCAGGATAAATGATATATGAGATAAATCCTGGATATAAAATCTTGACACATCCTTTGTCTGTTGGCCTGAGCTGCTTCAAGACTCTGAAGGGGAAGTAAATGAAATCATTCTAGGTTTTTTCTTAAGTGGCCTGAGATCCAGTTATGAATGGAAGGCAAGGCCAGACCCAGGAATTCAAAGCTTGACCTACTTTGCCCAAAGCTAATAAGAAGAGAGATGGATTTGCCTTCTTCTTTTTTTTTTTTTTTAAGAATCAAGTACAGTGAAGTAGCCTGACAGACGACAGAACTAGGTGAATGGAAGGCAGCAGAATTGCTTTAGGATTCAGAACAGCTCCCAGAAGTCTGTGTTTACGTATTATGTGTTTTTCCTTTTTTCTCCCCTTTTTCAAGTGAGAAAAAGAAAAAAAAAAAAAAGCGCCTAAATTCCCACCAACATAAACCAGTGACATACAATGATGAAACTCTGTTTTCACCTCTGCTTGTGACAGGGAATGCAAAAATAGCAAGTGGCCCAGTTCCACGAATCCCCGCCTCCCTGCCCTCCCAGCTCTCGCCGGGTTCGCATCTCTAAGAATGGAGGTTAGCGCCCAGCCACGCGCAAGCCGCACTCAGCCCCCGGACTGGGCAGATGAGGTCAGGCGGCGGGAGTGGCTGCTGCCGGGCCGGGGAGGCCGAGGCCCCAGTGGAGCGAGGAGGGAGGGCGGCCTCGCCAGGCCGACGGCGCGCCCGGTCGCGCGGTGTCGCCTGGAGACTGCCCTGGCGGCGCAGTGTTGCTGTAAACAGCTGCTTCCCTGTTACTATCTATAGCAGGATCGCCTGGCTCCCGGGTGCGGCGGCGGGAGGCAGGTTGGCTGTCCCGCTCCCCGCGCGTCCCGAAGGATCCGCCCGCAGCCCTAATCCCGCCTCGCCCCTCTCCAGGTGCCCACCGTGACCCCCGGGCCCGAAGAGTGGGGGAAGGGACACAGGGACCTGTGTCTCTACGGGGACTTGCGGCTTCGTGTCCCGGAGGTGGCCGGCGCGCTGGGACCGAGCCGGGGCAGTGTGACCTCGGCTGTCCTTTGCATCCGAGCAGGAGGCTGGAGGCGTCTGGGGGCGCAGCGCACTATAGAGCACCTTGACGCCCCAAAGCCCTGTTTTCCAGGCCACCGAGCGGTGCCTGAGGCCCCAGACGCCGAGGATTCCGGCCTGGGCGCTGCTGGGCACGGTCCTTCCAAGCGCTCCCGGTCCTCCCCCCTCCAAGTCCGTGCTGGAAAATCACTGGCTGCGGGCTCCCAATCACCAGCTTCCTGGGGCACCGAACCACCCCCACCTCTCCAGCACGGACTTGCGCTCCCCCAAGAGCTCACTCCATCCGGTACCCAGAACTGACGACCTTGTCCACATAACACCCCCAGGCCCCGGGCCCAAGCTCAGAACCAGGCAAACGAACCTTCCAGACATCCTTGCATGGAGGTTCTGCAGAATGTTTATTGGCTAGTTTCTCAGGGGTTTGACAGTAACACTAACATGTCATATATGGCCAAGAAAAAACAAATGCGCCTTTTTCCTTAAAAACAAAAAAATGAAAATGAAAATACCCAGCATCGTAGGTAAAGTAGGTTATCGTATTCTCTTATTTTGGATCCCCCGACTTTCTGCTTCCAAACGCAGTAACAATTCTAGTAGTGCTGGAGTCCGGGGGCTCGAGGCGAGGGGCTGAGGGTCTGCTCCCACAGTTTGCCCTGAATTTGGGCTAGAATGGGGAATGGGGGTAGAGGCGCATTCCTTCGGGGGCCGAGGCTTAAGCTCTCGGGGCTGTGTACCTGTTTCGCCTATACCACAGCCTCAGAACTGTGCCCCGCTTTCCGTAGAGGGGTAAAAGGGCGCCCCCACCCCATCCTCCCACCCCGGGAACAAGGGTCCGCATTGAACCAGGTGCGAATGTTCGCTCGCCTTCTCCTCCTTTCCCGCCTCCCCTCCCCCTGGCCGCGGCCCCCGCCTCCCCCCGCGCTGCACCCTCGGTGTTGGCTGCAGCCCGCGAGCAGTTCCCGTCAATCCCTCCCTCCCCTTCACACAGGATGTCCATATTAGGACATCTGCGTCAGCAGGTTTCCACGGCCGTTCCCTGCGGTCGTGGGGGGAGCCATCCCCGAAGTCCCTCATCTCTGGGGCTCCAAGCGACCCCAAGACCCAGATTGCGAAAAGCTCGCACGATAAAGAAACACGACAAGACGGGAGGCAGGGGGCTGCGAGGGCGGCGGAGACGGCAAGGAGACCGCAGATGTGGCCAGGCCCGCGCGACACCCCCCGGGAGCCACAATGGTTGCGCCCCGTGACGTGTCGGGCTCATTCACAAAAGGGTTATAAAAGCGGTGGCTGCGGCGCTTACTACTTCCAACCGCATCGGCAGCGAGCAGCTAAGAATCAGAGACTGAGCCGGCGGCGGCCCAGCGAGCGAGCAGCAACAGCGCTCCTACCTAGCTCTGTCCCGCAGCTCCTACCTGCCTCCTCCCCTCAGCCCCTCGCCCGGCTTTGACTACCCGCAATCATGATGTTCTCTGGCTTCAACGCGGACTACGAGGCGTCATCCTCCCGCTGCAGCAGCGCCTCCCCGGCCGGGGACAGTCTCTCCTACTACCACTCACCGGCCGACTCCTTCTCCAGTATGGGCTCTCCCGTCAATGCGCAGGTGAGGCTGGCTTCGCGCCGCCGCGGGGCCCGGGGCTCGGGCCTCGGGGCTCGGGGCTCGGGGTCACCGGGGAGGAGAAACCGGGGCGGGACGCTCAGGAAGACGAGTCGAGGAGCCCTTTCGCCGGGGGGGAGGGAGGCTTGCCCCGGCCGGAGCAGCCCTACCTCGGGAGCCCCGAACTTGTTCGGAGCGCACGCAAGCTTGTCATAATAAGAATTGGTTCTCCTTTCCCGCGGCAGGCTCTTTCTGAGCTGCCCCCGGCCCGCCCTCCCTGACTGCTCTCTGACATTAGCTGGGACAAAAGTGTCCCAAGCAAAGACTCGCCAACTAGAGCCCGGCACCTCCGGGGAGGAGGCAAAAAGCGGCAATCCCCCCTCCCCTCGCAGCCTGGAGCAAGGAGGAGGGGTGGGGTGAAGCAGGCGGGTGTGTAAGGCAGTTTCATTGATAAAAAGCGAGTTCATTCAGGAGACTCCGGAGCGGCGCCTGCGTCAGCGCAGACGTCAGAGATATTTATAACAAACCCCCTTTCAAGCGAGTGATGCTGAAGGGATAACGGGAACGCAGCAGCAGGATGGAGGAAAAAGGCACTGCGCTGCGGAATTCTTGGGAAGAAAGGGGGAAACCTTTCATCCAGGACGAGGGGCATGTAAAAAGACCTGAGCAGTCCATGGCGGAACGGTTTCTCCTCTCTCTCTCCCTGCTGCATGCGGCACTGGGAACTCTGCTCACCCCACCTGCGTCCAGAATCTGCTCACTCACGTCAGCTTTCTCCTTCTGTTTCATTCTAGGACTTCTGCACCGATCTGGCCGTCTCCAGTGCCAACTTCATCCCGACAGTGACTGCCATCTCGACCAGCCCGGACCTGCAGTGGCTAGTGCAGCCCACCCTGGTCTCCTCCGTGGCCCCATCCCAGACCAGAGCCCCCCACCCCTATGGAGTCCCCACCCCCTCGGCTGGGGCTTACTCCAGGGCTGGAGTCATGAAGACCATGACCGGAGGCAGAGCTCAGAGCATTGGCAGGAGGGGCAAGGTGGAACAGGTGAGTTCTCAGCACCTTCTCTGGGGTGGGGGTAGGGTGGCTTAAGCACTGGTGGAGGTGGGGAGCACAGCGGACAGGGTGAAGCCATTGATGGAAATGACTAGACATCCCGAATGGCGAGCCAAGCCCTTTCCATCCCAAGTTAGGCTCTGATAGTCCCATTCTAAGAAATACCCTAATGTGTAGTTTCTTCCCTAATAGGTTCCTATCTCATGTTTTCAGTCTGGGCTCTTCTTTGGCTCTTGCTGAGGTTCTTATTTTTAAATGCAAGTCACACCCAGCTTGCAACTGCAGGTTAGAAATGGCTTCACAGAAGAGGTGTTAGGAGCTGGGAAGCTGCAGGAGCCAGTGTCACTGGGGTGGGTGAATGGAACTGATGGCAGACACTGTTACTGAATGCTGCTCCCCCCCCCCCCAACCCAGTTGTCCCCAGAAGAAGAGGAGAAAAGGAGAATCCGAAGGGAAAGGAATAAGATGGCTGCAGCCAAATGCCGGAACCGAAGGAGGGAGCTGACTGACACACTCCAAGCGGTAGGTAGAAGATCCCATGGGTCATTTCTTTTTAAAACTTAAGGGGAAAGTTGGAGATTGGACGTAAGGGAGCAGCGTCCTTGAGTAAGACCGTGTCTTATGTTTTGCTTTGTCCTCTCTATCCAGGAAACAGACCAACTAGAAGATGAGAAGTCTGCTTTGCAGACTGAGATTGCCAACCTGCTAAAGGAGAAGGAAAAACTAGAGTTCATCCTGGCAGCTCACCGACCTGCCTGCAAGATCCCTGATGATATGGGCTTCCCAGAAGAAATGTCTGTGGCTTCCCTTGATCTGAGCGGGGGCCTGCCTGAAGCTGCCACCCCGGAATCCGAGGAGGCCTTCACCCTGCCCCTCCTTAATGACCCTGAGCCCAAGCCCTCAGTGGAGCCCGTCCAGAGCATCAGCGGCGTGGAGCTGAAGGCTGAGCCCTTTGATGACTTCCTGTTCCCAGCATCGTCCAGGCCCAGCGGCTCTGAGACCGCCCGCTCTGTGCCAGACATGGACCTGTCTGGTTCCTTCTATGCAGCAGACTGGGAGCCCCTGCACGGTGGCTCCCTGGGGATGGGGCCCATGGCCACAGAGCTGGAACCCCTGTGCACCCCGGTGGTCACCTGTACGCCCAGCTGCACTACTTACACATCTTCCTTCGTCTTCACCTACCCTGAGGCTGACTCCTTCCCCAGCTGTGCGGCTGCCCACCGCAAGGGCAGCAGCAGCAACGAGCCCTCCTCTGACTCGCTCAGCTCACCCACGCTGCTGGCCCTGTGAGCAGGCAGAGAGGGGAGGCAGCAGGCACGCACGTGCCACTGCCCGAGTCGGTGCATTACAGAGAGGAGGAACACGTCTTCCCTCGAGGGTTCCCATAGACCTAGGGAGGACCTTATCTGTGCGTGAAACACACCAGGCTGTGGACCTCAAGGACTTGACAGCATCCATGTGTGGACCCAAGTCCTTACCTCTTCCGGAGATGTAGCAAAACGCATGGAGTGTGTATTGTTCCCAGTGACACATCTGAGAGCTGGTAGTTAGTAGCATGTTGAGCCAGGCCTGGGTCTGTGTCTCTTTTCTCTTTCTCTTTAATCTTCTCATAGCATTAACTAATCTATCGGGTTCGTTATTGGAATTAACCTGGTGCTGGATATTTTCAAATTGTATCTAGTGCAGCTGATTTTAACAATAACTACTGTGTTCCTGGCAATTGTGTGTTCTGATTAGCAATGACCAATATTAAACTAAGAAAAGATATGACTTTATTTTCTGGTAGATAGAAATAAATAGCTATATCCATGTACTGTAGTTTTTCTTCAACATCAATGTTCATTGTAACGTTACTGATCATGCATTGTTGAGGTGGTCTGAATGTTCTGACATTAACAGTTTTCCATGAAAACGTTTTATTGTGTTTTTAATTTATTTATTAAGATGGATTCTCAGATATTTATATTTTTATTTTATTTTTTTCTACCTTGAGGTCTTTTGACATGTGGAAAGTGAATCTGAATGAAAAATTTAAGCATTGTTTGCTTATTGTTCAAAGACATTGTCAATAAAAGCATTTAAGTTGAATGCGACCAACCTCGTGCTCTTTTCATTCTGGAAGTTTTGTAAGATTCCAGAAGGTATCATCGGAGACCAGTTTGTCAAGAAGGGTAGCTCCTGGAGGGGACACACTGCTCTGTTTGATCCCTTATCAAAAAGAGAGAAACTCTGGAGCTGAGGTTGGAAAATTGTACAGACGCGTGTCTTCACCTTGCAGTGCTGAGTCTCCCCTTAGAGATTCTAGGAATGGGAAACTGCTTTGCAACAGCTTTTGTGAGAACATGTCTTCCTTCTTCTGTTTTAAAAGTCGAAGAAGGGCATATTTAAGTCTACTTGTGCTAATACTAAACTTAAATGTCTTGGTCTTCTAGGAATCCTTTTAGCAAACAATTAAGCTTTGCACGAACCACTTTAACTTTTTGCCACAAAATCATGTGACGGTTACTCCCTCCTTAAAGGAGAGCAAATTGAACGGTTAGAATGATGACTTTCTCAATATTCCACTATTGGGATTGGAATCTTAACTTCTTCATTCATTACCCTATCCAACAGGCTGAACTGCCTCTTAACACTTGGTTAAAAAAAAAAAAGTTTTCAGACTTCCCTGGTGGTCTAGTGGTTAAGACTCTGCCCTTCCAATGCAGGGGACGGGGGTTTGAGCCCTGGTCCGGAAACTAAGA
The DNA here is from genome assembly GCF_009873245.2 of Balaenoptera musculus. Taxonomy (NCBI): domain Eukaryota; kingdom Metazoa; phylum Chordata; class Mammalia; order Artiodactyla; family Balaenopteridae; genus Balaenoptera; species Balaenoptera musculus. The sequence goes on from NC_045786.1 coordinate 148,667,104, forward strand.
TCCCACACGCCTCGTGGTGTGGCCAAAAAAAGAAAAAAGAAGAAGTTTTCACCTGGTTAGGAAAAAAAATAAACCCACAACTTTTCAGTCCTTAACTCTTCAGTCCTTAACTCAAACAGACATACATTTAGTTGTAGTCTTTTTATTCTCAGAAAGAAAGGACGGGAGTTCTCATCCCTATCCATTCGTAATAAATGCATTGTAATTTCTGACGTTTCTTTAACATATGCCTGACATTCACTGGGGGAAGAAAAACCTGGCTCTGAGAATTCGAGAGATCTCAGACAGTACAAACAATGGTTGATCATTCGGTAAATAAAAAGTTACATGATAGCTCGAGAAGGAGAAGTCAACATGACTGAATAAGCTTTAACTTAGAAGCTTTATCATCTTAATGAAGAACATGACCTTTGTCTGGGACACCTCTGGTGATGGGGTGCTTTCATGCACAGGTACCAACCACAAAGAGAGGAGGCGGCGTCCTTCCTCCCCTGCTCTCTGCTATCATGTGGGCGCCAAGCTCAGAAGCCAGAGCCCAGATTTGCACCCATGCCAGGTGGAAGAGGAGCTTCAGGGCCAGCCTTCTAATGCTTTGGTGATAATAAAAATCACTGGGTGGTTATGCGATGTCATACTCAGCCAAGTTGAAAGTTTTAATTTAAAATGACAGTTCCATTGAGGGTGGTGTTCACACCTATGATCTCCCAGCTCCTCACATAATAACTGACATTTGAAAGCAACTTGCTTTAGGCTCTTAAGAGCACTGATCTCTCACACATCACTTGCATATTATTTTTGTCTGTCCGGCAATAATGAAAATGGCCTTAGACTCCCTGTTTGCTGTCCAGAGGGTAAATTTTCTGTAGCCTTTAGATAGGACCTAAACTCGATACAGAATTACTGTAACTAACACCTAGATCTCAAGTAACAAGAAGATATCTGAAGGAAACCAGCTGGATCCCCTACATGTACAGTAATAACAACCCATGGAAGCAGATTTCTCAGATGGGGAAGGGAAGCTAAACCTCTAGCCCTGGACACTGAACTCCTGGAGACCTGACTAATGGCTTCGGTCAGCCCCATGCTGATTAGAGAGAGAGGCTTGCTTTTCACTTGACAGCCCTGGCCTCTGCCTGCACGCAGACCCTTCTTCTAGTTCACCATAGCCCAGCTGAGACCAGGCTGCTCCATCAGCAAGCCTGCATTAAAGGTCCAGGAGAGGGCCTTGCACACAGAGAATCTCTTTAACAGGCTTCTCAGAGGGCCTATAGGGTCCGCCATTGGGTTGACGTCCCACCAAGCTCTCTGCCCACCATTCTCATGGGATCAAGAGAAGAAAGGAATTTCCTCTCTTTCTAGCTAAAGGGGCTCCTTCCAAATCCTCTTTTCCTGACTCAGGATTCAACAACTCCCATGGGTGATGGACATTGGGAATGTCAACTTCCTTTTGGGAAAGACTCTATCCCTACCCACACGATATGGCCTTACACTGGTCTCAACAAAATGACTATCTCAGGGCACCATCGTTCGCTGATACAAAAGATACTCATATAATAGCAAGAGATGGAAATAAGGATGCGAGGGTGTCATTTCTTTATGGGGAGAATGTCTAATTTGTTCATTAGTGGATCCCCAGACCTGGCTTAGTGCCTGGCACATAGTACAGGGTTAACAAATATTTGCTGGGTGGATAAATGAATAAATTCTGCACTATTTCCACAGGCAGAAATGTATTCCACACATACTCTCTAAATTCTCCTATTCTAGGCCCTGTTATGATATTAAGCAATGGGGATTTCATATCTTTTATGTCTGGCTTCAAACATATACCCCAGTTCCATCTTTGGCTCCTGGAATTCCTCTGCTGCCTCCCTGGATTACTTCTGCCAATTCAACTTCAAAGTGAATGCACCGCCTTTGTGCTTCCAGCTCCAAATTAATTTTAGATGGAAAAAGCGTAGAAGAAAAGAGAATTATCTTTATATAATAGTGGATTGTAGACTCTGCATCACCTTTGCACATCCCTGCATCTTGTGTAATTCTCCAAATTAAAGGGTAGCATTTAACAATCTGTTCTAACAATTTGTATCAACAGCAACTTTCCATGCGTGAAGGAAAGTAAATCAATTATGCTATCTTTAATTAATGGACAAAGTAGAGACAGAGGCAAAGTAAAAGTTTTCAGATTACTCTAAGGAAATCAGCTGAAGTTTTTATGTTTTTCAAGTAAAAAAAAAATTCGAAAACAAAAATTCAATCTTTCAGCTGTGTGTGAGACTTCCTCCAAACACAGAATAATCATATTCCTCACAATATAAATGAGATATGAGCATCACTTGAACGCTGAATATCAGAGCATTTTAAGCTGCGCTGTTTTGCTATAAATATTAAAGAGCTCACTCTTGACTCCTCTCCACCACCATCTCCTGTCCCTCTTCCCTGCAGGCACTCTGCTCACTGACCTTCCTTCCATGCCTGACACATAGCATGCGTGTCCCTGCTGCAGGACCTTTGCACTTGCTGTCCCTCTGCCTGGGCTTCTTTTCCCAGGCTGGCTCCTTCCTGTTGGTCAGGACTCAGCTCAAAGAACATCCCCTCCAAGAAGCCTTCGCAGGTCGTTTTATCACTCTCTGCAACACCTTATTTATGTTTCCTTTCCCTTTTTAGCAATTTTCCACCCTTCACCACTGCCTGTAAGTTCCATGTGAGCAGGGACCTTTTCTGTCTTGTTCACCTCTCTAGCCCCAAGGATTACTAGGGACTCAAATGCCTGTTAAATGAATGGAGATGGATGAATGAATGAAGGTGGATAAAATTGACAAAAACATCTAAAGGAAGAGAACTAGAACTTAACAGTGAAGACGAGCTGTGTTCTTCTTAGATTTCTTCCTGAGTGAAAGAGCATGGCCTCTCGTTTTAAAAAAAATTCTTGTCAAGAGTTCTACAATATTAAGACGATGAACTAGCTGGCTTGGGAAGGAATTTTGAGGGGTACCAAAAAATACAAGTATACTGCAGGTCAGTGACACTTCTAGACTAATTACAAACTGAGAAATTTGTTTCAATACCAAATGAAGAGTAGATGCATATGTAAATTTAAGTATCATCATCTTCAAGGAAACAAACAAAACAATGTTTTTCACTCTCATTGATATAAAATAAAAATTTCAGACTATCACACAAATGCATTTGAGTTTTGGATCCTAGCACTTGGTGTGCTAAACTATAAAACTTACAATTTAGTCTGCATGAGAATAGAAGAATAGGGTCAGCGGCTATCACGATCATTACCAATATCAATATCATTATCACAATCATCATTTACAAGAATATGCCAAGACCTGGGCAAAAGCAGATGGGAATAAAGTGTATTGACTCCTGATGAACGAGTTCAAAGTCCCTGAAGGGTGCTGGCTCAATAGAGCTCCACGTTGCACGCAGGTGAATGCAACAGAAGCATAAACTGGTTTAGTTGTAACGCAATTCATTTCAATGGCTCCACACACCGATCCACGGACTAATCTAAGCTGCCTTTCCTTTGCTCTTCTCGAGCACTGTTCAGCTGCCCAAGAGGACACAGAGCAGAAAGGGCTCTGGCTGTTGTCCCAAGGAGGCTGCCTGTTCTGATGGTCATCAGATCTTCTTAACTAATAAACTGTTTTAACTTTCAGCTCAAACTGACATGGTGCTGAGGTTTGGTTCAATCAGTTGATGAGAATAAGAACCCGGAGGGGTTGGAGCGTCAGCTACATTAGAAGCAGGCCTGTAGGAAGGGGACCCTGCTAAAGCGAGTGGAGCAAAATGCAGCACCTCCATAATAAGGGTAAATGGCACAGGTCCCAGTTGCTCCCACGTTTACTTTGGGGAGCAATTTGGGGTCAGAGCTACAGAAACAGTGGTTCATTTTCAGGCTTTTTAGTCAATCATGAGACTGTCATTGCAGCTAAACTTATCAAAGAAACATGATAAATTAATCTGGATTCGAGGAGTTGGATCCAATATAGCAGAGTGGTTCAGAGCATGGACTCAGCTTTGAATCCTGGCTCCTTGACCGTGGGCAGTTTACCTCTCCTCTCTGCACCTTAGTTTCCTCATCTGTGAAAGGGAGATAATAATTGTATCCACCTCTGGGGTTGTTGTGAGCATTAAATAAGTTAGTATGTATGGAGCTTATTACAGTGCCTGGGCACACAGGAGTATTATAGAAAGGTGAGCTATTATTTATTGCTTTATAATTTAGGGAGATGGGGGTCAAGGGAGAAAATATATATCCTCTGGAGCAAGCATGGACTTCATCTCATTCAATAAAAAGTTTCCAGGGGGCTTCCCTGGTGGCGCAGTGGTTAAGAATCCGCCTGCCAATGCAGGGGACACAGGTTCGAGCCCTGGTCCGGGAAGATCCCACATGCCACGGAGCAACTAAGCCCGTGCACCACAACTACTGAGCCTGAGCTCTAGAGCCTGCGTGCCACAACTACTGAGCCTGCGTGCTGCAACTACTGAAGCCCGCATGCCACAACTACTGAAACCCTTGTGTCTAGAGCCCGTGCTCCACAACAAGAGAAGCCACCACAGTGAGAAGCCCGCACACCACAATGTAGAGTAGCCCTCTTGCTCGCCGCAACTAGAGAAAGCCCACGCACAGAAATGAGGACCCAACACAGCCAAAAAAAAAAGTTTCCAGGGACTTCCCTGGTGGTCCAGTGGTAAGACTCCATGCTCCCAATTCAGGGGGCCTGGGCTCGATCCCTGATCTGGGAACTAGATCCCACATGCATGCCGCAACCAAGAAGTCCGCATGCCTCAACAAAGGTCCCACATGCTGCAACTAAGACTTGTCACAGCCAAAATAAATAATAAATAAATATTAAACAAAAAAAGTTTCTGGGTGTCTACTCTGTATCAGGTGCTGAATTCAGATGCAAAGAAGACACAGGCTGGAGTTCCTGGCCTGGAAAGGGAGAAAGACACATAAACGTATTACACACACTGTAGCAGTGAAAATTGACAAGAGATGTGCAGGGGTTATGAGAAGGAGGGAGTGATGAACTCTATCTGGGGGAGTCTCTGGGAAGGTGACCGCTGAGCTGGGCTTCAAAGATGGATGGAATTTGCTAGATGAGCAAGTGGCAGAGGGAGGATTCCAGGAGGCAGAGGGATATACGCTGTAAAGGCACAGACCCAGAAGACAACGCAGTTAGTTTTGCTGGACTATAAAATGCGGGGCTGGGGGAAGAGTGCGTGGGAGATGTACACTATAGAGCATCATATAAGTACAGTTGATTTCATTTACATCAATATTGCCACATCAAAGTGGAGGGGGCTGGAGACAGGTCAAGAAGAGGTAACTGTGGCCAGATCATGAAGAGCCTGGTATTTACTTAGTTCAATTGTGTGTAGGTTGAACCCAGGCAGTGGTGGTGGGAACAGGGAGGGAACAAGAGGTAATTAGCAGGTAGGACTGTTGGGACTTGGTGACTGAGTGGATGTGGGAGGTGAGGGAGAGGAAGGAATCCAAGCTCACTCCCAGCTTTACCAGGCTTGACCCACAAGGAGGCTTGTGGGTCCCCCAATGACTTTGTGACTCTAGGAAGAAGAGCATGTTTGGGGGATAAGAAGGTAAGTCCTGTGTTGGACACACTGAGCTCAAGATACCTGTGGAATATTGGGGTGGGGAGGGGATGTAGGCAGTTGGAATTACATGGCAGAGGTTCTATGATGTCAATTTGTAGAGCTTGTCTGGAGGCATGTGGTTGGGATAGAACCTAGGACATAATATTGATAATGGTCAGCATTTCACATGTGCTTGCTACGTTCCAGGCTGCGCTGTGTACTTTACAGGCAACGCTAAATCGGAGACCAGATTAGCTTTGCTAATCATTTTGCCTCTAGCAACTAGCACATAACAGGCACACAATAATTGTTTTGTTGAATGGATACTCTCATTTAGTCCTCACCACAAACCTATGAGGAAGATACAGTTAGGATCCTCATTTTACCAATAGGAAGATGATCTAGGAAAAGTTGAGTTAACCGAGGTCACACAACTGCTAAGTAGCAGATCTTAGATTTGAAATCAGCTCTCTGTGACTCTAAAGTCCAAAGTGCTTAACTGTTTTGCTAAAATGTTAAATCTGCCCCTAAATATGTACTTTTATGACCTGGGGTGACATGCTAACCTCTCTGAGACTGTTTCCTCTACCAAATCAGGAGTGGGTTTCAAAAATCTCAAACCTCCCCTTCAGCTTCAAAACATTGATGATATCAGATGACGACTGTGGCAATGCATTGAAGAGGCCCACACCACATCATTTAGGGTAGAAGGTCTGAGCAGCGTATGCAGTGCTACAGTGGGACACCAAGCAAGTGCCAGGTACAGGCAAAGAGGGTGGATTAGTGTTCTGTTTCTGTATAACAAATCACCACAAATCGAGCAGCTTAAAACAACACGTATTCATTATCTCACAGTCTCTGTGGGTCAGGAGTCCAGGCACAGCCTAGTTCAGTCCTCTGTTCAAGGTCTCACAAAGTTGCAATCAAGGTGTCAGACAAGCTCATTCTCAGCTGGATGCTTGAATGGGAAACAATCTGCTTCTGAGCTCATCCGGGTTGTTGGCAGACTTTATTTCCTTGTGATTTTATAACAAAGGCCCAGCTCTTTGCTGGCTGTTGGCCGGAGGCCACCCTCAGGTCCTAGAGACTGCTCATAGCTCCTTGCCTTGTGAGCTTCCTCAGCATGGCTGCTCACTTCATCAAGCCCAGCAGGAAAACCTACTAGTGTGTGCTAGCAAGATGGAGATATATATACATCACGACATAATCTAGGGGTGACATCCCATTACCTTTGCCACATATTCTGTTGCTTAGAAGCAAGCCTCAGGTTCCACCTCAAGGGGAGGGAATCACACAAATTCCCAACATGGACACCAGGAGGCAGGAATTACTTGGGATCACACTAGGGTCTGTCATCCACAAAACACACACAATGTGTGTCATCCACATTACCTGCTGAGAATTTAAAAGTAATAATAAAACCAGTTCAACTTGGTCTGCTTTTTAATTAACACCATGAACTGGGAATTCTAGACATCATCAGTGACAAAATACTCTTTCTGGAAAAAATCTTTTGTTGTTTCAAGTTCTAAATAGTTGCTGGGATTACTGTTGAGTCTTCTTTTTTCTTTTTTTAAAGAAATTTATTTCTTTTTGGCTGCGTTGGGTAGGCTTTCTCTAGTTGCGGAGAGCGGGGGCTACTCTTCGTTGCAGTGCACGGGCTTCTCAGTGCGGTGGGTTCTCTTGTGGAGCACGGGCTCTAGGCATGCGGGCTTCAGTAGTTGAGGCACGTGGGCTCAGTAGCTGTGGCTCACGGGCTCTAGAGCACAGGCTCAGTAGTTGTGATGCATGGGCTTAGTTGCTCCGTGGCATGTGGGATCTTCCTGGAGCAGGACTCGAACCCGTGTCCCCTGCATTGGCAGGCGGATTCTTAACCACTGCGCCACCAGGGAAGTCCGGAAAATTCTTTTTATTTATTTTAAAACTAAAAAACGAATCAAGAAAAAACCCATTACATCAGAAGTATAATTTAGTAGTTGACTAAACTACTAACCCACTGTTGTGTTGCTTAGGAATAAAAATTAACAGCTAGCACTAATTGAGGCTCACAATGCACTAGACACTGTTCCAAACACACACACAAACACATTTATATTAACTCATAAATACAGGTAAGTCCTGCTATTACCCTTATTTTATAGATAATATAGTCCGGGGGCACAGAAGATTGTGATCTGCTCAAGATCAGCCAACTAGAGTGGCGGAGCTGCAATTTGAGTCCGGGTAGCGCGGTCCCAATGTGTGAATTCTTAGACACTAGTAAGGAAAAACAAAGAAACACCAATATCCCCAACAACCTTGCAGGCCGAGGAAGCCCTTCAAAAAGGACAGGAAGGCTTCTTTCCATCCAGGAGGGCTTCTTTCTGTTCTTGACCTGCCCCTGCTGGATCCTGGGCTGAGGGAGAGCCGGCTTCCCAAGGACCTGTCAGAGGGGGTGCTCTCTCGGCGTCCCTTCTCCGCCCTCGGAGCACCCTCGCCGCGCCCCTGCCTTCCTCTGCCAAGCCCAGGTTTCTCCCGGCCCTTCCCAGCTTCCGGCCCTTTGCTTCAGGCCAGGTCGCTGGGTCGGGCCGCGCCAGGAGCTCGCAATTCCTCTATTTACTGTTTGGTTTCCATGGTGAGACGTAGGTGCCGTCAGCGCCTCCCGTCATCTGCCCCGCAGCTCGGCCCCCACCCGGCGCCGTGACGTCTACCCGCTGCTTCCGCTCTGCCCATATTTGGCTCAGCCACGGCGCCGCCCGTCGGGACGAGGCTGGGAGCCGGACTCCCGCCTTCCCCGCCCTCTGTCCCCGGCCACGCCCCCGTGGGGCTTCTGCGGGCCGGTCTGTTCCACGCGACCCCAGACCCATCCCCGACACCCGAGCGGAGGCGGGGGGCAGGGGCGATAGGGACCCCGGGGGAAGGCGTGGATGACTGATGGATGAACTCTGGGGTCCCAAACATTTGTCTCGTTGAGGCTGCAGCCAAGATTTGGGCTGTTTCGTCTGTTTAGGGTGGGAGAGCTGGGATCACGATTTTCTCACTCTGTGCCCGGAAATCATGGAAACAGCCATCCTTCGCCTCACTATTTTACATTTTATAGGCTTGAACTTAAAATTCTCGTCCATGGCGCAGTGGAAAGCTTTGAAGACCGAGGTTCTGGGATCAGTGTTGCCCCTTGGGGGATAAGTGACCTTGGGAAGGTCACTTCCCTTTACCTAGCCTGGTAAAATGAACTTTGGGGGTGGGGCTCTGTGTCGTCAGGCTTGTGAGGGGAGATCGTCCATCACCTTTTAGTTACAGGCGTTGGGGGAGGGGAGCGGCGCATTACATAATTGGAATATCAGTGAAGTTCTTTGAGGACCCCTACAATTCTGACCTCCATAGTAACTGGATTTGTGCGTCTCTTTGCGCCTTGCTCGTATTAGGCGCTTAATTAACTGTTGCTAACTGATTATTGAATGAATCCCAGGCAAATCACTTTCGGATTTCACCTTCATAAATCCAGACCCCCGCAATTCCTCTTACAGGCGGAACGAGGAATATTGCAGCGATGGGTAATACTCGCGCAGTAGGGTTGTTGATGTAGAGCGATTTGCAGATGTAAGGGGCAATAAACGTTCCTGGGAGGAATCCAGCGAGATTCCAGAAGTCTCGGAGGGAGCCGTGGGTGTGCGCCGCCCGGCCATGAGGGCGGGGGTGGGGCGGGCAGTGCCGCAGTGGCTACTGCCGGGGAGCCGACTGCAGGGGTGGGGTCGACTCTTGAGGCTGCTCGGTCGCGGCTACCGCCCTCCACCCTCAACCCTCGCCCATTCCCCAGTTCCTCTGGCCAAAGGAGTGTGTGTTTTTCAGAATTTCAGAGCTAGAACGCACATCAGGTACGATTGCTCTAATTCAGCCTTTCAATTTTACAAATGGGGGAACGAAGGCTCAGAAAAGTTGGTTTACTCCTGCAAGTTGCACAGCTAGTCCGAGACAGATAAAAGCCAACATGTCTGGCTTCAAACTAGTGTCCCTTCCACCTCCCCTCTAACCCCCTCTGCTCTTGTGGTTTCAGGACCCTGTTGCCTGGCTCAGATGGTGGAATGTACAGTAAAGCTAAATACTGACTTCAGGGCTCCTTTAAAGGGTGCCAGTGGCATGCCTACTGCCCCATACAGCCCACAGCATGACACCAGGGCCTGGGGTGATGGCCAGGAGGGTCGTACTCCCCAAACCACAAGAGTTCCTCCTTCCAGTGGCTGGAATGGCTACCCTTGTCCAGAGAGCCCGAATTGGCTGTCTTGAAACCAGTCTTAGACTAGCAGTTGATTATTTTTCATAGTTACCCAAGCCTCCCATTAACTTTTCTCAGTCAAGACAATAGCAGAAGGCAGAAGACAATAGCAGAATAGCCTGAACCCATGGAGACCCCTTTTCTGCTCATTGGAAGGTCTTTTCACGGTACATAGAGGTTAGATCCTGTGAGGGAATGCCTCTTTAATGTCTCTCTCTCTCTCTTCCCTTTCTGTTTCACCCAACTTCCTCTTACATTCTATATTCTATTTCCTCCCTGACTGTAGGCAGCTAAGACTGAGAAGACTGGTGCCCACCGCTGGCCCAGGGCCGTTCCAACCTGCTGATTTGAGGAGGAGTCTGGGATCCTTCACCTTTCTCGCTGGATTAATTGTACTTGGAGCTCTAGCGACAGGAGTAGCAGCTCTGCCGCCTGGTGGACATATGAGGCAGAGCACCCTTCTTCAATTCCAGAAGCAGCATCACAGCTAGGGGAAGAGATTTTCTTTGTTCACTGATGGAAATAGCAAAACTTGGCAGAAAAAATAATCCCAGTTTTTCTCTCTTTAGTTTATTTCTGAGGATCTGATTGATTTGGATGCAGAAAACACTTCTGTTGTTTCTCTCGCCTGGACTGCTTTTTTTCCTTCTGCCAAGTTTTGTTATCTCCATCAGAGTGAACAAGGTTTCCTTGCCCCCTTCTCTCAAACCCTATTTCAAATTCCATCTCCTTCATAACAACTTTTCTGACTCCTCTCCTGTATATCTTATAAAATACAGCTGTGCACAGACCCAGCACACAGAGCACACGCTTACATGCTGTCTTTTTTTTTTTTTTTTGGCTGTGTTGGGTCTTTGTTGCTGTGCGCGGGCTTTCTCTAGTTGTGGCAAGCAGGGGCTACTCTTCATTGCGGTGCACGGGCTTCTCATTGCAGTGGCTTCTCTTGATGCAGGGCACGGGCTCTAGGCACACGGGCTTCAGTAGTTGTGGCACGTGGGCTCAGTAGTTGTGGCTCACGGGCTCTAGTGTGCAGGCTCAGTAGTTGTGGTGCACGGGCTTAGTTGCTCCACCGTATGTGGGATCTTCCCGGACCAGGACTTGAACCCGTGTCCCCTGCATTGGCAGGCAGATTCTTGACCACTGCACCACCAGGGAAGTCCTACATACTGTCTTTACTGTTGTTTCCTTGAGAGTTGAGGCCAGGTCCTGGGTGTCTTTTGTGTTCATAGACGCCCAGCACAGGGCTGGGGACAAAACCTGCTCTCAAGCCCTTGCTGATTAATTGATTAATTAATTGATTAATTTCTCCAGAAGCAACTCCAAGCCTTTGCTTTGATAAACCTTCCTCTCAGTTCTTTGGAAATCTAGATAATGATCTAATCAAAGACAGCCTTGCACAAGAAGTAGTTGCACAAAGCAGTTTCACAAGAGAACACCACCACCACCCAGAGAGGGATGAGGAAGTGTAAAGTGGACTCTCCGAAAGATGAGGAGGGTGGTGACATAGGAAAGTCAGAGGACAAAGAACTAGGAGAGGGGAGGCCTCTGCTCCTGGGATCGGAGAGGCAGCGCACCCTCCAGAGCCGGGTTTCTGTCCAGACCCCACCACTTGCTGTGTGGCCTTAGGCAAGTTTACTCTGTTCTCTTTGCCTCAGTTTTCTCATCTGTAAAAAGAACTACTCATCTCCTAGTGGTATGATGAGGATAAATTGAGCTGATATATGCAAAGTGCAAGAACAGTGCCTGGCACATAGTAGGTGAAATATAGCAGTTTGTCGATCTGTTTTCCAATGTAGCTGTTTTACAAATGGAACGGGGGAAGGTTATAAGATCTCTTTGCTCCCTTCTGCACCGACCTTCCTGGGCAGCGCATGAGCTATGTGGACATGCAGGTCTGGGTGGATTCCTGTCTCTGTCACTAGTTGTTTGACCTTGGGCAGATCACTCTACCTCTTGGGGCCTCAGTTTTCTCATCTGTGAAGTGAGGATAATTGTGTCTACTTCCAAAGACTGCGGGTACATTACATGATTATAAAAAGCCTGGCATATCAGGAGTTTAATAAACAGAAACTATAATAATATAGTTATAATATATATAGTTATATATACTATAATATAGTTATTATTATCTATGAGAGGAGCCACATCTAAAGGAGAATAGCGTCTCCAAAATCTTTGAGGTTTCAAGAAAGATTGAACGTACTGAGTAGCAATGGGACCAGCTCAACTCCTGGAGCTTGGGGTTGGGAGGGTAGGCCCTGGGTCTGGGCCATGACTGGATATCACAACATCTGAAAAAACCAGGAATGGTTTGGCTCGTGTATCGGCTCTAGGGACATTTCCTGCCTGGGGACTGCGCTGAGGGTGTGGACCTAGTGGGGCCAGGTGCCAGCAGCTGGGGACCTGTCCTTCCCACGAGGTGGGACTTTAGTAAAAGAGGGCATGGGCAGGGTGGGCCTTGGAAACCTGTTGTTGTTGAGTGTGTGTGTGTGTGTGTGTGTGCGAGAGAGAGAATGGCCCGGAGACATCCTGCCCTGGAACTGGCCTCCCAGGCCTGGCACGGCCGCCCTCATGGCAGAATTTGCCTGCACAGCTCCTCAAAGCTGCCATTCCCAGCCCTGACCCAGGACATCCCAGAGTGATTGCCCGTAATTATCCTAGGGGTGGAGGGGAGGAGGGTTGTCATAGTCTTACAGCCAAGATAACCTTAATTCCCTTCAGCTGCATGGATGGAAAAGTACTAAACGGCACATACAAATGCTGTGATGCAGTCCTTTGGGTTCTTTTAGAAGGGGGAAGGAGGGTTGCAAAATCCAACGATGATAGAGTGTTGCAATCCCAAACATGTTGGGAATCACTCTTATGGTCCTCACCCTTGACGGCTCTCGTCCCCTGTGACCCACAAGGAGTTGTGTGCCCTGACAGGCTGGGGTCTACACTAAGTAAGTTGTTGTTCTGGGATCCCAGACGGTCTTAGGAGCTCTTTGGGGATCACAGAGGAATCTGTAAGCCTCATTCCAAACTCATGTTTCCAGTCATGGCAACGGGGGTGGGGTGGGGAGCACCCAAGGACTAGTACCTGGTGCAGAACTGAGACGTGGCTTGTGAAGAGTCACGAAGGTGCTAATATTGGTTGTCTCTGGGGAGAAAGGAATGTGTTTTTCGTTTTCTTCTCTTTGCTTGTTTGTACTCTCTGATTTTTCGTTTTTGGCGAGCACACAGATTGCTTTTGTAATAAAAATGTTTTTAAAATGTTCCCAGAAGAACAGTATGTTTGTTTTTTTAATAGGTAACAATAATAAATGGAAAGGCTCAGAACTCAGACACCTCCTGATTTTTTTTTTTTACCCCTCCTTTCCAAAAGAAATAGATGCTCCTGGTGAAACCTTTGAAAATTCAGATAATCAAAATAAAGAAAATAAAAATCACCTGTAATCCCATTACAGAGGTAACCCCTGCCAAAAGTTTTGATTCTCCCTTTCCAATATACACTTTAGTTTTATACTTTTTAATTTATACATTGTAGTTTTCATGAACATAACACCAGGCCAGAACACTGTTTTATAATCTTGTTTTTCTATACCATAGATCATGAACACAGACAATTTTTTCTACGTGATCACTTTAATAGCTAGTCACATAGAATTCTAAACATCCAACAATTTAACCAATCCTGTATTCTTGGACCTTTGGGTTGTTTCTAAATTTTTTGCTATTATAGACAAGGATGCCAATATCTTTGTGGCTAAATTTTTGTGCACATCTGAGATTAGTTCGTTCGAGCTGGGCCTAGGGGGTACTCCTTTTGAAGGCTTTTGAAACAGCTGTGCAGTCAGTACACTGTCACATAGGACAAGTGGGAAGGGAGTATTGGCTCAACCAGTTTCTAGCTGTGCAATCTTGAGGAAATGACTTACCCTCTCTGCACTTCAATTTCCTCAAATGTAAAACTGGAATGAGGGCTTCCCTGGTGGCGCAGTGGTTGAGAATCTGCCTACCAATGCAGGGGATACGGGTTCGAGCCCTGGTCCGGGAAGATCCCACATGCCGCGGAGCAACTGGGCCCGTGAGCCACAACTGCTGAGCCTGCGCGTCTGGAGCCGTGCTCCGCGACAGTGAGAGGCCCGCGCACCGCGATGAAGAGTGGCCCCTGCTCGCCGCAACTGGAGAAAGCCCTCGCACAGAAACGAAGACGCAACACAGCCATAAATAAATAAATAATTAATTAAAAAACTGGAATGATAGTAGCTATGGAATGAGATTGTTGTGAGGATTGAATGAAAAAAAGAGTGTCAAGTGGTGCCTGGCACAGCACAGGATGAGCCCTCAATAAATGGTGATTGTTTCTGATTTATGGATTGTCTTTTCTTCAGGGGAAGAAGTTGTCTTGAGGGTGAGGTCTGTTGCCTGGGAACGTTGCGGGGAGAACTCGAGCAGGTGTACACGGTTGAAGGGGAAGACGCTGGGGAGTGGAAGCAGACAGAAGCAGACAAGTGATAGAGAAGAAGCTGATGGAGGGTAGGCTGAGGCAAGTTAAGTTAGAGAGAGGAGTGTGGCGTGGGGGAGAACGGGAACCCAACGGACACGGGTTGAGATGTCCACATGGGCCATTTGGAGCAGGGACCCTCGGAAACAGAGCCAGGTGCCAGTCCCTGTGTGGCCTGGGAGGCCACCTCTATAAGATCTGAGATGGAGCCTGTGTCCTTTGGTCCCTGGCCCCGCGAGGCTGCTTTCTGCCTTCCTCTCAGTCCCACGTTGCATCACTCCAGGCCAGTCTTCTTTCAGTTCCTTGAGTGTGCCATGTTCCTCCCTGTTGGTGACCTTTGTGCATTCTGTTTCCCCTGCCAGGAATGCCCACCCTTGCTGGCTAATTCCTAGGCACCCTTCAGATCTCAAGCTTAAAGCTCACTTCCTCACAGAGGCCTTCCCAGCCATTTGGTATGAACCAGTCCCCTTCCTTCCGTTATTCTCTCATGGCCCTCTGTGCCCTCATAGCAATGCCACAGTTGTAGTTATGTGTGTTTGTGATTATTCACTCTTGGTGTCCTCACTGGCTGAAAGCTCCATGAGGGCAGGAACAGGGTCTGTTTTTTGTTCACTTTTGTACCGCTGATGCCCAGCACATAGTAGACACTCAACAAACAGTTATTGAAAGGGAAGAAGAATAAGACAGTTCATCTGTGACCTGTAAAATGCCTTTACATCCCCTCCTGTGGCTTCAATCCCATCCTAATTGATGCTGGCTGGTTGGCTGAAGGAACAGGAGATTTGGGGGCTGCGAGGAATGCCTTAGCCAGCTGCTCTCCCATCCTTCTCTCCCTTGAGGAAGCAGGTTTCCCTTTCTAAGACTAGAAACTTTAAACCAGTGCTTCTCAAACTTAAAGGTGTATATAAATTACCTGGGGATCTTCTCAACATGCAAATTCTGATTCTGGGTGTCTAGGGTCCACCTTAGGGTCAGGTCCAAGACTCTGCATCTCTAACAAGCTCCCGGGTCAAACCCATGTTGGTCCCAGGGCCACTCTGAGCAGCAAGGCTTTCAGTCTACAGCCTCTTACTGTTTTACACACCACCGATTCCCACACCTAAATTTGAGTCGCTGCGCCCTCTGCCGGCCACTGAGGGGCATGGCAAAAATTGACCAAGTATTAGATAAAGACTGCACGCATGAATTTAAAACTCACGCAAAATTCTTGGGGAACAAGATCTTCTCCTAAAAGCAGATGGGCACACAGATTCCAATAGCATTAGGAAAATGTACTCTTTTTTTTTTAACATCTTTATTGGAGTATAATTGCTTTACAGTGTTGTGTGGTTTCTGCCGTTATAACAAAGTGAATCAGCTATATGTATACATATATCCCCATATCCCCTCATTCTTGCATCTCCCTCCCACCCTCCCTATCCACCCCTCTAGGTGGTCACAAAGCACCGAGCTGATCTCCCTGTGCTATGCAGCTGCCACCCACTAGCTATCTATTTTACATTTGGTAGTGTATATATGTCCATGCCGCTCTCTCACTTTGTCCCAGCTTACCCTTCCCCCTCCCCGTGTCCTCAAGTCCGTTCTCTATGTCTGCATCTTTAAGGAAAATGTACTCTTAAGAATACACTCTGGGGCTTCCCTGGTGGCGCAGTGGTTGAGAGTCTGCCTGCCAATGCAGGAGACACGGGTTCGAGCCCTGGTCTGGGAAGATCCCACATGCCGCGGGGCAACTAGGCCCGTGAGCCACAATTACTGAGCCTGCGCGTCTGGAGCCTGTGCTGCGCAACAAGAGAGGCCGCGATAGTGAGAGGCCCGCGCACCGCGATGAAGAGTGGCCCCCGCTTGCCGCAACTAGAGAAAGCCCTCGCACAGAAACGAAGACCCAACACAGCCAATAATTAATAAATAAATAAATAAATAAAAATTAAAAAAAAAAAAAAGAATACACTCTGTAGGGACTTCCCGGCGGTCCAGTGGTTAAGACTCTGTGCTTCCACTTCAGGGGGCCTGGGTTCGATGCATGCCGCAGGGCCAAAAAAAAAAAGAATACACTCTGTAAAGGATCCCAGCCATGCTGAGGCAAAGAAACTCCCAGAACTGAAGGATGTTAAGACTGGGAGGAGCCCATCTATGCAGCGATTTTCTTCTTTGCCACTGTTGGCTTTTCCCACTCCTGTTTTTTTTTCTTCATCAGAGCTGCATTATGACTTTCGTGGGCCCTGGACACTTTGAAGACCCCTTTCTCTATAAAAATTAATTAAAAATTTCATTTTATGACTGCATTGTTATAAAGATGAATAGTCAGAGGAAGATGAATATATAATATATTGTCCTTTTGGAAATAAAAGTTAATTTTTCTCTTCTGATTTTTAAACGAAATTAAAACATTTTCGTGGGTTTCTAAAAATATCATGGGTCCCTAGCCCAGTCCTCTTGTATCAGCCCTGTTCTCCACGAGGTGGCAGAGAGCGCATTCTTAATGCTATCTGAATCTGTGTACCCACCTGCTTTTAGTGGAAGATGGTGTTCCCCAAGAATTTTGTGTGCTTTAAAATTCTTGTATGCTGTCTCTCTACATACGCCCAAGACTGTACTAGATGCTTTGAGGGCCATTGTGCTGTTCAAGTAGGTGACCAGATTGAACATGTTAAATGACTTAGACATATGTGGAGTGTGTACAATGTGCTAAGCGCCTTAAACATATCACTCAAGTTTCAGAACAGCTACTATCCACGTTGTACCCAGGAGAGCACCAGAGTTGAGAAGGTGACATCATTTTCTCACATCCCACGTGAGTAGTTGGCAGATCTGGGATTTGAACCCCAGGTCTCTCTGATCCTCTCCACAGGCTGTGACAGGATATCCAGTGAGGTGCCTGCTTGGATATATATTCCCAAATGTACGTTACACTATCAGGGCCACCAGGGGGCAAGATGTCAGGGAGGGCTGGAGAGTCTTAGGGAGGAGGGAGATTGGAGGCAGGCTTTGGAGCAACAGTCATTGCAGAGATGAAATGGCAGGGAAAGACATGTGAGGTCACAGAGGTGTGGAGGTGGGCCACTGGTTCAGGGGGGCCATGAGGAGACTTCCCAAGTGGGAGGGAACTCAAGGTTAGGAAGCAGAGGGCGATGAGGCAGGGTGTGGCTATAGGGGGTGAGGAATTTGGGCCCAGTCTAACGTTCAGTGGGAGGTTCTTTGTTCCCTTGAGTCCTAAAATTTAGTCCTGAATTATCAATAACCTAGCAAAGTTTTATCCATCCTCCCTGTCTCAGTTCCTCATCTGTCAAATGGGAGTTATGAAGCTTGCCCTCTGAGATGTCAGGAAGTTCAAATGACTGTCAGCCCCACAAGGATGGGGAGCCTGTGTCTGATTCAGGCTGTATCCCCTGGAGCCTGGGTGCTCAGCACACATCTGGTGAAGGAATGGGCATGATATCCCACAAATCTCTTGAAAAGCAGCGGCAGGAGACAGCATGGCTGGAGAAAGCGCCCAGAGCCAGAAGAGGGCGCGCTTCTGTGAAACAAAGTTTGATATAAGAAACCACCAGAATCTTTCTGCAGGATTGTGGATTGAGAATTTGCAACCCTAGGCTTTGCTTTTAGCTTTAGGATGTAGGAGGTCAAATCATTCCATTCTAAATTCTTATATCTAAACCTACCTTAACTCTAGTATCCTAACTAGGAAAAAAGGCTAAAATGTAGTTTATCTTCTCTATTTCATGTTCTCTTAACACTTTAGGCACTTAGTACAGATGTAATTTTTTTTGGGGGGGTGGGGAGCTTAAAACAGCAATCAGTCTATTATATCTCATGATTCTGTGGGTCAGGAATTAAGACAGGAATTGGCTGGGAAATTCTTCTGCTCAATATGGCAAAGACCGATGTCCTCCATGGTATTCAGCTGGGGGACGGGCTGGTCTGGAGGGTCTGAGATGGCTTCACTCACATGACCAGATGTCATTTAACATTTTGTGGGATTATTTGATTAATAACTGTCTCCCTCGCTAGTCCAGAAGCTACCAAAGGACCGGAACTGTGTTTGTTTTTGTCTATCATTTTATCCCTAGTGGCTAGCACAGTGCCTGGCCCACTGAGGCTTAGTAAATAGTATTTGTTAAATGAATCAATGATGCAATTCTTTTTTTTTTTTTTTTTGGTGTGCTGCACGGCTTGCGGTCCCCGACCAGGATCCACCTGGGGCCCTGGCAGTGAGTCCTAACCACTGGACTGTCAGGGAATTCCCAATGATGTAATTCTTATAAGTGTCAGGATCCTCAGAAAAAAGGCATAGGTAGGAATTAATGATGATGATGATAGTAGCTCAGTAAGTGCCAGGACTGAGCTAAATACTGTGCAACCTGGCTGGTTGGCATTATTTATTTACCCCCACTTTACAGATGAGGAGCTGAGGCAGCCCTGATATGGCTTCAAAGGGCAATGCAAGAGAAGCACCTTTTATGTCCCAAATCAGAGGATCTGGGGTAAACTCAGGAGCCCTGGAGGCCAAGCAAGTTATTAAAATGAGTCATTTGAGAGATAAAAA
Source organism: Balaenoptera musculus (assembly GCF_009873245.2). NCBI lineage: Eukaryota > Metazoa > Chordata > Mammalia > Artiodactyla > Balaenopteridae > Balaenoptera > Balaenoptera musculus. Next base: position 148,685,998 of record NC_045786.1, read on the forward strand.
CCTGATGAAATGACAAAAGGCTGGAAGGTATGTTTTCAAATTAGTCACAAACAATGTTCCAGAGTCCTGCTTTACATTATCCAAATAAACCATCCCCAGTGATGAGGTGAATATTCACTTGGATGTCTGTCACCACATTCACTTACACTGTTCCTCAAAATCCACATAATTGTTTCTTCTTCATCCTGGGTTTATTTATTTTTGATGCTTCTGCACAGCTGGACTGTTCTGCCAACATGTTGTAATGCTTCCTTCGTTTCATCCAACAACAGGCTGGCCTGTCGTCATGAGAGTAGCATCGCAAAGCCAACGTGGGTTAGTAATAGTGCCCTTGATTGAAGTTGCCTGCGGGGTCAGAGTATTAGCAGATTATCTGATACCCAGGCTTCTTGTGGGCTCTGCCTCGCATGAAGGGCTCTTCTAGATTGTGTTACTGTGATAGGGGAATACCCAGGGTGCCAGGAAATTCCTGCCTGGGCAGGGAGCTGACTTCCCGGCACCCCAGGGATTCCAAGCCCAGCCCCCTGCAGCCAATCAACAACCGAGCTGCCTCAAACTGACAAGCAAAACGAAGCCCAACGAAAGCAGCTGGAACCCAAACAAACAGACTTGGGTGAGTTTGGGAGGGGGTTCAGGCCTGGCGTCATCCAGGCTCTGGGCCAGGCCGTTGTCTTGGCAACGGCCAGTCGGTTTACCAGCGGGCAGCAGAGCCAGTTCTCTGAGGGGGAAGCCCGAAGAGGGGGCTGTGGTGCCTGGGCGGGGTGCGGTTGGGGGCTGGGGAGCTTCTCCAAGTAATAGAAACCCGAAGAGAAGGCACGGGCATTTTCAGAGAGTGGCTTCTTCTCTCAGGAGCCAGGCAGGCTGCCTGGGGGGCAGTGGGCTCAGAGAGGCTGGCCAGCTTGAGAGAGAGGGAAGTGGCCACTGAACTAGCAAAGACGCCTCTGGAAAGGCTGGAAGGTGGATTTGCAGCTGTGTTAGCTTTCTGGGCAAAACATGAATTGAAGTGGATCACAGAGTTCTATAAAACGCAAACCAAAAACAATACATACACACAGCAGCCAGTGGAGGAGAGGCCTTTGGGAACCTCAGAGGTGGCACATGAAAATGTTTTATGTCCTTCTCCAGGAGCTTTTTTTCTTTTCATTTTCTTTCTTTCTTTTTTTTTTTTTCTGATGACCACAATTCAAGTCATTATCTGGAGGAATGAACAGCATTCAATGAAAACATAACGTTAGAAAACCTCTGTTTTGCAGGGTAGGGCCTAAAAGGTGTTCATGTCCATGACAGCGGGTTACTTTAGGGTAAATAAGAGACTCCCTTTCTGGCTAAAGTGAAACATTAGTCAAAATAAATGCAATGGAGGAAAGAACCTTGGTACCTTCCTCCAGAAATCTTGCTGCAAAAGTGCTTGTCATACAAAAGGACAAATACTGTATGATTCCTTCCACATGAGGTTTCTAGAACAGTCAATTCTTAGAGACAGAGAGTAGAATGGTGGTAGCCAGGGGCTGGGGGAGGGGAGGACGGCGTGTTACTGTTTAATGAGGATGAAGTTGCAGTTTGGGAAGATGAAAAGAGCTCTGGAGATGGGTGGTGGTTCGCATTTGCCCAATGATGTGCATATACTTAATGCCATTGAACTGTACACTTAAAAATGGTTAAAATGGTAAATTCTATGTTATGCACATTTGCCTATATATATATATATACATATATATATATTAAAGTGTCTGTCACTTAAAGACTGTCTTCTAGTTGTACCAGGAGACAGTGGCATTTGCTTGGAGGCTGACCCCCTCAGCTGTCTGAGCCTCTGCTGTGTCATCCATTAAGGAAGGATACCGGTAAGGAAGAATGGACATGAAGGCATTTAGTGAACAGAAATACACCACAAGAACGTGAAATGTGATTAAGATATTATTTCAAAATTCATTTTTAATGTATCCAAATGCCAAGGGGCAAGTTGAAAGGGGAAGGGGGGAGCTTTGAGGAAACGAAGGAAAGGATTATATTTGGCAGTTATAGGAATTGGAAAAAGCCCAAATATTTTAGAGAGTAGAAGAGAATTTGGGGCTCATTCTCAGAGGCCAGAAGGTATGACCAACTTGGGCTGTCACAGCGATTTAAAATACTTCTCTCTTTTGCTCTGCCTAAATTGAGAAACCATTTAAGCCCACCCATCAGGAGGAAATGAAATGAAATGAAACAATGTCAAAACATCACCTCTCAAATTTCATGAAGGGAAATGGTACAGTTACAACACAATGCTGGGTCAAAGTTTATGGGATCTCGAACACAAATGCATAGTGGAACTCAGGTTACCATCAGAGAGTCCCGTTAACTGTCAACAATCTATTCAAAGCTATTTTTTCCCCCCATTTTAAAGATATACACCATTCAGGGACTTCCCTGATGGCGTAGTGGTGAAGACTCCATGCTCCCAATGCAGGGGGCCCAGGTTCGATCCCTAGTCAGGGAATTAGATCCCACATGCATGCTGCAACTAAGAGTTTGCATGCCTCAACTAAGGAGCCGGCGATGCGCAACTAAGGAACCCACCTGCTGCAACTAAGACCCAGTGCAACCAAATAAATAAATATTTTAAAGAAAAAGATATACTCCATTCACCACCACCACCACTTATGCAACATATGTTCCATTAGCATAAGTTAGCACGTGCCAAAGCACTAATCTAAATGTGGCACATACCTTATCTTTTCACTCCTTAGAAGAACCATGCAAGGCGAATCTTTTTTATAGATAACAAACTGAAGCTCGTGTTTGAAATTTGTTCTTTCTGGTTCTTTATTTCCTCATCCATAAAATGACAATAATGTTACAGCTACAGAAGTGAGGCAGCTTGCCCCAAACCACACAGCTGGGAAGTAGTGATGTCAGGATTTGAACTTATGTCCATCTGACTTCAAAGCTCTGCCCTGGAACACAACACTACACTGGAGAAGACATTATTGCTGAGAAGCTTATGAAACAAAATTGGTATGAATATTCTGCTCTGAGAGCAACTAGAATGAGCAATCAGTAAACTGCTTTATCGTGACGTTGTATGATGTCACAATGACACAATGAGGACGAGCCATGAGCATCATGTGTTAGCAGGGATCTGGCTCTGACATTGGATGAAACCACCAAGTACAGAGTATGAAATCATGCTTGGCTGTGTCATATATGTGTGTACGTTGTGTGTCTTGTATGTTTTGTTCTGTGTGTATTATATGTTGCATGTGTTGTAGATGTGTCGTGTTTAGTTGTTTGCGTTTTTTTTGTGTGTGTGTGTTATGTGTATTAAGTGTACGTGGGTGGTTTGTGTAAGTGAGGGAAACTTGCCTGAAGACTGATTTCTTCAACAATAAAGACCAGACATTCCAGCAGCCAGCACTTACTTGGTGCTCACTGTGAGCCAGGCTCTCCTCGCAGTGCTGTGCATATAATAACTCATTCATCTTCACAACAGTCCTGTGCAGTTGCTGGTAACAGTACCCTCATTTTATGCAGGAGGATAGGAGGCACAGAAAGATCAATCAGCTTGCCCTAGACCACCCAGTTAGTAAGAGGTGGAGCTGGGATTTGAACCCAGGGAGATGGGCTTCAAATTCTGTGATCTTTTCTTAATTGGTGCCCCCAGATCACCATGTGAGAATTGATAGAATTAGTCTCCTCATTCTGTGGAGAGTCTGTGGAAAATGGGAACACATGTGGCTAAGACAATCAGCACTCCTTAATTAAACATTAGCTGAGGTAAGCCAGCTGTTGCTGGCCTTGTGGTGTATGTGCGATTTCTATCAATTTAATAATTATTAAGAATTGAAAAGATTGCTGAAAAAATCTTATCTTTCAAGTTTGTGAAATGTGTATGGACAAAATGGTTTCATTGATATTTTTTCCTCTAAAACTGTGGACCGCCTACAGAAGACCAGTATCTATGGATCAAATGTTCTCTAGGGCATGAGGATGGTCTTATTTCTTTGAGATAGCATAGCATTTCCCCTCTTTTCTTTCTCCAACTGCCTTCCTGGGGTCTGTCACTTTAGAGTTGAGGATAGCAGAAGGAGGTCTTTGGTAATGCCACTCAAGGTGGAAGAAGACTCTGAGCCTGTTACTATAGCAACACAAAGGCGATAGTTATCCATCCACCCCTCTAACAAATGTTTATTGAGCACCTGTTATGTAGCAGGCACTGTTTTAGGCATCAAAAACTCAATGATGAGTGAGATAAAGTAGTTCCTCTTGTGGAGCATCTATTCCAGTGGAGAAAAGAGACACCAAACAAGTAAACATAAAAACAATACAAGTCCAGATAGAGATAAGGCTATGAAGAAAATAAAGCAGGAAAAGAGGAGAGAGAGTGACTGGAGTGGAAGTGGAGGCATATTTTAGACAGTGGGGCCATAGAGAGGGTCATCTGAGGCTCTGCAAAGAGGTTAATCTAATTGCACAAAGAATCTGATTATCTTATACATACTCCATCCCAAGCCCAGACCCCACTCTCAGTGGGACTGCTGTCTTCTTGTTCACCTTCTCCCACAGGATCTGAGGGGGACCCATTTTCCTAAACCCTCAGCAGCAGAATGGAGGTGGATCATGGACATTTTAGGAAGGGTTTAAGGAGAAGGTGAAGCCAGGCCATGGGGAGGAAACAAAAAGGTTCAAGGGCTTGGAGACCCAAGCGATGAAAAGTGTAGTGAATGTTCATTGATTACCTACTCAATATCCATTCCTCTTCTCCCCACTTCCAAACAGCACCCAGATTCTCCTCCTGGGTTTGGGTGAGATGTCAAGGGGGGAGTCCTGACTGTTTTAAGCCAATCAGGAGAATATCAATCCATTTGCCTCCGTGATTGGCTCAAATGGAAGTATGAAGTGTGATGCTTGAGTCTTCTGATGCATATGGAAGTGAAATTCTCTCCTCTCCTGGGGTAGACACGGATACAGGTGTAGGTCCATCTTGTGACTTTGATGGAAGCCATCCTGAGGACAAAGCCACCACATGGAAGAGGGCAGAGAGCAGAGAAGTGGAGCCAGACTCCCAGTTGCTTTTGAAATCCCTAGCACTGGATTTTTCCCTTTGTGAACCAATTCATTCATTCAAAACATTCTATATGCTTGTTATTTGCTAGACACTTTTCCACATGCTTGAGAAAAATCCCTGTCCAGTTTTCGTTGGCTTTCCTTTTACTAGCATGGGAGGAGTGATGGGCAGATGATCATCAGAATCAGACTGCTTGGGTTTAAATCCTGGCTCCACCACTCCCTGGCTGTGTGACATCAGGCAAGTTATTTAACCTCTCTGTGCATCAGTTAACACATGCAAAAGGAGATAATTCTAGTGTCAACCTCATAAGATTGTTGTGAGGATTAAATGAGATAAGGTAAAGGGTGTAGGACAATACCTGGTCTGTGACACGCCACCCCAATCACACCTGGGGAATAGAGGACTTATTTCTCCAGCTACTGGGGGTGCTCAGCTGCCAGGCCTTTACAACGATTGCCACAGTTGAGGGTGATCACGTTACTCAAGGCCATGGCCTCTTTAGGAGAACAGTTTACATCCAGTGATTGATCTATGAGGAGCTATAAAGGCCTGGACCCCTTGCCTCCTCTCAGGACAACTCTGAAAGGCCACCCCAGTCCTAGAGCTCTCAAGGGTTGATGGAGGCTCTTGTTGGGCTTCCATCTCAGCTCTCTTTCTCCCTCTGCCCATTCCTGCTTCTTTTCCCTCCCTTTCTGCAGGTGTTGATCCAAACAGCACATCCTGCATGCTGGTCTCAGAGTCTGCTTCCTGGTACCCAACCTATGACTCAGTAAATGTTAGCTGCCATCGTCATCATCCAAAAGCATCCTAGGTGAGAGAGAAAATAAGAGAAAGGGTGCAAAGGGGAGAGGTTTCCCTACTAACTGGGAGAGGTTGGCCACGTATATGGTTTTAAAGTTTCTTGGGGGCAGGATTTTGTTTTCTCGAATCTGGAGAGGTATCAGGACCCTGGTGTTCACAGTCTGAATCTGGCAAATAAAAACCGGGATTTAGCTCTAAATCCTTGTCTGAGCTTTGCTGGAGGAGGAAGCCTGCTTCTGTCCTCTGGCTTTTTAAGTTAAGTGATGGTGATGCAGGAAAGCATGCTGGCTGTGCTCTTTTTTAAATGTCAATAGATTCAATTGAACTCCACAAGCATCATTCGAGAGCCTGCCCTGGGCAAGCACTGTGTTTGTGCTTGTGCGTGTGCATGTGAGGGCGGGGGTGGGGGGAGAGAGAGAGAGAGAGCGCGAGCGTGAAATACAGAGATAAGAAAGATAGGCTCCCTACCATTTGCAGGGGAGATAAGCCATGTTCCCAAATAACATATTGCATAGCACGATGGTGTGTGCATCAAATTTAGAACCAGACGGACCAGTGCTCAAATCCTGAGTTGTTGAATCCTAGTTCTGTTACTGAAGAATGTAGTTTTATATTAGGGGTGGCACAAAGAGTGATGGGGACCAATGCATAGGAGACAGTAATTCTGGAAAAGGGAACTGTCTTGTGTTTGCTGTGTAATTTAAGAATATTCAACTCTGCTATAGAAAACAAGAGAAGTTATGTACAGAAGGAAGTCGCTTATCAGCTATTTTAGACACAGATAGATTAAACAGAATGTATGTGTGTTGAATATAGATAAAATGATGAAAGACATGAGAATGTAACTTATCGACAGAGGAATACAAAGACCAAGTAAACCTCAAATATTTACAAGGCTTGGATCGTGTCTTCTCCAGGTGGAAGCAATGTCACTCCCGAGATGGCCGCCCAATGGTGACACTCATTATGTCCAAGAAACATAGATGAAATCCATAACTGCTCAGGAGATTAACTGGGGTGCCGCAGTATGACCTGGGTACCTGCCCCTCAATCTTCCTGACAGGGACAGTTTGTGCCTTGGCTCCAGGCGCCACCTTCCAGCTGATCCCCTTAGCTTGGCTTCACCTCGGAGCCCTGTTGCCACACAGTTAGGAGGGAAGGCTGCTATGGCAGAGAGAGAATGAGATATGTGAATGTGTGTAATCCAGGATTCAGGTAGGTGACCCTTCTACCTGCTTGCACTTATCTTAAGTACGTTTACCTGTTCCTTGCTTCTCACCGTGTTTTAAATTGATGAAATAAATTGTGTGATTCAAGTATTGTAATTTGGCCTGCAAGCCTTTCTGCTCTGTGACCTCTGGGATAACCTGCCTGGAGGTATAGCTGGATGATACCGTTGCTTCAAGGTAACTTCCCAGATGATGGGGGAGCGTTAGAGGAGGCTTCCTGGAAGCCAAGCCCGAGCAAGGGATTCTTGTGGGACTGATTTTCAAGAGAGTTCTCTCCAGAGAAAAAGTGTGTGAGAAAGTGAGGAAAACAGGATAGGAGATGGGAAGAGGCCACACAAGTAAGAGGTTCTGCTGAAGTATAACCTCAGCCCGGTCCCATGCAGAGCTCTGGAGTGTAGATGGCGCCACAGATTTGGCCTCCCTGAAGGCAAGAGGGCCAGTCTTTTGTACCTTGTACTTGGGGATGATGTGCCAGCTTAGAAAAGGGGGTCTGGGTGGGCTACCAGCAGCATCCGCTACAAGTGATCAGCCCAGGTAAGTCATAGCGTCAAGGGAGGGAAGACAGAACTTAGTAGGTTGGGAAAGTAGTGGGAACAGGGATTAAAAAGACAAGGTACAGGGCTTCCCTGGTGGCGCAGTGGTTGAGAATCTGCCTGCCAATGCAGGGGACACGGGTTCGAGCCCTGGTCTGGGAAGATCCCACATGCCACGGAGCAACTGGGCCCATGAGCCACAATTACTGAGCCTGCGCGTCTGGAGCCTGTGCTCCGCAACAAGAGAGGCCGCGATGGTGAGAGGCCCGCGCACCGCGATGAAGAGTGGTCCCCACTTGCCACAACTAGAGAAAGCCCTCACACAGAAACGAAGACCCAACACAGTCATAAATAAATAAATAAATAAATAAAAGAACGTGAATTTCTTTAAAAAAAAAAAAAAAAAGACAAGGTACAGTATGACTTGGTGGGGTCTGAAAGCCAGAGAGAGAAGCTAAGACCTGATTCCACGGGTAGGGAGCCATAGGGAGCCACATGTGTGCTCTTGGGCACATGCGTGTTTTGGAGCAGAGCTTCGGAAGAGCCATATGGCGGTGGCAGGTGTTACGCAAAGAGAGCAGCTGGGCCTGGCTGGGCAGTAGGACAGGTAGCTTAGAGCATCTTTCTCCTCTGTGGCCTTTGGGTAGCTCTACACACTCAGAAGGCTACTTCCCAGGGTCTAGTATGCAGTCATCTCCCTGGCCTCCATCTTACAGAGTCTCTGTTCTCTTAAGAATCAGCCTTGTCTGGAAGGAAAAGGGACTGGTACAAAATCCCCAAGAGGTAAGCCTCCCTAAGCCAGGTGTGGGGTGGGCAAGGAAGGGGAGAGCTACATTGCTGAAGGCTCTCCCTCAGAGAAGGACACCTCATAAAAAACTCAGCAGCACATCCAGGCTGGCTGCGGAGGGTTGACCAATGCCGGAGTCGTACACATGGGGATTGCTCCCAGCGGGGTTACCTGATCTCTAAGTAATATAGAGTTGTTAAGCCTTTGGCTTTTATCCGAAGCACTGTGGCTACCTGGTCAGTGGCAGGCTGAAGATTCTTGGCCTGAGACCAAGCCACCCTCCATGAAATGATCCTTCCTCTGTGCAGATGTTTTGACTGTCCATCAAAGCCTTAAGAACAGTGGTTCTTAAACTCCAGCATGAGAAAACTCCCTGGAGTGCTTTCTAAAAGTGCAGATGTCTGGGCCCAGCTTGCAGAGATTTGGACTCTGTAGGTCTGGGATGGAGGTGAGGGATTTGCATTTTAAATAATTACCCTGGTGACCGGGAACAGGTGGTCCAAGCAACATAATTGGGGATAGGGAAGAAGACCCAGCATTTATTTACTTAGGAAACCCAACAGTCCTGTGAAGTAGGTAATATTTTTTTCATTATTCTCGATTTACAGATGGATAAACTTAGGTTCAAAGGGTTTCACTAAACTGCTCAAGGACTCAAATAGTAAATGACAAATCTAGGATTCTGACCCAGTGAGCTGTGCTGCTATGTGAGATCAAGAAAAAGAACAATAGGAGATCTAGCTGACTGCACACATATGTAGGCTTGTGCCCTGACACCCTCCAATATAAGCCCACTATAGTCAGGCCAATGGTATCAGCTAGGAACAGGCTGGGTTATGCTGCAATAACAAGTGAGCCACCCAGTTCATTTCTTGCTCACATTACATGGCCATTCAGACCAGCAGGGGGGTCTGTTCATTACAGTAACTCAGGGATCCAGGCTGATGGAAGCTCTGGCTTGACATGTGCTTCCGCTAATACAGAGGTAAGGAGAGAGGACACTGGCTCTTGAGCCATACATTTCTGTCTGGAAATGACATGGTGTCACATCTACTCAAATTTCATTGGCCAAGTAAGTCCCTGAGCCACGCCTGAGTTCATCAGGGTGTAAAAATGTAAACAAGAGTGTAGCTCACCAGGCCAACCTGCTCATCAGATCCTGATATGCCTTCTTTCTCATGTCTATGCTGTTGCATCTGTCTGCACCGGCCTGGCCCTGAATGTCGGCCAGCCTAACTGGGCCCAGGTATCTAATTCTAGACTCACCTGCCACCAGCTCTGGGCAGCCTTTCCCAACCTACCCAGGCTGGTTTATGTGCTCCAGTGTCCAGGCCCTCAGAGGGCCCTGGGCGGATCCCCATTAGGGCATATGTCATGTTGCATTGCAGCTGTTACTCATCTGTCCCCCACCCCACTGGGCTGAGGGCTCCAGGGAGATGCGGGTGTGTAGCAGTGACAGGCCTTGCCGCTCTAGCCCCTGGAAGGCAGGAGGTCAGAGTGATGAAGAGCTGGGTTCTGGCCTTGTGGGAGCTATCCTCCCATCCCCACGGGAACAGGATTTCAAGGCGCTTTAGAAAATGGGGAAGAGGAAGGCAAGAAATCTATGACTTCAGGATGAGCCAACTGCAGATGAGGAAGAAAACCCCCTGCAGAGGGAGTGGGCTTTTTCCAAGGCTTCACTGCCCATGATGGAAAGACTCGCCTCAAACCCAGGTTAGTCACTGCCTGGAGCTGGCTGTGTCACCACAGGGTGAACTTCAAGTCTAAGGGGAGGGCGTGCTGCGGCTGGGGGAAAATCCTTGCTGTGCTCGCTCTGGGGTCCCTGATGCCCATTAAAGGCCATTGTTAGCAAAGGGCCAGGTGTTAGTGGTTTCCTTGGAGAGAGCTGCCTGAGTCCTGTCACGTCACAGCCTCTGGGGCCTGGGGAAGGCTCTTTGGGGTCAAGAACAGGAATCAAGGCCCGTCTAGCAGGGGCATTGACATGACTCTGATGCGGGACTCTGCAAGGTCTGGGTCACCTGTTGGGCGCTCACACCTGGAGTAACCACAGAAGAGAGGCAAAGTGGCCAGGCTGTGCATGGGAGTAAAGCACATGGCCTTGAGCTGTACAAGGCAGGGTTCATCGCTGCCATCCTGACCTCAGGGACCCTCTTCCTCCCGCTTCCCACCTCACACTTTGGGCTCTGGGGGATGAACCATTTTTCAGTTCTCAGGGTACCTCACGCTCTCTCACTTCTGGGCCTATGTGTGCTTTAACCCCGACACAAATTTCAGCCTCTTCACTTATTTTTCCATAAGAAATTAAACTCTTCAAGTGTTTTGTCTCTTTGTGGTGTGGCTTCCCCTGAAGGTTGAGGAAGGGGACTCTTCTAGGGCAGGTCCCATTGCACAGTGTCCATTTCACTCCTTCCTTCCCACCAGGGAAGTCCCTATATATATATTTTTTAAGATTCTTTGCCATTATAGGTTATTACAAGGTATTGAGTATGATTCCCTGTGCTATACAGTAGGACCTTGCTGTTTATCTGTTTTTATATATAGTAGTGTATACATGTTAATCTCAAATTCCTTGGACTTCCCTGGTGGCACAGTGGTTAAGAATCTGCCTGCCAATGCAGGGAACAAGGGTTAGAGCCCTGGTACGGGAAGATCCCACATGCCGCGGAGCAGCTAAGCCAGTGTGCCACAACTACTGAGCCCGCATGCCACAACTACTGAGCCCACGTGCCACAACTACTGAAGCCCATGCACCTAGAGCCCATGCTCCACAACAAAGAGAAGCCACCGCAATGAGAAGCCCGCGCACCACAACGAAGAGTAGCCCCCGCTCGCTGCAACTAGAGAAAGCCTGCACACAGCAATGAAGACCCAATGCAGACAAAAATAAATAAAATTAATTAATTAATTAAAAAGTAAATTAATTAATTAATTTTTAAAAACTCAAATTCCTAATTTATCCCCCACCCCTGCTATCCCCCTTGGTAACCATAAGTTTGTTTTCTATGTCTGTGAATCTATTTCTCTTTTGTAAATAAGTTCATTTGTATCCTTTTCTTAGACTCCACGTATAAGTGATATCATATGATATTTGTCCTTGTCTGACTTACTCCACTTAATATGATAATCTCTAGGTCCATCCATGTTGCTGCAAGTGGCATGATTTCATTCTTTTTTATGGCTGGGTAATATTCCATCATATATATGTATATCACATCTTCTTTATCCATTTATCTGTCTTGGCTTTTGTAAATAGTGCTGTTATGAACATTGGGGTGCATGTATCTTTTCAAATTAGAGTTTTCTCCAGATATATGCCCAGGAGTGAGACTGCAGGATCATATGGTATGTATATCTTTTCTTATTCATGGGATTAGCTCCCCAGCCAAATGGGAAGTGTCACCTCTTCTCCAGAGGAGTAGGAAACTCCGTAACCATTGCCAGGCCACATACAAAAGTGTACCACTGGGCAAGTGGCAATGGGGAAACTCTGATCCAGGCTACCTCCAAGGCCAAGGGCACAGGTTCGTCAGTGACACTCAGCCTACAGGGGTTCTGTCTGGCCTGCAGATGCCTTTATTTTATTTAAAAAATACAGCCAACATTCAGAAACTGACACATTTCACAAACCAGCTGAGCAGATCTGGCCACAGTGGGCCTGTGTTCCGGCACAGCGCGGTCCCCGCGCTGAGAAGCTGCCCTGTGTTAGCTCAGCTCTCCGATTTGCCATGGTCCTCACCACTCCTGCAATATTTGCTTTGGTGCCGTCTGAAATAGAGCACACACATGGTAGCTTTTCTCCTCACCGTAGCTGTGGGATTAGAGCAAAGCTCTCAACTTCCCTGAGACCCCTGTATCTGCAAGATGGAGTTCCCCACTGCTCCCCTGAGCCTGGGGTGAGGATTGGATGAGAAGATCCTTGGGAAGCAGAAGGTACTCTGCTCCCTCCCCCATGTGCTGCTCTTCTACTTCCTCTCCCCTTCCCCCGGCTTCCCAGACCCAACTGCTTCAGCTTCCCAGACCCAACTGCTTCCGTCTATGGAAGCTCCTCGCTGCTCTCTAAAGGGCCCAGATGGCTCCTTGCTTGGCAGCTGGATCTGCCTTCCTAGGTTGGGAGGGCTGGAGGAAACTACTCGCTGCTGTTGTACCTGCATCAGTATGAGGTCTCCAGCCAGGAAGGATGCGTATGTCACGGGGAAGGGGTGACTGGGGTGGAGGAGGGCTCTGATTCTAGCTGGGCTTGGCCTCAGAACAACTAAAAATAAGGTTTCAAAAGTAGCCAAACACCTCCCTCAGGTGACCACCAGATGGGTGATTACCGCTGAAAAGTCTTTCCTTTATAATCCTGAGGTCCTTGTTCGAGAACCAGGTGTGACAGCCACTGCAGGTGAAGTCAGCAGGGTTTGCTCAGCTTTGCTGGGAAATAGCTACTTCTTCCCTCCTGACGCTATTAAGCTAGTGTACCTTTTAAAAGGTTTTAAACTTTTATTATTTCTTGAAATAAAGTATCCTCCCATTCCAAAATGAATTTGGCTTCAAATGGATTTCCCCAAATTTTCTTTGTTTTGATTACAAAAGTAATCTGTTCATGTTCACTCACAGAAAAATTTGGGAAATGTATAAAGACACAGAAGGAAATCAAAACCTCTCATAATCACTTGTTAATATTTTGGTTTATGTCATTCCAGATTTTTTTCTTTGTACTCCCAATCATATATATGTATATCCATAAATGTATTTTCCACATATACATGTTGGGTCTTATTTTACATACTGTTTTATAATACACAGCATAAGTCCTAGCAAAGAGTAGGCAATAAATATCACCAAGGCTAATAAATATCACTTATGGAGTGCTTACAATATGCCAGGCATGATGTTAGGTGTTTTATATGCATTATCTCATTTAGTCCTAATAACGATCCTATGATACAGGAACTTACTCATGTTTTACAGATGGGAAACTCAGAGAGGCTCAGAGAGGCCCAGAGAGGTTACGTCACTTGCTACAAATGTAGTCAATGAGATGGACAAATACCGTTTCTGGTATTTTGGTATGAACAAAATGCACACTTGCTGGTTTAAAACTTTTTAAAAAATGATTTAAGCAGTGCCTTACCGCCTACTCAGGTGAGAATTTTTACTGAAAAAGATGTAAAAACATGCTCTGGTCTTGGAGGCAGGAAGTCTGGCTCTGCAACTGACTAGTGGTATGATCTGGAGTAAATAACTTAACCTCCCCATCCCTCAGTTTCCTGGTCTACAAAATGGGATTTGTGTGGGGAGAAGGGTTAGTACTGTGCCTGGCATAACAGAGTGTTTGATATGATTGACAAATGTTGATGGCGGTTGGAAAAACTTCAAGAAATCAAAGGTACATAACATGAAGCTTGCTTTAAAAGGCTCACCCATGACATTTCAGGGCGATGTCAGCCAGTGTGGGGCTTACGGGGATTATGATCTTGGCTGGTGGTGAGTGTCTCCCCGCCCCCCGCCCCAAGGCCATGTTCACTTTCTAGGAAGGACTTCTGAGCTGCTGTAAGACTACTTAGCAATTTGTCTTTCAGAAACAGGTAATATCTCAATATGCCCAATTCCTAAAATAGCACATTTGCATCTCTAAACTTTTTGTGGTTTAAATAAAAGTCAATGGCTGGGGAAAATGAAAAAGCACAGGATACCTGAATTTGAATAAATTTGAATCGTATTGCAATTAAGGGTCTCCCAATTTCCCTCCTTCCTTGTGGCTGTTTAACTTCTCTGAGCCTCAGTTTTTCCAAGTGTCAGTACCTCCCTCTTCAAGATAGTGTGGGGCAAAAAGCAATATATGTGAAGGTTTTAGCTCAGGGTCTTGGTCATAATAAATAATACCCTTTATGAGGCTGTATATATGAGGTGGTCTAGAACACAGGCTTTGAGGTTAGATCTGGGTTAGAATCCTAGTTCTGCCTTTCACCAGCTCTGTCACCTTGGACAAGTAATTTTGCCTCTCTGAGCCTACCTCACGGGGTTTGTATAGCCCAAGCACTAATGTATGTAATACCTGACCCGGAGTAGGCATCCAACATCAGATACTATGATGAGGTCCTCCTTGCTGTCTCCTGGTCACTCTTTGCCTTTTTGATCCTTGTAAAGCCTGAACTGCATAACATAGCACTTGATTATACACTGCCTTGTATTGTCCTCTTGTTTTTTTCTCATGCGCTTTAACTCTGGCTCTTTTCACGAGGCTCAGACCCTTGAAGGTGCCATTTGGGACCTAGACTTCCTTAGTATTCCTTCCAGGGACTCCCATATGTGCGGGCTCAATAAATCTTTGCTGTCTTGAATTGCATCTGATTGATGGCTCTTTCCCTGTTGATTTCTCAAGGTTTCTCCCAGACTGAGCTGAAACCCTTGGGGAAAATTGCAGCAGCCTGCCCAAGTCCCCAGTGCCCTGAGCTCTTGGCTCTGCTGAAAATGACAAATGGAGAAGCTGAAGGGCCTGAGTGCCACCGCAGGCATCTGACAGCGAAGGAGAGGGGCCGCTTAGCCTCCCTCCCTGACCCTCCCAGCCACCTGACTCAGCAGCAGTGCCTGTGGCTTTGTGGCACAACTGTGGCCTTAAATGGCACTGGAGCTTAAGATGCTTCCTTTATTTACATAGCTGCTGTTTTAATGACTAGAGTAGGTCCTTCTGTGGTCCCAGCAGGTAATGGGAAGGAAAAGTTAAACAAACATGAAAAAAGTGAGGAAGGAGTAGAGTGAGGACCTGGCTGTAGATTTTCCACGTTTGTATTTCGTTTCCCCAACTGAGTATAAGTCATTAAGGAGGGGAACATCCCACCCTCACAATTCCTCAATTATTTCTAATAGTTTACCACTAGAAGAGGGACCAAAGACTCACTAAAGGAAAATAGTTGACATTTGGTGTCAGGGCAGAGCTGAGGGGTGAGTACGCTAATTTGCGTATCTAAAACTGTTTGTGAGTGTAGTTTCATCATTCACGTCTGTTCATGAGTATTGGGCTACTTTGTAGAACAAATAACTTGTCTGATTTTAAGGATTGTAAAGTCATTCGTTCATTCATTTAACAAATATTTATTGAGCTAGGGGCTAGGTTCTGTGAATACAGAGATTATTCATTGGGCAAATATTTGCTAAATCCCCTGCGCAAAAGTCCTCTCTCAGGTGCTGGGGATGGAGCCGTGAAGGAGACAGGCATGGGCCCTAGCTTTGCAGACCCAGTGGGGAATAAGAGGCAAATGAGTGGCCAGTATAATATACAGTGCAAAGTGCTAAGAGGGATTTCACAGGGTGCTAAGGAAGTTCTCAGTAAGAATCCCAGACCTAGACTTGGGGGTTCAGGAGAAAGTGACAGTTAAGCTAAGCCTGATAGAGAATAGGAATTGGCCAGGTGTGGAGGTGGGTGTAGAGAGGCAGGAGGGAAAATTGTTACAGGCAGAGGAGAGACCAAGTGCACAGGAACTGGAGGAGATAGGCTAGGTTACGCTGCAGTTAAAAAAACAAAAACAAAAGCCTCAGCCTCTAAGTAGCTTAACACAAGAAAAGTTTCTTTCTCACTCAAGAGAAGCCTGATGTGAGATCAGGGCACCTGTCTTCCATGGGGTGACTCAGTGATCCAGGATGCTTCCATCTCAAGACTCCACCATTTCAACATATGGCTGAGGAAGAAGAGAGAGAGGGAAGGAGAGAGAGAGAGAGAAATGAGCTGGATATTCAATGCTTTAGTCTGGGAGTAACCACATGACTTCTGCTCACAACCCATTGGCCAGAACTAGTCACATGGCTCCATCTAATTGCTACAGGACAAGAAATGTAGGCGAGCATATTTAACATTTGGTGAGTGACACTGTCTGTGCCGTACAGAGAGTGTATATCGCACATTGGGAAACAGCTAGTCATTCCGAATGGCTGGAGCTTATCGTGTGTGTGTGTATTGGAGGTTGGTGGGCAGGGTTGGAGAGAGAAATTGTAAATAGTGAGATAAGCTGAGGCCAGTCACAAAGGGCCTTACAATCCATTTTAGTGTTGAGGAATTTGGACTTTATGGAGACATGGTAGAATTTTATTAGGATAATACTGGCATTCCAGAAAGTTCATCTTAGAAAGATCAGGCTTCCTTATAGCAACTGAGAAGGAGGGGGCAAGATTGGGGAATGGGTAAGAAGTTTTTGCAGTTGGTCGGGTGAGAGATGATGGTGCTTGAACAAGGAAGGATGAGATGTGAGGATGAGAGAGGTTGGTGCGTTCTCAAGGGAGAGTCTGGCTGGTGGTGTTAACTGGGGAGTCATGAAGGTATAGAGCGTATTTGAAGTCAAGACTATGGAAAGTTGAATTAAAACAAAATGTGCAACAGCACATTTAAACAGCATGAATTAAAACAGCATGTGCACAGGCATGGAGATGTAAACGCAGCCTTGCCCAGCCAAGGCAAGTCTTGGTTTTGAAACATTTCAGTGTGCTCATCTAAGAGGAGAGGCAGCAGCTGCACTGGAGGCCTCGAGGAAACACCTGTCAACATCTCAGCAGCGCACCCTAAGTAGGAGAGCAGTTGTTGTTTTTTTTTTTTAATTAATTAATTAATTAATTTTTGGCTGTGTTGGGTCTTCGTCTCTGTGCGAGGGCTTTCTCTAGTTGCGGCGAGCGGGGGCCACTCTTCATCGGGGTGCGCGGGCCTCTCACTGTCGTGGCCTCTCTTGTTGCGGAGCACAGGCTCCAGACGCGCAGGCTCAGTAGTTGTGACTCACGGGTCCAGTTGCTCCGTGGCATGTGGGATCTTCCCAGACCGGGGCTCGAACCCGTGTCCCCTGCATTGGCAGGCAGATTCTCAACAACTGCGCCACCAGGGAAGCCCCAGGAGAGCAGTTTTACATGATTGAAGAATTCAGGATAAGGTGGCATCTTAAAAATTTTTTAAACATTTTATTTTATCATGGAAGTCTTCAAACATATAAAAAAAGTAGAGAAAATAATACAGTGAACCCACATGTATTCATCACCCAGTTTCAGTACTTATTAACATTCTGCCAATCTTTGTTCATTTACTTATTTCTCTCTTTCTTGATTACTAGAGTATTACTTTAAGCTTTCTACTATGAAGAAAGATAGTGGAGGAGAGTATAATGAACCCTCATGTACCCATTACCTAACCCCAGGAAACATCAACCCAAGGCCATGCCCCCATCCGATTACTCTCCTATCATCATGTCATTTCACCTGTAAATACTTAAAAGAATATATCTCTAATAAGGACTTAAAAATATAACTGCAGTATCATTATCACTCCCAACAAAATGAAAACTACTTCATAAGGTAGCATTTTAAAAACTTGGGGAGGTGTTCGGTAAAGCCAGGAAATCCTATGACTGTGCGTAAATGTGGATGCTCAGGTTGGTATAAATCTGATTCCTTCAACCGCGTCACACCGGCCAAGCCAGGATCAGATTGGGGGTGGTGTGGGGGAGGAGTTGGAGTGAATTTAGGGAAAGGTAAGGTTGTGGGTAGGAGGCTAGTTCAGAG
The DNA here is from genome assembly GCF_009873245.2 of Balaenoptera musculus. NCBI lineage: Eukaryota > Metazoa > Chordata > Mammalia > Artiodactyla > Balaenopteridae > Balaenoptera > Balaenoptera musculus. The sequence goes on from NC_045786.1 coordinate 148,703,917, forward strand.
GTCAGCAGCCTATGGGGCAGGAGAAGCTCTGAGTGCACCCAGGGAGCCCCCTCAACCCTACTGGGCGTCCTTGGCAGGCACGAGGCATCCATCCAAAGGAGAGAGATTCGGAGAAGAAGGGATGGAGCAGGAAACAGAGAGAAGGGGGTGGGAAGAGAGAGAGGGGCTGATACAGAGAAAGAAAAAGAGGAAGGGGAGAGCAAAACTAAACAATGACGGAACGCCCACAGCATGCCAGGGGTCGGGGTCCTACCTCTGCCCCCCTCCAGGCTTCCAGGAGAGAGGCTCCCCCAAACCTGCCTGGTCTCTTGCTCATCCCTTTAGTGAGTTACTGTATCGGTGGTGGGAGGTTCGGAGCAGGTATGTACGTATCTATTAGCAAAGAGGGTTCTGTGTCTTTGGCAGAAGAGGGGAAGGGCTCCACCAGCACCGGCGGGGCAACCTGCATCAGGGCCTTGGCAGGGCCGAGGAGGTGCTGTCTGCAGGATGGCATCCGCCAAAGCACGGAGAAGGAAGGCAGCAAAAACGAAGGGGTTGAGCCTCCCATCAGAGAGGGACCTCGAGGGTGCTGTTGAAATCCCTCCCCTGGGCCCCGCTGAGTGTGGAGAGCAGCACACTTGGTTTTGACCTTGAGCGCCCCTTCTAGGCAAAAGCAGCGCAGGGTCTGGGGAGGGTGACCTGGGTAAATAGGAGGGTCTTGGGTTTGGGTAAATCCGCTGGGAGAGTCTCCGGACCTCCTCCCTCAACGCCCACCCGCGGTGCGGGCACGGGGCAGGGGGTGGCCCCGGGTGCCGCTGTGGCTGGTGCGGTCTTGTCCGCTATCTCCCAGCTGGAATCGCTGAGGGTGATGCCACCGGGAGAGAGACGAACTTCGAGGCCAGAGTGTGCCCTCCTTGAGGACTCTGGGGGAAAGGGCGATGGGGGCTGTGCCAGCCAGTACCCTGGCTGCCCCAGGGCTCCAAGCACCCCACTGCCCCCAGTTCCTGATGAAGTCCTGGGCCCCCACCTCCCGGAGCTTTCTAGTTCCATCTCAGTCAGGTGCTCATTTTCCAAACCCGGCGGAAGTGCCCCCAGGAGCGCAGAGACAGCGGTTCCTTAATGGCCAGTCGGCCGGTTGGCGCCACCCTGAGCGCACTTTTGCAGAGCGCTTCCTTCTGGGACGTCTGGGATGGATTGCGAGAGGGAGAGGCCCTGGTCCGGTGAGGAGCCTGACCCAGGGAAATCTCTTTCTGCCCTTTCTTACTAGGCAAGGTACAGGCTGGAGGTGAGTCGTGTTGATTAGAAACTGCACAGTGGGCTGGTGGCCACAGGAGGCCCAGGGGATGAAGTCACCAGTGGTGTGGCTTCCCAGATAGCAATGTTGGTGAACACATAGCAAAAGGAAGTAGACCAAATCAATCCGATCTGGGGACTTGTCTTCATCTGTAAATAGTAATAATTAGCACATTGAACTCTTATTATGTGCTGGGCACTTTTCCGCTAAGCATTGTTCTAATGCATCTCGTGCATGTTCTAAACATGCCTTATCTAATTTCATAACATTATTCCTGATTTTACAGATAAAGAATCTGAGCCACTAAGAGATGACATCACTTGGCCAAGGTCATACAGCTTCTGGGATCAGTGCTCTGTTTCGCCTTTGTGAAGAAGTGGGAATATGCATTGCACTTCTCTGAAGGAAAAACTAGTTGATGTCAGGAATTCTTTCAAGAAAGCAAATTTCAGGGCCGTTGCTGAGTCCCAAACACTGAATGGTCTTCTGTGTCAAAGCACTTTGCATAACTGCTGTTCACCATGATGACCTGCAACCACCCAAGAAAGGTTAATTTATGTTCTCCAGCTCTGTTTAATAAGGTGGGGGAGCAAGTAACAAGCTTTGAAAAGGTCTCCATCAAAACCAAATTAACAAAGTTAAACACTTAAAGGAATTAACCCCCCTCTTTGAAAATCTTGGCTACTCTGGTAACTCATTCTAGAGGATGCTTAGTTTTAAACATTGTCCCCTCTGGAGGGGCTCTGCTCTGATGTCACCAGTGTTGTGTTGCATCTGCGGGAACAGGAACAAACAGTGTCTCTCCACTATTTCCCCGACAAGGACTTCCAGAAGATGGCGAGACCACGTGGTGAAGTTCTCTTTCTTCCACCCATCTCAGTCTGAAATTCCCCAAAAGCTTGGAGCCCTCTGATGCAGCCGGCTGTTTCCCCAGCAGTTGCTCTGGCATCTTGCCCCCTTTACACAAAGCAATCACTGTTGCAGAAAATGAGGGTCCTGTGACCATTTGGCACCATCCACTGCCTGGCATTTGTGTGGGAGAAGGAACTTTTTCTCCCTGACAATAGATTCTGATCACAAACCAGGCCCCTTTCAGAGAAACAGCTTCCACAGAATGACTTTGTCTAGAGGTAAGAACTAAGTGGTAGAACAGAAATGATTTCCTGCGGGAGCCTGTTCACGTCACTGAGACATGAGTGAGGGCTGGGAAGGCCCCATATAGCTTTCCACCTCCCACCCTGACGGCTATCAACTCTCACCCAAGGTGTTCTCCCTTAACTCTGGTCCTCTCCTAGAATTTGTTTCAAACCATGGCATATCTGGTCCCTGGCCACTGTGATGGGCATCCTGTAGTTAGTGGTCTAGGATTCCAGCCTTACCTCTAAACGCAGGTGTAATGATTCTTTCTTACAGGTAGCATTTCCCTGGGTTACTTTACTAAGAAATTAACATTAGTATAATACCATCAACTAAACTACAGATTTTCTTTGGATTTCCCCAGTTGTCCCACTAATGTCTTTTTTCTGTTCCAGGATACCATATTGCATTTAGTTGTCAAGTCTCTTCTGATCTGTGAAAGTTTCTCAGTTGTTCCTTATTTTTCATGACCTTGACACTTTCAGGTGTTTTACTGAATGTCCCTCAATTTGGATTTGTCTGAGTTTTTCTCATGATTAGACCAGGGTTATGGATTTTCTGGAAGAATACCACAGAGGTGAACTGCCCTTTCTTTTCACACCATATCAGATGGTACATGACACCAACATGACTAATCAGTGGTGAGGTTAACCTTGATCACATGGGTAAGGTGGCTTTGCCAGTTTTCTCCACTGTAAACTTACTGTTTTTCCCTTTCTAGACTCTACTTATTGGAAGTGAATCACCATGTCCAGCCCACTTTCAAAGGGAGGGATATGAAGCTCCACTCCTCTGAGGAGGAAGAATCCACATGTAAAGAAGATTTGTCTCTTCTCCATGACTTAGTTATTCAATTATTTATTTATATCAGCATGGACTCATGGATATTTATTTTATTCTTTGAGTTATAACCAATGCTTTCTCAAATTGTTGCAGCTTTGGTCATTGGGAATTTTCAGGTTGGCTCCTGTGTCCTTTTGATGTATCCCCCATTTTTTCCCATTTCTTTACTTTCTAGTACTATAAGACGCTCCAGGCTCGCCATGTATTTTCCCTGCTCCAGCCCTAGAATCAGTTCTTTCTCTGAGGAGCCCTTTTACTGGAGAATGGTATTTAGAAACCAAGTTCTGAGCTCCTGGTGTGCTTTTTGCTAGTGGAGTGTCATTGCTTCTACACCCTCTCTGTGGACAGAGTTAGGAAATATATATATGTATACCTACCCATGTATATGCACATATCTGTATTTATTTCAGTATCTGTCTATCTGCATATATACGTAAATAAAAATGACTTCATACTGATATCTCCAACTCTGATCCAGCACTGCAGGATTCATTCTAGCATTCCCTCTCTCTTCATTGTCACTTCTTTCTCTGACAGTAAGAAACCTGGCTCCCATTGTCTGTATATTATATAGTTATTTGTTCAACCCTATTGTACATGTAGTTTCAGAATTGCTAACCCATATCTCTATGAAAAACAAAATTTTGACTAGAATACTGTGTTTTTGTAGAGTTGTTTTTGTCTTTAGCCTTGTGGATTCCAGTCAAAACATCATTTTTCAAAGTTACTGAGGTCAGTTCTTTTTTTCCCTTCTTGATCCCATCTTAATATTCTCAAAGCATTTCCACATCTGGCTTCACCTTTGATCGTATCATTACTGTTGTGTGAGAGAGGACGAAACCATGACATGTGGAGGTTGGATTGGTTGCCTCTGGTCATGTGATCAGTTGGGTCCATGATTAGAACTTGGTACTTTGGGCTATGCTGGACCACACTACTTTCCCTGGAGCTGCTGTTTGCAGGATGGGCCTGGGCCGCGAAGACAGCTGTTACATGGGATGTCTGGTCAAATGAGAAGGTCAAGTATGGCTGAGCCACTTGTCCTTTTGTTGATCAGGCAGAGTTGTCAGGTGTCAGGGGAAAGGAAGCTTAGAGATCTCATGGCTCAAACTACTTCCCTGACAGATGGGGAAACTGAGACCTAGAGGGGTGATGTGACTTGTTCGAGATGAACCTGCTGGTGAGAGACATAAGTGGGAACAGGAGCCAAGACTCTGCATTGTCATATCTGTGCTTTTCTCATCACTCTGTGAAAAGAGGTCTTCAGAAAAAAGCCCTTTGAAATTGTTTAAACAGCGTTGGGAGAATTCACCACTGTTTCCTGAATAGAGAGGTAGATCCAGGAAGATTCCTTCATACATTGTGCCTCCAGAAATAGGGGGAGGGTTGGTTAACAAATGACTGGAGGGTCTGGAAATTTGATCCTTACATGTACACAGTAGTGACTACATCTAAAAGTGGCAATTTGAGGGATCTTGTAAATTCCAGAGCTACCATTTTTTATTAGAGTCATATCCTCTCTTAATTGTCATCTGCTTAGTACCTAAAATGCTGAGGAGAGTAGTGTCTGTCCCGCCCAGGTCATGAGGTTATTTTAAGGTTCCTTACCTAACTGGAAGGAAGGAATCAAACCTTTTTCTTTTCTTTACTGACTGCTGATTTCCTAGTCTCCAGCACAGTACATGGAACACAGTAGGAATTTAATAAATATTTATTAAATGAGTGAATTATCATACGCAATGCTTCAGGTAAAATACCTTGTTATCTCTAAAGCACTATACAGACGTGAGGGAATGTTAATGGCATTAACTAACGCTCTGACCTTGGGGAAGTTGCTCAACCTCTCTGGACATCGGGTCCCCATTTGCAATACAAGATGCTCCAGGCTCATCTTGTATTTTGAATTAAACTAGATGATCTCTAAGGTCACTTTCAGATCTGTAATTATGTAATTTCTGTGTTCACTGTTATTATAAAGAGTATTGTGAGATCTCCAGATTGCTTTGTGATACCAAAGTATCACATACTGTCATGGGCTACAGCAAGGATGACAAGTTGATTTCTTTTCTTGTGTGAATCCCATTCGATTGGTAGTGGCTGCCTGGAATGCAATGTTGAGAAAGACTCTGGAGGTCCGTGATATAGCATTATAATGATTGATTAGTGATGTCTGTCATGGGCACAAAATATAAAGCAGTAGCAAGCATGTCAAATATCTGCCATCTCCAATCTGATGTTCAAAACAACTGCCCTGGGATTTCTGGGAGAAATGCTATTTTTCTTTGATTTTGCATGATAATGGAGAGACCACTTGGGTGAGGCCAGGGTTTCCTAGAGGTAAACCCAGAGCTCTACAGACTTATAGTAAATCACCCTTCTGCCTTTCATTGCCTTTCCTTTTTATTTATTAGGCAAATAAAGAAAATTGTCATGGTTGACTAATTCATTGTTGAGAAGTGAAATACAGACTCAAGAGTCTCTACCACCCTGAGACTCAGACAGCTGTATGGTCTCTGTTCTTGAGGAAAATGAGAACGTAGAATGACATAAAAATTCTACACATAAACATAAACCCATTCACCCAGTAAGTATGTGTTGAACACCTACAATGTGCCAGGCAGGCCCAGGTAACACATTATGCTGAAAACACAGATGATTTTTCCAGGAATAAGGCATTTCCCCCTTCTCTTATTTCCTTAAGAGTGGTGGCCAAACCATTGACTGGTCACTATGTGTGGGTCCATGAGGTTTCTGAATGTAACTCTTATTTCCCCCAGTCTACCCTAGTGATGAGGAAATAAGTTTTGGGTCTGACTCCCAGAATTCCTGAAGGAAATATACAAATAAGGCCCCTTAACTCTCCCATTGCACACGGGGGACCCTAGCCAGCCAAGGAGGGATCTTCACAGCCCTCAGGTACCATTCTGTTGCTCAATGTGCTTTTGAAATGCAAGGATGCTGTGAACTTGAGGATGTTCCCATTCTTCCCTGCCTACATGGAAGTGTGGAGAGGCCTCTGCATCTTGGCTTGGGGGTCGTGTGTATTGATCTCCACCTGTCATCATTGCATGGCTGTGCAGAAATGCATCACATGGAGGAGCGACATGGCAATCCCTTGCCTATCTTCTCCCTCTGGGGTGGTCCGGGTTTGCTGCGGCAACATCGGCTTCTAGTTACCCTCCCTCAAGTTTGGTCTTTCTCTGCTGTCCGGGAAGTTCCTGAAAAGGCTGCATTAACTGAGTGAGTGATTACTTCAAGACTTGAAATAGCTTTTTTCCTGTCCCAGATATGACACAGTCACTTCCCCAGTAGAGCCATCACTCCAAGAGGAACAGGATGTCCTTGTAACGGAGCCAAGAGGGTCACATGATCAGACAGTCGGGGGCCTCCTGGGACCTTGTTTCCCCTTAAGCTGCTGGCCAGGACTTGTCCACAAAAGCCTCTCTGCGACAGACCCTGGCAAGCCATCCTGAACCTATCCTCTTATAGGGTTTCAGTCCAGAGCATTTCTCTGGGGAATAAGTGTTTGATGAATGAACGCTAGAAGGGTGATAGGGAAGAATCCCTGTGGAGCGTCTTTGGTGGCCACATGGAAATAAAGCCAGAATGCATGTGTTTCTGCACTAGAAGAATTGGGGAACCCCAATTACCTGGTATCCTTGTCCCCCATGGCACCCTTCAAGGAGACCATAAAGTTTGGACAGGCAGCCGAACTTGCTGATTGGGGAATTCTTGGCTTAGTCTGGAGCCGGCTGGAGTAGAGAGTGGGAAGCAGAGGGAGGAAAGGGTTACCCTAGAATTCAGGATCAGGCAGAAGAGAAAAGGCATTTATGAAGGTTGACCCCCAACCCTAAACCCAGCTCCAGACCCCAGACCTCGCAGACACATGGTCAAGTTTTATTGGGAAGTCACCAGCCACTCCAGGGGAAAATATGATTTAGGCAGCTGTGCAGGAGCAGGGGTGGGGGAGCTGAGAAAGGTCTTCAAGAGGCCCAAAAAGGGGAAAATTAGCTGAGTCAGAAGCCCACAAGAGGAAACTGAACTAGAGGAACTTGGTCTGTAGGGTCAGAGGCAGCCTCACGTTGGGAGAGAGACTTGGGTTTTTGCTTTTATTTTTTTTTAATCTTGAATTTCTGGTGCCATAAAAATCTTTAAGAGACACAAAGTGATTTCATATTTATTTAGTGAAACCTTCTAATCAACTAAAAGTCACCTTTGGGGTGAATGGGAAAATCCCCAGTCAGACCAGGAAGAAGTTCCAGAATGCCAGGAACCTGAGCAGATTTTCCAGGGCCACCTGGTCTTGTTGCTAAACCCCATCTCTTCCCTCCAAGAGTGAAATAGTAGATAAATCCAAAAGCTCCAGGGCTTTTGACCTCTAGAAGAATTGAGGCTGGCCATCAGCCAGGAGAGGTCACATAACTTTGATTACTGCCTGGGACATGGGGAAAGCCACTGGGTCACACAACCGACATCGGTATTGCACTGATCAGAGCACACAGTTGCAGACAACAGAGTTCACTCTAGCTGGTTTAAGCAGGAAGGAGTTTATTTGGGGACATTGGGAAGCTCGTAGAATTGTCAGAAGGGCTGGAGGAGCAGGTTTTAAGCTGAAGCTCTAGGAACAGCTCCTGGAACCACCCTGCAGGATTGGGTTGGTAGAGAGCGGCTGCCACTGCCAACCACGGATCCATGCTTGCCTCTGCTGCAGGCAGGGCGCAGCCACTGCACCTCCACTCCCAGAAACCTCCCAGAAGTATGCCCACACCCCTCCTATTTCCTCAGCTGATTTCCAAATCAAAGTCTCTTGTGGGTGCATCTAAGTGACAAAATCTAAGCCACATGTCTGTACCCAGGAAGGTGAGAAATGTCTACACACACACACACTCAATGTAAATACCCTTAAAATGTGGAGAGATTACGCAAAGACTTTTGAGAAGTTGGGAATGGCAGATATCTGCTACCAGGGGTCTGTGAGCTGCAGCCTGGGATGCTCAGGAAAAGGTCGTGCCCTGCTGTGTGGGTGAAGTGATAGATTCCTTGGTGGGTCTCCCTCAGCAGCATTCCGCTCAGTTGCTCTTAGGCAAAACGGAGAAGTAGTGCTTGCCTTCTAAGCTCTTCACACGACCAACCCAAACTGTCATCCATTTATTTAGCTTTAAGACACTTTCAAAAAGAGATTTGAGGGGCTTCCCTGGTGGCGCAGTGGTTGAGAATCTGCCTGCCAATGCAGGGGACACAGGTTCGAGCCCTGGTCTGGGAAGATCCCACATGCCGCGGAGCGACTAGGCCCGTGAGCCACAGTTGCTGAGCCTGTGTGTCTGGAGCCTGTGCTCCGCAACAAAAGAGGTCATGATAGTGAGAGGTCCGCGCACCGCGATGAAGAGTGGTCCCCACATGCTGCAACTAGAGAAAGCCCTCACACAGCAACGAAGACCCAACACAGCCATAAATAAGTAAATAAATAAATAAATAAAATTTTAAAAAAATAAATAAATAAAGCAAATAATTAAAAAAAAAACTTAAAAAAAAAAAAGAGATTTGAGTCAAACTGGGTGTTGTTTTGCATAAGCAATATTAGTCCATTATGGGCATTGTGCAAGACACAGTTACACACTTGGCTTCTAGTCTTGATGGGGAGCCAGGAAAACATACTCACACCAACAGTACAGAAATAACCACGTTATGAGAAGCATCACGTGAATGGTGCAGAGCTGTGGTTTGGGCTGGTCAGTATGGCTTTTTGGAGGAGACAGGATTGGAGCTGCTCCTTGAACAATGGGTAGGATTTAGATAGGCAGTCCTGGAGGATGGGAATGAGGTGAGTGATGCTAGGAGTGGGTGGGGCGTGTGTATACAAAGGAGATCCAGTCAGTTACTAGTCTGGAAGCAGTGCAGGGTATGAGTAGAAGAATTGTAGGAGATAACAATAGATACTTGAATTGGGACCGTGTTTTGGAGAATCTTGATTGTCCTATGTATTAGTCAGAACTATTTTAGTTTTAATCGATAGAAATACAACTCAAGTTACAACTTAAGACAAAAGGGAATTTATTGTTCCATCTAATTAAAAAGTCCAAGGGCATGAGTTTGAGACACGGCTAGATCCAGGTATTCGGATTATCTCATCAGGACTCAGTATCTCTCAGCTCTGGGTTAGTCTGTGTTGGTTTCATTTTCCAGCAGGCTTTCTCCTTGTGGTGGTCCCTGGCAACCCCAGGCTTACATCATCTCAGTTTAGAAATCTCTTGCCCAATATTTCTAGCAGAATTCTCAGAATTCTCAGGTCTGAGGTTTGTTGACTGGCTCAGCCTGGGTCATGAGCAATCACTCCCTATCCCTACCAGAACTATAACCTTGACCAAGGGAATGCGGGGTCTCTCACTGACCACATCTGGGACATGGCCCAAGAGGGCAAGTTCACCTTCACCCCAACCACATGGAGGGATGGTCACTTTAGCAGATGCTATAGATTCCTCATCATTTTCCCCTTGGTCCTTTCCCATTTCAGTGAATGCTGGCTCAATTTCCAACTGTTAACATCTGCCTCTCTTTACCTGAAGCCTTTCTTTGACCACCAGAGACCACTTGCACACATCCAAGACAGGCCAGAGAGCCAGGGAATTAACATCTCCTAGGAGCAGTCCTCAACGAATGGCTGATGGGATTGGTGTATAAATGCCACATTAGTATCTAAATTATATTTAATAGTAAAATAATAATTCAGGGACTTCCTTGGTGGTGCAGTGGTTAAGAATCTGCCTGCCAATGCAGGGGACACGGGTTCGAGCCCTGGTCCGGGAAGGTCCCACATGGCGCAGAACAACTAAGCCCGTGCGCCGCAACAACTGAGCCTGCACTCTAGAATCCGCAAGCCACAACTACTGAGCCAGTGCACTACAACTACTGAAGCCTGCGTGCCTAGAGCCCGTGCTCCACAACAAAAGGAGCCACGGCAATAAGAAGCCCGTGCACTGCAACGAAGAGTAGCCCCTGCTCACCACAACTAGAGAAAGGCCGCGTGCAACAATGAAGACCCAACGCGGCCAAAAATAAATAAATAATTTAAAAAATAAAAAATAAAATAATAATTCACACAGTAGTAGAGGCATGCTAATCTTAAGGAGGAAGAAACCTGTACGGCCTCTAATTCACATTTTCTGAGACCTAGTTCAGCAGAAGAGAGAGCACATCTCCCTCCACCCCACACAAGTCCCATCCTCCACTCTGGAGCCAGGAGAGGCCTCCATCTGAGGCTCTGGCGCTGAGAGTGGGGGAGCAGGTTCCCCAGGGGAAATCAGGGAACCATTCCTGAAACTCGCATGAATAGAAGCTAGGTGGCAAAAACAGCGGATTCCTGAGAGTCAGTGCTCTTCCAGAAGTACGAGTGTCTCCGTCAGGTTCTCCAATATGTTTTCCTGTTCCTCTAGTACAAGAATGTACTATCAGTGACCTTCGGTTCTCAGCTCCTTGGGTAGGGGTACAACCACCTCGGCACCAGAGAGGTGAAGACGTCAAGAGTCTGGTACACGGTGAGATAAAGGACGTGGCCTGGGGTCTGTGAGAAACATTTTTGAGACAGTTATGTGTGCCAGGCTCTGTGCTAAGTGCTTTCCTAGATTATCACATTTTATCATCCTCACGGCCACCCCAAGGTAGGTGCCATTACTAATCTCCCCACGGCAGAAGAGGAAACAGTGGCTCACAGAGGTTACGTAACTTTCCCACACGAGGACACATGGCAGTAAGTGCCAGATCAAGAGTTTGATCTGAATGGTTTGGTTTTTAGACTTTCAAAGGCTGATCATCCTGGGGAAACTGAAGCAGCACCTGGGCGACCCTGGCTGTTGGGGGCAGGAGCCACCCCTCCCCCCCAACCCATAGGGGATGGTGATGCTGTTTTTTAAATTAATTAATTAATTTATGGTTGCATTGGGTCTTCGTTGCTGGGTGTGGGTTTTCTCTAGTTGCGGCGAGTGGGGGCTACTCTTTGTTGCGGTGCGCGGGCTTCTCATTGCGGTGGCTTCTCTTGTTGCCGAGCACCGGCTATAGGCACATGGGCTTCAGTTGTTGTGGCTCGCGGGTTCTACGGAGCACAGGCTCAGTAGTTGTGGCACACGGGCTTAGTTGCTCCGTGGCGTGTGGGATCTTCCCGGACCAGGGCTCGAACCCATGTCCCCTGCATTGGCAGGTGGATTCTTAACCACTGAGCCACCAGGGAAGTCCCGGTGATGCTGGTTTGAAGCGCTGGAGACAATGTTTAATAGGCAGAGCTTCCGGACAATGGCTCCTTTGCAACAGGTGAGGGAAGGGCTTCTGGAAAGTTCATTCAAATTATACCAAGCTCTCTTTAAGGAAGAAGGATGGATAATGACAGCCCACCTCCTCTTCCCCTCCCCATCACACCCCACTTTGCGTTAAGGCACAGCCACACGTCGTAGTGAACGTCCTACTCTAGACTCAGCCCCCTCACCTCTGGGAGTGCTGGTGGCTCTTGTTCTGTGGCCTCCTTCAGGGAGGCCTTACCTGACACTCCAGTCTGGATGGAAGCCTCCCACCCCCTCACCCTACTTTATTTTTTTCATGGCACATGATATATTGCTTAAGTATTGTCTGCCTCCCTCAGTGGAATGGAAGCTCCAGAGGAAGAGGATTTTAGTTTGTTCAGAGTTGTCTCCCTAGTGCCTAGGACAGTACTTGGCATATAGTAACTGTTAATAAATATTTGTTGAATGCACGCCTGTTTCCCCGGCACTGTGCTAAGTGCTGCCCATGCATTATCTCACTGAATCCTCAAAAGCCTATGAAGTTGCCCACACTGGGCTCTAGAACCAATTTCAGCAGATAGAGAAGTAGTTATGTCCCCCCACGCCCCTGCCTGCATTCTCCTGCCAGGACCTGGTGTCAGGAGCCCTCAGGATAGACCAACCAGACTTAACAGGCTGTGAAATTCACAAGGCCAGCTGTCTGGGGGGTTTCCACACTGGCTGCTATTAATGGCACCATCTGATCCCAGCACCTTCACACCTCCCTTGGTGTGAAAGTCTTTGGGGGTATAGGACAATCTCAGGTCCCAGAACCTTCGTTTCAGAAATTAGCAACAAACCAAAGAGGAGAGAGCTATCCACGGAAGAGCTGGAGGGATTTGCTGCCTGTTGACCCTCGGGAGGAAAGATCTCAAGACAGTGGGGGTGGGGAGCGGGCTTGGAGTGGGAACAAAAGAGGCTTTCTCAGCCTCCTCTCTCCTCCACTCTTGCTGCTACCCCACCACCACCTCAGGAGCAGCGGGGACGAGGGCTTTGGCCTGGTAAGAGTTGCCCCGCAGAGGGCCCAGCTCCCAGCTATCCAGGGGCTCCTTTCCAAGGCTGGGCCTTTTGAGACAAACAGCAGCTTTCACCATGTCACACCCCAAGAACTAATAGCCTCCCCCTATCTGTAATGTATTTAAAGCTGGGGAGGCAAACAGCAGCCTAGGGTGGCTCACAAGATTTCTGGGGTGCATGCTTGTGGTTCTGGAAAGGCTACAACACTGACCTGCCCTGCAGAGTGGCCCCTTTCCACATCCTTCATTTTGACTGTAGTCGTCTTTTCTCTGGCCAGACCCTCCATTCACTATTTTTTTAAAAAAATAAACTTCCTCTCACTCAAAGGCTACCTGCTTTTCGGTTAATTGACAAGTATACAACAAATATTTATGGAAGACTTCCTGGATGCCAAGCCACGCCCACAACAGTGGGCAAGACAGACAAAGCCCTGGCCTTCTTGGGCCTTCCAATCCAGTGGCAGAATAATTAATTCAGCCCACAGTGCAGGCCTAGTTCTGGGTTCTTAGCGTACCCTGGTTTAGCCTCTAGATGCGTGTGGCAGAAACGCATCCATAACTTGTTAGAATTATAAAAACGTAACTCAACCCTCCAGAGGAACCCTGCCACACACAGCATTTCACCCAGCTCTCCTCTCTTCCCCTTTAGTCCTGGAGGTTGCATTTCTGTGCTAGGCATACCAGGACTTAGGAGGGGCTTTTTCTGACTGTTGTGTGGCCAAGACTGCAGCCAGTGAACATTCTCAGGGGCCGCCCAACGCTAGAGGCTCCAGGGGATTGGAAGCCAGAGGAAGAATCCATCCTCATCCTCGCTCCAGGTTTGCTGCCTGGGCCTCCAGGGGTCTGAGCTGGCAGGTGAGAAAAGGGAAAATCATCAGCCTCGGTAAACAGCCCCAGCTCCTCCTACAGTGGGTGAGCAGCACGCTGTGAATTTGCTATGTGGTTTGGACCAGCTTGCCAAGTTTTCTGCCTTTTGTTACGATACCATCAGCTGTTCCCTCATGGTTTCAGGGTATGAACATCGCTCTATTTATACTCGGCAGCACAAAGGTCTGTGAGTTTTTGTACACAGGAGGCCACCAAATGTCTGGAGAAAGAGGAAGGAGGCGAGAGTGTACAGACATTTGCCAAAGTGACAACGAGATTCAGTTCTTACCTAGGAAATTGGTCAGAGGTTCCCAGCTTTGGCACTGGTGCCCCAGGGCCTGTGTGGACACGACGACAGCCTGAAGTGACTTGGGGCTGGTCAAAGGGAAAAGTCCTGGACATTCAGCGTGGAAGGACTCTTTGATGTGACTCTGGCCTAACCCTGCTCTTTCACAGCATAGCAGACCGAGATTCAGACACGTGAGATAACTTACCCAGGGTCACACAGTCAGTAGAAGAGTTGGTTTGGAATTGAGGATGCCTGTCTTTTAATTCACTGCTCTTTCACCCCCATTTTATACTAAACCCATCAATAGTAATTTAATTTCATACAGACACATGTCTATGTTTTCATGAGCAAAAGTATAAGCAATATTTTTTTTTGGTAAGAGGTTTAAATATTCCCAATAGCCTGCAAGGAAAGGAATACAGCTCTTCCCAATGTCTGTATCACTTTCTTGGAGAGATAATGCAAGCCCATGCTCCCAAGTACAAGTCTTAATATAATAAACCTGAACCTGTGGTAATTGTCAGTGCTTAATGCCTGATCCAACCCTCACACCTCAGAAATCTTTGTGTGGTATGTGTGCATACCTGCGTGGGTGCGTTGGGTGGACATGTGTACACACTATCAAAGGATTTTTGTTGTAATTGTTTTTGTTGCACTGATATCTCAAATGAATTTCTGGAAGAATTCATTGCTTCCAGATGTGACCGCTTCTGGAAGAGTCTGTCCTTCTTTAGATACTCAGGCATGATTCATTGCTAGTGCTGGTCAGTGTTCCTAATTTGTGCTTTTCGTGTGTGTAGGTGACATTGGATAGGAAGTACCCAACTTGCTATACCAAAAGTTCAATTATAAAGTGGCGATGGAAACTGGGAGTACATTTTCCCGTAAAACCTATGTTATATATGGCTATGTGGTTTAGTTAATCCTTGAAACTTGTTTAACTTCATATATATTTGAAATATTGCCTGTTTAGAATTAGTGCAAGTATGAAACACTACTTTTTCACCAACTGTGCTTAAATAGAAGAACTATAAAACCAAATAAGAATTCATTTTTAATTATCATGAATGTTGGTGGTAAGGGTGAGCAGTTTTATTAGAAGTGCCGATAGATGAAGACTTTGTGAGAATTGTGGATGGGATCTTTAGATATTCTAAGGGGTTGGGGTGTTGATGGTTCTGGTATTTGAGTATGGTTAATTCGACTTTTACACTTGTGGCTTTCTCTTTCTTCTGTAAGGCATTATTATTAGCCACACTGTTTAAGTTGATCAGATGTGATTAGGGCTTGGGCTTTTGTTGACAAATGGAATAAAGTGAAGGAAGAGAGAAAGAGGGAAACATTGTTCCTCCTGAGATCACTAGGTAGGAGTTGGAAGAAAGTGGACAAATAAACTGCCTGTGTACATCAGCAGCAACACCCACTGTGTGTGGGTCCCCTGGCACTGATTTTTTTTTTCAGTGGGGGTGAGGGGAAGGAGCAGAAGAGAACTGATGCACAGCCCACCCACACAGCTCAAACCTAATGGTCAGTGGTGATTCCTGATAGCCCAGAGCCCTGTACTCTCCCTGTGTGTGATGTGAGTGAGTCACTCCAAATCAGCATGTCAGCACCATTCCGGAAGCCCAGTTCCATGCAATCCCATGAAAGGAATATCTTGCTAGCCAGCAGGAGTTATCTGCTCTCACTGATGTCCTCCTGAAACCTGGACCCAACCAGAACCCCGGGACAAAGCCATAGACATGAATTCTGGAACCCCTCAGGATATCTGGTCAACCCCATATGTTTGGGGAGTGGGAAGAGGATAAGGTGGGCAGAGGGACTGGAGAGCACCCCAAAGAGAAGATATGGGGTCTGGGGCCAAAGAGGGGGGCATGAGCTCTACGTGTCTAAAAGCAGTACTGCATGAGAAAGCTATCCTGAGATGGGCCCAATTAGACCTTGAATGGTAAAGGGGGCAAAGGAGAGAATGTGACATTGTAACTTTTCCCTGTAAGAGGAGAAAGGGGTTGGTGGGGATGAGGTGTGGTCACTTCCCTGCACTATCCACCAGGGACAGTGACCCTACCCCTGACTTGGCTCAAGTTAAAGCAAATAGAGTGATGTTTAACTAGCATCACAAGTGCTGGTTAGGGGGAAAGCATCCATAAACTTGTGCATACGATGCTTACAAATGCTTGGTTTAGAGAAATAAAATTTGATGAGGATGGTCTGAAGGTTATACAGTTTATGTATTCTTTCAGATCTTAAAATCTCTCTTTGAATCACACCAGCTGTGGATCTGAACCATGTGCTTTTGGTCTCCAGTGGAAATGCTTTTTAACAAACTCAGATTTCGGAAGAAGTCATCAGCCTACATTGAGAGGTTGTAAGAGAAGGACTTATGGAACTCCTTGTCATATCTCTGGTAAGAATGTTTTTTTTATGAGGAGCCATGGAAGAAATTTCCCTTAGTTCTTCATTCCAAGAATAGTTGTTTTTCTCCTAAACAACAGGCTTTTATTTTATGGACACTATAGATCATATAACTGACCATGTCTCCCCCTTTTCTGCTTATATTTAATTATTATTATTTTTTTTTGGCTGCCTTGAGTCATCCTTGCTGCACGCGGGCTTTCTTTAGTTGTGGCGAGTGGGGGCTACTCTTCGTTGCGGTGCGTGGGCTTCTCATTGTGGTGGCTTCTCTTGCTGCGGAGCAGGGGCTCTGGGCATGCGGGCTTCAGTAGTTGCAGCATGCGGGCTCAGTAGTTGTGGCTCACGGGCTTTGTTGCTTTGCGGCATGTGGTATCTTCCCGGACCAGGGATCGAACCCGTGTCCCCTGCATTGGCAGGCGGATTCTTAACCACTGCGCCACTGGGGAAGTCCCTGCTTATATTCAAATTTGAAGCAATCTTGAGCCAGTGTACAGATCCTCATAACCTGCAGAACTGAATTTCACCCTTAGAATGTTCATCTTCTGTTTTTTTTCTTGTTTTCCCCTTTAAAATCTTTCTTGTATATCTATTGTTTTGCTTTCATTATATTGCATGTAATTTTAAAAAGTCATCTTAAATTATTCTGAGAGCAAGTTGGTTAAATAAATACAAAGGTGGCGAAGGGGTGCTAGCTCACGCGAGTCCATTTGCTGACTGTGGTTGGGTGGCTTGAACAACAGGCTATTCATAAGTACAAGAAATTTGCAAGACTGATGTTAGAAACTGGAAGTACCTGCACTATTTATAGTTGCATTTTTAAACAAATTCTTGAATGTGAGCAGTGAATATGTGCTATTCTAACTGAAAAGGTAATTATCAAATTCCTTAGTAGTCACTTGGCCATGGGGTAGAAGTAACTCGACTCTCCGCCTAGGGGAGCAAGAGACTGGTGATTTCTTTCATCTAAGCAGCACTATTTTCTTTTTAAGGTTAATTCCATTCAAGGATCAAAGTCCAAATACTTAATCAAAACCACTGATTTTGCAGATCCACAGCCAATCTTGGACTAGATTTGCAACCACCAAATATTGAAGAAAGCAAAGCAAAATGGAACCAGGCCCTTACAAAATACATAGTGTGTTGAACTATTTTTTTTTTTTTTTTTTTGCTAGTTATCACTAAACACTGAGCCCTGCTGCTCTTCAAACTCTCTCTTTCCTTTTTTTTTTTTAGGAATAGAAAACGACCTTGATACCCCATACTTTGAGTTACAGCTATTAGGACAATGGAGAGAGGGACACGAGTAGGAGCGGGACGTAGTATTAGGGGGCGTTTGATGGCTGCAAGTCGAGTCCACTTCGTTTCTGTACCGGACGGGCTCATTGCCAGTTTCATGGAGAAGACGTGTGCAGATGAGGGCTTCTGTCACTGAAAAGGGGTCACAGCTGGCAGAGGAGTGACGGTATTCACAGTAACCCTTCTTCTGGCCGACAGTCCTGGGAATGCGGATTCTAGCTCCAGGGTTGGCCACGCCGGCAGGAAAGTCGTTGAAGTTGGAGGTTTCGTGGAGTCGAGTTAGGTGCCGGGCACTGTCCGGGTCCCCCTTGGGGTCATAGGCTCAGATGCAGGTACTGCTTGCTCTGTTTCTCAATGGCCTCCTCAAGGTGCTTCAGACCATTGTCCTCTCTCACGGCCTTGGTGATGAAGTTGGTGTGGCAGCCTACACCATTCCAGGTCCCAGGAATGGGCTTAGGATCACAGGCTGCTGTCATTCCAAAGTCTTCAAATACATGCCACAAGATGAAACGGGCTGCCCAGAAATGATGTCCCATATCCATTCCTTCACAGGGTCCTATCTGGAATTCCCACCGGGCAGGAATGACCTCGGCATTCCGCCCCTGAAATCTTGACACAAGTGTACAAGCAGGCCCGGTGGTAAGCCTGCACAATATCCCTGCCACAGGCTTTGTCTCCTCCCACACCACAGTCGTATGGACCTTGGGGCCCAGGGGAGTGGCTGGAAGGCCAACCAAAGGGGTGTTTGTCTGTGCCCATGAGAATATACTCCTGCTCCATTCCAAACCGGGGGTGCTGGTTGTTCACCATGTCTGTGATCCATTTACAGGTGTGCCTTCAATTGGTCTCTGTGGGCTTTCGGTTGTATTTGAAGACTTCACAGAACACCAGCTTGGGGTCCTTGCAGAAAAGGTCCTGAAACATGGCAGCAAGGATGAGATACTTGTCACTGTTGGAGCGTCAGACTGAAAAGTACTAGAACCATCAAAATGCCACTCAGGCAACTCATCTAACACCGTCAATCCAGATACGCATAGCTTGGGCTTCCTCACCCTGAGACAGGGACATGCCCACCTGCTGGATGCCTTTGTTCAAGTGGGAACTCGCTGAAGTGGCCGTGGTAGGAGGCACCCTGGGTGGCAGGGCAGGCAGGCGGTGAGAATGAGGTGCAGGAGGAGAGGAGAGGAGGCCGGGGATGCTGTGCAGACGCTCTGCTCTTCTCCCATCCTCAGCTCTGCCAAAATTATCGCTTCCTTCTCATCTGGGAAAAGAAACAAGCTGAGCCTAGAAATGGTTTGAATGGGGCAACGGGAGGGTGTCTATTTTCTAAATCTCCCTCGCAGTCTAAGTGTTCCTTCTGTTTCTCCCTGTGTCACCTAGTCTCAAGAGGAAATGGTGATGAGCGTACCTGTTTCCAGATGGCCCAAGCATTGGGTACCATCTGGACCCAATGGTACATGGTATCCTTTGTACCACAGTGATGATGGCTCAGCGTCAGGGGGAGGGGGAGACAGAGCATAGGCATGATTTATGGACGTGATTCAGTCTTCTTGGGCCTGCTTCCCTACAGGACTAACCAGAGGCCAAATTGGGAAGAAGGAAAAGATTCATCCTGGTTCCTTTGGCCCCTTTTCCATTGGGAGTGATTCTCACTCTCACCTGCTTAGAATTGAGGATGCCAAGGAGTTTTCTGGTACAAATATTAACAGTGTGGAAAATTGGCCCAGAGTATAAAGAGGAGTTTGAAAAGGAAAGAATCAAGCCCATTGTATTCTTAAAGAAAAGACTTTGGAAAAAAAAAATCACAACTTGTAGATTTCAAAAGACCATCTTCTTTCCAGTTTTCCATTTAGAAAATATGGATATAATAAATACACATTTGTACACATTTGCCTTGAGAAAAGCGCCTCAGAAACACATAGTGGTTATTCCTGAATGGTAAGATTCCAGGGGATTGTTTTTTTCTTGTTTGGATCTATGGTCTGATTTCCCCACAATGAATGTGAATGGCAATATTGTTGGATGCTAAGTGAAGGTCAGGTTCTAAAGTCATATGTAAAGAAGAAAATCATGTCCCATAAAATTACCCCTTGAAGACTACTTCCTTACTAAAATGGGATATATGTGGCTTTGTGTATCACAAAGTAGTTGCCTTGAATTTAGGGGCCGAGATATATGAAAAGATACACATCTTCATACATCAGAATCCACTCAAGGTGCTGAAAAGGTGCTAAGCTTTGTGGGAATTGAAACCAGCTGCTGAGGGAATATCTGCCATCTTGTTCTTCACTCCGTGGAGCCTCTACTCACTGAGTGGAATGGCCTGAGGAAACATCTTTCCTCTTCAGATTGCTTTCTCTCCGTTTCTCTCACTGTTTCTTTCTCTCTCCTCCCAGGATGTGGTGAGGGGGCTTGTCTTAGAGCTGGGTTTGCAAGGCAAGCCATTATATTCACTTAGATCGCATATTCTAGATCAATAAAATTAGCATTTTATTCTAAGGTGGATTAATTAATTAATTGAATTGAATTTATTGAATTCTAAGGTGAATTTATTCCCACTTAACGTAAAGTTAAGAAAGCTTTGTGTATGGTATGGGGTGGTTGGAATGGAGTAGGTCTGGGTATAAAAGCAGGAACTTTGAGGAGACCAGGAAGGGCCTGCCCACTTTTGCTTGGAAATCCAGCCTGGAAGTTCTTAGCTGCCGCAGCAAGTTGTTGGTAAAGATGGCTCTTAACTCTGGGTCATTTTCCTATTCGGTGTCCTGCTCTGGTTAGTTTGGGGTGGTGGGCAGGAGGAGAGATCAGTTGGAGGGATGGAATAGAATCATCTTTTTTTTTAAAATTATTATTTATTTATTTATTTATTTTTGGCTGTGTTGGGTCTTCGTTTCTGTGCGAGGGCTTTCTCCTGTTGCGGCAAACCGGGGCCACTCTTCATCGCGGTGCGCGGGCCTCTCACTATCGTGGCCTCCCTTGTTGCGGAGCACAGGCTCCAGACGCGCAGGCTCAGTAGCTGTGGCACACGGGCCTAGTTGCTCCGCGGCATGTGGGATCCTCCCAGACCAGGGCCCGAACCTGTGTCCCCTGCATTGGCAGGCAGATTCTCAACCACTGCGCCACCAGGGAAGCCCTAGAATCATTTTTATATGTCCCTCTCCCTCACTTTCTCATCCCCAAATAGAAACAGGTCCCCACAAGACTGGTATGCCCCTGGGAGATGTCTGGGGTCCCTGGCAAAGGGAACATTCGCCCAACACTTACTTATTGGGCACCTATTATACGTGAAGCACTGGGATAAGTATTGAGTCCTCTTGGGGGCAGCCTGTATACCCTCCTTCCTCCCTGCCATGCGGGCAGGAAGAAAGTGAAAGAGAAGACACAACTATGGCTGCCCCATGCCCTCTCATTTGGTGACTTGTCCAGCCCTGTGGACCACGTGGAGCAGGACAGTGGAGTTAAGACCTGGGTTTTAAAATCAGGCAGGCCTGGGTTCAAATCCCACTTCTGGCACTTGTGAGCTACATGACCTTGGACAAGTTATTTGGCTTTTCTAAGTCTCAAGCAAGTTATTAAGTCATTCTGTAAATGGAAAAGATACTTATTGAGCACCTACTATGTGCAAGGTACTGGGGATAAGTACTAAGCAACGTTCTCTGCCCAAGAACCTTACAGCCTGTGGGAAAGACTGACGTTCACATTTGTAAGTACAAACTGTGGTAAGTTCTCCAAAGGGAAAAGGAAGAACCTTTTGAGACTGGATAGCTGAAGCCCTCATTTGGGTCGTTTCAGGGGAGGGTTTTAAGAGAAAGGCTCTCTGAAGAGCTGTTTTAAGTCGAGAACTGTGGGATGAGAAGGTGCCAGAATACGAGTGTGGGAGAGAGAATTCCAGCAGAGAGCAAAGCATTTGTTCCACCTCCAGCCAGTGAGATCCACCCGCCAATCCCCATAGAGCAGAGGAAGCCCTTCTTAGCTAACAATAAACTTGCTGAGCCTCAGAAAATCCTGTCACTGCCCAGATCCCCCCAGAGAGACGATTCTGTGGCTCTAACCCTCCCAGCTGCACCCCACAGGATGTGTGGGGCTCTGGTGGTCTTCAGACTGCAGCCCTCGACTTTCCCGGCTAATTTTGCCTGGCTGAGAGCGTGTCTCCAGCGAGGCTGGGCTCCCAAGCTGGGCGCCCGCCAGTCAGTCTGGCCAGGGAAGGAACTATTTTGGGAATTTTTATGATGGAGCAATATTTTTTTGGTAAACAAATGGAAAGCTGTTAAACAGGGACGGTCACCCTCTAGCTTGAGGTTCACCTTTCTCCATGTGGAGCTGTCACAGAGGCAGCACTGTCCAGCGGGGAGAATGTCCCCAGGGCTACCCACCTTCAATGCACACCTCATCGTTTCTCTTAGATTAAACAGCTACGGAAATTGACGAGGCTGCTTCCTCCCCCTGCCCTCTCTTGGATTCTTTGAAAACAAAAGCTCTGGTGTGGTCTCAGGTAGTGGGGCCCCAGCCAGCCTGATTAACCCCTTAGGGCTTGGGGATGGCCTGTTAGCTTTGGAAGGGACCTTAGAGAACATCTGCCATCCCCCTCAACTGGTGAAGGAACCAAGGCCCAGAGAGGGGAAACTGCTTTCCCAAGGTCACAGAGCTCATCAACTGCAAATGAGGTTGGAGTCCCAGACACCAAACTCCTAGTCCCGTTCTCTTCCTTCAGGAACGATAAGCCAGACCAGAGGTCAATAAAAGGAAAGGGTAGACCCCAAGTTTGGTATTTTGCAGAGAGCCTACAAACTATACACGCATCACAAGTCATGAATGTACTAACTTCCTAAGCACTGACCCCACCCTCAAGGTCTCCTGGGAGAGGATTCTCCTTATATCTGAGGACCAGTCCTTTATCCCAGTTCTGACCTCATCTGGCCTGGCCTCTTCAGGCACTTGCCTCTGATTGGCTGCTTGGTGGTTGGGACTTCTTTACCCAGGGCCCCTCTCCTTGATGCTGGGAGACTATCCCTGCCCAAGCGTCACTCCTCCAGCAGCTCCATCAACTCTTGTTCTGCCCCAGTGGCTCCCAAGCATCCAAGCTGCCTGGGCCCCATTTTCTCAGACTGAGCTACAGCCATTTTTAAATGTCTGAGCTCAGAGAAAGATAATCAGGGCCCCCAAATGAAAACAGCATCAATGTATTGCCTTCCCCCTACTGACAGAGCTAGGAGGCCACTATATTGTTATGGCAATAATAGCTACCTCTTATTGAGTCTCCGCCAGGCCCTAATAGATATCTTTTCATTTCATACTCACAACAGCCATGCATGGTATGGATTATTTGTCCCACTTTACAGAGGAAAATGCTGAGGGCCAGAGAAGCCCAAGATCACATGACTGATGAGTAAGTAATGGAGCCGAGATTCACTCCAGGTCTGTCTGGCTCTAATCCCTCAGCTCTCCCCATCTGGCAGCCTCCAGGTATGAGACAAAGAGAGTCTGGCCAGGATGGTGGCAGAACTATGTAGCGGAAAGGACACTGTTTACAAGCTCCAATAGATCAAAGGTTGGAGTTGAAAGAAATGGACAAATAGAACATATCACCTAAGTTTTGAGTCTTGAATTGGTCAGGAGTCTTCCATTTTTGAGTGATAGAAACCCAACTCAATCAGCTTATATACAAGACAGCTTACCTTCATTTGAGTGCCTGGGAAATCTGGGATTACATCTGGCTTTATGAGCAGCTTGATACATGATAGTCTTTCTCTGCTTGGCTTATTCTTCAGACAAGCTTTCTCCACACGATGGTATCAGTCGTTGCTGGAACCCCAGAATCAGATCCTCTCAGCAGAAAGGGACCATTTCTTTCACAGCTTTGGTGGGAAAATCCCAGAAGGACTCCTACTGACTTGCGTGGGTCATATGCCCATTCTCTGAGCCAATCACTGTAGCCAGGGGGATGGAGGAAGAATGTGCTCCTCAGGGAAATCAGCTGAGCTTCGGTGTCTGATGAAGGGGAGAAAAGGTTTGGGGAGACAGAAACAACAGATAACCTTAGGCCAGGGGACTGGGAGAATGTTGGCACCCTTGACAATCAGAGGAAAAAATCAGGAGGAAGGGTTACTTGGGAATAATAATACTAATTACAGCAACAGTAATAAGCAACATTTATTACAGCTTACAAAGCCCTTTCACATACCTTATTTAGTCCTCATCTAACCCAGAAAGGAAGGCACAACAGGTGTTGTTACTGACCTCATTTTACAGATGAGGGGACAGGTTTGGAGAGGATAAAGGATGTGCTCGTGGCTGGCAGGTGGAAGGTCTGGAACTCTGATGGTGGACTCTCACTCAGGTTCTCTGAATCCCACTTCCGGAGGGGAGACAGGCTGAGTGTGAAGTGCCTGGTGTCCTGAAGGCAGATGCTACTCTCAAGGTGACAGGCACCCCTGACCATGTCACTTTGGGGTCATTTACTTAGTGTGATCCCTTGCTAGGTGTTACATGCCATGTGGGCAGGGATCATATCTGTCTAGTTCACTGCTCTACCTTAGTGCCGAGCTCTGTGCTTGGCACCCAAGAGGCACTGAATATAAAGTGATCCAGTAGAGCCCTGTTGATGACCTGAGTCTCCCTGGGAATGGAGGATGGGGACCAGAGATCCAGGCTAAGGACTAAGCCTTGGGGAGTGAGCATGGGGGAAGAAAAGTAATGGGAGCCTAAAGTGCAGCATGGTTGGCCCCAGCCCCAGACAACCTTCACCAAATGCACCACAAGCCTCGCATCTGCTGGGCAGACCAAACTGGACATATGGGACCTACAGACTGAAAATCCCATTGGTACAACTGGACTGGGTTGGCAACCATGTGAGTTGTGTCTTCTGGGACCTGTCTTTGCTGTGCCTGATTGCACTTTAAGTTCAAGTTAACTCAATCAAACTCCATTTATTGAGCACCAACTATAAGCCAGGCATTGTGCATATATTGGGCACCAGGTGTATGGTGATAAATAAGACACAATTTTAAGGGTCATTTTAAAGGCCACTCATTTGTTTAACCCTCATTATTTCCCAGATACTGTGTTAAGAACTGGGTGTACAAGATTTGGTGAAAGTCTTATGCTAGACAGGGTGGAGTGACACATTTATGCCCAACTGATCACAATACAAACAATGTGATAAGTGATGTGATCTGCATATAACAAAGTGCTTTGGGATTATAGAGATAAAAGTGACTAATTTTTGTTTGAGAGATTCAGGAACTCTTGATGAGGAGATGCTTTCTGAGCTAGACTAGCAGAGCAAAGGAAAAAGGTAAGTGCAGGGTGTACTTAGAGGATGAATGGTGAGCTGCTTAGAGTGGGGAGAGTCAGTGCTCGGCGGAGGTGGCGGGAAATGGAAGGTGGGAAGGAGGCGAAGCTTGAGGACTGGTTCAGGGATTTCCACTTTATCCTTAGATGCCCTGGTCCCTTGGCAGGGAAACCCTCGCCTGGTATGTGTCTATGTTTTGCCATTCAGTCATCTATTGGTTTCATACTTTGTTCTCTGGTCAGCATGTCCTGTTTATGTTTGTTGCCTCTTAAAATGTAAGGTACTAGTGGGCAAAGCCAGTTTCCGTGCTTTTTTTTGTTTTTTTTTAGATTAAAAAAAAATTTATTTATTTTATTTATTTATTTTGGCTGCATTGGGTCTTCTTTGCTGTGCGCGGGCTTTCTCTAGTTGTGGTGAGCAGGGGCTACTCTTCATTGCGGTGCGCGGGCTTCTCATTGCGGTGGCTTCTCTTGCTGCAGAGCACGGGCTCTAGGCGCACAGTCTTCAGTAGTTGTGGTGTGTGGGCTCAGTAGTTGTGACTCACGGGCTCTAGAGCACAGGCTCAGTAGTTGTGGCACACGGGCTTAGTTGCTCCGCGGCATGTGGGATCTTCCTGGACCAGGGCTTGAACCCGTGTCCCCTGCATTGGCAGGCGGATTCTTAACCACTGAGCCACCAGGGAAGCCCCATGCATTTTTTTGTGTGTGTGCTGAGCCCAGTATAGTATGGATCATAACCAGATCCCCTGGCCAGGAGAGGCTGGCCATGAGCTCTACTGAGTGACTAGGGAGCAAACTCCAGGATAATCAGAGCTGCTGAGACTGAGCCCTCCCCGAGCTTCCTTTGTCTACCACCTTTGGGGTCACCCATAGTGTACATGCTGGAATGCACTGATTGTCCACTGATATCCGATCCCCTTTATTTGATAATAGAACTGAGTTTGAACAAGACAAACACCACCCAGCCTCCCTTGCTACTTGGTATGTCCATAGACCTGTGTTGGCAGCCACTGGGATGTGAGTAGAAGTGAGTTGGCTGTAAAAGGAATGCATGATCCTAAAAGGAATTCATTAGCACAGTGAGATCAGCTCCGTGCTTTGTGACCACCCAGAGGGGTGGGATAGGGAGAGTGGGAGGGAGATGCAAGAGGGAGGGGATATGGGGATATATGTATACATACAGCTGATTCACTTTGTTATGCAGCAGAAACTAACACAACATTGTAAAGCAATTATACTCCAATAAAGATGTTAAAAAAAATGTTTAACATTTTCAAATGTCACAAGAGAACCTGGAACTGTAATAGCAAGCATTGCACATTTGGGATTTAATTTTGTAGTTCTTTGTAACATTAACCTTGTTAATCTTTGGTATTAATCTCCTTTTTATTGGTTTGATTTGCTTTGGGTAAAACTTTAAAAATCCTTTATTTATAAAATCTATAGTTTATATTTGAAGCACAGAATTTGTACTTTGGTTTCCC
Source organism: Balaenoptera musculus (assembly GCF_009873245.2). NCBI lineage: Eukaryota > Metazoa > Chordata > Mammalia > Artiodactyla > Balaenopteridae > Balaenoptera > Balaenoptera musculus. The sequence continues at coordinate 148,730,130 of NC_045786.1, forward strand.
AGTTGTATATGTATATCAGATCACTGAGGTTTTCAAGCCTGTATTGTACATAGAATAAATTTATCTAAAATAAATTTATTGGATAAAGCCAAAAAATATATATATATACAATAGAAAACTAGAATTAACTAATTGGAATTTATTTTGCTGTGAACGACTAATGAATGTATAATAAAATTAACTGTAAACTAATAAGCTTACAGTATTTATTTATTTATTTTTAATAAATTTATTTATTTTTATTTTTTTGGCTGTGTTGGGTCTTCGTTGGTGTGTGCGGGCTTTCTCTAGTTGAGGCGAGCGGGGGCTATTCTTCATTGTGGTGTGCGGGCTTCTCATTGCGGTGGCTTCTCTTGTTGCAGAGCACAGGCTCTACGTGCCCGAGCTTCAGTAGTTGTCTCACTGCAGACTCAGTAGTTGTGGCTCACGGGCTTAGTTACTCCACGGCATGTGGGATCTTCCTGGACCAGGGCTCAAACCCGAGTCCCTTGCACTGGCAGGCGGATTCTTAACCACCGCGCCACCAGGGAAGCCCCAAGCTTACACTATTTAAAAACATGTTCCTCATATTAAAAAATCAGAAATAAGGAATAAATTAATTAATACAAACTTTAAACATTTATCTCTAAAAATAAGAGCAATCATTTCATCGACTAAAAGTAAAAAGTAGGATCACCACATTACGTTACTGGAAACAAAGTTGGCTATCAGACATCATTATTCTTTAATTATGTGATTCTTTAAAAAATTATTTGAGTTATTTGAATTATTTCAGATTGTATGCATAAAGTAAGACTTTATTAATATCTAATATAATACTATTTAAAAGTTACATAACTGAAAAATCACATTTCTTCAGCAAATAATTTGCAAGGAAAAATAGAGAATAGAGAAACTATACATTTTAAAAAACTGAAGAAACATATCAACTAAATGCTAGGCTTTATTGGATTCATATTCACCCAAAACAACTGTTAAAAAATTTTTGTGAGACAATCAGAAAAAATGAACAGTGGCTATATTAAGCTATTATTTACCTAATTTTAGGTGTGGTAATGGCATTCCTGTTATATTTCTAAAAAGTTGTTATATTTTAGATTTTCATAATAAAATATTTATCAATGAAATGAAAAAAAATAAAATAAAAGGAATGCGTGACCACTCCCCTGCCCTTTCCCCCTTCCTACATCAGGGGTTGAGGACACCTGGAGAAGCCATCTTGGACACAGCAATGGGAGCTGTTTGTTGAAGAGGGCAGCGTCTCCTAATGGCCTGGACCACCTGTCTATGTACTGGGCATTTTTAAGTGTCTTCGTTATGGCAGCTTAGTCTATACCTAGATATGTTTAGTAGAGGGAACCTTGGACAACCAGTTCTTTGTTTTGTGGCCTTACGCAAGTCACCTTATCTTTCTAGGGCTCAGTTGCCACATCTGTCAGATGGGAATATTAAGAACTCTTTCCTTGCTCCATGGCAAGCATCTAAGAGACGCAGATGTGGCTATGATTTGAAAACCGCAGGAGCAAGGCAAGGGTGCGTGGGGAGCAATGTCAGGGTGAGTGAGTGATGGTCTCTGATCATGGTTTATCACTCAGTCATTTCCTCTTAAGGAGTTTTTGAGAAACTCAGTTAAACCGTTGGTCTAGCTAAGCAGAGCTGAGGAGGACCCTGTGGGAGTTCACCATCTGCCCAGAATAATTCTCCCCAAAATTTAAAGTGCTCAGAAAACACAAAGTTTGTCTTGGCCATAGTGGGCCAGACCTAAGGAAGTGATCTGGGGCGAAAAGCTTTTACACAATTGTAAGTAATGGGACGTGCTGAACCCAGTTGAACCTCATTAAAATGCCATGGCGGGTTGAGTGTTTATGTTTCATGCTCATGATGTTTGAATGTTTAAATTCACATGAAAACCGTAAGCACTGAGATGAAATAACTGGCAGGGCCTGGGCCACTATTTCAGGATGAAGGGTACTTGATGGTGACAGCAGTGTTGACAGAACACGCTGCCTCTGAAGTACATGGAGGGCCCCGGCTCAGATGGGCCCAGGGCTCCCCACTCTGCTAACCTACCCATTAACATGATTTGCTTTTCCTCGTGTGAACCACTGCCAGGCACTGGTGCTTGTTCCACACACCCAGGTTGAGTTATGATAAATGAAGGACAGAGTCTGTGTGATTTGGGAGAGGCCAGCAAAGAGCAGAGTGTAAGCGTTTGTTGGGGAAATTGATTGAAGAAAGAAGGCTGTCCAGGAGCGAGAAAAAAGACAATGTGTTTGAAAAACTGGAAACAAATTCCTTAAATAGCTCACAGTAAGAGAATAGTAAGACAGATTATGGCCTGATCATACATTCTGTTCATTAAAAAAATGTATGAATTGTCTACTGTGCACCAGGGACCTGTGTTATTAGATTCTGGGACAAAATCCCTGGCCTCATTTTATGCAGCTATTTAAAATGATAGTTATGAAGCTTAGGTAACACCATGGAAAATGCTTATGATATAAATTTAGCAAAAGATGCAAGCGTCCAAATTTATGCACAGTGTGATGACCACTAGATTAAAAAAAAAAAAAAAAGATGGATGTAGAGGAGAATGAAGTGAGAGAAAATATGGCAAGGAAGTAATGACTGAGTTGGGGGGCTTGTGGAGTTATGGCCAACCTGCCTTTATTTTCCTAACTTCCTGTACAGTAGTTGTATTCCATTAATACATTTTTAAAAAGTTTTTTTAAAAAATAAGGGACATCATCTGACCAAGCGATTCTCCCACATTAACCACTGGTCCAGCCATCCTTCGAGGAGTACTTCACACTGGACCGGCCGGTCTTCCCGTGCCAACCGACTGCTGACCTTCTCCAGGTGTCAGGCTCTGCTCCTCGGATTCTGAATCATAGATGTGAAAGTTTGGGAGGGGCCCGGATATGCAAAAGGGCACCCCTCGTCTCGGTGATGGCAAATTCAGCAGTTCTCCAGTGGAAATGGAGAGGGCCCCAATCCAGCACAACGCGGGGGCTGGTATTTCCCCCACTCTCAGGGCCTGGGCACCCGTCCACTTAGGGCATGAGATGAAGGACTTGGCCAGCTTCCCACCTTGGGAGTGGATGGGCCAGGTACCGCCTGCCCAGCCACAGCCAGACGCTCGCAGCTGTGCCTGTGCCCCTGGAGAAAGCGAAGGTTCTGTGTGCTCACTCCGAACAGGCCTGCCTGGGGCATGACTCTGGGATGTAGAGTGGAATCAGACAACCCCAAAAAATTTTTTTTAATTTGCAAATATTTAATTGAAGAACTACATGCACATGGTTAGGAAAATAAAATAGTACAGAAGGCTTATATTTAAAGCAGACCTCCGTTGCACTGCTCCTTGGATTCAGTCTTGTCTCCCAGAGGCAGGGGCTTTTAACTGTTGCTGTTCTTGGTTCTGCCAGTTTCTTTCTATCTCCAAGTAATGTAATATACTAATCCTGCTGTGTCCTGGTGGTTCCTTAGGGAACTTTATCTATTGTCTCCCTGCTTGAATAAAGCAGGATTTAGCTCATCTGTACGCTTGGGTAGATGTGGAAAAGAGCCATCCAGGTGCTCCCTTCAAAAACCAACGTGCAGGGCTTCCCTGGTGGCACAGTGGTTGAGAATCTGCCTGCCAGTGCAGGGGACACGGGTTCGAGCCCTGGTCTGGGAAGATCCCACATGCCGCGGAGCAACTGGGCCCGTGAGCCACAACTACTGAGCCTGCGCGTCTGGAGCCCGTGCTCCGCAACAAGAGAGGCCACGATAGTGAGAGGCCCGCGCACCGCGGTGAAGAGTGGCCCCCGCTCGCCGCAACTAGAGAAAGCCCTCGCACAGAAACGAAGACCCAACACAGCCAAAAATAAATAAATAAATAAATTAAATTAAAAAACAAAACAAAACAAACAAACAAAAAAAACCAACGTGCAGACCAGCCGTGTGAACAGTGGTCAGCAGACAGCCACCAGCTGCCAGCTCCTTTAGGGTCAGCCTCAGAGGTACACAGCGGCCTCGCCCAGGCCATGCCCTTTCCGGGGCTGCCTGCATCCAGTGCATCACATGAGGGAATAAGGTCAGGCCATTCCCGCTCAATGCAGGACTCAAATGGTGAATGCTCACTTCAGTGTTCCTGGCTGGTGGCAGGAGGCTTTGTAGAGTCTGCAACGTAGTTTGACTTGTCCCTCTGTCCAACCTGCTTCCTTCCCATTTGGTTAGCAAACATTCTGTCCACACCAAAATGTCCTTCATATTTGATCCTGTATAAAACATCCACAGAGACATTTGGTCTATGCCAAAAAGTCCTTGAAATTTGGTCCTGTCAAAAGCCCTGTGACATGGACCAAATATGTTCATGGATTATTTTGGCTAGGACCAAATTTCAAGGACCTTTTGTCATGGACCAAATGTCTGTGGACCAAATATCCAATGGACGTTTTGGAGAAGACCAAAGTCCTGCAAGGTCCCACTATGCACAGGTGCCAATCCTAATAAACATCATGTGTCCCTAAGTAGCTCAATGTCTGCTTCCAGGGACCCAATCCTGTAACAATTGTCCTTGTCCCTCTCCCAGTTTTTCAGAGTATATCAATTTGTATATACATTATCAACTTAGCAGGAACTATATTTCCCAAAATTCCCTCCCCATCATGGTTCCAAGTTAAGGTTAGCCATGAAGGACGTTTGTGCAAAATTTGGAAGGTGGAAGTGAGGCAACAGCCTTTTTTACTCTCTAAAGGTTGGCACAGGGCCAGGTGCCATTGCAGCTCACGTCTGTCACTGACAGGTGGCTCACCTTGTTGGCCTGCTGTCCGAGTTTCCTCCACTCCTTCCAGCTTTCCTTCAGCTCTTCTGTGTCCTGGGCTGGACATATGTGCAGCTCCATGATGAAAGTCACTCACATCATGGCGATTGGAGATAGAGACAGATGCAGGTTTCAGGTTGTCCTTGTGGGTTCCAGGTTGTCCTTCCTCTTCCTTGCTCTCATCTTTTCTTCTTCACTGCTGGTCCCGTTGACCACAGGTCCAACACCAGACACAGAGGCAATAGGCTTACATAGACTACTTAATCAGGTCCCATGACTGTGTACTCCCCATAACAGTTCCTTTTTTCTTGAATTCTAACTGATACAGTCACTATTTCTAGTTCCTCTATTGGTAACTGTTTCATTAGCTCTCAATTGTATTTGACACCTTACCCTGTAAGGTAGGATATTAGCATCACCATCCTAGTCTTCCCCTCTCACCTCTTCTATCAGATATTTTAAAATTTCTACATTGTTAAGTGTGGTAACATTATATCCTGTCCTAAAATCATAGTGGCCCTTTCCCTTTTTTGTTCACGGTCCGTTCTAAAAGTGGAAGACCAATAAACAGCAACTGGAATAGTGTATTTTGTGTGGGTAAATGGGCGCAGGGCCTGGTGATGGTCAATGATCACATTTCTTTTCCTGTATATCCAAAGGCAGACACCAGTGCCACTCCAAGGACAATATTCTTAGCCCCAAGATCAAATAGATTTTCTTACTTTATGTGCCACCATTTGCTCAAATGCATCTTACCTCTTTTTTTTTTAATTAATTTATTTATTTTATTTATCTTTGGCTTCGTTGGGTCTTCGTTGCTGCGCACAGGCTTTCTCTAGTTGCGGCGAGCAGGGGCTACTCTTCATTGCAGTGCGCGGGCTTCTCATTGTGGTGGCTTCTCATTGCAGAGCACGGGCTCTAGGCACACGGGCTTTGGTAGGTGTGCCACGCAGGCTCAGTAGTTGTGGTTCGCAGGCTCTAGAGCGCAGGCTCAGTAGTTTTGGCGCATGGGTTTTGTTGCTCCGCGGCATGTGGGATCTTCCTGGACCAGGGCTCGAACCCGTGTCCCCTGCATTGGCAGGCCGGTTCCCAACCACTGCGCCACCAGGGAAGCCCCATCTTACCTCTTATGTTGTCTCATTTTTAGACCATAACTCTCTTGTTTAGTGATTTGTTTTTCCCTGAGTTTTTTTTTTTTTATTTTTTAGAAATTCACGTTCTTTTTTATTTATTTATTTATGGCTGTGTTGGGTCTTCGTTTCTGTGCGAGGGCTTTCTCTAGTTGCGGCGAGCGGGGGCCACTCTTCATCGCGGTGCGCGGGCCTCTCACCATCGCGGCCTCTCTTGTTGCGGAGCACAGGCTCCAGACGCGCAGGCTCAGTAATTGTGGCTCACGGGCCCAGTTGCTCCGTGGCATGTGGGATCTTCCCAGACCAGGGCTCGAACCCGTGTCCCCTGCATTGGCAGGCAGATTCTCAACCACTGCGCCACCAGGGAAGCCCTTTCCCTGAGTTTTTGATTCTTTCCTTTTTTCTCTTTGGGCAAAGAAAGCTAGGTCTTTGCCATCATGTCCCAATTTTATCATCTAGATTTTTACTTATTTTATGTGTACCTTGGATCCATTATATTCTTCTAGAAGTCTTTCTCCTTGGGACTCATTGGCATTTTATTGGATGCCATTTTCTTTTGAGGCTTGTTAAACAGCTGACTTCTGGGTTAATTCCACCATTTCTTGTATTCTCACATTATCCTTTTAGTGCCTTGATATTCACTCCACTTTTCCTGGAGTACATTCTCATTTAGTTTATTCATATAACATGTACAAGAATGAAATATCAAGTATAGTTGACCCTTGAACAACGTGGAGAATAGGGGCACCAACTTTCCCTGTGGTTATAAAGCTAACTTTATAGTCAGCCCCCCGCATCCAGATTCAACCAACAATTGTGTAGTACTGTAGTACGTATTCAGTGAAAGAAATCTGCATTTAAGTGGACCTGCACAGTTCGAATCCGTGTTGCTCAAGGGTCAACTGTACCTATGTGAGGATTTAGCTGTGTGACTTGGACAAGTTTCTAACCTCTGTGTACTTCAATTTCCTCAACTACAACATGAGGATTATGTCACGTACCTCATGGGATCACTGTGGGATTATATGTGATAACATTTGTAGAGTGCCTGATCCTTGGTGCTGAGCGACTTTTGGTTTATTTCCTTAATTAAGCCACTTCTTTGGCTAAGATCTTAAAAATGCTCCCACTGCCTATGGAATACAGTCCAAATTTTTTAGCATGGCCCAAGGCCCTCCTTCCATAATTGGATCCTAATTGACCTTTTCAAACTTATTTCTTATTATTCCCTTCACGTACCTTGTGCCCTGCCCAACTCTTCTCCCAGCACCTGTGTCTTCCAGCCATCGAACCTTGACCCTCTGTGTTCTCTCTGCCTGAAAAGCCTTTCCTATAATGTCTGTGTGTCCAAACCCATTTCCCTTCTCAAGTGCCCTCTCCACCATACATCCTCCCCTGATCTCCAGCTACAAGCAATCCAGCACTCTCTGGCTTTTATCCCTTTCTACTGGATATTAGAGCTGTTTTGGCCACACACTTGGCTGGCTGCCTGTGGACAGACCAAACCCTTTTAATACTTCTATGCAGCTGGGGCAACCACAGCAGTGAATGACCCTCTTTTTGCAGGCTGGGCAGGATCCAGGATGCCTTAGGCAACATTTTCAGAGAGCCAAAAAACTACTGCTTCCTTCCTCTCTCTTGCCAGTGCAGCTTTCCTCCCCCATAAACAGCCCCTCCCCACCTATACCCCATGGAAGCGCCAACTTTATTTTTGGGAAACCACCTATTTGGTGAGGTCTTATGGCCCCTGGGAAAGTACTCTGCCACCAAATATCTCTTCCATTGGGATTTAACTCCACCAAATAGGTGGTTTCCTTAAAAGTAAAGGGCTTGGGTGAAAGAGGATCCACAGAGTAGTGGGGTACCGGAGACAGATTTTTCTCTATTTCACAGTTTAGGTCTTAGGTATGATGGAGCCCAACTGGTCACCAGGTGAGGCTGGAGGTTGGGGAGAGGGTGGAAGGGAAGGTGATGCAGCCTATGAATATAGGGTTTTCCCCATCCCATTCATGCGCCATGCTCTCTCCTGACCTAGGTGAGACCCTGGACAGCTCCTTGTAATATTACCTTTGAGGGAACCACAGAGAAAGGGAAATCCCTTAACTCACCCAGCCATTTCTGCTGGGTGCAATCCCCAGCCATTTTTGTTCATTTTCAGGATGGGCATGGGAAAAGAAGCGTGGCCCAAGCTGGTGCTCATCCCAGGCCCTTCTCTTCAGAGCCAGGCCTGACCCAGTCCCTATGACCTGGATCAATGTAGAGGGCATCCAGCACTGGAGGTGCAGAAGCTTGGAGTTGTATGTTTCTGAGCAGGCTTTGCAGCCTATTAAGTTTTGAATTCCGTCTGGTGGTCACATCCTGGACTGGCTGCCCCATGGCAGACAAAGCTCCTTTTGTAACCAGTGGGACCAAGGGACGGGGGAAGCTGAGTTCTTAATGTGGCCAACCAACTTTCAGCTTATACCAATAAATTTCTCCTTGGACCTTTCCAGTACAAAGCCTTGCTAACATGGAGCTGTGGGGCTGCGGGAACTGGCTGAGGCCTGGCAGTGTCCACAGGCCCAGTTCTCCTTGCCCTTGGCCAGATCCAGCTCTGTGGGCTCAGGCAACAGAGTCTTGGGATCCCAGGCATCTAATTAGGTTTTTGTGCTATGTGCCCTATCCAGGAGGAAGGCTGTCCAGGGAAGCCACCCACACCTGAATCAGAGAACACAGTTTCTTGTTGCTGGAAGGGTCCTCAGAGATAGCAAGTCTAACCCTTTTTCTTTCTCACAGGGAATGGGGTGTGTGGATATTGGATCTCTGTTCTCTACAAAGGCAGTGACTAGGCTGGGGCTAGACTGCAGGTCTCCCTACTCCACATCAAGAGATCCTTTTGCATACACCATGCATGACTTTTCTTCTGGAAATGTGTATGCTTCAACAAAAAGACAAAGGGAACAGGCCAATGAGGTCTAAAGAACCAACTGATGATGGTCGGGGTTAAAACAAAGTGATTGATCTATAGGCCAGGGCTGTCCTGGTTCTCCCCTACATCACGCTATAGACCACAATCTGCTGTAAGACCCAAGGGAGCAGTAATTCAAGTAGGAGTCCAAAGGCCTGAGAACCAGGGCAGCCAATGTTGTAAATCCCAGTCCAAGGGCAGGAGGAGACCACATCAAGAGGTGTGTACCAGCTCAAACAGGCAGGTGGGAGGGGAAAGGGGCAAATTCCTTTTTCTTCCACCTTCTGTTCTATGCAAGCCTTCAGTGGATTGGGTGAGGTCTACCCACACCGGGGAGAGCAATCTACTTTAGGGAGTTCACTGATTCAAATGCTAATCTCATGTGGAAATGCCTTCACAGACACACCCAGAAATAATGGTTAACCAGCTCTCTGGCTAGTCAAGTTGACACATTAAATCAACTATCACCATGTTCTTGCTTTTCACCAGTGTCATAAGTTTGCTTTTGTTTTTTCTTTTTAAAACCTGGCTCTCAAATTTGAAAAGGAGTCAACTACAGTTCCTTATTTCCTTTGTACCTTCCACACATACCTAGGGCTTCCCAGTGATGCAAAGACTACTTGGGTGGGAGCAAACCCGTGGAGCTCATTTATGATGCAATTACAGACAATTACCCACTGGAAAGTTAAACCTCAGCTAGTTGTTCTGTTGCTATGACAGCAAAGGGGGGCTAAATTGATAAATAATTTCAGGGACTTATGCACATTGGGGGAGGAAATATAGTCAAGTCATTTAGAAGATAGTCTGTGGAGCCAGATATAGACTTGGGTTCAAATCTCAGCTGCCATGATTTACTGACTTTGTGACCTGTGGACAGTTACTTAACCAACTTTTGCACCAGTTTCCCCATATGTCAAATGGGGATAATATTAGGGTTGTTTAGAAGGATTATGTGAATTCATCCATGTGAAGTACTTAGAACAGTGTCTGTTACATAGTAAGTGCTCAATATGTGTTAGCTGTTATTATTATTGGAGGAGTGAGTGAAAATAATAAACATTTGTTGAGTGTTTGGGTGAGATATCGTGGATGCCAGGAGCTTTGGGAGATAGGAGGGTTAATAAGAAGAATAAGAGGTGGGCCCAGCTCTTGAGGTGCTTTCAGTCAACAAGAAAGAGAAGATACTAACATGTCAAACAGAAGGAATGCCATGCAAGTGAGACCAATAGTAACAACTGATTTTTGAGAAAGGGGATTGGATTTCAGAAGGGAAAGAACAGAAATCAGGCCAGAACCTGAACATTCTGAGATCTCAGAGATGGGAAAAGTACCTTGAGTAATTTGGGGGCGGTTGGAAAGTGAAAGTTTCTTCCAGTTAGAGTCCTGGGGTGTGTGTGTGTGTGTGTGTGTGTACACTCACTTACAAAAAGAAAGGCCATTTTTTTTGTTTTAAAGAAAAGAGAGAAAGGAACATTTCCAACACCTCCCTGTAACCTCATTCCACTAGGCCACTTCAAGAATGCATTAGCACATTGGCTATGGCACTTTTGTTTCAGCTACCCCAGCTCCCAGGATACCTGGGGGAATTCTGAGAGGCTAGCTTTGCCTCTCAGAGAGAGAAGGAACCAAGCAGAGATTTCCAGGTCAGAGCAGATTTGGACACCCTAGGGGAGTGGACTGGGCACCCAACCTCCTGATACCAGAAGGAATACGGTCCAGGGGCCATTCACATGGAGCCTGATTTATGTATAAATTTCTATACTATGGTTGTTTTCTTAAGTAATAACTAAGGAAAGGAAGGGAGGACTTCAACCTGATTTAGAATCTCTTTTACTTTTGAGCCTTTGTAACCTCAGCTATTTGGAACCCCAGAAGGATAAGTTGTTCTAAAGGGTTAAAACTTGGGTGCCCAAACGTAAATCATTTTGATGGACTTTAAAAATGTATGCATGCTTCTTTGCTTTGTTTAGTAGAGTATTTGGAGCATGATTTAGCCTTTTCTACCAGAGTACTCTGTCGCCCTTATGATCTTGTGTATTGGATAACTTGACCCACACTAAGTAGGCCCAGATTACTATGTATTTTGAATTTTATATAATTTTATTGAAAAAAAGAAGATCCAAAAGACTTTTGGAATTAGCATGTAAAAAGCTTAGAAGTTGTCATTCCTGTCTTTACAACAAGAAAAAGCGATTCAAATTGAAAATCAATGACTTTTCTTGAATTCCTCACAGAATTAGGGTTGCAGGGCAAATCATCACCCTGAAATCCATAGAGACATGTGAATACAGAGGAATACAGCTGTGATCAGCTTACCTGGAGCAGATGTTACTAGAGCCATAAACCGGTGGGAACACTTAAGTGATAATTTGACAAATTGCTGGAGATTGAATGTGGACTATCATGAGAGTGAGAAATTCTTGGGGGCCACAGACTTAGGGACCCCACACTCTTGTGGGTTTTACCTCCAGGAACTGCCAGATTCTCACAGTGAAGAGCCAAGAGCCCCTTGTGTCTCTGACAGGGAGAGGGGGAAAGTAATCATTCTGAGCATTCTCCATAACAAAGGACTACTCTCCCGGGGAAAATACTTTTCCAGAGCCTTAGCCTACCTGGAGGAAGTGTGTTTACGCAGCTCCAGCCCCCTTTAGCCTTCCTGTCTCACCTAAAGGGAAGGAAGAAGCTAAGAAACATTTGTGAAGGTCGCAGCCCAGAGACACAGATCCACTAAAAGACTGAGTTTAAATCATAGGATTATATAACACTTCCTCTCCTCACACTTTGCCAACACATCAACAGGGCTCCTGTGTGATGACAGTGAATTACAGCTGAAAGAACTGTAAGGTGAAGACTCCATTTAAGGAGGAGTTCTTAGGGAAGCCCAAAGACAATGGAAGAGATGAAAACAAGGACACTAGAGAAACCTGAAGCCTCTGGCACCTACAGTTACAGCCCAACATTAAACACAGCCCAACTCTTAGACAGATTAACATAAAGATTTTTCACTCAGTTCTTATTACTGTGTATATCATGTGTAGCTTTCAACAAAAAATTACAAGGCATGCTAAAAGATGGTAAAAAACAGACTTAAAAAACAAAGAAAGCATCAGAGCTAGACTTAGATATGACACAGATTCTGAAATTATCTGACAGGGAATTTAAGATAACTAACATGTTAGGGGCTCTAATGGAAAAATTAGACAACATGCAATAACTGATGGATAATATAAGCAGAGATTTGGAAACTCTTAGAAAGAATCAAAAGGAAATTCTAGAAATTAAAAAAAAAAACACATTGCAACAGAATGAAGACTGCTTCTGATGGACTCATCAGCAGACTGATGATGACTGACTGAGGAAAGAATCAGTGAGCTTGAAGATATGTCAATAGAAATTTCCCAGACTGAAATAGTCAAATACATAGAGTCAAGAATGGAATGGTGGTTGCTACTGCCTGAGAGGAGAGAGAAATGAGGAGCTACTGATCAGAGAGCAAAAAGTTTCAGTCAAGCAAGATGAACTAGCTCTGGAGACCTGCTGCACAACATTGTACTTTTAGTCAACAATAATATATTGTACACTTAACACAAAACAAAATAAAGAAATTTCCTAAACTGAAATGCAAAGAGAGAGAAAAAAAAGGAAAAAACCCCGAAAAAACCAAAACAGAACATCCAAGAATTAGTGGAACAATTTCAAAAGGCATAACATACATATAATTGGCATGCCAGAAGGAAAAGAAAGAGAGAACAGGGCAGAAGAAATATTTTAAGTAATAGTGGCCAAGACTTTTCCAAAATTAATGACAGTCTTCAAACTGCAGATCAAGGGAGCTCAGAGAACACTAAGCAGGATAAACACTAAACATATCTACACTTAGGCAAATCAGTATTCAAACTAGGGAAAACCAAAGACACAGAGAAAATCTTGAAAGAAGCTGGAGGAGATACACACTTTACCTACAGAGGAACAAGGACAATAATTATAGAGTATTTCTTGTCAGAAACAATGCAAGCAAGAAGAGAGTGAGATGAAATATTTAGAGTATCAGAAACCACCCCCCAACCACCACCAATTTAGAATTCTATATCCAGTGAAATTATCCTTCAAAAGTGAAAAAGAAAGACTTTTTTTTTTGACAAACAAAAACTGAGGGAAAATACTTCCAGGGGATCAATCCTGCAAGAAATGTTAAAAGTTTTTCAGGGGAGAAGGGAAATGATGTATGATCAGATGTACATAAAGAAAGGAAGAGCACCAGAGAAGGAATCAATGGATGTAAAATAAAATTTTATTTTTCTTATTATTCATTGATATAAAATATAACTGGTTGGCTCTGGCACATGGATAAGTGAAATGAATGACAACAATGTTATAAGAGATGGGAGGAGATATTGGAAATACTCTGCTGTAAGGATCCTGTACTGTATGTGAAGTACTATAGTGTTATTTAAAGGTGGAGTTAAATTAGTTGTAATTGTATATTGTAAACTCTAGGGCAACCACTAAAAAATTTTAAAAGAAGTGTGGTTGATATACTAAGAGAAGAGATAAAATGGAATCATATAAAATGTTCAGCTAAACATTCAGTGAAGGCAGAAAAAAAGGGGAAAGAAAAAGAAAGATCAAGTGTAACAAGTAGAAAACAGTTACAAGCATGGTAGGTTTAATCCAACTATATCAATAATCACTTTAAATGTAAATGCTATAAATATATAAATTAAAAGATAGAGGTTGTCAGAGTGGGTAAAAAAACACAAAAATAAAACCAGACCCACTATCTGTTGTTTATAAACAACTGACCTTAAGCATCATGACTCAGATAAGTTAAAAGTAAAGGGATGGAGAAAGATATACCATGTTAACATGAATCAAAGAAAGCTGGAATAGCTACATTAATTTCAGGCAAAGCTGACATCAGAATAAAAAAAAATATCAGGAATAAAGAGATGAACTGATTAAGGAGTCAATTGTCTGAGAAGACATAACAATCCTTAATGTGTGTGCACCTAAAAACAGAGCATCAAAATACATATTGCAAAACTGATAGACCTTCAAGGAGAAACAGATGAACCCACTATTATAGTTGGAGACTTTAGCACTTTTCTTTCAGTAACTGATAGATCAAGCAGGGAGAATACCAGTAAGGATATAGCTTACCTGAATAGCACTACCAACCAACCTGATTTAGTCAACATTTATGAAATATTCAATCCAACAACAACAGAATACATGTTCTTCTCAAGATGACATGGAACATTCACCAAGACAGACCACATTCTGAGCTATAAAACACACCTAATACATTTAACAGAATAAAAATCATACAAAATATGTTCTCAGATCACAGTGGAATTAAAGTAGAAATCAACAGAATGATAGCTGGAAAATCCACATTTGGAGATAACACAACACACTTCTAAATAGCACATAGGCCAAAGAAGTCTCAAGAGAAACTCGAAAATATTTGAAAATGGAAATACTACTTATTAAAATGTGTGTGGTCAGTGAAAGTAGTGCTTAGAGGGCAATTTATAGCATTAAATGCATCTATTAGACAAGAAGAAATATCTAAAATCATTAATCTAAGTTTTCATTTTAGGACACTAGAGTAAGAAGAGCAAATTAAGTGTAAAGCAAATAGCAGAAAAAATAATAAAAATAATAGAAGAAATCAAGGAAATTGAAAAACAGGAGAACAATAGAGAAAAATCAATGAAACCAAAAACTAGTTCCCTGAGATCATAAAATTGATAAAACTCTAGCCAGGTTAAACAGGAAAAAAATAGAGAAAACACGAATGATTTAGAAACGAAAGAGGTGTCATCTCTACTGATCCCATGGACATTAAAGGGATGATAATGAACACTATGAACAACTCTATGCTCACAAATCTGATAACTTTGATAAAATGGGTCAATTCCTTGAAAGACACAAACTATCAAAACCCACACAAGGAAAAATAGTTTGAATAGGTATATCTATTAAAGAAGGAAGCACTAGGTTCAGATGATTTCACCTGTGAACTCTACCAAACATTCAAGGAAGAAATGATACTGCTCTCTACAACCTCTTCCAGAAAATGCAGGCAGAGAGAGCATTTCCTAACTCATTCTATGAGGCCAGCATTACCCTAATGCCAAAACAAGAAAAGACATTACAAGAAAGGACAAGGAAGACTATTATCTTTCATGTACATAAATGTAAAAATAAAAATCCTCAACAAAATATTAGTAAATCAAATCCAACAATGTATAAAAAGAATTATATAGCATGAGCAAGTAGGATTTATTCCAGGTTTGTAAGACTGATTCAACATTCCAAAATCAATCCATTTAATCCATCACATCAATAGGCTAAAGAAGAAAAATTATACCATTATATCTACTGATACAGAAAAAGCATTTGACAAAATCCAACATCCATACATGATAAAAACTCTCAGCAAACTAGGAATAGAGGGAAACCTCCTCAACTTAATAAAGAACATCTACAAAAAGCCTACAACTAACATACTTAATGGTAAGAAATTGGATGCTTTTCTCTTAAAAGCAGGAACAAAGCAAGGATACCCCCTATCACCACTCTTATTAACATTGTACTGGGAGTCCTAGCTAGCACAATAAGATAAGAAAAGAAAAGAAAATTTATACAGACTAGGAAGGAAAAAATAAAAGTTTATTCACAGATGACAAGATTGCCTATGTAGAAAAACTCAAAAAATTGACAAAAAAAATCCCACAAGAACTCCTGGAACTACTTAGCAAGTACAGCAAGATTGTGGGCTACAAGGTTGATATACAAAAGTCAACTGCTTTTCTACATACCAGCAAAGAACAATTGAAATTTTAAAAATGTATCATTTACAATAGCATGGAAAAAATGAAATACTTAGGTATAAATCTAACAAAATATGTTCAGGATCTATATGTGGAAACTACAAAACTTTGATGAAAGAAATCAAAGATCTAAATAAATGGAGAAATATTCTATGTTCATGAATTGGAAGACTCAGTATTGTTAAGATGTCAATTATTCCTAACTTGATCTATAGATTTGATATAATCCCAATCAAAATCCCAGAATGATTTTGTAGATATCAATAAGTTCTAAATTTTATATGTAAAGGCAAAAGACCTAGAATGGTCAACACAAAACTGAAGAAGAACAAAATTGGAGGGCTCACACCACCTGATTTCAAGACTTCCTATAAAGCTACAGTAATCAAGACTGTGTCATATTGGTCAAAGAATAGACACATAGCTCAATGGAACAAAATAGAGATCCCAGAAATAGAATCAGATAAATATAGTCACATTATCTTTGGCAAAGGAGCAAAGGCAGTTCAGTGGAGAAAACGTAGTCTTTCAACAAATGGTGCTGGAACAATTGGATGTCTACATGCAAAAAAAGAATCTAGACACAGACTGTACACCTTTCACAAAAATTAGTTCAAAATGGATCATAGACCTAAATACGAAATGTAAAACCATAAAACTTCTAGAAGAAAACAGGAGAAAATCTAGGTGACATTGAATTTGATGATAAAAAAACAACCAACAACCAGATTCTCAGGATTTTGGAGACAGAGAGACAGCCAATTGATTTGACTTGGTCCCTTGAATGGAGGAGATAGGAAGAGGTGTGTGTGTGTGTGTGTGTGTGTGTGTGTGTGTTTGTGTGTGTGTGTGTTTGTCTGTCTGTCTGTTGGGGCTGGGAGGGCAGAGAAACAAAGTAGTTTGGTTTGCAGAGAGAGGAGATGAAACAAAAGCTCAGAGAGAAGTGCAGATGAAACAAGCAAGGAGAGACACTGCCTGGGGTTCCTGGTGACTTTCTAGTCCTTTGGCTTCTATCCCCTGAGAAGACTTCCTATGGCTTCCATGGATACTCCAGGATTCTTCTAGGAAGATTTCTTCTTATCACCTATGCAAGTTCAAGGTGTTTTCTATTGACTAAGACTCCTGTTAATAGGGTAATAGGGCCCTACATGAAAATCTTCATGTAGACTTGTACCTCAAGCTCCTCTGTCTCCCTCAGATCAATAGACACTTAGATATATACATTGTATTTCCCCTCAGGTCCAAATACAAAATCCCTTTCTGAAGCTTTCCAAGAAGGCTCAGCATGGCTGAAATTTCATTCTCTGCCACTGATAAAAGTGGTCCATATATGTGTGACTGGCCTGGTACCACAGCCTGGATTCCAGAGTTGTACCTTTTAAGCTTCCTGATCACCTCCCGTTTTCTCTTCTCATTTTTTCTAAGTTTAGTTCTGCTCTGTGCCAAGCTTTGCAGCTATTCTTGCTACAGATAAGGTAGTTTAGTAAATAAGGTGAGGGGTTGCAGTGAGCAAAAGACAGACAGACAGAAAGAGCCAGAGGCAAAGTTAGAGTTTGGGCCTTGGTGAGTAAGCCTGGGCCCACTTTCTGATCATCTCTCAGCTTTACGTGGTTCAGTAGTTTGATATTATCAGTTCAGACATAGATGACAAGGCCCAGTGAAGCACTGTCCAGTAGAAATATGGTATGACCCATAATGTAATTAAAAATTTCTAGTGGTAATCTTTTATTTATTTAAATTTTATTGTAGTATAGTTGATTTACAATGTTGTGTTAATTTCTGCTGTACAGCAAAGTGATTCGGTTATACCTATATATATATATATATATATGTCCTTTTTCATATTCTTTTCCATTATGATTTATCACAGGATATTGAATATAGTTCCCTGTGCTGTACAGTAGGACCTTATTGTTTATCCATCCTATGCATAATAGTTTGCATCTGCTAATCCCAAACTCCCAATCCTTCCCTCCCCCATCCCACCACCCCTTGGCAACCTCTAGTGGTAATATTTTAAAAAGCAAAAAGAATAATAGGTTAACCCAATATATCTAAAATGTTATTTCAATATGTACTCAATATAAAAATTATTCATGAGATATTTTACATTCGTCTTTTGGAGTACAAAATCAAAATTCGGTGTGGATTTCTCAGTTTGTACCAGTCACATTTCAAGTGCCCAGTAGTCACATGTATGGAACAGTACAGTTGTTAGGCTAGAATTAGGTTTGGCTGCTAGTGTCAAAAGTGGCTTAAACAAGAAAGAAGTACATTTTCTCTTATATAAATGTTCAGGTAGGCATTGAGGGCTATCTGAGATGGCACTGTGGTAATATTCAACCCAGGCTCCTTCTATCTTGTTGCTTCTATCCTCTGCATTGTTGCTCCACCCTGCACTGACTTCCTTTCCAAATTCCTCAACAGTCTAATATGACTGCTTCAGCTCCAGCCAGTGCATCCACATTCCAGCCAGCAGAAAGGGGAAAAGGAAGGAGAAGGAAACACTACCCTCTTATACTGGTACTTCCAAGAAGTTACACATTACTTTGACTTACATGCCATTGGCCAGAATTTAGTCATATGGCCCTACCTAGCTGCAAGGGAAGCTGAGAAATGTAGTCTATGTTTTAGGTGACCATGTGACTATCTAAAATTTGGGGAGTTCTGTGACTAAAGAAGAAAAAGAGAAGAGATATCGGGAATCAGCTGGTAGTGTTGGTCTCAGACCAATCCACACTAAAGCAATGTAGATCAGAATGATAAACCAGAAAGCCAGTTTATGAGGAGATTATGAGATTGTAATTGCCAACAGGGTGGGTGTGTGTGGGTCTGCTGTTGCAGTCTCTTCCCAGTAGGATAATCTAAATGGTTGGAAGATTAATGGATCAGGCTATGATGGCCTGATAGACGCCTTTCCATTTAAGGGTATACTGACCTACCAAGTGAACTAAATCATTCCTGCCAACCTGTGAGGAAGCTCCCTCTCTGGGATGATGCTAGAGACACTTGGACAAACTCCTGCCCCTCACTGTTCCTTTATCTGAACTTCCTGGGGGCTCCATCCTTCCCTCATCCTAGTTTTGCACATTACAACTCTGCTTACATCAGTTACATTTTAGACTTTGGGAGGAGATTTTGAAGAGACGCTGGCTCCTTGCTATAGGCTTTGGAAATACTGTTGTCTCATCAGCAACATTCATTCACTGGACAAGCATTTATTGAGCACCTACTGTGTGCCAGGTATTGCATTATGCTGAGAGTGAATAAGAACCTACTTTCTGTCCTTGCGGTGATCACAATATCTAAAGAATAGGGAAGGTGATGTCAGGCAAGGGCTTGAAAAATGAATAGGTATGCCCTGAGTACCAGGAATGAAAAGGCATCTGAGATAGTGTGATTTATAATGCGAAATCTATATGATCTTTGTCCATTTCTGGCACAGAGCTCCTAAAACCCTTATAATTTCTTAAGTGATGAGAACGACCAAGGTGTTTTTGTTGTTAATGAGGTGACTTTTGGACAAACCTAAAGATGGCGGCTGGTTGCCAGGAGAACCAACCTTGTGACTGGAGGGCTAGAACTTTCCATCCCACTCCCTGAGCTCCAGGGAAAGGAGAGGGACTAGAGGTTGAATCAATCACCTATGGCCAATGATTTAATCAACTATGCCTATAAAATGCAGCTTCCATAAACACCCAAAAGGACAGGGTTTGGAGAGCTCCCAGGTGGGTGAACACGTAGCGGTATGTGCAGAATGATGCCCCTGGGGAGGGCGTGGAAGTTCTGTGCTCCTTCCCACATACCTTGCCCTATGCATTTCTTCCATCTGGCTGTTCCTTAGTTACACCCTTTTATAAAAAATCAGTAATCTAGCGAGTAAGTGGTTTCCTGAGTTCTGTGAGCCACTCTAGCAAATTAATGGAACCTGAGGAGCTGGTCATGGGAAACTCCAATCTATAGCCAGTCAATCCGAAGCACATGTAACTATCTGGTCTTAGGATTGGCCTCTGAAGCAGAGGGCAGTCTTGTGGGATTGAGTTCTTAGCCTGTGGAATCTCATGCTATCTCCAGGTAGATAGTGTCAGAATTGAGCTGAATTGTAGGACACCCAGCTGGTTATTGTTTGTGTGGGAGCCCACCCCTGCCCCAGCATGCCCCCCTCCCAAACACACACATTGGAATTGGTTGCAGAAAATGCAGCATCCTGGGTGGAAGGGACAGCAGGTGCAAAAGTTTAGAGACATCAAAGCACGTGACAGGTTTGGGAATAGGAAGTCGCTGGGTGGGGCTTGAGGGGAGGAGGTGCTGGAAGGGTGCTGCAGTGGACACTGTGGTGACCTCCTTAACATCCATTCCCTTTTGGTAACTACCCCATTTTCCTTTGGGTATCCACCCTCCCTCCACTTCCCATGTACTCTGGAGGAAGTTGACTCCACCCCATCCCTAGGGGTGGGGGCAAATAGCCCCAATATAGACTCATCAGCAAAATCCCTTCTTGCCTGAGAATGAGCAAGTGACCCAGTTCTGACCAAAAAGATTGGAGAAGACTTTGCTGGCAGCTTCAGGAAAAGACGCTCTCTGTCTTTCTCTTTCTACGTGGCATGGAGTGTGGGTGTGAGGCCAGGAATTACTGCAGCCATTTTGTCACCATGAGAGAAGCCTGCCTGAGGTTAAATACAACACCATGGATGGCAGGGAGGACATCCAGAAAGAAGCAGGGGTGTTGATGACATATTGAGATGTTAAGTCAAACCTACCCTGAAGCCCACTCTACCCTTAGGTCTTAGGCAGGTTTAGGCCACAGTGTGAGGGACCTTGGTGTTTAGCCTTTATTCTGGGGGCAGAGGGAAACAGTGGAAGGTTTTCAAGCAGGGGAGTGAGCTGATTGGACCTGAGCTGTAGGAAGCTGCCTCAGGGAGCTGAGTGCAATGAGAACCTGAGCCAAGACAGGAGAAGGGGACAGTGTGAGGGTCACTCAGGTGACCGAAGCAGACTGACTGGATAAGAGGGTGTGAGGAGAAGGGCGTGTTTGGGGAAGATTCTAAAACTCTTAGCCTGAATACACGAATGGAGAAGCTCTCTTTCTTCCTCGTTTGACCTCCATCACTGTACCCCCATGAAATCATTTCCACTGCCAGACTCTTTATTCTCCTTTTTTGTGTATTCAGCCGTCTGATTACAGTTCCTCGTGGGCATGCCTGGCCCTCAAGAGCAGGGACCATGCCTCCTCATCTTCACATCCCCAGGGACCAGCCTGACACATGGTTGGCACTTGATCAACCCTGAATTGGACTGAGTTGATTGCGTACCGGTTCTTGCTGCGCTAGGCGTTAGCTGCACCCTCCTCCCGCCCCCAGGGCTTAGTCATCTCTTTCGTAAGTAGCCTCCAAAAGCCGCAGCCACGATACCCAGCTTCCTTGTTGTTGGCGGGTGTCGGCAGCCTGAATGCCAGAACGCTGGGAAGCCAGCCACTGGGAAGAGCTAGGGTGGTGAGAGGGAGAGAGTAATCAGGACTTGTACACATTCATGCCAGGCGTGTGTGCTCCCCAGGAGATCTGTAACAACGCCTCCTCTCCAGGAAGTAGAAACCAGGCCTCCTTCCTTTCTTTTTTCTCACCTGTCATGTCCTGTGACCAGAAATACATTCATTGGCTTTCCATGCTTCTAAAATAAATCAGTTTCAGAACCACACCCTTCCAAGCTACCCCAGGTTTGCTCTCTGAGAGTGTTAACCTTCCCATCCCTCCAAGCATAATATGCTGGGGTTCTACTTCACAAAAATATTAACCCTTTAGCTCCTTTCAGAAGAGGGATCTTGGTTTTCCTGAATGTCTGCTCCCCACTATTTCCCCCTCTGCTAATAGTTCATCCCATAGGATATTGACTGTATTTTGGGACAGTCACAGGCTGTGGGGCATTGAGGGGAATTACATTAACCTTTTGCCAACTTTGCAGGGCACCCTTCCTTATTCCTTTTATGTCAACCTCCGATGGGTTTTTGAGATACCCCTTGTTCTTCCAACCCCGAAGTTTTCCTCATCACCTCTCCAAGATTTCAAGCTTTTCCCCTGGTCTGTTTCGCCATGGAAATTCCCGGCCCCCCGCTAGCTTGTGCTTCTCAAGGGCTCTGAAATTCAGCTCTCATCTGCCCCAGTGTTATGTTGTTTTCCCTGTCACTATGGCAGGGATTAAGACATGCCAGGGAAGGCGGGCGGAGGGAAGAAAGTGAGCAGGGAAAAGCAGGACGGCGATGGGAGAGAGCCGGATGGGAGGGTGTCTGAGGAGGAAACAGAGAAATAGGCTGAGTGCATCAAGGACGGAAAAGGGATTCCTGTTTTGTTTTGTTCTATTTTGGTTTTCGATTTTAGTTTGGGTTTGTTTCCGGAGGTGAGGAGACATACATTTACTGCTGAATCCTGCCCCCAATGCAGTCACAGCAAAAGAAATCTTCTCCCGTAGTCAATAATCCAGAGGCAATTTCCAGACCCCAGATCTAGTAGGAGAAACTCTCAAAAGAGCTTCCAGTTATTCTCAATGCACTGAGACAGGCCTGCTGGGTCATTGTGACAATGTGACCCAGTGCCACCCCGAGACTTAGGTAAGCAGGCCCTGACCTTTGGAGATCCCTGCCCTGGCCTCCCTGCATCCCTGGGGTGAGAAGTCCTCAGGACCAAGGGAGAAGCCCAACCAGAGCCTACGCCCATGCCCACGCTTACCCTTGTCTAGACCTTGTTCCTAGTATCCAGAACCCCAGATTCTCTGCCCAAATGGTCCAAGCCTGCTTCCAGGGCCCATGAAGTCCTGTTTTCCTGGTCCAGGGTACCCAGTGCAGCCAGTGGCCAAAGGGTAGCTGCTTGCAGCACAGGCAGGGGACAGAATGCGGAGGTACATGCTGGCGTTAGGAACATGCAGGTGGGCGAGACCCCCCGCTCAGGGTCAGAACAAAAGTGGGACAGGCCCTGATCTGGGACTGCCTGTCCCTGTGCTGCCACACTGTGGTCTGAGGAGCCTGAGAATTCTAAATTCAAGCTTGGCCTTCCAAGAATGTTAGGAAGGTATGTTTGTGAAGGTAGGAGAAGACATATTTTATTTAACAAGTTGTTAGCTTGACTAATAGCTTTTAAATATTTAGATACATGGTATGTGGGTCTTTTTTTGAATTCTTGCCCTGGTCCCCCAAACCTGTAAAACAACAAAGATTTGCCTGTCATGGATGCCTCTATTTTCAGCTGTGCCTCTGAATCTCTTCTTCTGCATGTCCCGGGTCTCCTCTGGTAAATGCCTTCGTTCAAAGGCTCCATACTATGCAAATCAGTTAATAAAGCTTGCCTTAGTTATAGTGAGGGCAGCAGTAATGGAATAGTGGCTATTTTGTTTTCTCTGTTTATTCTTTTTTTAAAAAAACATAATGTACTCCTTTTGTTTTAATTAAAAACATTTTTTAAATTTTTGCCTGTGTTGGGTCTTCGTTGCTGCGTGCTGCTTTCTCTAGTTGCAGCGAGCGGGGGCTACTGTTCGTTGCGGTGCGCAAGCTTCTCATTGCAGTGGCTTCTCTTGTTGTGGAGCACAGGCTCTAGGTGCATGGGCTTCAGTAGTTGTGGCACGCAAGCTCAGTAGTTGTGGCTAGCGGGCTCTAGAGCACAGGCTCAGTAGTTGTGGCGCGTGGGCTTAGTTGCTCCGTGGCATGTGGGATCTTCCCAGACCAGGGATCGAACCCATGTCCCCTGCATTGGCAGGCGGATTCTCAACCACTGCACCACCAGGGAAGCCCTCTCTGTTTTTTCCTTTTGGTTATCTAGCTTCAGAAGCCCCTTTCTGAATTTGGGAAATATCCCATCCTGTACACACAGACTTTTATGAGCCTTGGTAGGGAAGAGAGCTCACATTTCTGTATGGAAGACAAAAATGCTAGGAACTTGCTATGGCAGACACACCAGTCATCTCTCCTGATATCTATTCTCTCCATCTTTAGTAAGGGAACCCCCGATTTTTACTGGGCACATGGCTAACTGCATCAAAGACTACATTTCCTAGACCCTTTTATGTCTGATTTGGCCAAATGATCAAGTTTCAACCATTGAGCTATGAGTAATGTTTATGAGTTTCAGGAAGTGGTAGTAAAGGAAGAGGTCATCCTTTTTTGCCCCTTTCTCTTTCCTGATGGCTGGGATGTGGACTTGATGGCAGACGCTCAAGCAGCCATATTGGTCCATAAGGCAGCACACAAAGGCGGAGTTGAAGGAGCTTCAGAGCACCTTGCATGCACTCTTTGCCTTAAACTTCTTTTACATAGGGAGAAATAAATTTCTATTTTGTTTGT
Organism: Balaenoptera musculus; assembly: GCF_009873245.2. Taxonomy (NCBI): domain Eukaryota; kingdom Metazoa; phylum Chordata; class Mammalia; order Artiodactyla; family Balaenopteridae; genus Balaenoptera; species Balaenoptera musculus. Next base: position 148,754,173 of record NC_045786.1, read on the forward strand.
GGTTTATGTAAAACTACAAGTGTTTTGAGTTTTCTATTATGTGGTGTGGAACCCAAGCCTGAATAGTTCATTTGTCTCCCCAACCTGTCTTGCAGCTAGGGTGCAGCATGTGACCAGACTCTACCAAGGCAGGCTCTTTGGTCAAGGCAGCCTCAGCAGGGAGCTTGAATTCCTGCAGTAGTGGTTGCATCTAGTGTACAGTGCTGGGGGTGGGGGCAAAGCAGGATGAAATGCCCAGTGCTTGGTGGTGGCAGCAGGTCCTCACCTCACTAGGCCAGTTTTGTCTCATGATTTTGGGTACAATTTTTGGCTGCATGGTCTCAATCCTAGTCTGCCAGCCCACTTGATGATTCTGTAAGTTATCCAATAGCCTGTCAATACATCCCCTCTCTGCTCACATCTGCCAGAGTCGGTCAATAACCCACAGTAAAAATACTTTTTAACAATAAGAGTTCACCAAGATGGTTGGTTTTTGCCATCAAATGAGTTTAACTCAGACTCAATATGAGGCACGAATCCCATCTAATAAAAGTCAGAATTTTCCAATACCCTTGCTTCTAAAGATGCTTCTGGTGAGGGGTGCGGTTGAATTAGGCTCTTTGGAATATTTGGTGTCTCTTGTTACAGGAATACATGCCATCTGCTAGTCGAAGCTATGGTATTTTGGGAGGATACCAGCAACCAAAATTAAATAGGAATTTAATTACATTTAATACAAAATTAAATTATACTCAAAGAGCGGCAGCACTTCACTTATCCAGAGGTGATTTACACAGCAAGCTCAGTTATTTGGAACACTGTCAGAAACCAGAGAAGAAGCAAAACTAAACAAAACCCCAAAATGGGTAAGGAAACAACCAACCACCCTCAAAACAAACCAAAACAAACCAAAAAATACCATTCACAGCCAAAATGAATGTCATAGGATTCATGCTCTGCAGTTTATGTATTTGCTCATAGGTAAGGCATTCAGACCCTTCTCCAGGGTCCATTTACTCTTTGTGCAGACACAATTCAAGGGAAAATTTGGGTAAAGAACTTCCCATTCCACAGCAGATTTGAAAGAGCACCTTAAAAATGGAGGGGCGAGGGCTAGTGGAGACTCGACACTCTGATAGGAATGACAAGATGGTTGTTAGTTTGTGTTCAAGGCAGAGACAAACCTAAAATCAAAAGTAGACAGGAGAGCACAGTATGGCCTCTGAGCCCATTTAGAGTAATAGGAACAGCACCATGTTCAGTCCAGCCCAAGAATGGAGTGTGGGAGCATAGTGGTGCTATGGTCTGAATGTTGGTGTCCCCTCAAAATTCATATGCTAAATATTAACCCCCAAGGTGATGGCATTAGGAGGCGGGGGCTTTGGGAGGTGATGAGGTCTTGAGAGCAGAGCCCTCAAGAATGAGATTAATACCCTTATGGGGGCTTCCCTGATGGCGAAGTGGTTGAGAATCTGCCTGCCAATGCAGGGGACACGGGTTCGAACCCTGGTCTGGGAAGATTCCACATGCCGCGGAGCGACTAGGCCCGTGAGCCACAACTGCTGAGCCTGCGCGTCTGGAGCCTGTGCTCCGCAACAAGAGAGGCTGCGATAGTGAGAGGCCCACGCACCGCGATGAAGAGTGGCCCCCGCTCGCCGCAACTGGAGAAAGCCCTCGCACAGAAACGAAGACCCAACACAGCCATAAATAAATAAATAAATTTAAAAAAAAAAGCGAATAATGCCCTTACGGGAGAGGCTCCAGAGAGATCCCTGACCCTTTCACCATGTGAGGCTACGATGAGGAGTCTGCAGCCCGGAAGAGGCCCCTCACCTGACCATGTTGGTACCCTGATCTTAGACTTCCGGCCTCCGGAACTGAGAAGTAACTTTCTGTTGTTTATAAACCATTCAGTCTGGGGCATTTTGTTACGGCAGCCTGAATGGACTAACACAGCGCAATTCATGAAAACTCTGGGCATCATGGAAAGTCAGGGAAAATTACAAAGTGGGCCAGTATCCAGTTTTGGTGAACATGTGGAGCAACGGGGATTCCCCCACTGCTGGTCAGAGAATGACTGCTTAGGAAACTGGTTTGGCAGCACCTTGCAAAACCAAGCACATGCAGAATCCTTGACTCAGCAGTGTCCCTCCTGGGTAGGTATAGAGAGAACTCTGGCACATGGTCGTGGCAGACTCATGCCAGAAAATTCATGGCAGCACTGTTTGTAATAGTATTCAAAATCCCTCAGATGCCCATCAAACAGTAGACTGAGTAAATGCATCGTGACAACATCTGAGATGGAATATTATACAGCAGAGAAAATGAACAAACTGCAGATGGCAATATGGATGAATCTGAAAAACACAATGTTCAACAAGAGAACTAGTCACAACATAATACATAAGTAAGATTCATTTAATATGAAGTTCAAGAACAGACAAAACTAATTATATTGTTTGGGGCTACATCCATACGTGGTAAAACAATAAAGAAAAGCAAGGACATGATTAACACATTCCTTGGTGTAGTGGTTACCTCTGATGGGGAAAGAGGGAGCTCCTAAGGTACTGCAGTGTCCATTAAGTCCCCTACATACAAACGAGTTCCGTTCCAAGAGCATGTTCGTAAGTCCAGTTTGTTCGTAAGTCCCATAACATTAGCCTAGGTACCCAACCAAAACAATCTGCTATATAGTACCATACTATAATATGTTTAAAATACTTTTTATAATACTTTTCACACAAATAATATATAAAAAAACAAACTCAAAAAATAAAGAAAACATTTTTAATCTTACAGTACAGTACCTTGAAAGTACAGTACAACGGCTGGCATACAGGGGGCTGGCATTGAGTCAACAGGCAAAAAAAGTTACTGACTGGAAGAGGGAGAGGAGGTGGGATATGGTAGAGCTGAAGGATAGTCAGCAATAGGAGACGGAGGGCAAGGTGCAATTTCACTCAGGCCTGACACTGATGGCACAGGTTCTGGTTCCTTGCTAGATTCAATTCTATCTACCCTCTTGAAAAAACGACCCAGTGATGCCTGGGTAGTGACTCTTTTTTTCTCATCATAGATGACTTGGTAGAACTGGATTGCATTCTGAATGGCTGCTGCAACCTTCGTGTACCATTCTAAGTTTGGGTCCTGTGCCTCAAAAACTAACTGCCTCCTCAAATAAAGAAAATCCCCTTGCCATTTCCTGTGTTGTCAATCTCTTCGGTTCTTCAGTTACTTCTTCTTCCTCTTGTTCCTCTTCGTCCTTTCTCTGGGCCTCCAATTCCAACAGGTCTTCATTAGTAAGCTCCACGTTCGCATCTTTGAAAGTTCTCAACTTGAAGGTTCTGATAAATGGAATATTTATAAATGGAATATTTCCTGCCATATCAGTAAACAAAGGATGTCACAGTCGTCCATTATTGCAACCCTCCAACGTGAGCCGGTGAGCCCTGAGGAAACTCAGGGCTGAAAAGAATACCTGCCACCTAGCAGCCATCAGACTGCAGCCACTCCCTGCAAAGAGCCCTGAGGAAACAGGGTGTGAAAACACAGGATACTGGCCCCAGATAGCTGAGGTGCATATCAAAGGAATGATTTTAGTGAGCCCAGATTCTTGCATCTTCCCATGCATAGAAAAGTGCTAAATTCCTTAACTTGAGATATCTGGTTTTCTTTAATTAACAATAATCTTTTGACGTCCCGACTACCTTCCCTTGGTTGCAAAACTCTTATATATCCTGACTCTTCCACCCCCTCCACCCCCATCCCCCATATCCCCCATCCCCCCCGCCCCCCCACGCCACCCCCCACCCCCGCCGCTTCCTTGGAGCAGCTTCTCAGAGTTATCTGAAACGCTGTCTCCCGGGCTGCAGTCCTCATTTTGCTCCAAATAAAACTTAACTCCCGACTCTCATGTTGTACATTTTTTAAAGTCAGCGTTTCATATGTAGGGGACTTACTGTATTCTTTTTCTTATCGTGGTGGGTCTACCGGTATTCACTTGATTTATATTTTTTAAACTGTACATGTGTGTTTTATACATATGTGATATATTTCACCAACTTTTTTTTAAAAAGAAGTAAAAAAACCCCCAAGAGTCAGGTTCTGTCTGATTTACTCTGTTGAAGAAGGTAAGATAGCATTTAATAACATTAGAAACATTTCCACCAAGAACTATTAAAAGAAAAACAGTTTGGGGCCCTTGGACGGCTACGTTTCAGTGATCTGGAAAGTTCATTTATGCGTGACAACACATCAGCTTCTTTTCCATACAACGAGATACTTCAGTAATGACCTGGAGTCCCATCTCTTTTCAAATGACTTTCTGATTTCGTATTGGCTGAGAAAGAAAAGAGAGGGCAGCCTTAGTGGGAGCTCTTTAGTGGCACAGAAGCCCTTCACCAACCTGCTCTAAGGCTGCATTTTGGCCTCCTTCCCTCTGGCTGCTTCCCCATGGCATCACCTGGGAGCCTGTTACAAATGCAAAATCTCAGGCCCCACCCCAGACCTAGAGAATCAGAATCTGCATGTGAACAAGATCCTCAGGGGCTCCAAATGCACACTGAAGTATGAGAAGCACTGCTCAGGTCAAGACCATGACCAGGGACCAGATACTCAGCTCTTTATAATTTTAGGAAAAACTGCTCTTTGAACAGTCCCAACATGGACACCTTGTACTGAATTCCATGCTGCAGTAAATAGTGTTCAGAACAAGTCAAATTCATTCATTCATTCCATTAATATTAGGATGAATTGTATGAAATTGTCATTCAAAAATGGTTGAATATTGTCAGTTTGATACGGTCTAGCTCTTAATATTTACTGAGCTCCTATTATGTGCCAGGCACAATGCTACGTATTGGGGAAATAGCTTCTGGCAAAACTAGCTTTGGTCACTGCCCTCACAGAGCTTACAGTCCACTGGGAGAGGTGGTCTTTAATTAAAAAAAAAAATCCACATGAATAGATGTAAAATCACAATCACTTTGTAATAGTTACACGGTGGAGGCCCCTCGCACATGCACTGTCATGAGTCGATGTATTTCAGGGAGGGGGTCAGTCAGAAGAGGCCTCCCTGAGGAAATGTGGTCAGAAGTGAAATCTGAAGGGGGTGAGTGAGGAGCACGCAGACTCGGGGAAGAGAATTCCAGGCAGGAGTCACAGCAGGTGCGAAGGCCTTCTGTAAACGATTCAGTGGAAGGCAGAGAGCCCACCCTGACGGCAGGACCCAGCCGGCCAGGTCTGGGGTCTCTATAAATAAATGATCTTGCCAGCAAGGTAGCCACATTTGTCCACAGCAGCTCCCCAGGCTTTCTGCTTCTCCTGCAGCCTCTGTGTTTAACGAAGCTGCCAGGGCTTTCTCTCCCCCAGGGGAAAAGCGACTGGCAGACCACGCTTTAATGGTCTTGCGAGTCAAATTTACTCACTCACATTCGTGAGGCCTGCTTTTGATCCTTCTTGTTTGAATAAACTTTGGTGGCCTCGGGGAACTTCTTTCAGTTCCCTGAATGCCAGCGATGATCTGTCTTGCTGTTAGGACTTTGCACATGCTGTTCCCTCTGCCTGGAACACTGCATGGGCAGCCGGCCTGCCTCCCTCCACTCCAAATACCTGCTTCACTCCCACTCGTTGTCAGCACCCATCCCGGAAGTCTTCTTTACCCCCTCCCCCCACAAACCTGATGCTGCTCCCACAACCCCCTGCACATAGACGTGTCAAGGGCTCATTGCCCACAGCACCAAGTCTGATATGACTCACCAGTGCTCTCCAGCACCCAGCTCGGGGCATAGTAGGTGCTCAGTATTCACTTGTTGAATGAATAAATGGAAACATTGTATTTAACCTGATGTACAGCTGTGGCCCGCACTGTGGGTTGGCTTCCTCAACTGCCATTTCTTCATTTCTTTCTTTCTTCCTTGCCTGCCTCTACTCTCTATAGAGGCTGGTTTGCTTTTCCAGCCTCCCTAGTACATAGAAGTGACCATGGGACACAGTCATGTCAATAAGATATCTGCTGGGGATTTCTGGGAAATTTTTTCCTTGTTTATAAAAGGAACTCACAGCTGGTGCTGTCTCCTTCTTCCTGCCTGGAACTGAGCTGTGATGCTTGGAGCTGCAGTAGCCATGTTTTAACCATGAAGGAAAGGCCAATAGAATCAAAGAGACAATAGTCTGGAAGTTGCTGAGCCACAGAACCAGAACAGTGGCTACTTGTCTCTAGATTTCTCCTTATTTGAGGAAAATGAATGCCTATTTAGCCCATTGTTAGATGGATTTTCTGTTATTTGCAGCTAATAGCATGCCTGATAAAATGTGTCTTGATGGTTGCCACCAGGGATGTAGGGAGAAGGAGAAAACAGTCGGGAGAGTGTACTCTTTAGCTTGTCAAAGAAGGAAGTTAACATTTGTTGAGTGCCGATCTGTCCCTGGTTATTACACTAGTTGCTTCATATATATGACATTTAACCTCACAGTTCATCCAAGTAGAAGTATCCTGTCATTACACAGATGAGGCAACAAAGGCCCAAGACCTACATGAATCGCCTTGGCTGGCAGTGGTAGAGTTGGGGTAGGGCCAGGGTCTCTCTGCTCCATCCCACTGCTGCCCTGAAGGGGAGAGTGGTAGCCTTAGCAAAGTCAGCCAAGTGTTATGGGAGTGGGAGCACCCGGGGGCTTGTCTCAAATCCAGACCTCCCCCCAGTCGACTAGGATTCTTCTAGCTCAACATCCTTTGTGTCTAGTAGCTACACTAGCTTTATAAATGCCCATCCATTTATCATAGGGATGGTCATACATCACTAATTTTAAAATGGCCACTGCCACTGCCAGAAACTTCCTGCAGAGAAACAAGTCCTTTGACTTCAGCTCAAGCATTTTTCTCAGCAGGGCTTGTGTCTTGGAGGTCCCCAGTGCCTGGGCAGGTGGTCCTCACTGCTTCCCTTTCGCTGTCCCCCGAAGCACCTCCTCTCTCTCTTCCCTACTCTAAGAGCCTCGTAATTTCATGCTTTGTCAGTCTCTACTCCTGAGAAAAACAAACAAACTTACAAACATAATTGCATCGAAGTGTTGGCTATTTAACTTGCTCCTTCTTTCAGGCCCCTCTTTCCCCCCACTGTCTAGCCCTGGTAGCTGGACATAGTGCTACTAATAAACACCCCAGCCCAGGCCCACACTGTCAGAACCGATCCTGGACTTTGGCTGGGCTGCACAACAGTCTCCTTGTCTGGTCCTACTTCGGGACTTGAGACATTGTGCCAGGCTCTGTGCTAACAGCCATATGACTTAAGCATTATGACCCCATTTTACAGACATGGGAACTGAGGCTCCTACCCAAGGTCATACAGGGAGGACTCAAATCCAAACCTGTTGGACAATAAAACCTAACTGTAAGACTTCCCTGGTGGCGCAGTGGTTAAGAATCCACCTGCCAATGCAGGGGACATGGGTTCGAGCCCTGGTCTGGGAAGATCCCATATACCACGTAGCAACTAAGCCAGTGCGCCACAGCTACTGAGCCTGCGCTCTGCAGCCCGCGAGCCACAACTACTGAGCCCGCGGTGAGACAACTACTGAAGCTCGGGCACCTAGAGCCTGTGCTCTGCAACAAGAGAAGCCACCGCAATGAGAAGCCCGCGCACCGCAATGAAGAGTAGCCCCCGCTTGCCGCAACTAGAGAAAGCCCGCGCACAGCAACAAAGACCCAACGCAGCCAAAAATAAATAAATGAATTAAAACAAAAACAAAAACAAAAAACAACTGACTGTAGTCTTCTTGGTAAGGGTGTTTCTCACCTGGTCCCTCAGCCATCTCCTTCCTGCTTCCTACTCCCCACCACCATTCCCAGGGAGCCTGAAGATTCCTCGTTAAGAGATTTATTCCTTGAGGCTGAAAGCATTTTGATTTTCAAGAGTCTCCATTAAAATGCAGAAGCCCCTGGGAAGTAAAGTCCCCTAAACCTTTATTTTACAGCACTGGAGTAGGGAGAGTTTCACGCACAGGTCCTGTGGGAGGACAACTAAGGGAGGGCCTGGGGGCGGGGAGGAGAATGAAAGTGTCTAATTGGCTCAGGGCCCCTTTCCCCTGGGGCCTTGATGAGCCTAAGGTTAGCTTCCTACCTGAGTCCCAGAGGCCCCAAGGCTGATCATTTCCAGTGAGCTACTTAGGGAGGCCAATTATGCTGAATGCCTTCACCTCCTTCTCATATTCTACTGTGGCTTCCAGAAGCCCTGAGCCCGGACTGCTGCGTTGAGAGGTGGAGCTGAAGGGCCACACACTCTCTCCTAACTACGGGACCCAAAGTCTGTGGCTCAGAGATCCGGGGTCCCTGCAAGGTGGGTATGAGCATGTGGTGTGTGCACATGCATGTGGGGAGGGCTTCAAATGCTACTAGCCCCCCTGGCCCCTGGGTTGTCATGGCAACCTTTCCTTGAACCAATCTCATGTTGGTCTGGGTGTTTCTGAAGGCAAGCCTTCCTGGCTGACGGTGCTGATTCAGGCTGGGCTGAGAGCCCCTCCAGATGAAGGGACCATTGCATTTCTGCTTTGACACCTCAGGCTTCCAGGACTGAACCTCGAGAATCAATATTTTTATTTCTGGCTCAGCGCGGAAAGTCTCTTTGCTGACCTGCAGGGATAAACCTACCCCTCGGCATTCTGGATCAGGGCCTGAAGGCAGATGACAAATGTCCCCTGAACTCGGAACGTCCCCTGGACTCCCCTTCACTGTCTCTCCCTCCCCTCGCTGCTTTGGTATGGGATCCACTGCTTTCTTTTCCTGCATATTTTCAGAAAATAGGAGGCAGGTTATCCTAATGAGGACTGAGGAAGAGTTCATCAACATGCCAGACATGGTGGTCGTACTTTACACGCCTCATTTACCCTCACTACGGTCACAGAAGGTGCAGACGAGGACTCATTTTACACGTGAGGGCACGGATGTTCCAGGAGAGGTAGCGGCTTGCCTGGGGTCATGGGGCCAGGCTGTAATAGAGCCCGGATGGGAGCCCAGTTTGTCTGATTGTGAAGCCGGTGCTAGAACCGCTAGCACACTGCCTCTCAGCCTCAGTCCTGAGAGCACTGTCTACGGTGAGTTGCATAAATCTAGCTGCAAGGAATATAAATGCAGCCCAGGATAGAGGTTTCTCCCTGTCACTGCCACTGGAAACCAACGTGTCTAAGTGTAAAAGGACCCCTCCAAGGATTTAATGATCTGGAAGAAGTATCAACCTGCCTCCTAAATAAAAAGTTCGCATTTTGTTTAAAATAGCAACGCAGTGATTTCCAAGCTTTTTAGACTTGCAGCGCTCTGTTGCTTTTGGTTGTTTGTTTTATTATTTCAAAATGTTTTAAATTTTATTTTTATCTTCCTGCAAAAAGCCCTCCTAGAATGTCAAATCTGGGAGCTCTGTGGGTTTTTTCTTCATTGGCATCACTCACAAGATGCAAAAGGAAGGGAAAAACTACCCACATTTTCCTTCTGGTAGAGGGAAGGGAAAAGACATGAGAAGTTCATGCAACGTGCGTGCAGCTAGAGGAAGAGGAAAACCCAAATGAGCCTTGCACCTTACCGGGGGTTACATCTACTGCCTCACTGCAGAGTGCCTGCCCCAAAGTGAGGCCGGCGCCCCCCGTCCACCCCACACCAGAGCCCCAGGACGGCGCCACTGTCCCCGCAGCCACTGCTGCCACCTGTTTTATTATTGTGAATATCCCTTTTGTAAAAGGGCATTTATCTGTGATATGAGATTCAACTTTAAAATGTTTGCTTTGAAGTCTTCATTGAACCCCCTTAAGACAACTGGAGATGCCTAAAGATATTACCTAAAGTAAGTGCAGCAGGTTACCCGATGTGTCCACTTCGTGAACATTCGTTGAGCTGTACACTTGAGATCTGTGTGCTTTTTTGTTTGTACGCTATAGTTCAATAAAAAAATTCCCTCAAGTATCAGAAAAATAAAAGAGTGAGGGCTCTGTCTGAATGGTGTGCAAATGAGAACAAGTGTGTGGGCGTCCGTGATCTCTGGTTTTTGGTGCAGCTGACGGGCTCTGATTTGGGGCCTCGCATATAGCTCTCAGGGCCTCTACATGTGCTGCCTCACCGCCACACCCTTGTGAAGAGCTTTCTCTTAGCAGCCTTCTGGAGATCCCGTGTCCCTGCCTTTCAGCTTCCAGGGGGTCAAAACATAGGGTTTGCACAGGGTCGACTATAAAGACCCCAGTGCCTGTGTGCATGCACCCACACGTGCAGGACACAGGTTGGCCAACAGCTCTGACAGCAATTAGGTGGTTTTTATTTGCATGGCGCCTCCAGCACATACTAGCTGTGTGACCCTGGGTGAGTTTCCTAACCTTTCTGAACCATAGTTTCTTCAGCTGCAGATGGAAGAGGATAATACTGCCCACATCGTAGGATTGCATAAGGAAGGATTAAATAGGATGCTGCATGTGAAGGGCTTAGCCCAGGACCTGGTATACAGTAAACACTAAAACCATGTATGGAATGTCTGGGGATGAGGCTCAGGCATCCAGTTTTTAACACGCCCTGTAGGTGATGCTGAGACACAGCCAAGGTTAAGAATTATACTCTGGGCTTCCCTGGTGGCGCAGTGGTTAAGAATCCGCCTGCCAATGCAGGGGACACGGGTTCGAGCCCTGGTCTGGGAAGATCCCACATGCCGCGGAGCAACTAAGCCCGTGAGCCACAACTACTGAGCTTGCGCGTCTGGAGCCTGTGCTCTGCAACAAGAGAGGCCGCGACAGTGATAGGCCCGCGCACCGCGATGAAGAGTGGCCCCCGCTCGCCGCAACTGGAGAAAGCCCTCACACAGAAACGAAGACCAACACAGCCAAAAATAAATAAATAAATAAATTTATAAAAGAATTATACTCTGACCTGGCTTCTGCCCCCGCCCTGCTGCACGATGGAATATCTAAAACGTTAATTCTCTTCGCTCCCTGTTTCACAGATTAGAGCAGAGGGCAGAGGGACCTGCCCTTTGGAAAGGGTGCATAGACGCCAGAGGAAAGTCATTTCTTCCTCTCCCCCACAGTCATTCACTGAATGTGTGCCAGTTGAGGTGTGAGGGAAAGACAGACAGATAGCCAGGTGTGATTCCTGTCCTTAGGGAGCTACCTGCTCACAGAGGAAATTGCCTGATGACACACACTGTGATGAAGGGGCACTGAACTCTTGGGCTCTGGTTCCAGCTTTGCCCCATCTGAGTGTCTCTGGGTCTTATTTTTCACATCTGTAAAGTGAGGGGGATGGACAGGGTGATTGCTGAGGTCTTTCCATCCCTGACATTCTATGAATGCATAATTTTATCCTTAAAAATGCTGTATTGTAAAACTCAACAATAAGAAAACAAACAACCTAGTTAAAAAATAGGCAAAAGCTCTAACAGACACTTCACCAAAGAAGATATACAACAGTTAAAATAACGAGATACCACTACACACCTCTTAGAATGGGCAAAATCCAAAACACTAACAACACCAAATGCTGGTGAGGATGCAGAGCAACAGAAATGCTCATTCATTGCTGGTGGGAATCAAAATGGTACAGTTACTTTGGAAGAAATTTTGGCGATTTCTTACAAAGGTAAACATACTTTTACCATACGATCCAGCAATTGTGCTCCTTGGTATTTACCCAAATAAGTTGAAAACATGTCTGCATAAAAGCCTGCAAGGGAATGTTTATAGCAGCTTTATTCATAATTGCCAAAATTAGGAAGCAACCAAGAGTCCTTCAGTAGGTAAGTGGATAAACTGTGGTATATCCAGACAGCGGAATATTATTCAGCATTCAAAAGAAATGAGCTATCAAGTCATGATATGACATAAAGGAAACTTAAATGCATATTACTAAGCGAAAGAAGGCAGTCTGAAAAGGCTACATACAGTGTAACTCCAACTATATGACATTCTAGAAAAGGCAAAATTATGGATGCAGTAAACAGATCAGTGGTTTCTGATGGTTAGTGGGAGGCAGGAATGAATAGGTGGAGCACAGAGACTTTTTAGGGCAGCGAAACTACTCTGTATGGTACTATAATAATGGATATATGCCATTATACATTTGTCCAGATCCATAGAATGTACAACATTAAGAGTGACCCCTAGTGTAAATGATGGACTTTGGGTAGTAGTCATGTGTCAGTGAGGGTTCATCAATTGTAATGTACCACTCTGGTGGGGATGTTGATAGCGGAGGAGGCTGTGCTTGTGTGGGGTGCAGGAAGTATATGGGAAATCTCTGTATCTTCTGCTCAATTTTGCTGTGAAACTAAAGATGCTCTAGAAAATAAAGTCTACTAAAAAACAAAAACAAATAAAACACCATATTGTGTATGGTTAAGAGCATGTACTTTTGAGCCAGACTGTCTGCGTGTGAGTCCCAGCTCTGCCCCCTCACTAGCTGTGATCTACAGCAAATGAGCTAAACATTCTGTGCCTTCATTTCCTCATCTGTAACATGGGTATAATAATATGCCTGCTTCATGGTCTTCTGTGAGGATTAAAGGAATTAATAAATCTAAAGCATTTAGCACAGTGGTTGGCATATAGTAAGTACTCAATCAGTACTAGCTACTATTAAAAATGTGAACCTCTTTAAGAGCTGATTCCATTCGATCAGCTGTTGCTACCATTTGGCCATAGCAATCCCTTGCACTCAGGAGACACAATCAAATGCCTGGCAGAATGGAACTTCTCTCCTGTACATTGGGGTAGAAGATCTTTTTCAGAGCTAGAGCTTTCAAGCCCACGCATGCTCTGAGGCCCAGAGAAGATGCCTCTTAATGGGACCATGCCAATGGATCAGGCAGGGAAAACAGCAATGTACCTACATTTCATTTGCCTGAGTAACCTGGCAGATTCCCCCTGTCCCCCTTCTTTCCTTCACCAACCAAACACTCTTCTGTTTCTGATGTCACTCTGGGGAAGAAACCTCAATGATTAACAAAGATTCGTGTTCAAGTTTGAGGTGATCTTATCTTTGACCACAGCGTTTGCTGTGGTGCTCCCGTGAGCACCATGACATTTGAGAGATTAGTTTAGAACCACTGACAAACTTTGACATTTTGTCGCATACTTATAATGCATTTAATGTTTATTGGACATTCTCCCCAATAGTTCTAATGGCATAATTGTATTTGGAATTTACACATATGCATTTCAACACAATTAGTTTGCATTGCAATTTAGGATTTTTTTTTTTTAAAAAAAGGGCCTAAGAACCTTAAATGATATATATTGCTTTCAGATAAGGAATGAGCCAGGTATTAATGTACTTAAGAACAGGTACTATAGTTGACCTTGGCCAAAAAGGGTCACTTGGCCACCACCTGTAGAGACCAAGAAGTGAGTGCCCCTAATAGGCAACTCCAGACACTTTCCCTTCCATAGAAGATACGTTTGCGTCACCATTTCATTGATAATGATAACTGCGATAGAGGACACCCTATCTCAGGGGATGTTAAAGTCTGCCAAGGGCTTGCATGAACGTTAAATTACCTCGTTTAACCCTCACAACAGTCTTGGTAAAGGAATCTGAGGCTCTCAGAGACCAAGGTGGGAGCCCAAGGTTTTTCAGTTGGTAATAGGCACAATTTGGACCCAGCTCTTAGGCTTCAAAGCCACGCTCGATCCCTTAAGTTTTAACACTTCCTCCCTTCGCTGGCTGTAACTGGTGGCTGGAGTTGCACATCTAACAGCCCACCTCTTCCTTCCCGGCTGAAAGGTTCAATTTATTTAGTTCCGGTATCCACACCGCCTCCAAGCGACGAGGCCAGTCACCATCAACCCAGCACCCTGGCCAGGGATTGGTCTAGTGGTGAGCATGTGACTAAATCTGGCCAATGAGTTGCGAGGGGATGTCTAAGGAAGGGGTTTACCTGACCTTAAAAATTGAGTGCAGAAGAAACTATCTTCTTCCGCTGATGGGCAGAGCTCTGTCTTTCCACGGTTTTATTTTGATTCCTATTTTACTGATCATGATCTCTCTTAAAGAGCACCCGGCTAACTTCCTTTGACTTGGCCTGTGGGCCTTGGCTCATCTCTGATGACACCGAGACTGGGTCTGCGGTTTGATGGCGCTTGGCTGCACTGGCCCAAGGCAGGGAGCCTACCCCAGGGAGAGGGTGCAGCTGTCCCCTGTCGGATGAGCCTGAGTGGCTGGCCCAGTGGGAGCATTTGTGGACTCAGGCCCCCCCAGTTGCTCTCAGAGGAGGCTGGCAGCGAAGCCCCCGACCACACATGCGCTTTACTCCAATGCTTCAGGAACAGCGCGGGGGAGGGGTGACGGGCAATGATGACTCCTTAAGCGGAGTTTTCTCTGTGAGACCATGATTACTAAGCACTGTGGCTTGGAAAAGCCCTTTCTTCTTTGAGAGACCAAGTCCCAAGTGAGAAACCAAGAATCAGAAACGAAGTTTTTACACATGGACATTAACTCCTTAGTTTCTAGTACCTTGGCCAGCTTCCCAAATGGGTTTAGTAAATCGTAACTGGATGGGTAACATTAACAGCACAGAATGAGTACATGGCATTTCTATTTTCAGAGTGAGTCTTCTGTTGCTCCCTTTATTCTTCTGTCAACCCAGTGGACAAGGTAAGGAAGGGATTACCAACCAGTCACATGACACTGGGAAATACCTTTATGTGTACCTACCCAACCATACCCAGGCTCTGGGTTAAGTGCATCATATGTGGTCTTGCTTAGTTCTCACGGTGACCCTATTCAGCAGGAAGTCCTACCTTCACTTTACCTCAGAGTATAATGAACCTCAGAGAAAAGCATAAATCCTGGGGCTGGGATTTGAATCGAGCCCCTGCCACCTATGTCACATGATATTTCTGGGTGTCCTTTTCCTTAGATAGAAGATAAAAGGGTTGTAATATGGACTCTCTAAGGTCAAGTTTAGTTCAAACTCTATGATTCTATGAATATTATCCTCTGCCTTTGAAAAATGGAAACAAAGCATAGAAATTATCTTTGTTCGGGGCCACATAAGAAGCTGGAGGTAGGTGAGCCCTCTCAAAACAAGGTCTCTGGGCTCCCTTCTCATTGCTCGATGAACAGGCAGTGGGAGTGGCTCCCAGTCTTAGGGAGTTGAGATCAACATGCCCCACATCCATCTGGCTTCACTGCCCTTGTCTGTCTAGCTTCCAGGCAGTCTTCATTGCTGTCAGTATCTCATCTCTTTAAAAAAGGTCCAGCCTCTCCTCCCAGGCAAGCAGTGGCCTGAGCCTCTGACCTGGGCTGGGTTCAGACCAAGGCTGGACACCTTTGTTGGGGAAGATTCAAACTATAGCATCCAAGAGCTCCCTTGCTCAGCCCTTACTTGTGCTAAGCACTGTTCCAAGTGCTTTATAGGCAGTACCTCTTTGTATATTTACATATTTATTATTATTATTATTTTTTTTAAAGGATATTTATTTTACTTTTTTTTTTTTAAAGGAATTCCTTTATTTTTATTTTTTATTTATTTATTTATTTTTGGCTGTGTTGGGTCTTCGTTTCTGTGCGAGGGCTTTCTCCAGTTGTGGCAAGCGGGGGCCACTCTTCATTGCGGTGCGCGGGCCTCTCACTATCACGGTCTCTCTTGTTGCGGAGCACAGGCTCCAGACGCGCAGGCTCAGTAGTTGTGGCTCACGGGCCCAGTTGCTCCGCGGCATGTGGGATCTTCCCAGACCAGGGCTCGAACCCGTGTCCCCTGCATTGGCAGGCAGATTCTCAACTGCTGCGCCACCAGGGAAGCCCTATTTACATATTTAAATCTTTATAATACCCCTATGGGTTGGGTATTACACACACCCCCACACACACCCACACCCCATTTTAAAGATGATGAAATTGAGCACAGAGCCGTTAATTAACTTGCCCAAGGCCACACAGTGTGTGTCAGAGACGGGGACAGTCTGGTTCCAGAGTCCATGCTCTTTGCCACTATGCTCTACTGCCCTGCACGATGCATTAACCTTAGACCAGGTAACTAGATGAAAACCTTGTATATGGATGGCCATGGATGACAACCTGAGACCCCAAGATAATGAAGAAGTCTGGGAGAGTTAGGGCTGGGCAATGGAGTCTCAGGAGACCCCCTGGAGCACTGAAACTTTGACCTATGGGAGGAGGGAACAAGTTTTTGTAGGACACCTGCTCCTGTGCTTGAGAGGAAGAGGCCTGGGGCACCAAGCTGATTTGGATAAGAGTCCCTGACAAGTAGAGAAAGGTTGATTCTGATGGTTTCTCTACCTATCTCGTAACACTCCCTAATTCTCCTTTGCACAGTTGTAATTATTTAGTTAATTAGCTAATTATTCTCTCACCAAAGAATTGGGCCAGCCTCGTTCAGGATTGTATTGCCACAGCCCTGCACATACAATCAAATATTTGTTGAGTGAATGAATGAATGAATGAAGAAATGAATGAAAATCCGGCCCTGTGATCTAAAGTATACTTTCAGTCAGAGCTCTTGGGAAGGTTATTGAAGGGAAGGGCACAAAAATAACAAGCTGGCGTTTGAGGAAGTATTTGAAAGGAAAGGCAGGCTTTAAAAGGGAGGAAGGAGAGGATTAGGGAGGTGTATTTAAGAGATACAGAAACACCGGCAGGAGGCAAGGGTAGGGAAATGTGGGCATAAAACCTGAAAGGGAGCCTGTGAGCCTGGCCAGGGCTACCAAAGACGCCTTGTCCAGAGGCCTCCCTCTGCAGGACTCACAGCCCCCCTCCGAGCCTCGTCCTGAGGCCAGCCCCTAGATGCCTCCCTGTAACAGCGGTGAGTTCTAATTGTAAATGTTTTATCTTCATTGCCCAAGGACAGCACAGCAGATCCCCCCAGGTTCCGAGTGTGGGGAACTTTTCTGCTTCTTGGGATGAGTTTCTGTTAGCCTGGCCTAGAGACAGGTACAAAGCTGGGAGCTCTTTGGAAGGCACCCTTGGGCCAACTTAGGGCAGTGTGCTTAGAAAAGCAGGTGTCAAAACCTGGCCTGGATTGCCTGGAGCTGGAAGAGCTTTCCTAGAAGTGAAAATACCACCCCTGCCCCCGACACTGGGGCTCACACAACAGCCCAGTCATAGGGCCCCCTTGGCTCCTTCCCACACCTCTCTCTAGCACACCACCAAAATTGTTGAGTGTAAGAGGAAATGCCACCTCCCGCAGAAAACCTAGGGGACTTTTTTTTTCCCTTCAATAAACATTTGCTGAAATAACTTTTTATTGGTGGTTGTTTTAAAACACAGAGCATAAAAAGAGTCCTGAGAATTATTCCCATCATAACTTTTGTTCAGCTAGATCTGTGTCATCAGTGTGGGCCTCAATTTCCTCATCTATAAAATATGGTGCCCCTTCCTCACTTCAATATTCTGCAAGTGTGCGCTGTACAAGGAGTGACTGATCATTACATTCTGCTCAGCATCTGTTTGATGAATATTCTTTAAGTGCCAGGAGCGCAGACTGCTTTTGACATTATTGGGGATACAAAACAAATGATTTTCTGGTCCCTGCCCATCACTTATTTAAGTGTCCATTAAATGCCAACTATACAGTCAGTATACGGTAGGTGCTATAGGAGTTTTAAAAATGTAAGATGTTGTTTCTATATCTAAGGTAAACTCAAGCACATTGGAATGACACTGCATGTATGAAATAAAGAGAACATTTTAACATAGCATATGATTACTGTTAGATGGGCAGGGATGTGCTACTTAAGGTTGGAAGAGGGAGAAATCACTCTGGGTTTGACAGATCTAAGAAGGCTACCTAACAGTAGGGCTTGGGTTGGCTAAAACTTAATGTTGATGGTGATGATTGTGGTGATGATGATGATGATGAATACAGCCAAATTTATTGAACTCTTAGCATGTGGCAGGTATTGATAGGGTGCTTTATAAGTATCACATTTAATCCTCATATCAACACTCTAATGTAGGCACCATTATTTTCCCCATTTAGCAGTTGGGGAAACTGAGGTCCAAACATTTTATCTGGGAATCCGACCAATACCATAGTAACACCTTCTAGGTTTGGGGGAACAGGGATTAAGAAGAAAGGAAAGAGTGGAGAAGGGTCCTCAATCCCTCTAGAAGCAGCATTCTGTGGGTGCTAAGTGGAAACATCTTCATAGCATAATGTCTACATTTTCAGATTAAACTCCCTCTTTTAAGAATGACTTGAGACCACTTGAATATATATCCCTATGTTTATAATGTACTTTCTAGATCTGAACAAATACAGTGGACTCATCTCAGATTTTCTCTATGTTACATTTAACCATACAACAACCGATTTTGGCTTCCATGGCAGTGGGGAAGCCCACTCCTGTGTTAAGGGAGAGGGGATCTGAGGGACCCTGAGGTTCTGTGCTTCTATCTGTGCCTTCCTTTCTGCTGTCTTCTGGGGTACTCTCTGTCTGCTAAATTCTTTGCCTCCTCTTATATCCCCAGTTTGTTAATTATCAACATCTCCTAAGACTGAGTCCTAGGCCAGCTTCTGTTTACTCATTCGTTAACTCAAAATTTGTTAATCACCTACTATTTGAAATTTAATATTTCTAAAGATCATCTTTAATCTAAAGGAGTTTGGTGATTCTACCTACAATCCTGGTGTCAACTTCAGGGAGCACCTATATATATGGATGACTTACACAATGACATCCCCACATGGACATTTCATCTTCTCCCAGGTGTTTTCAAGACATGTTTTGAAACATAATATTCTGGGAGCAGAATGAATCAGCATCTCCCTGGATCACTCAAGTCCTCATTTCCCCATTTTAATGAATATCATCTGTCTTCCTGGCCCTCTACTCTGTCATCTTTATGGGCACGGATGATATCTTCTTTTTGCTTTGCCCCCTCAAATAGGGTGGCACATAGCAAACATTCAAACAAGGTTGTCTGACTAAATTATTTAAATGACTAACCAAACCCTGAACTGTAAGAAAGCAGCTCAGTGTAGTTCTGTATTCAGTTTCAGATGGTTGAGTGGCATTTGATGGATGGGGCAAGAATAATAAGCAGATAAAATTCTACAGTGTCAGTTCAGCAGCCTTTTATAAGTTTGACTTTGGGCCATTTTATTCATGATTTTTTCAGCCTTCTTTGGTGGTAAGAGGCAGAAAACCCTCAAACTACCTTAGTAAGAAAGAGAAAGCGGATGTATTGACTCCATCACCATGAAGTCCAAAGACCAATTCAGCATGTTCTCATGGCATGTTAGGTTCAGGAACTCAAATGATGATGTCATGGTTTTTCTGTCTTTACGTGTCTTGGCCCTCTTTTCCTCTGTGTGTTGATCCCATTCTCAGTCAGGCTCTTGTCACATGATAAGAAAAATGGCCCCCAACGGCCACAAACTACATCCTTACACTGATGTTTAAAGGAAAGAAGCTCCCCTCTTCCTTAACATTCACATATCAAATCTCAGGGAAGACTATGATTGGCTCTGTTTGGGTCATGTGCCCATCCCTGAACCAATCACTGTAGCTTTGGAAATGGTCTACTTTAATTGGCCAGCTGAGGCCACACACCCACACTTGGGTGGGGATGATGAGGCGCCAGGATTGACATCCTTCCAGGGCCTCAGGGAGAGGGAGAGTAGTGGTTTTCCAAAGAAAGGAATGCTGAGGAGAACAACATACCTCCACTACACCCCTCCTCTCCTAACCCCACCTGGCCCAGCATTTTAACTAGAGAATTGTGTTAGGAGATTAAAGAGAAGATGCTGGGCTTTCCCCAGAGATGGCTGTATTTCCAAGGGTGCTGATTTATTATTAAACCTTTAGACATGTTGTTTTATAAAAGTCTCATTGGTGGTTATTGGAAGAGAAGCAGTTCTGTTCCCAACTCAAATTTTCTTCTCAAATACTTCAGTCATGAATATATATACATACATATATATGGGAAATTTTAAAAACTTTAAAACAGACCTCCCCACAAAATTACTACCATGTATCTTCTCCTCCTACCCTAAGGGAGAGAGTGGAAATCTCATTTCTCCTGGTCTCTCCTGGTAGATATTTGATTGAGCGAGGGAAGAGTAGGAGGAAGAAACTATCATAAACAGGTCTCCATAATTTGCAGACTATATAACAGCTAGTCTCAACTTCTTGTTTGATTTTGTGGTACCATCCTGCCCTTCACCTAAGAATTCTCTGTGGCATTTTTTTTTTAATTAGCAAATTTTAAAAACCCTGTTTTTGAAAAATTTGTGATAACCCCATGGATCACCAGGGACACTGAAAGACTGATATTGAGATTGGCTTTGTTTATACAAGAAGCTGCAAAATCAAATGCCCCCAGAGGCTAGGCAGACCATGTAAATGCCCTGGCAGGCTGGGTGGAAACTGTGTCAAACTGGGGTGTTTAAGTCCCATGCAAGGGGGCAGCTTCAAGTGGGCTACGGCCCATTGTTGCCATTAGGGAGTGCATGATGTGGCAAATATTAACTGTTCACTAATATGTAGTTCCCTTCTCCTCCTGGTACATAGGAGGACTGAACTTCCCTGCCTCCTTGAAATTAAGGGAAATGGCCATGTGACTTGTTTTGGCCAATGAGATGTAAGCTAAAGTGTTAAGTGTTACTCCAGGAGGAAATATTTAACTGCTGGTGCCTGGCCCTCTCTACCTCTCTCTCTTTCCATGCCATCCTGGCCAGGGATACACTTGCTGCTATGGAGGTGCCATACTGAGCCACCACCTGCAGGACAGCTGCCTTGAACAGTCACCTCAATCCACAGTTGTCTTGTTAGGGTGAGAAATAAACCCTTATCGTGTTAAGCCACTGAGTTTTGGAGGATGTCTGCTACTGCAGCATAACCTGTCCTAAACTGACTTTTTTTTTTTTTTTTTCTGGAGGAAGAATCTAGTCCTTTCGATTTTTTTTTTCAGGAAATAACTTTTTAATTTTACATTGGAGTATAGTTGATTAACAATGTTGTGTTCATTTCAGGTGTACAGCAAAGTGATTCAGTTATACATATACATGTATCTATTCTTTTTCAAATTCTTTTCCCATTTCGGTTGTTATATAATATTGAGCAGAGTTCCCTGTGCTATACAGTAGGCCCTTGTTGGTTATCCATTTTAAATATAGCAGTGTGTGCATGTCAATCCCAAACTCCCTAACTGTCCCTTCCCCCCACACCCGTAGCCATAAATTCATTCTCTAAGTCTGTGAGTCTGTTTCTTAAACTGACTATTATATGTCACCTGACTTTGATTTTTTTTCAAGAGAATAGAAATCTAGATTTTTGTGTGTAATCTTCAAGTTAAAAAAAAAAAGAATTTGGCCATCAAAGCCAAGTTCAGCCTGGCAGCTGCTAGTTTGCAATTTTTGGTCTACACAGTTTGAGTAGAGAATGGAACAATTAACAAATGATTTTTCTATTGTGCAACAATCCTGTCTGAACTCCTACAGTGCTTATAGTCGGTGTCACTTAGTAGCTTTTAGTTACTCTTGGTCTAGGTGTTTATTAGTGTTCAAGTTATTCTTCCTAACTAGATGGGAAATGGGGACAGGTGAGGAATCATGTCTTAAAGTTTGTGTATCTCACAGGCACAAAATATAGTTTCCATAAATCCTAGCATAAGGACTAGTCAATTGGTTGTTTACTCAGAACTACCACTTCCTCCATTGATACTGAGAAACAGGTGTGGGGAATTAATTATTTTACCTTGCTGGTTCACTTTTTCCTGTTTGTAAAAAGGTTGGGATTCATCAATGTCCATTAAGCTTTAAAAGGCAATATCTAAATAAGTCAGAGACACAAAACCCAGTGTATTAATCAGAACTTTTCTAGTTGCAAGTAATAGGAAACCTAAATTCAAACTGCCTTAGGTAAGATATAATTTCTATAATATAGAAATTATATTATATTATATTATATTATATAAATATGGTTTCCTATAACTAAAAACTCTAGAGTTAGGGATGATATCAGGCATGTCTGGATTCAGGAACGCAGACAACGACATCTGAACTTGATCTGTCTTCCTCTCCGTTGCTTGGCTATACTCTTCTCTACTCTTCTTTGCATTAGCTTCACTCTCAGTAGACCCTCTCCACGTGGTAGCTTGGGGCATTTTCAGGTCCAGCTTCTCTTCCTAGCAGATCCACAAAATTCCTAGTGTCATCAGACTCGGACATATGGCAATCTCTGAGGCAGCCCATTGGCCAGGGCTGGATGTATTAATTGGGACTTTTTTAGTTGCAAGCAATAGGAAACCTAAATTTAAACTGCCTTAGGCTGGGTCACTCGTCCATCCCTAAGAGCCAGTGGTAGATCAGCTCCAACCAGCAAGGCAGGGAGAAGCAGACTAATGTCAACATAAATGGGCCAATTTATGGTCTCTCCCTCCAGCCGCTTCCAGGGGCAATAACTACGGGGAGGGGCCTAGTAGGGGGCAATGTGGCTGGAGGTCTTGAAGCTGTGTTTACATAGCATTTTATATAAAATTAAAAAGCATCCATATCAAATAATGGAGGAGACCTAATGGATATTATAGGGAGACTGAAGGGGCTAAAGACCTCCAGGTTACCCCTCGGTGCCCCCCCTGTAGTATATTTAATTTGTGAGTGAAGCAAAGGCCCAGTCAGCCTGCTGGTGGCCCAACCACGTCCAAAGGCAGCCCTGGAAGGATTGCTCTAACCACGCACACTAATTATTGGTTCCTACACATAGACCAGTGTAGTTTTTCCAAAGTCCCAGACGAAGACGCATAAAGGAACATTGCCTCCATTCAGTGTTTTCTTCCATATAAACGTCCAATCCTGAGGCTCACGGGGGAAACATTGTAAGGCGGTTTCATAGTACCCAGGTTTGATGTTTCTGCTGTAGTAAAGGTGTAGTTGGCCTTTCTGGGGCTGAGAGTCATGTTCTTCCACAAGACTGTCAAATTACTACTCATTTTCCACTACCTTCTTTCAGGACCTTACTTTCTTTTTACTTGCTAACTTCAATGCTTCAAGGGAGAGAGCTGACAGTGAAGGTGAAAATGGTCAGTCGATGTCATTGGGACCTGCTCTGTCTTTCCCTCTATAAGACCAGTCCTCTGATCCAGAAAGATTTCCCTGCACTGGGGCAGTAAGAATAGGAGCTCACTGTCCTCAAATTGAAGAGACCTGCTCACCGGGCTCTGCTCACTTGCTTCCATCGGTCTCAAGGCTGGTTGTTTCTTTCTCTCTGAGCATCTGCACTCCAAGAAGGCATGAACTTTTTCTTTCACTTCCTTTCTTCTATGGGTGATGATCTGACATCACTCTGAGAAGGAGGCTGAAGGTCACTGAATATAAACACTGTCACTCCTCCCTGGCTGAGGCAGAAAGGCAGGGGGTTGGCTGAGCAACCAGGGGGTCTGCAGGAAGGAGATGCAAACCAGAATGCCAAGGTCTCAGGTGCCACATGTGTGCTTGAGGGCTCGGTGTCTCTGTGCCTTTACATACTGAAGGCACCGTGGAGGACGCATTTCCTCTGGAGTCACCCTTAACCATCTGCCACGCTTAGGAGGATGAAAGGTAGGAGTTCAGTTGGCAATGGAAGTTGTAAAGGGAAAGAAGGCCATTCGGGGTGGGCTGAGGGCGGCGGCTGCTCACACGGGTGTCCGCCCGCGCGTCCGTGAGCGGAAAGGAGAAGCCTGCTGGAGTGTGATAAAAAGCCCAGGGGTCAAACTGTGCAAGCCACGGGGAAAGGGAAAGGGGTGGGGGGCTCAGGCTGCAGTCCAAGGAGGGCAGGTCTCTTGCAGTGAACCACCCCAGGGCTTAAGGGCAGCTGTGGTGGCCAGGTGGGCTAGTAGGCGGGGGGAGAGGCACCCAAACGCCTTGATCCTCTGCCCATCCTTCTGCCCAGAAAAACGAAACAGGCTTGCGAGATCATTTCCTCACTCAGTGCTGAAGTGTCCAAGGATGAAAATGTGTTGAAATCCTCTCTCTCTCTCTCTCTCTCTCTCTCTCTCGGTTTGGGAAAAAAGAGCTAAGGACTGAGGAAGATGGTTCAACACAGGCTACGTCTGCTTCCAGGGCCTTTTGACTTGTCCGGCCGCCACCTTCTCATTGCTCTCGGCCCGAGCTGTGTCTCGGGGTGGAAGCCGGGCGGCTGTGCGCTGGGGATGCTCTTACATAACCGCCCGCCGCGTCCTGCTTCCTCGCGCGCTCCTGCACCGCCGGCTGGGAGAGCCGGGGGCCGCGATGGAGTCAGGGCCGCTGCTGTGGGGCCGGGGCCGCCCCCGCGGGGAGCGGACCGCGAGGAGCCGCGGGAGGAGGGCGCGAAATGCGGCGGGGGAGGTGAAGGTCAGTGGGTGTGAAGCGCTGGATCCACCCCCCCCTCCTCCCCTGTCCCCTCCTTCCCTTCCTCTCCGTCCCCCTCTGACGTCTGGAGCTGGCAGCTCGGCCGGTTCCGCATTCCCGACCCCTCCCCGCCGCCCAGGGGCCGCTATATAGCCGGGGCTGATGCAACCCGTCCCGCCGCCCGCCACAGCCTGCGGGAGGGACGCTCGGCGGCCGCGACGGGGGGGCGCTGGCGGCGGCGGACGCTGCAGCGGCGGCGGGGCTGGCGCCGCGGCGGCTCCCGGGCCGGGACGGGCCTGGGCACCGGGCGGAGCTCCGCGGCCGGGCGGCAGCGGCGCTGAGCGGGCACGGCGCCTGCAGCCGGGTCCCGGTCTCGGGGGCGCCGCCTCCGCCCGCGGCTTCTGCTCGGTGGGTGCGAGGGCGCGCGCTGGGGGCGCCGGGCAGGGCTGGGTGGGGCGCGCGGGCCGCGGGCACCTGGGACTGCCTCCCCCGCGCGGGCGGAGAGCGCCGGGCCCCGAAACCCGAGCCCCGCGGGGAGGCTCCCGCAGCCCCGGGACCCCGCGCTGCCCCGGAGGGGGACGCTGCAGTCCGGGCCCCTCCCGCCAAGGGTCCGCGAGCCGGTGGCTTCCCTTTGGTTCCCACCCTGGGACGGGCGGCTCCGTCCGCTCCCGGGGCAGCCGAGGCGCTCTCTCCGTTTCCCTCCCGTGCTCTCCTCCCCCGTCCGTTTGCAGGGAGGTGCTCTCCTTGCGCGGCGGGGAAGGCGGGTGAGTGGGGGAGAAAACTGCCCGGGGAGACGAGCCGCGGGGTGGAGATGGAGGGTGAAAGGCCAGGGAAGTGCAGGGTGCTGGTGGTGGAGGGATGACAGGGACCTGCTGGCAAGTCGCGCCCGCCCCACCCCCGTCGCAGGGAGGAAGCACGGCCCCCTGAGGACCTGGAGGAAGGCACTGAGAAGGGCTGGGGCTCTCCATACAATGAAGAGGGCTTCTCTCAGGGCCATTCCCCCTCTGGGAGGGGGTCTCGGGGTGGCCGGGTCCCCTTTGGTCTCCCCCAGCTCCCAAGCCAGGTTACATAAGGAGGCCAGCCGGCTCCTCTAGGTAACCAGCCCCTCCTCTCCGGCCCAGCCCAGTTCAGACAGCTGTCTTCTGCCCGCCCCCCCGCCACCACCAAAAGGAGCCTGAGCAGCTGTGGACCCCTGACCCTGCGGTTGCAGACCCAGGTTTTGCCTGGGTCAGTGGTGGCGTAGGGGGGACAGGGAGGCCCTCGCACCTCTGCAGGGATGGATGGGCCATCCCTGCGGCTGGAGATGGAGAGGCTGGTTAAAGAGCTCAACTGACCCCTTGGGTCAGCTCCCGTAGCAAAATTGCCTGACCCTTGCACTGGGCCTCTCCCCCCCACCTCCCCGTGTATCCAGGGCATTGGGCTGTGGCCTGACCACATGTGCTCAGGGCGGCTGGGCTCAGGTCTGCCTCTCTAAAAAGGGCTTGCAGGCTGTGTGGGTGTGTGTTCCCAGGTTCAAATCTTCGTGGACTCCTCAGGGTCTTAGTTTGAGGAACTGTGAGAAACTGAAGCTTTGAACCATGCTTGGGTGCCTGCTTGTCCTTTAAGGCCTTGCAGTGAACTGTGTTCACATGTTATCTCCCTTCCCCCCAACCTCCCTTCCCTGAGGGTTTTTTAAAACACCTCCCACTGTTTTCATCTTTCCAGCCAATCTGGCTGCAGTTTGGATGGACGCCTTATCTTCCGTTGCAGGTTTCTAGGGGAGAGTTTAACTAGGTATCAGGTGTGAGCATGGCTCTGATTTTATATAAACCTGACGACCGCGGAAGAGAAGCAAGATCTATTCTCGTGCCTCTGGCTGGTTAAGGTTTTGCCTTGTTTAAAACAGGGAGGACGGATTTCTCAAAGACTCTTCTGTTCCCCTTCTACTTTGGCTTTGGTTCAGAGTTGCAGGCAGCTCCAGATTTTCCTGAAGAGCTGGGCGCTGTGAGAGCTGAAGGGCAGCTGGAAGGCATGGATGTGGAGGCTTCTGACTTTTCTCCTGGGTGGGCTGCAGCCACCTCCAAGGAGATGTGTTGATAACTGGTAACAGTGTCCCCTAAGGAAGAATCTGGACAAGGATCTCTCCCTCACTCGCCGCCTGGTTTTTGCAGTCACCAGCATCTGTCGTTGCCTCCCCAACCTGTTTGCAGGATGTGTGGGCATCTTTTCCAACCTGCAGAAAACTCGGCAGAAGGCTGAGAAGGGCTAGGCTCTCCAGGCCTTGTTTGTCGTGGGGCTGCTGGTGTTGCGACCATCCCTCGCACAAGTGTCTCTGTTTCCAGCTCTGTTCTGGAAGAAAGGGGCCAGTGCAGACTCTAGGTTGGCCTGCTCTGTATTCATTCAGCCCCAGCTCAACTTGAGCGATCAGAGCCAGGGCTGAGGGCAAGCTACATTCTTTTCTGCTTTTCTGCTGCAGGATGCAGTTTGCTTTTTTTCCATGTGAATGAATTATGTTAGAAACCGAAATGGGAGGAAGAGAAAAATAGAGTGAGTGTATATGGGTATGTGTGTGTGCATACCTATATAGGCAGGGGGAGAGCAGCGGGCACATTATTTTTCCATTTTCCTTTAATTAAGGCTCTGTGGAGGTGTGTTTGAAAACAGAGGGTCTCCTATGCCTTTGAGGAGGGTGAGAACGCTGTTTTGGCTGCGTCCTGGGCCATATGCAGTGTATGGTGGCCAATGAAACTGGGCCTGGCTCATTCTGTTGCTTGTCTTGGCAGTCGGTTCTGTGGCTTGTGTTACCAGCTCTGGAACTTACGGGCTGCCAAGCTCCGTGTGCCTGTGTGTGCGTGCACATACGTGTGTGCGCGCGCTTGCTCTTGCGCGTGTGTATGGTTTGGCCTCCCAAAGCTCAGCAGAGACAAACGCGTTAGCGACCCCCGGTTGGAATTTTCAGCCTGTGTTTCTTTACACTCATCGCTGCGGGAGGCCCGGCCAGAGCCCACCGTTCTGGGTTTTTTTCAGTCTGTTTTCTTGCTGCAGCCCTTGGGATTCCATTTGTGGAGCTCCATTTCCAAAGCTTTAACTGGTCAATGGCATATTTTTTAAAAATGGCCAAAGGATCGGTCACATTCTGTGTGTGTGTCTGTATTATGTATGATGCTGTGAACTCCTGGCACCAAGGAACAGAGATGGGGTGAGGTGGGAAGAGAGTCTAGAAGTCTGGCCCACTGGCAGTTCTTTCCCAGCTTATTCTCGCTGCTCAGGATAAGGATCCTGGCAGAAATGACTTACTGTGTTTTTATTGAGCACCTACATTAGGCAGGGGAGAAAGCTGTGTTTACAGGCAGGGCTTGTCAAAAGCATTTTCCTGGTCTCCAGGGAAGAACCTTTCTTGGGGAGAGGTTCCAGTTTCTTCTATGGCTGGGATGGCTATGGAGGGATCAGGCTGTGTCGGTGGCTTCTCATGACACCCACCACCTCGCATTCTCTTATGAAGATCTGAGGAGTGACTCCTTCTAAGCAGTGCAGGATTGCAGTGGATTGAAGGACACAGGAGATGCTGGCGCTCTGCTTCTGGAGGCGGGCGTGGAAACCCAGCCAGCTGGGAGTGCCCTGTTGCCAGTGATCTATGCAGTTGTGTTCTGGCCTGTGAGATGGAGGAGCACTTAGGAGAAACTGAGGCAGAGGGCAGGTGCTGGGTCTCATTTCCGCACCTTTGTACCCAGCCCTGATCTGCCACCTGTTGTTTCTATTCTGCAATAACTGCCTGGTTGCAGGATGGTCCTGCCTCCTTGAGATTTAGAGTTGGAAAGTGGGAGAGCAGAGAATTCTCTGGGCTGGATCCCCAGAGAATCCTCCGGGGATCCTCCTCGTGGCCATAGGAACGGGAGATCGGTGTTAGGTGGGAACTGGGAACTGTGCAGAAGGGACCTTGAGGGGTCATCAAGCACTGGTGTTGCTCCAGGAAGGAAGGCCCTTGAAGCTACACTGACTTCACACTCACCAAGTGCAGGTGCTGTTCCAGGTGCTTTCCAAGTATTAACGAATTTAATCTTCTCGGCCTTACAGGGCAAATAATGTTATTAGTCCCATTTTGCAGCTGAGGAAAGTGAGGCACAGAGAGTCTCGGGAACTTGCCCAAGGTCACACAGCTAGTAGGGGCAGAGCTAGGATTCACACTCAGATGATCTGGCTCCGGAGTTTCCACTTTAACCTGCCTCACTGTTCTGCCTGCAGAGCTGAGCCAGCCCTCGGAGATGGTCTTTCGCTGCTTGCCCTTTTCTCCATCTTGGAGCTTTCACCATCCTTTTGCTCCCTGCCTCCTGGATCTCCTTGTCTTTTGGAAGCTGGTTGACCTGCATCATTTCAGATTCCAGGAGAGAGGTCACCCCAGGTGATTCCTTAGCTCCAGGAACAGATTTGGTGTTTAATTCTCCAAGATTCATGATGGTTAGTACTATGCTCTGTGATGACTGGTCTGACACCTTTCTGCCCTCTCTGTCCCCCAGCCCCTGCCATGGACTTCTGCCCTCCACATCTTCCTCCTGGGAATCTTCCCAGGCTCCAGCTCCCAAGACCTCCCACCGGTTGATTTCAGTTGCCAGTTACTTGCTCTTGACTTCCAACCCCACTAGTGCTCCTGGGGCCTGACCCTATGAACTCCCTTGCTCCTTGACCTGCCCTCACTCACCTCCGCTTTCTTTTAGCACCAAGCCTTGCAGCCTTAGCCTATCTGCACTCATTTGCACACCGATTCCTGGCTCCTGATGCCAGTCCAGGCCAGCTGTTTGCCTGGAGGGGAGCAAACCTTCTCAGAGAGACCCAGGGATTTTAGAGCCTTCCTTAATCTTTTTTTCCTATGGACAGAAAGTTCATGATGCAGATCCTAACTTTCTCTTGATCTGTCTTTAAAAAAAAAAATCTATCTTTGCCATTCTAGATGAAGATGCCAATTACTGGGCACTTTCTAATACGAGTAGCCTTTTACAATTTTGACACATCAAAGCAAGACTATTGTTTATTTATAGATACTCCCATTAAAGAATATGATAATATCTTACAGATTTACATACAGTAAACAAGAGAAGAAAATAAGAGGGAAAAACTTAAGTTTTTAAGTTATCTCTTCATTCTTTTGGCTGAAATGACTTCATCTTAATATCTCCCAATAGGGCCCATTTTCTGGACTTGAAGTGTTTTGTGACTTTTTTTCTACTTGTACAAGGCAGCATCCCAAATCGTGTGCCTACAAGTCCCTGAGGAAGTCAGGATAGAGAGATACAGATATCAGATTGTTTCTTTAGGTTCTTTTCCCTTGGATCCACCTGGTCCCTGTTTCTTTCAAGCTGCCTCTCAGGAAGCTGCATCAAACCACCCCAAATCTTAGACTCAACAGCAGCTTAGGGTCCACTGTGACCTCCAGAATGCTTTCTGTCTTACTCATGCCTTGCTTGTCAGTCTCCTCTTTGATCTGTGCATTACCCAGTTTTTCTTCAGTGGCTATTTTCCAAGTTGTTCCTGGTCAGTGTCCTGAATTGCCAAAGTCTTTTTCTTGAATTTATTATTTATATTTATTTATTTATTTATTTTAATTTATTTTTATATTTTTACACAGCAGGTTCTTATTAGTTATCTATTATATACATATTAGTATATATATGTCAATCCCAATCTCCCAAATCATCCCACCACCACCCCCCTCCCCGCTTTCCCCCCTTGGTGTCCATTTGTTTGTTCTCTACATCTGTGTCTCTATTTCTGCTTTGCACACCGGTTCACCTGTACCATTTTTCTAGATTCCACATATATGCGTTAAATATACGATATTTGTTTTTCTCTTTCTGACTTCCTTCACTCTGTATGACAGTCTCTAGGTCCATCCACATCTCTACAAATGACCCAATTTCATTCCTTTTTATGGCTGAGTAATAGTCCATTGTATATATGTACCACATCTTCTCTATCCATTCGTCCGTTGTGGGCATTTAGGTTGCTTCCATGACCTGGCTATGGTAAATTGTGCTGCAATGAACATTGGGGTGCCAAAGTCTTTTTGGATTCTAGGCCTGTCTTTTGAAGCACAGGCGCTATTTGCCAATATGGGTCTTCTGCCAGTGTACAGCGTTTGCTCTTTATTTATGCATCCCAGTTACTAATGGAGACAAGGAAGGTGTTTATCTTCCTTATGGACTTCTGGGCCCCAGAGGGAAGAAACTCTGGGTTCTTCCCTTAAAACTTTTAGTGTGTACTTCTCCTTCTCCCACTAAATTGTTTCCGTATGGAACAACCAGTTTGGGAGATGATTTCACCTCTTGTCATCTTTCCTCTGTCTTCCTTGAAGTGGGTAAATTCCTCCTGGCTGTTATTGGTTCCCTGCTACCTGCCCCCCCCCCCCCGCCCACCGCCTTTTATAGATCCCTAAATCACATCAAATTGTTTTATTTTTCAAATCACCCAAGTTGCCTTTCAGCCTTGGCTCATCAGTCAGCTCTTTCCAGTTAATGGGGATCCGATTATGAAAGGCAGCTGCTCTAGTGCCTCCATCTTCTGCCCCCCACCCCCGGAGCCCTTTAGGATGACTTCTCGCTGGTGAATGTCAGCTGTTGTGGTTGTCTCCTAGGAATGGCATGTGTTAAGGACTTTGTGGTTTGTATCTGAGCAGTTAGGGGCACGCTTGAGAGGAAAGGCAGGAGAGGGGGACTTTTTGCTTCTGCAAAGGAAAACCTGGTGCCTAATTCCCTGGGTGAGGCTTGTCACTGGAGCAGGTTCACAGGGGAGCAGGAATGGTAAGAATTCATGGGGCTGCAGCTCCCAGTGGGTGCTCCCTCTGGCAGGGGGGTTCTCACAGTAGCAGAGAATTCATTATATTTTGGGATCATTTGTTAGTATCTCATTTATACCTTCTGTATGAAAATAAACAGAAGCTGCAAGCCGAGCCTATCATTCCCGGAACAGAGTGGGGTCTGGCTTCCATCTCCTGAGATGGCTCTGGCGGGGAAACATACAGAAGCCTCTGGAGGATTTTTCTTGGGGTCTACCGTGGGAACGAATAATCTGGAGGTGGATAACGAGCATATAAACTTCCAGAGACAGATCCTTACCCTACTCACTGAATTTTGCTCCGCCATGAATTTATCATTCGTTTCTTCGTTCATTCATTCATTCATTCATTTGACAAGTATTTGTTGATTATCCTTTCTGCGCCAGAAATGTTGCATTACTCACCCCTTGAAATCGCCCCTCCACTCGCTGAGTGGCCACATGGCACATTTTGCCACACATGAATGGGTCCTTACAGTATCGGGAGGTTCTGGGGCTTCTGACCAAGGAGGGGATTTTGCACTATATTTTTGCTTTGCTCCATACCTGAGGTGTGGTGCCTCTCTCCCCTGGTAGGGGTTTGTGTCCAGCTGAAACACCAGGCATAGGACATTTTCAAGCTTCCCATCTCCTGTCCATTTTGCCTTGCTCTGTTAAACATCCTTCCTGGGGTTGTTGACTCCTTGTAGCATCAGTTCAGGTCTAGAAGGGGGAGTTTTGTACCCTCTTCTGAGGAAGAGATATGAGTTTCCTTTGTCAGTTTGGCTCAGGTAGCCTGAAATCACCCCCCTCCGCCCCCCACCCCCCCACCGCTTGCCAAATATCCACATGGCTGGGTCCAGGCATCATTTTGCCACAGAGGAGTGAGCCCCTTTCTTATTCTCCCTGGAGGAGTTCCGGGGAGACATGTAGCTCATCCACCATGCTCCTGGCGTGGCAGCTGCAGCCCTCTCTGCATTGCAGGCCTGGCTCCAGAGGGTGGAGGGAGTGACTTTCTCACTGAAAGTGGTCTGACAGACATCACATCTTCCCTGTCTTGCCAAATACACCCCTCTCTATGGGAAGAGAGAGTGAAGATAGAAAGATAGGTCAAAGCTTCTCCCCCAGGATTTCCAAGACAGATGAAGTTTTAATTTTATAGCTCTGTGCAGAGAGGCGGGAAGGGGGAGAAATGATTTTTTTTTAAAATTTTTGGCTGCGTTGGGTCTTCGTTGCCGCACGCGGGCTTTCTCTATTTGCGGCGAGCAGGGGCTACTCTTCATTGCAGTGCACGTGCTTCTCACTGTGGTGGCTTCTCTTGTTGTGGAGCACAGGCTCTAGGCTCACAGGCTTCAGTAGCTGCAGCACGTGAACTCAGTAGTTGTGGGTCACGGGCTTAGCTGCTCCGCAGCATGTGGGATCTTCCCGGACCAGGGCTCGAACTTGTGTCTCCTGCATTGGCAGGTGGATTCTTAACCACTGCGCCACCAGGGAAGCCCGAGAAATGATTTTTTTTTCTTAGGGCTAGAATCCAGAGGCAGTTTTGTACTGAAATTCTACTTACAAGGCTGTTTAGAAGCCAAGACTGTGTACAACTGACCTCTCTAGTGTTCTCAGTGCCTCTTGGCTCATAGTAGGTGGTTGACAATAGGATGGATGGATGGATGGATGGATGGATAGGTAGGAGCCCTGTAAGTGGCCAGAAAGTCTGGCTTTATTAACAGACAAGCTTTCTTCCCTGCCATCTGTGCCTTGAAGGGATAGTTTCTTACCCATGAGCTTCCCCCAGTGAAAAGAAGGAAAAAGAATTCCCTTAGTGTTGACCTGTCTAATTTATGTCTTTCTTTCATGCCTGAATCTGTCTTCCTTTGCAAACCTTCTGGGTCTGGTGGAGCTGGAATATGTGTTTGCTTTGAAAGTGAAGAGCCCGTGGAGGACTTTTCTCATACTGGGCTCCACTGGGGAAGCACATGCTAATTAATTCCATCTCCTGTGCCTCAGTCTCTTCCTCATAGATGCCAGATGCACACACTCACACACACATTCACTGTTAACTTAGATCTGCTTCATCTCGTATTCAGGGTGTCTTAACAAGTATGCAGAATGGGATGTGTGATTTGAGGGGAAGCACCATAACAGCCCCAAAATAGCTCCCTCTTAAACAGGTGCAAAGGTGCTTGAGATGCCTCCATTCTGATCCATTCTCTTCGGAGGCAGCGTGTTGCAGTCTAAATCCAGCTCCTCCGGTTTTAACTGTGTACAGTCTGGAGCGAGTTCTCCTTCTAAGCCTTGGCTTCTTCCTCCATGTCATGGCCTCTGACCCAGTCTTATGGGACTGATGGAAGGATTACCGCAGTGCCCAGCCCGTAGCAAATGCTGAATCAATGTGGCCTATGATTGGGTTAAGCATTGCGTAAGTGCCAACAATAACCTTGGTGTGAATTAACTGATCAAGTTTCCCTCAATAACAGAATGGACTTAAGGGCAGGAAGAGCAACTTAAGGTGGGGAAGGGGTTTAGGGGGACATTGGTGAAAGAAAGGGTGGGGTCCTGGTAAGACACAGGGACTTAAACCCCTCATGGAACCTCTCACTCGGCTGACCGTGCCTGTCCTGCTCTTCTCCTGTCCACTCCAGGCTGGACTGCCGCTCCTCCTGCTATGATGCCTGGGCAGATCCCAGACCCTTCCATGACTGCGGGCTCTCTGCCAGGGCTCGGCCCCCTGACCGGACTCCCCAGCTCGGCTCTGACTGCAGAGGAGCTGAAATACGCCGACATCCGCAACATTGGGGCCATGATTGCCCCTTTGCACTTCCTGGAGGTGAAACTGGGCAAGAGGCCCCAACCCGTGAAGAGTGAGGTGAGCGAGCCTTGTTCCCCCAGGGCAGGATCCTGGGGGGAGGGTAGGACGCCTGGATCAGTGTCCTAGGTCTAGCCCTAAACTCACCGTGTGACCTAAGCCTTGCTGTTTAACATGGGGTCTGAGGACCAGTAGCATCCATGTCAGTAACATCCTGAGGTTGTTAGAAGTGCAGAATCTCAGGCCCCACCCCAGACGGTCTGAATCCGAATCTGTGTTTTAACAAGCTCCCCTGGGGATTTCACCGCTGTGTTAGCGTTTGAGAAGCACTGGGCTAGGGCAGGATGCCGAACCTGTCTCTGGTTCTTTGAGGGGCAAGGGAAGAGTGATTAATAATAAAAGTATTGAATAATAACATTTGGCCATCTCTCTGGGGTGCTGGGGGTGGGGTCAGGGGAGATAATGGGAATGTGCACATGCTCTGAAAAGTATATAAGGCAATGCCAATATTGGGTTAGCTTTAAAAATTGTTATCATTCGTCACATCATTGTCTCTATTGCTCTTGGCCCCAGGCTGGAGCTGAAAGCAGGAACTTGGAGGAGGGGTGGTGCGGGCTCCCTTCCCAAGCTGCTGCCAGAGCTGGACTTGGCCTCGGTCGCCCGGTATCATCTGCCTTAGCTGATGTTTGCAGAGGACCCACACGTGGAGCACGCCCTCCTCGGGTCCCTTGGAGCTGCAGTGCTCATGAGCCTTACTTGTAGAAGAGTAGCTTTTCCCTGGGGACCCGGGAGAAGCAGAAGTCCCCAGCGTGGGTGAGCATCAGTGCTGGGCACGCCCCCGGTCACTTCCCCGGGGCTGGCGATTTGTCCAAAGGCCTGCCCCAGTGAGGTCCCCAGCACAGCCACTTCTTCAGAGGCCGGACAGAGCAGCTGCCCGCCTGGAAGGGAGAAGGAGCCGGTGGTGGGAGCTGGAGAGGCAGCTGGGCCAGAGGCCTCGGGGGAGGCAGCTGAGCGTCAGGTGCTGGGCCGCCCTGCGGGGAGGGAGCATTCACAGACAGAGGTGCGCCCGGATGGGGGCTCATCCTGTAGGATGGAGCTCACAGGGCTGGACGTCCCAGAAAGGGGGACTCTTAGTGGAGAAAGGTGTCTGGGTACCGGCAGGGGGGAGTTGGGTATTTTAATGCCATTCCTGCTCTGCCCTCCCTCTCCCCAGAAGTACCATAAAAATTGCACAGAAGGGCTGCTGGGGAGCTCGGCCGGTGGGGGGGCGGGGGCGGGCCGGATGTGGCTCTCAGGTGTGTTTTGTTTGGCCTGAGCAGTGTTTTAAAAGAAGCTGGAACCAACATTTCACTTGAAAATTTGGATTTTAATCTTTGATTACAGAGTGGGAAGATCTGGCCACACGGTGCCCTGTTCTGGCACGGCCACAGCTGCCAGGAGCGGGGGACCCACTTCACTTCTTTGCTCTCTCCAGTCTCCCACGGGCCCCGGCGCCTCCCTGTTACTCTCGATTTTGCTTACGCTGTCAGTTTTGTTTTTGTTGCCACCGGCTGCCTTTATTTACCCTGGACCGCGTGGCCCCTACTGTAGACATTTGTGCTGGAGATACCTGGATTAGGTGCCCTGTAGATGCCCACTAAAGACGGTTGATTACAAGATGAGAGTTGACAGTAATTATATTCTTCTGAATTGATTTTGTCAGTGAGTGTGCTGTGGATAGCACTTCCTGGCTTAGTTAGTGCTCTGTGTTCTTTATGGAGAGCCCTTATCTTTGGTCTTGTGCTATTTTGCCTTCCCAGGCCCAGAACTTGAAAGCATTCATTTCTGGGTCATTCCATAGTATTTAAAACCATTTAAAACCAGTAGCTGAGCAGGGGTACTGAGGCTGTGGGGTCGATGAGGAGCCGGGTGCCTTGGTCTCTGGGATCTGCCTGGTGGCAGGGGCTGAGTTACCACCTCTCCCCTCCGCAAAAGGCGCTGGAGGAGCTTTCTTTCTTTCTTTTTTTTTGAAAAGGCCTTTATTTGGATTGGGTATTTTTACATTTCACAGCCTCCCCCAAATTGGTGACATATGCCCTGTACCTGACAGTGACGTGCTGTCCTCCCAGGCACCCACAAACACACACCATCCAGGCTGTGAAAATAACAAGCCATTTTTAGGGCATATTTGCATGTCCCCTCCCTCGCTGTCAGACTGCAGTGTAGCGGGTGCTGGCGTGGAGTAAGGTCAGCCCTGCGCTGGGAACCGACCTCCGATGTTCTAGGTCAGACCCAAGATGGGTGGGGGGTTCATTCTGAGAGCAACTGAAAGATAAAGGGGGTTGGGAGAGAAACTTGCAGCTGGAGAACCTTATGTCTCGAAGATTTATTTGCATATGGCACACTGCCTGTGGTGGATTTTCACACTGGCATTTTGGACTAGTGAAACTTTCTTGAATAATAATAAGATACGAGCTCACATTTATTAAGCGTTTAATATGTAGCAGGCCCTGTGCTAAGGGCGTAACATGTGGAGTCTTGTTTATTCCTTACCTGATCCTGGTGATCTGGTTCTCCCCATTTTAAAGAAGAGGAATTTGGGAATTCCCTGGTGGTCCAGTGGTTAGGACTCAGCGCTTTCACTGCTGTGGCCCAGGTTCAGTCCCTGGTCAGGGAACTGAGATCCCGCAAGCCGCGCGGCACGGCCAAAAAAAATAATAATAAAATTTTAAAAATTGAAAAATAAATAAAAAAATAAAGAAGAGGAATTTGAGGTCCAGGGAGGAGGAGGTCAAGTCACTCAGGGTCGCATGGCTGGAAGGTGGCAGAGCTGGGCCCTGCATGGGCCAGACGCTGCTGCTGTGATAGTGGTGTGCACCAGGCACAGTGCTGGGTGCTCTCTGTGAAGCATCTTGTTGAACTCGCATGAGAACCCTTTTGAGGTCATTATTATTACTGTTGTTATTGTTATGCCCACATTGTGGATGCAGTCAACAAGTCTTGGGGACATCCAAGATCACGCAGCTGCGAAATGAGGCCAGGCAGCCTGACTTTTCAGCCAAAGCTTTAACCTTATGCTATGCTGCCTCCTGTGCTCTCTGCCAGACTTCCAGGCCTCTAATCAGTACTCTATCAGGCTGGGGAAGCGGGATGAACCTGGCCCCAGAATCCTCCATCATTTTGATGACACGCCCAGATTAACGCTGAGCCCGGCAGTTCTGCAGCCATATCATCTCCCAGGCCCCCGGAGAGAGGACGGGCCGAGCCACTGGGCAGGCAGCTCTGTCCCAGCTGGCTCTTGGGCTGTCCGCCTTATAGAGGCCAGCAGCCTCTCGGGCCATGTCCAAATACATGAAGCAGTTGGATAAAAGAAAATCAGAGGAATTAAGTTAAAGGACGGGTTTTGTAAATGATAAAATGCTTTGTGCTGATGTTTTTATTGGATTGGCCAAAAAGTTCGGTCGGGATTTTCCATAAGACGTTATGAAAAACCTGAACGAACTTTTTGGCCAACCCAATATTATAGGGTTGTCACATCACGTTAAACTATTTTGGTGCCAAGTGCTTCCCCGCAGTCCATTTGTCCAACAGATACATGCTAAGCACCTACCATGTGCCAAGCACTGGGCCAGACACTGGGAGCTGAACCATAAGCAAAGTAGACAAAGTCCACCTTCTCTTGGACTATGTATTGGAGTGGGAATATCCAAAAATAAACAAATTCATATACAATATAAAAGGCCAGGTAGTGGTCAGTATCGTGAAGAAAAGCTAAGGAAACCAAGTGGATGGGAAGTGGCCAGACTGCTCGTTGTGAGGGTTGGCTAGGGAATCTGGACATGTTATACTGTGGCTTATGGGATTTTTAGAGCCGATGCTTCTCTCTTTCTCTTTGTTCTTCTTTCCTTTCCAATACTCCTTTTCAAGACAGCTTTGCTCTCTGGCTTTCTCCAGAGCTTTCCTTCCTTCCTCCACTTTTTGTTCTGCAGCCCCTTAAGCTGGAGTCCTCCACCAAGCACTCTCTGTTGCCCTGGAGATCTCGTCCCTTCCTGGGTGGGTCATCTCCGAGTGGGCTGCAGTGGTTGCCGTGGCCATGCCCTGCCTCTGGGCCTGGAATGCATTTCCAGTAGTGGTGGAGGGAGACTAGAAGCCCCGCCCTTGTGTGTGTGCACGTGCGCGCGCAAGCACACTCACAGAGCAAGCAATGACTTAACCTGCTGGATGGGACCCCTCACCCTCTGTGTCACTCTGCAGTGCTCTAGAGGGGACTCAAGTTCAAGGGAGGTTAGTCTGGATGACCTTTTAAGAAAGAGATTGCAAACTGTCATTCCATGGGCAGGAGTCAGCGTACAGATGAATCTTGTTCGGCCCTCACAGTGTGGGTTTTTTTTTTTTTTTTTTTTTGAATGAGTTGCTATATTTAAAAGCCAGGAAATGTGGACTTTTTGACTTCTTTAAAAAACCCAGAATATCTGGGCACCCTAGACCCACACCCTTACATGCAACGAGAAGCTGGAGCTGAGCTCACTGTCTTGGCGTGTAGTCCTCATTTCTCTGCAGTCCCCACCGCCTCCTGTTGCCTTTCCCAGCCCGCTTCACGATGCCTATGTCACCAGCCGGCTTTTGAGTTTGTGTCCTGTGTTCAGGTCCCAAGGATGGGGACTACATCTTCCATTCCTTTTTACTTCCACCAGTCGGTGGACAGTGCCTGGCCTGTAGACTGTTCAACACAGGCTTGTTGGTTTGAACATTAATTAGCTGTGTCAACTTGGCAAGTCACTTAAACTTTCCATCCCTTGGTTTCTATATCTCCCAATTCTCACCTCCAAGCATTTGTCCATTTCTTTTTCTATTTCTGAACATAAGCGACTTCAGGCCAAAGACAAGAGGACACAATGAAAATCAAACCAACCATTCCCAAAATTGGTTGATCATCAAAACCACTTGGAAAACTTCTTATGAATCCAGATTTCCAGACCCAGCCTTGGGCCCATGGACTCAGAATCTCTGAGGGCAGAGTCCAGGGAATCTGTGTATTTAGTAGGCCCAGAGAGTACTTGGCTACATTTGGGAACCTGACTTTATCTGTTTGTACTTCTTGTGCTCTTCTGATCCCTATCAGGGAGCCTTCTGAGGGTGTCCCCTTGAGGAATCAGTGTGTGCATTCCATCGTGGACTGTCTCTGCAGCACGTCCTGCATGTGGCGACTAGATCCTTGTCCTCATCCTCTTGAGAACAGGAGAGGAGACTTAGCTGTTTGTGGATTTCACATTGGTCATCTCCCAACTTCTCCAGGGGCCCTAGAGAACATTTAGAAGGCTTTCACCTTTGGAAGAAGTGGGACTTTGAATCCATGAACTACAGTGTGGTCTTGGAAGGTGTGCTCACCCTAGGAGTTTTCTCACCAAAAAGACCAAAATGTTCATCCATGTTTAGCCTGAGC
This sequence comes from Balaenoptera musculus, assembly GCF_009873245.2. Taxonomy (NCBI): domain Eukaryota; kingdom Metazoa; phylum Chordata; class Mammalia; order Artiodactyla; family Balaenopteridae; genus Balaenoptera; species Balaenoptera musculus. Next base: position 148,793,447 of record NC_045786.1, read on the forward strand.
ATAAAAAGTTTCCCCAAACCAGCTGATGTGCTGGGTAAATGTTGGCATAAGCATGCTTATGTTTTTAGTGATTTAAAACATAAAGGCAGCCCACTGACGTTTTTTTAGCAAGCCTTGCATAATTGGTTTTTAATTTGTGGCTCTTTGGAATAGCATTGGCCTTCTTCCCTCTGACTCAGACGCTTTTTCTGTCTCATACTTGCTTGGCAGAGAGATCCAATCTGTCCCTTCTTGGAATAGAGTCTCCCAACTCATCTTTGAAATCCTAAATTTCCACTTTAGTTCCGTCACTTTGTTAGCACATTTTCCAAAGCTGTTAGCTTTTTTTTTTTTCTTTAATCATGTAATTTGAGGGCAAACGAGTGATAGCTAAAGGCAACCATGCGTGTGTTTAACTTTGGTCCCTGTGGTATTGAGTCTTATTTGATACCATACCCTGAGCATTCACAAGGGTTCCAAATCTCTCATTTAACATCACAGGTTGGTCACACCCGCTGTTGTCCTAGCACTGGGTCCCTTGGAGAGGTGGTGGTAGGGACATGGCTGGTTCTGTATGTTCTTAGCAGAAATCAGACACTTCTGAAAAGTTCAAGGAGTCCATGCTGCCTTCTTAGATCTCTGTTTTAAGATGGGGATAATGATAGCACCTACCTTCTACTGCTGCTGTGATAATTAAGCGAACTAATGCAGGTAAAGAAGGGCTTCACATATGCCTGGCACTTAATAAGGTGCACAACAAATGTAAGACATGATTGCGATTACTTTTCATATGTGTGGATCAGGCAAGTTAGTTTTTATAATTGATTCAAAAACTGTTCCTTGGGCTTTCATTTGCTTCAGGTATTTTGCCCTTGGATGTGGTGGGTGACCTGAGTGTTTGGAGGTGTCCAGGTGTCGTGGGAGTGGGGCACCATCTTGGCTTTCTAACCAGACGGGCTGCTTCTGGGACCTGGGAAGAGCTCTAGGCTTGGATTCAAGCTTCTGGATTCAAAATCCAGCTCCATCTCCCACTCTCTGTATGACCTTGGACAAGTCAGCTGGTCTTTTTGAGCACAGTTTCCTCATCTGCAAAAGGGAGAAACTGATGCTCATGGAATTTCATCATGAAGAAGTTTACTGTGTGTAAAGATAACCTTGACTACAGTGCATTACACCTGTAAATCACCTTTACTAGGGACTGAGTCCACTTGCAGTGAATCACACTACAAGTTCTGACAGCACTTGTCTTTCCAATGTGTTGTACCCATGACCTGGGTTTCAGGGAAGCAAGCAGACCTTCCTGTTCCTCACTGTTTATGTATTGATAGTTTAGATGCAGCCACAGTTTTAGTTACCATCACAAACTGTGAATGAAAAGGCCCTTCAACCCTCTGATTTCCACTAAGCTGCCCTGTGTGACCCCTTATCTTGTTTCCTGTGGTGTTAAGGGCGTTGCTGGATTCTCATGAATCCTCAGTTTTTTTAGCAGCCCTATGAAGTGGCCTCTTCTATCAATGCTGGTCATCTTACGTTGGTGTCTCCAGACCCACTGGTAATATGGACTCAGAGTTGGGAAACTGAGTCCCCTCACGGGTCCTTCTCTGGCTGAACAACTCTGGAGCCAGCCAAATCTCTTTCCCTTCAACTGTGCCCAAAAGACATAAGACAACTTCACTTGAGCTTGGAGCTCGGAGACCTAGAAGGACACTGGGGCAGATTCGGGTAGGCTGCAGAGATAAACTGGAGTGAGGTCAATGGGCCACCTCTGGGTTTAGCGACCCCGGGAGCCTGCGCATGTCCTGCCCACTGTGGGGCTCATTGACTGTGCTCTGCTTTTTGGCTGCGGGGTCCCCCTTTACTGAGTACAGTGCCTGTGCCTGTCTTGGGTGACAAGCTCCTCCACGGCTTGCTTCCGTGGCCCTTCTCCCTGCCTCTACCACGAACCACCACCAGTACACCGTGGCTCTTTGGAAGCCATGCAGCCAGGCAGGACTGCTGATCGGAACAGTCTGGCTCTGGAGAGGTTACTAGACATTTGAGCTTCAGCTTCCTCCCTAACTCCAAACATATACAAAAATTAGCTCAAGTTGGATCAAAGACCTACTGTAAGAGCTAAAACCGCAAAACTCTTGGAAGAAAAAGCCACAAATATTTGTGACCTTGGATCAGATATGACACCAAAAGCACAAGCAACAAAAAATAAATTGGACATCATCAAAATTAAAAACTGTTGTGCTTCAAAGGACAAAAAGTGAAAAGACAATCCACAGAATGAGAATTTTCGCAAATTATAGATCCGATGAAGGACTTGTATCTAGAATATACAAAGAACTATTACAACTCTAATAAAAAGACAAATAGCCCAATTAAAAAATGGGCAAAGTATCTCAATGCACATTTCTCCAAAGAAGTATAAGCACATAAAAAGATGCTCAACATCATTAGCTATCAAAGAAATGCAAATCAAAACCACGATGAGATACCACTTCACATCCACTAGGATAACTATAATAAAAAGGACAGATAATAACAAGTATTAGTAAGGCTGTAGAGAAGTTGTAATCCTCATAGACTGCTGTTGGGAATGTAAAATGGTGCAGACACTTTGGAAAACAATCTGGCAGTTCCTCAAAAGGCTAAACATAGCGTTACCATATGACCCAGCAATTCCACTCCTAGGTATATATGACCAAGAGAAATTAAAACATATGTCCACACAGAAAGTTGTACAGGAATGTTCATAACATCTCAAAAGTGGAAACAACCCAAATGTTCCTCAGTTGATGAATGGATAAATAAAACGTGCTATATCCATACAATGGAATGTTATTTGGCCGTAAAAGGGAATAAATTACATCCTACAACATGGATGAACCTTGAAAACATTAAGTGAAAGAAGCCAGTCATGGGACTTCCCTGGTGGTGCAGTGGTTAAGAATACACCTGCCAATGCAGGGGACACGGGTTCAAGCCCTGGTCCAGGAAGATCCCACATGCCATGGAGCAACTAAGCCTGTGCGCCACAACTGCTGAGCCGGTGCTCTAGAGCCCGTGACCCACAACTACTGAGCCCACGCACCACAACTACTGAAGCCCGCACGCCTAGAGCCCATGCTCCGCAACAAGAGAAGCCACCGCAATGAGAAGCCTGCGCCCCGCAACGAAGAGTAGCCCCTGCTCGCTACAACTAGAGAAAGCCCACATGCAGCAACGAAGACCCAACGCAGCCAAAAAAAAGAAAGAAGCCAGTCACAAAAGACCACATATTGTATGATTCCACTGATATGAAATGTCCAGAATAGGCAAATCTATAGAGACAAGAAGGAGACCCAGTTTCCTGGTGCCTAGGGCTGGGGGAGATGGGAGAAGTCAGGGGTGATGGCTAAAGGGTATGGAGTTTCTTTGGGGGGGTGATGAAAATGTTCTAGAATTGATTGTGGTGATGGTTGCACAGCTTTGTGAATATACTCAAAGCTGTTGAATTTGTATACTTTTAGTGGGTGAGCTGTACAGTATGTGTGAATTTTATCTCAATAAAGCTATTGTAAAAATGGGCAAGAATAATATCTACCTCACCCAGGTACAGGGAGGATTAAAAGTGATAATGTATGTAAATCACCCAGCATGTATCGGTGCTCCAGAATTAGTAGCTATGGTGATTAAAACCCCCCTTTTAGGCCAACAGCAGTGAAAAAGTCAGGGTCTGGTTAGGGATATTTTTTTTCTCTTTCTCTTTTGTTGCTAGTGGCCATCCAGAAGCAATGGGAGCAGCCTGGCAGGGTTTTGTATGGAACTCGGGAGGAAATATGGAATAATCTTGGTTACTCATTAGCATCCCCCGGAGAGTGTTTAAGAAATACTGACATTCAGCCCAGAGATTCTGGTTCAGTTGGTCTGGGTGGGGCGGGCTGGTGGCTCTAATCTGTAGCCATTGGTTGAAGCACGTGGTACCTTATAAACCAGCCCAGGGCTCTGAAGGAGTGGGGACGTTTGCCTTCAGGACAGAAGGATCGCGTGAGCAGTGCACTTTGTGGTTTGAAAACTGCTTTTGTAGAGATCATCTGCTTTGATCTGTTCAAAAACCTTGTGAGGTAGGTGTTTTTAGTACCATTAGTTGTTAGGGAACCAGGGCTCAAGAGAGATTAAGTAACTTGCCAGGGTCTCATTTTTTTAAATTTATTTTATTTTATTTATTTATTTTATTTTTGGCTGCATTGGGTCTTCGCTGTTGCGCGTGGGCTTTCTCTAGTTGTGGTGAGCGGGGGCTGCTCTTCGTTGCGGTGCACAGGCTTCTCATTGCGGTGGCTTCTCTTGTTGCGGAGCACGGGCTCTAGGCACGTGGGCTTCAGTGGTTGTGGAGCATGGGCTCAGTAGTTGTGGCTCACGGGCTCTAGAACACAGGCTCGGTAGTTGTGGTGCACAGGCTTAGTTGTTCCGCAGCATGTGGGATCCTTCCCGGACCAGGGCTCAAACCCGTGTCCCCTGCATTGGCAGGAGGATTCTTAACCACTGCGCCACCAGGGAAGCCCCCAGGGTCTCATTTTTAAGGCATAATTTTATCTAATCTGTTTTTTAGAAAAAGCAAGATCCACACCCATGCTCATACCCATTAGTTATCAAATCTAACACTTTTGAGAGCTGCCAAGATGACGTCTGGTGCCAGGTTAATCTATTTTGCATAGATTTCAGAACTAAGCTCTTTCTGCTACTTCTCTTTACTGATGAGCATCCTGAAAGTGCAAGGCAAACTGAAAAAAACATTATTTACATATGTGTGTGTATGTGTATATATGTATACACATATATACACATAAACACCGTTTGTAACTAGTGATCTGTGTGTGCAGGGAAAACGTAAGACAGGAATAATCTGGATCTTGAAGCTGTCAGAAACCTGCAAATGTCCCTCATAACCTCTGAGTTAAAGATTTGGCATCAACCACATCTTACTGTTCTCACTGAATGACTATAATAAGTATATGATACAATTTGAGCCCCTTAATAAAATACCACCTTTATCTATTTAGTATATTGCAGTATCCTTTGAAGAAGAGACTTCTGCTGAAACCAATCTGAAGTCCACTGGTTTACATCAGCCCTATTCAAAGTCGGGTGCACAGACCAGCTGGCATCTGGGAACATGTGAGGAGCACAGACTCTTGAGTCTCACCCTAAACCTACTAAAGCAGACTCTCTAGAGGGTAGAGCCCCCCAAATCTGTGATGTAATAAGCCCTCCAGTGGATTCTGATGCTCTCAGAACTGAACGTCCCTTCCAGCTCTGACTGGCAATGATTCTCTCTGAGAATGGCTACTAGGGTCTAAAGTCGTATTTTTCTCCAAACCTATCTCAAGCTTCCTGGAGCAACCCGCATGCCATCATGTGGTACCTGAATCTGTGTTAGGCAGGGTTGCTCTCTGAGTCTGCAAACACCTTAGTATTTCCAAACCAGTTATTTCCAGGTCTTGAGATACTCCTGCTGCCAGCATTCACACCCGAAGGGACTTTACAATTAATTAAGCAGCCGAGCTTGTCAATAGGCCAGCTCCTTTATCGTTTTAGAAGGGAGAATCAGATAAACTGTTCTGATGCCAAAGGAGCCTTCGTTTGCTGAATCTGGCCCTGAGTCTCAGCAGCTCTGGTCTGAAAACTGGGGCAGGGGGGTGCTCTCTGCCCCCCTCATCTGTCTGGGTGCTGTGAAACCCCTCCTTCCCCCCCCCCCCCACCACCATGAACTTTAGCTGCGTCCATTTCATTGCATAAGTCACGCATGGTGAAAATCACCCTTCCATCCTCCAGGCCAGGCATCTCTGGTCGTGAGTTCCTTTGACCATTGTCATCTGGGTGGGATTCTTATTAGCTGGCGTTCTGTTCCCTTGAAGTAGAGGTCGCCATTCTGCTTAGCGATTTGTTGTCTGTGCCTTGTGCCTGAAAGAAATTGGCCGAAATCTGTATTTCAGCTGCACACCCTGCGTACAGATTAAACAGAACCGTGTTGGTGGAGAATAATTAAGCCAAGGACCTTGTTTTTCACCTTCATGATGAAAGACAAATGACTTCCAAGGCTTTAATAGGATGATGGCTCTTGAAATGTTCTTCTCTTTTGGCCAGCTCGGGACTTTCAGAACAGCCCTGTTCATAAATATTCTTTTCAACAACTGCATTTTCATTTAATTGTAGACAGTCATTTTGCAGGAGCTCTTGTCTCTGTTTTTTTGTTGTTGTTACTGATTTTTTGGTTTTTTTTGTTTTGGCCCTGGTGTAATCAAGGCATGCTACACTGCTTCTTGTTGTTGCTGTTGTTAAAGACCCAGTTTCAACTGTATGGTTAACTCTTTTTGAGAAGAAAATGGATTTTTCCCTGACAGATATATTCTGCTTCTTACCAGTCTTTTGGGGGTGGGGAGAATCTTGTGGAGGCCACTATTTCTCTCCTTTTCTCATCTTTTTGAAGTGAATGTCAATTGGGCAAGAAAATTGATTGATTGCCTAGTGGGAAACCGAACCTCCCTAAACCATAAATATGAAACGGGCCTGTAATAGACATATTTCAACAAAAAAGAGCCATCATTCTTCAAATAGCTCTTGTCCACAGAAGGATATCCTGGCAACCATTGTCCCTTCTCTCTTCAATGTTACGTTTCTGCTGGAGCCAAGGTGATTTTTCCTGTCTCCCGGCCTCCCCCTCACTTTTGCAGTAACAGTGTTTGCTCTTTGCTCAGCAGGGCGGTCCACAGAGGGCTGCCACCCTGCCCAGCCGGCTTTTTCAGGCTTTGTTCCAAACACAATGCTGCCTTTTCTTAGCAGTGGAAATGGGCTGTTCTCCACTGCTTTCTGAGAGAATGGCCCTTTCCTACTCTGTGCATATAAACCAGGCCCAAGCCTTGGGCAGCCTATTGTTTTATGGGTTCTCTTAATCCAGGAGAAGGATTTACTGAGGACCTCGGGCGTGAGGGCGGGGGTTGGGAGGGCCGAGGTCCAGAGTTGCTACTCTTGCTGAGATGTGAGCACTCAGGTCAGTTTGGACGGATCCCCCATGGCTCTAATGCAACCAGAGTGGGGGCAGGCTTTCAGTTGGTAAAGGAGGTGTTCCCTGCTTCTTTCCAGAAAGCAGTGGTGTTCTGGTTGGTCTCACTGCTGTCTGACCCAGAGACCTGGGCAGACGCACTCTCCTTCCCTGAACTAGAGTTCCCAGGCCTGCGGATGCAGCAGGAATCAAGGATCTCTAGGTCTTCTTAGTTCCGGAACCTCAGGATGGAGCTTAGTTTCCAGCCCTGCTGCTCGCCAAGCTTTCCTGCAGAGGCCCAGCGCACTGAGCCATCGCTTCTCCACCTGCGCGTGCCCCCAGCCGGGAGAGCTGAGTGCGTCGTCTTGGCAGGTGGAGCCATTGCCTCTGCCAGCTCTTGTTCAGAGCCTTCACCTGGTGGTTGGCTGGGCTGGAGCTTTGAGTGAACACGGTGTCCAGATGTGTGGGTTTGTTCATAGGTGAAAGTGTTGGATTACAGCCTGGCTTTGGGAGCAGTTGAAAAGGGCACTGGACTGGGAGTCAGGAGTCCTGGCTTCTTGTCCAGGTCACCAGCTCTGTGGATCAGGCCTCCCTTAAGCAAACATTTACTGAGTGCTACTGATGGCCATAAACTCTACAAGGTGCTGGGCACACAGAAAGTCAATAAGACATGGACTTTGCCCTCATGGAACTCCCAGTTCAGTGGGGGCAGAAACCGAGGCTCGTATATAGCACAGTAGAGGCCAAGATAAACTCAAGGTTCTATGAGAGCCCAGAGCAGAGGGACACCTCCCCAACTTGGAGGGGATGAGAATCAGGGAGGACTTCCTGTAGGAGGTGATGCTTGAGCTGAAGGTACAGCGTGAGAGTAAGCCAAGGGGACGGCAGAGGCAAAGGCATGAGGCCAGGGAAGTGTGAGGTATAATAGAGGCTCCAGGTTGCAGGAACATGGCGTGTAGGGTAGGGATAGATAGGAGGTGAGACCAGGGCAGGTGGGACCCAGTCACGGGGAGCCTTGCTGGGTACATTAGGAGCTTGGGCTTTATCCTGAGGGTAATGAGGAGCCCCCTGAAGGCCAATAACTGGATCAGATTTGCATTTTAGAAAGTTCCCTCCAATGGCTGGGATGGAGGATGGTTGTGCAGGGTCAGGAGGCCTCCTAGGAGGTGATGCAGGAGAGGGAGACAGAGGTGGAGAGACAGAGAGAAACAGAGACAGAGACAGTGAGAAGAGAGAGAGCCTGGAAAGTGGCAGGGGAGATGGAGAGTGGGGAGCAAATCTGAGGAAGATTTAGGATGTAGAATTGGATGGCCTGTCTGGTCAAAACTGGAGATAAGGAGAGGGACAGGTGAGGGGCGAGGCCTGAGTTTCTACCTCCTTGAATGACTGGGCAGTGGTGCCAGCTGGGGTGGAGAATAGAGATGAAGCCACCAATTGAGGATAAAGACTTTGAGGGGCTGAGGGACATCTGGATTGAATGTCCAGCTGGCAGTGGAGCTTTTGGTCTGAAAATAAAGATTTGTTTGGCATTTGAGAAGAGGTGGTGGCTGAAACCACAGATGGAAACGGTGATCCGGAGGCAGTATGTATAGAGGGCCCCGGGCAAGAGACAGGAAAGGAGAGGTCAGAGAAGTAGGAGACCACACAAGGTCAGTGTTGAGCATCCAGGGCGGAGAGAATTCCAGAAAGAGGGTGCGATGCAGTCGGTGGAGCCAGGAGGCCCAGGGACTGACCCTCAGTGTCCCTTGGACTTGTCTGTGAGGACCCAGGCCCTGCCCTCCAACGTGAGCCTTGGAGCAAGCTCTCCCTCCCCTGGGCCTTGGTTTCCTCATCTTGGCCTCGGTGTTGCCAAGAGTCCCCTTCCCACACGGTCCTCCCTTTCCCCTCAGTAAAGCCAACGCTGCACTCGTGACCCCTGAGGGTCACACGAATGAAACCCCAGGGAGTCAGAGCTGGCTGGGGTTTGGGGAGCTCTTGGTCCGGTCCAGTGTTGGAAGGCAGTGTGATGTATGGGAACTGAATCCCTGTTTTTCCCCAGCTTGGTGGCCTTGGGCAGACACTTCACCTTGCTTCCTCACCTGTAAAATGAGGCCCCTAGCACCCACCCTGTAGAAATGTTTGAAGGTTAGGGGAAGTGGGAGCCGTTGTGTTCACTGAAGCTGAGCCACGGGACCGGAGATGGGCTGACTGGCCCGAGGTCAGAGAGACGGGGCAGCGCGGTGACTGGAACCGGCTGTCTGGTGACCAACCCCGCCGGGGTCTGTCTCTTGCCAGGGATCATAAATTAGTAGCCCACGGCCGGGGCAGCCCACAGATGTGTTTTGTTTGGCTCCTGCAGCGTTCTTTTCAAAATGGAATTCGCTGCCAGCATTAAAAATGGGGAGATTTTACCCGCAAGCTCACATTTTCAGCTAGACTTGAAAACTTGGAAGATTTGGCCACACTGAGCCCTCTCTGCCCTGGGGCGAGTGGGGGGTTTCCCCTCTGGGGGCCAGACCCTCATCCAGCCATCCTCCCTCACTAACCTTGACTTGCTTGGCTCCTGGGGGTGGCTTGAGTTTGCAACGCCAGCCCTTTGACTGACCATTTGTCCTGAATTTTCTTACAGCCTGGCCCACTGTTCACTAAAGCTGTCCGGTATTTCATAGCCGAGGTCCATACCTTGGCCGTTCGGAGTGAGAGGGCCTGGCTGGAGAGGATGGGACCGAGCGGAGGGTGGAATCTCCAACGACGCAGCCCCAGGAGAGATACTGGGGGGAGGGCCTGGGCCCTGCGGGCTGCAGGGGGTCAGCAAGGGTCATGGATGGACAAGGGCCCCTGGCGTTTCCTCATTCCTCCCTGCAGGGGTGGCAGGAGGCAGAGGGGACTGTGGGCCCAGGCTGGCCGGCCTGGCCGAGGTCTTGCCCCTGGACTGGCCCACTTTGTTGATGTCTGAAGAGTAGGGTGGTGGAGGCAGGGGGTGGGGAGGGACCGCAGCCCCTGGCTCCGAGCAGCCGTGCTTATGTGGGAGAATGTCTGGTATGTTTGGTATCTGGGTGTTTACTTCCCAGGGTGCTCGTGGGTCCCTGGTGTTGAAATGTGGCTCCTCCATGCAGGGGGGAGGGCCCCCAGTGGGCGTGGCGAGGGCTAGATTTGGGCAGCAGGGCAGTCACTCCAGGCCTGCCCATTGACAGCTCGCGTGCCCTGAAGCACCTCCACTCTGCACCTGCCCCCCAGGTCTCCTTTTATGCCAGATTCTGCCTGTGCGGGAGGCTGGGTGGGCCCCGGGCAGCACTGGCCTCACCTGGGAAGACAGGCAGGGAAGCTGGCATTTTCAGAGCCCTTCCTGGATCCCAGGCTCTGGGCTGGGACTTAGTCCTCATGACGACCCTGTGCAGCAGGGCTCAGTGCCTTCCTTGTACAAGTGAGGGACAGAGGCTCAGAGAGGCTGAGTGACTTGCCCAGAAGCACACAGCAGAGCTGCTGGGGGCGACCCAGGCCTCTTAGACCCCAAAGTTCATGCTGACGACCCTGATGCCCTGAGTCTCAGATAAACCTGCTTCTCTCTGCCCGTGAGACAGTTCTTAGTCTGAACAAGCCTCTCAGACCTTCACTACTCTGCTTAGTGCTGGGGGTTTGATTTGGTTTTTTTCCCCCTCTCTATTTCTGCTTGTCACCTGCTTTATTGCGCTTTTCTCTATTGCTTTGTCCATGTGAGAGTTTCTGTATTTGCAGTGCCTGGGGTTAAAAAGTGTCATTGCTCTTTCTCATCCTGTCTTTTTGTGGGTCTCGCAAGATACATATTTGGAAATGCTTATGAAATGTCAGAATTCAAAATCACATCTGGGTGACTGTTGCCACCGCGTGAGAGCCACGTGGCTGGCAGACGGGGCCTGAGAAACATGACCAGGGTGAGGGGAGGCCCCCCTCCTGCTTTCAGCGCTACACATTTAATGTTAACTGTGCAAAAAATATTTTTTATTTAAAAATACCCAGGTAGGAAAAAACAAAACGGTCATCGTCCTCAGAGTCAGACGCTTCTGCTGCTGCTTTACGGTCCCATCATCAGGCTGGAGCTGAAAGGGTGGGGGACTTGTTACCTAGGCCATCTGCCCTTCCAAGAGCAGAAGACACTCAGGCCCTGGGGCCAAAAGGCCTGGATTCAAAGCTGTCACTGACCTTCTGGACAGCCTTGATATCTTTAGTTTCCTCATCTGTGAAAGTGAGGAAGATAATAGGCCTGTCCTGACTGGTTTACTGAGACCATTTAACCCCCTGGGACCCCTGATACCCGGGATTTTCTACCTGCTGAGGTGACTCACCTCTGTTTGTTCAAGGGCTCTTCTGCATCCAGGCTCTGCCACTTTCCCAGCTGTTCTAGAAGCATTGCTCCTGGGTAGGCCTTCTCCCCCGGATTACTGGGGATCACCTTCTGCATCACCTGACTTCACAAGGGTGGGACCCTGGTGTCCCAGGCATCTTTCAGTGGCAAGAGGCAGAAACCTTCTCCAGCTCCCTTCAGGCCAAAGGAGGAATTTCCAGGGTAGATTCAGGTGTACCCATCATGGACCCCACGGAGACGAAGCATAGTCAGGCCTCTCCAGGGGTGGAATCAGGAAGACCAAGAGAGTTTCTGTCTGTCCCTCTGTCTGTACCATCGGCCTGTGGCCATGTCCCTGTGTTTCTCTCTCTGTGGCTCTGCCTCCTTCCCTCTGTCTCTCTCCACCCACCTTTGTCTCCCTGTTCCTCTGTCTCTCCGTTCCTCTGTCTCTCCTCTCTGTCTCTGTCTTTACCTTTCTCTCTCTGGAGCTCCCTCCATCTCTCGGGATCTAGACAGGGTGAGGCAAGCCAGATGCCCAGGGCACGGCATTTAAGGAGGCACCCACCCTCGGGTGCTGACCCTGCCCTGGCACAAGCCCCAGAGTGAGCGCCTCCTGAAATGTGTGCCCTGGGCACCTTGCTCACCACACCCTATCCAGGCCCTGCTTCTCTCTCTGTCACCCGTTCCCTCTCTTTGTCCTACTCCCTCCTATAGCTGAGCGTTTGTTTCTCTCTTGCCGCGTGATCTCTGCTCACCTCCACACATCAGCAGCCTGATATTTCTGCTTCTCTGGGTTGAAATTGGTTGTCTAGCCTGTATGCCTCCCAGTCCAGCAGTTCAGTTTCAAATTTCTAGTTGGTGAATACAGCCCAGCTTGGGTCAGCCGCTCACACCTCGTCCAGTCAGCTGGGCCAGGGACTGGGGTCGTGCTGGCCCTCAGCAGGGGCTTGGGAACAGGCTCTCTGAGGAGGGACTGCTCAACAGGAGGGCACCCTTGGCCGTGGATCCCCAGGTCTGTCCCTCCAATGTGAAGGGTGGTGCAGGGACCCCCCTCACTGCCAGCACACAGACAGCTTTGTCCTTGGGCCTTCCTGGGAATTGGGGCTAAACAGAGCCAGGACCCAGTTTGAGAAGAGGGAATGATATGCTTACTCCACCCCTGCCCCCATCTCATGGCTTTTAAATGTCTTGAGCCTCAAGCTGCCTCTTCTTCAAACATGCTGGATCTTCCCTCTGTATCTGCAGAAAAAGTCATATCTCCCATTTGGGGTTCCGGTTTTAGATGTCTGAGCTGTGGGTGGTGAAAACACCCTGCTGTCTCTCACCCACGCGGGACCAAATGCTTCAGAGAATCCGGGGAGCATCAAGGAGAAGGCAGCAGCCTCAACTCTGGGGATGAACAAAGGCCTGGGGGAGGGCTGCGCCAGTCTCCAAACAGCTCCAGTCAGAGGAGGCAGACCATGCAGGCCCAGCGAAAGGAGCCAGAGTGAGCCCGTGGGGATGGAGAAGGCCAAGGGCACTGCCCAACCTCTGTCTTATTTCCAGCAGGACCTCAGCATCTGTTTTCTATGTGCCCTGTGGGAGGCTCTTAAATAGCAGCAGGGGGATTTGGGGGAGAGGCAGCACAGTTTCAAAGGGGAAAGTGTGAAGATGGGGCTCTGGGGCCATTTCTTGCTTTATTGGGAGATATTAGCCAAGGCATGGGTACAGGAAAGGCCCAAGGATGGACTTGGAAGCCGGTGGTGCTGTGGTGCTGGGGGCTTTAGGTTTAAGTGCACAGCCTGGATCCTTCCAGGGCCTGCTTGGGTTTGTGCACCCACCACAGCCATCGGTGGCCTGCACCCTGAATTTTTTTTTTTTTCTTATTTGGCTGCGTTGGGTCTTCGTTGCTGCACGCGGGCTTTCTCTAGTTGTGGCAAGCGGGGGCTACTCTTCATTGTGGTGCGCGGGCTTCTCATCGCAGTGGCTTCTCTTTGTTGCGGAGCATGGGCTCTAGGTGCGTGGGCTTCAGTAATTGTGGCATACGGGCTCAGTAGTTGTGGCTCACGGGCCCTAGAGCACAAGCTCAGTAGTTGTGGCGCACGGGCTTAGTTGCTCCGCGGCATGTGGGATCTTCCCGGACCAGGGCTCGAACCCGTGTCCCCTGCATCAGCAGGTGGGTTCTTAACCACTGCGCCACCAGGGAAGTCCCTGCACCCTGAATCTTGACTCCATCTTTGGCCAATGTGCGTCTGGGGAAGGCAGCACCCAATCCCCAAGGTTTGCTGGCCTCCTGCAGACAGAGAGAAGAGGCCATCCCTGGTAGAGACAGTTCCTTACAAGCACTGGAGAAAAGGTTATGCAGATGCAAATGTAGGCAATAAATCACTTTTATAATTATAGTATCCAAACCTGTGGCATGTTTCTCTTGAATCTTTTATTCCATTCATTCATTTGACTGACATTTGCTGTGCCCCTACTCAGTGCCATGTTATTCCAGGTGCTGGGGATACCCAGGTCCCCCATTCTCCAGATTAGCAGGGAAGGCAGCTACTACATAAGCAGAGAATTACCGTGGGGTGTGATAGAGACTCTTACAGCGGGGAACTCAAAGTGCTGTAGCAGCATAGAAAAAGCAGTTAATTCTATCTGGGGAGTCAAAGGAGACTTCCTGGAGGAGGTGGCATTTGCTCTTGAGGGTTGTAAGAGTTTACATATAGGAAAGGAAGGTCATCTCAGGAGGGCCTGGCTGGCTTGGAGAAGGGTGAGACGTTTGGAGTCGAGAGTAATGGCAGGAGGGAATTGATGCGGCTGCAGAGGGAGGGTGGAGCAGCCCCCCATCTGGGTGTCATCCTGGCCCAGTTGATCTCTTAAACTTCCAGCACTGAGCCTCTTTGCATCTGCTGCTAGCGCAGCTTCCGTTGGCTTCCAGCTTTATGTAGGATGGGGCCCTGCGCAGGGGTGGGGTGGGGAGGTAGGTCTTGGAGGACAGAGGTTGTGTCTCCTAGGAAACGGCGGCTCTGCCAGAACCCCAGAACCCTGTGAGCCTGGCAGGGCCCAGGTTGCACACATCACCTTGGCAGTTTGTGGGCAAACCCTCTTGGCCGAGGGGAGATTGCACTGCCAGCCACTTCCTCCAGTTCCTTCCCTCTGCCTGTCGTCACGGTTACCTTGGCCTTGTTGGGGGTGAGGTAGAGGTTGGGTGGAATCAACTTTGTCCGGGTTTCTGTTTCCCCAGATGCGGGTCAGCCAGAGGAGCTGTCACTTCTGGTTCTGTTTCAAAGGAGGCCAAGGGGCTGGGAGGTGCTTGGGTGCGGCCGTGTTGACAAGGCACCTCTCCAGCCAGCCTCCCAGGCAGGGTGGGAGTGGGTCAGGGAGAAGCTCCAAGGTGGTGGAGAAGGAGAAGGGGCTGCCCTGCCAGGGCCTGTGCTGAGGGCCGTGGGTGCTGGTCTCCAGCCCAGACCCTCGGTCTAGAGCTCCTAGAGCATGCCGGGAGTGCAGGCAGAGAGGCTGTTTATTTTCCTGGCCTGAAGCCCTTTCGGCTGAGACCTTGTTCCAGGCCTCAGGCTGCCAGAAGCACCCGCAACTGGCTCCAGAAGTGAGAGAGTTGGCAACCCAACATTTCTCCAGTGGCCTCGGACTCTAGGCCATTCCCAGCCCGGCTGGTCCTGTGTATCCTCCAGGGTCTCCTGGTGGGTAATGGACAGTGAGAGGCATCACGTCAAAGTGATCCTAATGGGCTGGGGCTGTGGTCAAGAGCAGGAAGGCTGAAGTCAGAGAAATCTTGAGTTGGAAGCCTGACTCTACCGTTTCCTTGCTGTAGGGCCTTGGGCAAACTGAGCTGTTGAGCCTCAGTCTCACCATCTGTGAGATGGGGCAGTCATAGTACCTTCCTCATCAGACTTTGTAAGGATTACATGACCTGTGTTTAAAGCATTTAGCAAAGTAGGCAACAAATGGCAGCTCTTGTTATTATTAATGAAACAACAATAACTGCGGCTTTGAAAGTCCGTGTTGGTGGGCAGTGAGCCTTCTCCTTCCCATTCCATGGGCCCTGTTTCAAGCATGGTAAATTTCCTAGTGTGTCTCGGGGAGAAGCAAGCCCGGAGACTCCGAAGGCCCCTCTGCCTATGTCCCGAGCAGGGCACTTTAAGGAGCCCATGGGATCCTGGGATGCAAGTGGGTGTCCTGGGGGAAGAACATGCAGAGGCAGAGAGAAGGATGAACCCAGGTGAGGGGGCTGGGGAGATTTTTCCATCACCAGGAGATAGATCTGAGGAAGGACCGAGAGGGAGGACAGAATACCTCAGGGAGGTGACAGTGGGTGGGGGTAGAAGGTGAAATCAACACTCATGCCCAAGGTGTTTTGAAAGGAAGTGCCGGGGAGCCACTGACCTGGAAAATAGTGCCCAGAGGGCTTGGGCCGGGCAAGAGAACAGACCGCCACCGCCCATGGGGTGTCACCTCTGTGTGAGGAGAGCGCCAGGCTCTGGGCCTCCTGAACTCTGGCAGAACCCAGGTGGCCCTGCCCTCCTGGGGCACTGACTTCTCCCAGGGATACCCACCTACTCCGAGAGCATCCTCGGGCCGGGCCGGCTGGGAAACGCTGCCATCCCACCCGCCAAGAGGCCAGCGGGCTGGCAGTGCGGCTCACTGACGGCGAGATGTGGGTTAAGTTGTCCGTCTGCCGGTCTGAGCGTGAGGAGGGAGGCTGTACGCCAGGCCTGCCTCAGTGTCTCATCCGTGGCTCTTTGCCCTCACAGCTAGACGAGGAAGAAGAGCGAAGGAAAAGGCGTCGGGAGAAGAACAAAGTCGCGGCCGCCCGATGCCGGAACAAGAAGAAGGAACGGACGGAATTTCTGCAGCGGGTGAGCAGCGCAGTGGCCAGGGGGGACCCCGGCCTTGTCCTTCAGTGGCTAGTGTGCTTACGGACCGCGAGAGGCCATTGAATGCCTGCAGAATCAATGTGTCCTTGCTGCCATCTGCCCAGCTGGCCTCGACCCCTCTGCCTTCCCTGCCTTCTCTCCGGTGCCCCCTCCCTGAGCCAAGAGGCCCAGGGGCAGCCTGCAGCCGTTCCCGCCCACCCAGATCCCTGGACAGCCAGACAAGGTGGGAGGAGCCAAGTTCCCCGCCTCTAACTGAGGTTAGACCCTCGGTGCTGATGGGCCCAGAGGGCCTAGAACTGGCACTACCCATGCTGGTGCGCTGAGGGTTACCAGAGTGGTCTGGCGCGGGTGCAGATGAAGTCAGTGAGAGCTCCCTGCATGTGGGCAGTGGGCGTAGCGATGGGGCAGAGAAAAGCTCCTCCCTCACATGCAGGAGGCTCTTCTGGCTCTGCCTCCCATCTGCCTGGCCTCAGCCCCACTGAAGCTGACCCCTGAGCTCTTGGCTGTTGCCTCTGGGACCAGAGGTTGGCTCTGCGTGCCAAGGCCAGTGGAGGGCCGCCTTGCCTCGTGGCCCTCGGAGCACATCCCTGCCCTTTCATTTGGAATGTGCCAAATAGGCGTTTGCTCCTTCTCCTGCCCCTTAGGCCTTCCCTGCTCCTCAAAAACGGTAGATGGCTGTGAAGGGACATGACCAGAAAGCTAATTAGTCCAAGCTGGTGGTCTCCAGCCTCCCCACCCCCAATCCCTTGTTGATTTCTAAATAACAATAGTAACACCATAGAATAATAACATCACAGGTCAGGCTCCCTTCTACAGCGTGCAACCGTTAACACTAGTTGTTAACATTTGTAAAGCGGGGCCCTGTGCAAAGCGCAGTGTACATATTATCTCATTTTATTGGCATAATAACTGTATGAGGTAGGGGCCTGCATTATTCTCTGTCTGCAGATGGGGACACTAAGGAAAGCACGGGGAGTTAAGTAACTTGCCCAGGTCCCTCAGCAACTAAGCGGTAGAACTGAGATGCGGCCTGAGGCTAACTTCAAAGCAACCATCCTCAGCACTCTGCCCTGCTGGCTCTCATTCATTCATTCGTGGGTTTGTTCATTCCTTCGTTCCTTCATTCTTTTGCTCGTTCATTGATTTGTGGACAAGTCGTTTTAAGCATGTACTGAGTGCCCAGCCCTGTGCTAGGTACGCTGGGGGCACACAGGAAGGGACCAGTCGTGGTCCCTCCTGTGGGAGCTGGAGAGACAAGGCCGGGCTGGCCCGGGTTTTCTCTGAGACTGGGGATCTGTGGGTCTCTTCTCATGCTTGCAACAAGTAGAGAGCAAATCTGAGATCATGGGTGCCAACACCGTGGGGCTGTGTGTACCCCTCCGGCTGTGAGCGTCTAGGGCAGGGGAAAGGTCAGTGGAGGCGGAGTTAGACTCCTGGAGCTGGGAGCCCCTTGGAAGAGATGGTGGACCAACACCAGGCGGAAAGTTTTCAAGAAATTTCTAAGACCTGGGTCTCACATAGGCCTTTAAGATAGATGGAGTGTCACACCCCTCATTTCCAGCCCTGAGTGCCTGTGGAGTTGGGCGAGACATAGCAGGGAACAGAGAAGTCTCACATCCCATCCCCGCCTTCAAAGGCCTGTCAGCCAGCCAGCAGGCAAGAAGGGCCAAGTGAACGCACACCAGTAACACACTAGTGCAGCGAATGGTCAGCGCCAAGTGAGCGGGGCTAGCTGCTCCGCACATTCCAGTAACACCGGCTGAGCACCTACTGTGTGCCAGGCATTTCCCGTATCTCGTTTAATCTTATAACATTCCACTGAGCTAGACATTGATGATCCCCATTTTAGACACGGACCCGTAGCGCAGAGAGTCAGGTTACTTGCCTGAGGTCACACTGCTAGTGTGCGGTGGAGCCGGGACTCACTCATGCGTTCGCTGACCCATCTGTCCATCCTTAGTACTGAGTGAGTGCCCACCACACAGTGGGTCCGCAGGCCATGGCTGCAGTGGGGTGGCAGGCAGGAAACAGGAATGGGATATGTGCTGAGCGTTAGGTTGGGCAAGCGCGGCGGGCTGTGAGCACAGACGGAGGGGCCCTGTCTGAGTCTAGGCTGCGGAAAGACTGCTGATTGAGACATAAGACAGGAGCAGGGGCCAACGCGTGGAAGGACAGGGCTGGAGGGGTCAGTCACCACGAACAGCCAAAGCAAAGGCCAGAGGCAAGAGGTGTTGTTTAAGGATGTGGTGAAGGGAGTGAAAAGAATACCAGTGTAGCTGGAGTGTACAGTCCATGGAGAGAATAGGGCCCCAGAGCCTTCACCTGTCGGGTAATCCCTGTGCTGGGTTGTCTGGGGCAATCCCGGTTTGTGCCTGTTGGCCTGGCCTGATTATTAATGGCACATTCTTTCACTCTCTCACGTGTCCCTGTTAGGATGATGAAGTGTGTTGGTCATGGAGAGCCATGGGAGGGTTTCGGAAGGAGAGAGATACACCCTGTCGCTGTGGCTGCAGCGTGGGGCACGGAATGGGGAGCTGAGAGTAGAGTGGGAAGACCGGTTATGTGGCGGTGGTGCTGTCCTGGTGAGAGGAGCAGGCAGCTGTGGACCAAGAGAAGTGCAGGCCTCGAGGAGGGAGGTTTCGGCAAGTCTGTCGGGGCTCAAGTCCCCACGCCCCCCTCCTCCCCTCTGGCCTTGGAAGCAGAGTCCGGGTGTGAGGTTTAGGGCATGAAGGCAGATGGCTGTGTGCACCGTCAGTACCCGAAGACATGGGGGATTCTCTTGTAATTTATTTATTTATTTAACATCTTTATTGGAGTATAACTGCTTTCCAATGTTGTGTTAGTTTCTGCTGTACAACAAAGTGAAACAGCTATATATATACATATATCCCCATATCCCCTCCCTCTTGCGTCTCCCTCCCACCCTCCCTATCCCACCCGTCTAGGTGGACACAAAGCATGGAGCTGATCTCCCTGTGCCATGCGGCTGCTTCCTACTAGCTATCTATTTTACGTTTGGTGGTGTATATAAGTCCATGCCACTCTCTCACTTTGTCCCAGCTTGCCCCTTCCCCCTACCCGTGTCCTCAAGTCCATTCTCTGCGTCTGCGTCTTTATTCCTGTCCTGCCCCTAGGTTCTTCAGAACCTTTTTTTTTTAGATTCCATATATATGTGTTAGCATACTGTATTTGTTTTTCTCCTTCTGACTTACTTCACTCTGTATGACAGACTCTAGGTCCATCCACCTCACTACAAATCACTCAATTTCGTTTCTTTTTATGGCTGAGTAATATTCCATTGTATATATGTGCCACATCTTCTTTATCCATTCATCTGTCGATGGACACTCAGGTTGCTTCCATGTCCTTGCTATTGTAAATAGAGCTGTAATGAACATTGCGGTACATGACTCTTTTTGAATTATGGTTTTCTCAGGGTATATGCCCAGTAGTGGGATTGCTGGGTCGTATGGTAGTTCTATTTTTAGTTTTTTAAGGAACCTCCATACTGTCCTCCATAGTGGGTGCATCAATTTACATTCCCACCAACAGTGCAAGAGGGTTCCCTTTTCTCCACACCCTCTCCAGCATTTATTGTTTGTAGCTTTTTTGATGATGGCCATTCTGACTGGTGTGAGGTGATACCTCATTGTAGTTTTGATTTGCATTTCTGTAATTTATTTTTAACACGTCAAGGCTCGGAGGTACAAAGGTATATGTATGTGTATGTGCACACACACACACATATATATACATATGCATACACACATATATGTATAATGTAAAAAGTTACCCTCCCATCCTTGACCCCTGGACACTCAGAGCCACCCTGGGAGATTCCTGTAGCCTCTCAGAGTTCAGCTGCCAGGACCAGCCAAAGCCCTGAAGGAAGCAGGCCTTTGTGTGGGTCAGATCTACGCCCTGCAGGCCCCAGGCCCCCTCTGCTGCCTGCATTTGGGAGCAGCGGCCCCTTGGCTCCCCACGGCTGTACAGCTGGCCTCTGTAACCCCGCTGTGCCTGGCACAGCTCCCTGGGTGTGGGCATCAGTGACAGTCTCACACCCTCACAGCGTTCCTTGCTCTTCATAGCCACTCTCTCCCTGATGGTCACAGTGACTCTGGAGGGGGCAAGGCAGCCCCATTCCACTGACTGGCATCTGAGGTTCAGAGGGATGAAAGTTGCTCAGCGTCACACAGTGGCCGAGTCAGGACCGGAACCCAGAGCTTCCTCTGTGGCCCAGCACTCTATTCAGGTGCCCAGGCTCAGGGACTTGGGAATCTTGTTCACAGCAGTGTAGCTGGCCAGTGGCAGAGTCAAGATTTTAACTCAGACAGGGCTTTTGGGCTCAGAAGTCTGCACCAGGCTTTTTTTTTTTTTTTAACAGAAAGAGTTGGGAAGTGGAGCCCTATTTTAAGTGCATTAGGGTAACTTTTAAAAATAATAGAGTCAGAGAATCTTAATGCTTAAAGTCCCCTGGGCCAATCATTATATTTTAAGGGGGAAAATGAGGTCCGGAGAAGGGGAGTGACTAGTCCAAGGGCACACAGAAGGATGCCCAGCCTCTTACCCTGTGGGGGTTTTTTGTTTTTTAATTAATTAATTAATTAATTTTTATTTTAGGCTGCGTTGAGTCCTCGTTGCTGCGTGCAGGCTTTCTCTAGTTGCGGCGAGTGGTGGCTACTCTTCATTGCTGTGCACGGGCTTCTCATGGCGGTGGCTTCTCTTGTTGTGGAGCACAGGCTCTAGGCGTGCGGGCTTCAGTAGTTGTGGCACGCGGGCTCAGTAGTTGTGGCTCGCGGGCTCTAGAGCACAGGCTCAGTAGTTGTGGCGCACGGGCTTAGTTGCTCCGCGGCATGTGGGATCTTCCCGGACCGGGGCTCGAACCCGCGTCCCCTGCATTGGCAGGCAGATTCTTAACCACTGCGCCACCAGGGAAGCCCCCTCACCCTGTGTTTTTTCTGCTGCTTTCACTGACCACCGTGGAGGAGACAGAACCTCCTTCACTTGCATTAATTCCATTCTGAAACAACAAATGGTTTCATTTTCTCTAGGGCAGTAAATATCTACCAGAGGCAAAACGATAAACAAAAATGCAAGAAGAGTTATTCATTTCATACTTAAGGTGCGAAGATCCTAGCCCACGTTCCTGAATTTATTAGGAAAACAGATCAGGTAATTGCTGTTCTAAAACCACAAACCACTTCTACAATCATGGTTAAAAAAAAAAATTCCTTTGAGCTCAACTTACACTTACACATTAAATAAATACATAACACCAACTAATAAAACAGAAGAAAATAAAATGAAAAAGCGGTTAGTTACAGTCTGATAGCCAGACTGTCAGAGGTCAGGATATTCCACGAGGTACCCATACATTTTCTTTTTTTTTTTTTTTTAAATTATTTATTTATTTATTTATTTATTTATTTTATTTTTGGCTGTGTTGGGTCTTCGTTTCTGTGCGAGGGCTTTCTCTAGTTGCGGCAAGTGGGGGCCACTCCTCATCGCGGTGCGTGGGCCTCTCACTATCGCGGCCTCTCTTGTTGTGGAGCACAGGCTTCAGACGCGCAGGCTCTGTAGTTGTGGCTCACGGGCCCAGTTGCTCCGCGGCATGTGGGATCTTCCTAGACCAGGCCTTGAACCCGTGTCCCCTGCATTGGCAGGCAGATTCTCAACCACTGCGCCACTAGGGAAGCCCCCCATACATTTTCAAACCAGCAGAGTATCATGCCATCCCTATGATACATGCACAGGGAAGCAAGTCGCCACACAGCCACTTGGTCTTTTTGTGCGATACAGGTGTTCACGTGTAAGGTGGGTTTGACGTGCAGTCTTTTCAAGGACGAGGATGTGTGTGCAGGGCTGCTGGGCCCTGCCCCTTGTATGTCCATTGTAACTTCCATTCGCTGTACGACCCAACTCGTTCCTTGCCCTCCCCACTGCTCTCCAGAACAACTCCCACCTCCCTGCTTCCTTGGACACCCCCCACCCCAGGCTCACAGGCAGCTCTCCTCCCAGCTGCCCATTCTGCAAATGCAGGCAGTCTCCAAGACCTGCCAAGTTTTCTTGGAAGTGGCCTCCTCTCTGCTTCTCCTCCTTCTTGTCTTCATACTCCCTTGCTCATGGCTTAAAGTAAAAATTCCTTAAGCCTCCCTAACCCTTCAGTTTACAAAATGCTTTTCCCATGTGCAGTCATTTAATCCCCAGGATCATCATCTTTTTACAGATGAGATAACTGAGGCTCAGGGAAGTTAGGAAACTTACTCTTGGCTCTTGATTCCAAACCCCACCAGCTTTTCTGGGTCTGGCTATAAATCCACCTTCCCAGCTTTGTACCCTCCTATATCCTAAAGTGACCTATGGTCACAATGGAGGATTTTTATCTCCTAAACACATCTTAAGCTTTCCCATGTCTGTGTCCTTGTTCACTCAGGGCTTGCTTCTTGAAATGCCCCCAACTCCTACCGACTTTCTCTGCTCAACCAGAGTCAACCCATTTTTCAAACCTAAGGTCAGATCGACCATTTAGCCCACTCTCTCATGGTCTTCTAGACCCTGGATGGCTGGTGGGCACGTGATAAGCTCTGCCCTGCTCTATAAATCCTTCTTCCCCTTAGAGTGGAAGCTGCACAAGATCCGTGTTAGGGGCTCATGGGCCTCTGGACCCCCTAGAGCATTCACTGTACGCAGCAGGTTCTCAGCACACGCTTGTGGGTGGGCGGATTGAACCGAAACTCCTGGAGGCAAGAGGCTCAGAGGCTTTGAAGTTGGAGCTAAAACCTTGACTGGGGGGAACCGGATGGTCAGAGACATTCCCAAGGTCACCAGGTTGTAGACCCAGTGAGCAGGCAGCTAAGACGGGCACCTACCTGCCCCAGACTCATGGTTTCACGTGGGGTCTCTCCTGGCCCTCAGCGATGCTCTTCTCTCGGAATTTGGAGAACCATGGACCAGGCCGGCCTCCCTGTCACGCTTTATCCGGCTGAATCCAAAACCACCCTAGCTGGCTTTTAATATTTTCCCCCTGCGCACTTTTTCCTTCTTTGAGGCTGTTCTCCCTCAGCGTCTGGTCATGAGGACTGTACATCTCAGCAGTTCTGAGTCCCCAGCACTGGGCTGCCTCCGCAGAGATGAGCAAAAGGAAGAACTCAGTCAGCCTGGCTGGCGTGGGGAAGACAGCAGCCCTGGGGCCCTGGAGAGCCCGGAGGGAGGCTGCCCGGCTGGGCCCCCCGGCGGGACGACTCAGCCCATTGCAGCCACAGCCCACGCTCGGTCTGATGCAGGTTGCCCGGCCTTGGCACTGTGGACGTTTTGGATTGATAGTTCTTGTTGTGGGGTCCTGTGCATTGAAGGATATCTGGGGGCATCCCTGATCCCTACCCACTGGATTCCAAGGGCACCCACCCTTCCCAGTGTGACAACCAAAAATGTCTCCAGATATTGTCAAATGTCTCCTGGGAGGCAAAAATTGCTTCTAGTTGAGAATCACTGGTCAACCTTTGCTGGCCCTTGAGTAAATTCCAACCTCCAAACTGGTTATAAGTTTTTAGACAGAGTCCAAGAAATATCATTCTGGCGCCTCTGTATTCTCCTGTGTTGACCCCCAGAGCCTTGAATTGGTACGCCCATCACCTGTCATCATGAACAGGTAAACCCCCCTAAATCAAATCAACGTTGCTTCCTTGCCCTGGAGCCTCTCCAACTGAGCTGGAAGTTCTCTGGAAATCTCACTTGCGGTCTATTTAAAGCCACATTTTGGATCCAGAAGGATGACTATTGATTGCCTCCCAGTGGGCAGAGATTCTAGATATCAGGGGATAAGGAAGAGGCTGTTTAAATAATTATAGACTAATAACCAGGAAGCACATGTTTTAGGAGGAATTACGTGACCACACTGGGCTTGTGGATCCTACAGGCCAATATATCCCCAACATACATTTATCATACATAAAGCACCTTGCCATTGCACTGCCATCGTGGGCCACCTTTAACCCCTCCGTGGACCCTCCATGCATCTGTTCTGGATCCACTTGGCCTCCATTTTTGTCCCACTCTTTGTTTCTTGTGCAAAGGCCCTGAGGCAGGAGAGTATTTGGCATATTTGAGCAACAGCAAGGAAGCCACTGTGGCTGGAGTAGATTGAGTGGGGAAGAGAGGTGGGACATGAGCCAGGCTGGCCCCAGGATATAACCTGGGTTCATCCCACTAGCAACACGGGCCAGTGTCACAGGTGTGACAGGCACGGCCTAAAGAAAGTCAGTTACCCCGGGGGACTCAATAGCAGATTCTGTGCTTCCTCTAGTGGGAACCTGGCAGACAGAAAACAGGCTAACGCCAGCCTGCTGTGCCCTGTGCCTACCCAGAGGGAGAGTCTCTTCCCGGAGCTGGTTCCCGGTGAGAGCCTAAAGCCATGTCTCTATTTGGCATGCAGGAATCCGAGCGGCTGGAACTCATGAACGCAGAGCTAAAGACCCAGATTGAGGAGCTAAAGCAGGAGCGACAGCAGCTCATTCTGATGCTGAACCGGCATCGCCCCACCTGTATTGTTCGGACGGACAGCGTCAAGACGCCCGAGTCGGAAGGCAACCCGCTGCTTGAGCAGCTAGAGAAGAAGTGACCGTGGGCTGGGAGGAGGAGGAAGAGGAGGAAGAGGAGGAGGAGGAGGAGATGGCAAGAGGGAGGAGGAGGAGGGCACCAGAGGGCCCTTCCTTGGTGCATGAAAAACTTTACAACAAGGCTCAGCACAGCCAGTAATTAGTGGGGCTTTTTTGTGAAACTCAGATCAGCCACATAAGGGGAAGAGCAGGCTGACGAAACCCAGAAGGACCAAGCGCTGAGACCAAAGTAGACTTGAGGGTGGGGCTGTCCTGCTGGGGCCCAGCTCAAAGGAGGCAGGACAGAGGCACCCTGGCCGGAGAGACGCCCAGCCAGGCAGCCTTGGGCACTTCTCCGGCCTCTCCGCCAGGCCACCTACCCCAGGGACCTCCGAGCAGCCAGGAAAAGCCATGAGTTACAACCAAACACGGCTGAGGATGGAACTGAGTAACACTGCCATCTGCCTGCCCCAGCCTGACCCCTGACCCTGATGCGAGGCCGGAGAGGGCCGAGATGCGGGGCCCAGTGCGGCCTTGCTGGGAAGTAGCAGCCGGGTGCACCCTCGCCAGCCCTGCTGGAGTTTGCTGTGGGCACGAGGCGCGGGCGCCCTTCCAAAGCACATACTCACTGAATGTTTACAGACTGGCTGTCCTGGCAGGGCTTTCAACTGCACATGTTTTTTATACTTTCTTTTTTTTTTTTTTAATATTTTTTACAAAAAAAAAAAGATTTTATACAAGCAATATATATATGGATTTCTATAATCACTCGATGTGATACAGTATAAATATGTTATGGTTTGTTTGTTACGAACAGATATCCAGCAGTTATGGCCGTTGTGTGTAACTCCTAAGTACTGTAGTCTCTGGGTGTTGGGGGGTGTCCGGGGAGGGGGTGGGGTGCGTTTCCATCCTGGTAAACCCTTCATAGTACTCAGTCCTGTATCGCTCAGTAAACGTTACTCTTACTTACCCAGCCGCCTCTTGTGGTGTCTGCCTAGGGAATGGGGTGCAAGGCACACTTGGTGACCTCCTGGTGTGCAGTGTCAGAGAATGTTTGGAGCATCTGCCGTGGGCCCTTGGTTTTCACAACAGCCCTCCCAGGTAAGTATTTACATGCCCATTTTATAGACGAGGAAGTTGAGGCTCAGAGAAGTTAAGTCTGCAGTACTTACTTTGCTCCTTCACTCAACAGATGTTTCCTGAGTGCCAGCTGGGTGTGTGCCAGGTACGCTACAAGGGGCTGAGTAGTCCCTGGGGAATAAAACAAACCTAGGCCCTGCGCTTATGGAGCTGACAGTCATGAGCTAAATCCTGTGTGTGCTCCATACACTGTCTCTGTTCATCTTCACAGCAGCCTTATCAGGGAGCAGCGGTTGTCCCCATTTGTAGATGAGGAATTCTAGGCCCAGGGAGTTTACACTTGCCTTGTTGAGGACTTACTGGGTGACCAGCATATATAGTCTCATTCACTTCTCTCAACAGCACAAAATAGGCATCATTACCCCCATTTTAAAAATAACTGAGGCTCAGAGAGGGTGAGTGGCTCATCCAAGATCACCCAGCTAGTGAGGAGCAGAGCTGATGTTTGAACTCTGCTTCTAAAGGCCCATGACTCTCCCCACCTGTGGCCAGCTGACTGTGTGATTTTCCCCATGGCGGAATGTCTCACCTGATTAGAACAGGAGGCCTATCAGGCCATGGTTACAGATCTAGTTTCTGGGAGGGCTGGATAGAGTTCCAGGCTGTGCCATGGTCACGGAGTGAACCAGTGATGTGAGCAAATGGTGTGAATGAATACCCCACCCCCCCGAAGAGCAAGAACCATAGTGTCATAGGCAAGAGCTGCCATTTACGTGGCATGTGATGGTTCACAGGGCACTTCCATGCAAGTTCCTCATCTGATGTTCCAGCTCTGTGAGGCAGGTGGGATGGGTGTTTCAGTCCCATTGTACTGTTGTGCAAACTGAGGCTTACAAAGATTAACGTTCACCCAGCTGTAAACAGGCAGACCCAGGAGCTGAACCCTACTGTCCTACCTTATACTTGTGTGTTCTCTCTCCTCCATTCCTGGGGCTAGATAACTGTTGCTGATGGTAAGGCTTCATGTCAAGGACAGCAGTGAGCTTGGGTTGCTTCTCAGATCTTGAACGAGTCCTCCTGGGATGGACAGGAACCAAGAATAGGTCATTAATACACCTTTGGTTCCTTACTTCCTTATCTCAGGTCCCCTCTACCCAGCATGCTTGGTGCGCCACGCCCAGCCCTCACCCTCCAAGCCCTGTCTTGGAAGCAGTGCCTGGTCAGCTCACTGGCAGCGGTGGTGGCACATGACAAACCCTCAGGCTGGAATCCTTTGACATTTACCAAGCCTTGAGAAAAGTGAAGATGTGGACTTACAGGCCCCTCATGTGACCTGGCGGACGTTCCTGCACGACCACCGCCTGCCCCTGGCTGTGGTTCCTCTGGTCCTGTGCTGGGTGCCGCGAGCCTGTTCCTCCAGGACAGAGCCCTCCTTCGCCTCCGAGGACGGGCTGTCTCCCAGAATCAGTGATGTGTGCTATGCTGCGGCCCACCTTTCCTCATCAGGACCACCGCTCCCTGCTGTGGGAAGCCAGAAGTCACAGTCACAGTCTGCCTCATAAGAGCTAATGTTCACATGTTTTCTGTGTGCCTGACAGGTTAGATGTGCTACTGCAGCCACCGGGAGGTAGGTGCCATCATTCCCATGTTACAGATGAGAAAACTGAGGCACAGAGAAGAAGTAACTTGCCCCAAATCACAGTCATTTGAGTGACAGAGTCAGGATGTTCTTACAGTCTGACTCCAGGTGTAAAAAGCTGGCCTGGGCCTCACCCTCGGGGAAATGCTCTGTGTTTGTGGTGTGACCTCAGTTGCTGGGAGAACCTTGTGTGCAGAGGGCCAGGAGAGATGGCACAGGTTGAGGATTCCCAACTCTCAGACACCCATCTCCAAGTGTACGTACAGAAGACGTATTTTAAAGGCAAATAGGCTCAATATCCAATCTTCTACTGACCAGCCATGAGCCTCACTTTTCTTATCTGTACAGTAGGAACAGTAATCCA
Organism: Balaenoptera musculus; assembly: GCF_009873245.2. NCBI lineage: Eukaryota > Metazoa > Chordata > Mammalia > Artiodactyla > Balaenopteridae > Balaenoptera > Balaenoptera musculus. The sequence continues at coordinate 148,821,277 of NC_045786.1, forward strand.
ACCCCTTATCTGTACAGTAGGAACAGTAATCCAAGTCTTTCTTATGGGGTTGTTGTCAAGGTCAAATATGGAATGCATGTAAAAGTGTTTGGTGAAATACAAAGCTCCACAAAATGGTAATTATCTTGCCCTCTGTTAGCGTGGATGGTTGTTATTTACCACATAGTACTAATTACTTGAATATCTTTTATTCTCTAAAAGTAGCCGCAGAGTTAGTGTTCTGGCCATGTATCTGGTTCCTGTGGCGATGGATGCCTGGGATCCAAGACTCCTGGGTTCTTTCGGCTCCTGAACGGCCACAGCCAGCTGTGTTGGGCTCATCATCCTCTCCCTGGGCTTCCTTGTGCCCTCCTGCCAGGTGGTCATATATGAGACTTGTGCCACATCTGCCCAGGGTTGCTGTGAGAATCAGCTGGGCAACCCGAGAAGGACAAGACCCGTTAGCAATCAGAGAGGCAGCGGCTAGTATGTATTGGTCAGGATTCAGGTTAAAGGGAACTTACCTACACTGCCAGTGGGAAATTGGTGTGACTGCTGTGTAAAGCAGTTTGGCAATAAACGGTGACACTAAAGCTACACATCTTTGACCTAGCAATTTCCCTCCTAAGGATACACCTTGGAGGAACCCTGGCATAGGGGCACAAGGAAAAGTACAAGCACGTTTACTGAATCTTCGTCTGTAATAAAGATAAGTTGCAAACAACCTGAATACCTATGAACAGAAGAGCGGGTAAACAAATTGTGTTTTCATAAAATCAAGTATTACTCAGCAGTTAAAAAGAATGAATCAGAGCTACAGGTATCAATGTGAGTAAACCTCAGAAACACACTGTTGAACTGGAGGACGGGGAGCAAGTTGCAGAAGAATATATGCGGTGTACCATTTATACAATGTTTCCAAACATGGAAATTGATACTTTATTGTTTACGGGTACACACAGATCTGGGTAATAGAGGTACAAAAGCATGCACAGGAATGCTATCAACATCAAAATAAGTAATAGGGAATTACTCCTGGGGGGTGGGGAGGAAGGGGTTTGGGGATGGTATCTGCAAGGCTAAAGAGGACACTGGGTTTCAACTGTATGTGTAACATTTCATTTATTCTTAAAAATCTGAATCAAATGTAGAATAATCTTAGAATTTGTCAGAGGTGAGGGATATGCACACAGACGCGGGTTATCTTCTTCACACTTCTCTGTATGCTTGGTATATTTCCTAATAAAAAGAACAAGCCACAAACAACACAAATAGAAGGTTTTGTTTTTCCATTCTTTCCTTGGTAAACTCGGGAAATAAAACAAAATCTGAAATTACGATAGAGTTGCAGCATACGCTCTTTGAATTTATGCAAATTTAATTGCATGCCTTGAGGGAGAGAAAGATGATTCAAAGCGTGTGGTTTGTTTAGCTGGCCCTTCCAGTTAATAAGCCGTGTGCCTGGTGGTGAGGGTACCCCGGGCTGAGGGCACCTTGGGGAGTGTTTATCTGTACCACTTCAGTGGGTCCTGGTCCCTACCCTCTACATAATGAGCCATGGAAGGTATGTTCAAGGTTAATTCGGACTCTACCTTTTCTTGTTACATCCTGAATATTCAACCCAATCCCTGTGTAAAATGCAACTCCACCACACCTTTAAGTGCAGCTTTAAAGCAAAGGGGGAACCTTTTAAAGACCAAGGTGTCACAGGTGTATTGGACTCCTGTTGCCACTATAACAAAGTACCACAGATTTAACGGCTTAAAACAACACAAATGTTAATATCTTAGCGTTCTGGAGGGCAGAAGTCCAAAATGGGTCTCACTGGGTTAAAATCAAGGTGCCAGCAGGTTGCGTTCCTTTTGCAGGCTCTGGGGGAGAATCTGTTTTCTGGCCTTTTCCAGCTTATGGAGGCTGCCCACATTCCTTGGGCTCATGGCCCCTTCCAGCTTCAAAGCCAGCACTGGCTGGTTGTGTCTGTCTCCTGTTGATCACTCTGACACTGACTCTTCTGCCTTACATCCTTTAAGGACCCTTGTGATTATATTGGCCCCACCTGAATAATGCAGGATAATCTTATTTTAAGGTCAACTGATTAGCAACTTTAATTCCGCCTGCAACCTTAATTCCCCCTTGCCACGTGACATAACATAGTCACAGTTTCCATCTTTGGAAGGCCATTATTCTGCCTACCACAATAGGAATTTACGAGTTGGAGAATCTTTTTTTTTTAAATTTATTTAGGCTGCACCAGGTCTTAGTCGCGACATGCGGGATCCTCGTTGCGGTATGCGGGATCTTTTTAGTTGCGGCGTGCGGACTCCCAGTTGTGGCATGCGTGTGGGATCTAGTTCCCCCACCAGGGATTAAACCCGGGTCCCCTGCATTGGGAGCGTGGAGTCTTACCTATTGGACCACCAGGGAAGTCCCAAGAGTTGGAGATTCTTAACGGCAGCCCTCCTCACTCCCTGGCAAGATAGACTGTTTTCCGAGTAAGTGCCATAAGGATAGAGTCTCTACACAGGCACGCCCAGTGCTTGGCACTTGGTGGATGGTCAACATGCACAACACACAATGAACACAGACACCACACACAGATCCACAGATATACTCAGATATGTGACACAATATAGGCAGAGGCAAACACAGTTACATACACAACACACAGATATATAGACACACATTCATTCATATAAGGTGTGACTAAGTATAAAGCAATGAGATTGATGCCAATCTTATTCCTTTATATTACATTTCTGTAACTTTGAAATGAGCTTGTTCTCCATACTGGCAAATTGTCTTTCTTTGGTAAGAGCTAAATTATGGTTAATGATTAGGTTAATTAATCCAGGCATACTGTTTTGGCTTAAAAACTAAATACAGGGCTTCCCTGGTGGCACAGTGGTTAAGAACCTGCCTGCGAACGCAGGGGACACAGGTTTGAGCCCTGGTCCGGGAAGATCCCACATGCCACGGAGCAACTAAGCCCATGGGCCACAACTACTGAAGCCTGCACGCTTAGAACCCGTGCTCCGCAACGAGAAGCCACCGCAATGAGAAGCCCTCGCACGGCAACCAAGAGTAGCCCCCCCTCGCTGCAACTAGAGAAAGCCCGTGCGCAACAACGAAGACCCAATGCAGCCAAAAATAAAAATAAATAAAATAAACAAATTTATTAAAAACAAAAACAAAAACAAAAAAAAACTAAATACAGTAAGAGACTGAGTTTCTCATTTAGGTCCTAAACTGGCTCTGTGGGTTATTCCTAAAGAAACGACTCCCAGTGCTTTGGACCAACTTCAGTGAAGTTACACTTAAGCATCAGCATCTGCTGTTCGGAAGGACAGTACTCACCTGGGTGGACTGTACCGGGCACCCGTTGTGCCCCATGTTAAGTCCTCTGACCCCAGCTTTATCACGTGACCAGTTCTGAGCAGGTGTGAGCAACTTCACACAGGTGCAGTCTGACTGTGCCTCCCACCTCTGTCCCAGGGACATCCATGACCACCCCCTTGGCACTTACACATATGCAACTTGGACATTCGGGGGAGTCAATGCCCATAGGGTCCCCTTTGACTAACTGGGGAGAGGAATCAATGGATAGATGCTTTCCCCTTTCATCCTCCAGGTGGAGAGTTCTGAGGCACATTTCTTAGGTTCCTCAAAAGGTCTTGCAGGATTAAGCAAGACCTGCAGAAGTGACCGATAGAGGTACCCAATTCAATAACACACCTTGTATTGGTTTCCTCTCTTTCTCTGTTTCACTCCTCTCACTCCCACATAAACTACCTGAGCACAAGCATTTGTCTCAGGTTCTGCTTCGGCGGGGCACCCAAGTGAAAAGAGTTGGTCAGAAGTAGCCCTAGAAATCAGACCCTCAGGGATATTTAGGATGGGATATTTAGAGCTGAGTCTATTTGCCAGTCAGGTGGCAGTGATAGTGAGTGGGGTGAGGAGAATCCCTGACCTACTGTATTTACTCAGACTCTCCTGTGTGGATTGAGATGTGATACAGGTGGAAAGGGAAGTGATTGCTGTGGCATCTGAATGGTATGGGGATAAGTTATAAAGCTTGAGTTGGTTGCCTTTTGTTAACCATTTTGGAGGCCTCGGAAAAAGAAAATGCAAAACAGTTCAGACAACTATAATCTGAAGAGGTTCTGTGAAAACCAGACTGCATCTCTGGCAGTACTTAAGGAGACACTTGTCTCTCCCAGTCCCAGGGCACACTGTGCTGAGAATCAGGCCCAGAATCTAATTGTAAGGGTGGCAGACCCATTAAGGAGAACCAATGTCCATCCTTGACAAATTTTCAATATCAAAGTCAGGATGCTAAAAGGGAAAAATGTAGGACCTTGAGACCTGAAATGGGACATCTGTGTAAATGAGACTTAAACCTCTAGAATCCCTTGAGCCCTTTGGACTGGCAAAAGCGGCCCCCTGCCCCTTAAAAGCAGCCTCCCCTTGCTTGGAGACCATGGAAAGATTGCACTCGAAGCAGGTACCCTGCAGCATGATGTTTACTCTCAAGATCCATTGCTGCCACACTCATTACTGCCAGGCAGATAAATAGGGTCACATCTCAGTTCCGCCCAAGTAGGGGAAATACAGTCCCTGCTCCAGAGGGAAATCACTTATCTGTTGAAGGAACTACAGGATGTGGCTGATCCGTCTTAGCAAGCGCCAGCAGAAGACATATAAGAATGACTGGGTCTTGAGGGGCCCAGAATACATCTGGGAAGGGGATAATTTTTTTACATGGAAAAACTCACTTGTGACTCAAGGTTCAATGCCATGGCATTGGCACCTGGAATGTATCTTAGTACACGGCCAGTGTTGCTCCTTGAGGCTTACCCATGATATGAACTTATACAGTAAATGAGGTGGAGATGCTGCACTGCCTTGGCCGAGAACTAAGGAAGAGTCAGATGGTCCGGGGAGGAGGCCATAGTTAGATGGATTTGTTATGTGAGACTGGGGGCCCCATCACCTGACCACGCTCCTCAGGAGAGCCAGAGTGTCACTAAGGCAGTGATGAGGTACTGGAGAGGGGCCACTAGATCCTTGGAGAGGCCCTGAAACGGTCACCTCTGCAAGCCAGGCTGGACAGCAGGAGCTGCTGCCGTAGAACTGGGGCTCCCTAGTGTCAGTGGGGATTATGGAATTCCAGAATAGTAGAGGCCGGGTGAAGGCAATTAACTGGTATCATGGACAGCAGGGCCTCATGTACTTTCTAGATCTAAGTCAGTTCACAGACCCAGAGCCCATTGATTGAAGGATAGGCTGGCTCCCCTTGAGGAAACCCCCTCTGTTACCATCACATGTATTCAATACATTATTTAATAAACAATACATTTATTCAGTAAACATTTCCCTGATCCTTCCCTAAAGGGTAACTATAGTGGGGAAGGGAATTCTCACATCTTTTGAGGAGCATTGAATCCCAACATCCCCATTAAAATTAAGGGTATGAGATGACACTGATACCAGGGCACCTGCTATTATGTTCTTCTGGAGTAGCTGGAGATGGGTTTGTGGAGGCCAGGGGATAAAAGATGTTCTGGCCCAAGTCTGCCTCTAGGGGGTTTAATGGGCCCACAGACCCTCCCTGTGGCTCTTTCCCCAGCTCCTACTGATAAGAGGGTTTTGGTAGGAAAAGCTGAGTGGAAGTGCTTGAAACTATACCATCCCCAGCCAAGATGACAAATCAGAAATGACTCTACATCCTAGGTGCAACTGCAGAGAACAGCACCACCAGCAAAGACTTAAAGGATGCAAGAGGCTGGTGGCTGTCCATATCATCTCCCTGCAGAATTCACTCTTTTAGTGGTCCTGCGGTCTAGGGTACTTGGAAGCATCCCCTTCAAGATAAAGGATAGGTAATTGCACCTGGCACTCTGCTACTGAGAAAGAGGCACAGGGCCTAGTGGGCCGCTTCGGAATTTTGGGCCTGTGCTCTTTCCTTCTGAGGGAAAAGAATACCCCATTTTGGCTGAGCACACACCTTGGTGTGGGACCATCTTATCATTTTGCTCCCCCAAGTGTAGTTTCCATGTCAGCGTTTTAATCTTTGACAGCAGTCCTGGCCCCTCTGATCCCTGATGGTCAGCCAACAGGGCAGGAACCCTCTCTTCTCAGCAATCTCCTAGTTAACTCTCTTAGGTGACCAAGGGGATGCCTGGTAGTGGTGGCCATGTCCTCAGGGAGGGTGTTCTAATTGGTTCCCATTCCAGTCACTCAGTCCCAGCTTCTCCTGGCCTTCCTGTGGGAAGTACCGCTGACACACCAGCTGTAGGCCTCACAGCTGATTCAAGCTCCCCAAAGGCCCCAAATCCTTCCCTTTCAGCCCTATTTACTGTGGTATTTATAGTCCAAATGTGAAGGGTATTAATCCTCCTTCCCTTCCTTTCTTTGCTTAAAATAAGAATCAGTCCACCCTTCTATTAAGCCAGATTTGCATAACACTGCCTGAGAAGAAACCTCCTCAGGGCCCAGGGACCAGAGCCTCTGAACTCTCCCGTCTTTATACAAGGTTTCTGAAAAAGCTCTGTTCCTCTTTGAAGGCACAGGGGGAATCAGGAGAGACTTCCCTCAAATGCTTTCCCTTCAAGTAACTGAACCTTTGCATTTCTAAGCAGCTTCCAGCCCGAGCTCTAGAGAGTCCCTTCCCTCGTTAGAAAGAGAGGAGAGGGGGAGTCCAAGGTCACCACTGTGGGTCTCATGAAATAAGCTCAAGTGAAACATTCAGCTTCGCAGGGAACTGATTTGGGGGGGCCTGGTCAGGTACCCACACACACACTCGGCATCAAGTAGGTGGAGGGGCAGGTAGCCCCTCACTCACCCTCCATCCCTGACTAGGCTCCCCACCAAGGAACAGTTGACCCACAAAGGTGACCTGGCATCCACAGTTTCTACCCCTCCCCCATACTGGACGACAGTTCTTTAATTAGGCCTTGCTAAAAAAAGTGGGGGGAGGGTTCTTTCATCATAAACTATAGATAAACAATGAATGGGATTTAGTAAATTAGTTATAGAAATACAAAAACTGTTTAAAAGTATAACACATAGGCGTGGATTCCTCCTCGCTAGGAATTAGTTCTAGTCATGTAACCAGGCAAGAGAGGCTAAACTAAGTCATTCCTGTTCACCGTCATCTTCTTTATTTAAACATTTACTTGAGAAATACAAAAGCGAAAAATGGCTTATAATTAAGAGAATGAAAAGACAAGTCACAGACTGGGCGAAAATATTTGCAAGACACGTATCTGAGAAAGGACGTGTACCGAAAATATACAAAGAATTCTTAAAACTCAACAGTAAGTAAACAAACGACTCAAAAGAGGGCCTCCCTGGTGGCACAGTGGTTAAGAATCTGCCTGCCAATGCAGGGGACACAGGTTCGAGCCCTGGTTTGGGAAGATCCCACATGCTGCGGAGCAACTGGGCCTGTGAGCCACAACTACTGAGCCTGCGCGTCTGGAGCCTGTGCTCCGCAACAAGAGAGGCCGCGATAGTGAGAGGCCCGTGCACCGCGATGAAGAGTGGCGCCCACTTGCCACAACTAGAGAAAGCCCTCGCACAGAAACGAAGACCCAACACAGCCATAATAAATAAATTTAAAAAAAAAAAATGGGCAAAAGATCTGAACTGGCACCTCATCAAAGAAGGTATACAGATGGCAAATAAGCATATGAAAAGATGCTCCACATCACATGTTATTAGAGAATCACAAATTAAAACAATGAGATATAACTACACACCTATTAGAATGGCCAAAATCCAAAACAGTGGCCACACCAAATCCTGGTGAGGATGTGGAGCGACAGGAACTCTCATTTAGTGCTGGGGGGAATGAAAAATTGTATAGCTTCTCGGAAGACAGTTTGGTGGTTTCTTACAAAGCTAAACATACTCTCACCGTACAATCCAGCAATTACCCTCCTTGGTATTTACCCAAATGAATCGAAAACATATGTCCACCCAAAAGTTTATAGCAGCTTTATTCACCATTGCCAAAAACTGACAGCAGTCCAGATGTCCTTCAGTGGGCGAATGGATAAACAAACGGCGGTACATCCTGACAGTGGAATATTATTTAACAATAAAAAGAAATGAGCTCTCAATCCATGAAAAGACATTGAGGAGCCTTAAGTGCATATTACTAACCGAAAGAAGCCAGTGTGAAAAGGCTACATATATATAGTTTCAGTTATAGGACATTCTGAAAAAGGCAAAAGAGACAGTAAAAAGATCAGTGGTTGCCAGGGAGGTGGTGGGGAGAGATGAATAGGTGAGCCCAGGGTATGATTAGGATGGTAAAACTATTCTGTATGATATTGTAATGGTGCACACATGACATTATACATTTGTCAAAACTCAAAGTACTGGCATTTCCCTGGCGGTCCAGTGGTTAAGACTCTGTGTTCCCAATACAAAGGGCACAGGTTCGATCCTTGGCTGGGGAGCTAAGATCCCGAATGCTGCACTGTGAGGCCAAGAAATGAACAAAAAATTAAAAAACAGAAAAAACCCCCAAAACTCTAAGTACTGTACAACACAAAGAGTGAACCCTAATGTGAAACTAAGGGCTTCAGCTAATAATAATATATCAGTATTGGTTCGTCAATTATAATAAATATACCACACCAATACAAGATATTAATAATGGAGGAAACTGTCTGGAAGGGACTTTGGGGGAAAGGAAAGGGAATATATGGAACTCTGTATACTCTCTGCTCAATTTTTCTATAAACCTAAAACTGCTCTAAAAAATAGTCTATTCATTTAAAAAAAGATCTATAATTCCATTTTTTTTTAATCACATAAAGTTAGAAGTAGATATTCCAGCCTATTTCATTCCCCACTCTACACATTCCCAATAAGGTAACCATTGTTTATAACTTGATGTGCATGCTTCCTGATTCTTTCCCTAAGTTTCTACAAATATATTGATATTTATACCTATCTATCTAGCATCGCACATCAAAAAAAAAAAAAAGATGAAATCATGTTTTACATATTAGTCTGCAACTTGCTTATTGCACTTACATTAAGGACCTCTTTCCAGGAGGTACATGTAGATCTCACTCTTTGTTGGCAACCACGGCTGTTACCATCTCATGGACACTCACCATGGTCATTAGGCAGAGTTTTGACTGTTAAAGAAGATTCACAGAATCCAATTGACAATGCTTGCAAATCTACAGTTTATTGCAGGAAAAGTATTAAAAACATTGAAGTAAGACAGCAAGGGATCCAGAGAGGCCAGGTATAAACTCCTACTGTCCTCCCCTCTGTAAGAGCCATACCAGACACTTTCTCTTTTGGGTCACAGGTGTGCCACAAAACACCTCAGACCTAGGAAGCCCCAAATGGAGTTTCCACCAGGGCTTCTTACACCCTGCTGGTCACATAGGCATATTTCTTGCTGGTTTACCATCCCCAGCAGCAGAGACCTTCAGGGGTCTCGCCAAAACCAGGTACAAATCATCAATTTCACTATTGTCAACAAACAATGATGAACAAAGTAAAAGTAGAGATAAAAAATAAACCCTGCTGACCAGCTGATACAAATTCCTCAGACCCGTGGTTACAAAACAACACTATTAATCAGTACATTTAATGACTTGACCAGGGGTCTGTGCTATGCACGAACGTCTCTTATTTCAGTAAATCAGCTTGCGCTAATTCCAGTCCTGCTTGAATTAACCCTCACAATACACCATGCTATGTATGAACATACTCTGTTCAACCATTCCCATGTTGATGAGTATTTAGGCTATTCCTCTCCCCCATTCCATGTCCCACCCCAACTGCTATCATAAACCTGGCCACAGTGAACATCCTCATACATATATGCCTACACGTATCATATGTTCATTTCTGTAGCATACAGCTCTCAAATGAGTCACTTTCCTTTACCCTTCTTTTTTTTTTTTAAAAAAATTAATTAATTTATTTATTTATTTTTGGCTGTGTTGGGTCTTCGTTTCTGTGAGAGAGCTTTCTCTAGTTGGTGGCGAGCGGGGGCCACTCTTCATCGCGGTGCGCGGGCCTCTCACTATCGCGGCCTCTCTTGTTGCGGAGCACAGGCTCCAGACGCGCAGGCTCAGCAATTGTGGCTCACGGGCCTAGTCGCTCCGCGGCATGTGGGATCTTCCCAGACCAGGGCTCGAACCCATGTCCCCTGCATTGGCAGGCAGATTCTCAACCACTGTGCCACCAGGGAAGCCCCCTCCTTTGCCCTTCTTGATCTGTCTTTCCTGTCTTCTTTCCCTGTGTGTTAGGAGGATGGGGACTCAGTGTGTGGCATTGCTGTGCTCAGATGCTCACATTCCTGTTAGGGTTTTGCTGTGCTCACTACAGATTCCCTAAAGTGCCAGCTTCAACTTCAGCTCTCTGCACCTGCACTGGGACCCCACTGTCTTCTGGCTTTCTGCCTCTCAATTCTCCTACCCTTTTCCTCCAAAGAATGTGATTACTTCTCTCGTAGGTCAGGGCTCTCAATCTCTCCGCACAGTAAAAGGGATCGTTTCTCTAAGGCACTTCTATTATTTTGAAAGTAGACTTTTCCTGATAGAACCTACACCCACAAGCATGAGCCTAAGGAAAACAAAGCAAAACAAATCTACTTTATGTGCTAATTAGCTGCTGTAACAGAGAAACTCCAAATCTAATGGCTTAACATCAGGAGAGTTCAATTCCCCTCTTCTAAGCCCACATGGCTGCAGAGTGGGGAGCTCTCTACACCCTGCTCAGGGATCCAAGTTCCTTCCATTTTGTGCCCTTCTCCTCCTCTAGAACTTTATAGAATCCTCTCCACTCAGCCAGCAGATGGAGAAAGAAAGAGAGAGGAGGGCCACACAAGCCTGAATGTGCAGCAGATTGTGGTGGTTTAAAAATATATCCACAGGGACTTCCCTGGCGGACCAGTGGTTAAGACTCTGCACTCCCAGTACAGAGGGCACAGGTTCAATCCCTGGCTAGGGAACTAAGATCCCACATGCCGCACGGCGTGGCCAAAAAAAAAATCCACAAATTCTTTGATATACCTTCCTTCAAGAAGTGGAGTTTAATTCTCTTCCCCTTGAGCGCAGGCTGGACTTAGTGAGTGACCTACTTCTAACAAATAGAGTTCAGAAGTGAAGGTCAATTTCAAGATTAGGTTATAAAGAGACTGCAGCTTCCATCCCAGGTGCTGTCACTCTTTCTCTACCATCACTCACCCTGAAGGAAGCCCTGTCTTGAGCAGTTCTGTGGGAGCCCATGCAGCGAGGAATGGAAGAACCCCCAGTCTCAATCAAATCTTCAGAGGCTGCAGCCCCAGCCAATAGATTGATGAGAGACCCTCAGCCAGAACCATCCAGGTAAGCCACTCTTGGGTTCCTGACTCTCAGAAACTGTGTGAGGTAGTAATTATTTGTTGTTTTAAACTGTTAACTTTGGGGATAATTTTTTATAGAGCAAATAAATAACTTGCTTTAAATTGCTAAGTTTGGGGATACTTTGTTACACAGCAATAGATAACTAATACACATATCCACCTGCATTTCATTGGCTAGAACTCAGTCACATGGTCACATAACTGCAAGAGAGGCTGGGAAATACAGTCTAGGTGTGTCCCCAGGAAGAAAGGGAAATAGATGTGGTGAACAGCTAACTTGTGTCTATTACTTCATGGAACTTCCGGGATTCCTCTCCCACTTGGCAGAAAAAAAAGTCAAGTCCATCAACTCCTGGGTGATGATAAGAGCCAAAGCTCTCACTTTTGACTACTCATTGCTTGTTTTAGGTGTATTTAGGAAGTAAGGAATGCTAAACCCAAATTTACATTTTATTTTATATATTTAAATTTTAGACGAATAATTCTAATTGTATTATTGATTGTTTTTCTTAAAGCTTCTGCAAAATTGTTTACAAAAACAATTGTATTATTTATGATCTCAATGTTGCAAGAATAAATATGTATTCATATGCCATGAAAAGGGATTGGAAAGAAATATACAAAATGTTAAACATTTATTCCTACGTGGTGAGATGATCACTGACTTTCACTTATTTTGTGTGCATGTGTATTTGTATTTTCCAGTTTTTCTAAGATGAAGATATGTGTGTTATTTTATAATCAGAAAAGATCATTATAAAAACAAAGAAAATTATAAAAATAAAGATGATAAAATAAAAACAATATAAATAATGATTATAAAAAACAAAAAGCCAATTCCTCTGTGTGAGAGCCGCACAAAGTGAGCAGGCAGGGGTGGGGTTCCAGCTGAGAAGCACCTATTCTGTTCAGGTTGAGCCTGGACCACACTTGAACTCCGGGGAGCCCCGTCTTCGCTTGTCAGTTCCCCTACCTCGGGGAGACCTGAGCTGACTGGCTTCCCAGGGTGACTGAACCTTTGATTCACTGCGGGGACAATCACTATCATGCTTGATGTGGTCAGATTATTCTCTCTACCTAAACTTTCCCCCCTTCATGAATGGAAAGCGTTTGTCTATGAGGAAGACTTCTCCCTAATGATTTCCTGTCTCCTCGATTCCACAGCCACCTACTCACTAAAATGAACAAATCTTCACGTCAGAATCGCATTGAGGGGTGGTTTCCTCTGCGCTGTGCATCCTCAGGTACCTGCTTCTTTCCCTGTCTTGTCTGCCAGGCTCTGAGCTCCATATCACTGCTAGAGGCCATGGTTAAGAGCAGAGGTTCGGGGGTTCAGACACACACACACACACACACACACACACACACACCCTGCCACTTCCTACTATGTGATTTTGGACAAGTCACTTAACCATTTAGTTTCCTCATCTGTAAAATGGGGCTAAAACCCTTCATAACTGATGTCACACATTTAAAACCTTCAGAACAATGCACAGCACATAGAGCACTGTAAAGGTTGTGGGTAGGAATCATGAAATTAGACAGGATTCCCGCCTCTGCGGAGCTTACAGCTTAGTGGGGAAAGACAGACATGGAATACATAATTAGAAATGTGATGTGACAGAAAAGGAGGGGAAGTAGAATTCAGTGAGCTAGGAGGTCGGATTTATCAGATGAGCCTTTCTTCAGATGAAGAAACTGGGGCTCAGGAAAATTAAGTACCTTTCTCTAGATCTCTCTCTTAGCTACATGGTGGAGCTGGGGTTCAAACCTGATCTGTCTCACTCCAAGCCCTTGCATTCAGGACCACATTGTGACATTCCTGAGTGGAATGCACTTTGCCTCTGTGGGCCCCTTCCTCCATTAAAAAAAATATTAAAAATCATATGTTTACAACCTCATTGATATAAAAACAAATATAACCCAGATTGGGTTATATTCATTTTTTTCCTTCTGATCGTAAAAGAAATTAAACCATTTTCAGGGGCTCCTAAAAAAGTATCGTGGGCCACAGGCCCTGTCCATGCTGCTTATCACACAAGCTGAGTATGATACGATATGATTCTGGACCACCAAGGAGCTTCCAGTTCAATGGAAGCTATAAGAACAAAATGACTAATATTAACAATAATTCTAGCTCAGATGTATTGAGTGCTTGCTTATCTCATTTAAGTCTCCCAATAACCTAAGAATTAGTAAATAATATAATATTAGTAAATAATATTATTTTTCCCTTGGCAGGCAAGGAAATGGAGGGCCAGAGGGTTGCCATCACTTGCCCACAGTGATGAACTCGTCAGGGACAGGGGCAGGATTCAGACCCAGGTCTGCGACCACATGCCTGGATCCTTCCCTGTCTGCAGCCCTGCTTCCCATCTACAGCAGGGAAGGCAGGATGAAGGACCCCCTGCAGTAGAGGCACCAGCGAAATGCTGCAACTTAATGATGGGTGCTGACAGAGCATGGGGAGGGGCCTGGGTGCACTTAGGTCTGGGGGAAACTGCCTCTCACCATCACCTCTCTGTTCAGTGCCCAGATGTCCCCAACTGCCAGGCAGGAAGCCTCTTTCCTTTCCTTCTTCTGGCTTACCTCCCCGCTCTGCCGCACCAACTTGCCTAGGCTTAAGTGGGACTGAAAAAGGTTAAGAAACACCCTCTGAGCTGTGAACGTGACCTCAGTGGATCTGAGAGGGCAGGAAACACACACACTGGAAGAGTTTCATGGGCGTGACTAGGATGGAGAGTCAGGGTGGGGACCTTCCAGGCTGCACCTGGGAGCCAATAATGGTCACTCAAATAGAAGAGAACAATGCCAGTGACAAGTATATTTCTAGTTTACAAAGCTCTTCCTCCAATGCATTTTGTTGGTTTTTACCAAGACCCTTGTGAGACTGGTAAAACAGGTAATATTAAATGTATATTTATATATAAATAAATAAATAAATATTGATTTATTAAATATATATAAATATATTTTCTTATTTTTATTTTTATTTTTTGGCCATGCTGTGTGGCTTGTGGGATCTTAGTTTCCCAACCAGGGATTGAACCCCGGCCCTCTGCAGTGGAAGCACGGAGTTCTAACCACCGGGCCGTCAGGGAATTCCCTAAATATATATATATATATATATATATATATATATATATATATATATTTTTTTTTTTTTTTTTTTTTTTACTTTTGGCTGTGTTGGGTCTTCCTTTCTGTGTGAGGGCTTTCTCTAGTTGTGGCAAGCAGGGGCCACTCTTCATCGCAGTGCGCGGGCCTCTCACTATCGTGGTCTCTCTTGTTGCGGAGCATAGGCTCCAGACGCGCAGGCTCAGTAGTTGTGGCTCATGGGCTTAGTTGCTCCGCGGCATGTGGGATCTTCCCAGACCAGGGCTTGAACCCGTGTCCCCTGCATTAGCAGGCAGATTCTCAACCACTGCGCCACCAGGGAAGCCCATATTTTTTTAATTGAATGAAAGATTCTTTAAATTCTGCAGTGCTTTACAATTGGTAATATATATATTATTACATGATTTAGCCTTTACTTAAAATCCGGCCATAGCTCCTGGTGGCCTTGCTTGGTGTGGCAATCAAGGCCATCCTCCTGGCTCTCTCCTGCTCTGGCTCCTCTCATCCTGGACTCCAGCCAGACTGAAGAGCAGATGCTTCCCCCAAAACTATTCTGACATTCTTACCTTGGTCCTTCCCTAGAATGCCCAGGGTTATATGATGACATGCCCAAGAACACACAATCAGGAAGTGATGGAGTTGATTCAAAACCAGATTGGTCTCACTCCAAAGCACTTGCCAAAGAGAATTCTCTTGGGGGCTCAGTGGTGTACCATCTATTCCTGTGAATGAAGCAAGTGTTAGAAATCCAGGCGGTGTGATGCTCCCTCCCTTCACCTGGTGAACACTTGTGTCTCATTTAAGACTCAATTCAAGCACCACTGTACTTTCAGAGGGTTTTTTTTAGATTTGACGTTTATTTAATAGTGATCAAGGGGGTTGCAGAGTAAGGATGCTGACGCGTTTCTCTAGGAAGAGATGGTCATACCCAGAGACGAAGAAATGGTGTGGAGGCTCTGCATTTGGAGCACGCCTGTGGCTGCTGCCTGCATTCCCACCATCATGGTGCCTCTGTCGGGGGTAAAAGGATGATGTGCTGGTGTGGATCCAGGAAGTGGTAACTCCTTAAACCTTGTCACTCCTTCGCATCTTCAGTGTGACTCATTTTGATGAAATTCAGCGAACTCTGAGCACCTGCTTACCGAGTGGAGTCTTTTTTAGCTAAAAATCTCCACAATTCCCCTCCCCCAAGATTCAGGAAGCTTAGACCCAGACTGTGAAGAGACAAAGCAGGGTGACCAGTGAAACTCAGATGACACTGCTCCTGCCCCAGCCATCTCTCACCCCTGTGCTGGGTGCAGTGGGGACTGGGTTTCAAGGAGCTCACCGGTGAGCAAATGAGAGACTCTTGGACAAAAGAATGACACATATATACATATATATACGCACATTTTTTTTCTTGTTGAGTTTAAAAGTCCATCACCGAAGTGTGTATAGTATTCACTTTATTGCAGCGGTCTGGAACTGAACCCGCAATATCTCCAAGGTATGCCAGTATTCTGACTGATAGTTTCATGAAGCCAAAATATGTGTAAATGTATACCTTTATATGTATATATATGTAACTCTACATCTATCCAGAAGGATATTCATTAAAATACTAACTGATGGCAGTTTTCTCCAGCTGGTGGGATTATAATGGTTTGATTGACATGTCTCTGTATTTTCCAATTTTTCTGCTATTATCATGCATTAGTTACATGATCTGAAGAACAAGTTCAAAGCCCATTCTCTTTTAAAAGACCGGGATTCCAAGTCTAGGGGATGCTTTCTGGGTGATAGAGGAGGCCTTTTCTCTTCTTGTCCACCTCCCATCCTTTGAGGACGGTTCTAGACGGAACCTCAAACAGAAGTTCCCTGCCTCTGACCAATGTCTTTGCTGCCCTCTGGTGGTCATGTGAGACCTCAGCAAGTCCAATAACCAAGTTTGCCTTCCTAAGTCCCATTTCTTTCTTTTTTTTAATTCATTTTATTCTTGGCTGCGTTGGGTCTTCGTTGCTGCGCGCAGGCTCTTCTCTGGTTGCGGCAAGCAGGGGCTACTCTTCATTGAGATGCGCAGGCTTCTCATTGCGGTGGCTTCTCTTGTTACGGAGCACAGGCTCTAGGTGCACGGGCTTCAGTAGTTGCAGCACATAGGCTCAGTAGTTGTGGCGCATGGGCTTAGTTGCTCCGCGGCATGTGGGATCTTCCCGGACTAGGGCCCAAACCTGCGTCCCCTGCATTGGCAGGTGGATTCTTAACCACTGCGCCACCAGGGAAGCCCAAGTCCCATTTCTTATAACTGTTTTTTACCCCCTGAGGTTGAGCATCCTTATTAAACTGAATGAGATTTGCTCCAGTGTAAGCTTCTTTAAAGCTCTTGTGAAAATGTCATTCTTGTCAAAACCAAAGCCCCTCAGCCTTGATTGCACAGCCAGAGGGCTTGAGTTACATCATTTGAAGGGCCCTGGTGCGCACTCACCTGCTGCTTTCTAACAGTCGATCCAAGCAGTATTTGGTTTTGGTCAGTATCATTACTGTAAAGCCACCGGCACACCTGCTGAAACACAAAAGGATGGTGCTTCTCACGGTCCGAGAACGCCCTGTACTCCCACGGAATCACAATAAGTAATGGCTGGTTCCAGGGCCCCAACCTGGGACTCGTTGAGATTGTGTGGCTTTAAGCAAATTGTGTCACTTCTCTGTTCCTTCATGTGTAACAAGGGAATCGTGACCACGCCTGCCTGGATTTAAGCCCCTGCTCTACCATTTATCACTTGAATGCCTTACTTAACATCAATGTGCCTTTGATTCCTTATCTGTAAAACTGGGGGAAAACAGTGCCTAATTCACAGGGCTGGGAGGATGGAATTAATTAATACATGTGAATGATTAGATCAATGCCTGGAACATAATTACTTCTCAATAAATTTTTATTATTATTGTTACAGTTACCAGTTACCAAAGCATATTACTAGTTAATTAATGTCATTCTAAGAATGCATATAGTTAGTAGTAAGGGATTTATTATTTGATAAGTCTTTTATGTCTTAGAAACCATTCTAGGTACTGTTTAGTTAATACTCACTGCAACCCTTCACGGAAGGTGTTATCTTCATTTTACAAATGACGAAACTAAGATTCAGAGAGGTTAAGTAACTCACCCAGTATTACACAGCTAGGAAATACGGAACCAGAGTTTAATTTCATTGGTTTGGCTCTGGAGCCTCTGTTCTTTCCCGTCTGTCTGATTGACTGCTGCCTCCTAAGGTAGCTTGTTTTTACTAATATATTTTTCTGAAATACTTGGTTATAAGTTAAGGTGATGCCAGTTGCTGTAACAGATAAAGCCCAAATCTCTGTGGTTTGCGTAATAGAACTGTGTTTCTCATGAATGCAATAACTCATGAGAGCAGTCCCATTTGGTGGCAGGCCTTCCACATGGTGATTCAGGGACTCTGGCTCCTTTCCATCTTGTGGTTCTGCTCTCCCCAAGGGCTTTGGAGTCCTCTGCATTTAACAGGTGAGTGAGCAAAGAACATGGACCAGGCCTGGAAGTGACACTTCTCAACTCTGTCCATATTCCATAACTTAAAGCTCAGTCACATGGTCACACTTAACAGCAAGGGAAGCTGGGAAATGTAGTCTAGCTCTGTGTCAGGAGGCAGAGGAAACACAACCTGCCAGCCAGTCTCTGCCATACCTGGCTTATGTCTTTTGTTTAATTCTTCTTTTTTTTTGGCCACGCCACACAGCTTGCAGGATCTTAGTGCCCTGACCAGGGATCAAACTCAGGCCCCAGCAGTGAAAGCACCGCCAGGGAATTCCCCCTGGCTTATGTCTTAAATAGCCTTGAGGTCTCGGTTTAAATTTCAATTCCTCCAGTAAAAAAGCCTGGCCCCTCGAGTCTGGATTGGGTGTCTCTCCTGTGTACTGCCTTTCTTGTGTCATTCGGTGCATGTAATTGTAATTCTTTAATCATCTGTCTCCCCATTATTCAGTGGGCTGCATTCGAGCAGGGGCTATGCTGATTTCCATCACTGCTGAATTCCCAGCTCTTACACAGAGCTGGCACATAGTAGGTGCTCAATAATTGCTGAATGGATGACATCTGCTGCAAATGGTTGCAGGGGCAGAAGAAGTGGTTGGGAGTGGTTTCTTGGGCTCCCCTCCTCCCCTGGAGGCACTGAGTTTCAGAATCATGGACGGCTCATCCGGCAACAGGGCTGGAAAGCCCTCTGAGGTTGAGGTCGGTGCGTCTGTGCTTTAAGAGTGGAACTGAGACACCACGTGTGGTCACAGGTTGTCTGTGCCTCTGCACCTGCCCTCAGGGAGGACCCCATGCAGACATCTCCTCCTGCACATGTACCCAACAGGGCCTGGCTTCGAGTTTAGGAAACAAACCACTGCCACAAAGGTAAAACGATGCAGCGCATTTATCTATCTGTTGACGATTTATATACTCTCCACTTCCCAAAGAACTTTGCAGTAACTCATAAAATGAGCACGATAAGAGAGAGCAACTTGAATAGCAGGGAAAAACCAGTCCTGTCCTGGTGATATGAGATCATTGAAGATCTGGTAGCTCCAGACATAACAAGATAAGTGTTTTTTCCTTACAATCCAAATCTCTATTTTGGGACAAGATTTAGAATATTTTAGTGTTGGGCTCTTTTTGTTCTCCTCTCCCCCTCGCTGTCCCTGGGTGTCTGCTAATGCTAAGTCTTGGCCTGTAGCTGAGGTTGGGATTGGGGAGGGGGCTGTGAGCAGCTCATAGCCTCTCTTTTCAGGATTCCAAGCCTCTCTTCAGCTCCAACCCCTTGAGTTCATCCCCGCTCCTCTTCCCTTGCTACAAACCCCCTTCCACAGCCTGGTGCTAAGATGAAGGTAGTAGCGATGAGCAAAAAGACAGTCCCGCTATGCTGTCAACTATCCTCAGATGAGACGAAAAACCCAATTTAACAAGACAGAAGTGGGTGGTCGGGCAGGGGGATGGGCAAGAATCCCAGCCTGGAGCCTGCTGGCAAGTCACTTTGCACTTCTGAGCTGCCATCATCTCATCTATGAAATGGGATAACTGAACCCGGATACCCTGGGTCGGTATGAGAGTTGGGCTAACCAAAAGGGCCTCAGAGGGGCAACACACTTTGCAAGGAACCCCTCAACAAGGGCAAATGTGTCAGGCTACTTCTCTCAGTACCAGCTATGGGATGGGGGCAAAGGGGGGGAGATGGGATGGTGGGGTCACTTAGCTCTGGGCTCTTCCTGGGAAGGAGTCCAGGGTAGTCTCATGACACCCCAGGGGAAGTTGAGTTATGGGGAGGAAGACCACAGTTCCTTCATTAAGGCGTGTAGATTACAGGTACTTCTCCCTTCATTAAGGTGTGTAGATTACAGGGACCCTCTAGGTCGCCTCTGGGATTTGGGGACTGAGCTTTGTCTCTGAGCCCAGCCTCCTGGGCACAGGGAGGGCAGGAGGCAGCCTGAAGCCTGGGCCGAAGGAAGCCTGGACCAGTGACTCTGAGAGAGGAGGGAGAGTCTGTAGGCTGAGGAGCACTAAGACCTCAGCAAGATTTGTATTCCAGAACCTTCTCTGGCCCACATAGGCCAGTTCTGTGTTGATTCATAAAAGAGAAAGAGAAAAAAACCCTAGGTTCCAAAGGAGCAAATTTCCAGTCAGTTTTAAAAAGAACCAAAGCCCATCTGAGCTGGAGAAGGGATTTCCCCCAAACTCTCCCTCCACACATGCAGCAATTGACAAAGATGCTGAGAAAGTGCTGGGAAGTGGGCCCAGAGGGAAGGTGGGGAAGGGGAGGGGCAGCTGGAATGGGATGCACTTATCACCAGGCTGACAGCCCATGACCCTTCCCCCATAGGCTTCCTGGCTCCATCACCCCTGGGGTGTTTGAAATCAACTTCTCCATCCTGTAGTATAGTGCACCACTGCATGAAAACAACAGAAATATTTACCAAGGAGAAAAAAGGCCCCATAATCTTATCACCCCACCATATCAACTGTTTTCATTTTTTGGGCTTCCTTCCATCCCAATCTTCATAGTTTAATCATAGATCTACTGCACTTATGATATTAGCTTTTTTCTTTCTTTCTTTCTTAACATTGTGTGATACTGGGCAAGTTTCAGTTTCTTCATCTGCAAAATGTGATCCTCTCAGCATCCACCGCACAGAGTGGTGTGAGCCTTGAATGAGATCATGGCTGTAAAGTGCATGGCACGTAGTAGTTGCTCAGTAAATGGTAGTCACGATGATTATTTCTGGAAACATCGCTCTGGTTTTCATTATAAGTTCTTCCGTACTGCTAGAAATTCTGAACTCTTTATATGTATCAATGTGATAAAAGAAATTGGAACTACATACTTATTTTAAAAGTAGTCTGGTCACAGTGAAATGTATTATAATTAGTCTTTAAAGATTCGCATCAGTAGGTGCCTTTTCCGGTACCTCTGAGGTCTTTTCTGGCCTGAGTGGATGGTAGCAGGCCACGCTGATGTAGCTTTTTTTGAAATACGGATTCCACCACCCGCTCTCTCCATTCCTGTGATGATCTGGGAATAAAAAGCACAGGGCCCCTGGGACTCTCCACTCAGGTGTCCACTCACTATGTGTTCCTGGAGAAGTGACCTTTAGTCCTTGGTGCAGGGAACTCAAAGTGCTGGGCTCTTTCTCTATCAAGCTGCAGAGAAGGGGTGGTGTTGGGAAATTGTTCATTGGTGCATCTCTGCATAGATGAGAGCCTGAGCTGGGACATGGGCTGCTGGGGGCACTTTGATTTTAAGCGTGGCTTTGGTGAGCCCGAGGCTCCCAGGGTTGATGTCTATTGAAGGTGTTTGTGCTGCCATTTCCAGCCCACCTAAGGGTGAATTGGATTACAGGTATATCTGGGAGGATAATGGGAAAAAATTGATATAGATAGATAGATAGATGATAGATAGATAGATAGATAGATAGATAGGTAGATAGATATGGAATTTAAGACTCAAGATAGTCAACCCAGACAAAGTCCCTCTCCTTTTGGGGACTCAGTTCTTTCATTAGTGAAATTCAATCTGCAAAAATGACCAGCCGTGGAGTTAAATTATTCTTAGCTGTGGGAGGGAACTGGGAAGTCACTGGACATTTGCTCTCAAGACTTGTCACATGATGCAACACCTCTTCAAACTCTTTAAGTTGGGGGACTTCAGAGGGGCCAGGGCAGTTTGGTCCAGGGCTTCATCAATTCAATTTGTTGAATGAATGCTGTGTGCCTAGACCACGCCGGACACTGCTGTGAATACCAGGGACAACCGTGATCGGCCCGGCTGTTAGTGGGTGCACAGTCAATTTGGGAGAAGAAACAGGATATTGCCTATGGCTGTATCAGCAATGGCAACGGCTGCCATTCACCTTGGGCACCAAATGTAAAAATCTCATGGAATCCTCCAAAAAGCTCCATAATGTATATACTGGTAACATCCTCATTTTTCTGGTGAGGAAACTAAGGTGCTGAACTATGAAATAATTTGCCGGAAGTCACATGGCTAGCTAGTGGTGGAGCCGTGATTCAATTCAGTCTGTCTGACTCTAGATCACCCACCACCACCCCTCCCGATTATAGTTGTTAACTGAAATAAAAACGCGCACTGTAAAAGTTGTGGGTTAAGATTTAATCGAGGACTTTCTGAGGATTAAAGCTCAGGAGACAGCCTCTCAGATAGCTCTGGGGAACTGCTCTGAAGAGGTAAGGGAGAAGCCAGGATATATATGAATTTTTTGCTGGAAAAAACATGTAGTCAAACATCAGAAGATGACTGCTAATCACAAAGAAAGGACACCACAAGTTAATGATTTTAGAGCTTTTCTATGTGTGGGAAGATGCAATTTCTTTTGACATAATTTCACATTAAGCATGTGCATAGATGGACATAAGAGACAGCTCAAATCTCAATGTAAAAGGGTTTCCTTTCATATTATTCCTCTCAGTAGAGTTTCAAGGGCCCTCCATTTTGCTGACATTTGACATTTGACACCTTGAGATTTTATCTACAGGCACAGAAAGCAGCAACATCATCAGTATATAAAGACCCAACTGGGGAATTCCCTGGCCGTCCAGTGGTTAGGACTCTGCGCTTTCACTGCCGAGGTCTGGGTTCGATCCCTGGCTGGGGAACTAGGATCCCACGAGCCGCATAGCATGGCCAAAAAAAAAGAAAAAAGACCCAACTGCATGAGGTTGCAGTAGTCACTGCCCAGTCCTGAGGACTTAATTCCTGCTTTATTACTTTGTCTCAGATTTCAGTGCCATTTTCTTCTTCTCTACCTCCTCCCCTCTCCCTGTCCTCCTCCTTCTTCTCCTGCCCCTTCCTCCTCCTCCTCCTCCTTCTTCTATAAAGTATCAAGATATTTGAAAATACTTAGGACTTCTGTTCTCATTTCTCTTCATGCATTAAAGTAATGGAAGTTGGCAGATTTCCAGTCCCACGACCGCCCAAACATTCACATGATCTCATTGAATGGGATTTCTTTAACATTATAATTCCAAGTTTGGCAACCATCCTGGTCCAGCATTAGAGGCTGCAGGCTTCAATTTTCCAGAGTTGTAGAACCTTGTGCCATAATGCCAGTCAAGATCCCAGACGTAGCTGGGGAAACACAGATGTTACTTGGATCATCCAGAGATGATATGCTCCCAGGTGTGCGAAATCCCTGGAAGTGGGACAAAGCCAGTGACACTTCAGGAAGCAACCAGATAGTCCATTCTAGATCATTCTGCAATAAGAAGCACGGACAAGTCTCATCCTCATGACCCACGCATTTTTTTCACCTCGAAACAGTTCGCAATACAACAATTAGAAAAGGAATTGTAAACGGTACTGATGAACCTAGTGACAGGGCAGGAATAAAGATGCAGGTGTAGAGAATGGACTTGAGGACACAATGGGGGAAGGGGAAGCTGGGTCGAAGTGAGAGAGTAGCATTGACATATATACACTACCAAATGTAAAATAAATAGCTAGTGGGAAGCAGCCGCATAGCACAGGGAGATCAGCTCAGAGCTTTGTGACCACCTAGAGGGGTGGGGTAGGGAGGGTGGGAGGCAGGCTCAAGAGGGAGGGGATATGGGGATATGTGTATACATATAGCTGATTCACTGTGTTATACAGCAGAAACTAACACAACATTGTAAAGCAATTATAATCCAATAAAGATATTTTAAAAATCAAAAGAAAGAAAAAGGAAAAGGAATTGTGTGGCATACACTTCACATTCTAAAGAAATTCCAAGGAGTTGAAGATGAAAAATTTCATAGACTCTAAAAGTTTTGAGGCTCCTCGAAGGCTTCCCCTCAGTAGATCAGCATCCTCAGCCCATGGATGAGGCAACTGATGCTGGACCAACGATGCCCTCAAGGTTATACAGCTAGTTGGTGGCAGAGGCAGGACCAGGTCCCTGGTGACTGATACTCAGTTCTTGGTTCTCTCTGTCCCACCACACTACATCCCTCTCTACACCAAAGTAGGTGTGGTGAGGGAAGGCTTCACAGAGAAGGAGGAACGTGACCTGGGCTTTGAAGGATGCATGGGGCGTGAGTGGGCTTGGAAGAGGGGCCGGGCTTCCTAATGGCAGTTTAGGCTCCTCTGTGGCTTTGCTAACTGAACCGTTAGCTCCCAGAAGTAGGCGTTTGTCTCCTCCACTTTCTCCCCATTTCTGAGTTCCTGGCACAAAGGGACTGTTGGGGAGATGGATGAGGCCAGCTTCTCCATATCCACTCAAGATCTGACTCCATGTTTTAAGAGACTTGCTAAAGCACTTGGCACTGAATATAAATAGAAACTCAGCTTACAGTTCCTTCTGCTTCCTTCCTTCCTTCTTATGGATGACACTTTTAAGAGTGTGTGTCTAGTTAGTCTCTGAGAGCCATCCAGCCCCCCGGCCCCCTTAGGAATGGGCCCTGGCAGCCATGTTTGTAAGACCAATCCCTGACCCTGTGAGTTGTGAGTGTCTGAGTGACACAGGGGTGGACCCCTGACTCAAACTGGACCCATGAGACCCTCTCTCCCAATTTGGAATTGCAACTTTGAGGGGCTCCTCAAATGGTGTGCACTGAGGTGATGTTAGCTTAGGAACTGAGAGACAGCCATCTTCAGACATGGAGAAGTCCCGTGCAGGAAGGCGGGAGATGAAGCAGATGCTGAGGGGCAGCGGTGCCAAGAAACCCCAAGACCCAACTGCCCTGTGCCGGGGGAGGCCCCTGCCCAGAGGAGGCCTTCACCTCTTTTGAACGCCCCTCCTCCAGTCACACGAGAAGGACAGTCTGTTGCCTGGAACCCTCACCGTGCTCCGATGTTATCAAGTTTCTGCAGAAGGGACTCACTCAGCCAGTGTCTCACAGGGGAAGTCCTTGGCTGTGCTTTGTGCTAGAGGAACCACACTCTGGAAGGGGGGAGTGTGGGTGAAGGGGAACTTTCTTCTCTTTCTCAAAGGGAGACCCTTGGCCTGGTGGTCTCAATTTGACCCAAGCTCCAGAAGGAATGGGACTCTGGAAAAGACGTTAATTTTTTTTTTTTTTTCTTTTTTGCAAAGTTATTTAGTCAGTGGTGTGAATGGGAGAAAAAAGACCCCAGTGGTCACTTCAACCATTGTGCTAGGTACTGGCGACCAGAGGCAAAATAGGACCTTCTTGCCTCGTGGTTAGTGAGTGAGGCAGATACGTGGTTAGAATTTCACAGCAATGAGATGAGATGTAAATGCCATGATAAAGAAATGCACAGGCAGGGACGGTCCTCCAAGAAAGTCCAACGTGGGGGGTCAAAGAGGGTTTCCTGGCAGGGATGGCAACCAAGCAGGAGCCTAGGGGTGTGTAGGAGTTGGCCAGGCCAGCGGGGTAAGGGACAACCCAGAGGAAACAGCAAAAATAGAAGAGCAGAGCTGAGAAAGACAATGGTGGCTGCCGAGAAGTACAAGTGGCTGAATCACAGCTGGAGGGTGTGACTTTTCAAGGGAGCCGGGGCTTTGTTCTGCAGAGTCGTGATCTCTGAACCTTTTCAACTGTGTGCTTCATCTGTTAAATTTTTTTGAGCTTGCAAAAAAGTTTAATTAGCATGTTTAATTGTTTGCAAAGCAACATTGTATATTTATCTACAAAACAGATACTTACTCTTGTACTAATATGTTAAAGATTGTAGCTTAATTTCCTTCTGACCTTTTTTGAGGGGTTAAAAATAAATACACATAGAAATTCTAAACTATCCTCCACACCTGGTAACGCATATGGAGAATTGCTCTGCAGATGTGATCAGGAGCCCCTGCAGAATGTGGGGCACCATCTCCCTCCTCCTCTGGCTGTACACCAGCCAGATGTGTAACTGCAGCTTGAGCTGTCCCAGCCGCAGCTGACAGCCTCTGTGCTGGGTGATTCAGATCAGGAAACCTCAGTACTAGGTCTGGGCTGTGGGTTGCCTCAGCCTAGACTTCTAGAAATCCTTGTGCCTGGTTTTCCCAGTCTGAATTTCTGGATGTGCATACCACCGTGACAGCCCTTTTTTCTTTTTCTTTTTTTAAAGTTAACTGAAAGCTGGACTTTATGACTTGAGGGCAGACAGCAGAGAAGTGTAGAGCTCACCTGGACTGCTGTCTTCCTGTCTACCATTCACTTTCTTTGTCTCTGAGAGTAAAGACTTTTGAGGCACCGGGGCCTCATCTTGTCCTAGGGGCTGAGCTCCTCCAGATGAGATGCCTAATGAGGGCTTGCAGAATGGCACCTCCCTGAGCTCTTTCTGAGGACTTCAGGAACAGCTGCGACAACTAAACAATAGCACAATGACACCAACACCACCGACACTGAGCGTGGTGACCACATGCACCATACTAATGCCTCTTTATATAGTTACCATCTAGTCAACTCTCTCAACAAACCCGTGAGCGACTACGCTGACAAGTCCCACTCTACACACAAGGAAATGGGCCTGGGAGAGGTTGACTCCTTGAGTCCCCGTCCATGGGGACCTGGGATAATCAGGATTCCCGACTCCCAGGCTCCTTCCCATGGTAGGAGGGCTGGGCTTTGGAACCTCATCTTCTGTCCTCATGCCTTTGCAAGTTACTATCGTTTGAGGTTCTGCTAATCAAGCTGGGACTAAACCAGGTCAGACGAAAAGAGAACTCATAAAAGGATGGCCTGATGATATTTATTCAGAACTGTAGGGCAAAGAATAGTTAAGTAAAAAAAAAAACCAGCAAATAAAAAGGTAAAAAATTTTTTAAATTTATAGCTTTATTGTGGTATAACTGATACACACAAAAAAACTCACATATTTAATGTAAACATTTGGATGACTTTGGATATATGAAAACACCCGTAACACCATCACCACAATCAAGGTAATAAACATATCCATCACCTTCAAAAGACTCCTTGTGTCCCTCGGCTTTGTGTCTCTGTGTGCATGTTAAGAAAATTAACATGAGGTGCCCTCTTAACAAGCTTTAAAGTGCCCAGGACCCAGCGTATTTTTCACTGTAGGTTCTGGGTGGTATAGCAGGTCTCCAGGACTTACTCATCTCATCTAACTGTGACTTTATATCCATTGACACAATTCCCCATCCCACCACACCCCTGCCCCTGGCAACCACCACCATTCTATTTTCAGCTTAAGGACATAAACACGAAGTTAAAAATAAAATTAAGAAAAAAATTTTTAACTCTAGGGCATCTTGTAAAGCCTCATCATCGTATGCTTCCCTGGCAGGAATGAGGTGGGAGAGGCTATAGGATCAGTTCACCTGTTGGAAGGAGGTAAAAGGAAAAACTTTTTCCTTGCGGTTCCTGAGGTAGAGTTTGAGGTTCCTAAGGTGGAGTATTTGCATTGTTGCTACTGTTTTTAACTAGCATAAAAATGGCTTATATACGGGGTCATAACATTGCAAACAATTACAAAAAGGGTAAAGAAAATGTGAAAGTTCTCCGCATCTCCAGACCTACCCCGAGGCCCACTCTCCACAGACAAACATGTGAAGTCACATTCGGGTTTTGTGCTTTTAGTGGTTACATTCAGAATTCAAAAATATGTTTATACTTCTGTTTCTCAGCTTATCCACTTTAAACATTATTTAAAGACCCCCTCACTTTAAATAATGTGGCCATTGAATATTGAGGAATTTAATTCCATTATATGTCACCTCATTTTTCCCCTCCCAATTTTTACTTATATTCTTGTTTTTAGTCTATTGGTAATCTTTATCACTTGAAACAATTTGCTTAAATCTGTATTCCTCGGTCTGTCACCTTTTACAGTGTCCTTTTTACGGTATCTCCCGCTCACATTATGTAAGTCACTTGAAAGTCATTTCAATGGGATTTTCCTGTCAAGCACCTGGGCTCAGTCCATCTTAGACCAAAGGTATAAGGGCGTTTTGAAAGTAATCTTTAGATAATAACAGACTCGGAAAGTCCACTGGTACATCTATTTTCTCAGCCCCTAACCTTAATCCTACCACGTGACTACATGAATCCACAGAAGCTACATTGACCAGTAGAATGAGAGAGAAATAGTACTTTTGTATCCTCTTAGATATATCCTTGAGGGTGATAGTGAGCACAGAGGGACTGTTATACACTCTATCCCATCTATGTCCAGGGTGGTAATACAGATAAAATGCTCCCTAAATGAATTCCACAGCTAATTCAGTACCACAGGATTCTATTTACAAATACATTCATGAGAGATTTCTCATTTATGTGAATGCTTCTGTATTTCAAAGAATAGCTCACAAGGAAACTAGTCCTTCCACTCCTGTGTGGCATTTAGTGAGGCTACCTGGGCCGGCCACGAGTCTCGTCATCTAGATTCCCGAGGACAGGATGATTCCACCTCCACCACGGGGCAGGTAAGATTGAGGAATTGTGCAGGGAACACGGGAGTCTGGGAACATGTATGTAATGTCTGTCCAAACACAGAGACATTCTGTTTGCTGAAACACCAGAGTGATGAAAGAGTTCCTAGGGACATGAATTGGGAAACTTGACAGAGGGACACCTGAGGCTGATGGACAAGAGGGCGGCCAGTCTTGCACGACTTCATCGGTTTTGTCGAGCTATACAAACCACCAATCCATCCATACCACTGTCTCCCTCAAACTGCCACAGTCTTAGAAATGTATGGAGATACTCTGGGACTTCCCTTATGGCGCAGTGGATAGGACTCCATGCTCCCAATGCAGGGGGCCCGGGTTCGATCCCTGGTCAGGGGACTAGATCCCACATGCATGCCTCAACTAAGAGTTTGCATGCTGCCACTAAGACCCAGTGCAACCAAGTAAATAAATAAATAAATATGAAAAAAAAAAGAGGGCTCATGTCCTTTGCTTTTTTTATTTAAAAAAAAAAAAAAGAAATGTATGGAGATATTCTAAAATACCAGTCTCTTGTATGTATGTAATAGTTTAAATTCATTTTTATTATTATTACAGTGTGCATGTTTACTAGAGAAAATAGTTGTTACCATTCTGGTGTGCAGTCTCCCAATTATACACATACAGTTCATCCCACAGTTCAGTCTCAGCAGCCTTGCCTCTTTGATTAGTCTTTTTGTGCACTTCTTTAATATTTTATGGCATGTTGCCTGTGATGGTTATTCTTTGTGTGGGGGTGGGGGAGAGTCTGATATTTGGTCAAACATTATTCTGGCTGTTTTTGTGAGAGTGTATTTACATGGGTTTAACATTTAAACCGATAGACTGAATAAAGCAGATTGCCCTCAGTTGCGACTTTAGCTAAGTTTCTCCATAGCATTGCTGCCTCAACATCCATTTTGGCCAGTGGCCTGTGGGGGCCTTGAACTAACACTAGCCCCGCACGGAAGGCACCCCTAGATAACAGCCACCAGGTCACAAGTAAATGTGAGTTCCTGATATGACTCAACAGCTCTGTGATTAACAGCCCACCCCACTCCCTGCCCTGCCCACCCAGCACCTTCCCCTTGTGTTCCACCTTAGATAAGACCCCCATGGAGCCTCCCAAAACCCTGCTCTTTTGGTTTAAATTGACCAAGCCAGCTTTAGCCTGGGGACCCCAAAGCACTAATATAGGCATGTGCCCCAGGTCCTGCCACTCTTTCTGCTTTCACCCTGCCTTAACCTCCTCTCCAGGTGTGCCCTGTGCTTCCTCCAGGACCTGTGAGTAATAAACTTCTCCATTTCGATTTCTCTTGTGGTCTTTTGTGGAACCAGGGCTCACCATCCTGCACCCAGTGCATCATTTAACAAATGTTAATTTAAGAAAGTCGTAACACCTCCCTAATCTGGTGGGCCTCACCAGATCAGTTGAAAGCCTGAACAGAACAAAAAGATTCATCCACACATGGGTATGAGGAGTTCCTCCTGCTTGACTGCTTTCAAGCTAAGTCTTTTTTTTTTCTGCCTTCAGACTCAAACTGAAATATCAGTTTTTCCTGGGTCTAGAGCCTGCTGGCCTTTGGACTGGAACCACACCATTGGCTCTCCTGGGTCTCCAGCTTGCCAACTGTAGATTTTGGAATTTGCTCTCTATAATTGTGAGTTGGTTTCTTATAATAATTCTTTCTGTCTCATATATATGTGTGTCTGTGTGTGTGTATAGGTTCTGCTCTGTTTCTTTAACTAAAACATTGCCTCTTTCCTTAAAAAAAAAAGGTAAAGACTGGAAAAGTGAAAGTGCTGTACTAATCACAAGAAATGTAAATCTTCTAACTTTATAGCAACTGAGATAAAAAGTGGAAATCACTGAGCATGTTGAGAGCAGCAAAACTTTATCCAGTTGATATAAATCCAATGGATATTCAGTTATAAAGGGGCAAATATAAATAATTAAAGAACAGGGTTGAAATGCTAGAAATATAACATCAAAGATGTGCCTAACAATCCAAAATTCCATCAACAATCAAATGGATAAATAAATTAATTATATTCATTCATTGGAATATCAACATCAGAAGGAACAAACTACAACTACACTCAATAGACAAATAAACAGAGAAAATGTACAAAGAAAAGAGAAAATCAATAAAGTTAAAAGTTTATGCTTTTAAAAGATCGATTAAACCAACAAATAGGGAAACCTATAGAGAAAGTAGATTAGTGGTTGCCTAGGGCTTGAGGTGATAGAGACAGATGAGAGATTTGGGAAGTGATGGCTAAGGGGTACAGGGTTTCTTTTTTGGAATAATGAAAATATTCTAAAATTTATTATGGCGAAGGATGCACAACTCTCTGAGTATGGTAAACGCAATTTATTGTACACTTTAAATGGGTGGATTGTATAGTATGTAAATTACATCTCAATAAAGCTGTTAACATATAATGGCAAAATTAAGATATTCACAGATAAACAAAAGCTGACAGAATTTATCACTGGTAGGCCTATCCTACAAGAAATACTAAAGGGAGACCTTTAGGCTGAAATGAAAGGATGCAAGATAGTGCCTTGAATCCACATGAAGAAAATAAAGAGCACTGGTAATGGTAACTACATAGGTTAAAAGAAAAATAAAATTAAATGAAAAAGGGGACTTCCTTGGCGGTCTAGTGGCTAAGACTTCTCCTTCCAGTGCAGGGGGTGTGGGTTCAGTCCCTGGTCGGGGAGATAAGATCCCACATGCCTCACAGCCAAAAAACCAAAACATAAACAGAGCAATATTGTAACAAATTCAATAAAGACAAAAAAAAAAATGGTCCACATCAAAAAAATCTTTAAAAAAAATTAAATTAAAAGGAAATTAAGGGGCTTCCTTGGTGGTGCAGTGGGTTGAGATCTGCCTGCCAATGCAGGGGACCGGGTTCGAGCCCTGGTCTGGGAAGATCCCACATGCCGCGGAGCAACTAGGCCCGTGAGCCACAACTACTGAGCCTGCGCATCTGGAGCCTGTGCTCCGCGACAAGAGAGGCCGCAATAGTGAGAGGCCCGCGCACCATGATGAAGAGTGGCCCCCGCTTGCCACAACTAGAGAAAGCCCTCGCACAGAAATGAAGACCCAACACAGCCAAATAAATAAATAAATTAATTAATTATTTTTAAAAAAAGGAAATTAAAGACTTCCCTGGTGACGCTGTGGTTAAGAATCCGCCTGCCAATTCAGGGGGCACAGGTTCGAGCCCTGGTCCAGGAAGATCCCATATGCCACGGAAGCAACTAAGTCTGTGCGCCACAACTATTGAGCCACCACAGAGTAACTAAACCCGTGAGCCACAACTACTGAGCCCCCATGCCACAACTACTGAAGCCCGTGTGCCTAGAGCCCATGCTCCACAACAAGAGAAACCACCGCAATGAGAAGCCCATGCACTGCAATGAAGAGTAGCCCCCGCTCGCCGCAACTAGAGAAAGCCCGTGCGCAACAAAAAAGACCCAAAGCAGCCAAAAATAAAAATAAATAAATAAATAAAATTTAAAAAAATATTGTAACAAATTCAATAAAGACTTTAAAAAAACAAAACAACAACAACAACAACAACAAATGGTACATTAGAAAATATCTATTTAACCCCAAAGCAGGAAGTAATAGAGGAATAGAGGCACAAAAAAGACATAAGAACATAAGACATGTAGAAAACAAGTAGCAAAATGGCAGACATAAACTCTACTTTATTGGCAATTACATTAAATGCAAATGGATTAAACACTCCAATCAAAAGGCAGCAATTGGCAGAATGGATTTTAAAAAATGTGATCCAACCACATGCAGTCTAAAGAAATGCACTTTATTTTTTTTCTTGCTATTTGCCACAATATTTTTTTTTCATTTTTTTTTAATTGGGGTATATTTGTGTTACAATGTTGTGTTCGTTTCCACTGTACAGCGAAGTGAAGCAGAGTTCCCTGTGCTATACAGCAGGTTCTTATTAGTCATTAATTTTATCCACATCAGTGTATACATGTCAATCCCAATCTCCCAATTCATCCCACCCCCACCCCCACTTTCCCCCCTTGGTGTCCATACATTTGTTCTCTACATCTGTGAAGAAATGCACTTTAGATTCAAAGACATAAATAGATTGAATGTAAAAGGATGGGCAAACATATGCCATGTAAACAATAGCCAGAAGAAATCTGGAGTAGTTATGCTAATATCAGAAAAAAAATAGACCTTAAGAAAAATATTAGCAGGGTGGCAAAGAAGGATATTTTACAATAATAAAAGGATCAATCCCTCAAGAAGACATACCGATTATAAACATGGATGCATGTAACAACATACTTCTTAAAATACATGAAGCAAAAACTGACAGAATTGAAGGGAGAAATAGACAATTCAACAATAATAGTTGAAAATTCTAACACCCCACTTTCATTAATAGATAGAACAACTGGACATAAGATTAGCAAGGAAATAGAAAACTTGAACAACATTCTAAACCAACTAAACCAGACATTGATAGAAAATTCCACTCAAAAGCAGACACATGTTCTCTCAATTGCACCATGGAACGTTCTCCAGAATAGACCATTTATTAGTCCATAAAACAAGTCTCAATAAAGTTATAAGGACTGAAATCATACAAAGTATATTTTCCAACTGCAATGGAATGAAATTAGAAATAAGTAACAGGAAAAAAAATGGAAAATTCACACACATGTTGATACTAAATAACACAATCCTAAATAACCAATAGATCAAAAAAGAAATCACAAGGGAAATGAAAAGATAATTTGAGATGAATGAAAACAAAAACATAACACACCAAAACTTATGGGATGCAGCTAAATCATTACTTAGAGGGAATTTTCTAGCTGTATATGTCTATATCTGAATAGAAGAGAGATCTCAAATAAATAACCTAAACCTCTACCTTAGGAAACTAGAAAAAGAAGGACAAACTAACCGGAAGGAAGCAGGAGGAAGGAAATAATACAAAACAGAGCAGAAGTAAATTATATAGAGAATAGAAAAACAGTAGAAAAATTCAAGAAAGCCAGAAGTTGGTCCTTTGAAAAGATCAACATAGATGAAAAACCTTTAACTAGTCTGACCAAGAAAAAAGAAAGAGAGAAAAGACTCAAATTAATAAAATCAGAAATGAAAGGGGGCATTACTATTGATCTTACAGAAATAAAAATGATTATAAGAGAATACTAAAACAATTTTATGCAAACAAATTGGATAACCTAGATAAAATGTAAAGTTCCTAGAAAGATACAAACTATGCAACTTAATCAAGAAGAAATTTTAAAATCTGAATAGAATGAAAACAAATAAAGAGACTGAATTAGTAGTCAAGATCTTGCCACCAAGAAAAGCCTAGGACCTAGGTTTCACTGGTGAATACTATACTATCAAATGTTTAAAAAGAATTAACATCAATCCTTCTCAAAACCTTCCAAAAATTAGAACAACATATGAAAAGGATTATACACCATGACCAAGTGGAATTTAGTCCAAGAATGCAAGATTGGTGCAACATACAAAAATTAATCAATATAATCATATTATTAGAATAAAGAACAAAACCCACATGATCATCTCAATAGATGCAGAAAAAGCATTTGACAAAATCCAACAGCTTTTCATGATAAACTCAACAAACTATAAGTAGAAGAGAACTTTCCCAACATGATAAAGGACATCTATGAAAAACCCATAAATAACATTATGCTCAGTAGTGAAAGACTGAAGGCTTTCTCACCAAGATCAGGAACAAGAAAAGGATATCGACTCTAACCATTACTATTCGACATTATACTGGAATTTCTAGTAGTGAAATTAGGCTAGAAAAAGAAATAAAAGACATACATATTGGAAAGAAAAAAAGTAAAACTATATCTACAGATGACATGATCTTGTATATAGAAAATCCTAAGGAATTCACACACAGATACAAATTTGTTAGAGCTGATAAACAAGTTCAGCAAGGTTGCAGGATACAAAATCAATTTACAAAAATCAATTATATTGCTATACACCAGCAACGAATGATCCAAAAATGAAATTAAGAAAATAATTCTATTTATATTAGCATCAAAAAGGACTAAATTTAACCCAAAAAACCCCGCAAACTTTACACACCAAAACTACAAAACATCATTGAAAGAAATTAAAGAAGACCTGGATAAATGGGAAGACATCCCATGTTTATGTGTTGGAAGACTTAATATTGTTAAGAGGGCAATACTTCCCTAATTGTTCCTACAGATTTGATGCAATCCACATAATTTTCCAACTACCTGTTTTTGCAAAAACTGATAAGCTGATCCTAAAATTCATATGGTATTATAAGGGTTTCAGAATAGCGTAAACAATCTTAAAAAGAATAAAGTTGAAGGACTCACATTTCCCAATTTCAAAATTACTACAAGAAAACAAAACAAAACATACTACAAGACAGGGTACAACTGGCATAAGGATAGACATATAAATCAATGAAGGAGATTTTAGAGTCCAGCAACAGACCCACACATTTATAGATAATTGATTTCTGATAAAGTTTCCAAGACCATTCAATGGGGGAAGAATGGTCTTTTCAACAAATAGTGCTGGGACAATTGGATATCTACATGCAAAAACATTAATTTGAACCCATACTTCACACCCTACAAAAATTAACTCAGAATGGATCAAAGACTTAAACGTAAGATCTACAACTATTAAAACTCTTAGAAGAAAAATGTAGGTGTAAATCTTTGTGACCTTGGGTTAGGCAATAGTTTCTTAGACATGACACCAAAAACACAAGCAACCAAAAGAAAAAAAAATTATGTAACTTGGACTTCATTAAAATTAAAACCTTTCTGCTTAAAAGGGCCCTATCAAGAAAGTAAAAGACATTATTTCAATAGAAAAAGTAAGTCATCAATCCAGGTTCAGCTTTAATTTCAGCAATCCCATTCCAAGAGACTTGAAAATATATCTCCACACAAAACTTGTACACAGATGTTTCTAGCTGCATTATTTATAAAAGCCAAAATGTAGAAACAACCCACATGTCCATCAAATGATGAATGGACAAACAAAATGTAGCTTATCTACACAATGGGATATTATTGGGTCATAGAAAGGAATGAAATACTGATACATGCTACAACATGGATAAACCATGAAAAGATTATGCTATATGAAAGAAACCAGTCACAAAGCCTGTGTGACTCTATTTACATGAAATGTCCAAAATAGACAAACCCACAAAGATAGAAAGTATGTTAGTGGTTGCCAGAAAGAGAGGGGAGGAGGGAATGGAGAGTGACTGCTAACAGGTACAGAATTTCTTTCTGAGGTGATGAAAATGTTCTGAAATTAGATAGTGGTGACAGTTGCACAACTCTATGAATAGACTGAATTTTTTACTTTAAAGGGGGAAATTTCATGGTGTGTGAATTATATCTCAATTTTAAAATCCTCTAAGAAGTATGAGCAAATAAAGTAATCCCAGGAATGCAAGGTTGGTTTAACATTCAAAAAATCAATTAATGTAATTATCATAAAATGGAATAAAGGAGAGAGATCATGGAATTATATCAATAGATTAAGAAAAAGCATTTGACAAAATTCAACAAACATACATTCAAGATGAAGGCTCTCAACAGACTAGAAATAGAAGGGAATTTCCTCAACCTGATGAAGGAAAATCTATAAAGTATAAAACTGTATAGGTTACATTCTACTTAATGGTAAAGACTGAATGCTTATCTCTTCAGATTAGAAATAAGGCAAGGATGTCAACTCTCAATACTTTATTCAACACTGAACTATACACAAAGCCTATGCAACAAAGCAAGAAAAAAAGGCAAATGGGTTGGAAAGGAAAAAGTAAAACTGTCTTTATTCACAGAAAACATAATCATCTAAGAAAATCCTAAGGAATCTACATAAAAGCTACTAGAACTAATAAATGACTACAGCAAGGTTGCAGGTATTCCTATCTAGGTAGTCACCCAAGAAAAATGAAAGCATATAGCCCCCAAAAGACTTTTACATTTAATTGGCGTAGCAACTTTACTCATAATAGTCAAAACTTGAAGACAACTCAAATGTCCAACAACAGGCAAATAAATAACAAACTGCCCTTGGAGGAGACATCTTTGTTCAGGGGCCAGTTGCTACTGAACCTTTGCCCTATGGAGCTAGGAGAGGGTGGAAAGGAAGACAATGGGACAGTAAGGTTAGTGATACTAATCTGGCCTGGCCAGCCTATGAACAAAGAACACTTGGTTGGGAGGTAGAGAGGAGAGTTGCTTAGCAAGAGAGGAGTGAAGGTCGCAGACAGGACTGTGAGATTTGGGAAGTAGTAACAAAGATCTCAGAAGAGAAAGGATAGCCTGGTACAATAGCTTTGAGGAGGGTGACTCTGGGGAGAAACTGTGTAAAGAGGACTTCAGAAAGTTGGTATGTGATGTGATTCCCTCTTCTTAATGCTTCTTTTGGATGAGACACTGTACTGGGATAAGCCCAGATCTATTTGGGCTATATAAAATAAATACAACAGCAGTAACACCTATAGGCACCAAATGCTTACTAGGCACCAATCACTGTGCTAAGCAATTTAAATACGTTCAATATTATGAGGTGG
Source organism: Balaenoptera musculus (assembly GCF_009873245.2). Lineage (NCBI taxonomy): Eukaryota > Metazoa > Chordata > Mammalia > Artiodactyla > Balaenopteridae > Balaenoptera > Balaenoptera musculus. Next base: position 148,858,265 of record NC_045786.1, read on the forward strand.
GTACTGTAATTCCCATTACATAGATGAGGAAACTGAGGCACAGAATTTTATGTGCTCTGCCCAAGATCACGTGGTTACTAAGTGGCAGAGACAGAACATTTGATTGCATATTCAAACCCAAAGCTAAGAAGCTGTTTCCCTTTTCTCACCTTCTTCCATAGAGCTTTCTCCACACCCTTTCAGGGTTGGGTGGGTGAGGGAGGGGTGCTGAAGAGTGATTTGGTAGACCTCACATTCCCAAAGCACCTTATGTCCAAATGAGGTCATATATCCAGCCAGAAAGACTCAGCCAAGCCCGAGAGAACATCCAGGGATCCATCCAGCATTGAAGCTACTTCCCACTGCCAGTCAGTACCACCTCCAGCGAGCCATGAACTAATAATTGTATAAATACCATAATTATCTGGTTCTAGTGCAAATACCTTGCTTTAAAAATACACCATAATTTTTGTTACCTCATCCTGATATATCTTCAGTTTTTAATCCAGTCGGCAATTAAAAAATGGAATGGCCTCTCTCATCCTTTGAGAGCCCCTGTTCCCTTCCCTCTGGTCTGCGAGGGGCAGATAAGAGGGGAGCCTGCCGGAAGCAGCTCTGAGGCTCACCCTAGGAGCTGCCCATGGCTCCGTGGTCAGCATGGCTACACCCACAGGCTGAAGTAGGTCCAAAACCTGGGGACTCAGAAGCTGCATGGAACAAAGCATATCTGTCCAGAGGTTTCCTGAGCTTTGAGGGGGTTTGTGAGGAGTTTACCAGGTACAGGTTGATAGGGGGCATCGCTGCTTTGGGGTGCATGGTCTTTAATCCATTGGTTCTCACCTGGCAGTTTTGATCCCCCCTCCCCCCACCAAAAGGACATCTAGCAAGGTCTGGAAACTTTTTTAAAAATTTATTTTATTGAAGTATAGTTGATTTACAATTTATGATGTGTTTTTTTTAAACATCTTTATTTATGATGTTTGTTAATTTCTGCCGTACAGCTAAGTGATTCAGTTATACATATATATACATATACATATTCCTTTTCATATATTTTTCATTACAGTTTATCACAGGATATTGAATATAGTTCACTGTGCTGTACAGTAGGATCTTGTTGTTTATCCATCCTATATATAATAGTTTGCATCTGCTAATCAAGGTCCGGAAATATTTTCGATTTTCATAACTGGGGAGTTTTACTGGCATCTAGTGGGTAGAGATCAGAGATGCTGATAAACAGCCTACAATGCACAGCATAGCCCCCCACAACAAAGATTTATCCACTCCAAATGTCAAAATGCTGAAGTTGAGAAACCCTATTTAACCCTTTGGGACCAGCACATTCATGGCGGCTGCTCCCTCCTAAGAAGCTTCCTACAAAGCTTTATCTGGGTTTAAAGCCCAGATTAAAGGGTTGGACTACAGGCCCTGCCCATGCCCTCAGGGGGAATTTCCTTATTATCACCTGGCCACCCACTCTGGCCCCTTTGCTGGAGGGCTCTGCCCTCAGGTAAATATTTTCCCTACTTGTTTGGGAAACTTTGAGAAAAATCCCCTTTAGCCATCTTGTAAGCACTGAAGATGTACCATACTGTGCTTTGTGCTTTACCACCAAAAAAAAAAAATTTTTTTAATAAGGCAGCTAGGGATTTTTATTATTTTTGCTCAAATAACTAAAGAGTTGCAGTCAGCTCTTAAGATTTCAAAGGTGGCACATCCAGCAAGGTGCTCAGATAGAGCTCAGAAAAAAGAGTGGGTTTGGTGTCAATGCATTAATGGTCTATATGGGAGGGGTGATAACCTAGAAATTCTGACCTGGGCGGGGGCAGCCTGGAAGGGTGGGCAGCCGCTGATGGGAAGGCCTTCCACCTCCCCCCAGCCTCCAGCCACCAGTGAGGGGCCCTTGGGGACCCCGGGGACATTTGCCTGCACTCTCAGGAGACTCTTCTTTCCTCTTCCTGGGTTTCATCTTTACTAACTAGACAGTGAGCTATCAGGGAATGAGGCAAAATGCTCTAGGAATGTGAAACTGCCTCTCAGAGGAAAAGGCACAGGGGCCTGAAAATGCAGCCAGTGGCGCCAGGTGCCCGCTGAGGGCACCTGAGCATCTACGAGGGGAGGGGAGCGCTCCTAACCCTTCCTGACCCTCATCCCCCTCCGCGGCCACCCCCCCTTACCTGGCCTGCTTCGGTGGACTCAACCCTAGGGTTCATGCACCCAGGTCCTGTATCAGCTCAAAGCGGGTGAGGAAAGTAGATTTGGAGCCTGTTAACCCCAGGGTGTGAGGGTCTTTGTGTCCCAGGGCTGGTGAGAGAGAATGAACAGAGATGAAAGAGCTGGGCCTGGAAGCTTAACTGGACTCTGAGGCCACAAAGTGCCCCCTCCTGGAGAAACGTGCTCTGCGATTTCCCCTCCATCCAATGGCTTCATGTTAGAACCATCAGGGGAGCTTTTAAAAAATACCTGCGCTCAGACCAATTAAATCAAAATATCTGAGGGGTGTCCCAAGCAAGTATTTCCTTCCTTCTTTTTGACATTGGGTGATTTCCCACCTCCTTCCAGGGAGGGAAGCCTGACTCCTGAAATCACTGTCCTGAAGGAAAAGTACCTAGTTCTGTAGTCAGCCCCCCCCAACCCCCCACGCCGGGGGACATGCCACAGACACTCAGGAAGTTTCTGCTTTGCTAGGTTTCTCAGTTTCAACCCATTTTCTTAACAATTTGGTCAGAGCATCTCTGCTTTCGTAAAACCCGGGTCTTGGAAATGAGCTGATTCAGTAGGGGTTGGACTGAAGTCTATATTTGTGCTGGCACTGGGAAGAGCAAAGGACCAGGAGAACTAGAGTGGTGTGAATACAGCAAGTTTGTGGCACTTAAAAAAATATCTATTTTCAATTACCTTAAGAAGCCCATTTGCCTACAACGTATCCTGCTAATTTTAAACAATGCTGATCTAATAGGCACTTGCATTATGATGCTAGTTATTTAGACACTGAAATACATACTGGCAAATGGCTGCTGCCCTAAATTCCCAGAGTTCCCTTTCCCCCCACTTATCCCCTCCCCTCCTCAGAACCACTCCCTCTCCCACCTCTGTGATCCCGCAACTCAAGTTATTTGCTTTCAAAGAATTACACTGCCTTACAGTGTGCCTCTCTCTCTCATGTAATTGGAGATACTGTCAGCCTATCACAGGTAAAAAGACGTAAAAATGTTTCCCAAACTGTATTATAAATATGACTGTAATACTGTATGCCTTAAAAATTTTATACCAATTCGTTCATTAGCATATAGGCTAGGCTACCGTAAAGCAATCATATTGCTGCTTCTTTGTTACCCATGCATGAATCATTATACCTGTAAATAAATATGAATTTCTTCTTTTTCGCATTGTCTTTTTTAAAAAATATTTTTATTTATTTATTTGGCTGCGTCGGGTGTTAGTTGTGGCATGCGGGATCTTTTGTTGTGGTGAGCAGGCTCTTCATTGTGGCTTGTGGGCTTCTCTCTAGTTGTGGCACGTGGGCTCCAGGGCATGTGGGCTCAGTAGTTGTGGCACATGGCTTAGCTGCCCCATGGTACATGGGATCTTAGTTCCCCCATGGCACATGGGATCTTAGTTCCCTGACCAGAGATCGAACCCACATCCCCTGCATTGGAAGGAGGATTTTTTTTAAATTAATTAATTAATTTTTATTTTTGGCTGTTTTGGGGGTCTTTGTTGCTGTGTGCAGGCTAGCTGCGGCGAGCCAGGGGCTACTCTTTGTTGCGGTGTGCGGGCGTCTCATTGTGGTGGCTTCTCGTTGCGGAGCACGGGCTCTAGGTGCACAGGCTTCAGTAGTTGTGGCACATGGGCTCAGTAGTTGTGGCTCATGGGCTCTAGAGCGCAGGCTCAGTAGTTGTGGCGCGCAGGGGCTTAGCTGCTCCACGGCATGTGGGATCTTCCCGGACCAGGGCTTGAACCCTTGTCCCCTGCACTGGCAGGCGGATTCTTAACCACTGCGCCACCAGGGAAGGGAAGTCCGGAAGGAGGATTCTTAACCACTGAACCACCAGGGAAGTCCTCTCACATTGCCTTTTCATTTTTGATGTCTAGTGTTAGTAATATGTATAACATCTACAGTCTTTTGTATCATATAAGACAATATTGATGTAGGTATTGACAGACAATTCATCTTATAAACAGATGATGTAAACTTACAGTATCGATAAATGAAATATAGTACTATAAACATATCTTCTCTTCCTTTTGATTTTCTTAATAACATCTTCTTTCTTCTAGCTTACTTTATTATAAGAATACAGTATACAGTACATATTACATACAAAATATGCATTACTCGACTGTTTATGTTATTGGTAAGGTTTCCAGTCAACAGTAAGCTATTAGTAGTTAAAGGTTTGGAGGAGTCAAAAGTTATATGTGGATTTTTGACAATGGGGGGGTCAGCATCCCTCACCCCTGAGTTGTTCAAAGGTCAACTGTACTTACCTCCTGTGACGGTTGTGAGAATTGAGTCATTTTATGTGCCTGACACATAGTAAGTGATACACAGCAAGGGTGCTGGGTACAGTTGTACAAATTGTTCACTGTTCAAGAGCCCTGACCTTAGAAGTTAAATAGGGGCTCAAAAGTCCATGCCCTTTGGCCTGCGATTGCCTACCAAGAGGTGGCACTGTTTTCTAATTTGTACCAGGGCCATGCATGAGCCAACAACTGTCATGACAGGTGTTAGTTGTTAGCATAAAGGATTTAAGTGTGTAGCAAATGCTGCCTTAGCATTATCCTTAGGCTCTGGGCTGATGCTAGCTGAGCTGATGCTGGCTGTTTTACAACAGTTACTTGGAGGCTTTGTGGTGTTCTCCAGAATAACCTCAGTGAGAATGCCTGTATTCCAAGCCCTGCTGTGACCATTCAGATACTGTGTAATAAAAAATAGAAATTAAATGTAAAAATACTGACAATGTAAAAAGTTAAAAATCATGCACAGCAGCACTATGTATTGCTTAGGTATACATACAGATATGGTTCAAGTATAGAGAAATGCATAAGAATGATAAGAACCACATTCTGGTTAACGGTTACCTGGGTGGAGAGGGAATGGGATTAGGGAGGGATATACAGGGGTCTTCAGTTCTATTCATAACTTATTTATTAAGCTTAATGGTGGATATGCAAGTGTTTATTATTCTTTAATCTTAAATATTTAAAAATAATTTATAATCAATACTATTGAAGAGACCATCTTTCTACGTAAGAGCTAATTTTTCATTTCTCTTCTCATTAGTCTCTGTTAAATACTAAAGCAGTATGTTGATTTGGAACCACTGAATCAAGCAATCATTCATTCAACAAGTATTTACTGTTGAATGGTAGAAAGTTCAGAGTTAAGACCTTCACCTGAACATTATATAACACTTCTGATAGCCTTTTTAGTTATTTGACTTCTTTCTATGAGGGCAGGGTCTCTGTCTTATCAGACTTACAATTTCTGCTACATAATAGGGATTAATAAATGTTAAATTAAATCGAATGAAACACAAACGTGAAGGTTTTTATCTTTACAGAACTTTCAGTACACTAAGGGTGAGAAAAGTTATAGGACAAGGTAGATAAGAGCCATAAGTTATGAGCAAAGTTCTCTGGGAATTCATTCAGATATTGAGTCCATTGACAACTATTTATTAGGTATCTACCAGGCACTGGGTATATAACTGTAAACAAGAGAGTCACGGTCATCAGTTGTTATATGGCCCACTTCTCACCACCTTCATCATTACCTCACTGGTCACTGCCACCAATATTTTTAACTTGGATTCTTAAGATAATCCAATGCTGTAATCCTAACTGGTCTCCCTACTTCCATTTGCTCCTCTACAGTAAATCTCAACTGTGTCCAGAGAGATCCTGTTAAAACCTGAGTTAGAGCTCATCACTCTTCTGCTCTAAAACCTCCAATGGCTTCTCTTCCGTGGGAGACCACAGACATGGCCACAATTCTTTAAATTCCTCCCATCAAGAGGTGAAGTCTCTTTCTCAACCCAGAGTGCCTGGGCTGGCCTTGTGACTGTCTTTGTCCAGTAGAATGTGGCAGAAGGACCGTGGTGGGAAATCTGAGCCTCAGGAGGCTTTGAATGCTTCCACTATTCCTCTTGGAATCCTGAAGGGCTGTGTTAATGAGCCCGGGTAAGTATGTTGGGGGAGGAGAAACCACGTGCAGCAGAACTCTCCTGGCAAAGGCCATCCTAGACCAGCCAATGATCAGCCAATTTACCAGCTGTCTGAGGACACATGATGCAGCCCTGCTGGAGATCAGCCCAGCACAGCTGCTACCAGAGGAATCTTCCAGATGACCCGCCGACTCACAAGCTAACTAATGGCTGTTGTTTTAAGCCACTGAGATTCTTTTTCTTTTTTTGTGGTTTGTCAAGGCAGCAAAACTAACTGATTCATCATCATCTCATTCAGAGAAACAGTCAAAAATACTAACTGTATCCTCCGAAGTGGTAGTCGTATAAGGTAGGGCTCCATAAACATTTGTTGAGTGCAATTCACACATGGAGCTAACATTCTAATGAGGGAAGCCAGGGGAAACCAAGTAAGTAGTTACCAAGTTTTGTAAGTGCTGGGAAGGGAACAGACAGTGGCTTGAGGTATGAGAATCACAGCGTGGAAATGGTGAGGGCAGGTCCTCTAGGGCAGCTCCCCCACTTCTTTCAGAACAAAGCCAAACTCCTTACAGTGGCCCTCCAAGCCCCGAAGGAAACCTCCTGGTACCTCTGACTTCATTTTCCGCCAGGCACTGCTTCTCACTCCAGGTACACTGGCCTCCCTGCTGTTCTTCTAACAACCAAACACTCCCACCTCAGGTCCTTGCTGGAATGTCCTTCCCCTAGATACCCATACCATTCACTCCCTCCTTTCCTTCGGGGCTCTGCTCATATATCCCCCTTTCAGGAAGGCCTTCCTAACCATCCTGTAGAAGTAGCAACCCACTGACCCACAGAATTCCCCTACCCCTTTACCTGCTTTTATTTTCCTCCACTAGCACTTGTCACCATCTGCTGTATTAGATATTAACTTCTTTGTTTACTGTCTGCTTCTGCCACTCAGATATAATTTCCACCGGGTAAGGATTTTGCTTTTGCTCAACTTACCTCCAGTGACAGTATTGTCTTAGGGCAGAAATTCAGCCAGTGGACCACAACATCCTTCAGGGGCCAGACTTCCTGCCAATTAGGACTAAGCAAGCAAGTATTCTAGCTTTGAGCCATGCTGGGAATAAGGCAAGACAGTTTTTTTAAAAGCCAGAATGCCCAGGTGTGTGTGGATTGCTTACTGAGACCTATCCCAACGTGCTCACAGCAAGACAAGTAAACACTACAAGTAACAGCTGACTTCATGGCATATTTTATAGTCTGCTGGGAGCCTTCTAATCCACCCTCTATCTGCTTCTTGAAACAGCCCTGAGGGTAGGCAGGGCAGGTTCTATCATTTCTCCATTTACAGATGAAGATAATGAGGGGTATAGAGTTCAAGTGAGCTACCAAGGCCACAGACAAACTAAGTGGTAGAGGCAGAATTCCTGGTTGTTTTTGACTCCAAGTACAGTGCCTCATTTCACTCTGTGTGTGTGTGTGTGTGTGTGTGTGTGTGTGTGTGTGTGTTTAACTGTTTCTCCATTCTGGGATCTGACCTTGTGACCTTCTTGAATCATTAAGATTCCAGGTCAATCCTGACCCCCTGAAAGACCTTCAACAGAGGAGGCATCTTTTCTCTAAAGACAGCACCTGCCAAGAGGCATAGGTGATGAGTAAACGTTTAGAGCATCAATTCCAGACCGGCCCCTGTGGCTCTTCAGACCTACCACAATCTCTTCTGTCTGATAGTCAGGAAAGGACCGTGCCCTTGGGTCCCTTCACCCCTAGCCCACCCCAAGGCAGGCCGGGCTGCAGGCCGGGCTGCAAGGGGAAAGGGGAAGGCCTCCACAAGACAGGACCGGCAGCTGCTTTCAGGTGAAAACAGAAAGAAATCCCAGCCCCCCGCTGCTTTATTTGTGTTAAAAATCAAGTCGGGTGACAATGGAAACGCTTTCCTTGCTGTCCTCTCCTTTCTGCCCATGTTGACAGAAGACAGACCTGCTAATTCTGGCTGGGGTTTTTCCCTCCCTGGCTGTTTTTCTCTTTATCTTCATCAATTGAAGAGAGATGTTCTGTCTTTCAAAACTGTCGAAAGGTATCTGGGTTTTGTGTGTTTTTTTTTTTTTTTTTCTTCTTTCACATAATTCTGTGGGTCTTTTCCCAGATATGTATTTTCTCTCAAGTAACTTCTAACTTGTTTAAGTTTCGCCCATGTGACTTCCAGCGCGAGGTACCAGGAAAACCACAAGAGAGAGAGAGAGGCGCAAGCCCCCAAAGCAAGCGGACATGTCCCTGTGGGGAGCAGAGCCTCTGCACCCCAGAGTGAGAAGGACGCCGGGGTCAGAGGTGGCTGCAAGGCGGGCAGAGGAGGGCCCTGCGGAGGGGGGGTGGGCTGGTGGCCCGGGAGCAGTCAGGAAGGGAGGCCGGCTGGGGACAGGAGAACCCAGAGGCGCGAGGGGCTGCGTGGAGAGCCCGGAAGACTGCGGCCATGCCTCACAGCTCCGACAGCAGCGACTCCAGCTTCAGCCGCTCTCCGCCCCCCAGCAAACAGGTAGGGTCCTGCCTTCTGATTCTCCGGGGAAGGGCGGGGAGAGGGCCGGGCTGCCTCGGCCTGCCCCGGGAGCCGAGAGGCCAGGAGATGGCTGGTGGCGGGAGCCCTCTGTTAGACTTAAGACACAGGATCTGCGGTGAAGCTGTGCATCTCGGCGGAGACCCTCATCCTTCCGCCCATCCTGCCAAATTACGCCCTCCTCATCCCCCGATGGTGCGCATCGCCTCCACCTCACCTGGGGTCCCACCCCATGAAGCTTTCGAGGAAGCCAAGAGGAGAATGAACACCAAAGAACTCTGGTCTCTTAGAGGAAAGAGTCTACCTCTCTCCAAGGCAGTAGCAAAGTGAGAGGAGGAGTCTTAACGCGGGCTCCGGGCACACACACCCTGAATGCTAGATGGTTGCCCAGGAGACAGCCCGCAGGACAAGAGAGGAAAGGGATGGGGGTAAAGTAAAAGGGGGCAGAAGAGCAGGTTGGAAGGAGGAGGACGCCGTGCCAGCTCCGAGGATCTATCTTACCTCCTGGGTATGGCTACTGCTGCTAGCACAGGTGGCGGAGAGAGGGCTGGGGGAGGAAGGAAATGAATCAGGAGATGGTTCTGGGGACTTGGAGACATTCCTTAGTAGCTCAGCTCAGCTCTGGGGAAACCAGAGAGATGAAGGTGGAGATTCTGGGAGCATTGGGAGTCTAGGTTGTGACTTCCAACTCAAAAGTTTTCAGCTTGAGGGTTGCCAAAAACAACAAAACAAAAACGGGAGCACCCTGGCTGCCTTGCAGCTCCTGGGGCTTTCTCCTCACCACATCCCTCGACAGCGCTCTCGATAGGAAGCCCTCTTCCTTCTCATCTAATTACACAGTGGGGGACAATTCCTTGTCCAACTTTGTGGTTTAAAAACTGCCATTCTTTTCGTTAGCATGGATATCCAAGAGGGCTTTCAAAATGCTGCAGCCCAAATAACAGTATGTAAACATATACTACAGCTTTCTGTCATCAATATCTAACAGGAGAGCAGCAGGTAGGAAGAAGTCCTAGTGGAGACCTCTAGAGGACAAACAATCCAGTCCTCTGCTCAAGATGGTATCAAGAGGGGTTTAGACTGCCTGGAAGTTTGTACTCTTCTTAGGAAGGAAATTACTCACGGCTTTCATGGTAACCTCGTTCCCCATCCCCCTTAGAGAAAGAGGCACTTCCTTCCTATCTAACCAAATGCCCCTCCGACTGCAATGGCCTGGAAGTATTGGGCACATTGGTGAGACATATGCTTGGTGGGCAGAAGTCTTGCCCAAGGAAACTGTGTCCCTCTAGCCTGTGGGGATGTGAGAGGGACAGGGCAGAAGGTACAGAGGGTTTCACTCAGATTCCTCCACCTACCCTGCAGCATCTGGGGGAAAGCCGGAGCTAACCTCTCTGCCCAAGTAGAGCACATGCCCATCTGTGGGGTGCACTTAGAGAACACCCAAAGTTCCCTGTGTCCTCCTAAGCACCCATCCACTGTCTGCCACGGCCAGGTAATCTCCACCATTAAAACTGTTCTTGGTCTCCAGTTTGTACTAGGCATTGTGCTCAGGGCCATGGGGGATATCAAGGTCACTGAGCATAATGAAGGGAATGCAGGGGAAGAAGAGGCAGATCTGGGGTGGGGACCTCAGTCCAGGGGCACAGCAGAAGACACAAGGGGTACAAACCAGGAAGGTAGTGGTGGCAGGGGCGAGGGTGGCTTGGAAAGGCATCAGTCTTAGCATTGGAAGATGTAACTCTCAGATTACTGTGAGCTCTTGGGCAAGCTCTTTGAGCCTCAGTTTCCCCCACATATAAGATGGAAATAAGGGTATCAACTTCACAGAATTGGGGACTTCAACAAGAGCACCTCTGAGAAAAAGCACTTGCACAGAAGCTAGCACATAGTAGGTACTTAACAGAGCTTTGGGAAAAAAAAAATAGCAAGAAGGTTCTAGGCCAAAAGTGAGATGGTGAGGGTGGAGCAGACCTGAAGAGGAGAGGTGATAAAATACATTTCATCGCCTTAACCATCTTTTTTCCAAATACAGCCCTATTGAGGTTCTCAAGCTCTTTTGCCCTCTTCCTGTCTCTTTTGGCCAAAGTTATAGAGACGTAAGAGAGTGTAACAGAGTGTGGAGAAAAGTTCCCTTTTGGGTCAGCCTTTTGGTAAATAGGGGGGTGGACGGGCAAGTAAAGTAATGAAGAAATGGAAGGGTGGACAGCCAGATGTCAAACACCATGAGAGCCTGCCTCCACTCAGAAGAGAGGGTAGACTCCCCTAATTCTCATCATTCTCTGCTTCCCAGGACTCATCTGATGATGTGAGAAAAGTTTCAGAGAAGGGAGAAAATCGCATTGCTGCCCAGAAGAGCCGGCAGAGGCCAGACACAGAAAGCTGACACCCTCCATCTGGTGAGTGTTCAAACCTTTCTTCACCCTCTTGAGCCGTAGGCTTGCTCCCCCACGCCTGTGGACTCCTGGACCATAGCTTTGAGTCTGCCTGCATGGGGATGTGTATGTGGGGGAGTCGGTGGAGGGATGCAGGTGAGGTGGGGAGGGGAGGCTCTCCTGTGAGTGCATTGAGAAGATTCCGTAACAGGGGATGGGCCAGGAGGCTGAAAGAGAAATGAGTGCCAAGAGGGCACGAGGAGTAAAGGAGCTGAGTGTGGGCAGCCCAGAGGCTGGTGGAAGGCAGATCCACCTGCTGAGAGATGGGGTAGCCTGAGACAGCTCCATCCCTCATGAACCCAGAGAGCGGAAGGCAGGACTGCCTTTGGGAGGAATGTAGAGGGTGTTGAGGAGCCCATTGTCCCACAGTGCTAGGAACGCATATAGTCCCATCCCTTGGGAGGCCAGTTGGGCGGCCACCCTGAGGTCTGCATTTGGGACAAGGAGGTCCACAGGGTGCTGCACCCCATACCTCTTTTCTGAACATTATTAAGATTTGATTTCGAAATTTCTATTTTGATGATATCCCAAGGGGTCTGTGAAAGATACAGTTTCAGGTGCACGTATCTGGGATGGTCACCATCCTGGTTGAGTTGCCTCCAGTCTCACACTTTCTAGGGAAGCCCTGATCCCTGGCTTGAGCAGGGGCCTTGGGTGATCTGAACTGCATCTCCACCAGCAGCCCAAGATCCTGGTCAGTGTTCCAAATTCTGGCTGTGTGCTTCATAAAGCAAAGCTTTCCCTCCTCATCTCCCACACCTTACCACCTCTTCTTCTCTTTCGCTTCTGACCCTTAATTTGCTCCCTGTCCGACCAGCTCTATTTTCACTGGCTCCTTCCTCTTCCATCCCTTCAGCCCTTCCTCTGACGCCTCTGCCTTCTCATCCCTCCTCATGAGCCATTCTCAAACCTCTGGCATCCCAGTAATTCATTCCAATGGTAAAAAGGGCAATTGACACCAAAAATGAATATGCTTATGGTTATTTGAAAGATTAGCCTGGTAATTGGCCAGTTAAAGAATACTTGTTTTATTCCTATCAAGAAAAGTAAGATGTAGTCTTAGGTAAAAAGATGCTGCTTTTAGCTTTGTAAGGAAGTAGAGAGCAGGCTGCACCAAGATCTCTGATTGGATGCTCGTGTTTTATTTTGAAACGTATTCAACATGTCTTCCATTGCATACTAATGTAGTTTTATGTTCATGAGTATTTGTTGAAATTGAAAAGAAAGAATGATATGAACACCCGTCTGTTCTTCTCTTTGATAACTGTGATCAGCAGTCTAAATGTTAAGTTGGTGGTGGCCCTGCTTCTTATATGTTTCTCCATTGATTTCATTATGGGCTTAGGGGCTCACAACACTCCAGTTTACTATTTTTTTTTTAATTTTATTTTATTTATTTATTTATTTATTTATTTATTTATTTATTATGGCTGTGTTGGGTCTTCGTTTCTGTGTGAGGGCTTCCTCTAGTTGCGGCAAGTGGGGACCACTCTTCATCGCGGTGCGCAGGCCTCTCACTATCGCGGCCTCTCTTGTTGCGGAGCACAGGCTCCAGATGCACAGGCTCAGTAATTGTGGCTCACGGGCCTAGTTGCTTCGCGGCCTGTGGGATCTTCCCAGACCAGGGCTCGAACCCGTGTCCCCTGCATTGGCAGGCAGATTCTCAACCACTGCGCCACCAGGGAAGCCCCAGTTTACTATTTTAAGCTTGAAAATCTATGATCACTCACTTGTCTCCCTCACAGTCTGATTCTAATTCAATATTCTTTGCAGCAAGCAAATGAACAAATAAATAGAAATTAGTAAGGATAAAACCTACCTTTTTGTATAAGTAGACAATGTCCCAAGACTGGAAATATACTATAAGCTTTATAAGTTTGTAATATTAAAAAAAAAAAAACCCTGGAAACTAAGTATAGCTCAGCAGTGCCGCAGTCATAAGGACATGGTTTGAATCCCAGCTCTGCCATTTGTTATCCATATGACCCACCTTAGACCTTAGAGATGTTCTTAACCTCCCTTAGACTCAGTTTTCTTATTAGGAAAATAGGACAGTAACTACCTACCTCACAGAGATAGTGCATATAAAGAGCTCAAGCATCAGTCACTGACATATCATAAATATTCAAAAATTTTGAGGATAATAAGAGTAATATTAATAATAGTTATTATTAGAAAAACAAGATAATCACAACTAAGATTTTATGAATTTATACTTATATATACATTACAGGATCTCAGGGCTGAAAGATTTCTTAAAGGCTGGAAAGTTCAGACACACGTTTGATGCTTGAGACTTTCTACAACACCCTCCGGAAATGGTCCCCAGCGTATGCCTGGTCACTTCTAGTGACAGAGAGCCCCCTGCCTCCTAACAGGAGCAGAGGAGTCTTCCTTATCTCGAGCTGCGCCACTGTCTCCCTGGAAATTCAACCCCCTGGTCTTCCTTCAACCCCTTGGGGATGTATCAGTGAGGGTGACATGTATGTTTCTTTGCTGTGGCAAGGTTTTCAACACTAACCCATCTGTCTCTCTTTGCAAGACAAGAGTTAGAACCAGAAGATTTAGCCCATCTGATTTCTTAGTTCCCAGACCAGGGATCGAACCCATGACCCCTGCAGTGGAAGTGAGGAGTCCTAACCACTGGACCACCAGGAATTCTCCCACATTCTGTTTTAATTCTCTTTTGGTTGGTGTCTCAAACAGCACTCATCACACTCAGTTCCTTTTCTGCCGCAGTCAACTATAGAGTCCATTAGGCATAGTAAAGGCATTGATTAAAAAGGAGAAAGTCATATCTTGACTCATTCACTTTCAAAAGATATTAGTAGCTAATAAGTGGATCCAAGATAATCAGCTGCAAAACTATGAAAAATAATAGAAATCCAGTCAGCTTTCAAAGTTAACACAAAAAGTAATAACTTTTCCTAGGCAAATTAGATTAGAAAATTTAATAGGAAGAAAGATTCTGTTTATAATACCAAGAACAGCAAATGGAAGGAAGGAATAAATTTAACAAAAAATATGCAGGGTTTAATTTTTTAAACTTCAAAACTATTCTAAGTGATTAAAAAACACTCAAATAAATGGAAAGATATACCTTATGTAAAGATAGCAATTTTCCTTACGTTAATTTAGAAATTGAATTAATTTAATATGATCTTAATAAACTAGGATTTTCTGGGTATTGGAGGAAAATGAAATAGCTATTCTAAGTAACTGGAGAAAAATAAACCATGTGAGAGTTTCCAGGAAAATTCTAAAGAAGGAGGGTAATTAGAGACGATTAGCTGAATAAGATATTAAAGTGAATTACAAACATAGATTTCAAAGCAGTGTGGAAAAGACAAAACATTGGACAGAATAGAACTCAGAAATAGACCCACAAGCAAGCTCAAATTTAAGACCCCAATACATATGTCAGTTCCTAAGACACAAGTACAGATGCAAAATGTCTAGGATGGCATTTCAAACCAGAGAGAGAAAGATGAATTATTCAATAAATAGTGTTGGGACAACTGGCTAGTCATTTGAAAAAAAAAAAAAGAAGGTAGAGTCTTCATTTCTTATACAACACACACATAGATTAAATGTGGGAAAAGATTAAAGAAATTTGAAAAAAATAGCATTAAAAATATTTATCTTGGAATGAAGTCTTTTCCGGATAAAATGCAAAACCCTGAAGCCATAAAGGGAAAGATTGATATACATTACCTTTATACATAAAAAGTGAAAGTGTCTATACAGCTCAAAGTACCTAACATGCAAAATCAAAGGCAAGTGAAGACTGGGAAAAATACCTGTAACACGTATGACCAAAAAAGGGCATATTTGCTTAATATATGAGAGCTCTTATGAATAAGGAAGCAATCAACAACCCAAAAGAAAAAATGAGTGATAATTAGGAATAGGCAATTTACAGAAAGAGAGAAATAAATGGCAAATAAGTACGGAAAAGGTGCTAGACCTTACTTAGTTAGGGAAATGACAAAGCAACAGTTAGATCCCCTGCCAGATTGGCAAAGACAAAAAATGTTGCTAATACGCCATGTTGCCAAGGTGATGGATAAGCTGGTACCACCACACACTACTAGAAGTCTAAGTGGGTACAGTTCCGTTAGAGGGCAATTTGACCATATCCATCCAAATTACAAGTGCACATACACAGTAACTCGGCAATTTTACATCTGGGTGTCTGTTTAGAAACATACCCACAGATTTCATAATTATGTACATGTAAAGATAACCATTGCTGCATTGTTTGTCATAGCAAAGACTGGAAACAAGCTAAACATTCATCAGTAAGGGACTCAAATAAACTATCGTTTGTTCATTCAGTAGATACCACGAAGGTGTTAAAATAACGAGTTATATCCAGATGTGCTAATCTGAAAAGATTATCAAGCCTCTATACTCTTAAGTGAAAAAGTATGAAAATGGTGTATAGTTTTCTCCCATGCATATTTTTAATAAAAAGAAAAACATATGTGCATATGTGTTTAAACTTTAAAATTTTCAAATAGGTTTTCCCCCAAAATTGCTAACGATATATATTTCTGAAAAGTAGGACAAAAGGTCTAAAGCAGGAGAGAGATACTTTGCATTTATTTTTACCTTTTTATATAGTTTGGATGTTTTTATTATGTGCTTTTATTTTTATAATGTAGATATTTAAATTCCCAATATCGATCATTATTACATATGCATTAGGATGATTTCTTTTCTAATTTGATTTCAAACATTGAATAGTCTTCCACTGTGACATTTTATCCCTTGAACATCCTACATAAATATCTCAGTCCTTTGGGACAACCAACTGTCAGCTGGGATTTGTAATGAGTAATCCTAAGGTCTCCAGCGCTAGTAAGAGATGACAGACCAGTTTCATTTGCGTGGTTATCCTGGTAATTGTAGGATATCTCTGGTGCCTTGGAGCAGGAAGGATTTTGAGTCTGTGTCTAGTGGGAAAGAAAGTTGAGATCAGTTGAGAAGCTTTGTTCATGAAAAGGCTAAAAGTAGAGGGGGGTGGTGGGCAGACAGTAATATTAGCCCAGAGCTGTGATGTTGACAAGTCAGATCTGGCCTGAGGATGGAACTGGAAGAAAAGTACAGTAACAGGGCCAGATCTGGAAGCTGGAACTTCAGGTACTTAGATGGGGGTGGGACAGGTGCTTGCCTGGGGCTGGCTCCTGAAGGAGCCTCACATTAGTTTAAGAAAAGAAAAAGATTTACAGGTTCCAGGGTAGATCTTTAATGCCATATATAACAAACATCATGAGTGTAAATTATGCCTGAAATTAAGCTGATGCTGTGAGAAATAAGGTATTTACAATTGGAGGAAAACTGAGTAATGGAGGAAACGAAGCTCAGCAAAGATGTTAACTTCCTGGGCCTCCTTAGAAGGAGACACTGTTGTTCTTGGTTTTCTGGGAAGGCCTGGGAGAGAAGCCTGTTCATGGTCCTTTTTCATTCCGTCAGTTTTTTTTTCTCTCTCTGGGAGACCATGCCATAAGATTTATTGGCATAGAGAAATCACAGGTAAAATAAAATAAAATAAAACAAAACAAAAAGCTAGAAAGTATGTTCTAGCTAGTTCCACCCTAAAGAAGTTCAGTGTTGGGCTTCCCTGGTGGCGCAGTGGTTGAGAATCTGCCTGCCAATGCAGGGGACACAGGTTCGAGCCCTGGTCTGGGAAGATCCCACATGCCGCGGAGCAACTAGACCCGTGAGCCACAACTACCTACTGAGCCTGCGCGACTGGAGCCTGTGCTCCACAACAAGAGAGGCCGCGATAGTGAGAGGCCCGCGCACCGCGATTAAGAGTGGCCCCCACTCGCCGCAACTAGAGAAAGCCCTCGCACAGAAACGAAGACCCAACACAGCCATAAATAAATACATAAATAAACCCAAAGTTTAAAAAAAAGAAAAGTTGTGCCATTTAAAAAAAAAAAAGTTCAGCGTAAAATCAGTGAACTTTGTGTGGAAAAGAACCATTTCTCTTGGGCCTCTATTGCTATGAACTTCTTTTTATTAAAAACATATTAATTGTATTAGGTTAAGTAACTTGTCTGAGGTCATACCTCTTGTAACTAGGTCTGTCTGACTGAAGAGCCCATCTTCCTAACCACTAGGCAACACAGCCTCTTCCTTTGGACTCGCATGAAGATGTATTCATCTTCCCTAACTGATCCTCCTTGAATCTCTTCCTGAATTTTTTTCTCTTGTTCTTTAAGCAACATCCTCCAAAGCTGACACTTTTCCTCCTCCATCATTAGGCCTAGTCAAGAAATTAATGATGTCGCTAAGCAATAGATTGATAGAGCCATTGAGACCATTTTTAAATAAAGCTGTGTAGCAATAAATATTAACATCTTGCTCTTTGGTGCAGCAATTCCACTTACAGGAATTTGAAGAAACAGTGATGCACAAAGATGCTCAATTCATCATTATTTGTGAACAGTAAACACTTTATCAATACTATAAAATTGGACATATACCCCACTACTGGAGATTAAGTATATTACAACACATTCATATACTAGAATTTTATGTTGGCAATAAAACTGACTAAGTGGATCTGTATTTATCAACACAGATAACACAGATTTCCTTAGTCTCCTCTGTAGGACTAGGTCTGGCCCTCTGAGTCCTAAGGGGTTCCACAGATTGGTTCCACAGGACAAAGTCTCCTTCAGATTGTGGCGTGTCTGTAGAGGATCCTGTCATGGGTCCACATGGTAGCTTGTGGAGGGAATAACAATAACTATAGTCATACCCCATTCTTGATGGAATCACAGAATTAAAAGGAAACTCAGAGATACTCTAGGTCACGCTGCTGTGTTACCAGTGAGGGTACTGATGTCTTCCTTAAGGACACCCAAGAACCCAAACCTCTTGCCTTCCCACCTCTTGCTTTTGTTTTTGTGCCACTTTGCTGAGCAGGACTTTGCTCGGCAGATGGTGTTGCTTCACATGTCCTTTTGCAAAGGGTGAGCCAAGAAGTAGGCCATTATCTAGGACACGTAAACGGCCTAGGCACTCTTCAGCAACAAAACCCAAGCACACAGCAAGAGACGAAAAAGGCAGAGAGTCTCAGGCTGAGAGGGGCTAAGTTTAAATGTTCCTTTATTTAAAAAAGGTCTTAAAGTTGTAATCCAAAATCAAAAGGACAATGACATATTGGGGGAAATATTTGTGTCAAATTAAATAAATTCAGATTTAATATTTTCTTTTTTAAAGATTTTTTTTTTTGATGTGGACCATTTTTAAAGTCTTTATTGAATTTGTTACAGTATTGCTTCTGTTTTATGTTTTGGTTTTTTGGCCGTGAGGCATGTGGGATCTTAGCTCCCCGACCAGGGATTGAACCCGCTCCCCCCTCGTACTGGAAGTCGAAGTCTTAACCACTGGACCGCCAGGGAAGTCCCCTTGATTTAATATTTATACTATAGAAAGAACATTCTTTTTAAGAAAAACATCAAGACTCCAATAGATAAGTGGGCAAAGGCTATGAACAGAAAGCTTACGTAACATTTTTTCCTACCAAAATGAAAATAACCCAATTTTCTATTCTGATTGTGCAAACAATATACACTATGGATTTCTCAACCTCAGCAATATTGACACTCTGAGTTGGACAACTCTTTGTTGTGTATGTGGGAGGGGGTTGGCCCCCTGCACTGTAAAATGTAAAATCTACCCACTAGATGCCAGTAGCACCACCTCACCCCTCTAGTTGTGAAAATCAAAAATATTTCTAAATCTTCCCAAATGTTCCCTTGGGGGGCAAAATTGTCCTTGGTTGAGAATGCTGTACTAGGGAGTAGACATGCAGAAATCTTACTTCTTGGTAATTGATAACTTGTAACATTAAAATGAAATTAAGAAACTTTCAAAAAGTTAGTTGGCAAAATAAATTATTTAAAATTACAACACCTAAATCCCAACGAAGTTGTAGTAAAATTAATATATACATTCACTGCCGATGACATTGTATATATTACAGCAATACTTACGTGAACTGGAAGATGTTCACTGCAGCATTATTTATAATAGCAGCCAAAATGTCCAGCATTAGAAAGCCATGTTAAGTAAATTGTGGATCATCTATTTGTTGATGTCACCATTAAAAGAATAATCATGGTGATTTTTTTTTTTTTTTTTTAAAGATTTATTTATTTATTTATTTATTTATTTATTGGCTGTGTTGGGTCTTCGTTTCTGTGCGAGGGCTTTCTCGAGTTGCGGCGAGCGGGGGCCACTCTTCATCGCGGTGCGCGGGCCTCTCCCGTTGTGGAGCACAGGCTCCAGACTCGCAGGCTCAGTAGTTGTGGCTCACGGGCTTAGTTGCTCCGCGGCACGTGGGATCTTCCCAGACCAGGGCTCGAACCCGTGTCCCCTGCACTGGCAGGCAGACTCCCAACCACTGCGCCACCAGGGAAGCCCTATGGTGATTTTTTAAGTATGACAAAATTATGACAAAAAGGAAAATACAAATTGTATATGTACTCTGAGATTTTATAAAAATAAGTATCCATGTTTGTTAGAAAGGACAAGATGGCAACATATACAAATGAAAAGAGTCACGTTTAGAGGACTGGGATCATGGGTGGGTATACTTTTAAAAAAATATCTTTAGTTATACTGTATATTTTTTATTTAAAAACATAAAAAAAGATCAAATAGAGCGCTGAGTGAATTCTGGTAGAAATCGAGGATGAGAGCAGAGAGGGTATCATTGAGTTAGAATTTGGGGGGCAGGCTTTGGTAGGAGATCTTATAATTTATCATCCAAATAGGAACATTTTTGAGTGAAAAGAAGCACTAGTAAAAATTACACTAGGACGATAGCTATGAACTAGGACTGTCCCAGTAAACATCTGGTCACGCTAGATTTAGGGGAACCAAGGAGGGTGACCTAAAGCTAAAGGACCTGAAGGAAAATTCAAGAGCAGTAATAAATTTCAGAGCCAAGCAGAGGGGGCTAGATTCCTGGTACCAAAATGCAATTTCCTGCACCAGATAACCCTGTAACTAACATATTTTCCAGGTACTCAGCTGGCACGAGACTATGCCTTATTGCTAAGAGTTTTGGGAGGTCCAGAAAATGATAAAAGCAAAGGCCATATTCCTAGTACTAGAGCTCACGTCAGCAGAAATGATTCATTCTGTTGTACAAGTATATATGAAATGCCTCCTACGGGCATTTTTTCTAGGCGCTGAGAATTCAGCTGGGACAAGACAGACTAAGTCCCTGATTTCAGGGACCTTACGTTCAACCAGAAGTCAGACTGGAAAATCAACTGATCAATCGTTATTTGTTATTTCACTAATCACACAAAGGGAAGAGGGCTTCGAAGAAAACCAAATAGTGCAATATTGACAGTGACTTAGGGACAGAGATGGGGACAGTGATCAAGGAAGGTCTTTCTGAGGCCCTGACGTTTGAGATCAAATATGAGTCAAGAGAAGGAGCCTGGGAAGATCTGGGGAAAGGATGTTCTCTTGCAGAGACTTCAGGCCAAACTGTGAGCGGCCTGTCAGGGTCAGAAAGATGCCTTGTGGGGCCCGGGACTGTGAGAGCATGAGGAGGAGCTCAGGAACAAAGGCCATTGTGCTGCAGGGAGCAGGAACCAGACTGGGGGTGGGTGGTGGGTGGAGGGTCAACAGAATGAATTCAAATTCAGTGGGGACAGAGTGGGGGCAGATATATCTGAACCTAAATTCTGATCTACAAAATGCGAAGCAATTACACCTCACTGGGCTGTTTGAGAGTTAATGAGAGAGCAAATGTAAAAACAAAGCAATAGTGCATTTTTTGTCTGTTTTGCATTGGAGAGAAGACTTTATTTGTTTGTTTGCTTAATGCAGAGAGGTTGGCATTTTCCTATAAATCAATCAAGTAAAGATATCAGATGTATTATCATATATGAAAACATATGCCCTACTTTCCAGTTGTTTATATGAACTTTAAGAACTCAAAGGGACTTCCCTGGCTGTCCAGTGGTTAGCGCTCCGTGCTTCCACTGCAGGGGGCACAAGTTCGATCCCCGGTCGGGCAACTAAGATCCCACATGCCAAAAAAAAAAAAGAACACTAACTGTTTCACTGGCTGGGCTTTTCACCACCACTGGTCAAGTCTCCTTTGCTTGGTATGGTCCGGACAGGTCAAGTTCAAGCCAGGGAAACTGTATGCAGGGTTCTCACAGTGGTGTAATTCTGCTGCCCCCATTCCATAGCTTCAGTTTGGGGAACAAAAGCAGGGGTTTGACTGGGCCTTTTTTTAAAAAATGAATATCTTACACTTACTTGTAACTATCCTAGAGTTAAAAGTAGAAGCTATAAAAGTACTTAAATGCTTGGTTAAGCACTCCCTGGGAAATTTCATGGACATCACAAACAACAGACCCTTCAAATGCAGGTCTCAGATTTTGGTAAATTATTATAGACTCCAAGTTGGCAGTCAAGCAACATGATTTTACTTAACACCTACTATGTGCCAGGCACAGTCCCAGTCACTGAGGACAAAACAGTGAAGACAAGGATAGCTCCCTGCCTCATGGAGCTCAACAATCTAAAGGACAACTAATTTGATAAAGTTATCATTAATGAGATTCCAATAAGTGCCCTACCTCTCACCTTTCCGTAAGAATGAACTATTCTGGGCTATTTGAAATTTTCACCAAATATGATTCTTTGCCTTGAACAGTCATTTACTTTTAGAAAAAAAAATTTTTTTTTTAATAATTTTTTAAAATTTATTTATTTATTTATTTATTTTATGGCTGTGTTGGGTCTTCGTTTCTGCGCGAGGGCTTTCTCTAGTTGTGGCAAGCGGGGGCCACTCTTCATCGTGGTGTGCGGGCCTCTCACCGTTGCGGGCTCTCTTGTTGCGGAGGACAGGCTCCAGACGCGCAGGCTCAGTAATTGTGGCTCACGGGCCCAGCCGCTCCGTGTCATGTGGGATCCTCCCAGACCAGGGCTCGAACCCGTGTCCCCTGCATTGGCAGGCAGATTCTCAACCACTGCGCCACCAGGGAAGCCCTAGAAAAAATTTTTGACTTAGAAATGTCCTCCTCCTTCTTTAAAGTTCTTTATATTATATTATTCATACTATGTTATACAATAAAATTATTTAATAAAATCAAAAAATATAAATATATAACATGATATAATAAATTTAATAAAATCAAACATTGCATATATTTATATTGTTATATTATTTTAAAGAGGAATCCACTATGAACATAATTCTCAAGCTAGTTGCTCATTAAGCTCACCTGGGAAGTATTTTTTTAATCTTGATGCCTGAGACCACGTCTGGAACAATTAAATTGGAACCTGTCAGGGGTGAAATCCAGTAATTAAGATTTTTTAAAGCTCTTCAGGCAACTGCAGTGTGCAGCCAGGGTTGAGAATGAGGGAGCAGTGACATTTGAAGCCTGTCAGGTGCATGTGGTAGAATGTGTGGAGTGAATTTGGGGCAATTTTGTGGGTATATACCCAGACACTCTATCTCAGAGGCCCGGCAGCTTAAAACAAAACAAACAATTCAAACCTTGATGTTGATGGCAATTATTAGTTGTTTGTTTTTCAAAATTGGACTTGCTAGTGATAACCTGTCTAACTTGAGGTATCAGTCAGGATTACATTCTGCTATGAGTTATAGAAAAACTATCAAACAGAGGCATCAACAAGTCACCATTTGTGTTTTATATTTTTCTCATATACTAAGAAGTTCAGAAGTAGACAGTCCAGGGATAGTGCAAGGCTGTCGTCAAAGAACCAAGCTCCTTCTTTCTCTCTGCACAGCCATCCTCAGTATATGGATGAGTTTTCATCCTCAAGACTGCAAGATGGCTGCTGAACCTCCAGGCATCAATCCGTGTCCAGGGAGGGTAGCCTTTGTCTGGTGAAGCTTTGCCTTTTTCCCTGAGGAGTGAAGCTCGTCCCCTCCCTTCCTACCCCCTGCCCCCCCCCATTTCTGCTTATGTCTTATTGGTCAGACTCTGTCACATGGTCATACCTACCTGCAGGGGAAGCCGGGTAATTGAGGGATTCTTTTCCCAGCCTCTCTAGAGGAAAGCAGGGGGAAGGAGTTTGGAACAGATATTAAGTGAGCCAACCTATAGTGTTTCTCACATACGAGGTCAATGAAATCATAGCCCTGAAAGCCAAAGAACAGGAGACAGGAACCCAGGCAGGGGCCTGAGGGGCATGGCTGATGTAGCTAAACATCAGTGGATGATGAGGTGCTGACGGTCCTGGGGCTTCAGCTTTAAGGTATGAAAGTGAAGATTTCTCCAGAATTATTCAGTGCAAAGACCTGTGGTTTAGCGATTCCTCTTCTCTTCTCATCCGGTGAGGAACAGGAGTTGGAGTTAATTTCCCCAGGATTCAGGGGAAAGGTAGGCATAGATCCCACTATGGCTTGGGATGTGCCCTACCTCTCAGTTCACAGACTCCTCCGGGAAAGCTGGGCTCCACCCTATGTCTGCATGGGGGACGGGGGCTGGAAACTGCTGGAGACTGAACAAATAACTGGGTGTGAGGGACATGAGCTTGACACACTACTCTCGCATTGAAGTGTGGGTGGGAGCTAAAAGGTCACCTTACCAATAAATGACTGCATGTTCTGTCGAGGAGGAAACACACAGGGACTATTTTCACCCTTCTGGAAAGTGTGATTAGAAAATTCAAGGAGAAGGTCAAGACACAAACCAGAACTGGCAGGAAGGAGGACCAAGCCCTGCTCAGAAGGCCTGGAGAGTCCCTGCCAGAGCCTTGGGTCAGAGCCTGTCTTCAGCCTTGGTCCCAACTGGCTTCCCTGTGGGTAAGGGACCCGCCTGGGGATTCCCCATCATTCAAGCACTCTGCAGTGACCCGCTACTTGGCCCCTCCACTAGGGAATTTCCCAGAATGTTCCCACACCCCCAGAAGCCTCCTCCTTAGCCACCCCCAAGCTGCTTGTGGTTCCTGGTAGGGGTGGCATCAAGTAACCTCACAGGTGAGTGTGAATTGTTAACATTGGCATCTCAATTTGCGCGAGGCGGGCAAAGAGGGAAGATGAAATTGGAAAGCCAACCAGGCTGAGGCCTCACAGGAGATAATTACCAGATATCATAAGATTTAAACAGACTTCAAAGGCAAGAGAGGATGGTGGGCACAGACTCTGAAGCCAGACTGTCTCAGTTCAAGCCCTGGTGCTGCAACTGACAAGTTGTGTGACCTTGAACAAGTTACTTAACTTCTCTGTATCTTAGGTTTTCCTCTTCTGTAAAATGTGGCTAATAATATTATCTACCACATAGGATTGTTGCAAAGATTAAATATAATGATAATTGTAATTATGTGATTGGGCACATGGTAGCACCCAATAAATGTTAGTTATTATTAAATCAAACTGGATTATTCTTTTAAAAATATGGTTTCTACTAATCTTTCTCATATAAATTGAGTCTATGTACCTCTGCTCCCAACACACCTACCCCTTCCCAACAGTTAGAGGCTCTGGTTGGCTAACATACACAGGTAGTCAATTTAAAATCTGAAATATTTGAGTTGCAGAGGGCTTGGAGATCTTCTAATCCTGTGGTTTTCAACATTCACTGCACATTAGAATCCCCTGGGGAGCCCTTAACAACCCAATGCCCAGGTGCACCCAGACGGATTAAATCAGAATCAGGCATCAATATTGTTACAACTTTCCAGGGATCCCACTGATCCCAGCGTGTGACCAAGGCTGAGAATCATTGTGTTGGTCCAGTCTTCCTGTTTTAAAGTGAGGCAACTGGGGCTCAGAGTGGGAAAGGGAGTCACCGAGGGTCACCAAGCCAGGACCAGGACCCCTGTCCACAGTTAACTGATGGAGCCCACCATTGTCATGTATTTCGGACCTCACTGTGCATCTGGGGAAGGTCTGGCCCCGAGTCAACCCTCTCACAGAGTAGCTGGACAGGATATTCCCTCCCAACTCAGGTCAGGAGGCAATGATCAGCTCTGTGATTGGAAGAGTGTAACCGACTCAGGGTTCTTGTACTGTGTTTAAGGATCACCCAAACCAAGACCCAGTTTTCTCTTGGAAGGCTACTGATCTTAGTGACCTCCAGAGACCCTGAGTCACCAAGTCTCTCAGGAGGAGCCATGGGTGTGCTAAAAGGAACACAGGGCTGAGGATGGGGAAGCCCTGAGCCCAGCCCTGCTCTGCACCTACATGGTTATGGGGCTTTGGATCAATCACTCAAAGTTTCTGGCCCTCTGAGAAAATAAGTGTCTTGAGGTGAATCTGTAGCCCTTTGTCCTAGCAGCTGCTGCCACCAGCCTGTAATCATTTTGGGGGGTGTGCGCAATAGGTTTGTCCCAGGGTCTCAGTTGGCCTCATCCGTAAAGTAGGGGTAATAACAGCTGGCCTTGCATAGCCACCTCAGAGGGTTACTGTGAGGAGCCTGAAGTGCCTAAATGAATTCCGAAAAGTAAAAAGCAGGTTACTTGGAAGCCCAAGGGCAGGCTCACGCCTCCCCCTTCAGAGGAGAAGGCATGCATGTTAGAAGCCAAAATTTACTTTCTAAACATTACTTTCCTTTTCCCCTTGAGTTCTTGGTTTCCAGCCCCCACTGGGAATTTAGGGGGAAATTAGAGGGGTGTGATCATGGTACCTCTGGGTCAAGAGCTGCTCCCATGGCCACCTTTGCCATCTGTCCCTGTGTGAGAGCCCCTTCCACAGCATGACGGCCCCAGGGAGGGTCAGAGTGGACCAAGCAGTGGCAGGTGGGGATGTGGAGGGCTGAGAACCCCAGATCAGCCACTTCCTTCTGCAAGCGAAGTCAAACTCTTCCTCTGCGAAGTGTCTGGCTGGCGGCAGGTCCCCTGGGCTGGCAGTACTGGTTTCTCTGGGGCCCTGGCAGGAAGCAGTCTTGCTTCCCAAGGTAAAGACAAGTTTCTTGTCACAGGTGGTTGTTTTCTGCTTAGAGGCGGGTGGCGGTTATGAATGCTCTCCTGGCGCTCTGGGATCTCCCAGGGGGGCGGGGAGAGGGAGAGAAGAAAGCCACAGCTCAGCAGGGCTGGCTGAGGGAGGAAGAGCCTGCTGTAACTTCCCGAAAGCTGGGCCGGCCTCTAGGCGGAGAGAAGCTCGGAGCAATTGGTCCCTGTGGCCCGCCTACCCCACCCCTCCCTTCTGCCTCGGGGTTTGCCCAGGCTCTTTGGAGCACAGAACTTACAGTAAATGTTGTCACCAGTGGAAACTCTCAGAGGGGGTGAGGAAAAGGGCTAGAGGAAGGGGCCAGGACTCCCGGCCCCCAGTTCCCGTCTTACCAACACCCCCCAGTCTCATGTGTTGCTTTATCTTACCTTTTGGTAAAGAGGGGATGCCCTCTCTCTGGGATGTGCCCGGAAACAACCAAATGGTAAGATGAACGAGCCGGTCACACCCCGCAGAAGCAGCGGCCCGTGCCCCTGACTCTACCATCATGGCTGTTGGTATCCCAACTCCCCCACCCCATTTTAGAGATGGGGGTTTTCTTTGTACCGACCTAGGCGCATTTTCTAGCTCAGTGCCACATACAGGAAATGCCAGGCTGAGGCTGAGCACGCTCACACTTGTTCTGTACAAACGGATGGAATCTGGCTTGATGGATAAGGCCACATTCTCCTCTACCACTTAAAAAGAACCCCCAGGTGCATGGGTTAGGGCAACTGGCAGTATAACGAGCTCTCATTAACCTGTAGCTCATGCTCCTGATGGATTATCTAAGGCAAATTTTAAATGTCGAGTTATCTCACATCTGCTCACTGCCCACTGTAATTCTGAGTCAACTTCTGGTCCAGCCGTTGATGTCATCAGGCAGCCAATCAACAAACACTTGAGTTCATACTCTAGGCCAGGCACTTAATAAGTGCTTGAATAATTAAAATAAATGTATTATCATATTTAACATTAATATCTATTGTTTCCAAACTTGCCTGATCATCAGAATAATCTGGGGCACTTGTTAAAACTTCAGATTCCCAGAGTTCACAGAAAATCCCAAACCCACTGAGTTCAAATCTCTAGATTTGAGGAAGGGCCTGGAACTATATTTTTATCAGGCCCTCAGATTAATTCTAACGATATAGCAAGTTTGGAAAATACTAACCTAAGTGAAACAGAACTAGAAAAATAAGACCTGGACTCCAAATATTAGGTCACTTTTCGAACTGAAATGTAATTTATTTGCATCTCCAGTGCCATTTTTCCTTCCTCTGTGGGTACCAATGATTAGCCCAGAAGGTCTATTTGAGTCAAGGAATGTGAACCTTAAAATCACATTGGAAATGCAATTCCCCTGGGTTTTCTGAAGGTGGGATCGTTTTCCAGTAAATGCTAATTACCAGGGTGTCACTGTTGATTAATTAATGATGTGATCAGTAATCAGCGCTCTTTACCCTGAGTTTTTCTGATTAGCATGTATCTGATGGGTCCCTTAAGCAACAGGGGAAAGGTGTTTCTGGAAAAAAGGAAGCACAGGTGCTTGGGACACACCCAGAGTACTACAGAACAAGCTGCTGGAAGAGCAGAATGGCGTGGAGTCGAACACTGTGCTGGAGTTTGACTATTTACTATTTAGAAAGACCCTAAACATTCTAGAATCTGGGTGAAGTAGACAATTAACCATGGACTCCATTTGTAACACTAAATGCAAATGCTGGTAACGTTAGGAGAAGACACTGTACAACATAGAGAAGAAAAGAGTGAAATTAGTTTAAGACGGTCTCACAAACTCTTTTCCATTTTGCTGGGCTCTGGCCTCCAGCCGGTTTCCCTTGACATGTACTTGCCACTCTCAACCCTCATACACACTCACAGAGATCTATGCATGTACACCTGCACACAAAGGAGCACACATGCAAATTCACACATACCTTCACACACACGTCTCTCTTAGTTGGGACCATATGAAACTGCCATTCTTATAGGTCAAAACAGAAAAATATCAGCAATTTCACATGGTTCAAGCTAATAGCTATGCATATACATGCACAAATATACGTGTGTTATAGATGCACCCATCCACACACAGGACACATACAAATATATATCACACGTGCACACTCGCATGTGCAGAAAAAGTCACCGATGCCCTTCTCCATGGCTGTCCTAGTGAAAATGTAACGCAGACTCCCGCTTCACAACGCCCCCCCGCGCCCCCCCCCCCCCCCCCCCCCCGCAATCTTGCCTAGCGCTGACATTAACCTGCAACGTCCATCCTTTCCGCTCGCAGGAGAGTGAAGACCTGGAGAAACAGAACGCGGCGCTGCGGAAGGAGATCAAACAACTCACGGAGGAGCTGAAGTACTTCACATCGGTGCTGAGCAGCCACGAGCCCCTGTGCTCGGTGCTGGCCCCCGGCGCGCCCTCGCCCCCCGAGGTGGTGTACAGCGCCCACGCCTTCCACCAGCCTCACGTCAGCTCCCCGCGCTTCCAGCCCTGAGCTCCCCGAGGGCGGGAGAGAGCGGAGCCCCCAGCCCCAGCTGCTCCCAGGCCTCGGGAGGGGCACGCAGACTGTGGCCAGCGGCCCTCGTCCCTCAGCGCCCTCTCCACCCGGAGACCCGGAGGCGGAGGCCTGGACCGGGATGGAGCACAGGACGCAGCTGCTGGACGTGTGTGCGGGCTCCCGAAGTGTGGCCGACCGCCCGGCGCCGTGGGCTGGACCTTCATGTGGGTGGGAGGCCGGATCCAGAGCTACGTCAAGCATAACGCCCAAGTCCCGTTGCACAGAGGGAGGAGGGGTAGGGAAGGGTTATTTTTCTAAATAAATGTCTTAAAAGAAACCAGTCTGGCCAGGGCTTGAAACCTTAAGTTCTGTGGGGTTGAGGTCTTTTTTGGTTCTTGGCCTCAGGAGCCCTTAAAGCTCAGGAGACTCTGCTAATATCGCTTCTTTTCCATGGCTTGTTAATCTGCTTGGGAAGCTGGGTTTTTGCAAAGAATCTTCAATTCTCCTTCTAGGCATCTTCTTGATTTTCCTCCCCAAATCACCTCACTGTGACCTCTCACTTTCCATTCCTTGCATCCTGCTTTCTAGATTGTCTAGACGTTTCTAGGGTCATTCTCTAGACAGGAGAAGGACCAGCGCCAGATGTTGTGGAGTGGGATGGTCATTCGAGTTGGTACTCTCGTCTCCCACGACTACACTGACTCAGCCCCGTCCAGACGGCCAGCGCTGGGGGATGCTGCGTGCCAGGCCCCATGCAAGGAACTCCAGTAACACAAGGAGCACCTCACGTGAAGGCGAGGCTTTCCTCATGCTCTCGTGGGGCAACACGTGGTTCAGAGACACAGGTGCCACGTGTCCTGCTGAGGACTCCACCTCCCCTGGGAAGCTGTGATAAAGCACACACAACTTTGCCATCTCCACAGGCTGCCATTTTGAGCACAGTCTGCGGACAGCAGTGGCTCAGATAACATAGGACTATCTTCAGGGCTTCAGATCCACAAGTTCTGGCAGAGCTGAAACCAGTGTGCTCTGCTTCCCCTGCTCTGATGTCCACCTGCTCCTCAGAAATCCCCAGGCTAAGTGCCCGCTGGCCTTACCCACACCACTCTCCAAGAGCCATGGCAGGGCCTTCCCACACACGTGGCCCCTGCTGAGCCAGCTGGGGCCCAAAGCGACAGGGATCGCCATGGAAGGTGTCGGGTGCAGCCCCTTCAGCAGCCTCCCCATCTCACCCCTTGGTCCTTCAGTGGGCCTGCCACTGCCTGCGGCCCCCCTGCTGGTGGCCATCTTGGTGAGCACAGGAGAAAGGGAGGAACAGGCCAGCTCCCCTGTGCCGGCACCTTCTCAGCCTGCCCACCAACAGCTCTGGTTGGCTTGAGGCAAGGTTTCAGCTCTGAACCTCCCCTGCCCAAGTCTCTCCTAACGCCTGGGATTATGCCAGTGTTGTGCTAGTGTGATTACTAAACTCTGCAGAGGCCTGGAAAAGCTGTGTCCTAGCACGTGGGCACCTGACTTCCTTGCAGCCTAACTATGGGAGGAGTCCAGCCCAAGAGCCTCTGAAGGCACACTGCCACCGTTGGGCCGCCCACCCCTGAAGCCAATGCCTGTGGATGCCCAGAGTGCGGGAAGTGGGCTCAGAGCCTGTTGGAGACAGGCCAGAAGACCTTCCCCAAGGATCGGCATTGCGTCCAGTGCAGAGTCCTGCATTTTAACCTTTCGTCTCCCGACACAACTTGGTAAATGAGGCTCCCCTTCCAGTGCATGGACTCGGTGTAGGCTGGGGTGTGTGATGAGGGGCTACAGCAAGGAGGTTCTCTCTCATCAGTTTCCTCAGGGCTTGGTTTCCGGTAGCTGATGCTCTGGGTAGCTCCTTCCCACCCCCGCTGTAACAGGCAAAGCAAAGAAGCCTATGGTCACTTCAGATGTGGCCTGCGTTGAATAGAATTCATTTTTCTGTCTTAGTCTTAGGAAGCAGAACTTTCCAGCTAGCTCTACCTGCACCAGGCCTCTCGTGGGCCTCCTTCCAATCAGAGATGTTTCTCCCCCCAACCCTGCTCTAGGGCTGTGATTTCCCCCCAGAAACCCCCACAGAAGGCACATGACCAGCGCTGAGCATCTTCAGATGACATTCAGAGCCAGAACCAGAAATGCAGAGCTCACATGTGCTGCTCCCATCTCTCGGAAGGACTTCTCTTCCCCTTTCATTCTCTACTTTCTAATGACCCGGGGCAGTTCCACTTCTCCTTTCTGATCAGTCTGACAGAGGCTGCAGAAGTCTAGGGTGAGTGCCAAAGCTGACTTCATTGCCACACAGGGAAATTGGAGGGGCAGCTGCAGATAGGTATGAACTTCCAGAGCCTTGAACACGGATGTCGCACCATACAGGTTCTGTCCCAGCCTCCTACCCATGACAGGGATAGTTCCCTCAGGCTGGTGGACCAGTGACACACAAATGCCTCCAGGGCCCAGGCAGGGACTATAAATACATGAAACTCACCAGAAGCAGGACAGTTGGGAGTGGCAGGGAGTGTGGCAAACTGAGGAGTGAGTGCTTACCTGCCTAAAGCAGACAGCTGCCCCTCGGTTCTACCCCATGCTGCCATGGATAGCACAGGGAGCACAGGGAGAAACAGCCCCCAGACTGCAGCCTATTCTCTTCTCGTCTCTCCCCTGGCTCCTCCTCAGCGGCCTCACGTGCATGTTGGTGGACATACCAGCCTACAAAACTGGTCCATCCACACTCCTCCCCCACAGCAGCCATCCCTGAGCCACCCCCTCAGGTCCAGGGGTGCACCTACCAGTGTCTGATCTACTCTGGCAAAGAGTTATCCAGGGAAGAGGACTACAGCTGCTGGAAGCCAGCTCAGGGACACGGACAGCGGATTCCGATCTGCTGGGTATATGGAGCTTGGTCTAAAGAGAACAGAGGGCTCTGGGTAGGCATGTCCCCTTGGTCCTCAGGACTCCCGGCCCCATGAGAAGGGTATAGCAGGGGGAGGGAAGTCCCTGTAATGTGGGGAGTCCAGAGCAGGGGCCTCTTTTGCTCGGGTCTGAGGGTGGCCCTGCAGAGGTCTGCCAGTTTGTCACTCTGATCTAGGTTAACGATGTCTCCGTGGAAAGCCCAGGCAAGGGGAAGGCTCCGTGCAGCCAGAAATGGGCACATCGCTATCTGTCAGTTTGACGTGAGGGTTCCTGGGGAATGTTTGTTTCCCCACCTGCCGTCTCAGTGTCTATCTCCTACTCACTGCAGTGTTCTTCCCTGAGTTAGTGTCAAAACAAATGACAGGAAAGGCAGAATTTTCGTCTTCAGGTTGAGAAGTGTGGGTGGGGAGAGAAAGGGAGGCAAATTCAACTCAGAGGTCATGGGGTTGCCATCTGCTGGACCCAAACTTCCCAGCAGTGTTTATTCATACCGCCAGCCAATGTCCCAGCTGCGGTTGCGGCTTCACAGTGAAGGAACAGAGCCAGCTGGGGACCCCACTTCTCTTCAGGACAGACAGGCCGGCTCAATGTGCTGCCCTGGCCTCCTGCTCCCTCACGGGATTCAGTGCCCCCAAGCTGCTCCGGAATTCCAAGGGGGAAAAGGATAGTCAGGTGAGCTAAGATCAACACCAAGGTGAGAAAGATTGAATCATCTTTATCTCTGTCAGAGGGGATTGGCATTTTAAGAGGTACCTAAGGAGAGTAATGCCTGGCCCAAAGGAACAATGCCTAATGGTGCATTTTAGGCTTGGCAGCCAGTGTGTATGTAATGGAATTCTTGCTATGTGGATGACAGGTTACCGCATTGGCCTTGTGTGGGTACGAGGCGACTGGGGGCTGGGGGCTGGGGGCTGGAAAAGAATATAGACATATCCCTCCTGAAAATCTTGTTTCTCAACTGCTAGATATGTGATTTGAGTTAATCTACTTCCAGGAAGATGGAATAAAAACTTGATCCTGGTTTAAAACAGTCTACCATCAGGCAGAGATAAAGAGCCCCCTCTTAGAGGAGAAATTTACAGAGGTAAATTTCATTGCTGCTTAGGAAGTTTGTCTGCCTCCTTCTGGAAGATTCCTGGTGAGAGGGCAAGGTTAGGAGCAGTGACAGAGACTGACAATTGACCTCTCAAGGCCATTCTCCCCTTTTCCCTTACTGCAGAACCCTCATTTTGTCTAGGAAGGCAGTGTGCCCAGCTAACAAGATTACATTTCCCAGACTTTCTTGCAACTAAGGATGGCCATGTGATGCAGGCCAATGAGATATAAGCAGAAATTGTTGGGTAGGGCTTATGGGAAAGCTCTTTAAAAGGTGGGGCCATCTCGGGACTTCCCTGGTGGTCCAGTGGCTAAGACTCCGTGCTCCCAATTCAGGGGGCCCAGGTTCGATCCCTGATCAGGGAACTAGATCCCACATGCATGCCGCAACTAAGAGTTCCCAAGCTGCAACAAAGATCCCGCATATCGCAACTAAGACCCAGCACAGCCTAAATAAATAAATAAATATTAAGGAAAAAAAAAAGGTGGGGCCATCTCAATTGGCACATGCCTTTCTCCTTTCTGGAAGGTGGGTGCAATGTAGGAGGTGGGGCAACCATTTTAGGACCATGAGACAAGCATGTATACAAAGGAGGAAAAGAGATTCCAGATCCCTGGTAATACTGAAGAAATGTGATGATACAAACTCTGGAAGTCCTGTCTCTGGGTTTCTTTTAATTGAAAGTGGATAAGAGTTTATTTGGTTAAGCCACTATGCATAGCAGTATTAAATGCCGCTTACCTTAGTCTGTCTAATGCAGGAGCCAAGAGAAGCAAACAACCAAACAAGGAATTTAAACCATTACCCCAAGTCAGTGGTGCTCAACTCAGGGTGATTTTGTCCCTCGAGGGACATTGGGCAATGTCTGGAGACATTTTTGGTTGTTACAACTTGGGAGACAAGTGTTACTGGCATCTAGTGGGTAGAGGACAGGGATACTGCTAAACATTCTACAATGCACAGGACAGACGCCACAACAAAGACATATCCAGCCCCAAGGGTCAGTAGAGCCAAGGTTGAGAAACCCCTCAGCTAGGGATTTCCCTGGCGGTCCAGTGGTTAGGATTCAGCACTTTCACTGCCGAGTGCACGGGTTCAATCCCTGGTCAGGGAACTAAGATCCCACAAGCCTCACAGCATGGCCAAAAAAAAAAAAAAAAAAGAGAAACCCTGCAGCTAGCACTGTGCTTCCAGAGCACTAGACCTTAGCCTACTAACCTGCCCTGGCACCCTTGTCCATCCCTCTTCTCTTGGAAGCAAACCCTGTATACTGGCCAGGCTGAAAAATTCATGTCCTTGACCATATCTTGCACTTTCCTTTCGCTAAGCCTTTACTCATGTGCTGTTTCCTTTGCCTAGAATATCTCTATCATCTCTTCAGTGAGTCTTTAAGTGAGTCTTCCTTTTTAATAAGATTCCCTGTTATTTCCCATATAAGTAGCATGAGGTGAATCTGATCTAAATGGCATGAGATGCATGACTTTACTATGCCACCTTAGTTTTTTGAAATTCTACCCACTTTTCAAAGTTCAACTCGGTCACCACAGGGCCTGCCGGGAATGCAAGATGATTTTAGATGATACTCGGATAAAACTTATTTACTTTAGTCAGTATATATTTTTTTCCAATAAGGTTAGAGGTTTTCCATTTCTTATAATGATATACATCTTCCTTTACATATAAATTTACTTTCATAAAAAAGTGAAATGATTTAAAGAAACATGCTAAAAACTACAGTCGATTAGGAAACATCACTTGTTAATGTACGCAGTATGTAAATATTTGCTGTTTTCTATGTTGTTGCTTTTTAATGTGCATTGAAGACAAGGACGAAAGGGGTAAAAGAGAGATGAATAAAACTTCCATGTTGGCCAAAACCGACTCTCTCTCTCTCTCTCTCTCGATATATATATCTATATATGAATATATATAGATTAGATAGATAGATTTAGATTTAGATTTTTAAAGCTGGCAAATATAAGGTATAAATACTAAAGTTTGGAAGCCCAGCAGCATCTCTGAAATTTCCCCTTTCTGTTTTCTCTAGAGAAACATACAAGTCTGAAAAGTGAAAAGCAACATATCTCATTTCCCCATCTGGAGGCATTTCCAGACCATCTTGCTACGGTGCAGTCATAGATCAGGTGTGGAGATCAGCTCTTCATAGCTGTGCATTGGAGCAGTGAAATTAGGTTAAGAGTCTCATCAGTATCAGGTCCCGCCCCATCCCTATTAGTGCATCTTCTCTGAGTGAAGTCAGCATTATTCATATCAAATGCTTATCAACTGCCCACTGGCACAGGGCATGTTTGGGGTGTAATAGTTACTCCAGGTGACTATTAAGGTGAAGACCCAAATCCTTGATGGGACCCTGGACGCCTTACATCCTCTACCCTCCAGCTCATCTCACACCACCCTCATCTCCTCTGTACTGGCCTCTGTCCCTTTCCCCAGTTCTCTGTCCTCCCTCCGACTTCAGAGTCTTACTCATGCTGTTCAGTGTTAACTGACTGCTCTTCATCCTGTACTCCCCCTCCATCTAGTTATCTCCTACCTTTTCTTCAAATATCGGTTTAGGGAAGTTTTGCCTGATTCCTCAGCTAGATCAGATTCCAACTATCACATGGTTTCATAGCACCACACACACTTCCTTCATAGCCATTAACAGACTGAAATTTCACATATATCTGTGTGGTTATTTGGCTAACATTTGTCTCCATTCCTAGACCATGAGGTTCTATGATGGCAGAACCTTGCAAAAGTTTTGCTCACCTTTGTATTCTCAGCCCCATGCACAGTAGCAAAGAGCCTGCCACACAGTAGCAACTCAATAAATATTTGTTGACTGAATGAGTGAAAGAATGGATGGATGAATGAATGGATGGATGGATGGATGGATGGGCGGATGGATGAAGCACAGGGCCTGCCTTTTAGGAATGTATAATCCAAGACAATTCTTGTTCTGACAGTGGAATACAAGCAACAAAATGACCATTCGACCAACATATGGAGAGTAAGCATCAATCAGATCTTTTAAGAGCAGGAATCAAGGGAAGGGACTCATTCCTGCAGAGATGGTAGAAATTGGGGACAGGAGCCCTAGATGGGGCCACAGGAGACATAGGTGAGCTGTGTCTCTTGAGTCACACTGTCGTATAGCTTTTAGTCTTGTTTCTAGATGTCACCAATCAGAGGCAAGGATCAAGATCAAAGTGAAAGCAAGTCGGAGTCCTAAACAGGACTCTCTAAAAGGACATTTGTGTCTGTCTACCCTCATCAGTCTCCGTTCTATTCCTCAAAGTCCTGTTTCCATGATAACGTACAATGGAAGTTTGCCTGCCTCCCTGCCCAGCTGGCTCTCCATGCCCTCACCCCCTATACACGCGTGTGTGTGTGCACACGCGTGCGCGCGCGCACACACACACACACACACACTCCCTCTCTATAAACCAGTCTTCTGACCCAGAAAGCAAGAGGACACATTCTTAAGCAACCTCTTCAACTGGAGCCTCAAATATGACTGCAAATACATTGGTTTCTCCTGAGAGATAATGATAAAGACAAGACATCCACCCATATCATGGACAAAGCCACCAGCGGTGACTAATGGTGGACAGTCAAATGGCTGTGTAAATAGACCATTCATAACCCATGAGCAGAGGCAGAGACTGTCTCTGTCTTGGTTACTTCTATATCCCTAGTGCCCAGCAAAGGAGACACAATATTTGTTCGATAAATGAAGGAAGGGAAGAAGGAAGGACTTCTTATAGTCTTTTTTTTTTTTTTAATTTATTTATTTATGGCTGCATTGGTTCTTCTTTGCTGTGCACGGGCTTTCTGTAGTTGCGGTGAGCGAGGGCTACTCTTCGCTGTGATGCGCCGGCTTCTCACTGTGGTGGCTTCTCTTCTTGCGGAGCACGGGCTCTAGGCGCATGCGCTCAGTAGTTGTGTCTTGCAGGCTCTAGAACACAGGCTCAGTAGTTGTGGTGCATGGGCTTAGTTGCTCTGGGGCATGTGGGATCTTCCCGGACCAGGGCTTGAACTCGTGTCCCCTGCATTGGCAGGAGGATTCTTAACCACTGCGCCACCAGGGAAGTCCACATCTTATAGTCTTAAGGCTTGTCTACTTCAGGTTAAAGTTACGTATGGCCCCCTCAGATGCTGTCCCATTGTTTATCCCCAGGGGTAGGAAGAACAAAGCTGTAGGAACCTGAAATCCTGAGGAACCAGGCTGACTGGGTTGATCCGGTGGCCTCCAGGAAGTTTATTAGGATGGGGATCTAGTTCTGTCTGGGTCTAACACCTGGGGGCTGAAGACAGGGTGTCATTTGAGCTGTGACCTAGAACTGAGATGCACGTGCTTAGAAGGGTCATTTTTCACCACCCAGAATCCATGCCTCCTTCTTTTGGCAAAGCACCCTAATTTCCTTTTCAAGAATTGCCTCTTTCCCATGTGTAGAGCTGTCAGTCAGGTGCCTTGACTTATCTGTCCAAGGTGCAATCATGTGACCCAGGCTGGTCCAGTCAGACTCTGTCCTTGGAATGACTCTTGAGCAGAGCAAAGGCAAGACCCAAAAGAGAGAGGGAGACTTCCACTCCCACTGTGAACCCTGACTAGAGAATTCTATGGCAGAGAACTATCCTGAATCCTGCCTTATTTTGAGCCTTTTCTTCAGCATTCCTTTGGATTCTGTGAGCCACACCATCTCCTTCCAACAAATTCACTTCCTCCTTAAATCAGCCAGAGTCACCTTCTATTAAGAAACCCCAAACTCAGGAATGATGACTCATACCTGGGTTTCCCAGGAAGGCAGGGGGCACTGGATCCTAATTCTCAGGGGCCTACAGGAGTAGACTGTATTCCGAGAGGGTTCTGGGATGCCCTGTGCTCCAAGAGACGTGGGCCTTCAGCCATCCCTGCACCAGCCTCTGGTGTGCCTGACCTGAATAAGACCCATCAATGCCTCTGGCAAGAACCAAAGGCTCTAATTTGAAAACCATCCCTGAGATGGACTTTGCTTGCAACTCAGCCTCCAGGCTGTACTCTCCATCCCCCTTAGTTGATTCTGTGTGGAGTCCAGCCAACCTGCTCAGGGGCAATATTCAAAATTCAGGCCAGGCACTGGCCAATCAGAATGGACGTTGATGCTGGAGCAGAGTGGCGTGTGCTCTGCACTGCAGCGAGGAGCAGCACGAGGGCAGGGGTTATTGACCAGCGAGAATGTAAATATGTTAATGCTTTAACAACTGGTTCAGCTGCACTGGGCGCACACCACCTGGGTATCAGCTCGGCGCCTACAGGACTGGGAACACCTCTGAGGGAGGACTCTCTCCAGTGTGTATAATTCTGCTCTCCTCTGGGAGTTCCCTGGTGGTCCAATGGTTAGGACCAGGTGCTTCCACTGCAGGGAACCCGGGTTCGATCCCTGGTCAGGGAACTAAGATCCCACAAGCCCCGTGTCAGGGCCAGAAAAAAAGAAAAAATTCTGCTCTTCTCTCCGTTTGCACACCCCACCCCTGACCTGTCCCTACCTAGCCCAGGGCTTTGCATTTGCCAGAGCAGGTGGTTAACATACATTTGTAAAAAAAAAAATAAAAATCCCAGGGTAGAAGAAAGAAAATGACGAGAAAGAAAAGGGGTAGAAGGAGGGAAGGAAGGGGAAAAGTTGAGTCTGTTCTAGGAAAATCACACTGGACCTTCCCCCTGCCTTCCCACTCCCCCAGCCCAAAATGTTTATCTATGTGCTTATTTGAAATAAGCAACAGGGGTGCACTTGAAAGAGGAAAAAAGGCGCAAAATAAGAGTGATAAAAGAGGAAGGGGGCTATGCTGTTTAATCTTCTTGCTGGGGGCAGGGATGATAGTGGCTGCCACTTATCAAACATTTACCTTATTGTCTGTTCACTATTATTTTAGGAACTATTATTATCCCCATTTTACGGATAAAGAAACAGACTCAAAAGAGGTTAAGTGGTTTGCCCAAGGTTACACAGCTAAGTGCAGATATGGGACTCAAACTTGCCCTTGTTGCCTCCAAAGCTGGAGCTATATACCAAGCTTGAGCACACGTGAGGGAATTTCTCAAGTCCCAGGTTACAGGCAGGACTATGGGGACAGCAGCCTTGAGTTGGTGCTGCCACCTAGTGAAAAGGCAGAGAACTGTGGAGACAAACTCCCTCTTTCCTTCCCTTTCCTGGATCCATCCTCACCTTCCAGCTTGAGAGAGATCCGGAGAGTTTGCATTCTACCTCTGGCAGCCAGCCATTTCTGTGTTTCTGGGATACAGAGAACTGACCTCTAGATGCAAGCTGGTGCCTCATCAGGCTTCAGCATAGCGCTGTAGAAACATCTGTTGAATAAATGAATGGCCAGGGATGCAAATTTCTACAGGTCTGGGGATCAACCTGGTCTCCATAGACAACATCTGAAGACACTTTACTGTGAAGATCCGGGTTGATCACATCCTGGTCTAGGGCCAAGACTTCTGCCTCAGTGTGAGTCCTGCACAATCCATCTCATTGAGCACCTTCTACTCCTTGGGACCATGTTCATGCAGCATGTTTTGCGTTATCTAATTTCATCTGACACTCAAAGAGATCAACGTGGCAGGCCCAAGTTCACAGGGCAGGGAATGGAACCCAGATCCTTGGACTCCAAGTGCAGTGTTTTTCTTGCTCCACCACTCTGCCCTGCCACCCAGCTTCCCACCAATTCGACTCACCCCCCCGAAACCTTGTTTTTGTCAGCCTAGTCATCCAGACGTGATGACTCAAGAGTCGTGGGGCAGACTGCCAGGGCAGGAGGGCTGTGTCAGCACAGCGGCTTTCCTGACCTTTAAGGTAGCAGGGAGTTACCTCAATCTGAAACGTGTGGCTGCCGAGCGATCTTGGTCTCGACCATAATAGGACATCATAGCTGGGCAGATAAGCAGAAGCAATTCCCACTCCCTGCGTTTCCCACGGCTCTTTCTGGGTCTTCACCCAAACCCAAAGTCACCTGAAACATGAAAGCCAGAAGCTAAATTTTCCTTTTAGACCCGGTTCTTGGAGTCTTGTTGGAAATGGAGAGAGAATAAAGGGTCACCTTCTAGAAGGCAGGAATGGTTTCACGAAATGGGCTTCACTCTGCCCAAAATTAATCCAGTCACTTCTCTGTTTAGTCCTCAAAGGTTGCCTCCAAAGTGCATCATTTGTGTCAGGAAATCCACTTAACATTTGGGCTATATAAACTGGTTGCCCGTAGTGATGAAATAAACGTAACAGAAGAGTCAGCCCCTAACGCTCTGTATCTAGTGAGGGCAGATATTAGGTGGCATACTCCAAAGTAGACTTTTTTTTTAACCTGAAATATTTGATTACCCATCGAAACCAGTGATTTTGATCTCAGAGAGACAGCAGTGAGCGGTCCTGAAGAGAGATCTCAGTTCCCTGCCCAGGAATTGAACGTGGGTAGCCTGGATGAAAACCAGGAATCCTAGCCACTAGACCACCAGGCACTAGAGGCTAGAAGCAAAATTCCCCTGGCTCTTACCCCCACTGAAAGCAAGAATGTTTCAAGGAAGCAAAAACTCTACAAACAGGTACAAAGTTTATTATTAGAGACACAGCATAACATGTGGGAGAGCACACAGAGAAGCAGTTTATCTAAGACAGAAGCAAAGCAGAAATACACACCTGGAGAGAAAGGGTGTGGGCGTCCTCTCTAATGAGGAGGGGCACAGTAAAGAGGTGATTTAAATCACTTACATAGGACGGTTCTTCCGGGTCTTTGTTTACCTTTGGCGAATCATCTTGCTGCTTTTTTCACACCTGACCTGCCCTAGGACCCTCCCCAACGTGCATGTGCAACTTTTTGTTAAGATGGATCCCACCGCAGAGGCCTGTGGGGGAACGTCCACACTTACTATGGGGTGGCGCCCCTCCGTTTTTGACCCCCAAGGAGCCTTCCTGTGCCTGTGCAGACAGGGACGTTTTCCTTGACCTCAGGAGTGGTCATCTTATCTCTTTACTCCAACAGAGCTCAGCTTCTGCCACTACCTTTGTCCTTGGAGTGTCTGGGGGAGCACAGAACTTCAGTTTTACTCCACTTGACAAACACCAGCTGTCCAGCCCAGGGGCCCATCTATCTCCTACCTCAATTTCTTACATGTGGGGGCCATCGGACTGCTTTGAAGAGCTGATGAAAACTAGGGATTCCCCCTTCCCTTTACCAAATATATAGGTACTCACCAAATGTGGATTATACGATTTCAGGGGTTGATAGACTCTTGAAACCTATTTGTAGACCCAGCCGCCAAGGTAAAAACAATTCATCAGTTGACACAGCAAGCACCTAAGATTCAAGAAGCTCAGCTGCTGGTAGACAGTGTGGTCCAGGGCAGGGAGTGTTCAACTGGCGATCAAAAGTTCTCATCTGTTGTCACTATTTAGTGAGCCAGGACAGCCTCATACTTGCGAGAAGTAAACTTACTTGACATGAAGCAGAATGTTTGACTCAAGGGGCCATTTTGATCTGGCAACTCTGATACGATGTGTCATAAATGGTGAGAAGGAAGGAGTTGGGGTGAGATGGAATGAGGTTCAGGGATGGAAGGAAGATGTATGTTAAGTATTTTACTTGATAATTTTATAACGGTTGGAAGCCTAATGGTTTTTAAAATAGTATATAAAAATGTCCCTTTGACACAATGCTCTTGTGCTAAAACAGCCATGTCAGAGTGCCTTCCAAGTACAGTGAATGAAAGATTAGGACAACCTTTGTGAGACACCTGGCTGTTGATAGACTCCAATTACAAGGGCAGAAGAACCCCAGACTTTGTTCCTGTGGCGTAAGATATTTATTACATCCAAAGTACAAATGCTCCCAGTAAGAGTAATACTTTGTCTTATCAGCCATTTACACTGTAGACAGAATTTTTGCCTCTTCCTTCTCTGAAGGTCTTTTTTTTTTTTTTAATTACAGGAGGTTAGAGAGAGCATAAGAATGCTAGAAATTGGAGGCAGTGGTATAGGAGGGCGCTAAAGGCATTGAAACCAAATTGAACATATCATGATTTCTATCAGGATTGATCCTGATTTCAATTGAGACTCATTTGATTGAGTTGATTGAATCGCTTGCCTCAAGGACAAATTCTGGCCATCTAAATATTAGTCCCGGTTCTTGCTCCAACTTCAGTAAGTGTCCTGAGTCAAGATTTTATGTTATCAACATATCTTTATGCTTCACAGCAAGAGACACTGCTGTTACTGCTGTGTGTGTGTGTGTGTGTGTGTGTGTGTGTGTGTGTGTGTGTGTGCGGCTTGAGACACCCAAATAACTGGAGACATGGCTCAACCTCTTTGGTGCTGAGTTACATTTCCACAGAGGGGTCCACCATTTTTGACAGTTGGTGACATGACCCACCCAGCCCACCTGTCGATGCCTCTTACCCCAGAACAGACACTTCTGCCCCCTCCTTCCTCCCTTGCCAGGGTCCCCCAGCTGCTCCTCTGCTTCTACCTTTGCTCCCCTGTCTACTCCCCATATGGCAGCCAGAATGATCCTTTCACAGTGCAAGCTGACCACCTCAATCCTCTACTTAAAACCCTCTCCTAGCTTCTTACCTCAGCCAAAGCCCAAGTCCTCCCCAGAGCCCACAAAACCCGATGCAACGTGGCCCCCACTTACCAAACTGACCATCTGTCCTCCACTCTCCCTTTCAGTCTCTCTGCTCCAGCCACACCCAAGGGGAGACTGAGTCTGGGCTCCTGTGCCAGGGAGGCTGCAGGGGATGGAAACAGGGTTTGTGAGTAGTTTCATGTTGTGGTTACCTTATTCACAGAAAGAGGGGCTGTGCCAACAGTGAAATTACATGACACAGCTGTTGTCACTGTATGAGTCCGGTGGCTGTTTTCCATCTGAGTTTATACCTATTCCTCTAACTCGGTATTTCCCACACTGTAGTCACCCACATACCAGCACCACCATTTCTGCAGCATCCATGAACTCTCTTCACTGTGA
Source organism: Balaenoptera musculus (assembly GCF_009873245.2). Lineage (NCBI taxonomy): Eukaryota > Metazoa > Chordata > Mammalia > Artiodactyla > Balaenopteridae > Balaenoptera > Balaenoptera musculus. The sequence goes on from NC_045786.1 coordinate 148,900,873, forward strand.
CTTCATTTTTTTTTTTAAATTGAAGTATAGTTGATTTACCATGTTGTGTTAATTTCTGCTGTACAGCAAAGTGATTCAGTTATACATATATATACATTCTTTTTTTTAATATTCTTTTCCATTATGGTTTATCATAGGATATTAAATATAGTTCTCTGTGCTAGAGTAGGACCTTGTTGTTTATCCATTCTGTATATAATAGCTTACATCTGCTGACCCCAACCTCCCACTCCATCCCTCCCCCAACCCCCTCCCCCTTGGCAACCACAAGTCTGTTCTATGTCCCTGAGTCTCTTTCTGTTTTGTATATTGGTTCATTTGTATCATATTTTAGACTCCACATGTAAGTGATATAATATGGTATTTGTCTTTCTCTTTCTGACTTACTTCACTTAGTATGATAATATCTAGTTGCATCCATGTTGCTGCAAATGGCATTATTTCATTCTTTTTTGTGGCTGAGTAGTATTCCATTGTATAATATATATGTACCATGTCTTCTTTATCCATTCATCTGTTGCTTCCGTCTCTTGGTTATTGTGAATAGTGCTGCTATGAACATAGGGGTGCATGTATCTTTTTGAATTAGAGTTTTGTCTGGATATATGCCCAGGATGGGACTGCAGGATAATATGGTAACTCTATTTTTAGTTTTCTGAGGAACCTCCACACTGTTTTCCACAGTGGCTGCACCAATTTACATTCCCACCAACAGTGTAAGAGGGTTCCCTTTTCTCCACATCCTCTCCAGCATTTGTTATTTGCAGACTTTTTAACGATGGCCATTCTGGTGTGAAGTGGTATCTCATCGTAGTTTTGATTTGCATTTCTCTAATAATTAGTGATGTTGAGCATCATTTCATGTGCCTATTGGCCATTTGTATTTCTTCTTTGGAGAAATGTCTATTTAGGTTTTCTGCCCATTTTTTGATTGGGTTGTTTGTTTTTTTGTTGTTGAGTTGTATGAGCTGTTGGTATGTTTGGGAAATTAAGCTCTTGCTGGTTGGATCGTTTGCAAACATTTTCTCCCATTCTGTAGGTTGTCTTTTCGTTTTGTTTATGGTTTCCTTTACTGTGCAAAAGCTTGTAAGTTTAATTAGATCCCATTTGTTTATTTTTGTTTTTATTGGGAGACTGACCTAAGAAAAGATTGGTACGATTTATGTCAGAATGTTTTGCCTATGATCTCTTTTAGGAGTTTTATGGTGTCATGTCTTATGTTTAAGTCTTTAAGCCATTTTGAGTTTATTTTTGTGTATGGTGGGAGGGTGTGTTCTAATTTCACTGATTTACATGCAGCTGTCCAGCTTTCCCAACACCACTTCCTGAAGGGACTGTGTGACTTCATTTTTTAAATTACCTTACTTTCATTACTTGAATACATGGATTTGAAAAGGGAGCTAGCAGATAAGGGAGAACAACAAGAAAGGTGAGAGCAGCCTGACAGAGGAGGAGCTGCCTGCCGTGCAGGTGGGGAGGGGCTGGGAGGGGGAGGCAGGTCCCAGGGGCTGAGCAGAGGGGAGGAGGAAGGGGCAGGGGAGAGGCCACGGGACCCTGGGAGGAGGGGCAGGAGGAGGGTGCAGCCTGGGACTGAGAGCTGGGCTTGGGAGGCTGTGGAGGGGAAGCTGAGGGACCCTGAGACGGGGACGGACTTTGGGGTGCTGTTGGGGGGGATCGGGGAGCTGCGCGGGGGGGTGAGACAGGGCGGAGGCCACGGGGGGGCCTGAGGAGGGCGTGGAGGAGAGGAGGGGGCTGCAGGGGGAGGGGTGAGACAAAAGCAGGCTGAGGAAGGGGCTGCTGGGAGTGGGGCACAACGAAGGTGGCCCTGAAGAGTTAAGGGAGGAAGGCTGGGGGACGCGGAGGAGAAAGCGGAGGTTGAGGGATCACACTGGGGTGAGCCAGAAACGGGCTTGGAGGAAGGGCAGTGATGGGGGAAGATGGCGCTGGGTGTCCCCCTTCCCGGATGGGCCTGGCTTGTCCTCCTGGGACTGGACAGTGAGTGCGTTGGCCTCGGCTGGGCGGCAGCCCTTGTGTTGCTACCGTCTGAAATGGGCTCACAAACCCCTGGTATGGGGACCCCTACTCTAAAGGAGGTCCGTCAGGGAGTTTGTGGGCCAGAAACCCATTTGTGCTCTCCTGCTGGGCAGATAAAGGAGGTCTTGGGAGCACCGGGGACTAAAGCATGTTAAGGAATGAGAAAGAAGGGGGGAAGGACCAGAAAGATACATTGTCACAGGGAAATCTGTAATGTCGTGAAATTCCAACAGCAAAGACACGAAGCTGTGTTTGGATTCTAGAGTCACCTGCAGCATCCACAACTTACTGTGCATGAGAAATTGACACAGGCAGCCTCAGATGTGGTTGTGATCCTGAGTCGTTACTCTGGAGAGTGTGATGGTGTTTATCAGGAGATGCTTCCAAGCACCAAGAAGAGGGGAACTAGGTACCTCACTTCTAAAGGCCCCTGATTCTCAATTCATATGAGTTAATGGTCATGGAAGGCACTGCTGGTTTTATCTCCTGGTTTTATCCCCTCTCTGTCCTCCTTGACTCCATTATGGCCCCCGTGGAGCTGGCTCCCTCGCCCCCATGGTCATGGTTGATGGGTCTTGGAATGGGCATCTGGGAGTTTGTGTTTAGGATGGAAAATCAGGACAGCCTTTCTCAGGCAGCTGAAGGTGTCAAGAGGTGGAACTCCAGCTGGAGAAAACTAGTCTTCAGGAAGAGAGACAAAGAAAGCTGACATGCAGGATGCTATGAACTGTTTGTGTCCCCAAAATTTATATACTGAAACCTAACCCCCCAAATGTGACGGTGTTAGGTGGTGTGGCCTTCCGAGGTGACTGGGTCATGAGGGTTGTGCCCCCACGAATGGGATCAGTGCCCTTATAAAAAAAAGTCCCCGGAGAGCTCCCTCACCCCTTCTCCAGGCAGGGACATGGTAAGAGAAGCCTCCTAGGAAAAAAAGGAAGGGGGCCTCACCAGACATGGAATCTGCCGGCACCTAGAACCTGGGACGCCCCAGCCTGTAGAACTGTGAGAAATAAATTTCTGTCATGTAGAAGGTATTTTGCCTACAGCAGCTCAGGGGGACTGAGGCACAGGGAGACTCAGAGAAGGAAAGAGTCCTAAGCGCCGTCCAGCCCTTGGTTGGGGCGTCCCCAGAGCGTCAGCCGTGCTCTGCCCCTTCTGCCACTTGACTGGTCATCTCCTCCTTGAAGTCTGTGAGCTCCCCCAGCGCCCTTGAAACACATTCTCTTTGTACCTAAGCTGGTTCAAGTTGGGCATTTGTCCCTTGCAGTCAATGCAACAATAAAAGGAAAGGGTGATTGAAAAAAGTGGGGTGCAGTCACCATTCTTGGTCTCCCCACTTGAGACACCAGGAAGCACTTTCAAGGCTGCTCAGAGCTCAGGGCAGCTGACGGCATCAACCGCAGGGACCTCACCCAGCTATTGACTTGGGAAAACTTAAGCGAATCCATAAATCCTTGGGTTTCATTTTGGACTTGCTTGTTTCTTTCTAATTAATCTATTTATTCACAGAATTAAGGTGAACCTGAGCCAAGTGTCCCGCCCTGAAGTCTCGAGGGGGTATGAAGCCAACGAGTGAAAGATGAAAGGATTTACTTTCCATATGATTTGATTATTGGATTTTCATGCGAATCACACTCTGAATTTCGAGCAGCTTCTGTGGCCTCTGGACCTTGCAGTGGCTGCAGCAGCTGCAGGAAGGGGTGGGAGGCCAATAGGGAAGCAGGAGAGAGAAACAACTCAAGGCAGGGTGGCGGGGGGCGGGGGGACATAATACAGGGCACTTTTCCTTTACAGCTTGTCTCTCTGCAAGATTTCCAGGACGAGGCTGTTCCTCTCCCTCCAAGGGCATCGTCCTGAGTCCTCCCCCTGCCTCCCCTTCCCCATCCAATCCCGTCCAGCCCTCGCTCTCAATGCCCACTGCTCCCCATCCTCCCGTCATTACCCGTGTTCAGTTCACAAACTCCATTCTCACCTGGGTGACCACACCAGCCTCCTGAGAGGTCTCTCTGTCCCCTCGCTCACCACCCCCCCCCCCACCCCAACTGGGTTCTCCAGGAAGTCGCCAGAGCAACCTCTCCCAGTCTGACGATGTCCCTCATCTGTTCGAAACCTCTCAGTGACTCCCCTTTGCTCTCAGGATAAAGTGAAAAGCCCTTGATGGTTCCTGCCCCACTAGCTGCTGCCTCTCTCTCCAACCTTGCCCTCACCCTCACTCTGCTCCACACATGTGGACTTTGTTTAACTCCTTGAAGGGCTGTGCTCCCTCCTGCCTCAGGGCCTTTGCATGTACTGTTCCCTCTGTCTGGAATGCCTTTCCCCTGTCTTTCACTTACTTAGTTCTCACTCTTTCTTAAGATCTGCTTTAAGATCTAGCTCATCTGTTCTTTATAAATTCTTACAAATAACCCTCATGGCACTTATCCCAGTTTTACTTATAGGCGTGACTGTTTGGTTGATGGCTGTCCTCCCAACTAGACTGCAAGCTCTGTGCAGGCAGGGAGGGAACATATCTGTTTTGCTCACCACTGGACCCTAACTCTGCCACAGGCCCTGGCTGAGTCTTACCTGCCCCTCAAGATTCTGTTGGAGCATCTCTCTGAGGAGCCCCCTCTGGCTCCCTGCTTTGTCAACCGTGAACCAGCATGGGTCTCTACCATGTGTTCACGGCACCGACCTGCAATGATGTGCTCACATATCTGTCTCACCTCTAATCTGCGGGTTTCCTGAGTGCAAGAACCGTGGTCTTTGTTGTGTCAGTTTCCCTGACACCCAGCACTGCACTGGGCATGTGGGAGATGATTGTGAGAATGAAGGAATGATTGTGAAGACAGCTCCCCAAGCCTGAGACTATCACTATACAGCGAGGGGCCGGACCAGATGATTCTGTCTCTTCTATACACTGCGGTTCCAACACCACATAACCCTGCCTGGTCAGCACCCCTCTGCTTTGTCACCCTGTGTGCTTTTAACTGTTGCCCAGGCAATCAACGAATCTCGAAGCTAATGCAGGTCCTCTATTTCATTATGCAAAGAAAGCTTCGCACCTCTGGGCTTTCTATAGATTATGCAAAAAAAAGTCATTTTAATATCTCCTTCTTCTTTGACTCATGTTTTTTAGTGAGGGCTTGCTCATGTTTGCGAGCAACTTTTTTTGGTTCTCTAATTATTAAGAAGTACTCAAAACATATAAAAAGGTATGAAGAACAACTTAGTGGACCCCCAAGAATATACACAAGGAAATAAAATGGGACCCAGGTACATGGCCTTTAGGGCTGATACCATTTGCGGTCTCTTTAGATGCAGCCATGTATTTCCAAGGAACTCAAACCGTGCACCCAGGGCAGAGCCTGGCATCTCCACGTCCAGGCAGGAGACTCTCATCCTGTCCTCTCTTCTAAGGAGAAGGGGTCTCCCTCCTGCCTTAGGCCTCAGCAGGCCTTGCCCTACATCCCCTTCAAGATGGAGACTCTCTGAACTGAGAGGACCCTAGAGAGAAAGAAATCCAGAATCCCCCTCGGCACATGAGTACCCCCAATCATCCTGACCATGGACTCCATGAGATGGGGGGGGGCAACTCCCATGGGGGAGGCGCCTTAGGAAAGAAAAGGGCAAACAAAATAAACAGAGGAGACGTGAGCATTCAGGGCAGCTGGACCTGCTTTCATTCATGCTGAGGCCTCTGGAGGGGCGACTCATCAGGAATTGCATCTCAAAAGTCAGTTCAATCACATCTTCATGTCCCCTCTGGGTGCCAGACAGCCACCTAGAGGTTGGGGATTGAATATGAATGGAAATGATTCATAACCTCGAGGGACTCACAGTAAATGGATGACTTACTGAAGAAAATAAACATTCATGCTACAGTGAGACAGAGGGTACCATAAAGGTGGGCAGGCAGGGTGTGAGGGAAGCCACTTAGGACACTGGGGAAGGCTTCCTGGAGGAGGTGATGCTTGTCCTGAAGTGAAGCATGGCACATGCTAGGTCTGATGTGTTCATAATGCTGGCAGGGAGCTGCAGGTGGGTCCACCCTCCTGGAGCGGAAGGTGGGAGTGGGCGGTGGTGGGAGAGGTGGCCAGAGCGACATCACAAAGACCTGTGTGCTAAGTCAAGGAGTGAGAACCTTCTGCAAGCTAGGGGCGGCCCCTGGAGGACATAAGGCAGGGGAGAGGCCCAGAGAGAAGTGGAGAGCCCTGTGGAGCTGCGTGACGGGGAACAGGACGAGGAAGAACAATGAGGAGGGCATCGTAGAATCAAGGTGAGATGCCACGAGGATCTGAACTAAAATGGTGAGGAGGTCAGCACCCAGTGGACAGAGTGATGGGTGGTTCTCAACGTTTGGGTTTGGCTTGACTGGGAGCTGGCAGAGCTATTCATTGACACAAAGGATTCCAGGGGAGAAGCAGACCCGGGCATGGCCTTTGGGTGCTGGGGCAGAAGTTGAGTCATAAATAGAAGGAATTAGACCCCCACAGAGTTTGCAAGCCTGAAAGTCACTAGAAGCAGACAGAGGGTCAGAGAAGGGTAAAGACTTGGGTGTGGGTAACAGGGCCTCTGACCACACACCCACTTTTCTAAGGTGACACCCCAGCACAACGTTGGAGGACACAGCTCGACTGAAAAGGCATCCCTGAGGCCCCAGGGTTGGAGTCTTGGGTGTTCATTTTAGCACCAACATTATAAAGTCCAGGATGGAATTCACCTCACCCCTGGACGTCACCTGTGGGCCTCGGTGAAGCAGCTCAATCTCCATTCAATTTGATTCCATCTTTAAATTTTAGAGTTTTTTTTTTTAATGAAAGTTATATGTAGTTTAAAAACTCAAATAGTCATGTAACAAAAAGATCATTGCTTACCCTGCTTTCCTGGTTCTCTGAGGCAACTACTTTCAGCCATTAGTAAATGATGTTTTGGTATTTACCTCCATAGCTCTGAGTAACATGGGTACATTGATGCTGTCTGATTTTGTCCATGTTAGGCATTATCCATTGACTTTCCAGTATGGCAGACGAAGATTTAGCTCTGCTCACCCCACCCTCATCTCCACTACATACATATGCCCACTTCCCATTCCCCCATCCTCCCAATATAGTTATGTCATATTTGATTATGTCAATTTTCTGTCTTTACATTATTATGGTTGTGTTCATGCTGTTCACAACTGAGTCACTTAAGGTAACCATGACTTTGTTCCTCTTTCCTCCATAGCTTTTTATATTTCACTAGAGTTTAAAACTGCCTCCCCCTCCCTATTTATTTAGTTATATTTGTAGTACTTATCACTAGTCCAATCCTAATTCTCTCCCAACTCTGTAAACCCCTCTCAATATTTTCAAACACAATCCACTCACTGTCATCTTTCTGATAAATCTTTCCTGTAGTCTTTGATCAGCTTCAATCTGAACAGGCTGCTTCTGTGCCTGGCTCATAGCTGTCCACCTGGGTTGTTCCTTTACCGCGATCTTGGTGATTCCCATCACCTGCCCTCATGTCCCAGTTTCCTGGATCTTACATCTTACTCTCTCTAGGTTTTCTCCCTTGTTTTGGTAGAGCACATCCTTTAGCAGCTTCGTGAGAGAGAGGATATGCCACTACCTTTTTTTTTTTTTATTTTTTTTAACAAATTTATTTATTTTTGGCTGCATTGGGTCTTCGCTGCTGCACGCGGGCTTCTCACTGCGGTGGCTTCTCTTCTTGCGGAGCATGGGCTCTAGGCGCATGGGCTTCAGTAGTTGTGGCACACGGGTTCAGTAGTTGTGGCTCATAGGCTCTAGAACGCAGGCTCAGTAGTTGTGGAGCATGGGCTTGGTTGCTCCGCGGCGTGTGGGATCTTCCCGGACCAGGGCTCGAACCCATGCCCCCTGCATTGGCAGGCGGATTCTTAACTACTACACCACCAGGGAAGTCCACCACTACCTTTTAAAAAAACTATTTGTGTGTGAAAATGTTTGATTTTTTTCCAATACTTTTTTTTGGTAGTTTGGGTGTAGGATTCTAGGCAGGAAATGATTCTCTCTCAGAAGGCATTGTTCGACTGACCTCCAGGTTCCTGGCTTGATGATGACATTCTGTACCTGTTTTCTTGAAAATGTTTTATGAAACCTGTTCTTATACCTCTGAAAACTCACTGGATCTCTTCTTTGTACCAGTTTTCTGAAATTCCGTGGTGATGTGGAATTCAGCTCAATTCTGTGGACAGGTATTGAGACAGGCATGTGTCGTGGAGCTTCCCTCACTCAGGGTTCCAGGCTGTACAGAGACGTGCACAAGAGCTTAGTGCTGGAATATACAGGAAGTGCGGGAGGTGAGGCAGACAGGGTGTGGGTGAGTGTGCAGTATTACACATGTAAATTACACACACAAGATGTGTAAGGGCAACATTTTTACAAATTCCAAGTGTCAGTATTTTTTAAGGGGGACTCATCCAGGGTCTCAACCTGATTCATTAGCCATTTAGCCTTCCCATGCCCTCCGCATGCTCCATGCTCCCACAACTACAGCTCCTGTGGAGGTGCTGGTAAGCTATCATAAGCAGCGCCAGTTTGACTTCAATCCAGGAGTAGTTTGCCTCTAGGGAGCAGACTTTGCTACCTTTCTGTAGAGAGACAGGAATGCTTGAGTTCAAGGCCAGTGGGTACCACCAGCTCCCTGGGGAGTCAGTTGAAAGAGAACCAGGAACGAGGGCCCCTTTTTAGGAAGCAATCCCTAAAATGTGCTTCTCCTTCTCCCTGAAGGTGTACCTATCAATACCGATAGATAGACATACTGAAAAATAGATGTAACATATAGTAAGCTGCTGAATGAATGTTTCTTCAATGGATGAATACAGAATATTTCTCTCAATGTAAAATCTACCTGACATTTGTATACCTGTCCTGCCCCTGGTGGGAATCAGCCAAGAGACAGCACCACCCAGGTAGGTGGCTGCCAGAGTATCATTACCGAAACAATTGGCACACATTATATTAATTAATTCTCACAACAATTAATTAAGTTTCAGATTCAGAAACTGAAGGCCAGAGAGCTAAAGTAACTTGTCCAAGATCCCAAAGCTCATAATGGCAGAACAGAGCTTCAAATCCTGAGTAGACTGAATCCAGAGCTCACAACAGATCAAACTCGCTCCACACCAAAGGCAACCCCAAATATCACTTGAATCTCAGGTTAGACCCCTTGGGAATTGTCACCAAACTGAAGCATTGCCCCCGAGGAGCACATGGGAGAGATGTGTGGAAGGGAACCCAGGAAACCTGTCTCACTGTTGCTTGTTCTGATGCTAATTAGCTGTGGGACTCTGATAACACACTCTGACTCTGGACCTCAGTTTCCAGATCTGTAAAATGAAGTTAAGAATGTATGTGCAGAGTTTTGGGAGAGGACCATGGTAACCTAGGGAAAGAAACAGTGAGAGGTCTCAGAAGGCTTTCTGAGAGAATGGAGGTTCTGTGTTCTCTGGAGAAAGAAGGGAAACACTGTTGGAATTAGAGAATAGGAGATGTGATATTAATGTAGAAATTTTTAGATGGGTATGAGTTCCCTCTTCAAACATTTCATTATAATCCAAGGCCCCATAATTTCTACCAAAAAATGGGTGCCTCCAAGCAATGTTCCCTCTCCTGGGAACCAGTGATTCTAACACCACAGGGGTGCTCAATCTTGGCTGCAAGTTAAGATCACCTGGGTAGCTTTAAACATGCAGTTGCTGGGGTCCACCCTCAGAGATCCTGATCTGGCATGCGGCAGAGGCATTGGGAATGTGAAGAGTTCCCCATGTGATTTTAATGTGCAACCCAAGTTGAGAATCACAGCCCCAGGGCTTTAAATTCTTCATTTTTGGTGTGAAGATTTAAAAAGAAGACAAGAAAGCACACGCACCCAGTGGCTCTTTAATGTTCAAACAAATCACCTAGAGGTCTTTTAAAATGCAGCATCTAATTCAGTAGGTCCAGAGTGACCCTGGGCTTCTGCCTTTGTAACAAGCTCCCAGGGGATGCCCACACTGCTGTCCCCAGACTGTGCCTGAGTAGCTAGGCTGTAGCTTGAATGATTATGAGAGTGAGAATTATGGCTCTTTAGGTCAGTGGAGACTTTAAGAAGTACCTTCACTTCTGTGAGGGTCAGTTTTCTGATCTATAAAATGCAGACAACAGTAACACACCACAGAATTCTTGTGATACTTAAATGAGGTAATACAGTAAACACAATATAAATGTTCAATTTTTAATTGTTAGGATATCTGACACTCCTGAAATGCTTACTATCTGCTAGGAATTTTCCAAGTGCTTTCAAGTCTTAACTCATTCAAGCCTCAAAACAACACTGTGAGGTGTGTACTATTATTTCATCATCAGATTTTCCAAGAAACTGAGGCACAAACAGGTGGTGTATCTTAATTTACATAACACACCAAGAGCAGCTTAGCCAGTGTTTGAACCCAGGGAAGATCTGGGCTCTTATCCCTCCCCAGGGCTGATCAATCAGTGCAGGCCTGACCTTCTGGAGGCCCTGACAAGAGGGCTTACCTTCTGGAATGGGCTGTAGACCAGCAGGTGGCAGCCTAGGGCTACGTGGGTGCGGAGACCATTTACAGCCTAAGCCCAGAGCCAGCGCTGTGCTGGGCATTTCACCACAAAACCGCCACAGGGTCTTCAGCGTCTCCGAACTCGCCTCTTCCCTCCACCCTCAGTTCCTCGCCTGGAGGTCGCCCGGGGATCCATCAGGAAAGAAGAGTCCTAACGAACAGGTTCAGATCTGAGTTCCCCAATGTAAGACCAGGTTCGCAGGGAAAGCAAGGAGCGGAGCGAGTTTTCCGCAGCTCGCCTTTACTCCCGACCCCAGCCAGCCCGGGAAATCTACAAATGTCTCTTTATACCGAAAGTCCAGCAAGGGTTGGGGAGCCCAGCCAAGTGCAAAAAGTCGGGAATCCCTCTTGGATACCACAGAGCAGTTTGGGGGCGCCTGGCATCCGTGTGGGCGCGCAGGGCATGCGGACCGGCACGGAGGAGACTCTATTTAGAGGATCACCTCGGAAGGACAGAGGGTCTTTTCTTGCGGAGTCCGCCGGGAGGGGACAAATGAATTTGAGGGGCAGTACCCGGGTGCGGGTTAACCCGGCCGTTTCCATGGCGCCCGGGGCGTGGGGGAGGAATGCACCCGCAGGCGGTGGCGAAACCACTGTATAGCCGGGCCAGCGGCTGGCGAAGGCGGGAGGGGCAGGGGGCGGGGGCGAGCGGGTGGGTCGTGGGTGGGGAAGCCGCGCGGGGCGGGGGCGGGGCGGTCACGTGCGCCGGAGGGGGCGAGGCCGCCAGTCCGCCCGGGAGCGACCAGAGTCCGGCGGAGTGGCTGCGCCCGGAGAGAACTCTTTCCAGGACGGAGAGGGTGAACGTCGACAGGCGCTTCGGCAGGACTCAAGGCACCGGGGGCAAGGACCAGGCTGAGGCGTCTGCAGCTGGGGGACAGCAATCAGGGACAGAGGACGCCAAGGAAAAGTGAGAGCAGAAGCTTGGGGGTGAGCAAAAGAGCCCCACTCGCGGCTTTTACGCAGGCTGGGGACTCCATTTATTCCTTCCGGGCTGGCCAGGTAAGTGCTACGTCAGCTTTAGGTGACCAGACGACGCCACTGCCCCTTAAGTCGACTAGAGTCCTCAGCACCTGTCTAGGGCTGCAGGAGAGGCTGTGGTCATGGTGAATGAAGAGCCTAACCAGCAAGAGCGCGATGGCACCGCTTCGCAGACTTCCGCCCTCGGGGAGAACCCCAGCCTCTCGGCCCATCCCAGCGTCTCAGCCCGTCCAAGCGTCTCCATCCACCCCAGTGTCTCCGCGCACCGCAGTAGTTCGGCCCACCCCAGTACGTTGGCTCAGCCCAGTGGCTCGGCCCACCCCAGTAGCTCGGGCCCGGAGGACCTTGGCGTGATCAAGGTGAGCAAGCGCCGATGGGCTGTGGTCCTGGTGTTTAGCTGCTACTCCATGTGCAACGCCTTCCAATGGATCCAGTACAGCTCCATCAATAACATCTTCATGAACTTCTACGGGGTCAGTGCCTTTGCCATCGACTGGCTGTCCATGTGCTACATGCTGACCTACATTCCTCTGCTCCTGCCGGTGGCCTGGCTCCTGGAGAAGTTCGGCCTGCGCACCATCGCCCTCACCGGCTCCGCTCTCAACTGCCTGGGGGCCTGGGTGAAGCTGGGCAGCCTGAAGCCGCATCTCTTCCCAGTCACCCTGCTGGGCCAGGTCATCTGCTCCGTGGCCCAGGTCTTCATCCTGGGCATGCCCTCCCGCATTGCTTCTGTCTGGTTCGGGGCTAATGAGGTGTCAACAGCCTGCTCCGTAGCTGTCTTTGGCAATCAGGTGGGTAGCGAGTGGGTGGTGTTCACTGTGGGACTGAGTGTGTTGATTGTACCGCACGCCTCCCTGTGTGGAGACCGTAGTTTTCTGACTTCTGTGTGTTTGTGACTCTGGGTGACTGTGGCTGGGTGTGACTGATAGTGTGAGTGAGTGATTGTGACTGGGTGACTGTGTAAGAGAAGTGGGGAAACAAAAGGAGGGGCCTTTGCTGTCATTCGCAGTTTCTCCTCCACCAGCAGAAAGGGTGCTTCTGGAACACATGGTGTTTTTATGATCTCATTCCTGAACTTACTTCACCAGCTTGGACAGGAAAGCTGTTCTTTCCCGGGGAGCAGTCCCTGGGCGTCAGACTATCCTGTGTCATCAGAAGTTGGCAGGTGCTTTTTTCCTGTCCAACCAGCTTTCCTAGAGCACAGTATCTCCTGCACCACATGGAAAGGCAGAGCGGGGCCCTGGTGGCGTTGGCGCTGCTCTCACCTTCTTTATACACAGCTGAAGCCAGGACAGTGGGAACAATGCTTTGTGCCAACCTCCTTCCCTGGGGTTTAGAGCCAAGGGCAGCAGGATGGAGTCGAATTCTTGCTCTGAATTTTCATGGCCTAGAAACCTTGGAAAGACCTGGAAAGCTCATATCTTAATCCTTTGTCTTTCCTTCTTTGGGGAAGGAGAATCTCAAATTCTTTGCATCTCAGTGTGGATATGACCCAGAAAGGTGGGCATGTCGTGAGTCTGATTGCTGTCTCTGAAAGGCTGAAGCAACTATTTACGGGGCCCTTCTTTATCTGGACCGCTGCCTGGCGTATCACTTCTTCCCAAGCACATGCATTTGTGGCTATGCATTTAACAAATGACCAGTAACCCTTAGTTCTTGTAGGCTTGTTTTCTCTTACCTGTTCATTACATTTAGAATATTTAAGCTTTCGTTTAGGAAGTTCTTATTTGGGTCAGAAATTTCCAAACTTCTCTAAAGGTAAATTTCCATTCTGTTCATCTTTACCACCAAAAAGGTAACTTGAGCTAAATTTTTTCAGGCCAGTAAGGCCTGCCACTTGGGTAATAGTGTAAGCAATCAGTGAAAGCAACAGACAGGCCTTCTTCAGCACAAACAAGCAACATAAAATTCTTTACCCAGTTTTCTTTAACCTGTGGGTTTGAATGTTCAGAAGATTGAATGGATTTGAAGTCTGGGGATGAAACAGGTTGGATCTTTTTGTTCAAGGCAATTAAAAAATAGGTATTAAGGGTGACATTTACCAACCCCCTCTTCTCGAAGGTGATGTGACTGTGAATTTGAACATCTCCATTGCAGCTTTGCTGGCAGGTTTGACATTATTGGATGTTTTCTTTATAGGAGGGTAAAGCTGGGGAGAGATGCGCAGGACTTTTCAAGCTTCCAGAGGGTTAAATCTCCCTATTCGCAGCCCCAACAGGATTCAGACAGGGTCACTGCAATCCCAAACCCATTGTTTGGGGAGGGCAGAAGAGCTACCCGGGCCCTCAGGTGGCCTGGTGAGATCAGAGAACCCAACACTTTTTTTTGTTCACCATGGAGCAAAAACGAATTGGTTTTCACACCCCTCTGCACACAGCTGTAAAGGAACTTAAAACCAAATATATCTTTAAAATTTAGTAAGAATAGTTACTCATTGCCCATGCCCACTCCCCACCAAGGTCAGAAAATGCTAAGAATTTTACATTTAAAAACACCCTGACAGCATATATTTGTATCACAGAGCCATCAATTTAGTGTGTTCTTTTAGGCTTAACCCACTGTGCTAAGTTAAAAAAAAAAAGAAATATGAAAAGCTGAATTGTTTATGCCTCCTCACAGGAGTTGTGACTGTGTTTGGTTCTTGGCATATGTTTTAACCTTTCTGTCTGAGGAAAGCGTGGCCGAATGGAGGAGAAATATTAACAGAACACCTTGAGCTTTGCAGTTAAAAAAAAAAAAAAGAGGCTCCACAAAGCTGTCTAAACAGATTGGAAGCATCTTTCCGGAGAGTAACTCTTTGTGGCCGCAGACTTCACACTGATCAGCCAAGCCCCTGTTTCATGGTAATTCTGACCCCTCTCTTCTAGTGCTTCTCTGATAGGCTCCACGAGGCACCGGTCCCTGCTGGCCTAAATCCAACACTCATTCCTTCACTCAACAAGCATTTGCCCAGCACCTGCCTTGCCAGACGCTGCGCTAGGGCTGCAAAGAGAATCCCTGCTTCGCAGAGTTCTGCTACCACCCTCTTAAATTGTATCAGGCACCAACATTCAGATTTTAAAAAGCACACGCACAAGAAGCAACCAGAAGAGAGTATAGAGGATTTGTTTTCAGTTCTCCGCGAGGTTTTTAAGTATCTTCTCCGTGTCATTGCTATGGGAAGATTGAAGGGGAAGGAAGCTAATATCTATCAAACACCTATTATGTGCAAGGCACTTTTTCATGCATTATTTAATTTTTTTAACCTTTGAGGTGGGTGGGGTTGTCCCTGTTGTTATAGGTGAGGAACTTGAGACCCAGATAAATGGAGCAACCTTATCCAGGGTCCTACTGGTGCTGAGTGGTAGAAAGGACGTTTGAAGCCAGCTCCAGCCCCAGAGCCCCTGTCAGTGGGCCGTTATTGAGTCTTCAGGTGGACAAAGCGTATATTTAAAAAAAAAAAAAAAAAAAGGCAGGATTCTGAGTTTCAAGTTTTGGCCCTGTGTCTCAAGGGTTGTGGCTTGTCGGTGGTGATAAAGTGTCCAGCAGTTTCTCTAGAATTTGAGAGCTAGCACCTGCCTTCTGTTTTGAAGTTCCAGGCATTAGCAGTGCCTCCCCACGTGCTGGTTGCTGAGGGGCTGGTTCTCCCTCTCTCAGCCTCAGGAAGGTGGGGCTCCAGGCTCTGGGGAGAAGAAACCAGTGGATCCTGAGCTGGCGTGAGAGAGGGCAGGGAGTCTTGGACTGCAGCTGGGGCACTTCCCTGTGACCCTCACACAGGTGGTAGCAGCCCGGCAGTGTTAACAACACTGGTTCCATTGTTTCCAGGGAAAACCATCTGGGGTTTTGAGTGATGTGGACATATGGTTATTGAGCAAGGCTGAGAAGAGAGCCTCGTGAGAGAGTCTGGTGACGGCTTGGTGGCACAGGGCGAGGGAGATGTGGGAGTGGGAAGAGATCTTCAAGGCAGCCCCAGCCCCGATGAAGAGCCTCCGGCCCTGAGACCAGAAGGGAGTTCCTCCGGGACCCTTGGGTGGGTCATAGCACAGCGCCACCCAGAAAAAGTCTAGAGAGAATCAGTTTGCTTTTCGAGGAAAAGAAAATACAGTCACCTGGGAATTCCCTGGCGGTCCAGTGGTTAGGACTCTGAACTTTCATTGCCGTGGCCTGGGTTCAGGCCCTGGCTGGGGAACTAAGATCCCGCAAGCTGCGCGGCACAGCCAAAAAAAAGAAAAAAAAAAATACAGTAACCTTACAGAATCAGTCCTACAGCGGCCACAGTCTATCTGTCCGATAGAAATATAATGAAAGCCACAAATGCAAACCACATATATGACTAAATTTTCTAGTAGCCACATGAGAAACAGGTAAAATGTAAATTTTTTACCAAAGTAAAAAGAACAAGTGAAATTAGTTTTAGGACTATGTTCGGTTTTACTCAATATATCCAGAATAGTATTTCAACAGGTAATCAATATAATAAAATTACTAACAAGCTGGTTCACATTCTTTTCCTATGGTGAGTCTTTGGAAGTTGGCATGTATTTTACGCTTACAGACTAGCAACATTTCCCACCATGTCTGGAACGATGGTGCTAATTGTAGGGGAGGAAAAGGTTTTCCTTGACTGTCTTAGAGTCCCCAGCTAAAAATTAAATTGATGAAGTCAGATTAATAAGAGAAAATCATCCATAATTATTTCATATAGGTATTAGGTGACACGGGAGACTTTGTAAGGAAATGAAGGAAGAGTTAGACTTGTGCACTTCTATGCCAGATTTGCTGGAGAGCAGACAGTGGTGGAGGGATGTGACAGGTTAAGGAGTCTGAGGTCTGTAGAACCGGGGGGCCACTGAGCAAGGCCTGTTCGTCAGGATTCTTGGAGGCAGTGCCCCTTTATCTTCAGAGACAAGGGTCTTGAGAGACAAGGACGCTCCCTTCCTCTGTGTACCAGGAGGGCATCTCCCACAGGAGGGTTTTAAGGCTTGTTTCGGGGAAGGAGGGGGAGGAGGTCAGAGTGACCTTCCTGCTTTTCAATTCTCTCAAATTGCTTCAGCTTAAAATATTCACTATGCCAAGGTACCAAATTTGGGGGTATTGTGTCCTGAACCCCATCATATTTCAAGCATTTGGAAATCAGGTTCTAGCAGACAAAGATGGACCCTAAGAAAGTGAGTCCAGTCTTGAGGAGGTTGTGTTTGCTGGACTGGCTGATCCTCTGTCACCCAGCAAGGCTGGGTGGTCCAGAGGCTGACTCAAGAGTCCAGGTCATGAGATGAATGGTCAGCCCCATCTTGTTCCAGACTCCTGGGCACTTGGGTGTGTCAAAGTCCAGGCTTATCAATCTGGCTGTTGCAATGTCAGAGAAACTTTCAAGCTGAGTGACATCTGGGGAGGTGAAGGCAAGCTCTTCTGTGCTTTCGTTTGTGGTCATTGTCAAGGCACATGAAGCACCTGCCCATGGGGCTGACCACTTGCTGGCCTCCCCTTCTGACTGGAAGAGAGGACCAGGCAGGGGCTGGGAGAGCAGAGCAAGGCTAGTGGAGACTGAAATGAGAAGGGGTAGAGCCAAGACCAACCCTCAAATGCTCATAGGGGCAGCCAGGTCGTAGAAAGTGTGACAAAGGAAAAGTGACATTGGAGTGTGGAGGGGTCACAGCATCGTAAGAGCACGTGTCCCAGCTGGAGGTGGCAGCTGCTTCAGCCTCTGCCAACTGTTCACATACACAGCATGACCAGCATTGTCAGATCGTCTCATTTGTTTTTTCTTTAAAGAGAAACCAGAAATCCAGATTTTTATGTGAAGTCTGTTTTTTTAACTGTGGTAAAATAGACATATTTATAATTTTAACCATTCATAAGTGTACAATTCAATGGCATTAAATAGTTTCACAATGTTGTGTAAGAATTACCAGTATCTATACCCCAAACACTTTTATCACCCCCAACAACTCTGTGCCCATTAAACTGTAACTCCTCCTCTGTAACCTCTATTCTACTTTCTATCTCTATTAATTTGCCTATTCTAGGTACCGCATATAACCAAAATCATGCAATATTTGTCTTCGTGTCTGGCTTATGAAATCTGTTTTTTATTTTTTTTTACAACATTGAATTTTTTTTTAAATTATTTAATTATTTATTTTATTTATTTATTTTTAGCTGTGTTGGGTCTTTGTTTCTGTGCAAGGGCTTTCTCCAGTTGCGGCGAGCGGGGGCCACTCTTCATCGCGGTGCGCAGGCCTGTCACTATCGCGGCCTCTCTTGTTGCGGAGCACAGGCTCCAGACGCGCAGGCTCAGTAGTTGTGGCTCACGGGCCCAGTTGCTCCGCGGCATGTGGGATCTTCCCAGACCAGGGCTCGAACCTGTGTCCCCTGCATTGGCAGGCAGATTCTCAGCCACTGCGCCACCAGGAAAGCCCCTGTTTTTTAAAATGCTGATAAAACTCAAAATTTTATTTTATTATTATTATTTTCCATGTTTTAAAATTGTGGGTCAGATAAAACTTCTAGTTTGAAACTTCTGGGGAAGGTAAAGTGGAACCGAATTCCAGTTCTGGTTTGTCCTTCATCGCAAAGCCCTCACCAAAGATGCGGGCAGGTGGATGAGCTCAGAGTCTGGCGACTCTGGGAAGGAAGCTAGACCAGTGCTCCCCCAAATAGTGACCATTTGCCTCACCTCTGGGGCCAGGACAAAACACAGATGCCTGGGCCTTCACCTGGACTTCCTAATCAGCCTCTCCAGAGGAGGGGCCGAGGCTCCTGTGTTTTTACCTGGCTTCCCAGGTGAGGCTCATGAGCAGACTTGAAATCGCTAGGAGAGAGGAGCAGCGTGCTGAGGGAAGGCGCCCTCCTGCTTGGAGCCAGGTTCTTGTCAGGGCTGGTGTGTTTTGTGCTGCTGTGTGATGGGTCCAGTTCCCAGGTGGATGCAGCTGGGCGCTCAGCCACTCACTGTCCAGATTGAGGGGAGAGGATGGGCTTGGGACGGGGCTCGTAATTCTGATTCACTTAAGGTTCTGAAAATAGACTCAGGGCCCTGGGGGTCTGGGTAAGGGCAACCCTGAAGGCCTGTGAGGTGGAACCATAGCAGAAGCTCCTAATCCTTCTGTTTCTTTGACCTTCAACTCAGTGCACTACATGAGAAGAGGCTCTGGCTGGCCTGGCCTGACTTCTGTCTTGGCCGTGTTGCCTTGGCAGGCGTTCTTCAGGGCCTGACAATTCCGTGGAATCGAGTCTGAGTGTTCAGTTTAGCATGCAGGACCCCTCCTCCCTCGTCCTTCCCATCCAGCCTGTCTCTTGTTCCCTCCCAGCCTTGTCTCTGCTCTGACCAGTCTGGCTTCTTGATTCTCTCCTTGAAGATACACCTCTTGGAGGTTAAGCCTAAAGCCTCGGAGAGTGACATCAGTAGATGGTGGACCAGGAAGCTCCAGACCCTTGTTCCCCCACAGAAACATTAAATAAACTAGAAACTGGCTAAAATATCTTCCCTATGGGAGTTTTGGAAATCAGTCAAAGATCTACAGCAACCAAGTAAACGCCCAACCAAGAAAAAAAACACATTCAGAATGGTAGAAAGTTTCATGGCCATTTTGCTCACCCTTGCCCTGACCCCATCCAACCGCTGTGCCTCCCAGTACCCAGTTCCTTTCTGCAAACCTGAGAACGCGAAGCAGACCAAATTTGCAACGTTTTAAACCAACTGTGTTTTTATACACTAACAATGAAAAATCCACAAAGGAAATTAAGGAAACAATTCCATTTACAGTAGCATCCAAAAAAATACTTAGGAATCAGTTTAACCAAGGAGGTGAAAGACCTGTATGCTGAAAACTATAAAATGTTACTGAAAGAAATTAAAGAAGTCACAAATAAATGGTAAAACATCTGTGTTCATGGATTGGAAGACCTAATATTGTTAAGATGTCAATACTACACAAAGCAGTCTATAAATTCAGTGCAATCACTATCAAAATCCTGATGATGTTTTTCACAGATGAAGAAAAATGCATCCTAAAATTCATGTGGAAGTTTAAGGGATGCTGAATAGCCAAAACAATTTTGGAAAAGAATCACAAAGTTGGAGGTCTGACACTTCTTGATATCAAAACTAATAACAAAGCTACAGTAATCATGACAGTGTGGTTTCAGCATAAAGACAAACAGAGAGACCAAAGGAATAGAGAGTCCAGAAATAAACCCTCACATATATATGGTCAAATGGTTTTTAACGAGGGTGACAAGACCATTCAAGAGGAAAAGGACAGCCTTTTTAAAAAAATACACTTTATTTTTTAGAGCAGTTTTAGGTTCACAGCAAAATTAAGAGGAAGGTACAGAGATTTCTTACATACTCCCTTCATCCCCTCCTGGTGTAGTCTCCCTCATTTTCAACACCCCCACCAGAGTGGTGCATTGGTTACAATTGATGAACCTACATGGACACATAATTATCACCAGTCTCTTCAACAGATGGTATTGGGAAAAACTACAAAACTCTTGAAAGAAAACATAAGGAAAAAGCTTCATGATAATGGATTTGGCAGTGATGGCAGTGATTTCTTGGATGTGATACTAAAAGCGTCAGCAACAACAACAGCAAATAATTGGACTACATCTAAATTAAAAGCTTTTGTGCATCAGAGGACACTATCAATAGAGTGAAAAGGCAGTCCATGGAATGGGAGAAAATATTTGCAAATCATATATCTGATATGGGGTTAAGCGCCAGACTATATAAAGAATTCCTGCAGCTGAACAACAACAAAAACACAACCCAATTGAAACATGAGCCAAGGACTTGAATAGACATTTCTCCCCCAAAAAAGATACATAGACGGTCAATAGGCACATGAAAAGAAGCTCAACATTAGGGAAATGCAAATCAAAACTACAATGAGATGCCACTTCATACCTCTTAAGACAGTTATCATTAAGAAAAAAGAAAAAAAGAAAAAGAAAAATGTAAGAAATGTCGGCAAGAATGTGGAGAAATTGGAACCCTTGTGCGTTGCCGATGGGAACGTAAAATGGTGCAGTCACGTGGAAGACAGTATGGCATTTCCTCAAAAAATTAAAAATAGAATTACTATATGATTTAGCATTTCTACTTCTGGGTAGTTAGTTACCCAAGAGAACTGAAAGCAGGAACTTGAACAGATATTTGTACACCCATGTTTATAGCATCATTCTTCACAATAGCTGAAAGGTGGAAGGATCCCAAGTGTTCATCTATGGATGATTGTTAAAATATGAAATATACATATGATAGACTATTATTCAGTCTTGAAAGGAAATTCTGACACGTGCTACACATGGCTGAACCTTGAAGGCATTATGCTGAGTGACATAAGGTAGTCACAAAAAACAGATACTCTGTAATTCTACCTATGTGAGGTATTGAGCTGTCTTTTTTTCTGACACCAATCAATTCTTCAATTCTCTAACACCAACTGGCTGTCCTATGATTCAATTCAGTTCAACTCTTGACACTAATGAGTTAGTGCAGACCCCACAAGTTAAGAGCTCAGTCCCGTAAGACTGTCTCCATTTGCAAGCCCTGGGGGCCACCCAGACTTCTGACTGACTAGCTATAAGTTGGGGGTTCCCACGAGCCCTACTCAGGTTCTGTAATTTGCTAGAATGGCTCAGGGAACTCAGGTAAGCACTAACTGTTTTTCCTGGTTTATTATAAAGGCTACAAGTCAGGAACAGCCAAATGGAGGAGATGCCAGAGCCTCTGTGGGCCACCCTCCTAGCACTTTGATGTGATGTGTTCACCAGCCTGTAAGCTCACCGAATTTCCTTGTTCAAGAGTTTTTCTAGAACTCAATTTCCAGTTCCCTTTTGCTTCTCAGGGGTGGGGGGAGGGTGGGGCTGAAAGTTCCCAAACTTTAATCACTTGGTCTTCTGGAAACCACCTCCATCCTGAGGCTCTGGAGGGGTCCCACTCTAAGTCACCTCATAGCCTAAACTCAGGTGTGATGGAAACAGGATCCTTATGAATAACAAAGGACAGTCCTTGGAAACAGCATCCTTATGTACAACAAAGGACAGTCCTATCACTCAGGAAATGCCCAGGGTTTAGAGCTCTGTGCCAGGAACCAGAAGTGAAGACCAAATATATTTTTATTATACCACAGATAATCTCGAGTAATCAAATTCATAGAGACAAAAGGTATAATGGTGGTCGGGTGGCTGGGGGAGGAGGGAATGAGGAGTTAGTGTTTAATGGGTACAGAGTTTCAGTTTGGGAAGATGAAAAAAGTTCTGGAGATGGATGGAGGTGATGGTTGCACAATGATGTGAATGTACTTAATGCCACTGAACTGTACAGCTAAAAATGATTAAAATAGTAAATGTTATGCTATATATATATATATTTTACCACTGGCACCAAAAACGAAAAGATACACTGCTTGGGAGGTGTTCCCTCTGGCTGGGTACCTGGGTAACTGCTCACCCCTGCCGTCATCTCCTCAGTCTCTGTGCTGGAGGAAAGCGGTCCTTGCCCTTCTGTGTGCTTGCTGAGTTTCTGTGGATACTGGCCTTTTGTTTTCTACGGTTTGTGTTTCCCCCTCTTCCGTAGCTTTTCTCCTGTCCTCTTCCCCTCTTCCTCCACCTCCTCTTCCTACTAAATGGGAAACTTGTCAGACTGGAACCTTGACTAATACATCTCTCCCATATGTCAAGGCTCTGGGCATAACAGGCGCTTAAAAATGGATGGACAAATTAATAAACAGGTATTCCTTTCCTGAAAGGAATTAAGGTGACCACTCAGTTAGCTGAGAGCGCAGATGGTTGCAGGAAGGGACTCTCATGCCTGGATTGTCTTCCTGACGTGACTCAATCTTACTCCTTCAGTGGAAAAAGCTATTCAGTCCTTACGGGATGCCTTGAACTCTGCTGGACCCAGGGTGGTTGAGAACACATCTTTAGCTCTGCTGTGTACCCTTGGACAAGACCCTTAACTTTTCTAACTTTTAACTTCTTCTTTTGTAAGATGGAGAGAATATTGGCTCCTGCAATAGTGGAGGAAAGGAGTAAATGAGACAGTAAGTGGAGGGCACTTAGCCAGCAGAGTTTGTCTGCTAAATGAAGAACAGGTGCTGTCACTACTATATCATCAATAAAGGTAATTGGCCACTGATCTAGAAGGAGAGGCCAACACTTAAATGCTCCCAGTACCACCATGTGGCAGGCTTAAGGGTACATGTGCACAGGACATTCAGGGGTCACAGCGTGTGGAAGGACACACCCCAGAGTGAGTGTAGTGGGGAGCCAGCGGGACCGCTTCCCTGAGGAGGTGATGGTTATGAGCCGATTCTCAACAAGCGAAGTGACCAGGAGTTGGGTGAATAGGGGAAGGTGGGCCTTTCTGGAAGTTTCCAGGCAGTATCTTGATGGGGACTTGTTCCTCTTGAGAGCTACTCAAACTAAGAGCTGTGCTGGTGCCAGGAGATGGTGTTATCTTCCCAGTATGTGGCTGATGAGACCGGTTGTCTGTGGTGAAGATTTTGGGGTCTTAGGGATGACATAGGTACTGGGCCAGTTCTCATCCCCACACATCAGACCTTAGTCTTACAAACCTAAGACTCTACTGAAGGAAGTGGAATGCCCAGGCTTATCAGGTGGACCCAGCTGTTTTCCACTGCCTGATTCTTGATCTTTATCCAACAATGCTGTTAACAGGATGTCCTTCCGTTGCCTTCACCTCCCCCAACCCCCAACATCAAACAGCCCCATGCGAATTGGTTTGATCCCCATCAGGGATGACGAAGAACTATAGGGCTAAGGTGAAAGCGGGTGTTTCCTCTTCTTTCTTCTCTGTCTCCTGACTTCTATCTAGCACCATCCCAAACTTAACCCAAGGGAGCATCTCCTTTCTCTCTGTTCTTCAGGACGGAGGCCTTTGTCTTTGCTGAGTCATTCAACGGTCGGAGGTATCCTGCAGGTTCTGGCAGCCCATCCTGGCTCTTCTGCCTCCCCACCTTATTCCAGGCATCTCTCCTTTTTTAGGCTTTGCAAAAACTGTAGCTTGGCCTCTGAGCCCCACACAGTTCAAGATGAGGTCTTGCCCCAGCGTAAGGGCAGAGAGCACCAGCACCATGTGTGTTTGCAGGAGGGGGGTGGGAGGTAGGGCTGTAGGGCTGGCTTTCACTTGCTTACCAACTTCTCGGGATTAGACAGTGTGCCTCGCAACCACGAGTGGAGTGGTGTTTGCTTTGGCTCCCATCCGATTCTTTCTCTAGAGAGGAGGTGAACACAAGCCCTTTTCAGTTCCAGGAGATCCCTTTTGACTAGACAACCCTGCCGGCTCCAGAAGGGAGGGGGCACGGAAGCTGGAGCAAGGTTGGAGGTTATTTTTCTTCCTTTTTGTTTTTTTTTCCTTTTCCTCTCCCCTGGAAATTCCTGATTTCTGCTCCACGTTGTGGTGTTGGCATGGCTGGGTCTCCCATGCTGGCTCTGGAAGCAGCTGTCTGTGCTCAGGGCCGTTTGCTGTGCCCATCAACTCAGAAATATAGGAAGTGAGCCGCCATGAGTCTTGGCGTTAAAGCAGGGTCCGTCGCAATGGGCTGTTTGTTTGGGGTGGTGACTGCCCTTTGAGCAGTCCTCGCCTCCTCAGACCTTTGTCCGCAGCTTCCTGTTTGGGGCTGGACATGTTTGTGGAGCCACTCAATGAACTCAGAGGCCGGTTGCTTCTCTACCGAGGAGCTAGGCAGGAACACACACCGGTCCCACCATCTGTCCCTGCCTGGGACGCCGAGGGAAGCCAGCAGCTGAGAATTAGCTCTTGATTTCTGTCCTTGGGGCAGTGGAGGTCAATTGTTTCTAAGTGTGCTCCATGAACCACCAGCACCACCCGGGGTGTTTGTTAGAAATGCAGATTCCTGGGCACTGGGGCAGATCCAAGGAATTAGCCTGTCCGGGATGGAGCTCAGGGATTGTGATGCGCCCTGAAGTTGGAGAACTCCTGGTGTGGAAGCCATGGGACCCTGACCCGGCTCTGCTGACCCCTGTACTTGGGGCCTCTGGCTAGACACCTGCTCTCTTTGGGCATCAGCTTACCTATCTGTAATAAGGAAGCCAGCCTCACAGGGTGGCCACTCAAGTCAAAGGAGTTGTGAAAGCTCCTGAACCAGATGAGTCTCTGCAGACATTCACTGAATGCACATCCGTCTTCTCCCTCCCTGCCAAACTCAGGTTCTGCAGCATTCCTTCTGGTATCTCTGGATTCTGGGCCTTTCTTTCATCGCAGCTGCTGTCCCAGGAATATTTGCTGACAGATCCTCCTCCCTGACACCATAGGTCAGGAACTTAAGCAGACTTGCCTGTCCAGTCTCTGCTGATGAGTTAGGTTGGGGCTGACATCACCACCCTTCTAGAAATAGGTCACCCCCCTAAAGACCTTGCTCATAGAACACAGGCCAGAAGAAGCCACGTGCCTGGCACGTGGTGGGGACTGAGAACATGTGAATGGAAAGATGGACGACTGGTGTTCTGGTTTTACACTTTGGGGAATGGTCTTCTCATTGCTGAAGGAAGATTCCAGAGCATGTTCTGTGATTGCCATCGAATAACATGTCAGCTGTGGCCTCGGGAGGATGGGGGTGGTGGATGGGGGAAGAGTACAGCTTGACCCAACCCTCTTACTAATCTTTTTCACCTTTTATGTGTAAGTGGGCCTCCTGAGAAAATCCCCTCCACCTGCTTCCTCAACTCTATGGCCTTGGAAGCAGGTCCTCAGGAAGAGCTGCAGGTGGTAGAGCTCCTCCCTCTTTGGGGCTGGCTGACTTGGGAGGGTAAGGCCTGGGAAGACCGGGCCACCAAGAGACATTCTCGGCCTCTGGCCTTGGGACAGGCATCTTGACAATGTTTTGCTTTATTTGTGGAGTAAGGAGAGCCCTCCTTGGGAATGTTTGGTTCTCTCAAGGCTACTGTGGGGGGTAGGAAGTTGTGTCCGCAGGGCCCAGATCACCACTGTAAGTTTGTTGAGAGACTCCCAGAGACATTGATGTTCTCTCCACTCATTGCACTGCCTCTGACTCACTGTCCAGAAAGAACTTTGATAAGAGGTACAGAGTAACTCTTAGCCATTGTATGATGACCCAGATGCATTTCTCAGTTACATAACAAACCCCATTGCAAAGGACCCCATCAGGCCCTGGTTCATCTTGGGTCTCAGACCATGTCTTCCTGGGCTACGTGGCTGCTTGGTGCCTTGTCGTGGCTCAGCAAGGCTCTGTGGGAAGAGAGCAGGGCTGCGAATGGGACCATCAGAAGTCCCGATGTTACCTCACTGCTGATCACCTCTGTGACTTCAGCAAGTTGAGCCAACTCAGTTACAAAATGGAGAAAAGGACGGTCCCCTCCCAGGCTCTGTGCCTCTCCTGTGCTATGGGCATCTGGCTCTTCACCTCACTGGATGGTTTTGAGGCTCAGTTTATATGCTGGATGTGCAGGTGCCTTGAAAACTGAAATTTTGTGCAAATGTGGGCTTTTACGTGCCCTTAAAAAAAAAGAAAAAAGGACTCTGGACTTGCCTCTTGACACTCAGAGAGTAAAAGGGCTTCCTGTACATAAATCAGGTCCTGTCCATCTGGTAAAGAGCCACCTTGGATTAGGGGCCCATACCCTCTGTTTACAGGGCTCACCATTCTTGGCTTTAGAGTCAGCTATTCATTTCAGAAAAAGTTCCGGTCATTCTGGCTGTAGGAGCCTCTCCCAGAGCTCCTGGTTTCTGGAGCATCCCTGCTGATTTGGTCCTTTTGACTTCAGCCATGATGCAGCTCCTAAGGTCCTGTGGACCATTCTAATTCCTTTTGATGCCAAGAAGGGCCTTTTGCCAGAGATTGGCACAAAGCAGCTTTTCAATCTCTGTGTGCCTTGGATGGCTCCTCTCTTCAGTGTAGGAAATGGCAGTGGTGGCAGAGCACAGAACTGACTTAGTCCCTACCATCAGGAGATGGGTCCCGTGAGTAAGAAGTCTTCTCCTAAGGGCCTGGTGTCCTGATGTTACCACATTTTCTCCCAGGCCCCTTACATTTAGCAAGTGGCACCGACCCATGGTAACAAGTGGGGACTGGTGGGGCTCAGACAGCCCTTGTGACTGTGATAATTGACTTTTCTCTCTCCGGAATTCTTCTGTCTCTCCTTAGGGAAGAGGGGATCCCATTATTGGCCCGAGAATGCTGGCCCTGTATTCTCATGGTACTCCACAAAAATCCAAGTCCTTTACGAGGGTGCCCCCACGGTGGGCCAGATCTCTGTCGCTTGTGAGTAAACCACACAGGCCCCTGGCCATCCAGTCTTTGTTTCTCTTTGAATTCTGCTTGTCCTGGATTGCATCCACTCTGGCCAGCCTCCAGGTGTCTCCCCAGTTGACAGCAGGTAACGTGACAAATGAGAGTCAGTTAACGAAGGCTCTCATCCCCTTGGCTGTCTATCTCATGAGGTACAACCTCAGATTAAGGGCTATACTCTCCATTTATAGGGCCAAGCACTCTGACCTTTATGTCAATTCTTGGGAGCTATGGTTTCTTTGAGACAGTGCACCACAGCCTTTGTTTATTGTTTGAACAAATATTTATTGAATATCCACTCTGTGCCAACCCACATTCTGAGCTCTGAGGATGCAGTAGTGAATAGAAAAGTTCCTGAGTTCACACTTAAGAGAAGAGGGATTAGACTGTAAGGCATTACTTATGGAGTGACTAGTGGTGGAAATGACAGGCCAAGTAGGAGGGGAGATGACCTCATGTATGTAGGTCCTGATTAACTCCCTGAATCCCAGGGCGAGAGCTGATGGCGTTGCTTTCTTGGGGTGGTGGTAGATATGGGTGATTAATAGCTTTCCTGGTGCAAGGTTTAGATTTCTTTTTCTTTGCAGATCCCTCTGGGATAATGAGGCAAGGGTAGTTGCCTTATGAAGTTGGCTCTTTGGAAAAATCTACTTAGAGCCCAGCCTGTTTCTGGATGGGCACCCTGAAGTGGGTCTGGCTTGTGGCAGCCCTTTAAGAAATCACTCTTCCAGTGCCTGCCTGTGAGTAAACCCCCTGGTCTCAGTTTCACCTCTGAAAGTTGGAAGGGGAGAGCTGTCACCAAGAAAGCCCAACCAGACTCAGAAGAAAACTTGGGAGGATTAGAAACATGTTTTGTCACATGAATTACTTTTAGGAATGACAGTTCGTGATATATCAGACAAAGGAAACAGTTCTTCTGCTTTGGGCTGTTTCACCATCTGTCACCAGGCAGGGAGTGGTAAGGTTGAGCGCAGCAACATCACACAAGACGTTTGGGTTCATCTGTTGGCTGCTGTGGGCTGGCATCTGGTTGGGAGTTGGTGGAAGTGCCAAAGCATCTGCTTGGAGCTTTTCACTTTCTCCAAAAGTTGGAGAAAGTATGGTCTGCATCTGCCTCTTTGCTGGCCTGGTCATTGGAAAGATGCCCCTCATCTTTCCTCTTCCCCGGCTGAGTCACTGGGGAAGTTCTAGGAGCCTATGGTCGTTGACTGTCAGCTCTGTCGTGAGAGGGACCTTTGGGTGGAGAAGCCGGCATTGAGGTGGGCGCTCGGGGAAAGGGGAGCAGAGGAACCTTGGCATATGGTCTCACCTAGACCAGGACTGAGCCTTTGCAGATGTTGCCACAAGGACAATTCCAGGAGGAACACCTACCCTTAAAAGGAGGCATGTGTGCACCAGGAGCCTCTTGAGTTGATGACTGAAAGCAGCAAATTGCTACTGTGCCCAACTTCTTTGCTGTAGAAGAAATGGGAAATACTTGAGTTACTTTTGAGCTGCACAGTTCTAAAAGTCTTCTCTTTATTCAGAAGATATTTCCTGATCCGCTTCTCTGTTCTTAGCATTGTACTGCGTGCGGGGTGAGGGGGGTCACATAAGGAAATGTTAGTCAATGTCCCTGTCCTCACAGTGCTAAAATCTAGCTGGGGAGACAACAAACACCCTACATGGAAAACAACCAAAAGTCAGCATTGCATAAGAACAAGAAACCCCATAGGGTGCAACTAAGTGGTCAACAAAACAGACTATAGCCGGAGACACCTCTCATGGTCACTTCCTCCAATAGCTAGACAAACGGGGGGCACTTGAATGACAGAATCGAGTGTGTAAGACTGGAGATATTGTCAGGTCTCTGAGGCAGTTACTTCCGTGAAGTTCACCTGTTTCATCAAGGGGTTTGGAGTCCGATTGCCATGGGCTTGAATCTCAGTTCTGCCATTAGAAGCTGGGTGAACTTGGGCAAGTTACAGTTTTCTCATCTGTAAAAACCAAACCAGAGATAATCCTAACAACTTTAGGGGGTTGTTGGAAGGGATTAAATGAAATAATGTGAAAAATCATTTAGCAACTGCCTAGCACACAGTAGGTGCTCATTATGTATTAGTTTCCTTCCTTCTAGTTTGAATAACAGCCAAGACCTGAGCATTCAGCCAAATGGTTAATGGTTCAAACTCTAGTACCCGTGGCCTGAACTTGAAGCCCAGCATAGAACACTTGCTGTTCTATGACCCTGGGCAAGCTACTTAAAGGCCAGTTTTCTCCATTTTAAAATAGGGATTAAAAGAGTGTGTCTATATGTATAGCGCTTAATAGTGCCTAGGCCAGTAACTGTGGTGTGGTGAGCACAATGGATCAACCATGATCACTATTCTTACCTTCCCTGGGAAGCAGTGATCACAGGCTGTCCTGATTTCACTAGTGCTCTTCTTGCCTTTTCCTAACCTCTTTCCCCCGAAGGACTGAGGAAATCCAAGAATGCTGAGGTTATATAAGCCACCAGCACAATCACAGATTTGAAGACAAACCCTGTGATTGGGGAGGGACTCTAAGAAAGTCTAGAGTCAACCAGCTGTGACCCTGCTTCCCAAGTTCTTAGGAGCCTAAGCCTAGCCTTTTAAATCCATAAACCTCTTTCATGGGCGATTTGCCCCCAAGTCAGTGGGACTGTTTTTGTTCCTGAAGGTCTGCTGCCTCCTTAATCCTGAGTTGGCCTTTTTAGAAGAAGGCAAAGGGGTTGGATTTGGGAATTTCAAAAATACAGTCATGTGAGCAGGCTTTGCGTGCACGTGATTGCTGACTGTGATGTGTTCCTAGACGCTGCCTGATGGTCCTGGGTGGCTGGGAGCTTGTCCTCATGATTAAACTGTTGTTCAAGTTCAGTGTTTCAGTGCCCAGCAGCCACCTCGCTCTCCTTGCTTCTTTCTGGGGCATCCAAGACTCAGACCCAGGACCGCCCTCTGAGCCTCCTCCACATCCAAAGTTGGCTTTCCTGCCATGTGCCTTCACTCTAACGGAGACCCACATTGGGGATCCTGGAACCTTTGTGCATCATTTTACCCAAATTAGTTATTCTTCGATCACTGAGGTGTAGTGTTTTCACTGAGGTGTAAACACACGTCTAAGTTTACTTGGCACTGGCCAAGAGGAGAGAGAGGTATTAATAGGAGCAGAACTATGTAGCAGTGTGCAGACTTGCCTAGCAGCACCACTTCGTGGTGTTTAAATGCGCACAGCAGGGCATAGGGATGGGCCGTGAGTGTTGAAGTCACTTGCGAGCGCTGTGTATAATTCCCACGTGGACGTGGTCCTGGGAGACAGGTTGTAGTGGTGGCCTCCCTGCTGGTGGCCCTGATGGCCACGCCTGAGGTACCAGTGTCCAGACACGCAGCCCCAGGAGAGGGTGGGCGCGTTTTGTATGAGATGGAAATTAGACATAGTATAATTGTAGCACATTTTAATGCCCATAAATTCTGCATGGACTTAAATGACCCTTTATGTAGTAACATTTTCATACATTTGTCTATGTAGCTAAGTTTTCCTCAACTGTTGTACTCTGTGACACTTAGCGTCTGATTAATCTTTAGATCATTAAGATCATTGCTAGTGTATATAGACATGTATAGATACACACCTGTATGTGGTCACCGAACACGTAAAAACACCCTTGTGAGGGTGGCATCCTGCTGTGTGCTTAAGGTTGCTCATAGGGGTTGATCAGCTTTGAGCAAACCTGGTGTGTGGAAATCTAGATTGAACCCAAATTTATCTTTCATGTGGTGTTGATTTTAAAACAACCCCCAACGATGTTTTTTTAAATAGCATACTTTCTCTGAGAGTCTTGTCTAGATTCAAATTTCCAACCACATCTTTCCCCAGGTCTGGACTCATGGCTAATCTGGAAGGGAAGTGATGTTTTCCTGACATGCCATTTAACTGCAGCCCGTTCATTCGGTACCCATTTATTGAGTAAACTCCTGTTGTGTTTACCAGGCACCAGACTAGTGTCACAAATAAGGTTGAAAACCAAAGGATTAGAGGAGTTAGGTCAAGGAGATCAAGCCTCACTAGCATGACCAAGGAAAACTCAGTGAAGGAACTGAGGGTGAGATGGGCTCTAAAAGACTCAAGTAGGGAGACCTTTGCAAACAATGAATCTGCTGGGATAAAGGCTGAGACCAGACAATGAAAGGTTGGACTTGTGAATCATCCAGTCTGGGGACATCCAGGGAAGCAGATGGAGATGGGACGGGAGGTGAAGAAAGCTAAGAACAGCAGGCTGAGTGGTGTGGATGTGGTCCTCCCTGGGAGAGGGCTGGCTCCTTGAGGGTCCTTGAGCAGGACCGCGTGGTCAGAGCAGCACCGAGGAAGGTGCCCCTGAACACGCTATTCAGGCTGGTGGGGGAGAGGTCACATCATCTGAAAGGGGGCGGGGAGCCGATGCAATGTGGACGTCCAAGGACAGTGGGGGAGGGTCGGGACAGCGTGGATGTGAGAGGGCAGAAGCCAGGGGGCTGAGAGATGAGAAAGGGCAGAGAGAAGGAGCAGAGAAGGATGAGGAGGAGAGCCAGGGGAGGTGTCTGTGCGGCTGCCAGCGGTCAACCAAGCACGTCTTGTTTGTCCCAGTGGCCTCTCCTCCCCTGCCTGTCGCCATTGCTGTGGGAGAGTGTGCGGGGTGGGAGAGCCAGGCTTGCAGAAGAGGAGCGAGCCCCCCTGGTGTAAAGCATTCTGCAGAGTAGTCCATTCAAATGGGCTCACTAGGCGTCAGAGTAACCCCCTGAGCTAGAGGGTATGAACTAGGCAGTACCTTCCTTTGTGGATTAGGAAACAGGCACAAAGAGGGAAATTAACTTGCCAATGCCAGACATCTCCTAACTGGCAGAGCTGGTATGTGAACACAGACCTTTCTGACCTTGGAGCCCTAGGCCTTAACCACTGTGTAGAGTGATGACGTGTCTGAGGGATGTTGGGGTGGAAAGGAGGAAGGGGGAGGGGTTCACTTCAAAATGAACAATGTTCACTGTTAAAATGAACCACATGGGTGTGAGCTCCTTGAGGAGCATGGTGACCCCCCGATTAGGTCATAAGGAGACCAAGTTTGAAGCAAGCCTTCAAGCCCAGGAGCTTTGCTGCAGGGAAAGCTGCTGACCCAGTAAGGGGACATTTTTGACCCTTGACGCCAGAAAGCCAGCTGTTGGGAGCCCTGAAATCCAAGAGACATGCCACCCTGATCGGGTGACTGTGCCCAGGGGGAAGGAGTGAGACAATGGGGACCCAGCCATGGGGCTGAGAGTGGGCCCATCTTTCTCTGATCAGCAGGTATGCCTGGGGCAGGAATGGGCCGAGGAGGAATGAGGTTGGGCGGGTGAGAACCTGCTTGCTGATGTGGTTGTCTCCTACCAAGGTGAGCAGGATCCTCCTGGCCAATACCTGGGTCTGGAGGATGAGGTGCCTGGGACCCTGGAAGAGGATTCAGATGGGGACCAGTGGTCTGTCCTTGTTCCAGTGGACTACACCCTCACCATGGTGTTGACACACAAGGCACAAGGGTCTTCCTTTGATGGTCTGGGCATGTTCATGACCAGGCAGCACTGGGAGGGCAGCTTTGTGCCTAGATTCTGATTGTGCCTGGGTTCAGTTGTGACTTGGGGCTTTGCAGGGGTGCCCCACATGGATGGTGATGGGGACAGTAGTTCTGTGGATCTCAGAGCCAACATAACACGTGTTGTGTTGTGTTGTGGGTCAAGTGTGGGCATCTTACCCCAGATGCAGCCTAGTGGTTTCTGGGTTTATTTTGGCTCTGCCAAGTGCATGAGCTGGAATGACAAGTGATGCGTGACACAGAGTACGGCTTCTTCCTGTCACCCGAAGCCCTCAGGCTGCACAGGCATGTTTTTTTTTTTTTTTTTTTTTTTTTTATGTTGTGATAGTTAATTTTATTTGGCAACTTGACTGGGTCATCGAGTGCCTATACATTTAGTCAAACATTATTCTGGATGTGTCTGTGAGGGTATTTCTTTTTTTTTTTTTTTTTAATTTATTTAATTTATTTATTAATTTATTTTTGTCTGTATTGGGCCTTCGTTGCTGCGCGCGGGTTTTTCTCTAGTTGCGGCGAGCGGGGGTTACTCTTCTTTGTGGTGCACTGGCTTCTCACTGCGGTGGCTTCTCTTGTTGCAGAGCAGGGTCTCTAGGCGCGTGGGCTTCAGTAGTTGCAGCACAGGGGCTCAGTAGTTGTGGCTTGCAGCCTTACTAGTTGTGGCGCACGGGCTTAGCTGCTCCGCGGCATGTGGGATCTTCCCGGACCAGGGCTCGAACCCGTGTCCCCTGCATTGGCAGGCGGATTCTTAACCACTGCGCCATCAGGGAAGCCCCCAGGCATGTTTTTAACTGTGACATTTGCTCTGGAAGTGCTCGTGACCACTGCTATTGCAACAGTGTTTAGATATCACCCTTGAGTTTGCAAAAAGGGCAAAAATCAAATCGAAAACAAAAATTGAGTATCCCAGTCTGCCTCTCCAGCCTTTATTCACCCCATTTTGGTAAAACATCTTCTTTTGGGGTGAAGTGAACCATTGTGATTAGGCTCATAGGCTCTGAAGAGCGGAAACTGTCTGTGTATTGTGTATTTTGCCCCTGACTGTATTTTGTTGAGGAGGATAAAACTACAGAACACATGCTGGGGCATAAGGCAAGTCAAAACCAGTTAGCGGTGATTTTTAAGCCTTTACATTCACAGTCTGGGTCTTTGGTTTTTTGTGAGTGTGGGAAAGGTATGGATCCCACCCTTGGGAGCAGCATTCCATCAACTCTTTAAATTATTCTTGTCCTGACTTGGGCTGCGGGTCTCTGGTTTTTACCCTGGTGGTGTCCTATCAAATGCGAGACCGAACTCAAAGGAGTGAAAATACAGGCTTCTGTGTTGACTAGTGTCACACCAGCAGCATTTCCTGGTAGGCAGGAGGTGAGCTGGGGCCTGGAGTCAGACAGAACTGGTTTAGGAGCCCAGCTCTTCTGCTACCTGCCTGTGTGCCCACAGGCTGGCTGGGTGCCCACCCCCAGTTTTTCTCATTTTTGTCTTTGTTGTAAAAGTTCATGGGCTAAATGAAAAAGATAAACTCTATTAGATACCCAATGCCTAGTAGATGCTCAAAAACTAGTCGGCCATTCTGCCATCTTCCCAGTCCCCCGTGTACCCATTTTCTGCCCTTACCACTGAGAGTACAATGTGGTTTGTAGAAAGAATGTGGTCCCTAGTGGGCAGACCTGTGTGTTTCTGCCAGCTTTGTGTAGACAAGACCTTCCACCAACGTCCATCTGTCTGTCTGTCCAGCCAGCCAACATGACTGAGTTCCTGCTAAGGGACAGACTCAGGAACTAGGAGCTGGGTATAGAGCTGTTCACGCTCACTGAACATGGCTCTCAAGAAGTAGGAAAAAATATGCCCTGAAAAAAACAGAAGAGGCAGCAGCTTACAGTCCAATCCCTATGTTTTGGTTTCCACACTGGGCATGAAAGTACTGCCAAAGCCGATTTCCTCCTGGAGAAAAGTCACTGTGGGATGGTGTCGATATATTTGAAGTGATGAGAGGGAAAAACCTACAACCAAGAGTACTCTGCCCGGCAAGGATCTCACTCAGATTTGACAGAGAAATCAAAAGCTTTATAGACAAGCAAAAGCTAAGAGAATTCAGCACCACCAAACCAGCTCTACAACAAATGCTAAAGGAACTTCTCTAAGTGAAGAGAAGAAAGGGACCTACAAAACACAAGAGAAGAAAGGGACCTACAAAAACAAACCCAAAACAATTAAGAAAAAGGTAACAGGAACAAACATATCGATAATTACCTTAAATGTGAATGGATTAAATGCTCCAACCAAAAGACACAGATTCACTGAATGGATACAGAAACAAGATCCTTATATATGCTGTCTACAAGAGACCCACTTCCGACCTAGGGACACATACAGAGAAAGTGAGGGGATGGAAAAAGATATTCCATGCAAATGGAAATCAAAAGAAAGCTGGAGGAGCAATACTCATATCAGATAAAATAGACTTTAAAATAAAGAATGTTACAAGAGACAAGGAAGGACACTACACAATTATCAAGGGATCAATCCAAGAAGAAGATATAACAATTATAAATATATATGCACTAAACATAGGAGCACCTCAATACATAAGGCAAATGCTAACAGCTATAAAAGAGGAAATCGACAGTAACACAATAATACTGGGGGACTTTAATACCTCACTGACACCAATGGGCAGATTCATCCAGACAGAAAATTAATATGGAAACACAAGCTTTAAGTGACACAATAGACCAGATAGATTTAATTGATATTTATAGGGTATTCCATCCCAAAACAGTAGATTACACTTTCTTCTCAAGTGTGCACAGAACATTCTCCAGGATAGATCACATCTTGGGTCACAAATCAAGCCTCAGTAAATTTAAGAAAATTGAAATCATAACAAGCATCTTTTCTGAACAAAACGCTATGAGATTAGAAAACAACTGCAGGGAAAAAAGCATAAAAAACACAAACACATGGAGGCTAAATAATCAAGAGATCACTGAAGAGATCAAAGAGGAAATCAAAAATACCTAGAGACAAATTACAATGAAAACACGACGATTCAAAACCTATGGGATGCAGCAAAAGCAGTTCTAAGAGGGAAGTTTATAGCAATACAAGCCTACCTGAAGAAACAAGAAAAAGGCTTCCCTGGTTGCGCAGTGGTTAAGAACCTGCCTGCCAATGCAGGGGACACAGGTTGAAGCCCTGGTCCAGGAAGATCCCACATGCCGTGGAGCAACTAAGCCTGTGCACCACAACTACTGAGCTTGTGCTCTAGAGTCCGCGAGCCACAACTACTGAGCCCGTGTGCCACAACTACTGAAGCCTGCTCACCTAGAGCCCATGCTCCACAACAAGAGCAGCCACCGCAATGAGAAGCCCGTGCACCGCAACGAAGAGTAGCCCTCGCTCGCTGCAACTAGAGAAAGCCTGCGCACGGCAGCAGACCCAATGCAACCAAAAATAAATAATTAAAAAAAAACAACAAGAAAAATCTCAAACAATCTAACCTTACATCTAAAGGAACTAGAGAAAGGAGAAAAACAAAACCCAAAGTTAGTAGAAGGAAAGAAATCATAAAGATCAGAGCAGAAATAAATGAAATAGAAACAAAGAAAACAATTAAAAAAAAAAAAGATCTTGCTGTGATTCATGTCAAAGAGTGTTCTTCCTGTGTTTTCCCCTAAGAGTTTTATAGTGTCCGGTCTTACGTTTAGGTCTTTAATCCATTTTGAGTTTATTTTTGTGTATGGTTTAGGGAGTGTTCTAATATCATTTTTTTACATGTAGCTGTCCAGTTTTTGCAGCACCACTTATTGAAGAGACTGTCTTTTCTCCATTGTATATCCTTGCCTCCTTTGTCATAAATTAGTTGACCATAGGTGTGTGGTTTTATCTCTGGGCTTTGTATCCTGTTCCATTGATCTATATTTCTGTTTTTTGCCGGTAGCATATTGTCTTGATTACTGTAGCTTTGTAGTATAGTCTGAAGTCAGGGAGTCTAATTCCTCCAGATCCTTTTTTTTTTTCCCCTCAAGATTGCTTTGGCTATTTGGGGTCTTTTGTGTCTCCATATAAATTTTAAGATTTTTTGTTCTAGTTCTGTAAAAAATGCCATTGGTAATTTGATAGGGATTGCATTGAATCTGTAGATTGCTTTGGGTAGTATAGTCATTTTCACAATATTGATTCTTCCAATCCAAGAACATGGTATATCTCTCCATCTATTTGTGTCATCCTTGATTTCTTTCATCAGTGTCTTATAGTTTTCTGAGTACAGGTCTTTTACCTCCTTAAGTAGGTTTATTCCTAGGTATTTTATTCTTTTTGTTGCAATGGTGAATGGGATTGTTTCCTTAATTTCTCTTTCTGATCTTTCATTGTTAGTGTATAAGAATGCAAGAGATTTCTGTGCATTAATTTTGTATCATACAACTTTACCAGATTCATTGATTAGCTCTAGTAGTTTTCTGGTGGCATCTTTAGGATTCTGTATGTATAGTATCATGTCGTCTGCAGACAGTGACAGTTTTACTTCTTTGTGTCCAATTTGTATTCCTTTATTTCTTTTTCTTCTCTGATTGCCGTGGCTAGGACTTCCAAAACTATGTTGAATAACAACGGCGAGAGTGGCCATCCTTGTCTTGTTCCTGATCTTAGAGGAAATGCTTTCAGTTTTTCACCATTGAGAATGATGTTTGCTGTGGGTTTGTCATGTATGGCCTTCATTATGTTGAGGTAGTTTCCCTCTATGCCCACTATCTGCAGAGTTTTTATCATAAATGGGTGTTGAATTTTGTCAAAAGCTTTTTCTGCATCTATTGAGATGATCATATGGTGTTTATTCTTCAGTTTGTTAATATGGTGTATCACATTGATTGATTTCAGTATATTGAAGAATCCTTGCACCCCTGGGATAATTCCCACTTGATCATGGTGTGTGATCCTTTTAATGTGTTGTTGGATTCTGTTTGGTAGTATTTTGTTGAGGATTTTTGTGTCTATATTCATCAGTGATATTGGTCTGTAATTTTCTTTTTTTGTAGTGTCTTTGTCTGGTTTTGGTATCAGGGTGATGGTGGCCTCATAGAATGAGTTTGGGAGTGTTCCTTCCTCTGCAATTTTTTGGAAGAGTTTGAGAAGGATGGGTGTTAGCTCTTCTCTAAATGTTTGATAGAATTCACCTGTTAAGCCATCTGGTCCTGGACTTTCCTTTGTTGGAAGATTTGTTGTTTTTTTTTTAACAACTTTATTGGAGTATAATTGCTTTACAATGGTATGTTAGTTTATGCTTTATAACAAAGTGAATCAGCTATACATATACATATATCCCCGTATCTCCTCCCTCTTGTGTCTGCCTCCCACCCTCCCTACCCCACTCTTCTAGGTGGTCATAAAGCACTGAGCTGATCTCCCTGTGCTATGTGGCTGCTTCCCACTAGCTATCTATTTTACATTTGGTGGTGTATATATGTCCATGCCACTCTCTCACTTGGTCGCAGCTCACCCTTCCCCCTCCCCGTGTCCTCAAGTCCATCCTCTACACCTGTGTCTTTATTCCTGTCTTGCCCCTAGATTCTTCAGAACCATTTTTTTTTTTTTTTTAGATTCCATATATATGTTTTAGCATACGGTATTTGTTTTTCTCTTTCTGACTTACCCCACCCTGCATGACAGACTCTAGGTCCATCCGCCTCACTGCAAACAACTCAATTTCGTTTCTTTTTATGGCTGAGTAATATTCCATTGTATATATGTGCCACATCTTCTTTATCCATTCATCTGTCGATGGACACTTAGGTTGCTTCCATGTCCTGGCTATTGTAAATAGAGCTGCAGTGAACACAGTGGTACATGACTCTTTTTGAATTATGGTTTTCTCAGGGTATATGCCCAGTAGAGGGATTGCTGGGTCGTATGGTAGTTCTATTTTTAGTTTTGTAAGGAAGCTCCATACTGTTCTCCATAGTGGCTGTATCAATTTACAGTTCCACCAACAGTGCAAGAGGGTTCCCTTTTCTCCACACCCTCTCCAGCATTGATTGTTTGTAGATTTTTTGATGATGGCCATTCTGACTGGTGTGAGTTGATAGCTCATTGTAGTTTTGATTTGCATTTCTCTAATGATTAGTGATGTTGAGCATCCTTTCATGTGTTTGTTAGCAATCTGTATATCTTTGGAGAAATGTCGATTTAGGTCTTCTGCCCATTTTTGGATTGTGTTGTTTGTTTTTTTTGATATTGAGCTGCATGAGCTGCTTGTAAATTTTGGAGATTAATCCTTTGTCATTGCTTCATTTGCAAATATTTTCTCCCATTCTGAGGGTTGTCTTTTTGTCTTGTTTATGGTTTCCTTTGCTGTGCAAAAACTTTTAAGTTTCATTAGGTCCCATTTGTTTATTTTTGTTTTTATTTCCATTTCTCTAGGAGGTGGGTCAAAAAGGATCTTGCTGTGATTTATGTCATAGAGTGTTCTGCCTATGTTTTCCTCTAAGAGTTTTATAGTGTCTGGCCTTACATTTAGGTCTTTAATCCATTTTGAGTTTATTTTGTGTATGGTGTTAGGGAGTGTTCTAATTTCATTCTTTTACATGTAGTTGTCCAGTTTTCCCAGCACCACTTACTGAAGAGGCTGTCGTTTCTCCATTGTATATTCTTGCCTCCTTTATCAAAAATAAGGTGACCATATGTGTGTGGGTTTATCTCTGGGCTTTCTATCCTGTTCCATTGATCTATATTTCTGTTTTTGTGCCAGTACCATATTGTCTTGATTACTGTAGCTTTGTAGTATAGTCTGAAGTCTGGAAGCCTGATTCCTCCAGCTCCGTTTTTCTTTCTTAGGATTGCTTTGGCTCTTCAGGGTCTTTTGTATTTCCATACAAATTGTGAAATTTTTTTGTTCTAGTTGGGTGAAAAATGCCATTGGTAGTTTGATAGGGATTGCATTGAATCTGTAGATTGCTTTGGGTAGTATAGTCATTTTCACAATGTTGATTCTTCCAATCCAAGAACATGGTATATCTCTCCATCTGTTTGTGTCATATTTAATTTCTTTCATCAGGGTCTTATAGTTTTCTTCATACAGTTCTTTTGTCTCCTTAGGAAGGTTTAATCCTAAGTATTTTATTCTTTTTGTTGCAGTGGTAAATGGGAGTGTTTCCTTAATTTCTCTTCCAGATTTTTCATCATTAGTGTATAGGAATACAAGAGATTTCTGTGCATTAATTTTGTATCCTGCTACTTTACCAAATTCATTGATTAGCTCTAGTAGTTTTCTGGTGGCATCTTTAGGATTCTCTATGTATAGTATCATGTCATCTGCAAACAGTGACAGCTTTACTTCTTTTCCAACTTGGATTCTTTTGATTCCTTTTTCTTCTCTGATTGCTGTGGCTAAAACTTCCAAAACTATGTTGAATAATAGTGGTGAGAGTGGCCAACCTTGTCATGTTCCTGATCTTAGAGGAAATGGTTTCAGTTTTTCACCATTGAGAACGATGTTGGCCGTGGGTTTGTCATATATGGCCTTTATTATGTTGAGGTAAGTTCCCTCTATGCCTGCTTTCTGGAGGGTTTTTATCATAAATGGGTGTTGAATTTTGTCAAAAGCTTTTCTTGCATCTATTGAGACGATTATATGGTTTTTCTCCTTCCATTTGTTAATATGGTTTATCACATTGATTGATTTGCATATATTGAAGAATCCTTGCATTCCTGGGATAAACCCCAGTTGATCATGGTGAATGATCCTTTTAATGTGCTGTTGGATTCTGTTGCTAGTATTTTGTTGAGGATTTTTGCATCTATGTTCATTAGTGATATTGGCCTGTAGTTTTCTTTCTTTGTGACATTCTTTGTCTGGTTTTGGTATCAGGGTGATGGTGGCCTCATAGTATGAGTTTGGGAGTGTTCCTCCCTCTGCTATATTTTGGAAGAGTTTGAGAAGGATAAGTGTTAGCTCTTCTCTAAATGTTTGATAGAATTGGCCTGTGAAGCCATCTGGTCTTGGGCTTTTGTTTGTTGGAAGATTTTTAATCACAGTTTGAATTTCAGTGCTTGTGACTGGTCTGTTCATATTTTCTATTTCTTCCTGGTTCAGTCTCTGAAGGTTGTGCATTTCTAAGAATTTGTCCATTTCTTCCAGGTTGTCCATTTTATTGGCATAGAGTTGCTTGTAGTAGTCTCTTAGGATGCTTTGTATTTCTGCGGTGTCTGTTGTAACTTCTCCTTTTTCATTTCTAATTTTATTGATTTGAGTCCTCTCCCTCATTTTCTTGATGAGTCTGGCTAAAGGTTTATCAATTTTTTTTATCTTCTCAAAGAACCAGCTTTTAGTTTTATTGATCTTTGCTATTGTTTTCTTTGTTTCTATTTCATTTATTTCTGCTCTGATCTTCGTGATTTCTTTCCTTCTACTAACTCTGGGTTTTGTTTGTTCTTCTTTCTCTAGTTCCTTTAGGTGTAAGGTTAGATTGTTTATTTGAGATTTTCCTTGTTTCTTGAGGTAGGCTTGTATTGTTATAAACTTCCCTCTTAGAACTGCTTTTGCTGCATCCCATAGGTTTTGGATCATCGTGTTTTCATTGTCATTTGTCTCTAGGTATTTTTTGATTTCCTGTTTGATTTCTTCAGTGATCTCTTGGTTATTTACTAACATATTGTTTAGCCTCCATGTGTTTGTGTTTTTTACGCTTTTTTCCCTGCAGTTGTTTTCTAATCTCATAGCGTTTTGTTCAGAAAAGATGCTTGTTATGATTTCAATTTTCTTAAATTTATTGAGGCTTGATTTGTGACCCAAGATGTGATCTATCCTGGAGAATGTTCTGTGCACACTTGAGAAGAAAGTGTAATCTGCTGTTTTGGGATGGAATACCCTATAAATATCAATTAAATCTATCTGGTCTATTGTGTCACTTAAAGCTTGTGTTTCCTTATTAATTTTCTGTCTGGATTATCTGTCCATTGGTGTAAGTGAGGTGTTAAAGTCCCCCAGTATTACTGTGTTACTGTCGATTTCCTCTTTTATAGCTGTTAGCATTTGCTTTCTGTATTGAGGTGCTCCTATGTTGGGTGCATATATATTTATAATTGTTATATCTTCTTCTTGGATTGATCCCTTGATCATTGTGTAGTGTCCTTCCTTGTCTCTTGTAACATTCTTTATTTTAAAGTCTATTTTATCTGATATGAGTATTGCTCCTCCAGCTTTCTTTTGATTTCCATTTGCATGGAATATCTTTTTCCATCCCCTCACTTTCTCTCTATGTGTCCCTAGGTCGGAAGTGGGTCTCTTGTAGACAGCATATATAAGGATCTTGTTTTTGTATCCATTCAGTGAATCTGTGTCTTTTGGTTGGGGCATTTAATCCATTCACATTTAAGGTAATTATCAATATGTTTGTTCCTGTTACCTTTTTCTTAATTGTTTTGGGTTTGTTTTTGTAGGTCCTTTTCTTCTCTTGTGTTTCCCACTTAGAGAAGTTCCTTTAGCATTTGTTGTAGAGCTGGTTTGGTGGTGCTGAATTCTCTTAGCTTTTGCTTGTCTAAAAAGCTTTTGATTTCTCTGTCGGATCTGAATGAGATCCTTGGGGGGTAGAGTAATCTTGTTTGTAGGTCTTCCGTTTCATTGCTTTAAATATCTGGTGCCACTCCCTTCTGGCTTGTAGAGTTTCTGCTGAGAAATCCGCTGTTAACCTTATGGTAGTTCCCTTGTATGTTATTTGTCATTTTTCCCTTGTTGCTTTTAATAATTTTTCTTTGTCTTTAATTTTTGTCAATTTGATTACTATGTGTCTCGGCGTGTTTCTCCTTGAGTTTATCTGGCCTGGGACTCTCTGTGCTTCCTGGACTTGGGTGACTGTTTCCTTTCCCACGTTAGGGAAGTTTTCGACTATAATCTCTTCAAATATTTTCTCGGTTCCTTTCTCTCTCTCTTCTCCTTCTGGGACCTCTCTAATGCGAATGTTGGTGTGTTTAATGTTGTCCCAGAGGTCTCTTAGGCTGTCTTCATTTCTTTTCACTCTTTTTTTAAAATTCTGTTCTGTGGCAGTGAATTCCACCATTCTGTCTTCCAGGTCACTTATCTGTTCTTCTGCCTCAATTATTCTGCTCTGGATTCCTTCTAGTGTATTTTTCATTTCAGTTATAGTATTATCATCTCTGTTTATTTGTTCTTTAATTCTTCTAGGTGTTTGTTCTTTAATTCCTCTAGGTGTTTGTGAAACATTTCTTGCATCTTTTTGATCTTTGCCTCCATTCTTTTTCTGAGGTCCTGGATCATCTTCACTATCATTATTCTGAATTCTTTTTTCTAGAAGGTTGCCTATCTCCACTTCATTTAGTTGTTTTTCTGGGGCTTTATCTTGTTCCTTCAACTGGTACATAGTCCTCTGTCTTTTTATTTTGTGTATCTTTCTGTGAATGTGGTTTTTGTTCTACAGGCTGCAGGATTGTAGTTTTTCTTGCTTCTGCTGTCTGCCCTCTGGTGGATGAGGCTATCTAAGAGGCTTGTGCATGCTTCCTGATGGGAGGGACTGGTGGTGCATAGAGCTGGGTGTTGCTCTGGTGGGCAGGGCTCAGTAATAGTTTAATCTGCTTGTCTGCTGATGAGTGGGGCTGAGTTCCCTCCCTGTTGGTTGTTTGGCTTCAGACGACCCAGCCCTGGAGCCTCCAGGCTCTTTGGTGGGGCGAATGAGGGACTCTGGGAGGGCTCATGCCAAGGAGTACTTCCCAGAACTTCTGCTGCCAGTGTCCTTGTCCCTGTGGTGAGCCACACCTGTCCCCCGCCTCTGCAGGAGACCCTCCAACACTAGCAGATAGGTCTGGTTCAGTCTCCTATGGGTCACTGCTCCTTTGCCCTGGGTCCTTATGTGCACATGACTTAGTGTGTGCCCTGCAAGAGTGGAGTCTCTGTTTCCGCCAGTCCTGTCGAAGTCCTGCAATCAAATCCCGCTAGCCTTTAAAGTCTGAATCCGGAATTCCTCCTCCCGTTGCCGGACCACCATGTTGGGAAGCCTGACGTGGGGCTCAGAACCTTCACTCCAGTGGGTGGACTTCTGTGGTATAATTGTTCTCCAGTTTTTGAGTCGCCCACCCAGCCGTTATGGGATTTAATTTTATTGTGATTGTGCCCCTCCTACCATCTCATTGTAACTTCTCCTTTGTCTTTGGATGTGGGGTATCTTTTTTCGTGAGTTCCATTGTCTTCCTGTTGATTGTTCAGCAGTTCGTTGTGATTCCTGTGCTCTTGCAAGAGGGAGTGAGCACACATCCTTCTACTCGGCCATCTTGAACCAATCTCCTCAAATAGTAGATGCTTTAAAGATCAGTTTGATTTGTTGATTGTATACAGTGTACATTGGAACAACCCTGCACTGAGCCTATTGATGATGACTTCTGAGAATATTTCAGAGCTGAGAATCACTAGTGACCACCCTGAGTGGCTATAATTGACAGGCTGGAAAATCAATAAGGATGATCAGCTCATTGGCAGCTGATGAATGGTGTTGGGCTGAAAGCAAATTGCTTCTCTACCTGCAGTTGCTTTCAAGTCCAATAAACGAAAAATGGGACCTTAACACAAAAGGCTTACTCAGCTTCTCTCACTCTTACAATCTGGACCTTGGTACTTCGTGTGTTCTCACACTATTTTCAAATTTCCACCTTGGTATTTCGTGTGGCAGAAGGGTTTGGGCAGTTCTATCACAGCTAGTCACTCCTGAATCAAGGCATTTCTGCCCTCAGAAACACCCAAGGCACGTTATCTGTCAGGTCACTGGAGTTTGAACTGCACCGCAGATATAAGATGTTTCAGTTTGTTGGGTTGTGTTTGTATGTGTATTTATAGCCACTTTGCATGTGCCCATGTCTTGTGTGTATAAATTTACGTAGTTGTGTGACTTCACACCACAGATGCTTTATAAATTACAAAGTTAACTTACACAATGAACTTAAGCTTCTATGTTTGTAAATGTGGTAACAACGTTAGGCTTCTATCTCTCACTGAATGCAAGTTCTTGGGGTTGTAGGGTGTAGAATTTTCCCCTCAGC
Organism: Balaenoptera musculus; assembly: GCF_009873245.2. Lineage (NCBI taxonomy): Eukaryota > Metazoa > Chordata > Mammalia > Artiodactyla > Balaenopteridae > Balaenoptera > Balaenoptera musculus. Next base: position 148,945,373 of record NC_045786.1, read on the forward strand.
TGGTCTCTCAGCTCCAGGTTAACAGATACAGTGAAATCAAGAATTTAAATGGCACAAAAAGCAAAACCAGCATTGTTTTACTCTACCATAGAGATGGGAGTATAGGAACCATTCTTCATTAGTTTGTAGCTAGAGAAAAGCCAGTCAGCATTGAGAACCCCAGCTATAAACGTTTTCACAATCTGTGATAGTGAGGGTGGTCAAGGGTGTGTGAGTTGAGCTGTCAGTCAAAAGAAAGATCTCTCTGATGTCTTGAGGGGGGAAACAATCCCTGTTTGAGGTTTAAGAAGGACTGGAAGTTGGGGATTATGTTTCTAATTAGGAGGCTCTTAAATGTGTGCTGTCACCTCTGGGCCATTGATACAACGATTGATTGTCTCTGTCTTCTATAGCTTGGAATTGCCATTGGGTTCTTGGTCCCTCCTGTCTTGGTACCCAACATCAAAGACCAGGACAAGCTTGCCTACCACATCAGCATCATGTTCTACATAATAGCAGGTGTGGCCACTCTGCTTTTCATCCTTGTCATCATCGGTAAGGTCATTAATAGGCTCATGGGGGTTGGGGAGGCAGGGAGGTCCTGCTGACTTGGGTGAGGACCTTGTGAATATGGCCCTAGAGCAGCATTCTAGGTCCCATGTAATCTATAAAATATATCTATAGAAACTGGAAGCCAGACTTCCAATGGTCTTCAAATGTTTTAGCCTGAGTAGTTGCTGCCGATTCAGTGCTAGCTGGTCCTGTGTACTTTGTTAGCTGTTCAGTAAAGGTTAGTTGTAATTAACCAGTTCCCCAGTATGACCTCATTAGAATGAATGGGCAGCCTGCTGATCCCCTTGATGAAGCCCCGGTGAGCACTTACGGTGTCACAGGCCCTGTGCTGAGTGTGCCTGATCTCACTGACTCCTCAATGGCCCTATAGGGAAGGTACCAGCATCAGTCTCACTTAACCAAGAGGAAACAGTGACTTACGAGGAGATAAGGGTATTATTCAAGATTAGACAGTAAGTGGCAGAGGCTGGATTCCAGCCTAAGCTTGTCTAAGTCCACACCCTAAATTTCTGGAACACAAGAAAACAAAATAGGACTGACCCACAAACACTAATACTTTCGTACATTCACCTGGGAATGCCTGGGGCCCACATTTTAAAATGCTTTTTTAAAATGTGTATAAGATACGCTCATTATGGAAAAAATCTAGAAAATACAAAAAAGCATAAAGAAAAGAATGACCATTAACTTAGCCTTGTACCTGTTAATCCCAACCACCAGCCCCAGAGAATTATTATTAATATTCTATGTATGTACATTTAATCATTGAGATATTTGGTTAATTTATATCCTTTTTTCTCTTCTGAGCGATATCACACGGGCTGTGATAAATTCAGAAAGAGAATAGTAGAGGTTTTCATTTTCAGTGAGTCATTTGTCTTTATAAGTTAACCAGCTGTCTTCCTAATATCTGAAAGTTCCACCTCACACGTTAAAGGTTTCATTCCTTCCTGCCGGCCTCAACTCCAGAGTCAAACAGTTTTATAATCATGTATCTCATCCAGGTATTCTCACTGTGTCATTCCCTCCCCGGGGTCCAAGCTGAGGAAGGGCTACCCGATGGCTTTTCAAAGCTCACAGGATCTCTTGGACGGAGAACTTGGTGTTCCTGGAAAGGTGAAAAGCCTTGAAGCTGTGGTTGAGAACAGGAAAGAACAATCTCGGCCAGACTTGAAGTTTCAAATTGTAATGTGCTCAGCTCCAAATTCTTGTGTTTGTAGCAGATGAGGGCCTGGTTCTTTGCAGAGATCCTGGAGGTAGGCCATTTCTACACTTTGCATTTTACTAGTAAGCACAGACGGTTGCTCATTGAATAAAGAACTGAAAAATCTTATCCAAACTGTGGTTTGTGGTTGCCAAATCCTTGAGCAAACAGCTGCTGTTGCCGAGATTAAAAAAAATCCTCTTGCCTTGATTTCTTTCCCCTTATAGAAGGGGAGGTGAACAGGCAAGACAATGGTTGAGAAGTACCCAGCGGTGGGAAGTTGCCCAGGACTGTTTCCGGAGAAGGAAGAAGCAGGGCTCTGAAGTCAGGGCTGGAGGGTTATCTGGATGGAGGCGGGGAGACCTTTGGTCTTCAAGAGACTAAACCTCATTTCCAGAGCTTCCTCTAGCTGGAGGCAGTTTCCTGACCTTTCAGGGGTGTTCTCATGGGGGCTGGGGCACAACAAGGTGCTTATTTACTTGGACCCAATTGGGGGACCAATTTAGCCAAACAACTGGTTAAACTGATTTGGCCCCCAGAGAACTGAGCCGCAATCAATGCAGTCAAATGGATTGTACCAGTTGTACTGAAAATAGAACATAAAGCAAATGGTTTTCCCACTGTCCCTCCCCAGTCCTTCCTATCAGAGTGGTCACACCTACAGGAGCATGTGTTAATCCTCTGGTTTCTCATGGGGCAGATGTCTGATTCAGACTTCGAGAAACTAGGCATGGACTCTGGGTCTTTCCATTAGAAGAAGATCCTTCCCCTTGTTCAGGGAATGTTTATTGGCGGCATGTGCCGGGCTCTGCGCTCAGCATGGGCAGCGCAGTCCCCTCCCCCTTGGGGGGGGCCCTGGTGCTGAGTCCTTAACTGGGCTCACTAATCCCAGAGCCTCAGCCCTCACTTCCTTTCTATCCCCGTGTTACTACTGCATTTCTTCAGTGTTCTGCCGTATGTTATTCCCCGGTTGTTACTTGGCTCCTTGATCCTTGACTACTGCCTGGGAAGCACAGTGATTGCAGCCGTCCAAAGGCCATTAAGAAAAAGTAATCCAAGGCACAGTCACGGAGCCCCAGTGAGATGCAGCTTCAAGAGAGGAGACTATAAAGGATTTAATTGAAGAATTAATATTTCCTTTTGGAGTCTTAGTTCCTTCTCAGATGAGGGAGTCAGCTCTCATCCATGTATCAGCTCTGCAGGGTGGGACCATAGGGATTTGCAGTGATCTCTCTGTTTCTTTCCTTTCAGTATTCAAGGAGAAGCCGAAACATCCCCCCAGCAGGGCCCAATCCCTGAGCTATGCCTTGGCGTCCCCTGATGCTTCATACTTAAGTTCCATCGTCCGACTCTTCAAAAACCTCAACTTTGTGCTGCTTATCATCACCTATGGTAAGATACAGATGTGTCCAGGAGTGTAATGGAACTGGGAGTGTGAGACGAGAGGCCTGATGTGTCTGTGCATCTTACTGTTTCCAAATCCCAAATGTATATGTAGAGGCATCGTTTAGGGTCAACCAGAAGAGACAGCTCTGTCTCAGGGCCTTCGATGTTGGGTTACCTAGACAACCATTCCTTCCCATATCAAGTTGTCTGGCAAAACGCCTGCTGATCCTCCGAGTCTTATCTCAGTATGACTGCTGTAAAGCAGTATTAGGCGACCTTTCCTCTTTTATTGTGCTGTTCCTGGTACATCTTAACACTTATCATTAAAAAAACAAAAGATCATTTCCAGGTCTGTTTTCCCACTAAACTGGGAACTCCCTGAGAGTAGGGATTTATGTCTTTTTATCTTTATAATTCCTCAGCAGTGGCCAGCCTGGAGTAGATACTCCAACAGTTATTAAATGAGTGATTGAATGAACGAGTGGATGGATATTTATATGAGTCTTGTGACATGAATCACTCTCCAGCCAATCCTTCATCTTGGAACAGTGCTCCTTTTTTACCTGAATGCAAGACAACATCCCTCTTTCATTTCATTTTCTTGGCTTTGGTAAGATAAATTTCAATATTTATGCTGGTGTATTGGCTTGCCTTTCCAGCAAGGTGTTTGCTGCATCTTCAGTCTAACGTTTAATGAGAACGTTGTTCTAGACAGGGGCAAGGACAGAACCTCAGGGCATTCCATTAAAGGTGTCTTTACAGATCCACCCAGCTCTGCTGCTATCCAGCCTACCCTTGACCATTTAACCCTCCAGTTTGTTTGATTAAAATCAAGAGTGTATATCATGCTCAGTAACCAGAAGAAGAAACGAAATGAGATTGGTTGACGTGACTTATTCTTAGTGAAACCCCAGTTGGCTATAACCTCACGTTTTCTCTAGGCTCCCAAACTGTATCTTACAACAATACTAGCATTTAACTATGTGCCAAGACTTTTTATATATTATTTTATTTAACTCTCACCACACCAGTGAGAGGTAAATAGTATAATTTTCCCCGTTTAACAGATGAGGAAACAAACTCAGAGAGATTAGGTAATAGCTCAAGAACACACAGTTTTCAAAGGGCAGAGCCAGGATTCAAGTACAGATTTGTCAGACTCCAAAGCCTATACTCCTGATCTGTGATTGCCTATGCTCCTTCCTTGAATTGTACCAGGGCTTCACTTTAGGCTTATCAATGCCCTTCACCTGAATTAAAGTGTTTATCTGCTGAGGCATTAGATAAGAGGTGGTATCATCCACAGTAGAGAGGCACACCTGGTTTTTCAGGCGTATGCACAGATTAGGTGACCTCTCATCTGGAATAGCCCCAGGTACCCACGTTAGTCTCCAAGGCCTCTGGTCTCCATTCCTCCCTCTCTCCAGCTTCTCAATTCTGAGTATGTCTCTGCATTCATTCACAAAACAAAGAGAAAGTTTCCAATACTTAGGATGGCCAGCTAAAGATATTATGAGTTGCCCATCACTGAGAGGTATTCAAGTGTAGGTGGAACCAACCACTTAGTGAGGATATTGTGGGGAATATCAGGCTATAGATGGATAGTGAAACCTGGTGATCTTTGGGTTCCCTTCCAGACTCAGGATTCCATGCCTCTAAGAACTTTCACTTTTCCCTAGAGTTAAACATCTTGAGTGCATCAACCTTTGACCACCATAAACCTTACGGCATCTGACAACAGGGCATTTGAGGCTTACCTTGGAACCCCAGGGCAGATGAGTGCCTAATAAATATCTTCTGTGAACGAGAGTGGTGATGGTGGCAATAACCGGGCAATGGCCTTATTCCAGAGGCTGCGGTCTTCAGTTCTGGACGCTGTTTATGGCAGGGTCAGGTCACTGACCCATGATAGCAAGAAATAAGAACAAAATGTACCAGGAACAGTGCTGCTTCTGGTCGCTGTGGCTCAGCTCTGGGCCATGCTCTAGGGGCAAAGCAACTCCTTTTCCTTCCATCTTGTACGGCTGGTTGCTTATATGGTCTTCAATCTGGCAGAGTGGTGTTAATCCTATGGTCTGGACACTCTGCCTTAATCTATTTGGTTAAGTGATAACACAGGGAATAAATGGGTTAGCACTTCTGGAATGGTGGAGTGAGGACCTTGCATCGTCTGTTCCTCCATGAAAACAAGAACAACACTGGCAGACATTATCAAAATCAGTTGTTTCAGGGTTCTTAACCAAAGGCTTGAAACAATCCAGTGAGCATCTATTCAAGACAAATATCTAAATAACAGTAAAGTAGCAAGCTTTGTATTTTAACTTGTCTTATTCCGATCCCCTCTTCCAGGCTCTGTGGTAGCCTTGAAAACCAGCAGCCTCCCAGACATGGTAGCTGTGAAAACTAGCAGCCTCACAGCCACTGGAGGGGGCCAAACAATTATGGAGCTCCCCCAGAAGTCCCATCCCTAGGTCACTATTTGACTTCTGTGGCAGTTCCCTGCAAAGGCCCCATTCAGAGGATTTGCCTATATTTGACCTGACTCAGAGCTTTCTCAGTGGGAAAGCGCTATTTCCAGGGCATTTGTTGAAAGCGATCACTGTTTAACATCACAGCTGCCTGAGGTAGCAATACCGGTTGGTGTAATCAAGAGGCTGACCAAAGATGTTGAAAGGAAAATCTGGAGAATGAGATGTCCAGGGGGCTTTGGAAAGCTCTGACATATTCTTAGGAATCTAGAAATCCACATGCACATGCAGAGTTGTGCACATGCCCAGGAAAGACCCGAGAAAGCCCTGAAGTCTCACCTCTGGCTGAACCTGAGGCTCTGTGTAAGCAGAAAGGGAAGGCTAAGGCAGAGTTGTCACCACCCTGCTGGAGCATCACAGGCGAGTCCCAACGCATACATAGAGGTCCTCAGCAAAGGTGGGAGACTTGTGGGCTTAAAGTATTTAAGGAAATCTCTGTCTAATCATTAGCTCAAAACTAAGCTAGAGGAGCAGAAACCTCAGTGGCTGCACATGACAAAGAACACAGACTTTACAAAATGAGTCCAGGAAAGTCAGTGAACAAACAGCAGCAGCAGTAACAAATCCTGGGGAAAGAGGAGAATCTCATTTCTAGAGTTGACATTATATTTAAAATGTCCAGTTTCAATAAAAAAATATGAGACATGCAAAGAAAGAGGAAAGCAGGGCCCATACATAGTTAGAAAACTGTTCCTGAGGAAGCCCAGAGGTTGGACGTAACAGAAAAAGATAGTAGCTCAGCTATTATAAGTATATTCAAGAACTAAAGGAAACCAGTGTGTACAGAATGAAAGAAAAGTAGAGAATGGTGTCTCACCAAATAGAGAATATCAAGAAAGACAAATCAAAAAGAACCAAATATAAATTCTAGAGTTGAAAATACAATAACTGAAATGAAAAACTCACTAGAAGGTTCAGCACTAGATTTGAGCTGGCAGAAAAAAGAATCAGTTAACTTGAAGACAGGTCAAATGCAATTATCCTGTCTGGGGAACAGAAAGAAAAAAGAAAGAAGAAAAATGAGCAGATCCTCATAGACCTGTGGGAAACCATCAAGCATACCAACACATGCCTAACAGGAGTCCCAGAAGAAGAGGAGAGAGAAACAGGGTGGAAGTAAATTGCCATTAAATTGAGACGGTGCTAAACTAGAAAAACAGTTCACTTCTGTGCCTCTGGAAGCATTTGACTCGGTTGTGTATAGATAGAATTTATTAACATTTTTCTCAAAGGCCTGAGGTGATCCCAGTGAGGAGTTAAACTAATCTGGTTGTTTGTACACATTTCGTTATAGTCAGAGAACCACAAGCCTTATTTTTGTGGTAGAGAGTTAGACTTGGTGACAGGGATCTTTGCCAACAAGGAAATGATTCTTAGGCTGAATCACAGATTTGGGAAAACATGTTATTGAGCCTTTACTCTGTGTCAGGCACCATGTGAAGTGCTTTATATGCATTATCTCATTTAATCTTCAAAAGAAACCCATGAACTAGGTGTTCAACTGCTCCATTTTATACCTGAAAAAACTGAGGCTCTGATTGAGCTCCTTGTCCGTAATTAGACAGCTAGCAAGCAACAGAGCTTAGATATAAACTTCTGTCTGTCTGAGATCAAAGCCTATCTTCCTAACCACCGCACCATTTCGCCTTCCCGTGCAGAAAGGAGCCTCTTGGAGACAGAGCCAGGGGTCTGTTTTCAGCCTCACTCGACTGAGTAGCCACTGGGTCTATCTAGCAGGGGTGGTAGTGGTGTATGTCCTTCCTCAGATTCAGTCCTCAGACCAATGGCCTTTCTTCTGAGATGAGGGTCTGGAGTTCTGGGGTTTAGAAGCAGGACCTATACCTACACTGACCAGCCATCTTTGGGACTTGGGGATGGTGAGGTTTCATCCGTAGTGCGTGTCTCTAAGGGTTACAGGTCATGTAAAGGCAGTGATTGGCACTCAGTCCACCTAAGAATCCCTGCTTTCTTCTCCCACTATATCTTTGCTCCAGATTAAAAATGCACACACAACCAAAAAAACCCTCTATAAATTCAACTAAATCCTTTGAGACCTCCCAGAATTCCTCCCACCTTCCATGCAGTTTCAGGTTGAGCTTTGAAGAGGGAAACGGTTCACAGTTTATATATACACACATATAACCATGTAGTGCATATGTACATTATATAGTACGTATGATGTTCCTACTTTCCTCTGAATTATAAACACTTAAGAGCATGTAGTTGGGAATCAAGCAGTTGATAGTGTTTCATGGAGGTATTTGCTGGATCTGGGTGGACATGTTTTGGAGTAAGAGCCTTGACTGGGGGACCAGTGAGTTCAGAGTTGGTACATAAGGAATATAAGGTCTAAGTTTTAGTGTCAGCTCTGCTAATTACTGAGTGTACCACCTTCACCCATCCTGTGCCCATCGTGTGTCTGTCTAAGAACCACCCCTCAGAAAAGAGTAATAACATTTGCTTCCCATTGGAGTTCCCTGGATGGAAATGAAAGCTTTTAAAGTAATTGTGAATCAAAACACTGTGTGCAGCCACAATGCTGTTGTGTTGGTAAACTTGCCCATTTCCTACAGTCTTTTTGTTTTTTTGAATGAACTAGATTTCCACACGTAGGGAGTAGCTCTCGTGCAGCTGGTGGGATGTCCAGTATTGTACTGGTAGTGACTTTCCAAGTGCTTCTCCAAGCTGCTGAGTCAGCTGCCCCGAGCTAAGGTGCGGTGATACAGTAAAGGCTTTGGAGGAATTCCAGTGCCGCTGCCTTTTCCCCATGGGCTTCTGGCCACACTCTTAGAGGTAGGTTTCAGACATAAATTAAGGGCCATCCGGCTAAGTTGGAATTTCAGATCCACAACAAATTCTTTTTTAGTATAAACATGTCCCACCACTATTTGAAGCATTCTTATGCTGAAATTCAAGTTTAATTGGGTGTGCTGTTTGTTTTTGTTTTTTTCCTAAATCTAGCAGCCCAATTTAGAGGGAAGGAGGTGCAGAGGCTGGGTTTGTGCTTGATGTTGCTGAAATATCACAGGAATGAGAAACTACCGCTGCCTCTAGCGAAATACCCTCCCTATTCTAACATGGCACCGCAGGAAGACACAGGGCTGGAAGCAGATTCTCCGTGGGTCCACCAGAGCCTGGGGCTGGGCAGGTCCTGTGGTGAGCGTCAGCCTCGGGGCGTGGGGTGGGGTGAAGTAAGAACCTTTCTTTGGCTCCTCCTCGTATCTCCAGGCCTTGCTTTCACATGGCTTCCCTAACGTCTTTGCATTGATGACTAACGCCTGCCCATGGTAAACAGATTGGTGAAAGGCTCCTCTTCTGGAGAGTGGCCTCCAAGGGATTACTCTTCCCTGTCATCCCCCAGCCTTGCCTCCAGCTATGCTTCTGAAGAATCTGTGCAGTGTTGGGCATCTGAATTCAGAGCCTCAACATGTGTCCTGAGGACACCTTTCCTTGGGGCTCTCAAGGGCTTTACACTGCCCGACCTGGGCAGGGGCTTTGTGCCCCCTCAAGATGCTGGCTTCAGGGTGGGTATAAGATCCTTCTGGGATTCCCTGGAGCTTTGCTGAGGTCAGGCTGGCCCTTTAAAAAGAGGGTTTCCTACAAGTTCAGAAAGGACAAAAGGGAAATGAACACAGAGTAACCAGAACCCAGAGATGGGATCTGGGATCAGTGTTTCCCACGCTGGCCTGATGATAGAGTCCCCTGGGGTGCTGGGTGGCGTGTGCCTCGATTCCTGCCTCTCTTCTGGAAAGTCAAATTCAGATAATCTGGTCCGGGCCTGGGAATCTGCTTTTCACAAGCATTCCTGGAGATTCTGGTTTGCAGCAGGGTTGAGAACCTCTAAAGTAGGTGTGCTATGGGTGATTCTCTTGAAGCCCCTTCCCATCCCAGCTGCCTCCATGTTAACCCCAGTCTCTGACGGCCTGGACCTGGTCTGTGATCTTCCTATGCCCAAGGCCATTTATCCCCAAGTTTAAGAAATGCCAAGGGTTTTTGTTGTGTTGTTGTTAAAATGCGGATTCCTAGCCCCAATCCAGGGGAATCAGATTTAGTTGGTCCAGGGTGCAGCCCAGGAATCTGCATTTTTAGACCCTGAGGCTTTCTAATGCCACTGGTTTCTAAATGCCACCACCCTTTGAAAGAAATTAGTCTTGACACAGGAGAGAAACTCAGAGTGATGACAAGTCAGTCCCTTCTGCCTTCCTAAAGCTCACCCCCTCGGTGACCTGCACTTCTCCCAGGTGGCTGATACCAGGGGTGACCAGGCCTTTCAGGGGCCATCACATTTCCTCACCTGGCAGGCTTACCTTGTTGGGGATGATCATACCCGAATATAACACAGTCACCTGCATTCCTGTAAGAGGTACTTATGCACAGGGCAGAGCACACATTTCATTCCTGCCCTTCAGTGTGGACACCGGACCCTTTGGTTTGGGCAGTGGAGAGGACTTGTGCCGTTTAACTGTGTCTGGCAACCTTTGGCAATATGGGAGGGACATCTAGATTCAAGAGTGATTCAGAATTTCTAATTCCTTTAACGTTGGACTGTAGAAAGAATTGGAAAGAATGGTAGCCTTCCAGGGTGAACCCCTGCTCCCCTCCACATCCTCCCTACCTTAGCCCTGATTCCATCTCCTGTCTGGCTGGGAGCAGGGGATGGTTACTAGTAAACCAAACTAGTCTAGCAGAGCCAGTAGGTCTCAAACTTTGAGCCTTATCAGAATTACCTGGAGGGCTCGTTCAAACACAGATTGCCTGAGGAACCCCACTCCCATTGTCTACAGCAGGAGGTCTGGGTGGGGTCAGGATTTGCATTTCTAACAAGCTGCCGGGGATGCTGATCTGGAAGTGATTTCTCTAAACCTTTAAGCCTCACGAAGCTGCTCAGCCTCTATAGCCTGGGTTAGCCTGATCAGGACTGTTTCTCCACATTTTTCAGGGTCAGGAAAGTGCTGGTGTTTGAAGTGGGGTTTTTTTCTCCCAGTCCTCCTGGATTTCACAGTTTCCTGAGGATTCTGCCCTCCTCGTTCATTCCAGGTGGGCACAAGCTGAGCTTGACCTCGTGCATGCCCAGGCCCCTGGCCCTGTTAGGCTGAGGGGCAGGAAGGGGACTAAGTTCATCCTCCTCCCTGCACGCTTCTCCCCGACACCCGTCCGCATTTCAGGAATGTGTCTCCTTGTGGGCTCTCTTGACCCAGGAATGGAGTTTCCGAGTGGCTGGGTGTGTGGTATGAAGGTGAGGCGGGTATACTTGTTGGGTGAGAAGTTGCCGAGAGTCTCAGAGTCCTCCTGACCGTGAGTGTGGTAGTTGCAGTCACATTTGGTGACACCTCTGGGTTTGCCGACTGACTGTGGCCCTGTGCCCCTCAGGAGGTGGCACTGAGCTCAACCTTGTTGCATCCCTGAGGTGACCTGGCTGGGAGAGGCTGGGGCACGAAATTGCCAGTAACCTGAGCTGGGGAAATCATTGAGGATCAGTTCTGTAAGGTTATGAAATCAAAGGTTTAAGATGGAGGACCTGGAGTCCATACAGTCTGGGTTTGAATCGAACCCTGCCTCTTACTACCCGTGTGATGGTGGGAAGGGCAAACCAAACTCCCTTCCCCATTTTGCAGGAGAATTTGACCTTCACTTAACTTTGTATCTCATTCTTCAGGGAACCTGACAAAGGGAGTAAGTCAACGGCATCTAGGCAACACATTGCTTCTGATAAGAATGACCTATTGTGATATAAATGACTGCAAGTGAGCTGGGCGATCTTCTTACCCCTGTTGGGAAGCCATTCTTTGTGCTTCTCTTTCCACTGGCCTGTCCTTTACGGAGATCCTGGTAGCTATGCCTGTGGATGAGTCACAAGCAATAGTGGCTCCTGGGAAGGGTTAAGCCAGGGTGGGTGCCATACCACCTTTCTCTGTGCTGAGCTGTCACCTCGGGGGCAAAAGAGAATAGCTTCTGAATGGCTGTATGGACTGGGGTTCTGTGGACTGGCTCCAGTGAAGAGGAGCTCCCGAGGCTGCCCTGTCTATGAACTGTGTCCTCTCTTATATGCTGCTAAGTGGACCTAATGCCAGGTGTGCCAGTGGTAGTTGTGTGAGCCTCAAAATTAGTTAAAATTAAAAAGACTCCTGGTGGGCCTTCCAGCGTGACCTCTGTATTTGTTTTTAAAATCTGTGTGCATTTTTCTTACCTACAAAATGGGAATGAGAATATTAGCTACTTTCTAGGATTGTTATGAGGATTATAAGTTGTTTAGAAAAGTGCCTAGTATATAAGTGTATGCTACTGCCATCACCACCACCATCACCACCACCATCACCATCATCACCACTGTCACCATTACCACCAGCACCATCACCACCATCATCATCACCATCATTATGAAGGGAGGGCAGAAGGCCCTTCTCCTTTGGATCAGTTTCAGTCTCATCTTAGTTACTAAGTCACTGTATGGCTTTTGACAAATAACCTCATCTTCTAAGGACAGATTCTTACAGTATATGCTAGGTGCCCCATTTATTTCTTGGATGAATCAATAAATTAGGAGAGTCAACTAAATGCTCTTTAGGGTCCTTTATGGTTTTGAATATAAGATTTTGTGTGATGTTGAATCTGAGAAAAAAGTTGGAGGGATGTGGAAAGAGGTGAGAATCTACCTGCAGAGGGAGTGTTGTCAGGGGTCAGAGGTCTGGAGCATTCTGGTGAGGGGACAGGTCATCAGGAAGAGGTGGAAGGGGTCCAGTACTTCTGCTGGCCCCTTAGGTCAGGCCAGTGCTTAAGAGGAATGTAGATGGCTCTGACTTGGGAGTAATACTTTCTGGAGCCTGTGTTTCCAGGACAGGGATAAAGGGATGAGAGGGCAGTGGTGTGTGGCTAAGAAGAGGTTCAAATGGTTAGTTTTGGTTGTTTTGGAGTATTTCTTCTTGAAACACTACCTCCAGTGGCAACAAGGATGAGGAGTTCTTTTTTTTTTTTTTTAATTTTTCTAGATTATACTCCATTTAAAGTCATTAGAGAGTGCTTGGGTTTTTTTTTTTTTTTTTTTTTTTAAGATAGTAGTCATCTTCATCTTTTCTTTTTAAATTTTATTTATTTATTTTTGGCTGTGTTGGGTCTTTCGTTTCCGTGCGAGGGCTTTCTCTAGTTGTGGCAAGCGAGGGCCACTCTTCATCGTGGTGCACAGGCCTCTCACTATCGTGGCCTCTCTTGTTGCGGAGCACAGGCTCCAGACGCGCAGGCTCAGTAGTTGTAGCTCACGGGCCCAGTTGCTCCGCGGCATGTGGGATCTTCCCAGACCAGGGCTCGAACCCGTGTCCCCTGCATTGGCAGGTGGATTCTCAACCACTGCACCACCAGGGAAGCCCAAGGATGAGGATTTCTGGCCTCCCTCACCACTGTGGGGAGAAGCCCGCGATGGCTCCAACAGGAGAATGACCCTAATGCTGTGTTTCTCCCTCCCTCCTTCAGGTCTGAATGCTGGTGCTTTTTATGCCTTGTCCACTCTGCTGAATCGCATGGTGATCTTGCACTACCCGGTAAGGGTGTTCCCTAAGCTTGCTGGGCCCTGAGAGAAGGAGGTTTCTGGTCTGTCTGGGCAGGAGCTGGGGTGGCAGCGTGGTATGGTGTGTGCTTCTGAGATTTGGAGGGAGGCGGCCCTGGGTCTCAGCCCCAGCTCCGGTGGTCCTTAGCTGTGTAATAAGCTGGTTAGTGCCTTGAGCTCTCATTCTCTTTTCTGTAAAGGAAGCCTAATTACTTACTGAAAGATTGATTTTAGGATTAGAAAGTAAATAATAAGGTTTATATATGTAAAGCGCATAGCATGGTGCCTGGCAACACAGTAGGTAAACATATATACACATAGAATCACATATGAAACAAACTTAGCTGTGAAATATGGGCAAGATTTAATTTTAAAGTCTTATTTGCTCAGCAGAAAGCATGTTTTAAATGTTTCCAGAACCAGCGAGGGCTGGATACTGGGAATGGGACACTGAGTATCCTGGAGTCGGGATCCCGGGTCCAGCCCTCTTCTGAAAGGTTGAGGGTCTCACGCTTGTGGGAGGGGTGAGCCACCGTGGCTGAGCGTTCCAGGGTTGGAGGTTGACAGGTCTGAGTTCACATCCTGCCTCTGCTCTTACTAAAGGCCTCATGACCTTGGGCTAGTAGGTTAATTTCACTGTGCCTCAGTGTCTTCATCTGTAAAATGGAGAATATTGATTAACCTTCTGGTGGGGAATTAGGAGAATTAAATGAGATGATGCTATAAAATCCTGGCTTTGAATAAACGCTCAAAAATATATAATTATTATCTTCCTATCTCTTCAAAAGTGATAACTGAAAAAAACCTAAGTATGGAATGTTTGGATATACATAATTCAGTTTTTCCATCTGTGAAATGGGAATAATGATAAAGGTTTGCTATAAGGTTTACATTTAAAGAAATCCATCTAAAAGTGGTTTCTAAGGACAGAATTTGGTTCACCCCAGCATCCAGTATAATGCACACACATCCAGGGTTATATTATGTTGGGAGGAGCAATTATTCTAGGATTCTCTCTCCACTGGCAGCTTCTTACAGGCCATCTTGTCCTGATACTTTCTGAGAATCGGCTCTAATGAAGCCGGAGTTACTTGCCTTTGCCCCTTTGCCCTCTGCTGACTGTGCACTGTCAGATATCTTGTCCCATCACTGAGCAGTCACTGGGGCTGTGGTTTCCCCAGGGCGAAGAAGTGAATGCTGGAAGAATCGGCCTGACCATCGTCATTTCAGGAATGCTTGGGGCTATGATCTCAGGTATCTGGCTGGATAGGACCAAAACCTACAAGTAAGTGACTCTTCCTCTTGGACTGAATCGGGGACCCCTGTCTTGAAATGACATATTCATTAGCAACACGGCTCCAAAGATGTGGGTGTGGCAGCTGGGGGTCTGAGTGGTCAAGTGGGGAGTTCAAATGTATCTTCTCTGAGCCTCAGTTTCCCCATTTATAAAATGAGGGAAGCAATGCCTGCCCTGTGGGGATCGTAGGAAGGTTAGAGATAGGGGACATGAGGCCTGTCAGAGTTCCATCCCCCAAGTAGCTTGTGGAAGGAGCAGAGGAAGGAGAAAATAAATGTGGAAAAGCATCAACAGTTGGACAGTTCGTGGAAACTCCACAGAATGGGGACGAGGAGGTGGTTCCCCTGCCCTGTTCCCATAGCTCCCCCGTGGAGCCCATGGGGTTAACCAAGGTGCTCTGTGCTTCCAACAATTTACAGTGTGTTATTTTGCAATTGCTTCCACTTCATTGGTAAGTATTACGACATGCTTTAGTCCTGATTGCCCAGTGCATTTCTAATAGCCACGAAGATTTTAGTGGATGTCAGGCTAATCCAGGACGCTTACTAAAAATACAGATTCCTGGGCCCCACCCTCATGGATGCCAATTCAGTAGGGGAATCTGCATTTATAAAAATCAACCCGGATGCCTCAGTTCAGTAGCCAGCCTTGGGGAAAATGCTCTGGAAACAGAGGCCCAACTTGTGTCTTTCCTGTGCTCCGCATGCACTGGGCACTCAATTAATGCTGGCCAGTAGGGCAGCTGCCAGGCCAGAGTTGTCCTGCTCTGGGGCAGATCAACATTCTGGGCTGCTTTGTCAAGGCCTCCAAAGTTCCCAGTGTCTGGAGGCAACAGACAGTGGCAGACCTGTTCTCTGCCACACAGATCTGCTTGTGAGGCTCTGGTCAGACCAGGGCTCTCTCTGTCTGCTTTTGTCAAAGGCCAACCCTGGGGATGTGGCTGCCTGGCTTGACACGACGAGGAGCCCAGCTGGGCTTAATTACTGCTGGTGGAGCTGGGCTGCCGCCTCGTCTTTGCCATATGTCAGTTGTTTGCTTTGGGCAGTGAGGACTGGCCACTCCCGAACCAGGGCACAGCAGCGTCCCCTTTTCTGGGCTTGCTGTGTGGCAAGAGAAGGGAGGGATTGGAATGTTGCCTGGGCGGGGATGTGGGCAGCCAGATGATTCAGGTGAACTAGAAAATATGGTGAAAATACAGGGAAAGGTCTGGGGAGGACACTGCAGAATCCTGCTGCCACCAGCTCCTAGTGTCACTTGATGTCTGCATCCTGCAGTCAGCATGGGACAGTCTTCTCCCTGCTCTACTACTTAGGCAGAGAAAGGGTGAGAGAGCTCTGTCATCTGGTCATTTTGGTGCCAGTTCCCTTTTCCCTGAGCCTCCCAGATTTGTCCTGTTTGGTTTGGAGGCTGGAAATTGGATGGTCAGGTCCCTTTATCTCTGGCTGAGACTACAGTTTTGTAGACAGGCTAGTGGTTTAAGAAGAAGCTATATGGAAACAAATATGGGAAAGATGAGCTTGTGGGGTCAGTGAGGGAGATGGGTGTCCTTGGAGTTGGGTTCTGCAGAGGGGGAGGGACTGGATGTGGGGAGCAGGGGGAGGAGGGATGAAGCTCCTCTGCCCTCAGCAGCTGCT
Organism: Balaenoptera musculus; assembly: GCF_009873245.2. Taxonomy (NCBI): domain Eukaryota; kingdom Metazoa; phylum Chordata; class Mammalia; order Artiodactyla; family Balaenopteridae; genus Balaenoptera; species Balaenoptera musculus. The sequence continues at coordinate 148,961,511 of NC_045786.1, forward strand.
TTGAGGACCCAGGAGGGAAGGGCATCCTTCAGAGGCTGTTGGTCTTTTCCAAAGATGCAGCCCCATCCTGTGTTAGTATTCCTGTGTGTGGGAGTAGAGGGAGCACAGGTTTCAAATCCAACCTCTGGGTTCGAATCTTAGCTGTGCACTTCCTGGGCAGGTGACTTTGGACAAGTAACTTGACTGGTCTGAGCTCAGTTTCCTCATCTGTCATATTAGGAAGAGTCATACATCTCTTTTTTTCCTACCAGTTTTATTGAGATATAATTGACATACAGCATTGTATAAGTTTGAGGTATACAGCATGATGATTTGATTTACATACATCATGAAATGATTGTCGCGATAAGTTTAGTGAACATCCATCATCATATATAGATACAAAATTAAAGAAATAGAAAAAAATTTCATGATGAGGACCCTTAGGATTTACTCTCAACAACTTGTGTGTATAACATACAGCAGTGTTCATTATATTTATCGTATTGTACATTACATCCCTAGTACTTACTTACAACTGGAAGTTTGTACATTTTGACTGCTTTCTTCCAATTCTCCCTCCCCCTACCCCATCCCCACCTCTGGTAACCACAAATCTGGTCTCTTTTTCTATGAGTTTGCATGCTTGTTTGTGTTTGAAGTATTATTGACCTACTACACTATGTTAGTTCCTATACACAACATAGTGATTTGATGTTTCTATACATTTCAAAATGATCCCCAAGATAAATCTAATTTGGATCTGTCACCATACAAAGAGATTACATAGTTATTGACTGTATTCCCCACACCATACATTTCATTCCTTTGACTCATTTATTTTCTAACTGAAAGTTTGTACCTCTTAATCTCTCTCACCTGTTTCTTTCCTCTCCCCCATTCCTTCCCCTCTGACAACCATCTGTTTGTTCTCTGTTTCTGTTTTGTTTGTTCATTTGTTTTGCTTTTTAGATTCCACATATAAATGATATTATATAGTATTTGTCTTTCTCTGTCTAAATTGTTTCACTTAGCGTAATATCATCTAGGTCCATACATGTCGTTGCAAATGGCAAGATTTCATTCTTTTTTATGGCTGAAATATATGTATATGTACCACATCTTCTTTATCCATTTGTCTGTTGATGGGCACTTAGGTTGCTTCCATATCTTGGCTATTGTACATAATGCTACAGTGAATATAGGGGTAGTACATATATCTTTTTGAATTAGTGTTTTCATTTTCTTGGGATAAATGCTCAGGGGTGAAATTGCTGGATCATCTGGGTGTTCTATTTTAAAATTTTTCTGAGGAATCGCCGTACTGTTTTCCATAGTGGCTGCACCAATTTATATTCCCACCAGCAGTTCACGAGGGTTCCCTTTTTCATGTACTTGTTGGCCATCTGTATGTCTTCTTTGGGAAAATGTCAATTCAGATCCTCTGCCCCCTTTTTAATTGGGTTGTTTGTTTTTTGATGTTGAGTTGTATTAGTTCTTTGTATATCTTGGATATTAACCCCTTATCAGATATGTCTTCTCCCATTCAATAGCTGGCCTTTTAATTTTGTTGATAGTTTCCTTTGCTGTGCAAAAGCTTTTTAGTTTGAAGTAGTCCCATTTGTTTGTTTTTTGCTTCTCTTTCCCTTGCCTGAGGAGATATATCAAAAAAAATTACTAAGACTGATGTCAAACACTATACTGCCTATATTTTCTTCTAGAATTTTTGTGGTTTCAGGTCTTAAATTTAAGTCTAATCCATTTTGACTTTATTTTTCTGCATGGTGTGAGAGAGTAGTTGAGTTTGATTCTTTTGTGTATAGCCGTCCAGTTTTCCCAACACCATTTATTGAAGAGTCTGTCTTTTCCTCATTGTATGTTCTTGCCTCCTTTGTCATAGGTTAATTGCTCACATAAATGTGCGTTCATTTTTGAATCGCTATTCAGTTCCATTGATCTGTGTGTCTGTTTTTTGCCAGTACCATACCGTTTTGATTACTATAGCTTTGTAGTATAGTTTGAAATCTGGGCAAACTGATACTTCTAGTTTTGTTCTACTTCCTCAAGATTGTTTTGGCTATTTGGGGTCTTTTGTATTTACATACAAATTTTAGAATTATTTGTTCTAATTCTGTGAAAAATTTCATTAGTGTTTTGATAGGAATTGCATTGAATCTGCTGATTGCCTTGGATTAGGTTGTTTATTTGAGATTTTTTTTTTGTTTCCTGAGACAGGCTTGTGTCACTATAAACTTGCTTCTTAGAACTGCTTTTCCTGTGTCCCATATATTTTATTATTTATTTAATTAATTAATTTATTTTTTTGACTTGAAATATTCTTTATTTTGTAAACATCTGTGTTTAAAATAGATGAACCCTGCTCACAATTCATATCCTGGACCCAAGACACAGCACACAAAGTTCACAGGGAGATGGTGGGGCTCAGGAGCAGGTGGAGTGCCTGGGGCTGTGCCGAGTCTCAAGACAACAGGTGCAAAGGTGGTGAGGAGTCAACAGGCAGGCACACCTGCTCAACAGTCTAAGGCCAGGTCCCAGGCTACCTCCGGGACTGGAGAAGTTTAGGGGTGAGAGGCTGACTCTGGTACCTCATGAGCATAGCTGCACCCTAAAATCCCAACCCCTCTCCTGCCCCATACCTCTCCCCAGCTGTGGCCCTTATGGATGGGGCTTCTCAGGCCATAGAATCCTAACCCCAAGTTTTCCCTTCCAGAACCCCTAGGGTACAGTAAAAATATAGTCCCTCTTCCCTGAGGGGGCTAGGAGAGAAAGGCAATGGTGCTCGGCCAGATCTTCAGGGAAAGCAGTGACACTGACCACAGGTTGGAGCCAATGGCCAGTATAACTTCCCCTCCCTCGAGTCCCTGGCTGAGGGCACACTGAGATTTGGCACTGCTGACCTCCCCACCCCAGAGTGATGCTGCAATTTCTAACACCTGAGGAGTTAGTCCTCAAGGAAACATCCTCAGCTGTGGTCATGACTTCGTCCTAAAGAGTCAGCTCTTTACATTTCTCATTAGCCGACAATTTATAACTGTTCCTGCCTTCCTTTTCCTTCCACTACGATAACTCATCCCCCATTCCTTCATCCTGAGCTACCCTCTCCTGCTCTCTCCTGATTTGATAAGAGTCAGAAGGAAAGGTTTGGTGATTTCATCCCCCAACCTTTTTTTCAGAAGAGTAAGGAAGTGGGGCTCTTAATTCTTCACATGTGTGTGTCCTGGATTTTAGTCTTTAATTAGTGAATGTTCGATGCCCAGTTTTGTTTTCACTCCAGTGCCAGCCATGCAATGCAGCTTAAGACTGATCCTCCTCCCTAGGCTTCTCCCATCTTGGGAAGGTGGGGAGGAACGCTACTAGGGCTGGTAACTGACTTGTTCCCTCCTTAAAGGGTCTCCTGCAAACTACTCTTGGACCATATGGGGTTAAAGAAACTGCTTCCTGAAACAAAGGGCCCTGGAGGAGGGAGTCCGCTTCCCTCCACCTGTAGCCACAGTGCAGTTGGCAAACCCTCAAGCCTCTGAGTCAGGAGCTAGAGGAACAAGATGAGCACTTGGTCTTGAAGGCTGAAGGGAATAGCACCAAGCATTCCTACCCAGGGCTTGCCTGCTTTTTGCCCATGAGCTCCCTGCCCTTCTCCCACAAACTTTGGGTCTCGGGAAAGCTTTGAGAGCTGAAGGCTGGGCTCGGTGAAAGACCACCAGCATGGTTCTGTCACCTCTCACCTGCCAGGGTGGTGGGGAGATGCCCATCTTACATAAGAAATGGAAGATTGCTTTGGCTATTCGGGGTCTTTTGTGTTTCCATACAAATTGTGAAATTTTTTGTTCTAGTTCTGTGAAAAATGCCAGTGGTAATTTGGTAGGGATTGCATTGAATCTGTAGATTGCTTTGGGTAGTATAGTCATTTTCACAGTGTTGATTCTTCCAATCCAAGAACGTGGTATATCTCTCCATCTGTTTGTATCATCTTTAATTTCTTTCATCAGTGTCTTACAGTTTTCTGCATACAGGTCTTTTGTCTCCTTAGGTAGGTTTATTCCTAGGTATTTTATTCTTTTTGTTGCAATGGTAAGTGGGAGTGTTTCCTTAATTTCTCTTTCAGATTTTTCATCATTAGTGTATAGGAATGCAAGAGACTTCTGTGCATTAATTTTGTATCCTGCTACTTTACCAAATTCATTGATTAGCTCTAGTAGAACTACCGTATGACACAGCAATCCCACTACTGGGCATATACCCTGAGAAAACCATAATTCAAAAAGAGTCATGTACCACTATGTTCATTGCAGCTCTATTTACAATAGCCAGGACATGGAAGCAACCTAAGTGTCCATTGACAGATGAATGGATAAAGAAGATGTGGCACATATATACAACGGAATATTACTCAGCCATAAAAAGAAACAAAACTGAGTTGTTTGTAGTGAGGTGGATGGACCTAGAGTCTGTCATACAGAGTGAAGTAAGTCAGAAAGAAAAAAACAAATACCGTATGCTAACACATATATATGGAATCTAAAAAAAAAAAAAAAAAAAGGTCATGAAGAACCTAGAGGCAGGACGGGAATAAAGACATAAAGACACAGACCTACTAGAGAATGGACTTGAGGACACGGGGAAGGGGAAGGGGAAGCTGGGACAAAGTGAGAGAATGGCATGGACATATATACACTACCAAATGTAAAACCGATAGCTAGTGGGAAGCAGCTGCATAGCACAGGGAGATCAGCTCAGTGCTTTGTGACAACCTAGAGGTGTAGGAAGGAGGGAGACACAAGAGGGAAGAGATATGAGGATATATGTATATGTATAGCTGATTCACTTTGTTATAAAGCAGAAACTAACACACCATTGTAAAGCAATTATACTCCAATAAAGATGTTAAAAAAAAAAAAAAGAAAATGAAATGGAAGATGGGGCCCAGGAATTCCTGCTGCTGCTGAATTCCCCTCTGCTTTGCAAACTGCTGTCCCGGCTCTTAACCTGATATATAGGAGCTGGCTCTTCATTTCCAAACACTCCCCTTCCTGGAGTGTGTGGTTGGCCCCAGGGCTCTCCTTGCCCTGCAGTGCCCTCAGGCCTTGGTCCACATCTTTAAATTCGGGGGCAGGGAGAAATAGTGTACACGCTGCAGGGCAGGTAGAGAATGAAGGTTACTTCTTATCCCTGCCACCCCTCATTATTTTTTTTTCTTCTCTGAAGCTCAGTTCCCTCAAGAGGCAGGAGGGCAGGCAGCCAAGTGCAGTGGAAGCTGGGGATGGGGGTGGGGAGAGGTGTAGGACAGCCCCAGGCGTGGGGACCACCAGTTTGGGCTTTCCTTCCTCTCTTGCCGTTCCTCTTTCCTCGGTCACTGGGGAGGCAGGCCCATGGCACAAGAGGGGGCGGTGGGGAGGAGAGGACGGGAAGAATTTCCCACAAAGCGGGGTGGGGCTTCTCCCGGAGCAGAGCAGGGAACGTGCCCCTGAGCCTGAGTCCATTCCCTCGTCCCGGCAAAGAGGGAGGCATTGAAAGGTGCTGTACCAGCAGCCACACGGGACACGTGGAGGGGGGGAGGGCTTTGATAGGAACACAGCTGAGGGGAAGGGACAGAAAGAGAGGTGTGAAGAAGCGAGGAGAAGCGGAGAGGAGACCAGATGCACTGAGAGAGAAGGAACCTACAGTGGCTTTGACTCCGGACTGGGCCATCTTCTGGGACCTCGGGGTAGTGAGGCGGTGCTCGTAGCACATCAGGGGCTCGAGGCAGGCCTGTGGCTGGGGAAACAGGCTGGAGGGGGCCATCCCGGGGGGGAGGGCGGGGGAAGGGGGGCGAGGCTGCTCCTCGGAGCCAGGCAGGGGGAGGAGCAGCGGCCGAGATTCCACAGGGTCACCCGAAGGAGAAGAGAAGCAGGGCAAAGCCCAGGCTCCCTGTGTGCCCGCAGCCCTCCTGCGGGGAGAGGGGACTGTGCGGGGCGGGGGGTGCTCCACGCAAGATACTCAGCACCAGCAGGTTTTCGAAGAGTTCTCCGGGCCCTCGGGTTTGCCCTCATCCTCCTCCAGCTCCGCCAAGGCCAACTCATCGTTGGCGCGTGTCCGCAGACCTTCCAGCTCCTTCCTGTGGGCCTGCAGCACCAGCTCCGTCAGGCGCGTGAAGGACTCTTTAATGTTGAGGCTGGTGCAGGCACTTGCTTCATAGAAGTCCATGCCATACTCTTCAGCCAGGTGCTGCCCTTGCTCTCTTCCCACCTGCCGTTTCTGCTCTTCATCAGCCTTATTCCCTGTAAGGATCTTCTGGACACCTTCTGGTGCATTCTCATCCACATCACTGACCCACTTCATGATGTGCTGGTAAGAGCGCTCACTGCTAATGTCGCAGACTAAAAATATTCCCTGGGCCCGTCGATAGTACTGCTTTGTGATGGTCTGCTATCTCTCCTGCCCCACTGTGTCCCAAATCTGTATCCGCACTTTGATGCCACCTACCTCTATGGTCTTCATCTTAAAGTCAACACCGATGGTGGAGATGTGCGAGAAGTGGAACTCGTTGTCGGTGAAGCCGCACGGCAGGCAGGTCTTGCCTACCCCAGAGTCCCCAAGTCCCCGATCAGCAGCAGCTGGAACAGCGCATCGTACTGCTTCGCCGTGGCTGGGCCGGAGGGGCCGGGGGCTGTGGGCCGGCGGGCGGGAGGGCGGGCGGCGGGCTCGTCCTGGCTCGGCCGGGGCCATCGCGGCGCGCGCCCCACCCTCCTCCTCGAGAATGGCGCCGGCGGCGAGAAGGAAGCGGGGCCGGCTCGCACCGCCTCGCCGCCGCTCGCTCGGTGCCAGGAATATATTTTATATTGTGTTTTTTGTTAGTTTATCTCCAGGTGTTTTTAAAATTTCTTCTTTGATTTCTTCGGTGACCTGATGGTTGTTTAGTAGATAACTGTTTAGCCTCCGCGTGTTTGTGTTTTTGGCACTTTTTGTAGTTGACTTCTGATCTCATAGTTTTGTGATTAGAAGAGATGCTTGATATGATTTCAGTTTTCTTAAATTAGTTGTACTTTTCTTGCATGGCTTTTGCAAGGGTTGAATGAAATAATAAATGCATGTAAAGCACTTAGCAGAATCCCTGGCATCCAGTAAATGCAGTGTTAGTTTCACATAACCACAGTACACACCTGCTGGCAACCCCTCTGTGTTTCTGGCTTCAGCAGAGATGAGTGAAGGCTTTGAGCTTTCATAGTCTGAGTTCCCACGTTCGTGGCCAGAGCGCAGAAAGATGTGCAGAGTCCCTGCCCTCAGTCAGTAGGACAGAGAGGGATGCAGGTCCCAGTGCAGGAGTCAGGGCCACAGCAGAGTCCTGAGTGGGCAACATGGGGGGAGAGGTGTGGGGAAGGGCACAAGCAGGGTGAGCCAGAAACAGAAACCAGCAGGTTGCTGAGGGTCCTTCTGAGGGACCAACAAGGGGAAATGCAACTGGGAGTGGGCGGAGCTTTCTCCCCTCGGCTTTGGAGTCAAGGACTTAGTTCAGGGCTGGAGAATGTTCTCTCTTAGTTGCCACTGTCAGGAGCAGAGTAGTTCAGATTCATCAGGAAAAACGGTGCTGGACGTGTGCAGGTGGCAACAGGAAGAACTCAAGGATGACAGAGACTCTCACAGCCAGGGCTCTGCCCAGCATTGTCCTGGGGTCTGGGGGCAAAGCAGACAAGCAGAATGGGCTTCTGGGGTCGTCTGCATGCCACTGCCGCCTGACCACAGCTGTTGTGTGTCCCATTTGTTTTTTCAGTGGGGGAGGAGGAGAGGAAAGGGTTATGCCTTCTTGCTTGTGGGTAGGACGTGACAAGTCCAGGTACAGCGTGATCTTGTTGAGAGGGTTTTGCAGGAGAACACACGTGCCGCAAGATGACTTCATACTGTCCTGGTCTTACCCTTTGTAGCTCTGAACACAGTGTGATCATTGGTCCAATGTCCATCAACCTCATGGACAGAAAATTCTATGAGAGCAAATAGCTCAAAGAAGTGGGCTTGGCATGCAGTAGGTGCCCAGTAGATAGAAGGTGGGACGGAGGGAGAGAGAGAGGAAGGAAGGAGGGAGGGAAGGAAGGAAGGAATGGAAGGAAGGGAGGGAGAGAGGGAGGGAAAGATCCTGTTAAAGTCCGCAGTATATGACTCAACTTCGTTGCCTCTGCTTGTAGGGAGACAACTTTGGTGGTCTACATCATGGCTCTGGTGGGCATGGTGGTTTACACGTTGACCTTGAACCTGGGACACCTGTGGGTAGTGTTCATCACGGCTGGTGCAATGGGGTAAGTTTCACCTCTAACCTGCTTAACTGGAAAGCTCCACCCATGGTTCCTGAGCTGCCAACATCCTAGGAAGCAATAGGTATCCCTCTGCTGCCTTCTCACTGACGTCCTGAAATGTGGAAATGGTGGCCAGAGGTCAGGTTCACTTGTAACACTTCGAAAGGCCACCTGGGGCTTCCAGGCCCATCCATGCTGTTGGGATGGACTGTGTCCTTCACAGATCTCTGGGAGGCTAGGAAATGTATGGAGTCTTTATTAGTTCTGCCTGGGACAACATGGCCTCAGAGAAAGTACACAGGGCTGGGAATCAGAAAGTGTGGGTCCTGATTTCAGTTTTGCTGTTGACTATCTATTAGACCACAGGCACCTCCCTTAATCACTCTGAGACTCAGTTTCTTCATCTATAATTTAAGATGAGTGGCCTGCCTTGTGGAGTTGTTGGAAAGAATGACAGAGATAGCAGATGTGAAAGCAGCAGGAAGTGTGGTGCAGGTGTAAGAGATCAGAGCTGGAATTTTCTAGACTTGTATGAGAAAGTGTAGGAAATGGTACCTCTTCCACAAGGGTCTCTACTCAGCTTCACCTCCCACTTATTTTCCTGTGGGCGGTACATGTGTGTGTGTGTGTGTGTGTGTTTGTGTGTGTGTAATGGCTGCGTAGGGGATGGCCTGATTTTCAAGGGCCTGGCATGTCTTGATGGAAAGAAAGAGAATAGGAAAAGGAGTTGTAGGGCAGGAGATAGGCTCCCTTTTCTCCTTGTTCCGGAAGTTCTCCATCACCTTGTTTCTGTGATCTGGGCTTCAGCTTCTTTATGACTGGCTACCTCCCGCTGGGATTTGAGTTTGCTGTGGAGCTGACATACCCAGAATCAGAAGGCATATCGTCTGGCCTCCTCAACATGTCTGCCCAGGTAGGCCTCTCATTTCGTGGTGGCCCTAGAGCCGTGGCTCTTTGTTCCCTGCTGGGCTTGTCCGGTGCAGACACTACATTATGGCAGCTCAGCTCCCCCGTGGGCTGGTTGGCTGGGCCCTTGTTTCCAGTCTTCTCTGTGCCTTTGCAGGTATTCGGGATCATCTTCACCATCTCCCAGGGCCAGATTATCGACAACTATGGAACCAGGCCTGGGAACATCTTCCTGTGTGTGTTCCTCACCCTTGGAGCCGTCCTCACTGGTGAGTCAGGGCCTCAGGACAACATGATGCTCTGACTGCTCATGGGTTTAGGCTGTTGGCAGTTTGGCACCCAGTGCCTTGATTGATCATACAATTGGGGGTTCATGTGCAGTGGGGCAGACGAGAGGGCTTGTTAGGAAGTCTCTGGGGAGGCATTAGCATATTTCAGTGGAATGAGCTTGGGTTTTGGCCCCAAAAGACCCTTGTTTGAATCCTATACTGTGACACCGACCTCCATAGCTGTTTGACCTTGGGCAAGTGGACCCACTTCTGGGAGCCCCGCTTTCCTAATCCGTAGACTGGGGATTGTTGTGAGGATCGGAGCAATGTGTGCAAACTCCCTGCAGATATCAGGGATCTATAAATGAAGGGCAGTGTCATCACTGCCTTCTGCCTGTCAGGGACAGCAGTGGTCCCCAGGCTTATCAAGTTGGCTGACTGAACCTCCAGATCCCTGGAATATCTGAAGGAGGTGGGATACCTGTGGCCCTTAGGAGAGTGAGGGCTCCCTCTCGTGGATGAACGTGACCATTGCTCTGCTTGATAACTGTCTCTTTTGCCCTTCCTTCTGCAATCCTGGACCTCAGCGTTCATTCGGGCAGATCTCCGGAGGCAGAAAGCAAACAAAGAAACTCCTGAGAATGTGAGTACGTTGGGAGCTGCTGGGCTGAGATCTGGGTCCCGGCTTTGCTGAGACTGCGGCAGCAGGGGTGGGGAGGCTCCCAGAGTGACGGGTGGCTATGACAGCAACTCAGCATCACGCACGTGGAGACAGAGAGTTTCCTTGGGAGCTGCCTCAGCCCTGCTTTTCTGCTGCCCTGTCTGGGCTCTGCTCCCGCTTCCTTCCCTTCTCCTGGCCTCCCTGCTCTGGTCCCCGGAGCTCCTCACTGTGTCACAGGCTGCTGAGCAGCACCCACCCCTGGATCCTGAGACATGTCCTCAGGCCCTGGGTCCTCTCCTTTCAGCCTGGGGTTGGTGACTGGAGAGGAAAGGTGGCCACCTGGGGCCCCCATTCTGTCATGGCGGTGGTGGCCTCGAGACAGTGGCCCTCTTGGCACGTGACAGCCCCCCAGGCAGTGCCATGGGATAGAGGGATCGGGGCCAATGGGTTGCCATCCGGGCTCTAAAAGGACAAGTCAGGAAGCAGGAGCTGATGGTGATGGAAGGGGAGAGGACCAGGAGTTTGATCTAGAACAGAAAAGTGTTTCCCATAGCTCTTAATTGGCTGGGAAGTATTTTAACCAAAGTGTTAGGTGTCAAATCTGAGCCAGGATGAAAGGAATTTCAGCTCTAAGAGCGTAGTAGGATTTTCTTCAAAAACAGAACAAAACACCCAAAACTTATTACAGAGGTAATACATATTCTGTAAAAAAATACAGAAAGGTGTACAAAATTTAAAAGTCATCCTGTAATAGCATCAGCTAGAGATGGGATGCTGTTTTTTTGCATTTTCTTATGCATATCTGTGTCCACATATGATATATACATATAGATATATGTATGTATTTTTTCAACAAAAGTGGAATCTTGTTCTATGTGCCTTTTTACTTGTTGCGAGTGCTTTATCAGGTCATTAGTCTCTTACAACATACTTTTAATGACTGCACAGTGTTCTAATGACCGCACATGGATAAACATGATTTGTTTAACAGTTTTCCTGTCCGGGAACATTAAGGTTGTTTCTGATTGTTGTTATAAATGATACTGGGATTAATGTCCTGGAGCTGAATCTTTGGACATGTTCTTAAGCACAGTATTTCCCCGAGAAATGGATCAGTGGTCATGCCCATTTTTAAGCTTTGATGTGTATTGCCAGACTGTCCTCTAGAAAGGTACTGTCAACGCTACCAATGCTCACTGCTCTCGCAGTGTATGAGGCCAACACTGAGTGTTTATCATTTTTTAAATTCTCTGCCAATTTTCTAAGGCAAAAATGTTATCTGAAAGAGGTACATGTAGCGCTTTAAGAATATGTGTTGGCAGATGGATGCTAATCTTTAGTTCCTTACTGTTTGTCCTCTGATCTCACACTCTGGGGTTGGCAGGTAGCAGCAGGGAACAGGTGGAGGGAGGTGGCTGGGACTGGACATTCAGCGGGGACACAGGGAAAGCCTGAGACAGGAGTGTTATTCTCAGCAGCCTGTGAGAACTGTGGCATCACCACTGTGGAGATGGGTTTGCCCCTGTGCCATGGATGAGGAAACATGTGATTCGGGACACTTTGGCGAATATATCCTGAGCCTGGGGAAATGGTGACCGTGATAACAGGATAGGTTTCTCGTGAAAAGGTTTCAATTTGGAATGTGACGCCTTGTGTCAAGTGATATGTGATTTTGCTATGTTTACTTTATAATCTGTATTTCCCTGGGCAGATAAAGGCAAACAGAAGAAAGTAAAGGTCACCTATAGTCCTAGCGCCCAGAGATAACCTAGTAACATTTCGTCATTTCCCAGTGTATTTTCTATGAATATGCTTGTACACATTGGGTTTTCTACCCTGATTGTTTCCTTACTAGAGCTTGACAACCTTTCTACACCATTGCACCCCCAAAACCCCACATCTACCTATACACATTTCCATTTCCTCTTGTTTGCTATTTAGGTTGTTCCCGTATTTCACAGCCAGATCCTTGTCCACGAGGACCAGGTTTGTTAATCCAGGATGGAGTTGTTGGCTCGTCTGAATGGACTATGGGAAATAGCACCGAGTAGGACCAGGAGGCCAGTCCGGTGCCAGTCTGGTGCTGTCAGTGTCCTGGATACTCACTGTGTGTCTCTGCACCTCCCTTGCATCTGGGGGAGCCTGGTGTGATGGGGGGTCAGAGTCATGCTGGGCTAATGCCCAGGGAAGCCAGCGCTGTCAGAGGGCATCCCTGCAAGGGCTGTCATTTGACACTCCGAGGTGGTGGGTGTAAGTGGGACCTGCGAACTGTCACAGGGATTCACTCTCAGCTCCAGGTGAACGCAGGGCAGGCAGCGCATCTGGCCAGAGCTGCTCTTTCTTTTTTTTGTTTTAACATCTTTATTGGAGTATAATTGCTTTACAATGGTGTGCTAGTTTCTGCTTTATAACAAAGTGAATCAGCTATACATATACATAATCCCCATATCTCCTCCCTCTTGCGTCTCCCTCCCACCCTCCCTATCCCACCCCTCCAGGTGGTCACAAAGCACCGAGCTGATCTCCCTGTGCTATGGGACTGCTTCCCACTAGCTATCTGTTTTACATTTGGTAGTGTATATATGTCCATGCCGCTCTCTCACTTTGTCCCAGTTTACCCTTTCCCTCCCCGTGTTCTCAAGTCCATTCTCTACATCTGCGTCTTTATTCCTGTCCTGCCCCTAGGTTCTTTTTTTTTTTTTAGGTTCCACATATATGTGTTAGCATATGGTATTTGCTTTTCTCTTTCAGAGCTGCTCTTTCTAATCAGTGAAGTGTGTCATTTTGGTAGAAGGAGCCAGAACTTCTGGCTGGGGGGTCATGACTGACCTTCACGGCAACAGTCTGCATTTGGGTTTCCATTCTTCTTCCAGTTAGTAGTTCTTGGCCACAGAGGCACTAAGCCCTGTTTGATTGTGATTTCAAGGTGATGGCTCTGGAAGAGGCGGGAGCATGTGCATGAGTGTGTCAGAGAGAGGAGACAGCCTGAGTGGCTGAAGTCGGCTGCTGGCTGCCTGAGTGAGGGCTTCTCAGGGCTGAGGCCGAGCTGGTGCCAAAAAGTTAGCAAGATGGAGAACAGGAAGCTGGATCTGCCACTGTTATCTCTGCCACATGCTGCCCTGAGAGTGTCCTTGGAGAGGGAGTGCCATATGTCCAGCTGAGGTGCCGTGGACGTGCTCCTCCAGCCTCGATGGTGGGGGCTGTGTGGGGCGGGGCCTGTGCACGAGGCCTTGTTGGGAACTGGATGAGCCCCTGATGGAAGAAGCCAAGTGTTCCTAAAACGGCAGACAAATGCCCAAGTTGGCCGCTGGCACCTAGGGGCCTCACAGAATAATTTCCATGTATAAATCCCACCCAGCTAACAAGTGTGACCCAGAAGGTCTTCTAATCCTGTGCCATTCGCCCCCAAGAAAACTGAAGACAAACTGACCCAAAGTCTCTTTTTCTATGCGGAAATTATATATACATTATTTTCAGCCCCGGAGTTGACATATGCCATTAAGCATCCTGCCTTTATAACAGTTCTCTGCTGCATCTGTTCCACGCACACGGTAACAGTATTCCTCATCCTGGGGCTGCCCCTGACCGGGGGTGGTCAGCAGTCCTGAGGGAGGTGCAGACCTGGCCCGTTGCACAGCCTCCTGGGGGTCCATCCAGCTGGGCTGAGGCTGTCAGAAGGGGGAGGAGGGTGAGCGGAACTCAGTGGCACTCGCAGTGAGGTGGCCCGTGGTGGCTGTGGTGTCACAGAAAGCTGCCTTTTTGTTCTTCCTTTGATCCTGTCGTGATGGTGTGTGTGTCTGGGGAGCACACTTGTGGCCGGGCCGGAGCTTCTGTTCCTGTTCCCTTTGTCGCTGTCAGGGGTGCCGAGTGCCTGGGACTCTGGTTTTCCCCGCGGATTACAGACTCACTGGCAGGCAGATGCTCCGGTCGGGATGGAGTCCCTGCCTCTTCACCCCAAGGGCTGCCCACTTGTTTGCCTTGTAGAAACCCGCGGAGGAGGAGGAGGAGGAGGAGGAGGAGGAGGAGAGCAAAACCAGCAAAGCCCCCACTAGTGTACTGGAGGAGCACCTCTGAGAGAGAAAGGTGGTGGGACTCAGGGAACACGGACCACGCCCACCTCTTCAGCCAGCACAGCTCTCCCTGCCAGCACCACGGGCTTCCCCGGAGCAGCTTTTGGAGGGAACCAGGGGGCATAGCTGGGGCTTGGACAGCAGTGCCTCCGCCTGGAACCCACCGCAGAGCTGGTGTCATCTGCCTGGGGGAGACTGCAGTTTTCACCACATGCCGATCGGCTCCCCGCCCCTCCCCACGTAGGTCTGGCAGCTGGTGGGTGGGGGCAGAGGGAATCCTGGAGTCAGTCCTGGCCTGCTGCCTTGCCTTCCCTCCACCCCATCCCGCAGGAGAGAGCCTGCCAATTATCACGGAAAGCAAGCTTACTCTGGAGGTTAACTTTTTCTAGTGTCTTCAGACCCTTAGGAGCCCAATTCTAAGGGGCGGCAGCTGCTCTGGACGAGGGTCATTCTTGGGCCACCAGACTGACCGCTAACGTTCGGAGGGAGAGAAAACACCATCAGGACAAACCCCTCAGGACTCTGGGACCAGGTTCTCCCGGCTCATGTTGGCGTCTGTCTCCAAACCCTCTTTCCCAAGAGCTGATAAAACCAAACATCAGTAAACTTGACAAAAACTTTGCTGTGGCTGTTAAGGGGAAGCCGATTTCAGAGAGTTGACCTTCTCAGGATGTGAGGGTGCTTACGAATTTGGGGACTCTGGTCCCCAAATGATTTAGGAATGGAAAGGTTCTTTTCTAAAAAAGATGTCCTGGCCTAGGGCCTTGTGTGTGTGTCACTGTCACCTCTGCTGCTGTCATCTGGACGCTGCCCACGTGTTCTCCAGAGGGAGGGCAAGCCCAGCCAACTAACTGCCTGTACCCTTTAGTGAAAACCAACCTGGATACCTTCCCCCCCTGCGAACTCCAGAACGCTTCTGAGAGATGAAAGGGGCAGCAGGTGGCCACTGAACGGGACTCGGGTCTGCTGGGTTAGAGAAGTGCATTCCATCTCTGATGGGGACAGTATTTGCATCCCCACCTCTCCCCTCACCCCCTTCTTTAATAGCAATAATTTTTTCTCAGATGTTCTGAATTTAAAGAGATTCCCTTTCAATCAGCCCTAGCTGACCTCTCCTGCTTTGCCTGCTGTCTGGCTCTACCCATGGGCTTGGGTAGTATTTCCAAAAATAAGATGTTTTGGTCATTTCTCCTGTGCGTTGAGTTCCGGGATCATGACCCCTATGCTGCCCCGGCCTCAGCATATTGGAGCAGCCTGTGTGGCAGCGGTGCTGGGGTACTTGAGCCACTGCCCAAGGGGAGCCAAGTGTGTGTGTCTGTGTGTGTGTGTGTGTCTCTGTGTGTGTCTGTGTGTGTGTGTGTCTGTGTGTACAGATATTCTGTACATAATAAAAGAAGTTCACACTTCTGGTGGGAGGACTGAGGTAGGGGTGGAGGGGAGGTGGAGAGTGATGGTGCCTTTTTGATAAAGAGTGTTTACTCTTCAGTCCCTTAAAATGTATCAACAAAATGTTTACTGAAACCATTGATTTATTTAAAAAACATAATTAGTATTTTCTACTTGTTAATGTCAGATATTTTAAGGCAATAAAAGATTCTCCATGTGGTCTGCCTTGTCATTTATTGGGGCAGAGATGGCTTTGGTGGCGGGAGCGGGCTGGAGGGGCAGGGGCTCGGGGTAGAGGAGGAGCTCCTGTGGGCTCCGTACCCTGGAAGGTGGTCTTCTGCTGACACAGATACTGCCATCCTAGTGGGTGAGTTTTAAAAGATGAGGCTGCAGAGGTGACAGCTGGCCTTTGTGGGGGACTGCAGCTCGACGTCTGACATGTGACTGGGACTGCTTTCCCTACAGCATCCACGCACAGACGGTTCACCTGAGTGTGCCTGCTGCCCAGAGAGCCCACTGTGGCTTCTGGCTCTGCCTCAAAGGGTGGCTGGAATGTTTGTTCTATAATCAGAGCAGTCACTCACCAGGTCGTGCTGGCCGGAATCCAGTTGTTTTGTCATTTGCAGTTCTTCTGAATCATCCCCCTTCCTGCCACTCTTCCCTTTGCGATTGCATTTACCTTATGCGTGTTACGTGAGTGGGCTGCAACGATCAGTTTCCTGGACATTTCTTCTTTAGAGAGTTGCACTGTGTCTGTGGCATTCTGGCTCCGTATCTGTTAGCAGTTCTTAGGTGGAGAGACAACATTATGATTCCACTTTAAACCACCTGGGAAGGGAGCCAAGCCTGGGCTGTCGTCAGAGAAATCTTATACTCATAGTGTCTGCCAAATACTCTGTATCATTTCTTTAGATGCTTCGGGATCTTGTCTTTATTTATCTGGAATCATGTTTCTGTGGTGCATGCCTAGAGGATCCACATCATCTTATGCTTTCATTCATTCCTTTCTTAGGTGGGCTCCCTGTGGACCTCAAATGTTAACTCTCTGTAAGATCATTCCTTTTCTTACTGCCTCCTACAATAGCTGGTAAGGGAAAGATGGTTTGTACCACTGAGCTGTTTTTCCAGGTGGGGACGTGAGGCCTGGAATCGTAACAACCACTTTTGGCACCATAATCATCATAAAGGAAGCCAGCCTGTGGATGAAGCCAATGTAGGAGGGCAGAGCCAAAAGAATCCCAGAGAAATAGAGCTCAGTCCTGATCAAGCCATTCCTGAAGCCTATAATCCTCTTTTCAGTTTTGTGAGCCAATGTTACCTTTATTAGTTCAGCTAGTTTAGGGAAGATTTTCACCTGAAGAGCCTTAACTGACTGAGAATTCCCAACTGAAGTGTCAACTTCAAGCTTCCTGTCAGGCCCTCACAAGCCCCCTGCCTCCCTTCCAACTCCTACCTTCCACTCCCTAACCTCACCATCCTGTAGTTAGTGATCGTAGGCCTTCAACAAGACTAGATGCTGCTCCCTCTGCCCTAAATGCCCACCTCACATCTTAAGACATATGATCCCTGCGATTCAAGTCTCAACTCAGATCCCAACTCCTCAGGGAGGCTTTTCCCGATGATCTAAGTTGTGCACCTCCCTCCTGTTCCTGATCACAGTGCCTTGTTTCCTAGAGTTCTTATCACTGTCTGGAGTTGTTCTTTCAGGTATGGGCTTGTTGATAAGTCTGACTCCTTGACTACAGGGACATTGCCTGGGTCGTTCATCTGTCTTTCCCAAGTGTCCGGCAGGCAGTAAGTGTTCAATAAACACTTGTTGAAATAGCGAATGGGCTCTCGCATCTATATGCTGTGCATGAGGGCCCAGCCAGTGTGGAGGTGCTCGGGGTTGTGTTTGGATGGCAGCAGTCTGCTCCAGTGCCTTGTCCTGGGGCCCCAGTGTTCTTTTCATGGTCATACAGCTGTTTCTTCTATGCTGCTTGGTTCTGCTTTCTCAAGAATCTGTTTCTTCCTTGGGAAGAAAACAAGAGAGGGTCCTGGCTGTTCAGTTGTGAACTCAGAATCTTGAAGGTGGGGATGGAGAGGAGGAAGGTTTGACTTCACAAGAAATGAGCAAGAGACAAAAGGCAGCCAGGTTTGCCTGGGTCTTGAGTTGTCCTACTCATGGTATATTTGATCAGCAGAAAGCTGTGATTCTCCTCTGCTAGGCCTCAGAGGAGGGGCAGGGGTGCTCTGGGCTTAGGGGAGGCCAAAGTACGAGGACTGATCAGAGCAGAAGGTTTTTCTATTTATTACAAATCTCATTACACAAATACAGCTGACCGGAAGGTCTAAAAACAGCCCAGACTCTTCCAACCCTGATCCACCTGTAGGCACAAGGATAAGGAGCCATGCTCACTTGCAGGGGAGCCCTTCTTAGAAGAACTGCCTGTCCCTTGGATGGTTCAGAGTCTTGGGTCCAGCAGCAGAGAGGAGCCCAACCTGGGCTGACACCCCCTCGAAGCAGCCCTTGGTGGCAGCTGGTGTGGGTGAGGCAGCAGCTTTAAGTTTCACAGTTCACGTGTTCCCACCATACAAGTCAAATCGTCGGGTGAAAATAAAAGGAAAAAAGCGGAAGGCTGGAAAAGGGGTCCTGGAAGAGGCTGCGGGTGGGGGAAGGGCACACAGTGGGCTTTGGATGTGCTGGCGATTTCTTGATTTGGATGGAGGTACAGAGTATTCATTTTAAAATGATTCTTTAAATGGTACATACATTTAAATGGCACCGACTTGCCGTATGCATATTTAAATATCTTAAAAAATTTTAAATTAAAGAAAAAAAAAAGTAAAGGACTAGAAGTGGAGGATGGAGCAGAAAAGAAATTTAAGAGCAAAGAGGGTGAAGGAAGAGGCCAGCAAAGGTGGAAGACGAGGTCTCGGACGTGGTGATGTTGGCCTCAGTTTCTCTTCTTCTGTCTGGATCCTGGTTCTGCTTCGAGGTACCGGAGCCCCACCAGCATTCCCAGGATTGAGAAACCTTAATACAGAGACAAGATTGATTAGTGGCTGACATAAGCACGGCATTGTCTTATACTGCTTGTATAAGGCTCGTCCCTAGGGCTGGGACAGCTCCTGCAGGAGTTCTAGGGTCATTGGATGCTTACTTGCCACCATGAGGGGTGCCAGGACGCCAATGGTGGGAGCTGCGGTCCCATATACAAACAACTCGGAGAGGAAGTGCCCCAGGGCGAGGAGGAAGGTCCAGAGCGTGATGTGGTAGAGCCTACAGGGGAGCAGACAGAAATGGGACTGAAGGTACAGCTTGTGCAGTGCAGAGGAAAAGCACTGATCAGACGTGAAACACACAAATCAAAACCCAGGAAATGACTATGGCTAAAGAAAAAGGAGACTTGGTCCTGGGAAAGACCTGGCTGCTTGATCACATCAATTTATTCACATCTAGGGCAAAACTGAAGATTTCAACTGCTAAACTGAGAGGGGAATGGTCCAGGCAACCAGAGGACCTCTGCAAGTCTTAGCAAGGTGGTGAAGCCAGCAATAGCAAAGCAGAGTCTGGAGTATGGCAATCCTAGGCAGTGTAGACAATTTTGGATCAATCATGCTTACGTATTCTACTTACTCAAATTGGCTTGACTCTAGTCCAAGCCCACCTGGCAGATGTTTGGCCAGGGGCTGGTCAGTGCTCATATGATGGATGCCATAGAATGAAGGGCATGTATGGGGAAAGGGTAGCAAGGACCTTTCTAGGGCCTTTAGATGCTCTTGCAACGTGGGCTGGATATTTTGCATCTTAACCTAGCAAGATGGTCAGATGGAGGACACAGTGACAACCTCATGGGAAGAGAACTTGTTCCTCAGCTTTGACAAGGAAGTGGAGAAGAGAGAGGTTACAGGATGACGGACCACTTAGATTGCTGGTACCTTTTTTTTTAACTATGAAATTTAAAAAATTACGAGATACTTCAAATATACAAAAAAATATACATAATAGAATTTACCCCCATGCAACCAATACCTTGCTCCATCAAATCTGAATATTTTGACATTTTTGCTTCAGATGCTTTTTTTCTAAGAAATAAAATATTACGGATTTCAGTTAAAGCCTCCTGTGTATCCTTTTCCCACCCTGATCCCGTTCTTCTGCCTCCTTTTCCCCAGAAGGAATATCTTAAGTTTGATTTTCATCGTTCCTGTGCATGTTTTTATACACTTAGTAAATAGTTATGTATGGGAGTTGTCTTTTTTTTTTTTTTTTTTAAGTGAAAGCAGGTTTATTTAGAGATATACACATTAAATAGGCAGAACTTCTGAGAATAGACTGTCTCAGAAAGTGAGAGCAGCTGGGAGTTGATTTTGAGTTTCCAGTTAGGGAGGGAATAGAATCAGAGTGCATATCAGAAGGCCTTGGACCAAAGTCCCAGGCTTTCAAAAAACGTTGGAAACAGAAGTCAGCATTTGCAGCTGTCCTGTGTTGAGTGAAGGGGAAATGAAAGGGTAAAGAGGTAAAGGTAAGTCTCAGCTGTCTCTGCTCATCCCCAAAGCACAGCGAGCAAAAGACATACCCCTTATACTTGACAGCAATTCTTCATCATGGTAAAGGTCTTTAAAATGATTATTCGGCCCTTACTTCCCCCAGTCACCCTGAGAGGCAGAACAGATATACCAGTCTCATTTTATACATGAAGGGACCGAGATGCAGAGAAGGTCTATGATGAACTTGCTGCTACAAAGCTAGTTACCAATAGAACTGAAACCAGAGCCTATTTTCTTGTTTTCATTCTCGGGCCTCAGGCTGTTTCCACTAAACTGCACTGCTTCCAAAAATACGTGTCAATCTAGAACAAGTAAACCACAGTTTCAGGTTCAAAAATATGAAAAAATAAAGCTGGAGAGATCGCAGTGCTAATAGCCCTGCTTCAAATCCCACTTGAGTCAAGTCTTCCTCAGTTTAAATTAATTGGGTCTCTTATATGTAGATCTACAGAATCAGCAATGAAAATCACTGCTTCCCAGGGCTAGTAAGAGGAGACTTAATCAAAGCCATGTGGATGGAAGCATCTGGCATAATAAGAGGGGCTCAATAAATATCATTATCTCCTCTCTTGCCCAGATGCTGAGAGTCTCGATAAGACAAAAATATTTTAGTATGAAGCTGGTGTTTTGGTGGCCTCACCTGGGGACCTGAGCAAACTTTCCACCTTGACTGTGGTGATGACTGCTGTTGGGAAGAAAGCTCGAGCCCCCTCCAGTGGCCGGCACGGGTTACAACATTATCTAGACCAGAGGCTGTGACTGCTTGCAACTGTTCCACATTAGTCCATGTGAGTCCCCTGAAGAGGCAGAATACAGAGGAGTCCTGGGTTCTCTGTCACCCTCACCTCCTGACTCTGCATAAGCATACAACCATTTAACTTGTGGGCTCATTTTTTCATGGATCGTGATTTCTGTTCATTCCTGCTTCTCAAGGAGGAATGTAAGAATAAGGTATGTCATGGCCTCTCTAAAAAGAGCACACTACCTCTTTAGTAGAAGAAAGGCTGACTCTTTCGTAAAGAAGTAGAGGGGTATGATGCAGGCTATTGGATCATGACATAACCAGTTTGTTATGTCAGTTTCAGAAAAGTTTCAAACTTTAAAGACCTTCAGGCCTATTATGTTTTTTAGGCCTGGAAGGAATGGAACCTATTCACCTTTTATTATCCACATCCGAGGCTAATGTATGAAAATTAACAGGTCTCCAAGAGAGGACCACAATGTGTATGCTTAGCACCTGATTTCCAACAGAAGGCAGCTAATGTTCTTCCCTTCCTTACGTACATCTTGTTGTGAATGTCGATGGCGCAGAGGCAGCGAATCACTGATGAGAGTAGCGTCCAGATTCCAAAGGTCCGAGCTTGGAGGCCATTCACTGTGCAGCAGAAAAAAGCAAGAGTGTTGAGAAGGGAGGGTCAGGGTTCCTTCCAAACCCTTCCTACTTCACTGAAGGGGGCAGGGAGCTAGGCCTGAACTCCGCTTGGCTGGGCAAAGAGGAGGCTCTGGTGCTGCACATGGGAACTAGAAGGAATGGAAAGAATTCCAGAATGAGAACTGGCTCAGCTCCTCTTCAAACGCCTACAGCTGGGTGGGCGAGTTTCAAGAGTAGGAGCCCAACAGGCAGCCCACTTAGGCAGTAACTCCTGGTTGCAGTAGTTTACGGCTCTGCCCTGGAAGCCGCTCTGGTGTTGGCGAAGCCCAGTGAGTCTGGATCCGGACAGGTTTGGGGGAACGTGGTGGAGAGTGGTCTGTCAATACAAGATGCCTAGGAGGTCAGCAGACTTTCAAGGCTGATACAGGAGATAACTCAGAAATACTGGGCCCCATCTAGATGCCCACACTTGGTCTTTAACAGACCCAAGTCCCTGGGTCTTCTGAATCTTATGTGAACGAAGCCCTAACCAGGCTGGTTTCCTGTGCATGTGGAAAGGGAACAAAGCACTGTGTCTTCGGTGTTTGCTGGGGCCACTCTGCTTTTGCTAGCTTCATTCTGGCGCTGCTGTATTAAATATCTTGTCCTGAGTATGGACCATAACAGTGCTTCTTGATCCTGGACATTTATTAGAATCAACTGAAGAAATTTTATAAAACTACCAAGACCTGGGTACTAGAACAGTTAAATCATACACTCTGGAGGTGGGCCCAGAGCCCACCTGGTATTTTCTAAAACCTCCCTGGCCTTGGTGATATTAGTGTACCGGCATTGATCTAAGGCATCTAGTAGTGGGGAGGGGGAATACCAAAACGGTGAAAGCAAAGATACTTTCTTTGCTGGTCTACTGAGCAAGAGAAATTTTAAGGGACAACATTGACAACTGAAAGGTCTTTCAGGATTTTGCTTTAAGGATTTTTCGGCCTTTGGAAAACCAGACGGCAATACCAAATTCACAGCCCTGAAGACCTTTAGGTGGTAGTAAGGTGAGAAAAAATTCCATATACCAAACAGATATCTAACGGTTAGCCCTGGAGGGCAACATTCTTTATAAAGCATTTTGATAGCTCTTCTGATGAAAAGGCAGGAAATTTCTCTAGTGAGTGAGATATAAAAGTGGAATATCTCACCAACCCTAACTAGATTAGGCATCAGGTGAAATTCTACGGGATGCTCCAGGGTCCTGCTATGATCAGAAAAGTACCAGGACAGACCCCAGGTCATGAGGGAGGAGGCATTTTCTACCCCTGGGCTTCTCTGTGTCAACTTTAAATTCAAAGGGCTAGAACAGACAACCTTTAAACCCTGTGAATCTATACAGGGTTCCTGGACTATCTGAGGACTGCACTGGAGGCTGAAAAGTGGAACTGTCCTGCCCACTTTTCCAGGTTCTTTACACCCATTGTATTTGAGCTTTGTTCAAAGTGAGCCTTAGCCTACTTAGTTTCATTTTATACTCAGATGTTACAGAAAAATGAGTTAGGTCAGAGCCTGCATCTGGGTTAGCTATAAATGTGACACAGAATTGTCAGCTACTGTGAAATGGTGCTGCAGCTCAAGGCTCCCCACACATCAGTGCAACAAAGCGCAAGCTGCAATGTGCAGACACTCTCGGCAGAGAGGCTCAGGACACTGGGAGAGGCCGCCATGTGCCCGCGGAAGTTCAATTTGGGAGACCAACTTGGAAGGCTTTGGGATATCTTCTCAGGTCTATGTCATGGTTTGAGAAGACCTTGGATTAGTAATTCTCCATCTGCAACGTAGGGTATAAACCATGTGCGCCACGATCTGATTTCTGAAAGGGGGCTGAGCTAATATGAAAAGCTTCTTTATGGTTTTCTAGTCGGGCACCACAGAATCACCAAGGAACTGTTTCCTCACTTGCCCTTGTAATGCTTTCTGTACAGACTAGCTGCCTAGGGCAGTGTAAAATGAATGAAAAGGTATTCAGAGAAGCTTGGGGGTAAAAAGGACCAAGTGCTATCCACCACGTCTCTTACTCTAGCGGCTGCCTAAGGCTACATTAGGCAGCATCAGATTCACCTGGGAAGTTTTTAAAAGATAGATTCCTGGGCCCCACCCAGGGGGTGAAAGGTTCAGTAAGTAGGTCTGGAGAGGGAAATGGCCACCTGTGCTTTGTTTGATTTTAGTTTTTCTAGGTTATTCTAATGTATAGCCGGGTCTGGGAACCACAATTTAGGCCACTCCCACAAAGGATGCAGGTCTTTGCTTTCTTACCCAGGTCTGGCTTGCCAGTGTAGAGCTTTTCATAGAGAAAGGTGTGGTCTCGGAAGCTCTGTAGCGTGTTCCCCATGGCGATGATGGACACCATAACCAGCCAGCTTCATAACACATTCAGGAACCGGCTCATGGCTCCCCTCAAATCTGAGAGGGCTTTTTGCCTTGGAAACAAAGGCAAAGGGCACGAGACAACAGATGGTTAGTGTACTTCAACCATAAGCTCACTCTCCTCTGTAGTTAACATGTGTCCCACCCATGAGTGCTGTACTAAGCTTACTTGATCAATCATTTCATAAACTCCTCTCCAAGTACCTGAGGCTCATCCACTCCCAGTTACCCTTCACAGGGTTGGCACACTGCCTTTGAATATCTACCTTAAATCGAAGTGTGCTGACCTTTACCCAGAGTGAAAAAGGCTAAATAATGCAGTGGGTGAAAATGACAAAACCAGTGGAAAAAATGGAGAGAAGAAAGGGAACAGGAGAAAGGGAGGTGTACAAATATCACTATAAAGAAATAAAATGGACTTCGGTGTAAGACGTACAGAAATTGGTCTCAATATTTAGTCATACTAATAGTGGTGAGTCAACAGTATACTTTGCAATAAGTAGCACGGTGCTTATTTTTGTCTAAGGAATTTCTCCAAAAATATTAGCCTAAATCAGAACTCTCTTCTCTTGGCTGGAATCAGTCCCCTGGGATCTTTACTACTAGCCTGGCGTTTCATGTCATTCCTTTGTAATGCAAGTGGCTCAAAGGTGATTATAAATCTACTAACAGATACCTGCCTGGCTACTGGTGACAGATCCTTCCAAGCACAGAAAAGCCTTGTACATTTGAGTGGAATCTATGGTGTGAGGGCAATATTTACATCCTTAAGTTTTCTCTACTCTGGTTCTCAGGTACACCATCCTCCATGAACAAGGAGAACAATCTAAAAGTTAAAAATAAATAAATTGCGGTGACTTGAGAACTAGTAAGAAAATTATATGGAGAAGGAAACAGCAATGTTGGTGTTGGGTTAGCTATTACAATAGCTAACAGTTATTGAGCACCTGTATATGCCATGCACTATGCCAAGAACCTATCATATATTATCTCATTTAATCCTAAAACAAGGTGGGTAGACACTTAATATTTCCATTTTACAGATGAGGGTTGGCACAGAGAGGTTAAGTGACTTGCTTGAGGTTACACAGCTAATAGATGGCAGAGCTGAGATACGAAGCATGGTCTGTTGGTCTATATGTTGCAAGACTGTCTCACTGTTTGAGAATATTTTGATGAAGTTTCCATTTTTGAGGAAGACAAGCATACCAGAGCCACTTCTGTCTTCAAGTTGCATAGAAAATACCATCAGGTCATGTACTTTTTGTTTAAAAAACAAAACCTTAGATCAACCCTTGCTGAGCACTCAGCTTGGTTTAAGTAAAAACCACATAGATTAAAAAAATCTTATCATGGAATTGCTTCTTGCCATCTTCGTTATGTTTTCTTGGCCCATGGTTTATCTGTTGTCAGGTTAATTTCTTGGGCCTGAAGTGGCGATAAATTATCAGGCTTCCTTTGTCACTCCGGCAGTAGATGTTTCGTTATGTTCCTACACTACCCAGCTGAAACAGATATTAAAGTCAGCAGTGGCTCAAGACAGTGTGAAGCACCAAAAAACAAAGAGTCCTAGAGGAGGAAGGGTCAATGGGTGAATCGCTCAGTGAAAATGGGTCACAAAAGTGGACTCTGTCAAAGTCCAGAGAGAATGGGGTTCTACTGGAATCACAAGCAGTTACAGCATGGGCCAAGATGTGCACACTCCCCTCCCCCGCCATCCTCCTTGTTTTCTCACCCTCCTTCAGCAGGAGACTCAGGCTCTCTCAGGGTCAGAAAAGCCGCACGGATGGCCTCCCTCTTTGACAGAACTTACGCCCGTTTCACAGAAGCTCTCAGAAACCCCAGCAGATAGCTGATGAAGGCAGAGCCTGAGCACTCTTCCGAACTGCTCTGCCAATCCCTCAGCACAATTTCCCTAAAGCTTTGGAGGGCCCCCTAGAGCATCCAACACCTATTCTCAAATTTTGCCCTGGCCCAGGGAAGCAAAGGTGTGGTGTTAGTAGAGTTGGGAGTGAGAGGTTCCTTTCTTGGACCCACCATTTAGTAGCTGTGTGACCGTGGGCAAGTAATTTACACTTTACAGCCTAGGTTTCCTTACCTGCAAAATGGAGATTAAAAATACCTACCTCAAGGGTTATTATAAGAATTACGTGAGAAAGTAAAGGTTCCTCGCACCGTGCTAGGCTCAGAGTGGCCGCTCATTCGTTCATCCATTCACTAGTTCCGAACCTATCAAGCCTTTTTCATCTTCCCAGCTCCTTCTTCTCTTGGTCTCTGGAACCTCTTTTCCCCCACAAGGTGGCCTCCCTGGTATCCTCCTTCTATCCCACCTCCATTTTTCCAGACTGTCGGGATCCTCTCAGTCAGATGCCACACAGACACCTACCTCTTCTCCCCCACACTCACCTTATCTAGCGATTGGACTCCCAAGAACAGCAGCAGCAACAGCAGGAGCAAGAAGCTTCCCCAGCACAGCTCCAGCCCTGAATCCACCTGAACCACTTGTCCCCGCTCCCACTCTCAGCCAGTCTCCAGGATTGGGTCGTTTCCATCAGTCCTCGCTCTGATTGGCTGTTCTGGTTCTGCTCGAGCAGGAGATGGGGCGTGAACCCCTTCACTGCCAATCAGCGGTTGCCGCTGCCCAAGCCTCACCCCCGGTATGCCGCTCTTGCAGTGACCCATCGTGTTCAGCGTGGCGGAAGAACTCCAGGTTCGGAGCCAATCTTTTTGCGGCGGAGGTAAAAAGAGCGGAAAAAAGAAGTCAAGACTTCTGCGGAAAACAAGGCCCTGCGCCTGCGCTGCGCGGCGGTGACGACAATTGTCCGCGCCCGAAGCCGAGCGTTGTCCGCGCCGGGTGGCGGGCGCCTGCGCAGTGGCTCCGAGCGGGCGGTTACTTGTTGGTTGTTGTAGTAACGGGGGAAGCAGTGGTCGGCTGCCGCCTTGAGCCCGGCTGGGGAAGGAAGAGGGAGGTAGGCGCAGAGCGCTGTCCCTGCCTGCCCGCCCCGAGCCATGGGAAGATGAAACAGGTAAACGCCTGCGCTGGCGCACTCCTCTACCGGAGGGAGGTGCGCTCCCAAGTCTGGGCGGGCGCCGTCCGCTGCACTTCCCTCTCAGAGTCCGGGAGCAGCTGCTGGCTTCCGGGCGCGCTGGGCTGAATCTCTGCGGCGGAGTCTCCCGCGTCCTTACTGTAGGGAGCATCTGAGAACCTACCTGGATTGGAGTGAGCCGGGGGTGGGACTGAGGGCCCGATCCTTTTAGGGCGAGGACGCTCCTTGGGCGAGTGCCCTTAATCTTCTTCCGATCGCCCTGTCTCTCCCTGCTCTGCTGGCAGCCTAGGACAGGTTGGCATCCCTTCCTCGCTTGGAGGTTTTGTTTGTTTTGTATTAATTTAAGGGACTTCCCAACATTTTGGGAAATACTGAGAGGTCCCGTTGGGGATACTCGGAAGAACGCCTTTTAGATTGTTAGATATTGCCCATTTCACTGAATATGTGTAAGGATCGTTATCGGAATTGGCATTTTTTGCCCTATTTACGTTCTTATCACATATATTAATGCATAGAAAAATGAGGTTTGGAAAGATTGACATTAAATGGTTATCTTTGAGTAATGGGATTATGGTCATTAAAACATTTTCATTTTCTTTACCTGTAATTTCTATTCCATCCAAAAAGACACGCAATGAACATGTACCTTTTCTCTATTAAAAATATTTTAAGTTAGAAATATGCTAATTTTAATGTCTATTTGATATTTGGATCATAGTTTGTGATTTTTAGTAAGGGCGAATAATTTTTGAGAGTGTGGAAGGACAGTTGTTTTTTCTTTTTCCAGCTATTTATGACCTTGATTCAGCAGAATATATTCATTTTTTGGTTTAGTGGTTGAATTTGTTTTAGCGGAAACATGAGGGTATTTTACCTGTGCTTGGCATAGAATCTAAAGAAATGTTTGCAAGGATCTTAATACTTGCGTTTTTATTTTTCACTCGCGTCAGGATTTTCTAGCAAGGAATCTGTTTTAGGCAATCAGCCACCTACCTCAGACTTTCTTAAGTAAGTGTATCCTTTTGTTGCACGTTAGATTTAGTGTGTAAAAGAAACACGAGAAACTGAAACTTCACAGCAGCTCTTCAAATACATAGAGGACAGACAGTATGTTTGAAAAAAAAAATCTTGATTTTTGTGGCATATATGAAGCACTGTGAAAGAAGGTAAGCCTCTAGAGGTTTGACACTATTTAGGTAAATATTCATTTTCATTACTTGGAAAATCATCAGCAGTAATGAACAAAAAGACAACTGCATTGTGTTTCAGGTCATTTGGCTTTCTTGCAGGAATCTGTGCCACCCAAATTGTTTGATCCAGTGAATCTGCAAGGAAAGGTCTCTGAGGCCCCCGTCTGCTGACTGCATGACAAACTCTAAAGGAAATGCCAGTCGAGATGGCCCGGGACCTGGAGGAAACAGCATCATCCTCAGAGGATGAGGAGGCGGTAAGCCAAGAGTAAGTAATAGCAAGCCTGCTTTTGACCCTTTGCGTTCAGGATGGAAAATAGTTCTCTTTTACTCAAATCATCTTTTACCCAATATCCTTCGTTTGGTGTTGTCTGACTCTGGTTTTAGTTTTCATACATGGTCTAATTCAAGATCTTATTATTGGGCGACCATCAGCTATCTGAAATGAGATAAGGCTCTGTTTCTGGGTTCATGAGTGAACATTGGCTCTAGACGTTGCAGGTAGTAGCTCTTAGTCAACTCTTGATCAGAGCTCCTAACATACGAGATTTTGAAATTTTTAGATATTGAAGAAAAGTAGGTCTCTCAATTCTGTGACATTGGGTATTTTCTCAAAAGCCTTTAGGATGATAGAATGATGATAATAAGAAGTTATTTGAGGGCTTCCCTGGTAGCTCAGTGGTTGAGAATCTGCCTGCCAGTGCAGGGGACACGGGTTCGAGCCCTGGTCTGGGAGGATCCCACATGCCACGGAGCAACTGGGCCCGTGAGCCACAACTACTGAGCCTGCGCGTCTGGAGCCTGTGCTCCACAACAGGAGGGGCCGCGATAGTGAGAAGCTCGTGCACCACGATGAAGAGTGGCCCCCGCTTGCCGCAACTAGAGAAAGCCCTCTCACAGAAACGAAGACCCAACACAGCCAAAAATAAATATAAAAATAAATTAATTAATTTAAAAAAAAAAAAAAAAGAAGAATCCGCCTGCCAAGGCAGGGGACACAGGATCGAGCCCTGGTCCGGGAAGATCCCACATGCTGTGGAGTGGCTAAGCCCATGCACCACACCTACTGAGCCTGCGCTCTAGAGCCCGCGAGCCACCACTACTGAGCCCACGTGCTGCAACCACTGAAGCCCACGTGCCTAGAGCCCATGCTCCACAACAAAAGAAGCCACCGCAATAAGAAGCCCACGCACCGCAACAAAGAGTAGCCTCCGCTCGCTGCGAAAGCCTGCACGCAGCAACGAAGACCCAACACAGGCAAAAATTAATTAATTAATTAATTAAAAAAAAAAAAAAGAAGTTATTTGAGTAAGTGTGGAGCAGGACATTAGAATTCTATAGCCTGTGCTGAGTCTATTGAGACACATAGCTTTCCTGAGTTCTTTTAGATAAGAGTCAAGTTTCTTCATTGCTGGATTCTCATAATAATATAAATGAATGATAGTGATAAGTGTAGCTGCTATAGGTGATGGTAAGAGCTTTAACTGCTGTATCTCATTTAATCTAAAGATGTTATTATTCCCACTTTTGTAAGTTCAGCCCCACAAATATCAAAGAACTTCCTCAGGGATGCGTAGAGAGTGATAAATTGAGATTCAGACCTAGCTTTCCTGGATTTTGAAGCACTTAGATGTTTTGCCTCCTTTAACATTATTACTTGACACAGAGAATAAAGAGAGAATCTGGCTTAAAGGTAACATTAGTTTTAAAGATTCTCTGTAAGTCCACTAGGATTCATGTGCTATATAACCTGAAAAGTGGGGATGATATCTCCCAGGCTGTTTTTTTTCTTTTCTTTTCTTTTTTTTAATTAATTAATTAAATTTATTTATTTTTGGCTCTGTTGGGTCTTCATTGCTGCACGTGGGCTTTCTCTAGTTGCGGCGAGCGGGGGGCTACCCTTCATTGCAGTGTGCGGCTTCTTACTGTAGTGGCTTCTCTTGTTGTGGAGCATGGGCTCTAGGCGCACAGGCTTCAGTATTTGCAGCACACAGGCTCAGTAGTTGTGGCTCGCGGGCTCTAGAGCACAACCTCAGTAGTTGTGGCGCACAGGCTTAGTTGCTCCGCGGCATGTGGGATCTTCCTGGACCAGGGATTGAGCCCATGTCCCCCGCATTGGCAGGCGGATTCTTAACCACTGCGCCACCAGGGAAGCCCCTCCCACGCTGTTTTTTGGGATATAGTTAGGATCAAATAGGATAATGTGTATGAAATTACTTTTAAATGATAAAATGCCATACAAATATTAAGGCATTATTTTTATTGGATTTTATATTGAATTTAAAGTTTATTTCTTATTATAAAGTAGAAGATTACATTATTTAATGTAATTTGAAAAAAAATTATTGAAGCATTAGTAAAGCTTTGGGGAAAGGCTTCTCATCACTATTAGGTCACAGAAAATAATAGAGATTTGATATTATATTTGGGTCATTCTCATTCAGGATAATTAAATGGATAATTCTCTCTGGTCACTTTGCCTTCTTGTGACTTTTTGTTTTCTGTGTGCTGCCTCTTACCCACTTCACAAAAATTTTAACTTCTGCTTCAAACATCAATCTTTCTGATTCAAGATCTTTTACTTCATGACTGTCTCTTTTATTAGTGGGCTTATAGGTTGGGCCCAACAAGTATTATGTTGAACTGTATGAAATTGCTATTTTGGTAGGTCAAAAACAGTCAAATATTGAGAATTTTAGGTGGTTCAACCTAATATTTTAGTAAGCACCCAATAAATGCTCGCTGACTGAGTGACTAACTTAATGAGTAAATAAATGGAGGCTTCATGCTTTAGATCACCTTAGGTCTTTTAAGTGCTTAAAATACATTTCATTACAAAGAATACCAATTGCATTGAAGTGCAGTTATCAGAATTTTTTAAAAAACCAAACTTGTGGTATAGTAATATGTACGTCTTTATTAATACATTAAATAACAAGATCATTCATTTAAAACATGAGAAAGTTAGATTTTATTTTCTAAAGACAGCAACATGAAGACTGTTTTTGCTTAGTTTGCATGAGACCATCATACTTGGGTGGTCTTTGATTAACACTTAAAAGTGGGGAATACCAAGAAACATCATAGATGTCTGGACCACCACTGTGAAATGTCACCATTTGGTAGCTGAATGATTGCTTCAGAGTGGAGAGTTGCCAAATTGTTGTCCATCCTCATCACACCAGATGAGAAGACTGTAATCACAGGTGATCTAGTGGCAATTTTAATAACTACCATAACTTATAAGCAGTGATAAATGTCAGTGATATTTTGAGATGTCTGCAACAACTGTAATTTGGTATAAAAAAATCTGTAATTTCAGATAGAGTAAAAAACACAGGTAATACTATTACTACTGTGTTTGGTGCCTGTATTCGTAATTGAGAAACATTAAATTTCTAGTGGAAGTTAGTGAAAATACAGGTGTCATTCCACCTTCCCCCCGCCCTCCCCATCCAAATTCACAGACCTTATGCTCCTCTTCCTTTTAAACTCCTACTGTTGAGTTTTGATTGTTAATGTTCCATTAGCTCATGTCTATCAGATAACTTGTTTTATACATTAGGAATCTTAAGTCAATCTTGTTCACACCTGGAACAACATGCTTACATTTTTAAAGTTTTGGAAGTTAGAAGGTCTTAAATCATCTAAGGATGTTGACTTGATCCAAAGATATATATCCATGGACATCTGCTAGATCTGCTCAGAACTCTAGGCTGTATTAAAGTATTGATGCCTTGCAGTCCTGGACATTAGAGCTAGAAACTGTCCAGGCATCCTTGTTTTGCATGGCATTATTTCAAATAGTAAATGTAAAGGGGCTCTTTTTCTGTATTTTGTTTGGGGTTCCCAAATATAAATTTATATAGAGATGTGGAAACGTTAATTTGATGTAAGGTTTCTTTAGTCACTAAAAAAAATATTTAATTCTGATTGTAAAAGCTGGCTTTAGATCAGTTACAAAGATCATCAACAAATGATTATGTAGCGAGTGCTACAGTTCAGAGAAAGAATACATCACTGTGGGCTGGAGGAGCTAAGGAAGGCTCCAAGGAGGTGGTGAGTTGACCTGGGCTTTAGAGAGTGGGATTAAATGAACAGAGAGAAGTGGGGAAGGCATTTCCAGCAGGGACATTGGTATGAATGAGGCACCGAGGCTTTGAGTTATGTAGGCTGGATCCCAGGAGTGAATAATATCTATTACTCAGGAAATTGCTTCTTAAAAACCAAAACGGGGGCTTCCCTGGTGGCGCAGTGGTTGAGAATCTGCCTGCTAATGTAGGGGACACGGGTTCGCGCCCTGGTCTGGGAAGATCCCACATGCCGCGGAGCAACTAGGCCCGTGAGCCACAACTACTGAGCCTGCGCGTCTGGAGCCTGTGCTCCGCAACAAGAGAGGCCACAATAGTGAGAGGCCCGCGCACCGCAATGAAGAGTGGCCCCCGCTTGCCGCAACTACAGAAAGCCCTAGCACAGAAACGAAGACCCAACATAGCAATCAATCAATCAATCAATCAATCTTTAAAAAAAAAGAAGGGTAGGGCTCTATACCCTCACACATACACACAAGTATATGATTATATTTAAAAAAAAAAAAAACCACAATGTTCTTAGGCTTTCAGTAAAGTAAACCATAAAACTGGTCTACTTTGGTTATTAGTCATCCAAGTTTTTTGTTCTTTCATGTCTGTAAAAGCATAATTTCTTAATATGTACCAGTTTCTGGTGTAAATGAAAATTTAAAGTCCCAATTTTCAGCTTCCTAATCATTTTGAATCTTTTCCCTTTAGCACCACCTGGTGGGAGCATGCTTTTAATGACAATGCAACGTCTGCCTTAAGCGTGTTTGGGTCGACCTTACTGAACTAATGATTTGTCTACTACCTCTTTTCTCTTTTCAGAGGTTGTAAGTGAAAAGATTCTGTGTCAGGGATTTGGCTTTCTATAGATAGTATGGTTAAGGCCGTGTCTCTTGTCAGCTGTGTATGTTTATTGTGTTTCTGACTCTCATCAGGCATTTTTACCTTTTATCCGTAATCCATTGTTTGTAAGTGCTAAGGCACAGTGGTGCCAGTTTGCAGCTAGAGATGGATTGACAAGGAACTTTCGATAGTTTCCAGAATTTCTGTTTAAGACTTGATAGTTTAGGCTGCCTAATTTTTCCTCTGTCCTCTGACTTAGAAATATAGTGAAAAAAATTAAAGTTGGAAGAGAGCATAGGAATCATCTGGCCCTATACCCACCTTTTACAGGTGTTTAAGATTAAAAAGCAAGCAAACCACACAAAAAAAATCCTTCTTGCACCCTATAAACACCAATTTCTCACAAATGGGCACTGTCACCCAAGTCAAATCGCAAGAAAAATAAGCATCCACATTCCATTTCTAGAAACCAGGAAATGAAGTAGGTATGGTGTTCTCTGCTTTCCTCAGTAAAGCTCTTGGCAGCTCATCCCAAGTCTAAAGGCTGCCTCACCTCTAAGATTGGTAGCCTGGCAGCCTGTGCATTTAAAGCGTGGATCTGTTTAAACCTGTATTGGGAGAGTCTAACTTGGCCCTGAGGTTTGTGGTATGGCCTTTGTTAAGGGGTGTGGTCATGTGAGTTTTTGAGAGCAGCCTGAATCTTGGCTAAATGGATCTTATTCCATATAAGGAATTGATTAATTTCAGTTCCCAAAGGGTTGAGTTTAAGGTGTTTATACAAAAAATCACTGAAATGTGTGATTAGGGAGATGGAAGGGTGGAAAGAGCACAGACACTTGGGTTCAAATACCTGTTCTCTTACTTAACCAGCTGTATGACCTTAAGCAAATTGCTCAACCTCTCTGAACACCTTTTCTTCAGTTCATAGTGCAGGCAAGAGGATTAAGTGAGATAACATGTGAAAGCTCTTAGCGTAATTCCTGACACATAGTAGGGACTCAGGTCATTTCTTTCCTTTCCTACCTTCATGCACTAAGACAGTTGGAGAGTTTTCTAATCTGTGAATAAATACACATCTGTCTGAGATTGATTAAACAGAGATTTCTGGAAGATAGGAAGAGAATAAAATCAGAGGTCCTTTTCTGGAGGAAAACATTGTTCCATTTGGTATAGGCTTCCTTTAAAATATGTGGTTTTAACTGGGGTACTTGTATTAATTTAGGGTTCCTAGCTCAGAATCTTAGGATGGATCATCAAATTGGCTTAAAAAGGGACTATAGGGTGTAAAAGTGGTCTGTCAATTATTGTGACTATTTTAGTTAGGATTCTTATTTGTGCCAGGGACTAAGACATAAATTGTCCTAAATAATAAAGGGAATTTATGAACTCATATTTAGGAAAGGCTTGATTCTGCAACTGCACATTTGCCACTCAGGATCTCATTTCTCTTATTCTTTCAGTCAGGCTCCCGCAGACCTTCTCCTTTACCAACAGCTCCAGGCTCTCCTTCCAAGGTCACAAAATGACACTTGCACTTCCAGACCTCATTCTCTTACACCATCAAGGGGAGGAGGCCATCTCTCCTGCAGCTGCTACAGAAGAGAAAGCATCGCTTTCTTAGAGGGTCACACGACATATCTCCTGACACACTGGCTCCAGCTGGTTTATGTCCTCATCCCTGAACCAGTAACTATAACTGGGGGATGGAAAACCCTGATTGGCCGAAGCCAGTCAAGGTCCGTCCCTGCAGCAGGAACGGAGTTAATCTTAAACAGACCATCTGACTAAGAATGGGCGATGAATGGTTTCCCATAGGACATTTGGGATGCTTGTTCCAGAAGAAGGGGAAAGTGGCTCAGCAGCAAACCACAGTGATGTGCTTCAGTTGTTAACTCAGATTTTGAGCTGTAGATTGATAAAGCCTTTTGTTACGGTTGTAGAGATCATCCATGCATCGTGTGGACCGGAGGCTGCAGGAGAATTCCAGTTCTGGTGTTCCATGCTGAGGCTGTTCTGACAAAGGACAATGGTATTCGAGTGATTGGAGGTAGGTGTGACCTTCCCCACTGAGGGCAGGGCTGGGCATGGCCCTGACAACCTCGTCTTACAGAAGAGTGATAACCATATTTAGTTAGGGAAAGGGCCTTGCTCATGAGAATATTCTATTGATTTTTTTATACTTGAAAGGATTATTTGTGATTTCTTAAATCGTTTTCTGCATATTAAATTGTTTTTCCTCTTTTTTTTCTTTTAGAATTATGTGTACATGTGTTTTTTTTTTGTTTTTTTCTTCCAGTTTTATAGAGAGATCATTGACATACACCACTGTACAAGTTTAAGGTGTATAGCGTAGTGATTTAACTTACATACATCATGAAATGATTATCACAATAAGTTTAATGATACTGTTTTTTATAATTATGGTAAAATACACGTAACAAAATTTACCGTTTTTACCATTTTAAAGTATACAACTCAGTGGCATTTAGTACATTCACAGTACTGTGCACCCATCACCACTATCTAGTTCCAGAACATTTTCATCTAAAAGTAAACCCTGTACCCATTAAGCAGTCACTCCCCAACCCCCTTATCCCAGCTTCTGGCAACCACTAATCTTTCTGTCTCTATGGCTTTACCTAATCTGGATATTTCATATAAATGGACTCATACAATACTTAGCCTTTTGTGTCTGGCTTCTTACACTTAGCATAATGTTTTCAAGGTTCATCCATGTTTTAGCATATGTCAATACTTCATTCCTTTTTGTGGCTGAATAACATCCCATTGTATGGATATACCACATTTTGTTTATCCATCAGTTGATGGATAAGTGTTTCCAGCTTTTGGCTCTTGTAAGTAGTGCTACTATGAACATTCATGCACAAGTTTTTGTCTGAACACCTGTTTTTAGTTCTTTTGGGTATATACCGAGGAATGGAATTGCTAAGTTGTATGGTAATTCTATGTTTAACTTATTAAGGAACTGCCAAAGGATTTTCCACAGTGACTGCACAATTTTACGTTCCCACCAACAATATATGAGAGTTGCAATTTCTCCATATCCTCAGTAACATTCGTTGTTTTCTGTTTTTTAGAATATAGCTATACTAATAGGTGTGAAGTGGTATCTTATTGTGGTTATGATTTGCATTTCCCTAATGATTAATGACATTGAGCAGCTTTTCATGTTCCTTTTGGCCATTTATATAATCTCCTTTGGAGAAATGTCTGTCAAGGTGTTTGCCTATTTTTTAATCGGGTTGCTTATCTTTTTGTTGTTGAGTTGTAAGGGTTCTTTATACATTCTGGATACTAGACCCTTATCAGAAAAATGATTTCCAAATATTTTTTCCTTTGTGGTTTGTCTTTTCATGCTGTTGATAGTGTTCTTTCATGGGGAAAAGTTTTTCATTTTGATGATGTTCCATTTATCTACTTTTTCTCTTATTGCTTATGCTTTTGGTGTCATATCTAAGAAACCATTGCCTAACCCAAAGTCATGATCCCTGTGCTTTCTTCTAAGAGTTTTATAGTTTAAGCTCTTAAATTTAGAGCTAAATGGTCTTTGTTCCATTTTGAGTTAATTTTTTTATATAGTGTGAGATAAGGGTCAACCTTCATTCTTTTACATGTGGATATCCAGTTGCCCCAGCATGATTAGTTGAAGAGACTATTCTTTCCTTACTGAATGATCATGGCACTATTGTTGAAAATCAGTAGACCATTAGATGTATGGGTTTATTTCTGGACTCTTAATATTCTGTCAGTCTGTTTGTTTATCCTTATACCAGTGCCATATTATTTTTATTACTGTATCTTTGTACTAAGTTTTGAAATTGGGAAGTGTGAGTCCTCTAACTTTGTTCTTCATTCTCAAAATTTTTTTGCTATTCAGGGTCCTTTGCAATTCCATATGAATTTTGGGATCAGCTTTTTCATTTCTGCAAAAATGGCTCTTGTGATTTTGGTAGGGAGTACATTGAATCTGTAAATTGCTTTTGGAAGTATTGCCATCTTAGTGTTAAGTCTTCCAGTCCGTGAACATGGGATGTCTTTCCATTTATTTAGGTCTTCTTTAGTTCCTGTAGCAATGTTTTATAGTTTGCTGTGTGCAAGTCTTGTAGCTCCTTGGTTAGCTTTATTCTTCAATATTTTATTCTTTTTGATGCTATTATAAATGGAATTGCTTTCTCAATTTCATTTTTGGATTGTTCATTGTCAGTGTATAGAAATACTATTGATTTTTTTTTAATAAATTTATTTTATTATTTTATTTATTTGTTGTTTCTGGCTGCGCTGGGTCTTCATTGCTGCGCGAGGGCTTTTCTCTGGTTGCAGCGAGTGGGGGCTACTCTTTGTTGTGGTTCGCAGGCTTCTCATTGTGGTGGCTTCTCTTGTTGTGGAGCATGGGCTCTAGGCGCACGGGCTTCAGTAGTTGTGGCACGTGGGCTCAGTAGTTGTGGCTCGTGGGCTCTAGAGCGCAGGATCAGTAGTTGTGGCTCACGGGCTTAGCTGCTCTGCGACATGCGGGATCTTCCCGGACCAGAGCTCAAACCCATGTCCCCTGCACTGGCAGGCAGATGCTCAACCACTGCGCCACCAGGGAAGCCTTACTATTGATTTTTTGTATACTGATCCTGTATCCTGAAACCTTGCTGAACTCATTTATTAGCTCTAATAGTGAGAGTGTGTGTGTGTGTTCTTTAGGATTATCTCTATACCAGATCATGTCATCAGTAAATAGAGATTTTACTTCTTCCTCTCTAACCTGAATACCTCCCTCCCTCCCTCTCTTTCTTTTTCTTCTTCTTTTTCCTAATTGCTCTGGCTAGAACTTCCAGTACAGTGTTGAATAGAAGTGAAAATGGGCATCTTTGTCTTCTTCCTGATCTTAGGGGGAAAGCTTTCTGTCTTTCACCATTCGGTATGATGTTAGCTATGGGTTTTCATAAATGCCCTTTATCATGTTGAGGAAGTTCCCTTCTATTCCTTTGTTGAGTGTTTTTATCTTACAGTGGTGTTGCATTTTGTCAAATGCTTTTTCTGTATCAATCGAGATGATTCTATGTTTTTTTTCCTTCATTTTATTAATGTGGTGTATTACATCGATTGACTTTTGTATATTGAACCACCCTTGCATTCCTGAGATAAATCTCACTTGAGCATGGTATATAGTCCTTTTAATATGCTGCTGGATTTGGTTTGCTAGTATTTTGTTTAGGATGTTTGCATCTATATTCATAAGGAAAAGTGTTCTGTAATTTTCTTTTCTTTTGATGTCTTTGTCTGGCTTTGGTATCAGGGTAATGCTGCCCTCATAGAATGAGTTCCTTCCTCCTCTTTGGAAGAGTTTGAGAAGGATTGGTGTCAATTCTTTAAATGTTTGATAGAATTCACCAGTGAAGCATCTAGTCCTTAGCTTTTCTTTGTTGGAAGGTTTTTGATTACTGGTTCAACCTCTACTTGTCTATTCTATTTTCTATTTCTTATTGAGTCTGTTTTGGTAGTTTGTGTGTTTCTCTAGGTTTTTTTCCATTTTATTTAGTTTATCTAATTTTGTTGGCATACAGTTGTTCATAGTATTCTTTTATAATCCTTTTTATTTCTGTAATACAGTAGTAATGTCCCCACCTTCATTTCTGATTTTAGTAATTTGAATCTTTTCTCTTTGTTTTTAGTCAGTCTAACTAAAAGTT
The DNA here is from genome assembly GCF_009873245.2 of Balaenoptera musculus. NCBI lineage: Eukaryota > Metazoa > Chordata > Mammalia > Artiodactyla > Balaenopteridae > Balaenoptera > Balaenoptera musculus. The sequence continues at coordinate 149,000,236 of NC_045786.1, forward strand.
TGTCAATTTTGAGAATCATTTTAAAGAGCAAACTTTTTATTTTGCTCACTTTCTCTATTGTTTTTCTATTCTTAATTTCATTTATCTCCACTCCTCTTTGACTTTAAGCAGTGCTCTGAATCCTGGTGTTAGCCTGTAGCTGTCTTCAAAGGTTACATACTATGGATCCAAACTTTTGTGTGATATGGTGGAAAGAGTCTATACGTGGGTTCTCAGTCAATATTTCAGATCCCAGCTTTGGCATTTACTAGCTGTGAGTCTTGTGCAATCACTTAAACTCTCTTAATCCATTTCATTATTAGTAAAATGGAGATAATAGCTACCTTGCAGGCATTGTAAGAACGAGATCACTAATGTTCAGCACACAGTAGGCATTCAAAACTTGTGCTGCTTACTCTATTTGTTGAACAGGATCTGCTCTACCTTGAGATGACTTTAAGGTCTGTCCTTGCCCCATAATAAGCCAGAGTTCAAAGGATGGTGAGCACCTGCTTCTGGGATTTGAATTCTCCTCTCTCCCCAAGGGTCGTGGTGTTCTAATCCCCTCAGCAAGTTGCTAGGTTACCACTTAAAGGGACATGGTTCATTCATGTTCTCTGAAGCTGGAGTCTCTGAAGATTTACTAACATTTGCTGAGAATCTCCCACTAAATATGATTAGAGTCAAAACATCAAAGGTGCGTAAAAACAACAGAAGTAAATCATCCTCCCCCCTAGCATACTTCTTTTGGTTTGTTTGTCACATAAATGAATCCATGTATTTTGTGGCAATCGACCCTTCCTTTTTAGAATACCTAACATTTATTGGAAATTAGCATCCATCAATGTAATCATGCCATTATTCAAGCAATCACTATTTTCTAGAACCTATAAGTCTTTGGATTATTTTCCTATACATCTTCCTGTGTTTAAGGAAGAAGCCAGTAAACTTTTTTCTCAAACTCTGTTTTTGAATTTTCTGTATATCCCCAATTCCTTGAGGTTTAATAATTTTCTTCACCTTCCTTTATGAAAAGAACAATTTGAATGAGTTTTGTTAGTTGCTACCTCAGATTTCGGAATTGTTAAACACTCTTGGTCTATTTTTTTTTTCTCTCTCTCTCTTAAATAGCTGACATAGATCTGCTCAGATCATAATACTGAGTTAAATCCCCTTGAGAAGTATATCTGGGGCATTAGTTATCTTCTGTTGCTCTTAGAGTGTTAGATTCCAACCTTGTTTTTTCTGTTATCTATTAAACGTTTCATTGAATTCACTGTTAATATTTTGGATACAATAAGATTTCATATGCTTTAGTTGTGAAATATTCCAGGAGTATTTTTTTTTCTCACCATATCCATGTTTTTTTCAAAATTGTATATAGTTTGAACGTGTAAATGGGATTGCATTTTATTTTATTTTATTTATTTATTTTAAAGTATTTATTTATTTATTTATTTGGTTGTGCTGGGTCTTAGTTGCAGCAGGCAGGCTCCTTAGTTGCGGCTTGCCGGCTCCTTAGTTGTGGCACGTGGGCTCCTTAGTTGTGGCATGCGAACTCTTAGTTGCAGCATGTGGGATCTGGTTTCCTGACCAGGGATTGAACCCGGGCCCCCTGCATTGGGAGCACAGAGTCTTAACCATTGCGCCACCAGGGAAGTCCTGGGATTGCATTTTAGGGGAAACAGATATTTTCAATTTAATCTTTTCCTAGAATGAAGTATTTTGTATTTTGCCTCTGAATGTGTCAGTTTCATAAATTTGGATTTGTATAGACTAGCACTCTCCAACAGAAATATGATGCAAGCTGTATATGTAATTTTTCAGTAGCCTTATCAAAAAAGGTAAGCAGAAATAGGTGAAATTAATTTTAATAATATATTTTATTTAATCCAAATTATCATTTCCACTTTTACTCAGCATAAAAAAATCGTTATGATATTTTACATCCAGTGTGTATTGTACACTTTTAGTACATCTCCATATGGTGCAAAATTTTCATTGGAAGCATTTGGTCTGTATTTAGATTTCATAAATGTTATAGTTGAAATTGTAGTCAATTCCTATGTTCAAGTTGTTCCAGACAAGTTTTCCAATAACTGAATTGAGTATCAGTTTTAAAATTGAAATTAGAATTTATTAAAGTTAAATAAAATGAAAAATTCAATTCCTTTGTCACAGTAGTTACATTTCAAGTGCTCAAGTTACATGTGGCTAGTGACAGCCATATTCAGCTGTGCCCGTAAGGACCCAGTTTTCTGACAGTAAGGCAAAGGTACACTGTGTTGCCATCGAAGGGGTTATTCTTGTATTCTAAAGTCAAAAGAATGTTAGTTTTATCTTCATTCTAGTTTCCCATGCTAGTTTGGACCAAACCCCTTAGGGCACTTCACCACTTCCTAGGTGCTTCTGTGCTGACAGATTATTGGTTCCTTGATTGTCTTTACTCTGCTACAGTCAGTCCTGGAACTTGCCAGGGGTCCTAGTTCTTCAGATTGTCCCCTGCGATGCATGTGAGTTGTTGAAGAGGAAATTCTGCAGTCTCATAGTGGAATTGATGAGATGCGTGTGTGTTCAGAGGCTTAGATGTTGGGTGTTTTGCAGTTTGCTAGCAGGACCGTGCCCTGCCTCTTGTTTTTTTATGGAAGAAAACATGGCGAAGGTGGTTCTGTCATGAACAGTTGAACAGGTTCAGTTTGTAGTTGCAGTTCTCCATTTGACCCTCGCTAGGGAGAGGGAGCCCAGGCTTACCAGCTATTTCAGGAGAAACCTAGAAATCTAGATTTTTATGTGACTTCTTCCAATCTTAAAAGTTTAGCAAGTAATTCAACTTTATACTGAAAACACCACGAGGGATGGACAAACTGTGTCTGTAGGCTGGATTTGGCTCCTGGGTTACCATTTTATAATCTCTGGTCTAATATGTGCTGGTAAGCAGCATTACTGGTTGTAGGGCCATTGGACACAGAGCATGAATGTGGGGTAAAATCCCTATAGCAGTCACAGTTGCTTTCCATCATTCCACCCTGCCTCTCTCGCACTTCCCTTTTAGAACATGTTCAGTGTATCTGAGTTGGGTTATAGTTAGTTGGTTTGGATTAGAAGTAAGTGGCCAGGGACTTCCCTGGGGGCGCAGTGGTTAAGAAGCCACTGCCAATGCAGGGGACACAGGTTCGAGCCCTGGTCCGGGAAGATCCCACGTGCCGCGGAGCAACTAAGCCCGTGCACCACAGCTACTGAGCCTGCACTCTAGAGCCCCCAACCCACAATTACTGAGTCTGCGAGCCACAACTACTGAGCCTGCATGCCACAGCTACTGAAGCCCGCGCGCCTAGAGCCCGTGCTCCTCAACAAGAGAAGCCACCGCAATGAGAAGCCCGTGCACCGCAACAAAGAGTAGCCCCCCGCTCGCCTCAACTAGAGAAAGCCTGCGCGCAGCAAGGAAGACCCATCACAGCCAAAAATAAATAAATCAATAAATTTATTAAAAAAAAAAAAGAAGTAGGTGGTCACTGCTTACATACCATGAGAATCAGGTCTGCCACTGAGCGCAGTGATGACTGCATTTTACTTCTATATTAGGAGAAGTAGGAGAAAGAGTATTAATAGCATTCTTATTTTTTAGCTTGCTATATAAAATGTATAATTTACTGTGTATTATACTATGTATTTATATATGTATTAGTAGCTATTTTACTATGTGTTTACTTTTTTACTGTATGAAAATTTTTTTCTATGTATCAGCAAGCTTTCTTTTTTCGGGGGGCTGTACCATGCAGCTTGCGGATCTTAGTTTCCCAACCAGGGATTGAACACAGGCCACAGCAGTGAAAGCGCTGAGTCCTAACCACCGGACAGCCAGGGAATTCCCATATCAGCAAGCTTTCCTATTCTAAAAGCTCTACGTGTATTAACTGATTTAGTGCTTTTAACTACCCTGTGAGATAAGTACCTTTGTTATCAACCCCATTTTATTTATTTTTATTTATTTATGGCTGTGTTGGGTCTTCGTTTCTGTGCGAGGGCTTTCTCTAGTTGTGGCAAGCGGGGGCCACTCTTCATCGCGGTGCGCGGGCCTCTCACCATCGCGGCCTCTCTTGTTGCGGAGCACAGGCTCCAGACGCGCAGGCTCAGTAATCGTGGCTCACGGGCCCAGTTGCTCCGCGGCATGTGGGATCTTCCCAGACCAGGGCTCGAACCCGTGTCCCCTGCATTAGCAGGCAGATTCTCAACCACTGCGCCACCAGGGAAGCCCCTCAACCCCATTTTATAAGTGAGGAAATTGAGCATAGTGAAATTAAATAACTTATTTAAGACAGCAGGAAGGAAGTAGTAGAGCCAGGATTTGAACCCCGGCAGTTTGACTCCAGAGACATACTCTTTCTTTTATTATTCCCCTTCTCCCCCAGTCCCCACGTAATCATTCTCTATTTTTCCACACACCTGACCAATCATCTTCTCCGTGGCCTGGGGCAAGCACTGCAGAACAGTCAGAGAATCGGGTGCAGTCCTGGTCCCCAGCAGTTGATGAGGCTTTGGCTTTTTATGTGCAAAAATGGAGCTGTCAGTGATCAGTTATCATAATGAAAAAGACCTGGTTTTCTGAACATTTTATTTAAAGAAATAAAAAAACCGTCTGGCAAGTTATAAGTATAGTACAATGAATTCATGTATACTATTTCCTTGCTTTCACCAGTTATTAACATTTTGCCATGTTTGCTTCACCCTTCTTTCTCTCTCTGAACCATTTGAAAATTAGTTCACATACTTCAGACCTAAATACCTTATTCAACATGTTTATCCTAAGAACAAGGGCATCCTCTCTATAACCACAGTACACTGATGACACTCAGGAAATCTGTCATTGCTAAAACACTCTTATCTAATATACAATCCCTGCCCAGATTTCCTCAATTGTTCCAATTTTGTCCTTTATCTTTTTTTTTTTCTTTCAAATCCAGGATCCAATCAGAGATTGCATTTAGTTGTCATATTTCTTTAGTCTCCTTTATATCTACAACCATTTACTGGATTTTTTTTTTTTTTTTTTTGGTCTTTCATAACATTGGCATTTTTAAAGATTCCAGACTAGTTGCTTTGCAGATGTCCTTAAGTTTGGGCTTGTCAGATTGATTCCACATGTTTAGATTAAAAGGGTTAAAAAAGGTTGAAAAAGGTTAAAAAGGATAAAAAAGTTGAAAAAAATTTGTAGGAATATCATTTAATGAAGTCATGTCCTCAGTGTATCACATTAAAAAGCATATGATGTCATTATCTTGCATTACTGGTGATGACAAGTTTGATCATTTGGTTAAGATAGTGTTTACCAGATTGCTTCATTGTAAAGGTACCCTTCTCCTTTGTTATAAGCATTCTCTGGGGTGATATTTTGAGATGTATGAATATCCTATTCTCCAGTAGTCTCTCACTGTTGGTATTCACTGATTCTTGTCTGAATCACTTACTATTGCAGTTTTTGTAAAATGGTGATTTTCTATTTCAGTTTTTCCTTCTACATTTATTAGCTGGCTTTTCTGTAAAGAAGAGCTTTCCCTTCTATGTGAAAGTAATAGTCTCCCAAAGATGTCTACCTCCTAGTCCCCAGAACCTGTGAAAATGTTACCTGACTTAGCAAAGCGGAATTGAGGTCATAGATGGAATTAAGGTTGCTAATCAGCTAACCCTTAAGATAAGGAGATTCTTCAAGTGGGCCCAATGTAATTATAGGAGTCCTTTAAAATAGAAGGAGACAGAAGAGTCAGACTGATGCAGTGTGAGAAGGAGTAGACTTGTCATTGCTGGCTTTGAAGATAGAAGAAGAATAGGGGCAGCCTCTAGAAGCTGGAAAAGGAAAGGAAGTGGACCCTACCCAGAGCCTATAGAAAGGAACGCAGTCCTGCCAATGCCTTGATGACACTTGTATTGGACTTCTGCCCTAGAAAACCAGTAGTATACCTTCTCACTTTCTTATCAGTGTGGATTCATGGGTTGTTTTCTTTCTTATAAGTGAGTTAAAATCTTTTTCTGTCAGTATTCATTTTTATATTCAGATTGCCTCAAATTTGGCCTTGGGGAGCCCCTTCAAGATCCTTGTGACATGTTCTCAATCCTTGTGACTGTCCTCTTTTTTGGCATAGCAAGATATTCCACACCTATTTTGTACTTTCCTTCCTCAACTTGGAATCAGAACACAAACTCCTTTTTTTATATCTTTTTAAATGTATTATGTTCATATATCTCCAAAGATTGAATGTGTCCTGGATTGAGCTATCTTACAATCTTAATGAATATACAGTTGAGCAAAAGAATAAGAATAAATTAAAATTTTCATAAGTAATAAACATAAAAGTAAAAAAAAATCAATTTCTTCATAATATGAATTGAGCGTTTACAAAATTAATTGGTTCATTTATCCATGGTTGAATATTGCTTATTGCTAGAATGAAACAGAGGTCAGCTAATTTCTCTTTCTATTGATTGTTTTTATAGAGGTAAGCTTTAGGAAACCTTAGAACACGAACTCTTGAGCAGTGCACTGTGCTGCTTCTTACATTAAACTCTGCACTGTTTTTCTTATAAAAATATTGCAAAGACAACATAATAGTGATTGACCATTGGGAAAACCTTGTAACTGGGCTTCAAAGTTTGCCGCAAGAATGAGAAGTATGGAGTGTCTGGCCTTATCATTCCAGTCCTCCTGTGTCTGCTTGGCATGGTGTTCCTGCCAGGGCTGGGCAAGTAGCAGCAGGGATTTACGAATATTTTCACATAAAGTTATAAAACGAAATGCTTATCTTTGACTGTAGAGGCTGAATTTTGTTCCGGAGCCTGTCCATAAGTTTCTGTATTATACTCACTCAGAAATGGTTCAGTATGCAGTCCTTTAAAAAAATCGTTCTGTAGAATTCTTAGCTAACAGTTTATAGTGATGCATAGAAAGAGACTGAATGTAATGCGCCAGAGAAAACTTTAGTCTTTGGGGATATGTAGAAACCTCACATGATTACAGACATTCCTCTTAGACAGGGGTCACAAGCACAGAATGCTCTCAGGGGCCTGGCAGGAGATAAGAATGAGTGAAGCAGGTCAGGTGGGGACGGTGCTGAACTGGACAGCGCAGGCCTATCCTGCAGGGAGCACTTGCACTTCTCTGGTTGACTCTTGCCTTGCCAGAGAGAGAGCCCAGGATTGCCAGGGTTTTCAAGAGAAGTCCAGAAATCTAGATTTTTATATGAATTCCTCCAATTTCAAAAGGTTAACAATTAACTCAATTTTATTTTTAAAGCACAAGGAGGAACGAACAAACCATGTCTGCAGATTGGTTTTGGCCCTCGTGTCAGCAGTTTATAACCTCTGGTCTAAGATATGCTGGTAACCAACATTGTTGCACATGAGGACTATTTAGAACGGCGTTCTTAGCCTTTTTGGTGCAGTGGGTGGCGTTGGCAGTATGGGGAAGCTTATGGGTCTCTTCTCAGAATAATGTTTTTTAAGTGTATTTTAAAAATACATAAGACTACAAAGAAAATAAATCGTATTGAAGTGTAGTTCTCAAAATATTTTTAAAAACCAAATTTGTGATATGTATGCCTTTTATTAGTACATTAAATAACATGATCTAGTGGTAGGTCTGTTCACTGCCATAATTTTTAAATACTGTGGGAGTAAGTGATTTTTTTTGGCCGCGCTGCGCAGCTTTCAGTATCTCAGTTCCCGACCAAGAATTGAACCTGCGCCACGGCAGTGAAAGCCTGGAGTCCTAACCACTAGGCCACCAGAGAACTCCTGAGAATAAGTGATTTTTTGAGATAACTGTAACAACTGTAAAAGAGTGTTACAATACCTGACATCTGTTGTTGGCAGGGTCACAGGCATTGCTAATACTATTCTCCTTTGTTGCCTACATTCCTAATAGAAGGTAATGTTAAATTGGAACTAGAATTTGGTGAAAACAAGGATGTCATTCCTCCCCTGCCTGCCCCCATCCATGTTTAGTGACAGCCAATGAATCTCAGGTTTAGGACCCTTGGTCCAAAATAATCCTCAACCTACTTATAGTAGCCTAAGGATAGCAGTATAGTGTTATTGAGTGTAATTAAGCCAGCCACCATCTTACAGTTTATTTCTTTTATTTCTTTCTCTATAGTTAACTTTCTGGTTACTGAACTTGATTCTGTGTTTTTCTTTAGAACGTTATCACTTGTCTTACAAGATTGTACGAACAGACAGTCGCCTGGTTCGCAGCATCCTGACAGCCCATGGATTTCATGAAGTAAGCTCATTTTTACTACCTTACCTTATCTGCTCAAAAGCTGAAAATCCTAGCCACCTAACTGACTGTCAGCTAACAGGGCCAGCTCTAGAAAGTACACGGGACCACTCCTTAGTGATGATGCAGAACTTGCATTGACTTTCTGAGTCACTTTACCAGTTTTTCCTTGAAATAAATGGAAAACATTTCCACAAGATTTTGTGGGGGTTTTTTTAGGGAAGGAAATTTTTTTTTCCTTGCTGTGTTTTTAGGCATGGGCTAGAGACAGAGTTTCCCATAAGGAATTGTCTAATAGCCAATTAAACCTCTTTGATTACAAGCAACAGAAACAGACTCTGCCCAACATAAACCAAAAGGGATTTATAGTAAAGATGTACATAGAACGGCTAGCAGAACCAGAGGAAAAGCTGAAAAAGCAGACCTTTGGAAGAAGAGAGAATGCAATAGCTCCAGGGATCTGGCAACAAAAGTCTTCAAGACCACCTTTACTGCTGTGGAATGAATCGACTGCATTCATTGTCCTTGTGCATTTCTCTGCTCAAGAAGCATATTCTGGAGATAGAACGATTGGCCTAGCTTGGGTCAAGGGTCCACTCCTTGGGGGAAGGGAGGGGCAGGTGATTGCCAGGTCCTTTAAAACCAAGGAGTATGTTATTCCCAAAGAAAATTGGGAAAATGGGGATTTGACATCAAAAGGCAAAGGCAAATATGCTGGATGGACTTCCACTGTGGATATTTTGATACAGTTGATAAAAGTCTGGTTGCTCGCTTCTTATCCTAGGTTGAGGTATGAAGTAGACATTTTGAGGAAGTTCTGATACCAGTTTATATACTGTCTTTGTTGCTGTTTTATTTCCAGGGCTTAACATGGTACCTGTCACATCAGAGGCAGAGAGTACATAATTGTTGAATGAATGGACAAATGAATTCTAATGAATGAATGAATGAATTCTAAGTTGGTTTGCTACTATAAGGTTTTAGATCTGATCATCACTTTATACCCAGCATCGGCAAGGATATAAGGACAGTCTGAGAAGGGAGTTTTGGGGTTGGGTCCTCATCTCTCACTTTGATATGCAAGAATATTTAGAGATATCATGGACTTCTATAAAAGGATTAATTCTACTTTTTGCATGTGATACTTGTCCAACTCTCTCATTCTTTAAACTTGCTTATCCCTCTGTTCTGTACACTCAGCTTTTGTCTTACTAGGCTCACATCCTAACTGGCCCGCCCCTGTGAGTGCTCTGTGGATGAAAAATCTCTATGACTTTTTACTTCCATCATTCTTCCAGGGACTGTCTCTGGTGTTTCTTTCTTTCTTTTTTTTTTTTTAATAAATTTATTTATTTATTTTTGGCTGCGTTGGGTCTTCGTTGCTGTGCGCGGGCTTTGTCTAGTTGCAGCAAGTGGTGGTTACTCTTCGTTGTGGTGCGCAGTCTTCTCATTGCAGTGGCTTCTCTTGTTGTGGAGCACAGGCTCTAGGTGCACGGGCTTCAGTAGTTGTGGCACGCGGGCTCAGTAGTTGTGGCTCACGAGCTCTAGAGCGCAGGCTCAGTAGTTGTGGCGCACGGGCTTAGTTGCACCGCGGCATGTGGGATCTTCCCGGACCAGGGCTCGGACCCGTGTCCCCTGCATTGGCAGGCAGATTCTTAACCACGGCGCCACCAGGGAAGTCCCTCTGGTGTTTCTTATCTTGTCTTTTTATCTGCCCTTAGGTTCACCCAAGCAGCACTGACTATAACCTAATGTGGACAGGATCCCACCTGAAGCCCTTTTTACTTCGCACCCTCTCTGAAGCACAAAAGGTTAATCACTTTCCCAGGTAATGCTCTTGTAGCTACTTTGCTCCATTTAAAGGTACCTGACATTGAGGCATGTAGCCAGCAGAGATAATTAACATCCTTTAAAAAAAAAAAGAAGTCTGTGATATAGGGCAGCAGTCTGCAAATGAAACTGAGGTGTTCACATCCCTGGACATACCTGAAGACTTTGCAAGGCGTCTGTAGGATGGATGGTTTTAAAATACACTACTTCTGGATTGCAAATCCCATAGATTCTCTTTCCTAAAATTGAGCTGCTTGTGAGCCCCTCATGTGGATAGGTTCTCCCTTCTCACCTTCTTTTTCATAGTTACTGTTTTTTCCCTTTATAAAAGAACGGCCCACCTAGAATCTTAATATGGTGCATTGTCCTGGGGTGTAAAAATTTCAAGGGTTGCAAAGAAAGGAACAAAAATATTGGTGTTTAATTCAGGTAATAGCATAACAAATCTTTTTGCATGATAATGATTTCCATTTCTTTGCTTTTAACAGAATTGAGGAAGGACATAATCAAGTTGTCAGCTGATAGATCATTAAATATAAAATTTAAAGATAGGTCATCTTGTGACTTTTGACATATAATTAGAAAAAAGTTCAAAGAATTGAATGATATTGCTATATTAAACTTCTGCCAGTCTCATTGGTTAACGTCAGCCTAGAGAGGCAATATTGCCTAGTGGCTAGAAGCACGGGCTCTGCAGCCAGCTAACCTGGGCCCAGATCGCAGTTCCGCTGACTGATCTTGGGCAAGTGAGCTTTCTGAGCGTCAACTTCCTCATTGGTAAAAAGAAGGTACTAATGACACACACTTTGTAGGACTATCGTGAGGATTTAATAAGTGCTTAGAACATCACATGCCTTCCACATAGTAAACACTATATAAGTGTTAGCTATTATATTTGTGAACAAGGTTTCTCAGTGTTTACATCTATGAAAGAGAAAATAGGAATAGAATTGATGCTGAAACCCTGCATTATTCTAGCAGTGAGTAATTTTCAACTATGGAGAGATACATGACCTATTGGAGAAGAGGGCAGCTAATCTCATCTGTCTAATGAAGAGATGCAAATCTAATAGGAATTTTCTTATTTGCTCAGTGGCTGAGTTATATTTTATTTCCAGGACTTATGCCCCAGGTACTCACTCATGCTAACAAGTTTTGTTTTCAGTCACTTCATATACTTGTCTCTTCATTTTTTAGAAACGAAGGCTCTTTCTTGATTATTCAATTCTACTGTCTTATACTCAGTCAATGGGTATAAATACCCAGCCTATGCTGTCTCTAATGTCAAATAGTTTCTTCATAATCTTAGATAAATGTATATTTTGAATCTTTATAACAAGTTCCAGTGTTATTTTATGTCTGAGCTTCATGGGCAGAAAATAATTTAAACTTTATTTTCTTCCTTACTGCCTGGAAGATGTGGATTTGGTTTTCTAAATGTGTGACTGGGTGCTTGAAGTGAATCAGATGCAACTATTTTAAATAGGTATTTAAACAGTCTTAAAATAGCTCACAGTAGAGGCTGCATTCCTAATTCCTGTTAGTAGTATATTATTTATTTCAATAGTTTTTGAACTATTCCTGTAGGTGTATAGGAATTCCACCTCAATTTGGACTCAGTCAGTATTAATAAATTTTAACCTATATTTTCTTCACTTCTCTTTGAATGTGTTATACATGTATGTTTGGGAATATTAATAATCCATTACCTAAATGCAGTATACTTTGTGGCTTCTGGTGCTATGTATTTTCTAAGAAAATACATAGCACCAGAAGTTAGAAGTCTTTTTCAATCCAAAGACTTCTAACTCACATGCAAGAGGAATGCAAACACTTGAAATGTTTCCAATATTATTGTGTACTCTTTTTATGTAATTTTTTATTTTAAATAATTTTAGACTTTTAGAAAAGTTGCAAAAATAATATAGAGTTCCTATGTGCCCTTTACCCAGTTTTCCTAATGTTAAATCAGTTATAACCATGGTATAGTTATCAAAATGGAGAAATTGATGTTAGTATAATGTACATTTTAATAAAAATTTATAATATTTACGGTGTTTTGATGAATTGTGTACTATATTCTTACAATGATAGGTCAATATATGTATAACAAGTACAGCCTTATGATCACAGGAAATTAAAAAATATTAAACATAATTTGTATACATATTTTCATTGTAGAGAAGGTATAATATAATATAAAAGACTTACAAGCATTAAATATGTTCTGTTAGGCTAAGCTGTTCTTTGGGGGAAATGGAATGGAAGAAGTAAAAGCAAAAGTGAATTGGGGGATGTCTGGGTGGGAGTAGGCGAGGCTTCTGGGGTGCTGGGAATGTTCTGTGCTCAGTGGTGTTCACACAGGTGACCAAAATTCATCGTGCTTTGCAGTTGTGATTTGTGTACTTTCCTGTTTATACGTTACTTTCAGTAAAAAGTATAGTATTGTAAAAAGTGAAAAATTTACCGACAAAAAGAGCCTTTTCTTTTGTAGTACTTTTAAAATGTACAGTGGCTAGTGAATCCTGATGTTATTTAGGTTCCCTTGAATATACTTAAAAGGATACTGTTATAGTTTTATTTTAAAATTATATTTGCCATTCATTGGATCCTTTGGAACATTTTAAATTTATGATGAAAAATCTTAGATGCCAACTAAGAAGATACATAGTTTCCCAAAATTTGTATCGGGAGTACCAAGCAAAAATGTTTGGAGACCACTAATATTGGGTAACTGTAGGAGAATTTGTTGTTTCTCTTATCCTCTGGTTCAGTGTTTCCTTTTTTTTTTTTTTTTGATTTTGACATACCGTTGCATTCAAGAGTTTATTTTATTTATTTAAAAAAAATTTTTTTAATCTCTCTTTTCTTTTTTTTTGGAAATTTTGAATTTTATTTTATTTATCTTTTTATACAGCAGGTTCTTATTAGTCATCCATTTTATACACATCAGTGTATACATGTCAATCCTAATCTCCCAATTCATCACACCACCACCCCCGCCCCGGCCGCTTTCCCCCCTTGGTGACCATACGTTTGTTCTCTACATCTGTGTCTCAGTTTCTGTCCTGCAAACCAGTTCATCTGTACCATTTTTCTAGGTTCCACATATATGTGTTAATATACGATATTTGTTTTTCTCTTTCTGACTTACTTCACTCTGTATGACAGTCTCATTAGGTCCATCCACGTCTCTACAAATGACCCAATTTCATTCCTTTTTTATGGCTGAGTAATATTCCATTGTATATATGTACCACATCATCTTTATCCATTCGTCTGTTGATGGGCATTTAGGTTGTTTCCATGACCTGGCTATTGTAAATAGTGCTGCACTGAACATTGGGGTGCATGTGTCCTTTTGAATTATAGTTTTCTCTGGGTGTAGGTGTATGCCCAGTAGTGGGATTGCTGGGTCATATGGTAATTCTATTTTTAGTTTTTTAAGGAACCTCCATACTGTTCTCCATAGTGGCTGTATCAATTTACATTCCCACTAACAGTGCAAGAGGGTTCCCTTTTCTCCACACCCTCTCCAGCATTTGTTGTTTGTAGATTTTTCTGATGATGCCCATTCTAACTGGTGTGAGGTAGTCATTGTAGTTTTGATTTGCATTTCTCTAATAATTAGTGATGTTGAGCAGCTTTTCATGTGCTTCTTGGCCATCTGTATGTCTTCTTTGGAGAAATGTTTATTTAGGTCTTCTGCCCATTTTTTGATTGGTTTGTTTGTTTTTTTAATATTGAGCTGCATGAGCTGTTTATATATTTTGGAGATTAATCCTTTGTTCGTTGATTTGTTTGCAAATATTTTCTCCCATTCTGAGGGTTGTCTTTTTGTCTTGTTTATGGTTTCCTTTGCTGTGCAAAAGCTTTGAAGTTTCATTAGGTCCCATTTGTTTATTTTTGTTTTTATTTCCATTACCCTAGGAGGTGGATCAAAAAAATATCTTGTTGTGATTTATGTCAAAGAGTGTTCTCCCTATGTTTTCCTCTAAGAGTTTTATAGTGTCTGGTCTTACATTTAGGTCTCTAATCCATTTTGAGTTTATTTTTGTGTATGGTGTTAGGGCGTGTTCTAATTTCATTCTTTTACATGTAGCTGTCCAGTTTTCCCAGCACCACTTATTGAAGAGACTGTCTTTTCTCCATTGTATATCCTTGCCTCCTTTGTCATAGATTAGTTGACCATATGTGCATGGGTTTATCTCTGGGCTTTCTATCTTGTTCCATTGATCTATATGTCTGTTTTTGTGCCAGTAGCATATTGTCTTGATTACTGTAGCTTTGTAGTATAGTCTGAAGTCAGGGAGTCTGATTCCTCCAGCTCCGCTTTTTTCCCTCAAGACTGCTTTGACGATTCGGGGTCTTTTGTGTCTCCAGACACATTTTAAGATTTTTTGTTCTAGTTCTGTAAAAATTGCCATTGGTAATTTGATAGGGATTGCATTGAATCTGTAGATTGCTTTGGGTAGTATAGTCATTTTCCCAGTATTGATTCTTCCAATCCAAGAACAGAGTATATCTCTCCATCTGTTTGTATCATCTTTAGTTTCTTTCATCCGTGTCTTACAGTTTTCTGCATACAGGTCTTTTGTCTCCTTACTAGGTTTATTCCTAGGTATTTTATTCTTCTTGTTGCAATGGTAAATGAGAGTGTTTCCTTAATTTCTCTTTTAGATTTTTCATCATTAGGGTATAGGAATGCAAGAGATATTTGTGCATTAATTTTGTATGCTGCTACTTTACCAAATTCATTGATTAGCTCTAGTAGTTTTCTGGTAGCATCTTTAGGATTCTCTATGTATATATCATGTCATCTGCAAACAGTGACAGGTTTACTTCTTCTTTTCTGATTTGGATTCCTTTTATTTCTTTTTCTTCTCTGATTGCTGTGGCTTAAACTTCATAAACTATGTTGATCAATAGTGGTGAGAGTGGGCAACCTTGTCTTGTTCCTGATCTTAGTGAAAATGGTTTCAGTTTTTCACCATTGAGAACGATGTTGGCTGTGGGTTTGTCATATATGGCCTTTATTATGTTGTTGTAAGTTCCCTCTGTGCCTACTTTCTGGAGGATTTTTATCATAAATGGATGTTGAATTTCACCAAAAGCTTTTTCTGCATCTGTTGAGATGATCATATAGTTTTTCTCCTTCAATTTGTTAATATGGTTTATCACATTGATTGATTTGCCTATATTGAAGAATCCTTGCATTCCTGGGGTAAACCCCACTTGATCGTGGTGTATAATCCTTTTAATGTGTTGTTGGATTCTGTTTGCTAGTATTTTGTTGAGAATTTTTGCATCGATGTTCATCAGTGATATTGGCCTGTAGTTTTCTTTTTTTGTGACATCGTTGTCTGCTTTTGGTATCAAGGTGATGGTGGCCTCGTAGAATGAGTTTGGGAGTGTTCCTCCCTCTGCTATATTTTGGAAGAGTTTGAGAAGGATAGGTGTTAGCTCTTCTCTAAATGTTTGATAGAATTTGCCTGTGAAGCCATCTGGTCCTGAGCTTTTGTATGTTGGAAGATTTTTTTTTTTTTTAAACTAAATATTTCAGCTTACTTTTTTTTTTTTTTTAAACTTTTGGGTTTATTTTATTTATTTATTTATTTATTTTATGGCTGTGTTGGGTTTTCGTTTCTGTGCGAGGGCTTTCTCTAGTTGTGGCAAGTGGGGGCCACTCTTCATCGTGGTGCGCGGGCCTCTCACTATCGCGGCCTCTCTTGTTGCGGAGCACAGGCTCCAGATGCGCAGGCTCAGTAATTGTGGCTCATGGGCCTAGTTGCTCCGCGGCATGTGGGATCCTCCCAGACCAGGGCTCGAACCCGTGTCCCCTGCATTGGCAGGCAGATTCTCAACCACTGCGCCACCAGGGAAGCCCTGTTGGAAGATTTTTAATCACAGTTTCAATTTCAGTGCTTGTGATTGATCTGTTTATATTTTCTATTTCTTCCAGTTCAGTCTTAGAAGGTTGTGCTTTTCTAAGAATTTGTCCATTTCTTCCCGGTTGTCTATTTTATTGGCATAAAGTTGCTTGTAGTAATCTCTCATGATCCTTTGTATTTCTGCAGTGTCAGTTGTTACTTCTCCTTTTTCATTTCTAATTCTGTTGATTTGAGTCTTCTCCCTTTTTTTCTTGATGAGTCTGGGTAACGGTTTATCAATTTTGTTTATCTTCTCAAAGAACCAGCTTTTAGTTTTATTGATATTTGCTATTGTTTCCTTCATTTCTTTTTCATTTATTTCTGATCTGATCTTTATGATTTCTTTCCTTCTGCTAACTTTGGGGTTCTTTTGTCCTTCTTTCTCTAATTGCTTTAGGTGTAAGGTTAGATTGTTTATTTGAGATTTTTCTTGGTTCTTGAGGTAGGATTGTATTGCTATAAACTTCCCTCTTAGAACTGCTGTTTGCTGCATCCCATAGGTTTTGGGTGGTCATGTTTTCATTGTCATTTGTTTCTAGGTATTTTTTGATTTCTTCAGTGATCTCTTGGTTATTTAGTAGGTATTGTTTAGCCTCAATGTGTTTGTATTTTTTACAGATTTTTTCCTGTAATTGATATCTAGTCTCATAGCATTGTGGTCGGAAAAGGTACTTGATATGATTTCAATTTTCTTAAATTTACCAAGGCTTGATTTGTTACCCAAGATATGATCTATCCTGGAGAATGTTCCGTGAGCACTTGAGAAGATAGTGTATTCCGTTGTTTTGGGATGGAATGTCCTATAAATATCAATTAAGTCCATCTTGTTTAATGTATCATTTAAAGCTTGTTTCCCCTCATTTATTTTCGTTTTGGATGATCTGTCCATTGGTGAAAGTGGTGTGTTTAAGTGTCCTACTATTATTGTGTTACTGTCGATTTCCCCTTTTATGGCTGTTAGCATTTGCCTTATGTATTGAAGTATGTTGGGTGCATAAATATTTATAATTGTTATATCTTCTTCTTGGATTGATTCCTTGATCATTATGTAGTGTCCTTTGTCTCTTGTAATAGTCTTTATTTTAAAGTCTATTTTGTCTGATATGAGAATTGCTACTCCAGCTTTCTTTTGATTTCCATTTGCATGGAATATCTTTTTCCATCCCCTCACTTTCAGTCTGTATGTGTCCCTAGGTCTGAAGTGGGTCTCTTGTAGACAGCATATATACGGGTCGTGTTTTTGTATCCGTTCAGCGAGCCTGTGTCTTTTGATTGGAGCATTTAATCCATTTACATTTAAGGTAATTGTTGATATCTATGTTCCTATTACCATTTTCTTAATTGTTTTGGGTTTGTTTTTGTAGGTCTTTTCCTTCTCTTGTGTTTCCCACTTAGAGAAGTTCCTTTAGCATTTGTCGTAAAGCTGGTTTGGTGGTGCCGAATTTTCTTAGCTTTTGCTTGTCTGTAAAGGTTTTAATTTCTCTGTCGAATCTGAATGAGATCCTTGCAGGGTAGAATAATCTTGGTTGTAGGTTTTTCCATTTCATCACTTTAAATATGTCCTGCCACACCTTTCTGGCTTGCAGAGCTTCTGCTGAAAGATCAGCTGTTAACATTATGGGGATTCCCTTGTATGTTATTTGTTGCTTTTCCCTTGCTGCTTTTAATATTACTTCTTTTCTATTTGATTTTTGATAGTTTGATTAATATGTGTCTTCATGTGTTTCTCCTTGGATTTATCTTATATGGGACTCTGCACTTCCTGGACTTGATTGACTATTTCCTTTCCCATATTAGGGAAGTTTTCAACTATAATCTCTTCAAATATTTTCTCAGTCCCTTTCTTTTTCTCTTCTTCTTCTGGGACCCCTATAACTTGAACGTTGGTGCATTTAATGTTGTCCCAGAGGTCTATGAGACTGTCCTCAGTTCTTTTTATTCTCTTTTCTTTATTCTGCTCTGCGGTAGTTATTCCCACTATTTATCTTCCAGGTCACTTATTCGTTCTTCTGCCTCAGTTATTCTGCTACTGATTCTTTCCAGAGCATTTTTTTTTTTTTTGGGCCGCATTGGGTCTTTGTTGCTGCATGTGGGCTTTCTCTAGTTGCGGTGAGCAGGGGCTACTCTTCATTGTGGTGTGTGGGCTTCTCATTGCGGTGGCTTTTCTTGTTGTTGAGCACAGGCTCTAGGTGTGCGGGCTTCAGTAGTTGTGGCTCGCAGGCTCTAGAGCGCAGGCTCAGTAGTTGTGGCGCAAGGGCTTAGTTACTCCATGGCATGTGGGATCTTCGTGGACCAGAGCTTGAACCCATGTCCCCTGCATTGGCAGGCGGATTCTTAACCACTGCGCCACCAGGGAAGCCCCTTCTAGAGAGTTTTTAATTTCATTTATTGTGTTGTTCATCACTGTTTGTTTGCTCTTTAGTTCTTCTAGGTCCTTGTTAAACGTTTCTTTTATTTTCTCCATTCTATTTCCAAGATTTTGGATCATCTTTACTGTCATTACTCTGAATTCTTTTGCAGGTAGACTGCCTATTTCCTCTTCATTTATTTGGTCTGGTGGGTTTTTACCTTGCTCCTTCATCTGCTGTGTATTTCTCTGTCTTCTCGTTTTGCTAAACTTACTGTGTTTGTGGTCTCCTTTTCGCAGGCTGCAGGTTCGTAGTTCCCGTTGTTTTTGGTGTCTGCCCCCAGTGGGTAAGGTTGGTTCAGTGGGTTGTGTAGGCTTCCCGGTGGAGGGGACTGCTGCCTGTGTTCTGGTGGATAAGGCTGGATCTTGTCTTTCTGGTGGGCAGGACTGCAGCCAGTGGTGTGTTTTGGGGTGTCTGTGAACTTATTATGATTTTAGGCAGCCTCTCTGCTAATGGGTGGGGTTGTGTTCCTGTCTTGCTAGTTGTTTGGCATGGGGTGTCCAGCACTGGAGCTTGCTGGTCGTTGAGTGGAGCTGGGTCTTAGCGTTGAGACGGAGATCTCTGGGAGAGTTCTTGCTGATTGATATTACGTGGGGCTGGGAGGTCTCTGGTGGACCAATGTCCTGAACTCGGCTCTCCCACCTCAGAGGCTTAGGCCTGACACTCGGCTGGAGCACCGAGACCCTGTCAGCCACATGGCTTTTGGGAAGTCTGAGGTCTTCTGCCAGTGTTCAGTAGGTGTTCTGTAGGAGTTGTTCCACATGTAGATGTGTTTTTGATGTATTTGTGGGGAGGAAGGTGATCTCCATGTATTACTCCTCCGCCATCTTGAAGGTTCCCTAAGCCTGGTTCAGTGTTTCTAATTCCTTAATGATAAGCATCACTAGGGGTACTTTACATTCATAGGTCTTACTGCAGATTCAAGGAATCACCATCTCCAGAGAAGGTGTATATTTAAAAAGCACCTTCTAGGTGCTTAATCTTTCTAGGTAAATGTATACCTAGAAAGGTATATATTTTAAAAGCAATGAGGTGATCTGTATCTCAGTCAAGTTTGGAAATTACTGATCTAGACTAAATCACTGTTACATTGTGGTCTCTGGACCATCTGTACCAAAATCACCTGGGGCCCATGTTTAAAATGTAGAACCCTAGACTTCATCCCAGAATTTTGAGAGATGTGACCCTGGAACATTTGTTTTTAAAGAAACTCTATAGGTGATTCTTATGTACACTAAAATTTGAGGACCTCTGCTCTAGATCTGAAGAGGACAGTGGGTAAGAAAGAAGTATTGGTGATACCTAGATTTGGCAAAGCAACCTTTGGTTTTAGAAATCAAAGTGAAAATCTTGTACTGAGGAACAGATAGAATGCATTTTTAATGGTTACAGCAAAGATTCTTAGATGGTTTTTAAATAGTGCAACAAACCATAGACTCATGAATCCAGTCGAGGCCAACTGAAGTGCCTTTTTGTAGTTTGCCAGATTACACTCCCTGATAGGTAGCGTTTATTGCCCTAGTTTTAAGGTGATCATTTCCTTGACAAAGTGATAGATTTGGGATATAATACTATCGTCAGTAACTGCTCATGAACTGTGAACTCTTTAGTATGTGATGACACAGGATAACCTCTGAGTCATAGCGTACTGAAATGGAAATGCTTTTATGAAATTTAGGTCGTATGAACTAACCCGGAAGGACCGACTGTACAAAAACATCATTCGAATGCAGCATACGCACGGATTCAAGGCTTTTCACATCCTCCCTCAGACCTTCCTGCTGCCAGCTGAGTATGCGGAATTCTGTAGTAAGTGCTTGACTGCTGATGCTCCATTCTCACCCCCCATCCCCCATGCCCTATCCCCCATCCCTTATCCCCCATCCCCTATCCCCCATCCCCTATCCCCCATCCCCCATCCCCCATCCCCTATCCCCTATCCCCCATCCCCCATGCCCTATCCCCCATCCCCAGCAGCTGAACTTGGGGCAGATTTACTCCGAGGGCTGCCTCAAGTCAGGAACCAATCCGGGCTTTTCAGATCCTTAAAAAATTGTTTCTTAAGTAAAACAATTGCAGGGATAACTTTAAAACTGTTTTATTCTGAGCGTGTATGTGTGTGTTTATTCTTAGTAAGGACATTTATGTAAGGACGCATTGGTATTGTATAAATGTGCTCCTGTTTATTACAAAAAGTCTCTTTTTCATTGACAAGAGTTAGTGCCCACGTAAGGATGGATATACTTCTGCATATGAACTACATATGCATCCTTTTTGGTATTTCTCTTCCTCTTGTCGTTTAAGGAATATCCCTGTCCTCTCGATTTTTGGACTTGTGTGACTTATGTTCTTTGGGGTACATGTATCACGCTTCTTTTGGTATTAGGGTTTAGAGGTACCAGTTAGTGACACTCTCTCTCCTTGGAGTACAGACTAATTGAAAAATATTCATGGGAGCGAAATAGGCACGTGAACGTCTGCTGTATTGGTGGTCAAGCTAGCTGGGAATGCATGGCCTGCATCCAAGTCTCATTGCTTCTTTTGTCTTGAAGTGAATTTACCTCCCCAGGTCCAAGCAGAGGAGATAGGCTATTTTGGACTCTCCCCCCATGGCGGGCAATGCCTGCCTCAGTAGGCTTAGAGCACAGAAGAGGCACGAATACAGAGAAGGTGTGAGGCAGGTCTTTTGTGAGAGTCTAAATAGGAAAAATAATAATAGCTAACACTTACTTAATGAACATTTCCCTTCTGTTAGGCCCTCTTCTAAGTGGTGCCTCTATTCTGAGGTAGGTACTGTTATTGTTCCCAGTTTTACAGGTGAGGAGACTAAGGTACAGAGAGGTTAAGTAACTTTCTGTAAGTTATGTGGCTGCAAATGGTGGGATTAGGATCCAGACCCTGCAGTTTGGCTTCAGAAGCCAGGCTCCTCACCACTTGTGCTTTGTGGCCAAAGACAGTGGGCGTATACACACAATGACCATTTCCCAGTACCACCCATGAGAGAAGTCACTTCTGTGAGGAGGATCAGTTATGACACACAGAGAGGACAGCAAGACAGTTTTCTTCTCAATAAGTCCAAGAAAAAGACTATTCCTGTCTTATAGGTAGAGGAAGCATGGAGAGAGGAAGAGAAATTTTTCTCTAGACTTCCTGACTTTTGATTCTTTTAACCTGTTGGACCTAGCGGTCTGGTCTGGTCATGCAGTGCGGTGTTCATCCTCTGGGACTTGCATCAGGAATGGTCACAGGGTCTCTCGCTCCCACCTTGGGGAGGCCATTCTTCTGAGAGCACTTGTTGACCCCGCTGGGACCAGTGGTTGGCAGTTCAGTGTTTGCCCACAGAAGGCTCTGAAATCGGTCAGAGTAGAGTATCCACTAGATGAATTAAGTTAACTTCAAAGCTACAGTGCACTCAAAGCTGAACATTTATAGTTAGGAATTTTTGTTACGGGATTTTTAGCCATGTTATTGAAACCTCCTGTGCCTTAGCTTCCTCCTCTGTAAAATGGGACTGTTACTAGTACTGACATTATAGTGTTGTTGGGATGTTTAACTAGGTTAACACATGGAAAGCACTTGGAATGGTGCCTGATGGGTACTTAATAAATGTACAATAATATTTCCTATTTCAAGTTATGTAGAGATGTATTGTTATATAAAAAAGTAAAAAATTGTGTAATAAGCCAACATGATAGCATAAAAATGCTTCAACTAACATGTTAGCAACGTAAAAGCATTCCTGATATGAACTCCCTGCTGTTGAATTCCTATTGAGAAATCAGAGTCCAGAATAATTTCCTAGTAAACACTAAAGGGATATTAAGTTGAAAATTCCCTTTTTCCTCTCTGCTATCTCTTATTCTGTGGTTCTTCCCCACCCTTTGGAGGCAGGTTGAGGGCTGGATGCTCATTCAGAAGACTGGATAGAGTTAGAGTTCCTCCATGTATTCAAGCCTAACCTGTGTTTCAGTAGAATTGTTTCTTCAGCATATTTTTTTAAAATAAATTTATTTATTTTATTTATTTTTGGCTGCTTTGGGTCTTTGTTGCTGCGTGCAGGCTTTCTCTAGTTGCAGCCAGCGGGGGCTACTCTTCGTTGCGGTGCGCGGGCTTCTCTTGTTGCGGAGCAGGGGCTCTAGGCACACGGGCTCAGTAGTTGTGGCACGTGGGCTCAGTAGTTGTGGCGCATGGGCTTAGTTGCTCCGCGACACGTGGGATCTTCCCAGACCAGGGATTGAACCCCTGTCCCCTACATTGGCAGGTGGATTCTTAACCACTGCGCCACCAGGGAAGCCCCGTTTCTTCAGCATATTATTCAAACTCTTACAGGTTCTACATTCTAACAAAAATGAATTCAAAAGGTCAGTAGCACACATAGAATGAATACAGCTGCAACCCAAAGCCACCACATTGAGCCCCAGGGCAGTTATTACAGGCTAATGATGTTCTCCAATCTCAAAACAAATCCCTCATTGCTGTTGCCTGCCAAAGACCACAGCGGGGACTTACTGTGCGGTAGAAGAGGGACCAGGGAAGATGTGATGGTAAAGAGGAAGCTTCTTGGTTTCAGTCCTGCCAGGATGCCAGTCATTCTTTGCCAGTAGTCCGGAGTCCGTGACCTCTACGCTTAAATCCACTGGGGAGAAATCCAGCATTAGTAGGTCAGTTGTGTTGCTAAGTTTACCTATTAGGGGAGAACCTTGCCTCTTCCTACCACTTCCTCTTTCAAAGAGACATTCCTTTTCCTCATAAAGTCTGTTTTAAGTTCTCTTCATTTCCTCTGCTGTCCACCTAGCATATTATAACTCACAAATTCCCTTTTCTCCATGACACTTGTGTTCCTGACCTTCCAGTGCTTGCTTGAGGGCAGGCAATAGGACATTTTTGAGAAGGCAAGTGACATGAACAGGTTGGCCTTTAGGAAAATAACTACATGAAATGAATTGGAGGGAGCAGGGGGAAGAAACACAGTGGTCGCTTTGGAAGTCATAATCCAGGTAAGAAGTGTAGATAGACTGAGCTAGGTAGCTGGAATGGAACAGAGGCAGTGGAAAGAATGGTAGAATAAACACAGTTTACTAAGTGGCTGTGAGTAGTGAGGCAGAGGTGAAAGGTGTGCGTCTGAGAAGCTGGGAGGAGCATTAAGTCTTTAACCAGGGAGTGTAACGAGGAATGTAGAGCAGGGGTCCCCAACCCCCGGGGTTCCTGTTAGGAACCGGGCCGCACAGCAGGAGGTGAGTGGCAGGCGAGCAACTGAAGCTTTATCTGCCGCTCCCCATCGCTCACATTACTGCCTGAACCATCCCCCCCGCCCCCCACTCCCCAACCCCTCGGCCGTGGAACCACGAAACCAGTCCCTGGTGCCAAAACGGTTGGGGACCGCTGATGTAGAGGAAAAGTGTTGAAGGACAAGAGGAGTGTCACATTTTGGACCTGGTGTGGATTTGAGGTGCCTACAGGCCTCCATGTGGTGATGTTTTGCAGGCAGTTGTAGAGGCAGTTTTGAGTTCTGGCCAGAGTTACAGGTTCTGGAAGTTGCAGATATGGAGGTGGATGTTACTACCAAGGAAGGGAAAAAGAAAGAGAAGAAGAACTACAGAGAAGTCAGAGGGGAGAGAGACCTTGAAGATATGAGCAAGGGAATGAGGTCCCAGAGGAGGCAGGAGAGGGTTCAGTCAAGAGCCCAAGTAGAAGGGTGGGCTTCAGGAAGGAGGGCGTGTCTCTCCCCTAAAAGGAGGGAAAGAAGAAGGCTAAGTGGTCATCCAGGTAACATTTTAGATGGAGAGGAAAGCAGGTGAGTGGGTTTATGTTACAGATTCCCAGCCTTCTTGGTGAGAGGGTGATGAGGGCACGTACCAGGAATGAGGGGCCTAGGGATGGGTTTGGGTGTTTGAGAGGAGCAGAAAGGCATGTGACTAGCCTGTGAAAGAACCTTTGAAAGGGAACTGATAAGGAACAGACATGAGGATTGCCTGAAGACTCTAGAGAGACCAGCCAAGGCGGATCTCATGAATTTGTAGCTTTTTGTTCTAATAAGAGAAAACCTGAAATCCATCTCTGTAGAGACCTAGCCCAGAGACCAAACACTGCCTCAAGAGATGTGAAAGCCTGGATACTGCCAAACCGTTCCCAGTAATTAGAATGTGGGGCTTGGAATATACAGACCAGATCTTGCTAGATTCCTGGTGCCGCTGTTGCTAGTGTAACGGTATATAGTACAGTCGGAGGTCTGTGACCCCGAAGAACCTAAGAATCTTGCCAACTGCAGCCACTCCCCAGCCGTGGACAGCTTTCTAAGCAGGGAGAAGGGAACAACAAGGAAGGCAGGGTGGCGCCAGTATCAGAAAGGCAGAACTTTCCCCCCATGCCCTGGCAGATTTCTGTTTACTTCTCACTGCCCAGAATTGCGTCCTCTGGTCATCTGTAGTTGCAAGAGAGACAGAAATAATTCTAAGGAATGAGCAAAACTTTAATGTCAGCCAGTTAATTTCAGATGACTGGATTTCAAAGTAATCAGTAAATTTATAGAATCATAATAGTAGGATTATGAGAGATCTCATAATTCAAATGACTAAACCCCTCATTTTAAAGATGAGACTGGATAATTTAAGCAAATTGCCCAGAATTAGAAAAGTCAGAATTAGAACTCAGATCTTCCTACTCCTGGTTCAGTGCTCTTTCCTTTAGATTGAGCATGCTGCCGCCATAGGACCTGGAAGGCACCAGAAAGAGTTGCAGGCCCTGTCTAGTATATCTTCATCCTGACAGGCTGCCAAGCTCTTTGCCTTGCCTTTGCTTCTGACCCACATTTTTGGAACCTGTGAAAGAAATCAATCCTTGTTCTGAAATACAACAAATCAAGGAGAAAGGCCTAGCATGAAGACACTTTTTTTGATATTTAGAATTTCAAGAACATGATAAAAGTGCAGCACCAGATACTTCTGATAAGCCTAGTCCACAAAGTAAGATTTATTAAACGCGTTAGATGGCAGAAGTTGCATTTAGCTAGATTTTCCCTGTTCTGAAAACGAGCATTTTCTGCGTCCGCTTGTCACCACAGGGGGTACTGTCTTCAGACAGGTCTGGTCATTTTCTTCGGCATTGCTGTATGTAGCTCCCTCACTTCCTCTTCGTGAGCTCAGTGTGTCTAATTACTTGCTTAGGGCCTGCCTTTCTGCTGTCTTTTCACTTCTGCACGCCCCATACTAGCAAACTGCCTAACATGGGTTGGGTACTTAGAAGTTTTGAATGAATGAATGAAGTTTAAACATTTCTGTAATTTTTTTGTGTTATTTTACTATTAATTGTTCCTTTTGTTTTCAAACTATTGTATCCTCAGAATTTGGGGAAAATGGAAAAATGGAAAAAATATATAAAGTATATCTATATATATACATCTATTCAGTGACTTCAGTTTATAGAGATTTAATTTGTCTTATATAAATATGCCATCTATTGCAGGAATTTAAAATTATGTAAATTATATAGGTAATATAGTCACGGTACCCAAAAAAAATACAAAACAATAATCAGTGAAAAGCCTTTTTTCTCCTCTTTTCCTCAGTCATCCAGTTCTCCCCAGAGGTGATCAATGTTATTAGTATTTTTACATATCCTTCTAGAGGTATTCTCTGCACTTGCTGGCACATGGCTTGAGTGTGTATGTGAACAGATGGGAGCATACAATACCCAGTGCCCTGCACTTTACTTCTTAACACTCACCAGTCTCTTTGAGCTCATTCCCTCTCTGTTCCTTAATAACATTCTCATTTTGTGTGTCTGCTTAATATTTCATTATGTAGAGCAGGTGTCTGCAAACTACAGCCCTTGTGTCAAATCTGGTCCTATGCCTTTTTATATGTATCCCATGAGCTAAAAATGATTTTTACATTTTTAAATGGTTGAAGAAAATCAAAAGAAGAATAAGATTTTGTGGCATGTGGAAATCATAGGAAATTCAGTGTCCATAAATAAAGTTTTTTTGGGGCCCAGCCATGCTCCTTTGTTTACGTATTGTTTATGGTAGCTTTTGAGCTACAGTGACAGAGTTGAATAGTTGCATGGCCTGCAAAGCCTAAGCTATTTATTATCTGGCTTTTTACCAAAAAATAGTTTGCTGGCCCCTCATATAGATGCAATATAGTGTATTTAATTAGTTGATGGGCGTCTTTTGCTATTAAAATGCAGCACTGAATAATCTTGTACAAAGAACGTTTCAATATGTGTGAGCAGGACTAGAGAATACATTCCCAGAAGTGGAATTGCTCACGGAGTTTTACATTCTGTGTGGCACATGACATTTTTTCTAATTCTGTGAGGTCACATCAAGGGAAAAAGCAGGGGAGGGTGGCGGAGAGAAGACAAGGAGGTCTTCTTTCTCTCCTGGTGAAATGGTTTGTGGCACCGACAAAGTCAAGTTCCTGTTGCGAGGCCTTGAAAAGACAGTTTGGCTCCTATCAGAGGGAGAGTCCTTTGTCTCTGCTTCTCTCTCGTGTCCACTGACCTTCCCTAAGTGGAGGCCGGAGCCATCTGCAGGCCTCTGGGACTCCTCATATTGGTTGTGTATTTTCTTTTCCTATGATCCAAAGGTATTTAAAGCGTAAACCTGAACCTGGGAAAGGAAAAAAAGTAAAGGGCACCTTTTAACCACTCGTCAATTATTGTCCTTCCTTTCCACTCACATTGTTTTATTTAAGGCGATTTTTTCTTATAAGCTCAGAGAAACTGCTTAAGGAAAGTAACCATATTAGGGGATCTAGCCTTTGACTCACATTGTCACCGTCTGCAGTGTGAGCCTCTGGAGGTCCTTTAGTTAAAGGAGGCGAGGATCTCAAAGATCCGTGAAGGTTGTTTGTGACAGTAATAGACTAACATCCAGATATTTGCCTTATTTTGTCTTCATCCTCTCATTCAAGAGGGGAAATGGTGGAAGAAATATATTATGTAATATTGCCGTCTCTTCCTCTCTTTCCTTTCTCTCTCTTTCTCTGTTTTCATTTTTAAGGCTAGTCCAAACATACAGGTTATTTTACTTGCTGTCCTCCACTTAGAAATTTGGAAAATTCTTCGGGTACCTGAGTAGATAACTAGTATTAAAATTTGAGATAATAAACTCATGTCCCTTCTTTCTCTTTGTTTCTTTGTCCCCTATTTTGTCTCCCAATATTTTGAGCAGATTCATATTCAAAGGACCGGGGACCTTGGATAGTAAAACCAGTGGCCTCTTCCAGGGGGCGGGGTGTCTACCTGATCAACAATGTAAGTATGCAGCGGGTGGCATACTTCGCTCCGTGTTTGTTCTTCCCTGCTTCACCCTTTGCCTTAGCTACTAAGTCTGCATTCGGACGTGTGATTTGAGGATGGCTATGCGCCTACTGTTCACCTTACTGGCAGTAACCTCCTCCCATGCCAACAGTTCCTCTATGGCTAATAAGTCACTTGATTGAATTTGGGGGGAGGGCAGCCTTTGGTGTCAGCAGAAAAGAGGTACTTTTTCTGCTTTCAGCATTCTGCCTTGCTAATTCCTTGGCACTAAGCATTAATTGGTAGCACATACATTTAGTTCCTATTGTGAGGAGAACTGTGGGTTCCTTCCCTCAAGGTCATCAAGCAAATTAACCTTAATTTGGCATGGCATCCTTGCTGCTCCTGTCCCCCTCCATCCCCCCTCTTCTTCTTCCTCCTCATCCTCTTCTTTTTTAAAAAGTCATTAGTCTTGATTCTTTGCAAAATCCTCATTAAAAGTTGTTTTTCAGTTGAATACATATACAGAGTAAATGAAATAAAATCCCAACCCCAGTCTCACTGGCTAGACTAACAACAGTAGTAACCTAATACAGTTGATTTATGTTTCTTCTTTTCTCAACTTTACATTTTGTTTCTAATTCTCAGTTTGATATTCACTGCACTCATATCACCTCCTACCCTTCCTTCCACATTCCACCTCTAGCTTTGATTATTTTTTATTGTTTTTATATTTTAAAGGTTTATGATATTTACATTCTCTTCAATAACTATGATTCAGTTTCTCTGCTTTATCTATAAGTTGAGTAAAAAAATTAAACTCAATAGAAACTTTACAGATGGGAATTCTGAAATTTAACCAGTATTTCAGTCTGGGTCTTTGTTCATTCTTCCTCCTGGACATTCGGTCAGCCCTTTCAATATGGAAACTAGTGTTTTTCTTTAGTTGAGGGAAAATCATTCATTTTTTGTCTATGTTTCTGCTTCTGGAACTCCTTTTTGAGGCATTCTGGGTGTTTTCTTCATGTCAACTTTTCTCTCATTTTAAATTCTCTGTCTTTTCCCATCTTTATCTTCTGGATCACCAGTTTGAGCTCTATCCATTTGATCATTCATTCCATCTACTGTATTTCTATATTGGCTATCATAAGGTACAAAAACTCTTATTTTCTGATTTGCCTTTTTGTGTGTGTGTGATAACAGCCTGTTGTTGCTTAATAGATGCAGTTTGCTGGCTGGTCTTTCTGAGGGTACGAATTGAAAGTTTTTTAAAGTTCTCTTTTGTTTCACGAATTTTTGTGGGATCGTGTTTTTTTCCCTGCTGTTGGGTTTTCTCAATTTCAGTGACCTTAGATGTTGAGTCACACTGATGAACAAGACTAGACTGATTGAAATTGACAGCGGGCCTGGGTTTCCCCTACTGTTGTGTAGGACTGATTCCCTAATAACATCTCACTGGACAGGAGGCTGACTGTGCTTTGTGCGAGGGCAAAGCGTGTTGAATGTCAGGCCGCACCTTCGGTGGATGTGGGTGAGGAAGCGTGCTTCTTCCTTCCCCCTTGCCAAAACAGGGCCTGCCTGATTGTGGATATAAAGGAAGAGTTTGGTGATTTCCTTGTGGGGTGGTGCTACCTTTCCTCTCTCTTCACCTTTGTGTCTGCTGTAGGGATGCAGTGGCCTCAAGTTCCACTCCTCTGTAGGATCCCTGTGCCCACCCGCAGAAGATGTCCTCCCGGGACAGTTGTTAGGTTTCATCCTGAGGGCAAAGCTTTGGTTGTTGGAGAAGGCCTGTTGGCTGCACTGTTTTAAATGCTGTTTGTTAATTAATTGTCTGATTCTTGTCCGTTGGCTCACTCTTCCTCTTCGTGTTTGTTCACTGCCAGCTTGGAACTTCTCAGAAGTCTCCTTGGGAAGATCACTCTCACCTCTGATGTTTGGGGCTGGAGCTTCCTCTGCTCTGTTTCCTCAACCTGTTCCCATCTGCTTTCTGTCTTTCAGGATTTCCTTAAACCTTTGGTCTTTTGTTGTCTCCTTTAAATGTTTTCTAGCCTTGTTATCATTTCAGACGTTTAAAAATGTCTACTCTGTCCTTACAGTGGGACCCTGGAAGGGAAGAGGGGGAGGCGGATATGTCATGTGTGTGGTCGGTGCACCATCCCAAATTCCCCAATTCTCTTTCTTTCCACATGGTCTGAGCTATTTCCTATATGTGCAGAAACTAACTTTCTGAGGGGTCTTTCATATGGGAAAATCCTTAAATTCAGTCTGGACTAAAAACTGTACAGTAAACACTGATGGCCAGACCTTTCATGCTGAAGAAATATAGGCTCTGGTTCTGATGCAGTAGCTATACAGCCCCAAGCCCAGGCTACAAGTTCTGCTACCTGACCCTGGGTCACTCTGGAGGCCTTTTGCCCTGGGTCTCTTGTGACAGAAGGCACTGCTCATAAGCCTTGGATCTCTCTTTTCTTGTCTCTGTTCTGACCTTGGTGTGAAGGCTCCTGTCCAACAGCTTTTCCTTCAGCTTCGTGCCAGGAGCTCCAGTGTTGTTTGAATCTCATAGACGGCACTAGTTTGGGTTTGGGTTTTAGCTGCCAAATGGAATTGCTATTGAAAGTCAACTGTGATACAAGTTTGCTTTTTATTTTCTTAGACATGAGTCAAAAAGAATAGGATCTATTCCCAGCTCATCTGGGACTTTTTTCTCTTGGAATGCTCTTTTGCCCTGGTGATTTGTTATTTTAAAACCAACATCATAAAGAATAGAAAAGTTAAACTTTCTTTGGTGGGGCTGAGAACCCCATGCCCTGACTCTTCCCTGGATGCCGCGCGCGTCTCATAAAGGGGGTGACAAGTCTTTAGAGAATGCATTTGGCAGGCTCTCCTTCTCCCTCCCACATCTCCCTGGGCTGACTCCCTAGAGACCCCCTGCAGAGATCAAAGTACTTGGCAGGACCCTTTGCCTGCCACCTCCCGCTCAGTGAAGCTTTGGAATGAGTCTGATTCTTTGAGGTCTTTGGTGGAAGTGCCAGACAGAAGCCTGGGAAGATGCCAGCAAGCACCAGGGGAGCTGGCAACATGTGGACATAATGGCAAAAGAGTCCCATTTTTCTCCAAATCTGGAATTTTATCACCTTTTACCCAGACCTACAAACCATGCAGTTAATACTCTTCTCTCCCTCCTTACACACAAGGCCTAACCATCTCCTCCTTTCCATACCTGGATCCTTTCCCATGGAATATGTGACCCATTAGCCAACTGCATGAAGTAACTCTTTCCAAGGCTGCTGCCTGCTTTCCTTTTAGATTCAAGGGGGAGGGAGAGGGAGTGCTCCAGTGGAGGGTCTGCGAGCAGAGCTAGTGTGAGTGGGTGAGGGATGGGGGAGGGAGGGCAGAGTTAGGTGTGAGGGCCAAATAAAAACATCTTTCCCAGTCTTCCCACTGGAGTGAGGAATGAGAGGGCCTCTTATTAAAAATTCCCCGTAATAGTCATAACCTTTTGGAAAATATCTGCAAATAGCAACTTTTACCATTATGAGAATAGGATAAAGGATAGAAGAAGCATTACTTTTATGTAATACTGAAGAGAGAGGAGTGTGAGCTCCTACAGATGGAAGCATCTTGGCTGATTGGCGAACGTGGTCTCTTAATGTTGTGCTTTTTAACTCTGAAAATACAGCATAAAGGAACAGAGTTGTGTTTGCTCCAGCTCCTGCAGTAACCGTGACTAAATGCCATATTTTCCCAATTTAATATATTCAAATCGAGGAGGGAAAAGATCTGGTGTTTTCTGATTAAGGTATGAATTTGATTTATGGAAGTCAAATTTAGTCATCCTTGTCTCACACATTATTCATGGTAAATAAAATACTAGTGCTTTCTCTGAGATTTTGAAGTATCAGGAGAGTATTTTGGTCACTCTGTTCAGTCCTATATTTGTGAATATAATTTCGTACAGCTCTCTTGTTTCTATTTGTTTATGTTTTCTTAGGTGCTCTCCATTTTTTCTCATTGTTCAGCAAATATTTAGGGAGTCCCTGTTGTGTGCCAGGTGCTGCCACTCCTTAAAGGCTTTTCAGGAATAGGGATCATCTCCTAATTCTTATGTATCTTCATTATAATTCAGTGCACTGCTCTGAGCAGAATGGTGTGTGGCACGTCGTGAGGAATGCTGTTGAGTTGTGGAACTCAGTAAATGGAACCACATAGATACTATTGAGTTTGCAATAATAATACTAACTGATATTTCTTGAGCATCTACTATGTGCCTACCACTGTACCTTCCAAATATAATCTCACTTAGACTTTATGAGAACCCTAAGAGGTAGTTACTATTCCTTCCATAGTAAGTGAAGATTTTAACTCGTCTAGCTGATTCCAGAGCATACCCTCTTAACCACTGTACCAGTCTACCTTACAATAACTTAACAGATACCATGAGCTTTAATCTTAAAGTTGAATTAGAAAAATGGATGGGTTTCCAACTTTCCCAACAATTCAGATTCTTGCTTTAGCATACTTGGGAGGGCAGTTTGAGCTTAGAATTGACATCATTTAAAATGAGTTAATTGGGGATGGATGAAAAGGAGACAGGCTTGAAGATGTCAAAAATTTCGTTAGTTGCTTATCAGTATATTACACTATACAAAAAAACTGTACTCAAACAATTCTTTTCTTCCGTGAGCTTACAATTTAATTACTAGTGCAGATAGAAATGAGAGGTATAGACCGTTGAACAAATACTAAAGTTACCGAAATAATGTAAGAGATTATGTTCTGCATAATTCAAAGGACAAATGTATATAATGAGGAAGGGAAGAGAGGAAATGGGCATGGATGTTAGATGTGTCATAGAGTGAAGACCATTACCATTGTAGTCTGTGGTTCCAAGTAAAGTTGGGTGGTTGTATATCTGTCGTAGCCTGTAGGTGTTACTTAGTAGAAAAAGAGCCGCAATTGTTTAATTTTAGGTTTGGAACACAGCCTGCAGCTTGCTTCTTTGTACTGTGATTGCATCAGTTCTTACATACTAAGCTGACTCAAAATAGAGATAGTACGTGTGAGAAACTGATCAGGAAATGGTGTGGGTCACCAAGTCCAGAACATGAATCAGTAGTGATGTTGTAGTGTCTGTATGATGCATAGAGATGGCTTGTGAAGTTGTGTTCTGAGTTTGAGATGGCAGCAGTGGGAAATGAGAGAGGAATCTCATTATCTTGACCCCGGAGTTGCTTCTTGTGGTTGTGTATGATGTTATGGGTCACACAATTATCCTTATTTTATAACTGTAGTACTTGGGATAGCAAATGCATTATTATAAAGGCAAACTTTTAAATTTGGACAGTTATTTTAGGTCAGAACTTGTGAGAAAAGGTGCAAATAGTGCTTAAGAATTAAGCTTCTGAGGCAGACTGCCTGGGTTCAAATGGTGCTCTGTCACTTATTAGCTGTGTGACTTTGAGCAGGTTCCTAACCTTCTCTGACTCTTCCCTCATCTGTAATATTTGGATGGTGTTACACCTACCATGGGTTGGATGAAGATTAAGTGAAATAATACTTGTGAAGGATTAGAACAGTGTTGGCACATAGCAAATCTTCAGTACACTTATTAAAAATTTTTTCCTGCAAATGTTAATAGTGTTTCTGTTGTTGCTACTATAGCTATTATCATCACAATTATCATTATAGCCACTTCCCTTTTGGAGTTCTTTTGTCCTGTATGGATTGTGGTGACTGACAACTGATTTTTCTGTTTTAGTCTCACTTGGAATTGTTCTTCCAGATCTCTTCCCACTCTGCAGCCTCACATCTTGCACTTGTAGGTGTGCTGCTTTGTGTTCTTTTAAATTCTGTATATTTGCTGTCCCTCTACTCAAACATCAAACTCCTTGGGAGTAGAGATTGGGCTCTGTGAGGGCAGGGATTGCATCTGTTTTATTCATCACTGTATCCCCAGTGCCTTATACGGTACCCATCATACATTTCATTATTTATTGTATAGACAGCTCTTCTTCATTGAAAAAAGTATTTAAAAGATCTAGTTCACTCTTTACCTACAGTGGCATAGCAAGCACTATTGAGTGAATCAGTGAAATATCCATCCCATTTCACAGAGAAAATGCCAGGATCCATTGTGGAAAGATCTGTAAGTTCTCTGAGCAACTTGATGAAAGCCTTTCTGTAAGAATAATGGTAGTATTTTAAAATATCCAACATGCTTTACATTTGGGAGAAAGCAAGTTTTAATTTATTTTTTAAGTAGCTTTTTTTTTCTTGGCATGTAAATATTTAATATCATGTATATAAATCTTTAAAGCTGTTTAGGCTCTATTTATTATGAGAGGTGCTGTGTAAATTTTGTTTTCCCCCATTATAATTGGATTCTCACAGTGTTTATGGAAGTGGTGTGTTATATGGCCAATTAATATATGGGTAGCTTAGAGGCAACCTTTTCTTAGAGTTTTAGTTTTCCACATTATCATTTCTAAATGGTTAAGAACTTTGCTTCTTTATTGTAAGCCAGGATTCCTTTGCATTTCTACCTTTCATTTTTCTCTTTACTCAATAGCCAAACCAGATTTCCCTGGAAGAGAACATCCTGGTCTCCCGTTACATTAACAACCCCCTGCTCATAGATGGTGAGTTGTGATTAGATCTTTGACTGGATTGGGCTAGATCGTACTAATTTTTTTTTTTTAACGTTTTTATAGTCTTCTCTAGTAAGTCTTTATTAAGCTAGTGTGAAATTCTTGGCAACTGTGGCTCCAGAGATGAAGCTGGTTCCTTACCTACCTCATGGGATTATTTTGAAGTTGATTTTGAGATAATAAAAAAGAAAGTGCTTTGTATGTTATAACAGAAACAAATATATATGAAAACTGTACAATGCATATATATATATATTTACAATGTATGGTATAATTATTATTTATCCTCAAAAGGGAAGGTGTGTGGGCAGTGTATGTTTCATGGGGAGAGGAGGACTGTCTTTCATATTTCTTTGTTACATTGTCCTATTCATTCTGTAACAGAAGACAAATGAGCTTAGGTTTTCCTGTGTGCCCCAATTTTTTTTCCAGATTTCAAGTTTGATGTGCGCCTCTATGTGCTTGTGACTTCCTATGATCCTCTTGTCATCTATCTCTATGAAGAAGGACTGGCTAGGTAAGAGACCTTGGGCGGAGGGTGTTTATTCGAGTTGACCCATTAAAGAGTGTATTAAGATCAGGTTGTTTTTTCTGTTGTATTCAACTCAGGAAAATAAGAGTGTCCCCAGATGGGCTTCAGATTACAGAAATCAGTCTTATCACTTCACAGTCTCTCTTGCATATCCACACATATGAACAAGCATTTGTATGTAAACACACACCTTTCCCAGCAGGGATCCAGGATCACATTGTATTTTCATGCAATGGCAATTGGTATGAAGATCCTAGGGCCACTGTTGTTCACAAATGGTCTAAAAAGGAAAAAAAAAAAAATCTCACATGTGTATACCTGTTATATACCAAACATTTATTTTAATGCTCACAACAACCTTAAAGTTGATGCATTTTTGCAGTTGCGGAAACTGAGGCTTTGCGTAAGGGAACTTGAAGTCACGCCCCTGAGGTCTCCAGCAGGTGGATAGTGGAGTGGGAATTTGAACCCCTGGATCTGACTCCAGAGCTGAAGGCTTGAGCTGTTTCATGCCCTCTTGTATTTAGGGTGGGCATTAGCTGCTTATATATAATATATATATATATATATTTGTTTTTCTTGAGGTACTTCTTAAGTTTTAAGGTAGTGTGACTTACAAAATACAGTTCAACTTATAATAATTTGAAGTTTCATTTCCCATATCCATAGGATTTTACAGGTGACAGTGTTTTTTTTAGACCCTTTAAATTGTTTAAAATAAGTATATAACTTTGGTGTGCTTGTGTTCTTTTCTCTCACAAAGCTAATATATACATATATATATATATATATATATATATATATATATATATATATATATATATATATATATATACACACACACACATATATTTATGTATTTCCCCCACAAAACTTATATATATATTTTACTTATATATTTTACCAAAGGACTCTGAAGTTCTTTTTATGCATAGTTTTCTTATAGAGCATAGCAGGTTAGGAGGTGGTTTGCATCTGTAAAAAGCATGGCCTATATATGTTTCTGTATTTTAGGAAATGTACATCAAAGATGGGAAATACCGTGGATAAAAGAAGGCTACATATTTAGGTGTAGATGCTTTGAGACATATCATTGTACTCTGACAACTGTTCTTTTAGAATCGGATTTCAATTATTTTAATTATTTTTTAGACTAAAATTTTTTGATCCATCGTGTGAGGGTGAGAGCAGTTAACCAGATTCTACCTGGTTGAGCCATGTCTTCCCTTCACCTCTAGGTGGCAGTGACAGCATTTATAAGCGTGGTCACATTCTTAACTAAGATTTGAGTTTGAACCCTGGGAACACTGAAGGCCACGGAAGCTCCCTAGTTCTGGCCTCTGGTTCCTTGAAAAATGAGGAGGGAGAAAACTAAAATATTTCTCAGTTTTTAAGTAAAGGGCTGAACCAGGTATCTGGGCACAAACTACTAATCTAATCAGATTTTCATCGGAAAGAAGTTTTCTGTAGTGTTTTTAGACACATGTGCTCTCATATTTTGAAGTATAGGGATAAAAGCTGAATCTCCATATTATCTAGAACAAAAAGAAGGTGAAATAAGGCCCCTTACTTCTGCTCAGGTGTATAAGATGCTGAGGATTTTCCATTTTGTAATATGAGATTTCTGAGCTTTCCCTCCAGAGTATCATGAACTTCTTCACCCTTCTCCCTCCACTCATCCTCACCCAGCTTGTCTCCTGTACCCTTCTCGGGAACTGATTATGTCCTGCCATGAACTGGACTTCTTGAATAGGGAAAAGACCTCAAGTTTATGCTTACTGTGTCTCAAGGATATCATAGCAATATGTTTTGCAAATTATGCCAAAGGTATTTCACCCACAATATTAATAGCCCTTGCTATTGGTAAAATTCGGCATTGTTTTAAAGCCTCAATGGCTCAGATGCAAAATGAGAACAATACTAATATTTATTATAGAACTTACTACAGATGTGCTAGTGCTTTGGCTATTGGGTGTGTGTTGGAAGTCAGAACCCACTGAATTGAGTAACTCTTCTCTTGCCTCCAGCAGGAATTGAGTATATATATTTATATATTTTTAAAATGGATGCTCTTTCTTAGAATAATTTGGAAAACAAATTTGTAAAAATTTGGATTAAACTGAACCAAAAAAAAAAAGAATTTTCAGGGCTTTGGCTATTTTACCTAAAAGTATAGGTGAATATAAAAGCTTTACAGTAGTACGTTATGACAGGCAATTAGCCAGTCCTGCAAGGGTGCATTGCTCTGCACAATAACTTCCATGTGCCTAAGTCCCTGTGTCTTAACCACTGTGTATCTTGGCACTCATCTCCTGCTTTTTAATCCTCAGAAGCTATTCGACTGTGTCATTACTTTCAACAATAGTCTACAGCATCTCCAGATCTGCAGCCTCTAGTAATCTTGGGTCACGTTTGTTTTAAATAGACATTACTGAAGATAATCAGTTTGGGATGAGATCACTAGACCATTTTACTTTGAGGCTCAAAAAGGAAAACCATAATCTTTCCTAAAGAGACAGAACTGGTGGCAGTGTAATTGGTTTCCTTCTTCAGAAAAGAAGGGTCTTATCCCATATCACTTCTGTTTGGGGCCTCAAAATTCATGTTTAATGACAGAAAGATTAAGTTCATTTCATAAGACGGTTCTGTGAAGTAAGAATTTTGTGTAAATTCTTTGCCTTCTTAAATTTACGAAAGAAAAAGACCCTAAATAGTTTCTTTCTAGGTTAATCATTTCAGTTATCCTTGCTTTATTAACATAGGAAGTAGAAAGACTCTCATTATTTTCTTATACGTGGGCACAATATTGAGACGTTTTAAAAAATTGTCTTAGTGGTGTTTGAGTCCAGGGTTTTGCCCCTTCCTACTTTTTGAGTTTCACGTGTATATTACTGTTTTCCACCAGCAGGGGGCACTCAAGTTTCCAGAGAGGGGTGCTTTTCTCTACCAAAATGGTGTAGGGTTTTTTTCCTGTAAGAGGTGGAATCCAAAAAGACTTTGTTCTGGATTTTACAGTTTTAGGTGGATCCAGTATGTGGTCTAAATGATTTGACGAGGCCCTTTTTGAGACAAAGCTAATAGCCAAATTTTCACTGAAACAGGAAAAATAAAAAGTTGAAAAAAATTAAAACAAAATTGAGTTGAAAACCAAATGTGCTATCATATCAGAGACCCAAAGATAGGTAGGTAGCACTGTCAGCTGCGGGGAAATGAAAGTACCCGTCCAGGGAGCTGGGAGAGCTCCATCCACATGGTGGCCTGGGAAGATGGGACACTGAGAAGGCCCGGGTCAGGGACCGCCTCGCTTCTGCTCAGCCATATTATTCACTGGAAATTCAGAAAAGATCCCAAAGCATTTGTAATGCCTCTGCCTTCCTCCCCACCCCCAGTTACTTCTTCAGTAGCCTTCCTTGCTAATTAACACTGGCTCCGCAGGGATATTTACCTTTTCTCTGCTGGATTCCTGTGGTTTTCAAAGAATTCAGGTACTTGCCGGTTGCCAAGGAATTCAGATTACCTCACAGGCTGCACACTGTCCAGAATCTGCCATAGCAGCAAGAGGGGGAAGAGACACCGACAAGGGGAAGAAAACCCTCTCCAGTGCTCATTGTCACCCTCCCTGGCAGGCCCTTGCTGTTTGTGAAGTTTGAGTCATTTCTGGCTCTGAAGACCAGGGGATCAGGCTGGTAATCCCCTCCCAGACGGCTCCGCAGGGCGCTGCCTAGTCACTGCAGCACTTTGGCAGTCTCCCGGCCGCAGCTGGTTGACAGCAGATCAGAGAGCTCTTGGGCCTCTTGTTCTCTTCCATAAGATTTTTCTGGGTCAGGCCAGGATGAAACCCAGTGGCTCCTGGCAAGGCTGCCTGAGGTGCTGTCTCTTCATCCTCCAGGCGTTTCTGGCGCTGAATGGTTACACCTGCTGAAAGATAACACATGTGCCACAGCCAGGGTCTCCTGAGAGCTGGCCTCCTCTTACTTTGTACATTTGTAGTGAATGTTTGTTAGAATATGTAGCTATCAAAGCGGGGTTGGGGGGTTCGGTTTAACTGTCTTACATCTAGACTCTCTATAACTCTGACTATGGTGTCGTATTCATAGAAGAACAAAGTAGTTTTTGAACGGGGGAAGAGAGTTCCAAAGACCCCACTAACTCTGTGCTTTCCTTCTTGTTTGAGTTCCATGTTGGTAAAGTTCCTGAACAAGCAACTCAGCTGTAGTTTCAGTTAGTGCTTATCAGGTACCTACTATATGTCTAACATTGAAAACCTTCCTTCACATACACACTCAAGAGTTTGAGACAAATTATTATCATTGTATTGATTCTCACTGAGAAACATTAGAAAGCAAAAAGGAAATGTAGTTTTTGATTTAAGAATTTGTCAGAATAAAGGTAATCTATATATATTTTAATGTGGCAAAAAAAGAGAGAAAAGGGCATATAGTTCTCTGTTCATCATAGGTGGTGAAATAGAGCTCAGGGTTTCAGATTTATAAAGAAAGTAGGACCCGCCCCCCATTCCTTTTTTCTTTTTTTTTTTTGTTTAAAGGTCAAGGCTATGAAATTCTGTCATGAGAGCTTTTCCTAAGTCTTGATTTCATTAAGAGGGAGGTTCAAGACTTAATTCATCGTGTAAATTTCAGTATGTGTTAGGAGCAGTGTTTGCAAAGTTGGTTGTGGGCTACCTAGTAGAGAATTACCTCTTTTAGGTGTTTCTAATAAAGAAATTGTGTTGAAGCTTTCAGACCTAAATAGGGTGAAATTTGATATGTGAAGATCTAAATCACAAGTCACAAACTTAAATGCTTACAAGGACATTCACTGAAAAGTTTGGCCCGGTGGAGACTGGAGAACCAGAGATCACATGTCCCACCTAAAGGGTATTTACTATTCATTGGCAGAAAGTCACTGATATGTGGTAGTGCTGTGGTCTGAATGCTACCTCCCAAGTTCATATGTGGAAATCCTACCCCCAAGGTGATGGTATTAGGAGATGGGGACTTTGGGAGGTGATTAGGTCATGAGGGTGGAGCCCTCATGAATATGATTAGTGCCCTTTAATATAAGAGGCCCTGGAGGGATTCTTCACCCCTTCCACCCTGTGGGGACACAGCAGGAAGGTGCTGTCTGTCTGCCTGCATCTTGACCTTGGACTTCCAGCCAACAGAAATAAATTTCTGTTATTTGTGAGCTACGCAGTTTATGCAGTTTATAGTATTTTGTTATGGCAGCCTGAATGGACCAAGACAGGTGGTATTGCCAGATCTTCTGGTTTTTTAAGGGAGGCTGAAAAATCTAGATTTTTATTGAGAACCTTTTGTTTTTAGACTTTTAATTTTGAAACCATTTCAAAGTTATGGGAAAGCTGTAAAAATAGTATGAAGAACTGCCTTTTAACTTTCCTCTAGAGACCACAGTCAAATTTGGCCAACTGTCCTGATAATGTTCTTTATAACAGAAAGCTCCAAATCCAGGATCACATGTTATATTTAGTTGTCAAGTCTCTTCAGTCTCCTTTGATCTGGAACATTTACTCTCTCTTTTCTTGACTTTCATGACTTTAGCATTTTTTAAGATTTAGGCCAGTCATTTTGTAGAATAGCCCTCAATTTGTGTTTGTCTGATAGTTTTTCATAATTAGACTGAGGTTATGTATTTTTGGCCAGAATGTCACAGAAGTGATGCCATGTTCTCATTGCATTAAATCCGATGGTACATGATAACTATTTAGTGGTGTTTGAGCACTTAAGACAATGTCTGGCAGATTTCTCCACTGTAAATTTACTTTGTTTTCCCCTCTGTAATTAATAACTATCTTATGAAGAGATACTTTGAGACCATGTAAAATCTCATTCTTCATCTCATTTTCACCCAACAATTTTAATATTCATTGATGTTTCTTGCCTGAATGAATTACTACTATGATGGTTGTGGAATAATGATTTTCTAATCCCATCATTCCTTTTACTTTTATTATTTGTCATTTGACTCCCAGGAAGAGTTTTCTCTCCATCCTGTTCATTTATTCATTTGTTTATATACACCAACGTGGACTTAAGGATTCCTGTGTTATTTAATGGGTTGTAATCCTTTACTATCATGATTTATTTTGATGCTCAAATTGTCCCAGATTTGGCCAACGGGAGCCCGTTTAAGCTGACTTTTGTGTCCTTCTGACATGTGCCCTCATTCTTTGAGCACAAGATATTTCAGGCTCATCTTCTTTCTCTGTCCCAGCGTGGAATCAACTATTTTCTCCAAGGAGCAGTGGTTGCTTTTAATGGAGGATAGTATTTAGACATACAGATCCAGGTGCTAGATATGCTCATTGTTCTGGGGTGTCTCTGCTATCAGGTCCTTGCAATGGACATACCTAGGAAATATGTGTATAGATATACGTACATGTACACATACATACACATTTACATCTATATTTATTTCTGTATCTCTATATTGAAAATCAGGAGTTCATACGAATACCTCCAATTCTAGCTCAAAACTACAGCATTCATTCTAGCTTTTTCCCTTTCCATATTTTTTATCTTTTTTCCAACAGTGAGAAATCAGACTTCTATTATCTTCAATGTATTTATTTACTCAGTTCCCTAGTATGTAGCCAGTCTCCCAACCTCCCTGTCACTACCCCATTCAGATGCCCTCCTTGTGTGGACTTTGACCCTTGCGGGGGCACCACCCTGCTTGGATAACCTCCTTGTACTGCCTCTGGGCTGCCTTCCCATCCTGTCCACCATCTTCCTCACATGGGCCCTGGCTGCCACTGGGCTTCAGGAAGGAAGGTCTGAATTTTAAATGCTGGCCAACTTATTCAAGTTTAAAAACAAAAAACAACCTTGGTAGGTTAATCAGAACTTGATTAGTAGGCCAGATCTAAGACTAATGGGACCTCTGATCTAGAAAATAAGAAGAAAATGTTGGAAAATGGTGATCAGAGATGAATGTGGTTTGTTTAATCCAGATTTTAGTGAGAACCATAAGCTCTTCCTGGGTTAGGAGGAAAGATGAGCATATACACCTGCCTTTCCTCTACATGGTCTTCTACATTCCTTGTTCAGCTGACTGAAATAAAGAGTGTAGCACTTTTGCCCTTTTGGGTAACTTTTCCACTGAGCTTAGTTTTTTGTTTCTGTTTTCTCTAATTCTTACTTCTTCTTATACTTAGAAGAACTGTAACATTAATAATCTTGTCCTTCCTGAGTTTCAGAATATAAATGTCCCAGCTAAAAGGAAGACTAAGAAGAAGAAAACTTATTTTTTTAGAAATGCAGTCCTATTGAAAAAAGGAGGATAGGAATGACAGATGTGTTGGGTACCAGTTTACAGTTAACTGCCCGGCCTTTGCCAGTCTTTTCATGTTGTTGACCAAATTAGATCAGGTACTTGTATTTAGAAGAGAAGAAAAACCTCTTTCTCTGAAGCAGAACCTTTTCCCTCCCTCTAAATCATTATTTTGGGGGAGAGATGGCAGGTGGTATGTCACTGTGAGGTAATGTCTGGTTGAGGCAGGCAGCCTCTGTGAGGCCTGCATGGGCCCCCTTCGCATTTCACAAGAATTCAGAGAATGACTATTTCCCGCTTGATTGGAGGATCTCTGACGAAGGAAGACTGAGATGTATAGGTAAGGTTTACTCACCACGGAGTGACATGGGTGAAGTTAAGTGATAACTGCCGGAAGTTTCTGGAAAATCTGAGGTCCTTCTCATGCATAGACGTAATGCTCATCAGACTCTTGCCCCTTAGCCGTACCTGCCTGGTCAACATTTTCTCTTTGTCCACATCCTTCTTCCTGGCCTCATGTTTGTTTATTTTAGTTTTGGGGGTTTTTTTTGTTTTTTTTTTTTTATTTTTCCTTTTTCCACTCTTCTTTCTTTGGCTCTTGTAGATTTCTAGTACAGGGAATTAGGGAGCAGAGATAATGGGTGAGTGAGAAGAAAAATTTTAAATGCTGCCCTTCAATGTGGTAAAAATTCACGTTGACTTCATAGTCTGAGTAAGCACATGT
Source organism: Balaenoptera musculus (assembly GCF_009873245.2). NCBI lineage: Eukaryota > Metazoa > Chordata > Mammalia > Artiodactyla > Balaenopteridae > Balaenoptera > Balaenoptera musculus. Next base: position 149,043,091 of record NC_045786.1, read on the forward strand.
AAATAATTTGTAAATCATGTGAAAGTAAACTTGTGGCCTTCCAGGATTTTTTTTCACACACTTGGTTGTGCCTCTGGGGAAAACCACTTTAGTGAGGGGTGATACGGTTAGAGTGGTATGTAAACAGGGGGTGATATTTACCATAACCATTCGACTCGAGTGTACTTTTGTTGATGCTGAGCGTCACTGGAAAGTCTTCTCTTTCCTTGGCTACTTCCTTCAGAGGCACATATATTTTATACTTTGGTCTTCTTTTGACAACAGTCCAGGATATCAAATTGCTGCTCTGTTTTCAGTGGGCTCCGTGTTTAATCCCTCTTTTTGCCGTCATTCCAAATTCAGGAATTAATCCACTCTAGGCTCATATTTATGCTGTTCTGCAGACTTAGGCTTTGTATGCTGTTAATGCTGCCATTATGGTTTTCTTAATTTTATAGATCAGTTCTGTTTTTTCCTGTGGATGTGAGTTCTAAGTCTTTATATTATTATGCTGTCCTTTTTTTCTTTTTGCATAATATTTTCCATAGAATGCTTTAGTACCAGGCACTGTGTAGGCACTCAGGTGTTTCTTGACAGGCTAATGTCCCATCATCCACAGCATCCTGTACACAGTTTCCTTGATTGTGAATAACTTTGTTTTCATTTTTCATCTTTCCTATCCGTCTAAGGTTCTGTATCAAAAAAGCAGCATCTCGTGGTTAAGAACATGGGTTTTGGAGTCAGTGTGATTTGGGGCAAGTTACTTAATCTTCCAGATCATATTTTAATGTTCATATCTGTTTTAAAAATTAGACATAATGGTACCTCCTTCAGAGAATTGCTTCAGTGATTGAATTAAATGTGATATTGTACATGAAACACTTAGCGTGGGGGTTGGCACTTAATAAGCACTCAGTATTTGAGGAGGATGCCACCCCCCTGTATTAATACCTCTTTGATCCTGTATTTTATCAAAGCCCTGTTCCTGACATTTAACCTGTGTCTTTTCTATCAGGTTTGCCACTGTACGATATGACCAAGGAGCCAAGAATATTCGGAACCAGTTCATGCACCTGACCAATTACAGTGTGAATAAGAAGAGTGGAGACTATGTCAGGTACTGGCTATGCCTGAGCCAGGAGCCAGGGAAGTCGGTCTCCGAGGCAGGCATTGGAGAAGTGCAAAGTCAACTTGTTGCACTGGAGGAAAACTTTACGCTCATATCCGTGTAACTTAGAGCTATTGGAGTCATTTCATGTAGTTCTGAGGCTTACCTGCTACAGCTTCTCTGTTGCTTGCCCACCTACAATGTCCCCTTTCTCCACCAAAATATGCCTTCCTTCCCAAGTTTCGTCTGCCTCTTTGTCAAGTTCCCTCACTTGACTTAGAGGTAGGAATTCTATAGGCATATGGAACTTTTTCGAAGTCAAGAAATTAGGTCATTTCAGCACTTGGCAAAATGTATCAAAAGCTTCAAAAATGCTTGTGCCTTTTGACCCAGCAATTCTATTTCTAGGAGCTTAACCTTAAGAAATAAAGGATTTATACACAAGATTAGAAACAAGAATGTTCATCACTGTACATTGTCAGGTGGAAAAAGCAAGTTACCACACAGTACATGCAATTTCATTTCTTTTTTGAATATGTAAGATAACTAAAGCTGTTTTTTCCCCCCCCCTCGAGGGGGTGTGGGAGAGAGAAGAAAACTAGAAGGATATATCTTAAAATGTTAACAGTCCTTAACTATAATGGATGGGATTTTGGGTGGGGGATGTCTGTCTTCTTCTCTGTACTTTTATGTTATTTCCTAAGTTTTTCTAAAAGAAACACTTTCATGATCGGGGGAAAAAACGTTAGGAATAAATTAAATAAAAAAAGAAATGAGGCCATCTCAGAAAAAGATTCAGTGGAACGGAGTACCAGCCCAGCTGTGTGGAAATATTCTTTCTGCTCTGTTTTCTTTCATCCTGATAATTTTGCCAGAAACTGGAAAAATAGAAAAGAAACCCAAACAGTTACTTTCTACTCAAACTAAAAATAGGTGCCTAGAAGGTCCAAGGAAAAAAAGAAAGGAATCTGGAAGTGATGGCATAGTTGCCGAAGCTATATAGATTTCATTGAGTGTCCTGTGACCGGTGTTAGGAATTGGTTGAAGATGCAATATCCTGCACTTTGGAAGATGAGCAAAGATGCAACTGGTGGGTTGCGGGGTGGTGATAGGGAATAAGGGGGCAGCTGTAAAATACAGGTTTCAGATTGCAAGACCCTTCCAACAATCTGGGAGTGTGCCACTTTGTTGCTGTAGCGGTGGTGTACTTCGTTACTTCTCTTGTTGCTCTAGTGCATTCTCCCTTGGGTGATACCTCAGAAGGTATCCAAAAAAGCCGTGTCTATCACTAGACAGAAGGGAGCTTGCTTCAGATGCCAGCACAGTTCTGTCCAGGGTTAACTCATTAAAATGCTGCGCTAGATTAGCTCACTAGCCCATCTAGACTCAGTTCTGGTCTGAAAATGGCATTAGAGGCCGGTTTGTGGGCTCATGTGACATTCACCTCAAAGGCAAGGTTAGTATCCCCAAGCATTTCAATCTGTTAATATTTTTTAACCATTCTTAAATTTGTTTACATTCTTTCACAAATTTCTTCTACTGGTTCATGATGCATAATTGTTTGGTTAAGGAGGAATTTGCCTTCCTTTCCCCTACCCCCCCTCATTAAGGCAAGTTATATGCATTTTCATTTCAATGGAAGAAACCGGTACAAAGGCGTATATGACAGAAAGGACCAAGAAAAAGTGGGTGAGTGGAAGTCAGCAAAGGGAATATTTTTCTAAAGACCGATAAGGAAAGAAGGCTATTGGTAAAAAATCGTGTTTCTAGAGCCAGGCCTAGTTGCATATGTGACATTGATCCATGAATTTGTTTTAGTTGTGATGATCCGGAAGTGGAGGATTATGGGAACAAATGGAGCATGAGTGCTATGCTTAGGTATCTGAAACAAGAAGGCAGAGATACAACTGGTGAGTACCAGGGCTTTTTCCTTTTTGACTTCTCTTCTTCGTATAACTGTACTATTATCTCTAACCAGGAGTCATTCTCTCGAATTCTAATAGTGTTGCTCAGATGTCTGATGGGATCATTGTTCTTGGTGTTAATTTTTCCTGCCCTTTACAAGATGGAGAGCAACAGGCTTACTTACCATGGCTCCCCAAATCCCTTCTCTTGTTTCTAGTTTGGAAGACAACTTTTTCCTTTAGTTTTTAGTGAATTTATCCTTCTTGAATGTTGAACTGCTCACTAAAGTACGGTCAGCTTTTTACATAACAAATTGTCTATCTCCATATTGGCCCTGAGTTCACATTTTCCTAAGGCAATCTCTTTCATTCCTGTTGATGAATTGGAGAATGGACAGTGTCAAGTTTGAGCACAAAGGCTTGGAATCAAAATGGACACTGTCGCTGAGCCTTGAGCAGAATGGGAAGCAGTGTGCCAAAAGGCCTATCTCAGTCCACAAAGGGAAGGGTGAGAGGAGGAGAGTGAGAAGCGGGGAAGGCTCCTTTTCCAGTCTGTGTCTGTCTCTTGTCATAGGAGACCACTTGAGTACATCCCCCAGCACCTCCATTCTTGCCTGTGTCCCTCTGTTCACAGACATGCCTTCTCCTGGAGCACCCATTTGCAAGACTGCCACACGGAGACTTCTTTGAATGAGCACATGTGCTGTTATAATTATATTGTGTTCTGGAATCCAGTCCTAGTTCATGCATTATAGTGGTTTTTTTTCTTTTGTAGCGTTGATGGCCCATGTAGAAGACCTGATCATTAAGACTATAATCTCTGCTGAACTAGCTATTGCCACAGCCTGTAAAACTTTTGTTCCTCATCGCAGCAGTTGTTTTGGTAAGGAGACTCAAGAAGTTTAACATATTTTGTGAAAAGGGGCTTGGGAAGTTGGGATGGGATACTGGGGTAGAGAGGCTTAGTGATTCTACAAGAGTAAAAGGTATGTGGTGGACTTTTATTTCTTTCTGAACTCACGTAGCGTATGAAGAGGCCAGTGGTGAACTTAGCTGGAGGTCCCCTGAGGACTAACTAGCTTTCGGTGTGGGAAGCAGGGATTGTAACTAAAGCGTGGGTCTCTTTGTCAGAGCGCAATCAGAAAAAGTCTGCAACAGGCTGCACAGGAATCCAGCTCTAACAAATATATTCCAGAGCTCTTTGGCAGCCAGACTGGGAACTGTTCCAAGAAGCTCTGGCTGGTACCAGTATGTGCTTTCTCCCATTTTCCAATGGCTCCTCCTTTTTGTTTTAGTCTTCTTTCTAGTGGGTTCCCCACCCCCACCCCTTCTTTCTTCCCTTCCTCTTCCTCCTCCCCTTCTCTTCTCTCCCACCCCTAATTCCCTGTTTGCACAGAGAAGGAGTAAGAAGCAGATCACAACTACTGGACCAGGAAGCCTGTTGCTCACTGACCCGCTAGTTGTGACTGTAGCACCGAGGGTGCTGCCCCCGCTTGCTCTCTGTGTGGATGTGAGTCCTTAGTGATTGCTGGTATGCATGTCTCTGCAGTCACACAGGCTTTCAGCAGGTGGCAGGCTGTGTTAGTAAAACACAGTAGGGTCACTGATGGGGGGATAATTAAAGGACTACAGTAGGAGGCAGCGTAACAGAGAAGTAAAGAACATGGCTGTAGAGCCTGACAGACTTAGTTTGAGACCCATTTGTACCCCTTATTAGTTTTCTGATTTTCAGCAAGTTACTCTAATCCTGTTTCCTCAACTATAAAATGGCAGTAATGATGGTACCTACCTTCTAAGAGTACCTTGAAGGGCAAATGAGATGACGTACGCAAAGCACTATTTGTACTCCATAAAAAAATTTTTTAAATTATTTTTATAATTAGACATTATAATTCTTGATCTCTTTAATAGATTATCATAACAGCCTGTACTTGAGGGGCACTAAACAAAGGGAAGTGTTGAGACTCTGAATAGAAGATGGCAGATAAACCAGGACCTAAAATTATACAGGCAAAGAAGAGGTTATGATATGTGTATATCTTCTTAAAATGCAAATATGTTCATGTCTTCTAAAACCCTTAAATGGCTCCCTAGACTTAACTTGTAAATAGAAACTTGATAGGACTTCAGAGCTTCTAAGGATCTGACCCCAGCTGACTTTTCTAGAATTCCATTTCCCCTCCTACACCTTAGAATCCAGTGGTGCCACTGAGGACTCCACGCCTCTGCCTCTCTGTAGGTCCTGCAGTCCAGCGAGACTCTGCCCCTGTCTGCCCCACACACTCCTCTTTATATTCTGAGACTCAGCTTGACGTCTCCTCCAGGAACGCTTGCCTAACAAAGTGCCCTGTTGTGTCTCCTCCCTCCTGCTGTTCTGTACTTGTTCCATTATGTTCTCTTCCTACCGCTAGTCACTGAGCTTATCGTCTTGAATTCTTAGTAGTCATTGTGTCTCCCCTTCCACTCTCACCCTGTTTCTGCCGAACCAAACCTTTTATCATCTCCGTGGACCTCCCAGCTCTTTTCCTAACCCTTTGCCTTTGCACCTGCTTTATCCTGTTCCTGAAATATCTTTCTCATGTTACTTTACCTAAAAGATAACTGACATCTTTTCAAGATAAAGTCAAGTATCACTTCTTTGGTGACGTTTTCCCTAAGTCTTCCCATCAGAGTTAGCCACCTCGACCCCAGCACTCTGTTCAGTCTCCAGCGACCCCTGCATGTCCTTTAGTTCCTGTGTACATGTCTGTCTCCCCCACTGGACTGGAAGCTCCTTGAAGACAGCAACAGCGTCTCCCTTGTTTTTGCACCTTCTGTGCATAGCAGCATTTTTTGCTATTGAAGGCTGTCCGGGAAATGTTTGTTGAACGAATGATTGGTCTTGCTTTAATTGCCTTTTGGTGGCCTGACAGTAGGCTTCCCAATGGATCTGGTGTGGTAAGGGCTGGGGCCTCTTAGAATTATTGCAGACTTTTTGAGGAGGGGGCGTGGGAAATATGACTCCAACTGCAAAAACCTTATTAGATTAAAAAAAATTAAACATTTCTTTTCTACATCTACTTGGCTCTTCTGTGAGAGTAAATTTCTAGTAGCTCTTAATGTAAAAATCTCTGTTCTGGAAATCATCACAAGCTCTTCTGAATGTTTCCTTTTCTATTTTATTTCATTACCAGATTGCCTTTTGGAAGCTTAAGAATTTCTTGACCTTAATGGCATTAGAAGTTCTGATGTGAGAGAAGCAGTGACTTTCTCTGACTCAGTGAAATGCCCCCTAAGACTATTTCATCAGCCATGGGTCTCCAGCCCCCTCCCTGCTTGTGTTCAGTTTTAATAAACTGAGTGCATCTGGAGTTTTTTAAACTGTTGACTATCTTCTTGGCTTTTGTGGTTCTAATTCCACTTCCTGTCAGCCCTGGGATTTTGTGTGCTTCATTAACTTCCCCCCATCAGAAATGATTTTGTATACGTGTGTCTATTTGTGTGAATCTCTTTGCCTCCCACTGGTTCCCAGCCTCCCCTGGGGTTTAAGTTACAAGGAATAATCTGGGTTTTTTCTTTTGTTTTTCATTTGTTGTAGAGTAAACAGGAATTGAGAGCTTCCCAGAAGAATTTGGCTTGAACAGAGCATTGGTGTTTTAGAGGAAGCTAATAGTCTGGTGGTGGGATTCACTATATTCTTTTGGTTGTTGTTTCTGCCTTTCCACATTATATGGATCTTTACCAGAAGCATTCCATTAGTATCTAAGTGTTTCTGGCCTATGATTTCTTTCCCACCCTCCCACCTGTAGTGTCCAGCTATGTTTCCAGGTACAGTCAATATTCCCATTCCTTGGTTTATTTATGCAGTTAACTTTTCTCAGTTCCTGCTGTGTTCAAGGCGTAGATTATGAGTTTGTTCCTCTCAAATCAAATTTTACATGGGATGATAATATACAAATACCTGCATTGTATTAATAGCATTTAAATGTAGGCTTAGGAACCCTCACAAACTACCAGAAACTTAGCCATTTGATGCTTTTTAATAGATTTGTACATCCAGAAAGGACCTCAGAGAATAATTAATCCATATAAAGAAATTGAGGCCCTGAGAAATTAAGACCCTTGCCTCAGGTTCTAGAGCTAGTGAGTGGGAGAACTCAGATGAAAGAGACTCAGCTTGGAGAAGGCGGGTCAGAAGATGGGTTTTGGCAATCAAGTCATCTTGGTCATAAGACTCTTGATCAGTAGAATTTTTGATGCCTCTCCCAATAAAACAGACTTCTGACTGTCTAATTTTTACTGCCTTCAGAATTCTGAAAATGTGGTACCATGTGAAATATATGCTTAAACAGCAACCCTTTAAACAGGGTTGCTTAGGAAATTGGCGCTGTGAGATAACTGGCTATGAGAGCAGCTTTTTTTTTTTTTTTTTTTAACAGTTGGAGAAAAACAGCCAAAAACAGGATGTTAGCTATCCTTTAAAGATGCTGCTGCTGACAGTAGTTTCATCTATGTGTGTGAGGATGGCTGAAGTGACAGGCTATGACCATGGTCCTCTCTAGCCTGAGAGCATATGAACCAGCTGTCCTGCCACTTGTAGACTTGATCAGACTGGCCTTGTTTAGGTAAGACCAGTGACATCTTTGTTCAGGACAGACGTGCTCAGTATACCGTGTTATGTTGGGTGGATGCTGGTTTGGCCTTTTATTGGTATTGTTTAAGACCATTTCACAGGGTAAGCTGACATCCTTAAAGTGGGGGTGTCCATAAATATTTGTTGGAGGAATGGAAGTAGGCAGCATACATTTTATAATGGAAACTACTTGACCAACAAGAAAAATAATGAAAGTCATCAAGCAGTTCACTTTTTGAGATAATTTTCTTTTCTGGCTTATCTCATGCTCCTGTTTAGATGGGAAGTTTACTGTAGAAGGGACTTAGAAGAAAGTACCTACTGTTTGTCAGGCACACTTCATTGGTTATTTCCTTTAGTCCTCTTAAGAGTTTTGTTGGTGTTTATTACTCATGTTTTATAGACAAGGAAAAAGGATTCAGAGAGGTTAAATCATTTGTCCCAGGTCATGCTGTTAATAAATGGCAAAGCCAAGTGTGAGAGCCAGGTCTCTCTGGCTCATTTTCCACCCGCATAAAGACAAGTTCTGATGTGTCCAGCAATTTTTGGCGCGCCCCGTATCCTGGATTCTCCTTCTGCTCTCCTGTAACTAGATCTCAGGAAAAGTGATGTCATCCTTTCTAGCAGGTCAGGCCTAAAAAAGGGTAGTCTCTCTGCTCTAATCAGCGGTACCTAGTTCTAGATATTCCTCTCAAATCTACCTTTGCATATGGTAGCCAGAAACCATATTGATTTATTGGACTAGTTAACAAATTGGCTCTGGGCTTTTTCTTTTATTTAGTTCATTTTCCTGTGGGATTTTGATCTGTTTTTCCCCCAAATTTTCCTTCTGGACCCCAGATAAAGACTTCCTCCTTAGGTTTTCAACTCCAATCCACAGCCAAGGTGAAAAGAATTTCCTTTATACAATAGCATTTGACTGACAGCAAGAACTGGCTAATGTCAGCGCTTTCCAATTTCAGGGATTACAGCTTCACCTGGGACTTTATTTCTGGGGAGCGTTAGTGGGTTGATTCCAAAACTAGTGGTGTGACATGTTTAGTAATCTCTTAGGACTTGGATGCATTGTTATTTCCCTATCAGATCTTTTTTTCCTCCCTTTCTAGACCATCTTTTATTAAGTCTTTCCTTAATATGTCTTAATATGTAAAAATCTTAATGAGAATTTCTCTTATTTTCTTTATGATTGGTGGCTTTATTATGAGTATTAAGTCTTGCAGTTAGGGTCACTTTTGGGAAGTAGCTGCAAATTATTTTGTCTTTCTCAAAAATTGTAGTGTTTTACATTAAAATTTTTTTTAATTAAAAAAATTTTTTTCTTCTCTTTTTTTTTTTTTCTATCAGTGTTTTCTTGATTGCTTCCTATGTGCTTTGTATAGTGCAGACTGTTTGCTATAGAGCAGTGCATGAGACATGGCCCCTGCCCTCAGGTAGTGGGGAGAACCAGACATGAAATGACACAGAACAGCACAAGTAGCAGCGTGACTCAGGTGCTCTTGGAATACACCAGGAGTTACCAGCTATGCCTAGAGGAGCCAGGGAAGGCCATTCCTAGCAGAGGGAATATGACATGCAAAATACAATGTCATGACAGGATGTGGCATGTTTTGAAATGGAAAGTTCAGTGTGACTAGATGTAGCCTGAGTTGGATGAGGTGGCGAGTGATGAGGTTATGGAAGTAGTTTGGGGACCGATTGTAAAGGACTGGCATGTTTAAATTTATCCTGTAGACAATAGACAGCCACCAGAGTTTTTTGAGCAGTGGAACAACAGGATTATTATTTTTCCTTTAACTTTTATCATGACTTGACCCAAAGCTTGGTGTGACAGAATTATAACACAGGGAATACTGTACAGCATTATTAGAAGTGACTAATTTAAAATCCACCAGGAACCAACCTGACATCAGCGTCTGTTGCTGGGCCAATTCACTGCCTGTCTCTCTATCTGACTGTTAGGTTTGTGTCTTAGAAAGGTAATTCTGATGGCCACGTGGAGAATGGACTACAGTGGGGAGAGACTAGTGCTAGGGAAATGATTTGGTGGTAGGAGGTACCCAGTGATAATATACACTTAGTCATGTGACCCAGCGCTCCCACTCATAGGTATTTACCCAAGAAAAATGAAACCATATGTTCACACAAGTACCTTTACACGAATGTTTATAGCAGTTTTATTCATAATCGCCTAACATTGGAAGCAGCCCAAATGTCTATCAGCTGTTGAACAGATAAGCAAATTGTGGTCCATAAAATGGAATACTACTGAGCAGTAAAAGGAATGAATTACACTACTGATATGTGTGACGACATAGATAAATCTCAAATGCACAATGCTAAGTGAAAGAAGCCACTCTCAGAAGGCTACATACCGTGTGATTCCATTGATTTGACTTTCTGGAAAAGGCAAAAATCAGATCAGTGATTGCTGGTGGATGGGGAGAGAGGATTGACTGCAGAGTGACAAAGGGAATATTTGTGATAGAATTGTCCTGCATATTGACTGTGATGGCAGTTAAATAACTATACATTTGTCAAAACTCATCAAACTTTATAATTTAGAAGGGTAAACTTTATGTAAATTATACCTCAGTAAACCTATCTTAAAACAATAAATAATGATAGATGGATGAACCTCAAAAACATGCTAAATGAGAGAAGCCAGACTCAAAAGAGTGTATGCTTCCGTTTATATGAAACTCTAGAATAGGCAAAAATGATCTATGGGATAAGAAATAAGAATAATAGTTGTCTGGGGGTGTGGCGGCAGGGAGCAGAGTATTTGCCAGGAAGGGGCACGAGGGATCTTTCTGGGGTGATGGAAATGTTCTGTGTGTGTTGATATGAGTGTGGGTTACATGGATGTATCCAGACTCATCAAATAGTACACTTAAGGTCTGTCCATTTCATTAAATATATAAATTTTACCTCAAAAGGGAATATAGAAGAAAGGCTGGATTAAAGAGAAACAAAGAGAGAAAGAGATCTGGTAACGTGATGGATTTGGGAGGTGGTAAAGAGAGTGTTTCTAGCTTTGGAGACTAGCGCTTGGTGTTTTCGAAGATGAAGAATAATGGGAAGCCAAACAGGTTTTGGGAGAAGATAACGAGCTGTGTTTTGTTGAGTGTTAAGTACCTGTGGGATATCCTAGTGAAGATGTCTGCAAGGCATTTGGAATTATGGATTTGGTGTCCAGGAGACACTTGACTAAAGATATAGATTTGAATGTCATCATCATAATGTTAATTGCAGCCATGAGAATATATGAGATCACCCAAGAAGAGAAGTAGAACAGAGAAGGAAAGAGACCTGAGGATGCTGCCCTGAGCAAGCCTACCAGTGACTAGCTGGGCAGAAGAGAAGGAATGAAAGAAGGAGAGAAAGGAGGAGGACAATCAGCAGAGAGCAGTGTCCTGGAACCAAGGGAGAGGAAAGTTCCAATAAGTAAGGGTTGTCAACAGTTTCAGATACTTGGGCTTAAAGCAGCAAGGTGGTCTTTGGGGATCACAGTGAGAATAGTCAATTATTGAAGAGTGGCAGCAGAAGCAAATTGTTATGGGCCAGGGAGTCAGTAGGCGTTAAGAAAGTTAGATTGCTTTTTCAAGACGCTGCTTGAGGGCTTCCCTGGTGGTGCAGTGGTTAAGAATCCGCCTACCAGTGCAGGGGACATAGGTTCGAGCCCTGGTCCGGGAGGATCCCATGTGCCGCGGAGCAACTAAGTCCGTGTGCCACAGCAACTGAGCCTGCGCTCTAGAACCCACGAGCCACAACTACTGAACTCTGTGCACCTAGAGCCCGTGCTCCACAACGGGAGAGGCCGCCGCAATGAGAAGCCCGCGCACCGCAGCGAAGAGTAGCCCCTGCTCAACGCAGCTAGAGAAAGCCGGCGCGCAGCAACGAAGACCCAACTCAGCCAAAAATAAAATAAATTAAAAAAAAAAAAAGACGCTGCTTGAAAGAAATAGGGGGGTAAGGGCGCTAATGTAAAATACGAGGTGGAGTCAGGCTTCTTACCATTCACTAGTCACATTTTCAAGTTTGTTTTGATTTGGCTGGGGGCTGAAGGAAATATATCTCACCAAGGAAAATTTTCTTGAGGAAACATGGTTGAATAAAGTGGTAGCAACAGTCCTTTAAAAATACTTGCTTTTCTGTCATGATGAAGACAACGCAGAGGAACGAAGAAAGTAGCTCTCAGAACTGGAAAAGCCTAGCTTGCCTACACCTTTTAATGACAGGAGCACTGGTGTATCTCATCCTGGATACTGAATTTTTGAAATTGTAGACACTGCTGCTAAAACACACAACATTAAAAGGTGAGGAAATTTAATATTCTCAGTACAACCTATTGATACTTTTTACAGTTTAAAATTTTTAATGTCCTCAGAAAAGACCAATCATAAGTTAAAAGGGTCATTGTAAGGACTCTAGTAGCCTGCCAAGGACCCAAATGCTTTTGATTAAGCTGAGTTGATTGTTGTAAGAGATAAACCTGATACAAATGCTCTCTTTTTCACCCCAATCCTCTCCCCCAGTTCCCGCCTCTCAGGTGAGCTGGACTTTGCGCTGTGTTGCAGTGCTGTCACATACCCCACCCTCAAGTGATGGTAGATCCAAGCCTGGTGCATGTACAGACATTAGTTAGATTCAAAGCTGATTTTGAGATCGTTTAGCCCTGGTGGGATTTATTCACCTGAGTGAAAATTAAGTTGCACTCTAAAGGGTGTTTTCTTTCTTTGGGTTGTTTTTTTGTTTTTGTTTTTTCCTTTCCCCTTACTTTCCACATTATTGGTTCTCAGCCTTTCAGCTTAGATTCTTGGAATCTGCCTCTTAACTGGGGAGACAGTAAAGTAAATGTGTCGGTTGCTTATTGTGAGGTGTTTAAATAATGGGTCTTATTGATTGTTTTTCTGATTTCAATTTGTGTTCATTTGTGGCTGATTCTGCAAATCTGATCAATATGTGCACCAGTCGTTATTCTCACCCCATTCCTTACGCTATTATTATTATTAATAATATTACCACTTTATGAAATAATTGAATCCTGTGCTTCAGCTTTTAAAAACTGAAGAGAATGTTATTTTTCTTGAATCAGACTCATTATACTTTCTCTGCTTGTGTAATTTTAACATGGATTTGTAGTTTTTGTAATTAGGTTTTTCCTTTTAAATGCCTTTACTAGTGCTGTATCATAGAAAGATTTTTCTCAGATTAAAACGGAGGAATATACCATGGGATGACTGAAGATCAGGTAAAGAGAATGTACCAGCTATAAAAGCTATGAATGTGCTACCAAAAATAAGATAGGTAAAGGAGCTTTCTTTTCTTTACACCTTTAAAGTATAGGTAATATATGATTTTTGTGTTGTTACATGAAGGTGAATCCTATCTCAGACTCTCTTATAGTTTGTGATTATTTTTGCAAATTAAATGGAATCCTAAATAAGTACTATGGAAACCAACTCCTTCATGCAAACTTCACCTGAGAGAGAATTTGAATATGAATGTCTACCTGAATCTATATTGCCTAAATAGGAATTCTGGATATAGGTTAGCTGAGCATATGGAGATTGACAAATGGTGATTAAAAAAGAGAATAGGGAAAGCCAGAGGGAGCTAATAAAGTATCAGAGAGAGAGATGATTCCCCCATGCTCCACAGTGAATAAAAGGTGGTGTGGTGAGGAGGATCCAGGTCTCTAGATTCCCATTACACCAGACTTCATGTTCTAGAAGAGAATCTTTGGCAACATCTTTTTAGAAGCCTACATTTGTTCTATGTTTTTGAGAGGATTGAGAAATGGGAAAATCCTTCTTGAAGTAAAGAAATGTGTTTCAAAGTGAATTTCTGGAAAATACCTGGTTGTGTTCCGTGGCTGTGAGCTGTGTGGCTTGTGACCTCTGGTCGAACTGTAAGGAAGCTAGTCTTTTCTCTTGGGAAGAAGGTGTGTGTAAACAGTTTATCTGAGGGACACAGAGTGGGATGTTTGGGAACGAGCGGGGCTTCTGAAAGTCTGATGTATTTGATGTATGTATACTAAGGAGGACTGTGGAGAGGGCCTCATTTTTTTTTTTCTTCTTTAATATTTATTTATTTGGCTGTTTCGGGATCTTTGTTGCGGCCTGCAGGATCTTTCGTGGCGGTACGCGGGCTTCTCTCTAGTTGTGGCACGCGGGCTCCAGGGCACGCAGGCTCAGCAGTTGCAACACGCGGGCTTAGTTGCCCTGCAGCATGTGGGATCTTAGTTCCCCAACCAGGGATCGAACCTGTGTCCTCTGCTTTGGAAGGCAGACTCTTAACCACTGGACCGTCAGGGAAGTCCCCAAGAGGGCCTCATTAATAATAACAATGAGGGACTTCACTGGTGGCTTAGTGGTTAAGAATCCGTCTGCCAATGCAGGGGACACGGGTTTGATCCCTGGTCCGGGAAGATCACACATGCCATGGAGCAACTAAGCCCGTGCACCACAACTACCGAGCCTACGCTTTAGAGCCTGCGAGCCACAACTACTGAGCCCGCGCGCCACAACTACTGAAGCCCGCGCTCTCTAGAGCCCGTGCGCTGCAGCTAATGAGCCCACGTGCTGCACCTACTGAAGCCCACGTGCTCTAGGGCCCGCGTGCTGCAACTACAGAGCCCACCTACTGCAATTACTGAAGCCCACGTGCCTAGAGCCTGTGCTGCGCAACAAGAGAAGGCACCGCAATGAGAAGCCCATGCACCGCAAGGAAGAGCAGCCCCTGCTCACTGCAACTAGAGAAAGCCCGCACGCAGCAATGAAGACCCAATGCAGCCAGAAAAAATATAATAATAATAATAATAATGAGAGTAAAGTTTGCCAGCTGAGGTTCCAAAGTTAGCCTCTCATCCCTGCATTCTGGGAGAAGAGCCTGCTAATGGTTCTGGCTTTGGTCTTTGTAACAGTTGGGGACTTAGGGGACAAGAATCAGTAAAGAATCCAGAAGCCATGGAAATTTGATCTCTGGCTCCCTCCTTTATGGCTCGTCACAGTCTTGCTCGGCTGCCACTGGCTCCCTCCTTTCTCTTCTGTCTTTCTGTGTTGGGCCAGTGTATTTTATTTTCTATCTTCAAAGAGGAATTGAAACCATAGAGGGGAAAGAATAAATATGTTTTATGCTTGGATGTCTTCTTGACCTAGGTTGCAAAAGTAAGGTCTTGGTTTAAGGAGGTGTGATGGGAAGATCCTAGAGAGGTGCCTTCTGTAGATTTTCCTGTTTTCAGAGTGTGGTGGGGGAAGTAGTGGGGGAGAACAATCTAGAACAAGCCCGAAGCAGCATTGATATTGGATGCACTTGTTGCATTCCTTTTCCTAACATTTTTTTTTTACCCTTCTAGACAGCAGCACAATCATGCTGGTTAACTTCTAGAGTCAGGTCACTTTCTGTGTAGAGTTCACTTTCTGTGTAGGAATGTCAATAGAGTGGATGATAGAAACTGGAGTTTTATAGCATTATTTTCTTATTATCTCTAGAACTTGATTTCTCTTGGACTTGAAAGTTCTCTACTTCTATTGCCTCTTGATACTTAGCAAATTTCTAGGCCTTTGATGGGAGTTGATTGGATTGAACCTTCCAGATCTTTGTTCGGTTGTGACATGGAAAATGATCTTGTGTATTGTGTTATGTTGTACTTCTAGAACTCTATGGCTTTGACGTGCTCATAGATTCTACTCTGAAGCCATGGTTGTTGGAAGTGAATCTCTCTCCCTCTTTGGCCTGGTAAGTAGTCTATTCCATCAACTAGAAAAGGACAAACCTTCAATAAGCAGCACTAAAACACTTTTTTTTTGGTCATTTCTCTTGGCGCTAGGAGATTTTTTTTCCCGTGGTTATTAGATTGAGATGACTAGAATTTCTAAATTTGGGGGATTTGTGGTATATTGTCAGAGTCCATATTGCAACCATGGACCCCTATCTTACTAGTCAATTTACAATCTTTGTTTACTGTCTTATTGGGCTTCTAAGGGAAGCTTCTTTCATTTTTATCCCCAGTGCGCTCCCTCTCGCGCTCTCTTTTTTTAAGCTTTGTAGGTGTTCTGCTAAGGGTAAAGAAATACATGAGATATTGCATTTCCTTTGCCACCAAAAGTTTATACATACTCTAATCCACATATACCATAAAGGTATAGAGCTGGGCCTAAGGTAGTGTATATAATATCTGGTCCTTTTATCCTGTCCACGTCCTGGTGTTATCCATCCAAGATTAAAGTCTAAAGACTTCAAACAATCTTTAAAAAAAATTTTTTTTAACCTATCTATTGTTTAGAAAAAGGAAAGAAACTTACTTTTCAATACCAGAGAAGATTCTGCTTCTATCTGTGGCTACAGCCAGAGTTTCTGTTAGCTCTGTGCTTCTCTAAACAGCTAAAAACCCAAGAGATTTATGACAGAGACCACCCAGCTGCTGCATTTTTAACGATGAGAAATTTTGGGAAAATGCCAAGTAATCAAATAAAGACAGACTGACTACTTTGTAGGGTGGGAGTTTGGCTTAACCCCAGTAGTAAGGTGTAGAGCTGGGTAATACAGATGCTTCAGATGTTGTGCTACACTTTGGTTAAGTCAACGTTTTGCAGATTTCCCGGCAATGTACATCATACAATGTTAGAGAGCCCCGGGATAAGGCATTGGGTCCAGCAGCCAGAGGAATCTGGTTTCTGGAGGAACACCTCAACTCCAAAGCCAGCATGGCATCACTGCCATAGGGATGCCCCCCGCTTTCGGACCATGTTGTTTCTGTTTCCATGTGGGTTCCTGCTGCATCATCTGGTGATATTTTGGTATAACTTGTATTTTTTTTTTTTTTTGCCTTCATTTGCAAGCCTGCAAGCTTAAGAAGATCGATTTAGAATGGAAAATGAAGCCTTAAAAAAAGTACAGAGATAGCCCAAGTTTCTTCTCTTGCATGTGGATGTGATTTGACTATCACAGCAGTAAAAAAAAAAAAAATTGAACGATGGGCACACTCATAAAAGAACATATTAAAATTCTGAAACTCTCAAATCCACAGTGATAGTGAAGCAGTGTTATGACCTGTGCAAAATTTGAATTGCACAATACCTTCTGGAATAAAAAGATTGCATGTCAGGGGATAAGCGCCTTAGAGCTGGGCCTGCCTTGCAGAGGATGAGTTTGATGCCAGGCTTTTATTTCTAGAATTTTTGCCCAGATGTTTTTTTTTCCCACATGGATTTGATGTGCCTTATGTGTATCTCCTCATTGACATTTGGTAGCTTTGCTGTATTTGTTAGGGGCAGCTATTCTGTTAACCTATAAAATTATTGATTGCTCTTTTCTTTCTTTGTTCTGTTAGTGATGCACCTCTGGACCTAAAGATTAAAGCCAGTATGATTTCAGATATGTTCACTGTTGTAGGTGAGTAGTAGTGTTTTCTGAAAACTCATGTAAAAGTTAAGCAGTGCATCCATTTTGTCAGGTTCTGTAGGTGTTGCCAACTGGCGGTTTCTCAGCCATGCTAAATGTTTTGTACTAAAAAATTATATTTTCAGGGAAGTGTTTATATGTTTCTACTCCCCTTGTCTCCATCCTGCCCTGAGGCTGAACCACAACTAGGGCTGAGACCTAATTCCTGGGGCACAGGATTTAGGAGCTGAGGAAGAGAATTAAGCAAAGATATAGAGAAAATATATTTTTCTCTGAGCTGAGATAGTGAAACCCACTGAAGAGGCTTTGTTACGAAGGAGCCTGGCTGTGTTTCTGCTAGGCAGTCTCTACTGGTGTCAGCACTCTTCTATAGTGGTTATAACTGAAGCAGCCAAGGAAGAAATCCCATTCTGAGTAGATAAGCCAAAACTCTGAGATGGAGATGGGTAGCCAGGTGGGTATGTTGTGGGTTTGGGGTTGTTGTTGTTTTAAGTACTCTAAAAAGACATGATAAAATACACTTGAAATGAACTAGCACTTGGTATACCAGCAAATGCTGTAAAACTTTGCTACCATATTCTCCTTAGATGAGAATTTGCTTCCTTTTAGGAAATAAGTGAAATTGGCCCAAGCCTAATTTCTTAAGCAGTGGGTAATCTACAAAGCCCATTTTGGAAGTTGCCAATAGACCACCTTAAGCAGTTCCAGAAGTGGATCCTATAACAGGACAAGACCCCTCACTTGCTTCTGGATTCTCCTGGTAAAAACAACATTATTTTCCAGTCACCATCCAGGAAGCCACTTTGAAATAACTTGTCTTTATTAACAACTGTGTGTTTTTAAACGGTGGTTTGCACTTTTACTCTGAAGTTCATCAAAAGTCTACATCTCTTTTTCCATCAGTATCCCATTTCAGCTCCCCAGCTCCCCAAGGAAGGCTGATTTATCTGCATATTTTCCTTTCTTGTTTGCTCCAGTTGTGGTGGTTCGAAGTTCAAGTGGAGTATGTGTATGGGACAGTCGTGCCTAAACCTCCTGAGGATGGATCTCTGTAATATTTATGACAGTGAAACTGAGTTTGTCCATCTAAAGGAAAGGTGCAGCTAAATCTGCTAATTTCTTAGAAAATGGCAGGTTTTAATATTTCCCATTCCCCATTCAGGGTTTGTATGTCAAGATCCTGCCCAGCGGGCATCAACCCGGCCAATTTATCCCACCTTTGAGTCTTCCAGGCGAAACCCTTTCCAGAAACCTCAGGTAAGCAAATTCAGCAACAGGAAGCCCCAAGGAAGCTTATTGCAAAGTGGCAGCTGTTGTCAATGAGTGAGTAGAAGCGCTATGATTATAAGGTCACTTACAGCCGGAGAATTGGGGGACCATTCTAGACAGGAGGCAGTTGTATTCAGCCACAGCTAATAGCTTATGCTTTTAATGCTTTCAAACCAACTTACTCTCTGCTTTTTTCTTTCTTTTCTTTTGGCTTCTTTTTTCATTGTCTTTTCCTTTTTTCTTTTTCTCTCTTTTTAAAAATCACTTTCTGTTTTCTCAAATTGATATGCTCATAAACGAGGCACAGAGAGGGAATCTACAAATTCCTCGTCATTACTCTGCTGTATTCTTTTTGATCTTCACACTAGCTTCGCAGAGAAGATGCTCAATTGAAATAATATCTTCTCTACGTGTGAGTCTCTTCACAGGGACCCTCAATGATCATGAGGTGTTGATTGAAGTTAAATGAGATAAATGCCTGTAGAAAGCTGTGCATGCGTGTCTGAAACATCATCTGACCCAGTGTGGCTCCAGTCTGTGTACTCTGCATTTTTGTTCCAGTTAAACTAATCAGCTCATCATTCTGCCTACCTATTCCATCATCTGATCAGTCCCCGCCCATCTAGACCTGGCTAGTTTCCACTTGTGTTTCTTTGCCTCTAACGTTTCTTCTTATCCAGAAGGTCCACTTTCCTCCTGTCTTCCCATCTGGATTGATTACCTCATCTGCTCAGAAGTTTGGAGATCGTTTCTTATTAAATCCATTCCACTCTGTCATGACCTTTTCTTTTCATTGCAACATTATTTACTGGTTCTTTATTGCATTGTTTTGCATTCATTGACTTGTTGCCTTTAAATTGTCCAGTACTCCTCTGCTAGATTGTAAGCTCTTTGAGGGCAGGAACAGCTGCTGCTTCTCCCTGTCCCTCCCCTTTCCCTTACTTCGCCCCTCCCATGTTCCCCCTACCTCCACTTTAGCCCTCCACCTCTCCCTTTTTTCCTCCCACTTCTCTTCCTTTTGCTTGCTGGTCTCATGTAGATTACTGCTACTTCTGTTTGCTAAGCTTATGTACCATTATTTATTCACATAACTTTTCATTAGGACAGGGTTTGCAAACTCAAATGCCTCTAGGGGCTTCAGAGAGACAATGTAAAAGGGTAACTAGGGCCAGGTATGATACAGCTAAGAGTGCTGTGACTGCAGTCAACTGGGCAGTGCATGCTTCCTATCGAAAGGGCAGCTCTTTTACTTAAGTGCCCTGGCTGATCATTGCCACGCGTGAGTGTGGGCCAAGTGTTGTTAGATCTTCCTACTGTCAAGAGAAATCAGAAATCTTATTTTACAATACTGGCAACAAGAGTTCAGTTGAAAAAATAATACTTTGCAGATGAAATATACCATGTCCTTGAGCTGCATTCAGTTTATTGGTTGCCTGTGACCTCTTGCCTTAGAATTATTCCCTATTAGCGTTAGTGCTGTGGTGTGGAACAGGGTGAACTGTATTTTAAGGGATATTATCTTAGATTAGAAGTGAAACCAGGCATCAGGGTTGTACTTGATCAGTACATCACAGATCAAAGGGTTTTCTTTAATTTTTTTTTTTAATTGCTTTACAATGGTGTGTTAGTATAATTGCTTTACAATGGTGTGTTAGTTTCTGCTTTACAACAAAGTGAGTCAGCTATACATATACATGTATCCCCACATCTCCTCCCTCTTGCGTCTCTCTCCCACCCTCCCTATCCCACCCCTCTAGGTCACAAAGCACCAAGCTGGTAGAGGGTTAACCTAGGCGTACTAGGAAAACTGAATTTAGGCAATCGCGTTCCTTTGCAAATTGTTTTCTGCAGTATCTGTGGCAAGAGCCACAGGACTGTGTATAAAGGATTACGAATGTTTCTGTTCATCTTTAACAGTTTCTGCAAGTTCCACTCTAGGAGTAGCTGTATGTCAATCTTGGATGAATTGATCCCTTTTCTTAGCTTGCCTGTCAGCTTTTACTGGTGACTCTTTGCACGTAGTGGAGACTCTATTCACTGTTTGTTCTGCTTACTGGTAGGTAATGGCATGACTTCATCCATGAGCAGTCCACAGGACACTTACTTAAAGGCTAAAGAAGCTATAGATTACATGTACTGTGTGAGACCATTTTATCAGGTAGAATAGTTAACTTCAGGATCTTCAGTACGTGACAGTAGGATCGAGTTCTCAGTGGTGAGAAGGTGAAACTGGAATGGTTATACCGCAGGAGAATGCAGTGTGAACAATAATAAATACTCTAATCTTTTGAGCACAAAATATAGGGCTTTGGCTTTTGCTGTCTGCTTGACGATTATTTTTGTCACCATAGATGTAGGAGTTGGAAAATACAGGCATGTTAGGAAAAGATAAGGCTTTATTCCATTTTTCTGTCTTTTATAGCGTCCAGTATCTGCACAGTTTCAGTCATCGAGCACCAGACAGGTAAGTTCTGGATCGTTTGGAGATTTCATTCAAATTTTTATCTCCATTCCCCAAATGAAAAGCCATTTAGCTTCACTGTTTCACAGTACCTATTTCATGCACCTGCTTTTTGAACAGTTTAATAATGTAAAATAGAATAAGTGAAAGTGAATGCACAGAGATCTTTTTGGATGTAGTATATAAGAGTAGAGGTTGCAGGAATTTATGAATCCTCTTTTTCTGATGGTGATTATGCTGTGATAGAGGCAGTTGAATTTAAATGATGAACAGAGTTTAGAGGCATATCTATTGTTCTGACCAAAATATTCCAGAAAAGAAATATCATAGTGCACAAGTAACCTTTCATTTGTTCAGACGTCTTATGAAACATACCCTTGTCAGTAGCTTAATATTGGAAATGTTGTCACATTGGGTATTGGGCTGTATTTGAGTTTTTTAACAGATGACTTTTCTTATATGTAGTGATTTGCAGTTTTATGAATCTTAGAAACTCTGCCATATTTGGTGTCTCAGATGCTACGTTTAAAGTAAAGACAAAATATGTTATCTCAGTCTCTTAATGATCAGCATTTGTCCTCTTTCTATTCTTGTTAGCAGTATGTGAGATAAACTGTCGCTTTCTTCTATGCAGATTTTTTTTAACATCTTTTGAAGTGATAGGATTTGATGCTTTGATATGAGTGATGTAGATGTTCTCATTTATAAGTGTGTCACTTGCAATTATTAGTTCTTTAGTAAAAAGCTCCAATATATTTATTTTGGCATTTGTAGATACAGTTTCTGGTAAGCTTGGAAGCTTGAATTATAACTTTCTTAGCTACTGTTTTTAATACTTTTTTAAAAATTAATTAATTAATTAATTAATTTTTGGCTGTGTTGGGTCTTAGTTTCTGTGCAAGGGCTTTCTCTAGTTGCGGCAAGCGGGGGCCACTCTTCATCGCGGTGCGCGGACCTCCCACTGCCACGGCCTCTCCTGTTGCGGAGCACAGGCCCCAGACGCGCAGGCTCAGCAGTTGTGGCTCACGGGCCCAGTCGCTCCGCGGCATGTGGGATCTTCCCAGACCAGGGCTCGAACCCGTGTCCCCTGCCTTGGCAGGCAGACTCTCAACCACTGCGCCACCAGGGAAGCCCTGCTACTGTTTTTGATAAAGTGATTTACATGGTTTATATGAATCCAAGAAATGAAAAAAAAGACTCACTGGCTGTGTTGTCTAGTATTTGGTAACTGATTAGTATGGTTTTGTAACACAAGTTTTGTTGTTTAGTTGGTAGAATGCAAAGCTCTGTAATAGTGTTTTGTATTTAGCAGGTACCTAAGTGTGCAAGCTGCTCTCCGTGGCAAACAAAAACCAAGGCTGTTGACTTCAAAGAGCTTACACTCTAAATATCTCTTGACCTAACCTATTTAAGGAGAACATTAAAGTACTGTTTCATAGCCTTCTGAATTTGACTCCAAAGAAGTGTCTTTGACACGGAAATCTAATCTTAATGTCCCATTACTCATTTTAATTCTATTCCACCTAGCTCCATTGCTTGAATTGCCATAAGTTGCAAATAACCTGTGGACGAGCAAGGCCTCTCTTTAGTGGTTATTTATTTCAACACTGCTCACGTGACACAAAGGCTTTCTGGCTTTATTCAGCCAACCGTAAACGTACTGAATTCTTCGACTCTTACTGTCTTTTGCAATGTTCTACCTTGTCCCTGTCTTTCTGTTAATGAAGCACTCTCAAATCCACAGTAGTTTCATCAGAGCTAAGTAAGAAAAGAGAAGAAACTTTCTGCTCTGGCCATTTAGACTGTGTAAACTTTTCTTTTTCTGGTGGTGCCAGATTGTGAAGTCACAGTTTTTTGCTTGTCGTTTTATGATTCCTTTTTAATCCATTATCTCTTTCTACATTTCTCCTTTCCTTTGAATACCTATGGTTCAACATTTTTCACGCACCAGAAATTACATTTCAGTGTTCACGCAGGTGATATGGTTTTGTGGAAAGAATGAGGACTTTGAAGTCAGATAGACCTGGGTTCAAATTTGAGCTCTGCCAGTAACTGTTAGACCTTGGGCATGTTCCCTTACGTCTCAGGCTCACTTCCCACGTCTGTCAAATGAGGATAGTAATACGTACATGGACTTATGCTGAGAAAGGAATGATCAAACGTAGGTAAAATATTTGGGATACTTTTGGACACATAGTTTACCCTCAGAAGATTTAGTCTCCTTCATACTTTTGAGTACTGTTTTGATTTCCCTTTTTGCATTGTCAGTATCTGGTGTTATTTTGATATTCATTTATTTATAGTCATGTCTTTTCACATTTACTGTCATCAACAAATGCAAATCAACCCAATTAATTAATTAATTAATTAATTAATTATCCTCCCAGACATCAATACAGATTGTAAATAATGCTTAATCAGTACCTGATCACTTCCTAACTTGATTCACTGCTTCTTATCTTATCCTACAGTTGCATCTTTTAACTGTGTTCAGCTTTTGTTGGTGTATTTTATTTATTATATCATGATACTAAGTCCTGATTGGAAATATAATTTAAAATAAAAATTATATGAAGTTTTCACAAATGCTTCTCTAAAATCCAAAGACATTAAATATATTTGCTCTATTCCCCCTTTTTGTTATTTTGTCCTAAATAACAAAATTATAAAGCATGTTTTAAAATAAATAAAGCAGTCTCTGTACTACTATTCTTTATGAGCCCATTAAACTCTAAATGTTTATGGATTTTTTTCTTTTAATATTTGTTCCATTATTTTACTAGGGATTCAAGTTAGACTTACCAGGCGGTAATCACCAGGAGCATACTTCTTAAATTTTTGAAGATTGGTACCTCATTTGTTTTTTTTCTAATCCTCTGGTACCTCTCCTCAGTTCTTCATGATTTTTCAAACATAATTGTAAGTGGTTTTGGTAAGTTTTTTTGTTTTTAAAGCCAGTTCTGTTAATAGCAAGATGCATGTCTCTCAGACCTGCTGACTTACATTTATTACAGATTTTCAGATGCTGCATATCTTTTTTTTAATGATTCAGCACCTCTTTTTTTAAAAATTTATTTTATTTTATTTTTATTTTTGGCTGCGTTGGGTCTTCGTTGCTGCACGCGGGCTTTCTCTAGTTGCAGTGAGCGGGGGCTGCTCTTTGTTGTGGTGCGCGGGCTTCTCATTGCAGTGGCTTCTCTTGTTGTGGAGCACGGGCTCTAGGTGCACGGGCTTCAGTAGTTGTGGCTCGTGGACTCTAGAGCGTAGGCTCAGTAGTTGTGGAACACGGGCTTAGATGCTCCGCGGCATGTGGGATCTTCCCAGACCAGGGCTTGAACCCATGTCCCCTGCATTGGCAGGCGATTCCTAACCACTGTGCCACCAGGGAAGCCCCTGCATATCTTTTTTTACTGTAACACAAACCTACTTACTTGCTTTCTTTTTTTTTTTCCCCTAATTTCAAAGTAGTACACTTTTGGTTATCATTATATGTAAGCCTTCTCTATTAGCCATTTTTGGTCTGTTTCCACCCAGATTTATTCATATGTGGTTTTTTTTTGTTCATTTTCTTTTGTTTGATAGCACTGATTCATTTTGCTTTTTAAACTTGACTTGACTTTTTATTTTCTGAGTGGCAAGATGCATCACATATAAATTGAGCTATTTCTAGTCCATGTATTTTTAACACAGAATTCTAAACTTTGTAAAGTTGAATTGGGAGGCTTTTTATTCTTTGTATGTGTTCTCTGTCAAGCAGATTTTTTTTTTGCCCCTCAATTTTGATATCTTTGAGGATACCTCACCTTTTTTTTCATATTCTACCTTTTGTCCAGTTCTCCTTACTGGTACTTGTCAGCTTTCTTTAGGGTGAGAACCATTTTTCTGATTCAACACCTGTTTCTTACTGCTGTGAGTGGGGGCAGGTGATTCCCTGTCTCAATAGTTTCACGTTCTCAGCCAGTTCTTCCCTGGCAATGAAGGTTAGATGCGTATCGGTTTCTTCTCTGGGTATATTTCTGAGTCCTACGTTGTACTAATGATAATTTAACAACTTTGATGCATGTTGCATGGTAGAATTCTTACTGAGACAGTTTAAAGTCTATCTGAGAACCAGTAGTTTAAATCTTGTGTCATCTAGCCAGGGGCAATGGTTCCCTTTAAGTTTAGAGGAGCTTTATTCCCTTAGTGTATTTAGTCAATCCATTGCAATATGTGGATTTATTCTATCTACTACCCAGAGAACATAGCTGAGCTGATGTGCCCAAAGTGAAAACCACAGAATGGCTTGTATTTGAACTGCTTTGCTCTTGTTTTTGACAGTCCTGATGGCCTTTCAAATCATTCTGATTCCTTTTTTTTCTTTTGCTTTGCTTTTAATTTCCAAGTATCTCCTTGGCACTCATAAGCATTTCTGGTTTTTTTCTTTTTTTTTCATTATTATCCTTTCTTCTCCCCTTTTCCCTCTGCTTTTTCTCACCTGTGTCTATAATTCATTTGTTAAGAGCTCATTTCATTAATAAATATTGGTAGGATTCAACCAGTGGTCTAGGATAGTAATGCTTTGTTGTTCCTGTATAAATACACTCCTGTATAAACCAGTACAGCAGATATTGTGTAGATTAAAAAAATTCTCTCATCTCAAATTTATTGAAAAGCTGAGATTGACAAAATATTTTTGACTTTCTAGTCTGATTATTTTCCACTGGCTTCCCCAAAGACACAGGAAACCTGGGTGGATTTTAGAGAGGCATATGAGATACCTAGACTTCGAGAGCTACAACTTTTCATGTTTTTCTCCCTGTCAGCCTTCTTAATAGTTGACGTTGAAGTAAATAGGTGAAGAGATTAAAGGAGTTTCTAGCCACATTTTTTTATCTCTCTTGGAGTAGCATTGACCTTTTCTTTGCGCTCTGGTGGTATTTGTGGCAATAAAAGAATAAAGCAGTCGGTTCATGGGAGTTAACAGCTGGAGCATTCACCTAACAAGCACCATTACCCCTCCTTTTTCTAACCTCCCAAATGCCCCAGCCAGGAGCACCTGCTTGAACTCCTACACGCCCCACCCAAATAGCCCTCATTTAGGCACACAGTGGCTAGAGTTAGGACTGTGGACTGTGGGTAACACAAGAGTAGTTGTGAACGTACATAGGAGACAACTCTTCGAAAATGACTGGGAGAGTTTTGGAGTGCTAATTCATTGTTTGGGGGAGCAGGTTTAGATGAATAGAGGAAGATTGCAACATCATTATCATAGTCTCAATCTCTGGAAGCCAGGAATATCATTCCATCGGGAAGCAGTTCCACAAAGATGAAAATTAGGTCCTAGAAAAGCAAAAAACAGTT
The DNA here is from genome assembly GCF_009873245.2 of Balaenoptera musculus. Taxonomy (NCBI): domain Eukaryota; kingdom Metazoa; phylum Chordata; class Mammalia; order Artiodactyla; family Balaenopteridae; genus Balaenoptera; species Balaenoptera musculus. Next base: position 149,069,172 of record NC_045786.1, read on the forward strand.
AAAAAGATAAGAAAGAAAAGTAAACAATAAATAAGCAAACAGAAAAAACCCCTAATGATGAAAAAACAGATAAGAGACTCAACCAACAAAAACAAAACAAAAAGACAAAAAAAAGGAAAATAATTTTTAAAAAATTGGATGTGCTCATTAGATGTTATACAGTAGTGACTTGATCCATGTTCTTATAAATATGACCATTCCTTAAAACTATTCTGATAGGTAATAACTATTTCTTAAAATATTTTTTCTTATTAACCTGGTAATACAGTTAGTTTATCAGCATTTTAAAATAACATTCTTTCTATTTTAAAATGCTTAATCTTTATTTTTATTACATCATTAAAATGAATGCTTACTTCATATTGTCTTTCACAATTCCAGAGGACTTCAAGATATTCTTAAATAGTGTGAAGTGATAAGGCAGCTTGACTTTGGAGGATTTACTGCCAGGGGCTTTCTGATCAAAGCCATGCTGTCACATGTGAGGTAGATAAGTCTTTTTAGCAAACAATAAGTAGTGTGTGAAGATGACAAAAGTCCTCAAAACATCCATTTAATATTTCGGCTTTTCCAACTTATATGCTAAATAAGAAGTCACACTTTAAAATTTTTTTAAAATAATTCTATTACTTATATTGATTCCCTTCTTAAATCTTTAAGCATTCTTCTTGATTTCCAACATGTGCTGTATAATATATTTCCAGAGATCAGAAGGGAGTTAAATTTTTTCCCAGAATCCTCTTCAAAGTTTAATTCTAACCATGGTTGATCTATGTGTCAGCACATTATTCATTTATTTATTTGTTCAAAAAACATTTATTGATCTACTCCATGCCAAGTACTGTTCTAGATGCTGAAGATAACACAGGAAAAGCTAAAAAGATAAAAGTTCCTACCTTCACTTGGTGCTTATATCTGCTGATTTCGTGGTTTTTCTTCCATGGAGTTGCCTATCAGAAAATCTGTGTTTTATAACTCCGTGCTAGCTTTGAAGATTAGTATATATTGGTCTCCCTTGTGTCCAAAGGTAAAGCCATTCATGGTTGTTTATGTACAGGTGTGCATTAGTCTGCGTGGGCAGCCATAACAAAATACCATAGACTGGGTGGCTTAAACCACAGAAACTTATTTCTCACAGTTCTGGAGGCTGGGAAATCCAAGATCAAGGTGCTGGCAAGGTAGGTTTTGTTCTGAGGCCTCTTCTTTTGGCTTGTAGATGGTCACCATCTTGCTGTGTGCTCACATGACCTCCTTGTGCTTGCTCAGGCAGAGAGAGAAAGAGAGAGAGAACAAGCTCTCTGGTGGCTCTTCTTTTTTTTTTTTTAAATTAATTTATTTATTTTTGGCTGCGTTTGGTCTTCGTTGCTGCACGCAGGCTTTCTCTAGTTGTGGCGAGCGGGGACTACTCTGTTGCAGTGTGCGGGCTTCTCAGTGCGGTGGCTTCTCTTGTTGCGGAGCACGGGCTCTAGGCCAGTGGGCTTCAGTAGTTGCAGCATGTGGGCTCAGTAGTTGTGGCTCGCGGGTTCCAGGGCACAGGCTCAGTAGTTGTGGCGTATGGGCTTAGTTACTCCGTGGCATGTGGGATCTTCCCAGACCAGGGCTCGAACCCACGTCGCCTGCCTTGGCAGGCGGATTCTTAACCGCTGCATCACCAGGGAAGCCTGGTGGCTCTTCTTTAAAGGGTATTAATCCCATCAGACCAGGGCCTCACCCTGATGTCCTCATCTGACCCTAATTACTTCCCAAAAGCCCCATCTCCACATACCATCACATTGTGGGGGTTAGAGCTTCAACATAGGAATTTTGGGGCAACACAAACATTTAGTCCATAACAATGAGTATTGCTGAAAATGTCAAAAGTTAGTTGTCAAAAAGCCTTTCCATAGATTGTGTATACAAAGAGAAAAATAAACAATGGTTCCGGACAGTAGGACTTCTTCTGTCTGATCAGAGTTACTTCCAGGACTCTGGAGAGACAAATTATACCCCCATTTCTTGGATTATTCCTTATTCTTCGTACTTGGCAGATTTATTTGTCTTATTTTATCAGTCATCTTTTTCAATAATAGTGTGTTCTCATGCTTCATACTACCTGATTTCCTTTGTTACCTTTGTATTTCTCTGCTCTCATAACATCAAAATCTCTTAAAACTTTTGTTCTCCAACAGCCTTCCTGATGATCGTTCGGAAGCTGAAGTAGCCAGATCATCTTGGGGTCCATAAAGAACATGACCCTCTTGGCTGCCTCCTTGGAGTACCCAAGGCAGCCATCCTAGATCCAGTCTCTTGTAGTCTAGCAACTACAGTGTTTCTCAAGTTGTAGCCTTTTGCTCACAGCTCTCTTCTGTGTCACTGATAACTTTCATCTCAATATTTCCCCCCTCAAGTTCTAAAACATCCCACTGTCCAACTTTTTCATCTGTGACACAATAATAGATCGCTCCTGTTTCTCGGTCTTTTTTTTTTTTAATTTTATTTATTTATTTTTATTTTTTGGCTGTGTCGGGTCTTCATTGTGTGTTTTTCTGTCTTATGTCTTACTTTTCCTAACTTTACTTCCCCAGTGCTGAAAAGAATATAGTTACTTACTGAAATAAATACATATTTAATCTTACATTGAGGTTATTTTCAGATTTTTTTCCCATATCTTTCAAACTATTAAATGTACTCTAAAACCAAGATTAGGAATAAGTACTAGCTTACAAAGCCATGTGGACAACTTTCTTTCTTTTTTTTATTTGTATCTCTCTCAACCCATAGTGTTTTCCTACTATTCTATTTTCTCTTCCTTTCTTTGAGTTTACTGGCTTTCATCTATTTCCCAGGGTTTCAGACTAAGAGATCAATTACAGAAAATGGGCTTTGGATTTGAGCTTATACATATTATGAAACATAATGGTGTTGAGGGACTGACTAGAGGGAAATGAAGAAAGATGATGAAAAGATATTTTTGTTTTTCTTTTTTCTTCTCCTTAGCGTTGCCGTCCACTCTCTGCCAGTGACGCGGAAATGAAAAACCTTGTGGGCTCAGCACGGGAGAAGGTGCCGGGGAAGTTAGGTGGTTCTGTGCTTGGTCTGTCAATGGAGGAGGTAAAGATAACTCCATTTCAGGCCTTTATGGGTTAACATAGGCTTCAGTGAAAATTAGTGAGTGATTCGTAATATTCATGACCAACTCATATCTTCTACTGAACATGGGAGAAATAGCTTCTCAAAAAAACAGCATCTTAAATGGAATTAATTTCTGCCTTCATGCTTCTTTTGTATTCTTGGTTCATAACTCTCTTCCTCTGTCCTGTTACCACATAGATTACAGTTTTTAAAATAGGTACTCACTTTATTTTATTTTCTCTTCCTCCATGTAGATCAAAGTTTTACGGAGGGTGAAGGAAGAGAATGATCGGAGAGGTGGATTTATTCGCATATTCCCTACATCAGAGACATGGGAAATATATGGGTGAGGTGACTACCTTTTTTTAAAATCTGTACTTCAGGTCAAGAGAATTGGATTAATTGTGACACAGTATCATCACTGCTGTCCACATGGTGCCTTTCTTAACATTTTTTGTTTATTTATTTATGACAGTATGAATATTACTCAACCCTGCATTATTCCTCCCTTTTTTCTAGTTCCCTTCCTCCTTCCTAACTGCCCCCTAACCCAGGGTTAGACACTGTCCTAAATTTTGTGGTTATCATTACCTTGATTTGAAAATAAAAATTGGTTTATCATCTATATGTGTGCTTAAACAGGAAATTGCTTATTTTTAATCATCTTTGAGATCAAGTTTACATGCAGCAGCATTCATTTTAACTTTGATGATGAATTTTGACAAATACAGGCATCAATTTAATCACCACAATTAAGATATATAACATTCCATTACCTCCAGATGTCCTCTCATGCCCCTTCACAGTGAGTCCCCCCATTACCGTGAGCATCAAACATCTACTGACTTGCTTTATATCACTATAGATTTTCTAGAATTTTATATAAATAGAATCATACAGTATATATTTTTTGATGTCTGGATTCTTTTGTTTGGCATAATATTTTTTTTTCTCTTTTTCTTTTTTATTAGTCATCAATTTTATACACATCAGTGCATACATGTCAATCCCAATCGCCCAATTCAGCACACCACCATCCCTACCCCACTGCAGTTTTCCCCCCTTGGTGTCCATATGTCTGTTCTCTACATCTGTGTCTCAACTTCTGCCCTGCAAACCAGCTCATCTGTACCATTTTTCTAGGTTCCACATACATGCGTTAATATACGATATTTGTTTTTCTCTTTCTGACTTACTTCACTCTGTATGACAGTCTCTAGATCCATCCACGTCTCAACAAATGACTCAATTTCGTTCCTTTTTATGGCTGAGTAATATTCCATTGTATATATGTACCACATCTTCTTTATCCATTCATCTGTTGATGGGCATTTAGGTTGCTTCCATGTCCTGGATATTGTAAATAGTGCTGCAATGAACATTGGGGTGCATGTGTCTTTTTGAATTATGGTTTTCTCTGGGTATACGCCCAGTAGTGGGATTGCTGGATCATATGGTAAATCTATTTTTATTTTTTTAAGGAACCTCCATACTGTTCTCCGTAGTGGCTGTATCAATTTACATTCCCACCAACAGTGCAAGAGGGTTCCCTTTTCTCCACACCCTCTCCAGCATTTGTTGTTTGTAGATTTTTCTGATGATGTCCATTCTAACTGGTGTGAGGTGATTCCTCATTGTAGTTTTCATTTGCATTTCTCTAATAATTAGTGATGTTGAGCATCTTTTCATGTGCCTCTTGGCCATCTGTATGTCTTCTTTGGAGAAATGTCTATTTAGGTCTTCTGCCATTTTTGGATTGGGTTGTTTGTTTCTTTAATATTGACCTGAATGAGCTGTTTATATATTTTGGAGATTAATCCTTTGTCCGTTGATTCGTTTGCAAATATTTTCTCCCATTCTGAGGGTTGTCTTTTCGTCTTGTTTATGGTTTCCTTTGCTGTGCAAAAGCTTTGAAGTTTCATTAGGTCCCATTTGTTTATTTTTGTTTTTATTTCCATTACTCTAGGAGGTGGATCAAAAAAGATCTTGCTGTGATTTATGTCAAAGAGTGTTCTTCCTATGTTTTCCTCTAAGAGTTTTGTCGTGTCCGGTCTTACATTTAGGTCTCGAATCCATTTTGAGTTTATTTTTGTGTATGGTGTTAGGGAGTGTTCTAATTTCATTCTTTTACATGTAGCTGTCCAGTTTTCCCAGCACCACTTATTGAAGAGACCGTCTTTTCTCCATTGTATATCTTTGCCTCCTTTGTCATAGATTAGTTGACCATAGGTGCGTGGGTTTATCTCTGGGCTTTCTATCTTGTTCCATTGATCTATGTTTCCGTTTTTGTGCCAGTACCATATTGTCTTGATTACTGTAGCTTTATAGTATAGTCTGAAGTCAGGGAGTCTGATTCCTCCAGCTCTGTTTTTTTCCCTCAGGACTGCTTTGGCTATTCGGGGTCTTTTGTGTCTCCATACAAATTTTAAGATGATTTGTTCTAGTTCCGTAAAAAATGCCATTAGTAATTTGATAGGGATTGCATTGAATCTGTAGATTGCTTTGGGTAGTATAGTCATTTTCACAATATTGATTCTTCCAATCCAAGAACATGGTATATCTCTCCACCTGTTGGTATCATCTTTAATTTCTTTCATCAGTGTCTTAGTTTTCTGCATACAGGTCTTTTGTCTCCCTAGGTAGGTTTATTCCTAGGTATTTTACTCTTTTTGTTGCAATGGTAAAGGGGAGTGTTTCCATAATTTCTCTTTTAGATTTTTCATCATTAGTGTATAGGAATGCAAGAGATTTCTGTGCATTAATTTTGTATCCTGCAACTTTACCAAATTCATTGATTAGCTCTAGTAATTTTCTGGTGGTATCTTTAGGATCCCCTATGTATAATATGTCATCTGCAAACAGTGACAGTTTTACTTCTTCTTTTCCAATTTGTATTCCTTTTATTTCTTTTTCTTCTCTGATTGCCGTGGCTAGGACTTCCAAAACTATGTTGAATAATAGTGGTGAGAATGGACATCCTTGTCTCGTTCCTGATCTTAGAGGAAACGCTTCCAGTTTTTCACCATTGAGAATGATGTTTGCTGTGGGTTTGTCGTATATGGCCTTTATTATGTTGAGGTAGGTTCCCTCTATTCCCACTTTCTGGAGAGTTGTTATCAGAAATGGGTGTTGAATTTTGTCAAAAGCTTTTTCTGCATCTATTGAGATGATCATATGGTTTTTATTCTTCAATTTGTTAATATGGTGTGTCACATTGATTGATTTGAGTATGTTGAAGAATCCTTGCATCCCTGGGATAAATCCCACTTGATCGTGGTGTATGATCCTTTTAATGTGTTGTTGGATTCTGTTTGCTAGTATTTTGTTGAGGATTTTTGCATCTATATTCATCAGTGATATTGGTCTGCAATTTTCTTTTTTTGTAGTATCTTTGTCTGGTTTTGGTATCAGGGTGATGGTGGCCTCGTAGAATGATTTTGGGAGTGTTCCTTCCTCTGCAATTTTTTGGAAGAGTTTGAGAAGGATAGGTGTTACCTCTTCTCTAAATGTTTGATAGAATTCACCGGTGAAGCCATCTGGTCCTGGACTTTTGTTTGTTGGAAGATTTTTAATCACAGTTTCAATTTCATTACTTGTGATTGGTCTGTTCATATTTTCTGTTTCTTCCTGGTTCAGTCTTGGAAGGTTATACCTTTCCAAGAATTTGTCCATTTCTTCCAGGTTGTCTATTTTATTGGCATAGAGTTGCTTGTAGTAGTCTCTTAGGATGCTTTGTATTTCTGCGGTGTCTGTTGTAACTTCTCCTTTTTCATTTCTAATTTTATTGATTTGAGTCCTCTCCCTCTTTTTCTTGATGAGTCTGGCTAATGGCTTATCAATTTTGTTTATCTTCTCAAAGAACCAGCTTTTAGTTTTATTGATCTTTGCTATTGTTTTCTTTGTTTCTATTTCATTTATTTCCGCTCTGATCTTTATGATTTCTTTCCTTCTGCTAACTTTGGGTTTTGTTTGTTCTTCGTTCTCTAGTTCCTTTAGGTGTAAGGTTAGATTGTTTACTTGAGATTTTTCTTATTTCTTGAGGTAGGCTTGTATAGCTATAAACTTCCCCTCTTAGAACTGCTTTTACTGCATCCCATAGGTTTTGGATCGTCGTGTTTTCATTGTCATTTGTCTCTAGGTATTTTTTGATTTCCTGTTTGATTTCTTCAGTGATCCCTTGGTTATTTAGTAGCGTATTGTTTAGCCTCCATGTGTTTGTGTTTTTTACGTTTTTTCCCCTGTAATTCATTTCTAATCTCATAGCATTGTGGTCAGAAAAGATGCTTGATATGATTTCAATTCTCTTAAATTTACTGAGGCTTGATTTGTGACCCAAGATGTGATCTATCCTGGAGAATGTTCCATGCGCACTTGAGAAGAAAGTGTAATCTGCTGTTTTTGGATGGAATGCCCTATAAATATCAATTAAATCTATCTGGTCTATTGTGTCATTTAAAGCTTCTGTTTCCTTATTTATTTTCATTTTGGATGATCTGTCCATTGGTGTAAGTGAGGTGTTAAAGTCCCCCACTATTAATTGTGTTACTGTCGATTTCCTCTTTTATAGCTGTTAGCAGTTGCCTTCTGTATTGAGGTGCTCCTATGTTGGGTGCATAAATATTTATAATTGTTATATCTTCTTCTTGGATTGATCCCTTGATCATTATGTAGTGTCCTTCCTTGTCTCTTGTAACATTCTTTATTTTAAAGTCTATTTTATCTGATATGAGTATAGCTACTCCAGCTTTCTTTTGATTTCCATTTGCATGGAATATCTTTTTCCATCCCCTCACTTTCCGACTGTATGTGTCCCTCGGTCTGAAGTGGGTCTCTTGTAGACAGCATATATATGGGTCTTGTTTTTGTATCCATTCAGCAAGCCTGTGTCTTTTGGTTGGAGCATTTAATCCATTCACGTTTAAGGTCATTATCGATATGTATGTTCCTGTGACCATTTTCTTAATTGTTTTGGGTTTGTTTTTGTAGGTCCTTTTCTTCTCTTGTGTTTCCCACTTAGAGAAGTTCCTTTAGCATTTGTTGTAGAGCTGGTTTGGTGGTGCTGAATTCTCTTAGCTTTTGCTTGTCTGTAAAGCTTTTGATTTCTCCATCAAATCTGAATGAGATCCTTGCCGGGTAGAGTAATCTTGGTTGTAGGTTCTTCCCTTTCATCACTTTAAGTATATCATGCCATTCCCTTCTGGCTTGTAGAGTTTCTGCTGAGAAATCAGCTGTTAACCTATGGGAGTTCCCTTGTATGTTATTTGTCGTTTTTCCCTTGCTGCTTTCAATAATTTTTCTTTGTCTTTAATTTTTGCCAATTTGATTACTATGTGTCTCGGCGTGTTTCTCCTTGGGTTTATCCTGTATGGGACTTGCTGCACTTCCTGGACTTGGGTGGTTATTTCCTTTCCCATGTTAGGGAAGTTTTCGACTATAATCTCTTCAAATAATTTCTCTGGTCTTTTCTCTCTCTCTTCTCCTTCTGGGACCCCTATAATGCGAATGTTGTTGCGTTTAATGTTGTCCCAGAGGTCTCTTAGGCTGTCTTCATTTCTCTTCATTGTTTTTTCTTTATTTTGTTCCGCAGCAGTGAATTCCACCATTCTGTCTTCCAGGTCACTTATCCGTTCTTCTGCCTCAGTTATTCTGCTGTTGATTCCTTCTAGTGTAGTTTACATTTCAGTTATTGTATTGTTCATCTCTGTTTGTTTGTTCTTTAATTCTTCTAGGTCTTTGTTAAACATTTCTTGCATCTTCTCTATCTTTGTCTCCATTCTTATTCCGAGGTCCTGGATCATCTTCACTATCATTATTCTGAATTCTTTTTCTAGAAGGTTGCCTATCTCCACTTCATTTAGTTGTTTTTCTGGGATTTTATCTTGTTCCTTCATCTGGTATATAGCCCTCTGCCTTTTCATCTTGTCTGTCTTTCTGTGAATGTGGTTTTTGTTCCACAGGTTGCAGGATTATAGTTTTTCTTGCTTCTACTGTCTGCCCTCTGGTAGTTGAGGCTATCTAAGAGGCTTGATGGGAGGCTCTGGTGGTGGGTAGAGCTGACTGTTGCTGTGGTGGTCAGAGCTCAGTAAAACTTTAATCCACTTGACTGTTGATGGGTTGGGCTGGGTTCCCTCCCTGCTGGTTGTTTTGCCTGAGGCAACCCAACACTGGAGCCTACCTGGGCTCTTTGGTGGGGCTAATGACAGACTCTGGGAGGGCTCATGCCAAGGAGTACTTCCCAGAACTTCTGCTGCCAGTGTCCTCGTCCCCACGGTGAAACAGAGCCACCCCCCGCCTCTGCAGGAGACCTTCCAACACTAGCAGGTAGGTCTGGTTCAGTCTCCCCCGGGGTCACTGCTCCTTCCCCTGGGTCCCGATGCGCACACTATTTTGTGTGCACCCTCCAAGAGTGGGGTCTCTGTTTCCCCGAGTCCTGTCGAAGTCCTGCAATCAATTCCCACTAGGCTTCAAAGTCTGATTCTCTATGAATTCCTCCTCCCGTTGCCAGACCCCCAGGTTGGGAAACCTGATGTGGGGCTCAGAACCTTCACTGCAACGGGTGGACTTCTGTGGTAAAAGTGTTCGCCAGTCTGTGAGTCACCCACCCACCAGTTATGGGATTTGAGTTTACTCTGATTGCGCCCCTCCTACCGTCTCATTGTGGCTTCTCCTTTGTCTTTGGATGTGGGGTATCTTTTTTGGTGAGTTCCAGTGTCTTCCTGTCGATGATTGTCCAGCAGCTAGTTGTGATTCTGGTGTTCTCACAAGAGGGAGTGAGAGCACGTCCTTCTACTCCGCCATCTTGGTTCCTCTGGCATAATGTTTTTGAGAATTATCCGTGTTGTTGTGTGAAATGGTAGTAGTTCATTCCTTACTATTGTTATGTACTATTTCATTGTATGAATATAGCACAATTTTTTTATCCATTCACCTGTGTGGAATATTTGGATTGTGTCCAGTTTTGGGCTGTTCTGAAGAAAGCTGCTATTATGGACATTTATGTACAAGTCTCTGGGTGGATATATGATTTTATTTTTCTTGGATCAATACCTAGGGGTGGAATAGGTGGGTCCTATGAAAAGGGATAAGAGATAGAACCATTTTACATTTTGCCAACAAGAATGAGAGTTCCATTTGCTTCCCATCCTTGTCAACACTTGGTATTGTCAGGCTTTTTAATTTTAGGCATTCTAGTGTGTGTGTAGTGTTTCTCTGTAGTTTTAATTTGCTGTTCTCTGATTAATAATGATATTGAGCATTCATGTGCTATGGGCCATTTGTGTATCTTCTTTTTTCCATTTAAAATTTTAAGATTTTTATCTTTTTATTATTGTGTTATAAAAGGCTCTTGATACAAGTCCTTTCCCAGATATTTACATTATAAATATTTTCTCAAAGTCTGTGGCTAGCTTTTTCTTTTTTATAACAGTGGCTTTCAAAGAACAGAAGTTTTAAATTTCAGTGAAGTCCAATTGACCAATTGTTTTTTAAGGTTTATGCATTTCTTGTTTTCTAAGAAATCTTTACCAATGCCAACTTCACAAAGCTTTTTCTCTTTTGTTTTCTTCTAGAAATTTTGTAATTTTGGCTTTTATATTTAGGTCTATGGTATGTATTGATTTAATTTTTATGTGTGGTGTGAGGTAAGGGTTGACATCCATTTCCTTCCATATGGATGTCCATTTGCTCCAGCACCACTTTTTTGAAATTACGTTATTGAATTTAACTTGGCATCTTTGTTGAAAGTTAACTGAAATATATATGTATGTATATTTCTAGACTTTATTCAGTTTCACTGATCTACATGTTTGTCTTAATATCTGTAGCTTTATACTAAGTCTTGAAATTAGGTAATGTAAGTCTTCCAACTTTGTTCTTTTTCAGAAGTATTTTGACTATTTTGTGTCCTTTGTATTTCCAAAGAAATTTTAAAATTTCTTTGTCAATTTCTACACAAAAGTCTGCTGACTTTTGATGGACATTGCATTGAACGTATAGATTAATTTTGGGTGAGTGGATATTTCAGTAATGTTGAATTTTCCAATCCGTGAGCATGATATATCTCTCCATTTGTTTAGGTCTTCTTTGATTTCTGTTAGCAATGTTTTATAGTGGTTTCCAGTGTAAAGATCTTGAACATGTTATTAAACTTATCACTTAGTATTTCATGCTTTTGGATGATATTGTAAATGTTATTTTTTACAGCTTTATTGAGTTATAATTGACATACAGTAAGTTGCATGTATTCAAAGTGTACAATTTGATGAATTTTCACATATGTATATATCCATGAAACTACCACCACAATCAACACAATGAACATATGCATCACTACCAAAAGTTTCTTTGTTCCCCTCTGTAATTCCTCTCTCCTGCCCCTCCTCTTCCCTTCCCTGCCTATTTCTGTCCCCAGGCAGCTACTGATCTGCTTTCTGTCAGTAAAGAGGAATTTGCATTTCCTAGAATTTCATAAATGGAATTCTATTGGTTGTTCTCTTATTTGCTTTTCTTTTTTACCTGGCAAGATTATTTTTTGATTCATACATGTTACAGTATGTATCAATGGTTTAATTTCTTTTTATTGTCAAGTAGTATTCTGTTATAGGCATATATCAGAATTTGTCTATCCTTTCATCTGTCGATTAATATTTAGGTTGTTCCCAGTTTTTTGTTATTGTAAAGAAAGACTCTATGAACATCTATATAGAAATTTTTGTATGGAACATGTGCTTTCATTTCTCTTGGGAAAATACTTACTTGTGGAATGACTGGATCATATCATTGTATATGTGTAACTTTTTAAGAAACTGCCATATGGTTTACCATTTTACATTCCTATCATAAATGTATGAGAGTTCCAGTTCCTCCACATCCTCACCAACAGTTGGTATGGTCAGTTTAATTTTAGCTCCTCTAGGAGATGTGTAGTGATATCTCATTATGGTTTAATTTGCATTTTCCTAATGATTAATGATGTTGAGCATGTCTTCCTGTGCTTGTTTGCTGTTCGGTGATCAAATATTTTGCCCATTTTTTAAATGAGGTTATTTGTTTTCTTATAATTGAGTTATGAGAGTTCTTTATATTTTCTGGATATAATTCTTTTATCAGTTATGGGCTTTGCAAAGATTTTGTCCCCCGGTATGTTACTTGTGTTTTCATCCTTTAAACAGTGTCTTTTGAAGAGCAGAAATTTTTAATTTTGATTAAGTCCAATTTGCCCTTTTTTTCTTTTAATTACTGTGCTTTAGTATCTAAGAAATCTTTGCCTATCCCAAGTTTTCTTCTATTTTTTTAATAGAAATGTTGTAGTTTTAAGTTTTACATTTAAGTCTGATCCATTTTGAATTAATTTTTGTATATGGTATAAGATATGGATCACAGTTCTTTTTTTTTCCAGATGGATATCCAGTAGTTTTAGCACCATTTTTTGAAGAGACTACCCTCTCTCCATTGAGTTGTCTTTCACTTTTGTGGAAAACTGTGTGGGTCTATTTCTTTATTTTTTATTCTTTCCCATTGATCTTTTTGTTTTTGTGCCAATACAGTGCCACACTGTCTTGATTACTGTAGCTTTATAAAAAATCTTGTTCTCACTTTGTTCTTTTTCCAGGTTGTTTTGGCTATTCTAGGTCATTTGCCTTTCCTTTTGGATTTTAGAATTAGTTTGTCAGTTTCTACAAAAAAGCCTGCTTGGGATTTTCATTGGGATTGTATTGACTCTCTAGATCAGTTTGAAGAGAATTGACATCTTAACAATATTGAGTCTTCCAACTCATGAACAAGGTATATCTGTCCATTTATTCAGGCCATCTTTAATTTCTCTCAGCAGTGTTTTGTAGTGTTCAATGTACAGGTCTTTTACATTTTTTTGTCAGATTTCTTCCTCAGTATTTAATATGTTTTGATGCTATTGTAAATGATTTTGTTTGTTAATTTCAGTTTCTGATTGTTGCTAGTACATAGAAGTACAAATGATTTTTCCATATTGATCATGTTCCTGTGATCTTGCTAAACTCACTTATCAGTTATTGAAAGTTTTTGGAGATTCCATTGGATCTTCTGCCTAGTTGAAAATGTTGTCTGTGAATAAAGACAGTTTTCCTTCTTTGTTTCCAATCTGGATGTGTTTTATTTCTTTACTCTTGCGTGATTACACTGGCAAGAACCTCCAGCACAGTGTTGAATAGGACCAGTGAGAGCAGACATCCCAGTCTGGTTCCTGTCTAGGGTAAGCAATTAGTCTTTTGTCATTAAGTATGATGTTAGTTTTAGGTTTTTCATAGATGCCCTTTATCAGATTGAGGGAGTTCCCTTTTATTTCTCTTTTGCTAAGAGTTTTTATCAGAAATGGATGTTGGATTTTGTCAGTTGCTTTTCTGCATCTCTCGACATACTCATATGGTTTTTCTTTTTTGGTTTGTTAATATAATGAATTACATTGATTTTTGAATGTTAAACCCAACATTTCATTCCTGAAATAAACTCTGCTTGGTCATGATACAGTATCCTTTTTATATATTGTTTAATTTGATATGCTGAAATTGTATTTGGATTTTTACGTGTATGTTCATAAGAGATGCTGATCTGTAGTTTTCTTATAATGTCTTTGGTTTTAGTACGAGGATAAGATATATAAGATATTTCAGTCTTTGGTTTCTGGCTTCATAGAATGAGTTGGAAAGTGTTCTCACATCTTCAGTTTTCTGGAAGAATTTATGGAGTATTGGTATTATTTATTTCTTGAATGTTTGGTAAAATTCACTAGTGGAGCCATCTGGACCAGTCAGTTTCAATTTCTTTAAGAGATATAGGACTATTCAGGTTATCTATTTCTACTTTAATGAGCTTTGGTAGTTGGTGTCTTTTAAGGCATCTGTCTGTTTCATATATGTTGTATTTATAAGCATAAAATTGTTCATAATATTCACTTATCCTTTTAATATCTATAGAATCTGCAGTGATGTTACTTTTCTCATTTCTGATATTGGTAATTTGTTTCTTCTCTCTTTTTATCCTATTCAGTCTGACTAGAGATTTATCAATTTTATTGATCTTCTAAGACACCCAGTTTTTAGTTTCATTGTTTTTTTTCTATTTCTTGTACATTAACTTCCCCTCTAATATTTATTATTTCCTTTTTTTAACTTACTGTGGGCTTCATTTGCTCTATTTTTTTCCCCTAGTTTCTTTAGGTAGAAGCTGATGTCATTGATTTGAGACCTTTCTTCTTTTCTATATGTGTTTTAAGAGGTATAAATTTCCTATTAAGTACTGTTTTTGCAGCTTCCCATACATTTTGATTGTTGTATTTTTGTTTTTATTCTGTCTTTGGCCTGTGGGTTATTTATAAGTGTGTTATTTAGTTTTCAAATATTTGGGAGTTTTTCTAGAGGTTTTTCTTTCAGTGATTTCCAATTTACTTCTGTTGTACTGAGAACATATTTCGTGTAAGTTGAATATTTTAAAATTTACTGAGACTTGTTTTATGGTTCAGAATTTGATTTATCCTGGTACAATGTAACATGTACATTGAAATATATATATTCTGCTGTTGTTGGCTGGTGTGTTCTATAAATGTCCATTAGGTCAAGGGATTCAACAGTTTTGTTCAGATCTTCTCTATTTTTAGTAATTTTATAATTATCAAGAGTCTGGTGTTGAAATCTCCCATTGTAGTTGTGACCTTGTCAGTTTCTCCTTTTGGTTCTGTCAGTTTTGCTTTTTATGGATTTTGGAACTCTGTTATTAGGTACATCTGCATTAGATTTGTTATGTCTTCTTCATAAATTGACTTCTTTATTGCTATGAAATGTCCCTGTTTATCCTGGATAATGTTCTTTGTCCAAAAGTCTATTTATCTGCTATAATATACCCACTCTAGCTTCCTTTTTTTTTTTTTTAAGTTTAAGGTGTATATATAATGATTTGACTTACATCATGAAATGATTATCACAATAAGTTTAGTGAACATCTATCAGCTCATAGAGATACAAAGTTAAATAAATAGAAAAAAACTAAAAGAAAAACTAAAGAACTCTTAACAACTTTCATATATAACATATAGAAATATTACTTCTATTTATCATGTTGTACATTACATCCCTGGTACTTATTTATAACTGGAAGCTTGTACCTTTTGACTGCCTTCATCCAGTTCCTTCTCCCCTCACCCCATCCACTCCAGCTTTCTTATGGCTAGTGTTTGCATGCTGTATCTGTTTTCATTGTTTTACTTTTAATCTATCTTGTGTCTTTATAGTTAAAGTAGATTTCTGTCAGAAAAGGAGGTCCTGCCATCTGTGGCAACATGGATGAACCTGCAGGGATAATGCTAAGTGCAATAAACCAGACAGAGAAAAACAAATATTGTATGATTTCACTCATATGTGGAATCTTTTTTTAAAAAAAGAAAGTAGAACTCATAGAAACAAAGTAGAATGGTGGTTGCCATGGGCTGGGTCAGGGGAAATGGGAGCTATGGGTCACAGGGTACAAACTTTCAGTTTTAAGATGAATAAATTATGGGGATTTAATGTACAGCATGGTGCTATGGTTGGGTTTAGATATGCCAAATGACTGTTTGTTTTCCATTTGTCTGATGTGTTCTTTGTTCCCTTTTTATTTTCCCCTGCCGCCTTTGGATTAACTCATTTCTCTTGCCTCTTTAGTTTGCTTTTTTTAAAGTGTGGTTGCTCTAGGGTGACAACATGCATCTTTTACTTACCACAGTGCACCTTAAAATAATGTTATACTATTTCAGGTATAATTTAGAAATTTTACAACCAGTATAATTCGATTTCCCCCTCCTGTCCTTTGGGCTATTATTGTCCTACATTTTATTTCTATATAAGTTATAAATCCCATAGTACATTGGTTATTTTTGCTTTGAACAGCTTAAGGAAATTTAAATATGAGGAAAAGTCTCATAATTACACATTTACTACTATTTCCTCTGCTCTTCCTTCTTTTGTGTTGATCAGTTTTTTATCTGGCATCATTTTCTTCCATCTGGAAAACTTCTTTTAGGATTTATTGTAGTACAATCAATTCTCTCAGCTGTTGCTTGTCTAAAAAAGTCTCTCTTATATCGATACTTTCAATTTTTGAAAGATTTTTTTCAGTGGTTGTAGAGTTCTGGGTTGGCACTTTGCTCCCAACACTTTAAAAGTGTTTTGTTATCTTTTGACTTGCATTTTTCTGATGAGAAGTGTGCAGTAATTCTTACCTTTGTTCTTCTGTGCATAATGTGTCTCTTTTTCTCTGCCTGCTTTTTTTTTTTTTAACATCTTTATTGGAGTATAATTGCTTTACATTGTTGTGTTAGTTTCTGCTGTATAACAAAGTGAATCAGCTATATGTATACATATATCCCCATATCCCCTCCCTCTTGCGTCTCCCTCCCAACCTCCCTATCCCACCCCTCTAGGTGGTCACAAAGCACCGATCTGATCTCCTTGTGCTATGCAGCTGCTTCCCACTAGATAGCTATTTTACATTTGGTAGTATATATATGTCAGTGCCACTCTCTCACTTCTTCCCAGCTTATCCTTCCTTCTCCCTGTGTCCTCAGGTCCATTCTCTACGTCTGCATCTTTATTCCTGTCCTGCCCCTAGGTTCTTCAGAACCACTTTTTTTTTTTTTTTTTAGATTCCATATATATGTGTTAGTATACAGTATTTGTTTTTCTCTTTCTGACTTACTTCACTCTGTATGGCAGACTCTAGGTGCATCCAGCTCACTACAAATAACTCAATTTCGTTTCTTTTTATGTCTCAGCCTGCTTTTAAGATTATTTCTTTATGACTGATTTTCAATAGTGTGACTATGATGTATGCCTTGGTATCACTTTCTTCTTGTTTCTTCTACTTGGGATTTGTTGAGCTTCTTGGTCTGTGGGCTTATAGTTTTCATCAAATTTGGAAAACTTTTGGCCATTATTTCTTCAAATGTTTTTTTCCATTTCCCTCCTCTCCTTTTGGTACTCTGGTTACATGTTAAATTGGTTGATGTTGTACTATAAGTCTGGCTCTGTTCATTTTTTTATACTCTTTTTCTTTCTTCATTTTGGATGGTTTTCTGTTTCTCTGGGTTTGTCAGTTTAGTCATCTTTTTGTCTGCAGTGTTAAATCTTCTATTAATTCTATCCAATTAAATGTTCATTTCAGATATTTTACTTCTCATCTTTACAACTCCCATCTATTTCTCTTTATATCCTCTTTTTCTCTTTTTTTACAGTTATTTTCATGATTTCCTTTAGATTCTTGTGCATATATTATGTTTATAGTAGCTGTTTTAAAATCTTGTTCTCTCTGTCATTTCTGAGTCTGTTTCTATTGACTGATTTTCCTCTTGTTAATGAGTTATATTTTTCCTGTTTCTTCACATGTACAGTGATTTTTTAAAATTAGATGTTTTAATTGGACATTGTAAATGTTGTATTGTTGTGTTTGGATTTTATTGCTTCTTTAAAGCCCGTTGAAAGTTTTTTTTGTGGCCATACACTTAAGTTACTTGTAGATCAGCCTTATCTTTTTCAGCCTCATTTAAAAGCATTTTTATGGTTTGTTTAGAATAGCTTTTTGTTTAGGTGTAGGATAGTTCCACTACTGAAGACTCTTTTGGGGTGTCTGTTAAATGACCCCCATATTCAATGAGATCTCTCCATTCTGGCTGGTGGGAACTCAATCAATTGGCAGCCCTGTGTGAACTCTGGAAAGTATTCAGCTTACACTTTCTCAATGTTCTTTATCCTGACAGTTGCTCCTTGCACAGCCTTGTGGACTTTCACCCTATGCCTGAGTAGATCTGTATTCATCCAAAGACTCAAAGGGTCCCTTGTGATGACTTTTTTGATTTCTTCTTATACGTAGCTTCTTCCTCTCCAGGGCATAGCTTTGAAAATTTTAGCGCTTCCTAGAACTTTGATCTCTGTCTTCTCAACACAGAGACTCTTGGGTTCTACTTGAATTCCTTCTCTTTCTGCACTATCTGGAATTGCATCTGGGTGGGAAGGTGGAGCAATCAGAGGGCTCCCTTTATTTATTTCCCCCTTTCAGTTATCACAGTCCTGCACTGCCAGTTGTTTCATGTCTGGAAACAGTTGTTTCATATATTTTGTGTACTTTTCTAGCTGTTTATGGTATAAGGGCAGGTCCTATAGCAGTTATCATCTCATATGTAGAAACAGAATTCTGTTGATAAGTTTGTATTGCTTTTGAACTTTTTCTAAAAAACAATGGCACACTCTATGTATTCTTCCTTTTTCATTCAATATTATATTATTAAGGTTCATTTTGTTACATGTAGCTAGAATTCATTCTTTTTCAGTGCTTTATTTTATTTTTCTGTGTGTTTATACTGCTGTTAAATTTCCCATTCTCTTGTTGATGGTATTCGACTTCTTTCTGGTCTTTTGCTGTTAAAGACTGCTGTGCTCTAAATATGCTTATGTGTGTCTCCTAGGTATATATCTAGGGATGGAGTATATCTAGGGCCATAAGATATGTGAATGTTCAACTTTAAAAGATAATGCTAAAAAAAAAAAAAGGTAATGCTAAATTGTTTTCCAAAGTGACTATATAAATTTATACTCCTGTTAGCAGTGCCTAGGAGATCCCATTGATCAGTATCTTCTCTAACATGTGGTACTGTCAACTTCTTAATTTTTGTCAAAATACTGAGTGTAAAATGGTATCTTATTTTGGTCTTGATTTGCATTTCTCTGATTACTAGTAAGACTGTACTTCATTATGGGGAACACATTTTTCTTCCTCTGGTGACTGGCTTCTGGTTGGGACATTAGTGGTTCTAGGTAGAGCCAAAACTTAGAGGAATAAAAGAAAGAACTAGTTCTTGTCTGTTTTGTTTTGAAAACCCAGCTGTTCATAGAGAAATCTTTTTATCTTGCAAAATATTCTATCCATGTAGTTTAGTTACACCTTATAAAGACCCAGGAATTCAGCAAAAAGATATTGCTTGCCTTTTCAAAATTAGACATTTATCTTTTGATACATTTTTGAAGAGGTTGAATATTTGCAGTTACTAGACAATATATCTTTTAATTAATGAAAGTGGAATCCTCTACTCTTAAGTTTTCAAGAGGCAGGACCCTAATTTGAGTACCTTTTTCTAAGGAACCAATCACAGATAATGTTGGGGTCTCTTAGGGAGTCCAGTAATGATACCTTCCTTTACTGGTTTGGTTTTGAACCAGTTGAGAAGACAAAGACTAAGATAGATGCAGGCCAAAATAATCACTTTCCATACTCCACATTGATAAAGTCTAGGTTGGGAGACTTGATTATATCTATCTGCAAGTTAATGCACTTTCTGTTGACCCTCAGAATTGGACAGATTTACATACCCATTTTTAGGCAAGGTTAGACTGAGCTGTGCATCAGGAACACCTGACCCTGTAGGAGCACCAGAGGATATGTGCTTCCTAAGGAGAGATTATCTCCCCAGAGAAAGAAGGGAGAAGCTTGTTGAATTTTTTCGAAATTACCAACCTGGTAAATCACTCCATCTCTCCTGGGACCTTTGAGAAAAGTGGAAGAGAGCACCAAGACTTTTAAACTAATTGAGTTATTTTCATGTAGTGTGGGAAAGATGTATTTATCTGCTAACAAATATGCCTTTTAATTAATATGTATTTATTGAATATCAACAAGTAACTAGCACTATGCTTGGTGCTTTGGAGTAACAAATATTAGATGGGATCCTGGTCCTTTGAGAGTTAACAGTATTGATTATGGAGAAATTACTTATACATGTAATAAAAATAGCTCATATTTGTATAGCTCTTTGTAATTATGATGTGCTTTATACACATCATTGTTATTCCCATTTTAATGATAAGGAAAATAAGGCTCAGTAAAGTAATGTGACTTATCCATGATCACACAGTGGGACTTGATTCAGGTATTTGAACTCCAGATCCTGCTTTTCCCCGCTGCATCATGCTGCTTTCCGAGAAGAGAAATTTTACTCTATGAGACAGCGTTTGACAGGTCCCTTAGGCATATGGTGAAGGCGGAGGTAGAAGGCCAGGACAAGGGCACCTCTGTAGACTTGGAGCAGTCATATCAGGGAAGGCTTCACGCAGCACAGTGGACTTGAGCTGCTTCTTAAGCATGTGAGGAGAAGGTGTCCAGACAGAGGCAAAAGGACCAGTGGGAGGTGTGGTGTGAGAGGGTTATAAGGAGACTTGTCTGACTGTACTTTAGGACCCATGTTGGGGAACTGTGTGGAGAAAGGGTGAATGAACTGATGGTAGAGGTGACCCAACTTTTGAAATCTTGTAAGAGAAAGTATATGCCTCCTGCAGTTGGCATCAAGGAGCGATTGAAAGCTTTTGAGAAATAAGATGATTGAAACAATCTGTCAACATTTTCATGCCCTTTATGCATCTCCCATTACCAGCTTCATTTGACCTCTTTTCTAGCTATAAGTGATTTTTGGTGGTGGTTTTATTTTTGTCTTTCAGTTTTATTTTTTGAATTTAGTATATCAGCTTTTATTAGTCCAAGAAATCCTGACTTTTCTTTCTTTTTATTTTCTAATTTAAGTCCTCTTTATTCTTTTCATTTTATTGTATTTTCTGCTATTCTAGTATTTAATAATATTATTTGAGCAACTATCTCCTCCTTTGTCACTTTAGAGACTATGTATTTTTAGAAACAGTATATAAATAACCTGTCACTTTTGTGCTTGATTCATGTTTTTATTTCTATATTTTCCCCTTCAACTAAGCTTTAAGAAATAACCAGTTCCCTCTTTGTCTTTCAGGTCCTACCTTGAACACAAGACCTCCATGAACTATATGCTGGCAACACGTCTCTTCCAGGACAGGTGGAGATTTGCTAATCTTATAAATTTAGTAGGACTAGGTCACAAAATTAAGAGAAAGTACATGCAAAAGAAGAAAAGAGGCCTTATAAAAGTCTTCAGTAATATCTGATAGAAAGAGCCTTACAGAAAATACAATATAAAACCTCATTTTTTCAGAATTCGTTAACTCTGAGCACTTTGTAATATTTCCAGATGCTACAAAATTAAACCGTAAAGATCTTTAAGCAATCTTAACACATACCCTAAAACTTGTCCTTCTTAAAGGAAGGACTTTACTCAGTGCCTTTTTACTTTCAGACACAATTTTAACAGACATGATTATCTGTTTTTCTAGACTAGACGAGATTAAAAGGATCAGATTAGAAAAGGTGGAGGGGTGGTAATTCACAAAATAAATACAGTGAGAGTTGTAAGAAATGACAACTGATAACCTCAATACAAGGGAAAATAGGGGAGAAATGATGGAAAGCAGACACTGGAATTCAAATAGCACAGCAGTCAGAGACTGCTTAGTCCCACATACTTTTGTTGCCCCTGAGACATAACTGCATTACAGTACAGTTCAGTAATTGACTAACAAGGAACCTTAGTTATTTAAAGAAATCTGCATTATTTTCAAGGTATGTGTGCTTTTTTTGTGGAATTCTTAAAAATAGATACCCAGATTCCAGCCATTTCTTGTAATTTCATTATCCACTATCAGGAACTCTATGGGATTTCCAGTTTCCCTCTGTAAATTTGTGGTTATTACCATTGAGTAATTACACTGTGTAGCTTCTAACAAAAGAGATCTTGAGATTTACTTGGAAGACGTAGAAGCTCAATTCTTTATATATAAGCTGGTCCCAGTGCCCCACCCCCTACGTCCTCCCTGGAAAATTTTACAAGGCTTCTTTATCCTTACTTTTCAGACATTATACCGAGGTGTGTTCTGGCGTGTTACTTTTCATTATTTTGCTTTTGCGGTGGATGAATCCTTTCAGTCTGAAGATTTAAGTCTATTAACTGTGGGAGATATTCCCCTTATCCTGTCTTTCCTCTCCTTGTGGAACTTCTGTTAGATGAAATTTGGATCTTTTGCTCTATCCTCTGTATTTCTTTACTTTTTTCTCATGCTTTTGATCTCATTGTCTCTTAGCTTTAAATTCTTGGAGATTTCTTGAACTTTGTCTTCTAAAATTCTAAATTGATCTTCATCCGTACCGATTTTGTTACTCAGTACCAGCATAGGAGAGGGTTGTTTGATCTACTTTTTTTATTTTGGCAAGTATGATTTTAACATCCAAGAAATATTTTTGCTTTCTGACTAGTTTTCATAGTTTATGGATGTAATATTAAATTTGTTCTGGTACCAATTCCAATGTGGAGGAGGTAGGGTGTTTCCCCTACAGCACCAAGCAGTTGTACCCTTCTGTTGTCCGAGAATTCAGTTCAATTCTGATACTGTCTACCTGGAGATTAGCATCAGATTCCGCAGTTTAAGGGTTCAGTCCTACAAGATTCCACCCCCATAACTTCAGATGCTCGTCACAGGCCCAGGTTGTTACCTTTACTTCTACCTACTGGCTGTCTATCAGAGCTTCACATGACCCCTTCCTTGGGTGCTATTAATTTGCTAGAGCAGCTCACAGAACTCAGAAAAACATTTAACTCATTAGATCACCAGTTTATTATAAAAGGATATAACTCATGAACAACCAGATGGAAAAGACACATAGGGCAAGGTATGGGGAAAGGGTACGGAGCTTCATGCCCTCTCCAGGTATGCCATTCTCCCCACATCACCAACCCGGAAGCTCTCTGAACCCCATACTCCTGGGTTTTTATGGAGGCCCCCTTACATAAGCACGATTGATTAAATCATCAACCATTGGTAATTGAACTCTATCTCTAGCCCCTCTCCCCTCCCAGGAGCTCAGGGGGATGGGACTGAAAGTTTCAACCCTCTCTTCACAGGGTTGGTTCCTCTGGTGACCAGCCCACATCCTTAGCTGATCCAAGAGCTTTCTAAAAGTCACCTCATTAGCATGACAAAAGACTCCTCTACCACTCATCACTTAAACATTTCAAGGGTTTTAGGAGCTCTGTGCCAGAAACAGGGATGAAGACCAAATATATGTTTCTCACTATAAATCACAGTATTAAAAATATCTTTTTACATCTCTCTGACTATCATAATTACTTTATTTAAAGTTCCTTTCTATTTTTTGCACTATGTTTAATTCTTCTGGATTACTTCTATTTGTTCATCTCATTCTTTCTAGTTTATGCTATTATATTTCCTGAAATATCTGGTGATTTCTGATTGTCCAGTCATATTTATAAGTAATGGACTGTTTGCTTAGGATTGGTAGTTTGCATGAGTTTCCTCAAAGGTTGTGTCAGTCTGTTTCTGAACTGACATGGACTCTATGCTTGAGGCTAGATCTTTCCACAGTTGAGCTTCCCATGAGGTAGAAGGAAGGTGGAACAGGCAATCTGGGAACCACCACCAAAATTAGGAAGCATTCTTTTAGGGGGGAGCATAGCAATTAAAAAATTTGAGATGTAATGATATATGTGCTTCTTTATTAACACATTCAATGATGTGTTAATAGCAGTGGGTCTAATGACCACCATAATTTAAAAAGTGTGGTAAGTGTTGGCACAATTTGGGCCCCTGGAACAACTCTAAAGTAATATGAAAAAAATGTGTTATTTCTTTTGGTAGCAAAACCGCACTTATATAAAGACGCAGACGTAGAGAATGGACTTGAGGACCTGGGGAGGGGGAAGGGTAAGCTGGGACAAAGTGAGAGAGTGGCATGGACTTATATATACACTACCAAACATAACGTAGATAGCTAGTAGGAAGCAGCCACATAGCACAGGGAGATCAGCTCAGTGCTTTGTGACCACCTAGAGGGGTGGGATAAGGAGGGTGGGAGGGAGACGCAAGAGGGAGGAGATGTGGGGATATATGTATATGTATAGCTGATTCACTTTGTTATAAAGCAGAAACTAACACACCATTGTAAAGCAATTATACGCCAATAAAGATGTTTAAAAAAAAATCACACTTAAACTACTGTGGATGGTCCCCTACATGTATATGATGCTAAATTTCAGATAGAGGATTAATTTTTTTTCCCATCCAAATTGGTGCCCTCCCTGACTTCTCTCTTAAGGCTGCAGTAACAACTCCTGCTTATAAAGCATTCTAAAAACTTTGATTCAAAAAACATGAATTTCCCTGTTTAGCAAAGAAAGGCCCTCCTGATTTACTCTTGCCTATCTTTTTAGCCTTATCTCCACTTTTCAATACCAACCCATGGCCAATCAGACCATATCTACTGCTCTTTCATGCCTCCTTATCCTCACATTCCCTTGGAATTCCCATACATTCCCTTGGAGTGGCCTTCAGTTTATCCTGAATTCTTATTCTAGCTATGTCCTTCATCTTCTTACCTAGACTAGAAAGAAGTTCTCCCTGCCCTTCTTATCCCTCCATCTGATTTAGATTCCCATATTGTACATATTGTATTATAATTGTCTGTTTACTAACTACTCTGTCTACGTTCAAGTTGGCTTTTAAGAGTAGGTACTTTGTTATGTTCATCTTTGTCAGTATGAAGAACCTACCACGTGGTAGGCACACACACAAAAACATGCCTTAAAAAAATGAAATTGTGTTTGTTGCAAGCCCTAACATCTTCTATTAAATCTGTTCTCTTCAACCTGAATTGATGTGTTCTCTCTTGCAAATCCCTGTTGCGTTACTGTCAGAACTACTTTCAAGCTAATTCTCTAATCATTTCATTTCATAATTGGTTCATTTTGTCTGCCTTCCCTGCCCTCCCCCACTCATCCCCCACTTACCCACCCTGCCCTGGCAACCAGTGTCATACATACTGTCTCACAGCATGACAGTAATTTTAACCCTGGCTGCATGTTAGTAACACCATATTTGTGCCCTAGCCCTTCCCAGACTGAAGTCTTGTACTTACTAAAAGCTGCTCAGGTGATTGTAATGTGAAGCCATGATTGCGAATTACTGGTGCAAACCATTATCTGATAAAAAAGTTAAAATAATAAAATTTAAAATAATTTCTGATAATAAGTTGACAGTATTAGGACGCTGGCACAGATAGAAGACATGGGAAGGAAAAGATAAAACGTTTCGGTGGAGACAAATTTTTCACTTGATTTTTCTATAGATAGAAGATCTTGGTATTGATTGCATCCGTCTCCTTTTTAAAAAACCAATATCATAGCTTACATGTTGTATGATTCCATTTATATAACAATTTTGAAAGGATGAAATTTTAGAAAGGAGAACAGATTAAAGGAAGCCAGAGGTTAGGTTATAAAAGGGCAACATAGGGGGTCCTTATGGTGATAGGATTGTTCAGTATCTTGTCTGTGGATACATGAACCTACACAGTGATAAAATTGTACAGAACTAAATATACACATTCACAAATGAGTACAAGTAAAACTGGGGATATTTTTTTAAAAAAAGAGAGGGTCAAGTGAAAGGAAGTTGAATGAAAAACAAAAGACAGTTTAAACCTGAATGGTACTTACTTCCTGTGGTTAGACCCCAACTCTAGTTTAGAGACAATGAAGAACATCTCTTTTTTAAAGAGATTTTTTTAATTATGGAAAATCTATTTCTCATGAGCATATTTTTTGAACCCCATGAGAATTGAGATTGACTTCTTTCCCTAATACAGTTCAGTGCAAGTAGAAAGAACACTGGGGTCTGAGAGCAAAGTTATAGATAGGTTCAACGTTAAACCCTTTAAAGCTCTGACATTGGGCATGTCACAAAATGGTCTTATCCTGCTCCTTTTTATAAACGGGGCTCAACTGTTGTTGTGAAGAATAAATGTGATTAGATTTGTGGCGAGATACACAAATGCAAGTAATTGTTAGAATTTTCCTCTAGAATTCATTTGTCCTCTTCCTTTTGTTTTTTATTGATCCTCCCTAAAGGTTATGGTACTCTGTTCTTTTCTGAGCATGTTCTCAGTTCATCTGTCTGCTTCTACCTCAAGATGCCTTCCCTGGCATAATTCTATGTTGAATTTGTATAGTACAAATCTCAGGAGTGTGTGTGTGTGTGTGTGAACTCAGGAGAGAATATCTGTGTAGTGCTCTAACCCACTTGTCCTTTCTAATTCTGTAGGGGAAACCCAAGAAGAAGCTTATTGACAGGAAGAACACGGTAACTGATTTTTGAAAGTTGAGAAGTTCTTTCCATGTGCATAATATGTGACCATGCACAGGCTAAGCATGATACTTTATATAACCATTTCAGTTTGACTCACCTTAAATAGTAACATAAAAATGTTTTCTATTGAAGCACTATTCTGTGGTAACTTTTTACAAACTAAGTTTGGGATTTATAATTTTATAACTACAATATGTCATTTCAGTGATAATAATAGTATTCTTGTTTGGCTATGTGAGAGAGCCCAAAGTATTAATGAGATTTCAAGACCTGTCTCATACTAAATTCAAAGAAAAGGTTATGTTTTGACCTTGACATACCTGGGGCATACAGCTTTGCACCTTATGGGACTGAGCAGAGTTGCTTCCAGTTTGCCTTGGAACTAAAAGTGTGCAAAATACCTGTGGCTCTTAATTTTGGCAGAGGAGAGAAAGGTCTTAGAAGAATGGCTGGGATGGCCTTGCCCAACCAAAGACTGCAACCAGAACAAAAACTCTTAACCCTAATTACACATCTTTTGGTTTGAGAGATTATGTACATCCCCTTTGTGCTATTTCTCTTTACAAAGCAAAATGGCAATAAGAAAGAAACCTCCTATAGCTAGCTTTTTGTTTTACATTTAAAAATTAAGATAAATTTGGTTTTCTCTTCCAAATCTTTTGAAGCATAAATCTAATTCTTCTTTAAAGAAGGAAAATATGATTGCCATTTAATGTAGGGAAAACTGAGAGAAATCAAGTTTTGTAGCTTGTTTCCAAATGAAAGTCATGCTTAGTTTATAGATTTTCTCCCGTTGCTAGTCAAGGAATATGCTTCCTAGAGTATACTACGATCAATTTGGAAATTAGAAAAAAATACTTAAACAACAAGAATATTTAAAGATCAGTGGGTTTTGTCCTTTCTTCAGGACAATTTATATTGCCATCAGTACGGGTTTTCTGGTGGTATGGAGGTATAAGCAAATAAAAGGTGACATATAACAAACCTTATGCTGAAGCATGAAATAAGTCTTAATACGTTTGAAAGGATTAAAATCATACAGAGTATGTTCTTTGACTACAATGATATTAGAAATCAATAACAAATATTTGGGAATTAAACAACACACTTCTAAATAATACATGAGTCAAGGAAGAAATCATAAGGAAAATTCAAAACATTTTGAACTGAACGATAATAAAAATATAACATTAAAATGTGTGGGATGCAACTAAAGTACTGTTTGGTGGTGTGTGTAATGGGTGTGACATAGCTTTAAATGCTTGTATTAGAAAACAGAGGACTAAATCATTGATCTAATGTTCCATTTTATGAAACTAGAAAAAGAAGAGTAACCGAAAGTAAGTTGAAGAAAGGAAATAATAAAGGGCAGATGAATTAAATAAAAGACAAGCAATAAAGAAAATTAATAAAATCCAAAATTGTTCATTGATAAGATAGCAGAATTGATAAACTCTTAGGTAGACTGATCTAGAAAAAAGAGAAAACACTAATTACCAATATTGAGTAGGAAAGAGGGGATGGATATCACTATAGATCCTACAGACATAAAAAGGATATTAAGGGAATATTATTAACAACCTTATTTCACTACCTTGGCAACCTAAATGAAATGTCTGAATTCCCTGTGGGGAGGGAACTCTTAGTAAAACTGACACAAGCTGAAATAGAAATTTTGAATAGCCCTATACTAAATCAGAATATTGAATTTGTAATCAAAAACTTTCCTACAAGGCAAACTCCAGGTAGTTTCACTGGTGAATTTATCAACATTTGAGGAAGAATATACACCAGTCTTACACAAACTCTTTCAAAAACATAGGCAAGGATACTTCCCAATTCATTTTATGATGCCAGAAAAGTATGACATGAAAACCTGACAAAGACATTTAAAAAAATTATAGGCTAATATCTACATTAACATAGATACAGAATTTCTTAAAAGAATATTATCAAATAGAATCCATCAGTATATGAAAAGGATAATACAGATGACTAAAGTGAGATTTTCCCCAGTAATGCAAGGTTGATTTAACATTTGAAAACTAGTCAATATAATTCACCATATTAAATAAAGGGGAAAAAACCAGATCATCATTTTATTGCTAAAAAAAAAAAAGAAAAACCCATGTGTGTTAAATTGATGAAATTCACCACATATTTATGAGAAAAACTCTTACACATCAGGCATAGAAGAGAAATTCTTCAGTCTGATAAAGGCCTTCTATGAAAAACCTGCTTCTAATGTCTTACTGACATAATGAAGGTTACCCTATGATTAGTAATAAGGCAAGATGTCTGCTTTCACCACTTGTATTCCCTTTATACTAGAGGTCCTAAGCAGTACAGTAAAGCAAGGGGAAGAAAAAGAAATAAAAGGCATAGAGATTAGAAAGGAAGAGGTTAAATATCTTTACTCTTAGATGACATGATCAGGTTAGTAGAAAGTTCTAAGGCATACACAGAATAACTACAAGAACATTCAAGTGCACTTAGCAAGGTCTTGGGATACAAGGTCAATATACTCAAATCTGTTGTTTTTTTAGTATACTAGCAGTAAATGGAAAATGAAATTTAAAATTCCATTTATAATAGCTTTTGAAAATATGAAATTCTTAGGGGTAAATTTAACAAAATATGCTCAATACCTATATATTAAAAGCTCCTAAATATTACTTAAAGAGATTAAAGAGGGCTTCCCTGGTGGCACAGTGGTTAAGAATCCACCTGCCAATACAGGGGACACAGGTTCGAGCCCTGGTCCGGGAAGATCCCACATGCCGCGGAGCAACTAAGCCCATGCGCCACAGCTACTGAGCCCGCGCTCTAGAGCCCGCACGCCACAACTACTGAAGCCCGTGCACCTAGAGCCCGTGCTCTGCAACAAGAGAAGCCACCGCAATAAGAAGCCTGTGCACCGCAACAAAGAGTAGCCCCCGCTCGCTGCAACTAGAGAAAGCCCGCGCATAGCAATGAAGACCCAACGCAGCTAAAAGTAAATAAATAAATTAAGAGATTAAAGAAGATCTAAATAAGTGCAGAGATATGTCATGTTCATGGATTAGAAGACTTAATATTGTAAGTATTCATTCTCCCCAAATTGATCTAAAGAATATTCTAGTAGTTTTTTTTGTAGAAATTGACCGTTTTTTTTTTCAATGTATGTGAAAATGCAAAGAGCTTAGAATATCCAAAGTAATCTTGAAAAAGACCTAGAGTACCAGACTTAAAGAAATATTATAATGCTATAGTAATCAGAACTGTTGCAAATTGATCAATGGAACAGAATAAAGAGCCCAGAAAGAGGCCTGTATGACTTTAAACAAAAGGCCTAAAGTAATCCAATGGGGAAAGGAAACTTTTTAATAGATGGGGCTGGAACTGAATATTGTATTTTAAAAAGTGAACTTCAACCTCTGTCTCCCACAAAAATTAGAGGTGATTCATAGACATAAACATAAAAGCTATTACTCTAAAACTTTGTAAGGAAAATATCTTTGTGACTTTGGACTTGGCAAAAGTTTTTAGACATGACACAGAAAGTAATCAGCAAAAAAGAAAAAATGATAAGTTAGATTTCCTCAAAATTAAAAATTTTTGTTATAAAGACACTATTAAGAAAATTACTAGACAAGCCATAGGCTGAGTGAAGATATTCATCAAACATATCTGTCAAAGGACTTGTATATAGAAAATATAACAAACTCCTACAACTAAATAATTATAAGACAATCAACCCAGCTACAAATGGGTAAAATGCTTGGACATTTTAAAAGGAAGATATGTGAATAACCAATATACTAATGAAAATGTGCTTTACAGCCTTTGTTATAAGAGAATTGCAAATTAAAATCATGAGATACCACTAAACATCCAGCAGAATGGCTGAAATTGTATCAAATCATTACATTGTACACTTTAAATATCTTATAATTTTATTTGTCAATTATACCTCAATAAAACTGGAAAAAAATCAAATAGTGAGGATGTGGAGCTCATGGAACTCTGATAAATTGTCCCTGGCAGCATAAACTGGTACAGGCACTTTAGAAAGAGTCTGGCAGTTTGTTAGCCTAGAAAATTCCACTCTGAGATCTTTACTCAGAAGAAATGAAAAGCATAACCACAAAATGACTTGTACAAAAATGTTCCTAGCAGTTTCATTCATAATATTCCAAAACTAGAAGCAACTTCGGTGTCCAACAATAGGGGAATAGGTGAAATGTGGATTATTCATACACTGGACTCATCCTCAGCAAAAAAAAGATCCATACTGATATACACAACATGGATCAATCTCAAAAACATGCTGAATGAAAGGAGACAACACGAAAGAGTTCATACTGTACTATTCCATCTTTATGAAGTTCTAGGACAGGCAAACCTAACATGGGATGCAAAAATTCAGAATGGTTTCCTTTGGGAGTATGAGGGAGGGATTTACTGGGAAGGGGCATGAGAACTTTCTGAGGGGATAGTAATGTTAGAGTTTGGGTTACATAGCTCTAGGTCTCATCAAATGGACATATGGACATTTAATATTTGGATGTTTCACTGTGTGTCATTTTTAGCTCCCCCCCGCCAAAAAAAAAAGAAAAGAGAAAAAACTTTCAAAGCCCTATAAAATATTGAACTCTAGATCCTAATGATTTGAGTGTTAAAGTGTTTAGGAGTGAAGTGCACTGATGTCTTCGTGCAACTTTGAAATGCTTTAAAAATTAGGTGGATTGATTGATGGATAGAAGAAGAGAAGATTGCATATATATGTGATGAAACAAATATAGTAAGATATTCATTGTAGAAACTGGCCAGTGGGTATATGGATGTTCACTGTATAATTCTTTAAACCTTTCTATTTGTTTAAATATTTCATAGTAAAAGTGTAGAAAAATAAAATAAAGTAGACATAGATAAAAGGTATTACAACTTATGGGGAATTCAATTGTTTATTCATTCAAAAGTATTTATGGTATGTCAGGTGCGTGCTGAGCAGTCTCATAAGCATCACTGATCCAGGGAGAAACAAGACAAGCGTGGGCCTTGCCCTTATAGAACTATAATTCTGTTTCTTTTCCCAGCATTCCCTACCTCCATTCCTTGTAATAGTTGTGATTTATATGTCTGTTCAGGATTTCTTAGAAGCTTATAGTTGTTATTTTAAAATATCAGATTTGTTTTATTTTCTTTATTATTTAATTGGCCAAAAATCTATTTTCATAACTGTGTGTGTGTGTGTGTGTGAGGGGGTAATGTTCAGTTGTTGAGACTATGATAAACTGGGGTTGAACTATTTTTAAAGTTTATTAATTTGCATCCCTTTTCTGCATCAGGTTCTGTATCAGGACCCTCCCAGTTCTTGGTTCAATTTCCCACTCTAGAGGGGAGGCCTTCAAAATACTTACTATCCAGTCCATCCACCCAGAAATCTCTAAAAGTCCTAAATAGACCAAAAGACACAGCCTTTCCATCCTACTCAGGGACTGAAAACTCCCAGAGGAATGAGGATGAATTTCCACCGCAAAGGGAATACGCTTTGAGTTGTGAAGAGTTCACAAGAGAGAGAGTTCAGAGCCAGCCAGTTAGATCTTGAGTTCTGGGTATACAGAGTTGGCTGCCTGCTTTCCGACACTAACATGGATACGTCTTTTCTGACTTAGTGACCAAGAACCCTGTCTCTCTTTGGTGACCTGGTTATCTCTGCCTGTGCTGTACTTTGCCCAGTCCTTGTGTGGATTGGGGCTGATTCCTGTCACTTAACCTAATTTATGATTTATTTTATCTAATGCCTAATGTACCTGTAGCCATTCCCTCTCCTCATCCCATTTCCCATCCATGATCTGATTGAATTTGGTGTTGTCCTGCATCTGCTGCCTTCCCTTGTCTGTTCCTCTGACCCTAACTCCTGACCTGTACTCAATACCTGGAGAGTCCCTGCCATCTCTCCCCAACTCCTCCTGTAACTAAGTACGCTCTAAGAGAGAAGTTCCTCCTGTTGGAGCGCTTGAGACTTGGTGCGTCCCAAGGTCTTGGTGACTTTTCACGAAGATGCTTTCTCTGTGAGTCTCATTCAGCTCTGTGCTGCCATATTCACAGATTATCAGCCATTCCTCTCCTCGTCTCAACCTGTGCTAAATCTGTATTTATTAAATATTATATACGTCAAAGGAATATTTGTGTAATTCTGAGTAAGTTATAATGAATAAATAAAATAATAAGTACACCTCTAGCCATCACCAGCTTAAGAATTAAAGTGTTACCAGTATCTCTAGTCATTCTTAAGGCATAGTTGGGTAGCACTTTATGATCTCTGTACTGAATAGTCAGCCAGTATTATTGAATACTTAAAAATACTTAAACATTGTCTTCAGATATGTTTTTGTTCAGAACATTTAACAAATTCAGATAGCCCATTAGTGAAATTCTAATGTAGATTCCAGTGTTCCCATTTATCTGTCAAACATTTTAGAATTCACTAGAGTAACCATGCCTGGCCTGACATCATTACAGAGTTCTGTCAAACTTAGCCTTGGAATAAAGGAGAGAACTTTCTGAAGGCTCTAGCTACCATGTTTTTTCCCATAGAATGGCGGTTGATGGAGCACCGGAATTGAAGGTAGAGAATATGAATTCAAGGGCCAAGCTGCACGCTGCTCTTTATGAGAGGAAGCTCCTGTCTCTGGAGGTGCGAAAACGTCGACGACGGAGTGGCAGATTGAGGGCAATGCGGCCAAAATACCCAGGTACCGGCTGGTGAGCTTTCACCAAGCTCTATGATCTGTGTCCTGTCAGACTGATTTAATCAGCTTCTTAATTAACACTTAATGAATCAGAACTTTCTGATCACATATGCTTACTTTTTTTGATATAGTCTTTTCCTTGGAAACTTGTTTCAAAAGGATAAGTTTTTAAACCTTCCATTCTATGATATTTGTATTGAAGAATATCCGAAGTCCACACATTTTGGCCTTTGCTCTTACTCTTACAGCATCATTTAACTACCTAATACTTAGTTTAAGTTTAATGGAACCGTGAGCGTCATTGTTTGGGTTTTTCATGATTAGGTATGAAGTCCAGTTCGTCCTTTGACATTGCTGAATTGTGTAAGTATTTTAAACATGAACAGAAAATGGGGAATTTCTTTCTCTCCTAGAATCTCCCTTGTTACAGATCTGTTTGTCACTGACGAATTGACTTCCTTTTTCTCCCTCCTTCTCTCGTTTGTTGAGTGCCTGTATCAAGCACATTAGTCACTGGGGTTTCATTGGTGAATAAAAAAGCTATGGTCCTTGTCCTCATAGACCTTCCAAGGTAGTGAAGGAGAAGGATAATAGATAAACATATGATAGAAAGATATTCCCCTGCTTATTGTACCCCCGTGAAAGATGCCCTTCTGAAAACCTCTAACACGCCGTAGAGATTACTCTACTAAAAGGGTTTTTGCCTTAAGTTGTGAGAGAACCATTGGTATTATGATGAGAAACATCAACTCTAATGAAGATGATTAATAGGTTTTTAGAATATATAAGAGGGACGTGTATGTTGTTAATTTTGTGCATTATTTGTGGTCTGATTTAGAAATGGGTTTTTACTGACAAGATAAAAGCAAGGTATTGGGAGAGAGGAAAATTTAATCCTTTTTTCAGCAACATTAGTGATTCTTCGCATTTAGTGATTACCCAACCAGCTGAAATGAATGTTAAAACTGAGACAGAGAGCGAAGAGGAGGAAGAAGTTGCCTTAGACAGTGAAGATGAAGAACAGGAAGCTTCCCAGGAGGAGTCTGCAGGGTCCCTCGGAGAAAATCAAGCCAAACACACACCCGCACTGACCGTTATGGTAGAAAATTCACCCAAAGAAAATGCCATGAAAGTTCCTGAATGGAATAACAAAGGTGAACAGTGCTGCAAAACTGAGACTCAGGAACCAGAGCCTAAATTTAACCTGATGCAGATTCTGCAAGATAATGGCAATCTTAGGTATGTACCTTTCCTAATTATAATAGCAAAACTGAAAACAGCTAATTTGTACTGTGTACCAGGGTATTGTGCTTGTGGGTTTATAGCCATTTTTCATTTCTTATGCACAGGAATCCTGTGAATTAATGACTGTGATTTGATATTATTACTATCAAGGAAATTGAGCCTTAGAGAAGTTGCTTGTCCAAGTCTAAAACTATGATACAAACCCAGGTCTCATTGGCTCAACAAATATTTGTTGGGTTTCAACGTTAGTGACTAAAGAGCACAAGATGACTGAGACAGGGCGCTCAAGCAATTCATGGCTTAGAGTGAGGACACTTAAAGAGCAGGGGCTGTGACCCCAGTATGGACAAAGGGCTCTTAGGACACAGGAAAAGGAGTGATTGGTCTTGCTTGGGAGGGCTAGAGAGACATTAGGGAGGAGGCAATATTTGAACCAGGACTTCCCCGATAGGTAGGCTTTCCGGATTTGGGAGGTGACAGCTAAGTATGGGAGTGCTAGTAGAGGGAATAAAGGCACAGAGGGGTGATAGTACAGTCATTCATTCAGTTCCTCGACAAATATTTATTGAGCACTTGATCTATACCAGGAATTGTGCTGGGCTGTATAGTGTTACGGTGGAGACCAAAACAGTTGTGGAGTCCACAGTCTAGTGGGGAAGACTGACAGTAAACAAAGAAACAAGGTAATTTCAGTCAGTAAGAACTGCTGTGTAGACAATAAAATAGGGTGTAGTATTAGAGTGTAATTGGACAGAAAGTTTCTGTAGCTTCTGGTGCTTTGGGCATGGAGAGGTGAGCTTTAAGGTGAGTCCTAAATGATGAGAAGGAGTAAGTCATGTGAATATCAGGGAGCAGAATATTCCAGGCAGAACGGCAAGTATAAAGAACCTGAAATTGGAATGAGCTTGGCAAGTTTGAGAAATACAGATTAGTGGTGTGACATTACATGGAGAAAAGGGTGCAATAAGAAGTGAGACTAAAAAATTGGATGTCATTTGATCATAAAGTGCCATAGAGGAGCCTGGACTTTATTTCCTAGATGGATAATTTCTAAGCAGATGTGTGATATGGTCAGATCTTGATTTAGAAAGTAAATTCCGGTTGCATTGTGGGATAGTGATTGATAAGAGGGGAACTAAGGGTAGAGAGCTGAGTTAGGGGCTGTTAAAGTAGTCCAGAGCCAGGAAGATGAAGGTCCTGATCAGAGCAATGGCTATAGGAATGAAGAGAATAGGATAGAGTTAATGAAATTTGCAAGTTAAAATTGGTAGGGCTTGGTCCCTGTAGATGTAAGAATTCCAAAGAGACTGAATTTTCCAAGTTTGGTAACTTGGTGCTGCCATCAGTCAATATAAGGAGCACAGGAGTTGGTTTCATGATAGAAATAATGTGTTTTATTTGGGACACGGTGAGGTGGAAGTGCTCTGGGATGAAGATGATCAGTAGATAGGTGAAAATACAGCTTTGAAAGTCAGAGTTGAACAGGACTGTACAACTTCAGAGTAGATGAGCTTGTCATTTCAGTTTAGTTCAGCAAGCATAGACAGGAGAAAAGGAAGAGAACTGAGGCCTGGGGAAAACCAGTGTTTAATAGTAAAGAGACCAAGAAGTAGCAGTTAGAGAGGTAGCTATAAAACTGGGAGGAGACAGTATAGAAAAGCTACAAGATGAGAGTTTCAAGCTATAGAGTGCCTCCGGCAGCCCAAGTTAGGATGAGGCCTGAAAAGAGTCTCCTGCATTTATGACCTGGGGGTGGACTTAGTGGGTAGAAGAGAAAATGTGAGTTGAGCAAATAGGAAAGCAAGTGTGAACTAACTTTTTCAGAGAGTTTGACAATGAATGAAAGACAGGTGAGAACTCATCAGAGAGAGAGAGCAAGCTAAGAGAAAAAAGATTTCTTAAGATAGGGATTCTGGAGCTTATTTAGAGACTAGGGGAAGGATTTGATGGTAAAAGAATTAGAGATACAGAAATGGATATATTGTCCTAAAGGAAGGTAGGACGAGGACAGTGGAGGGGTGTCTCTTCCTGTAATGAATGCAGTAGTTAGATGTTAAAGAGGCAGGAAGTGTAGGTATATAAGCATGACGGCCTTTAGTTTCTAAGCTAGAGGTCAGTTCTTATACCGGAAGGATGGAGGGTGATATTGGCGTTTAGGGGGTTGGAGGGTAGAGTTAAGGTTTGGAACGGTGCGTGGAGAATGAGAGTAGTTGCTTTAGTGTAGAGCAGAGAGGGCTCTGTCAGAAGACTTG
Organism: Balaenoptera musculus; assembly: GCF_009873245.2. Taxonomy (NCBI): domain Eukaryota; kingdom Metazoa; phylum Chordata; class Mammalia; order Artiodactyla; family Balaenopteridae; genus Balaenoptera; species Balaenoptera musculus. Next base: position 149,105,583 of record NC_045786.1, read on the forward strand.
GCTCTGGCTTTTCAGTGCTTGCCAACTGACGGTGTGACCACAGGCAAATCAGAGAGCTTCTCTAGGCCTCAGTTTTCTTTTCTGTTAGGCCAGGGTATGGGGTTAGACATAGGGTTTTCAAACTGTGCTCTCTAGAGAGGAAGGAGGAGTCCACTGAATTGAAATGGAACATTTGAAAACCACTGGACTATATTCTAATGTCCTTTCCAGCAATAACATTCTACTTAGATGTTGTAGAAATAAATTAGTTATTCATAAATCTTACGGATCTTACTTTTAATGAGTAAACTCTTGTAATTGCAGGGTGTGTTAATGTAATAAATCAGTGGTTTTCAAACTGTGTTCCCTGGAGCTGCCCATAATTCTGTGGGGCATCTCAGTGGCTACTGAGGGATCTGGGGGTGGTCCATGGCAAGGATTCAAGACTCCAGGCCCCAGCCCACTAGTTGTATATTTTTGTATACTGAGGATCTCCATAGGCTTTTATTTTTTAAAAATAGATTTCTTTGGTGTAAATTATTCTATTATTTTGGTTTGTCAGTTACAGATTACTAGCTGACCAATGTGTCCAATACCGTAGGGACAACCTTAGGATTAACATCCCCCAGATCCCTTTAGTAAGGTTTTTAGAGTTGGAAAACTCAGTTCTTGTTCGTTTGATTTACAACAGTGATTTGCAACAAAAGGTTGATTGAAATCTCAACTTCCAAGCAGTAATTCCCTTATCCAAAAGACCTTCATATTTTAATATTAGGGAAATAGTCAATAAAATTGGGTATTTTGCTACATTTGGAGGTGTCTGAAACATGCCATTTTTAGCTCACTTTATTGCAAGTGAATTTGTTGACCAAAATGGAGAGTCTTTTTTCATTTATTTTGACTTGAAAATAATTAGCTTATGGGAATGGTTGAGGGGAAAGTGTATATGGTCTCCAGAACAAGGATTTTAAGTGTTCTTCTTGATGAAAAACATTTGAAAATATAAATTTCAAAATCATATTGTGCTCCCATAAACTATTCCTATTAATAACAAAGATGTAGCCTTATATTTCATACTCTGAAGAGCTTGAAAAGCAAATCTACTCCCCAACCTGACTCCTCTCCCTTCCAGCACACACATAGAAGCTAAATGTAGACCCTCCTAGGATTTCCAGTTTACTCTGGACAAGTCCTTCGTCCTAACCTTGGGGGAACAGTGAGTAGAAAGCATTCAGTGATTGCATGTGTGAGGATTGTAAACAAAGTTTGTGTTGAGCCCTAATCTTCGCTGATGTAATTTTGGCTAGCATGTCAGAAGGCCAAGCAGCTGAAGTAACTACAGTCTCTCCTGAAAGAAAACAGATCTGCTGCAGTTAGCAGCTGAAGTGAAAGTCATCAGTGTTTCTCTGGTACTTCTGTCTTCTAAATGATAGCTTGATCAGATTTCCTTGTTTCCAGCCTAGACCACCAAGCAGAAATCAGCTGGGTTCTTCAGTGATGTTGCTGAGGTGCTTTTTACTATATGTGTGGAGTTCTTTTTCCCCCTGAACATCTGGGCTCGTCCTAGCCGGTCAGTGCCTCTATGCCAAACTCTGTTGGACCTCACTCATTTGTTCTGGGCTCCAGCCACTCCCGTCTTGTAGTTGAGAAAAGCCTGACCTTAAATTTGGTCTCAAAGTTCCTTTGTAGGATTTATCTGTTTCCTGCTTTGGAGGCTTTTGCACACCAGAAATTAGTTGCTATAGCAAAAGCCATACTTTTGTACTAACTGATAAGTATGTTTTTAAGGGCCTCCAAGGCAGAAAAACCTTTCTGTATCAATACAAAGGTTCTTGTGAAAATTCAGTACTTTTCCTGTCCATTTCCCCAAGAAAGTTGTTTAAAAGTTCAGAAGATAAGGTATAGGAGTAGAAAACATGATTCTCTATTCTTGCTTGATTTCCCCCCCACCCCACCCCATGCCATGGTAATAATGAGAAAATAAGTAGGATTCTCCATCTCTGATTCTTTAAATAGAAAAAAAGAAATCTCATGTACTGGGTAGAAGGAATCTTTACTCAGTGACTGTATGATGGGCTTCATTTTTCTTAGCCATCCTAATAGAAGGATCCTCAAAGGCCACTTTGAGAGAGGCAAGCACACATTTGGTAGGTGCACCATTCTGTCTCATAACAGTATGTTGTTTTGGATTTCTGTAGCAAAGTGCAGGCCCGAATAGCATTCTCTGCCTATCTCCAGCATGTTCAAATCCGACTGATGAAAGACAGTGGAGGTCAAACGTTCAGTGCCAGTTGGGCTGCCAAAGAGGATGAACAGATGGTGAGGCTCTTCTTGTTGGAACCTTTTTACTTTCCCTTGCCCTCCCTCCCTCCCTCCCTTCCTTCCTTCTTTTCTTTTTTTCCTATACTAAGTTAAAGAACAGTATATTTGTGGTGAAAGAATTATTCCACAGTGTAGCCTGCAGACTCCTCTTACTTTTCTGTGAAGTGGATCTTGGATCTGGAGCCATGTTCATCACAGTATGTGCTGAGGGCATTCATTTACTTCATTCTGAAAGTGGAAATTGATTGCTCCTTAGATGTCAGGCCCGTGCAAAGCCCTAGAAAAGAATAACAATTTGCAGAGTCCTTTCTCAAGCAGCTTCACATTTTATTAATTCTTTGATATAGGCACTGTCATCTCCATTTGCAGATGAGGAAACAAAGACCTAGAGGAAGGGGGTAACTTGCCTGTTGTCCTGTAGCTCATATGTGCTGAAACTGGAACTTAAACTCAAATGTTGCAATTGTACATTATTTGCTCTTGCACTGTTTCCATGGGTCATAAGGCATTTATTTTCTGTCCTGGGGGGGTCAAGTTAGCTCTTTGAAAGTCAACACTTTATCATGGGCCCTCTGAGAATGTACCATCCTCCATTTTAACATTTTTTTCTTTACTAGTTGTCACTTTATAAAATTCTTAGATTACTGGACACAAACTTGTGTGATAATTTTTACTGTATATTGGTCATTCAAACCTGCCTAAAATTTAATATACTAGCAATGTTTTTCTTTTTGGATGAGAATGACAGGGAGCTCCAAGCTCTTTGGTAAGGTCAACGCATATAGAAGAAGCCACAGCCCTTCCTTAGGCTTTTTAACCACAGGGCTCTGTCACTGGAAAGAGAAGGACCATTAAGTCTGAGAAAGCTGCATCCTTTGTCCAGCTCAGTGGTGATCCTACTGTAATTTTCAGTTCTCCACATATAAGAGGCGTACAATATGCTGGGCTTATTATAAAAGCATGATGGATATCCCAGAAAACAACTTGTGAATTTAAAGTAACCAATACAACCCAGAGATAAAACCTTGTGTGTTGTGAGTAATTTTTCAACCATCAATGGAAAATGTTAGCTCTGCTCTTGCCAAGTGGAAAATTGAAACTGCCTTTTTGAGAGTCAGTTTGTCTGCTCCACTGTGAAAAAATAATGTTTTAATATAACAGCTTAAACCAGCCTATAGTAAAGACAGCAGAGTAGACCTATGAAATCCAACCCTCTGGTTATAAGACTGTTTCTTTATGTTGGAGTAAATTGTCACCAAAGGACAGTGAACCAAAATCAAATTCAAGAAGAAAAACATAGCTCAGAAGAGAATAACTGTTGCAACTGCTGACTTGGAATTCACACAGGATTTCTATGGAGCTTTTTATAAGAATATTCAGGATCATCACTGCAGAACTTAGTATCAGTTGTGTGCATTCCTATTTGAAAATCTATCTAAACAACAAACCCTAAGGCATTACCTGATGATTGTGGCAGTGGTCTTGTTTATGAGGAAGGTAGGTGTAGAATTGCCTTCTCTGATCCAAGTTAGGTTTAGAGCTTCTTTATCACGTAATTCACAGAAGGCACATCGACAGAAGTTCCCCAAATCCATCATCTTCAGGCAATTTTACTGTGTTTGGGGGTTGGGTGCGGGGAACTACTATCTTTAAGGCCCTTGGCCTTGCAAAATCTCTCTTTGAAGCATTTGTGATGTTATGAATGATCTGATTGGTATCTGTTCAGATTTCAAAATCCTTTGCCCCATCTCAAGTGAGATGTATCCCTTCTACCCCTTAATGACCTTTCACTATGCCCTCCTTGCCAACCCCCAACTCTAAAAGCACCCTTTTTCTTGGGGAAGAAAACATAAATAAAAAGCTATCGCCTTGCAAGCCTGGTAACAGTTCTTTCTTTCCATTAGTCACTAAACTTTTTAAATCAGTAGTTTCTGCTCTTCACCTGTATTCTTCAGTATCCATTCGTTTCTTAACCTCTACTTTCTGTCCCGTTTACTCTGCTGAAAGTGGTGTGGTCCTTTCCTGCTCCAGCCTCTTGGAAGCTGTGACATGGGAGCCTTCCTCCCTTGGCTTTCATGGCACTGTTTTCTCCCTTGTTTCTTTCTACATTTCTGATGTTTCTGTCATGGTTTGTTGTGGTTGTTGTTTGTTTTTTTCTGATTCTTCCTCCTCTTTCCGATCTCTGAGTGTCAGTATTTCTGTATTCTTTCTCTCCCTTCTCACCTTTGATGACTTGATCCATGGTTTTAGTTTCCTCTACCTATTACTTTCCCTAAGTATCTTTCTCTGATCACCCTACTGGAAGTGATAGCTGCACTTTGAATTATTATAGTACTATGTATATATGAATTGTGGTACTTTTACAGCTACTACTTTATTACATAGTTATTTGCACACATACTTGATTTTGATTTTCCCACTGCCAGCTTGTTAAAGGAAGAGGATATGTTTGTTTCGTTTTGTTCTTGTCTTACTGTATCCTTGTTATACCTAGTATGTTTGCTCTGGGTCTTATTTGTTGAAGTGTATAGTATACCTCTTCTTATCTCTCTATTGTGTAATCCCCTTGTAGCTTGTCTTCTGTTGCTTTAGCACAATCCCTTCTTTTTTTCCCCCAATGACTCTTTAATTTACAGGAGCTAGTGGTTCGTTTCCTCAAGAGAGCATCAAGTAACCTCCAGCACTCACTGAGGATGGTATTACCCAGTCGGAGACTGGCACTTCTGGAGCGCAGAAGAATCCTGGCCCACCAACTGGGTGACTTTATCATTGTGTACAACAAGGTAGGTGGTTCATCTGTTAGTCTTGTGCTTTGGATTGCCATGCGGCTGTCAGAAACAGGCTAGAAGCCTCTGTCCAGCTGGGCGGAGAGGTTCTTCTTCCCTTTTAGCATTATCACGTGCTGTGTGGGATGTTATGGGGAGCAGGACGTCACTCCCTAACCCAGCTGGTCTGAAAAGCTACTTATTACTTGTGAAGGCCCAGGGGCCGTAGTTCACTCTCATCCAAAGGCACATTCCTTTTGAGTGTTGTTGCACCTGAGATGAATCCTGGGCTATGTGAATTTGCATTGTCATTATTGTGCCTGGAGACAGTGGTGAATTGACTATGTGAGAGCAAATGTGAACTGTGGATTTAACACAGTGACACAGTGTTCCTTCCTGAGAGAGTTATACTTTGTTCTCTAGAACATTTTAGATAGTGACTTCAGTTTACAACCAAGCCCAGAAAATAGACTATTTAGTGAGAGTAGTCTGCAAAGCATCTTTTATCCAAGGGTCTTAGAATGCTTTAGAAATGTCATTTTGGGGTGGGGGGAGCAGGGAGCATGGTCATTTTTCAGAAAGGAAAGCTGAGGCCTGGAAATTTAAATAGCTTTTGTGAAATGTGTAGAATGGTCAGTACAGTATCAACACACCAAATCCATAGCTACTCCAGCTCTGTTGAGAATTTTGGAACAACTTACATAAGTGAAGAATTTACTCAATTTGGATGCTGCTATAGGAGTATCTTCCAAGACCTATCTTTCCTCTCCCTAACTGTAACAAAATACAGTATCTCTGTTGTCATTCTATTAAAGCTTCAAGTGTGACCACAGACATTACCAAGCTCTTTTTTCACTGGGCTACCTGAGTAAAAAGTAGACACATAATAAAAATTTATATTTATTATGCAACTCTTACTTAGAAACTCTAAAATGTTTCATGAAATAATGACAGAAAATAATATATCAGATTTATAGGTGGCAAAAGTACATGGAGGAATTAAATGTCTTTACTATAAAGACAAATTAACCCAAGGGTATTGAAACCAGACGATGAAGTATGCATTTATCAGGAGTCAGTTTTATCTTGTTTTTCTGTGGGGTTGGGGACTGGATAGGAAACAGAACAAATGGCTGGAAAGAAATCGAAGAAGAAACTTGAGGAAGAAGAGGAAGATGGGGTGAATACGGAAAACTTTCAAGAGTTCATCAGACAAGCAAGGTAGAAGACATTCTTAATAAAAAGTATCTTATTCTGTCTTCCACACTGCCCCATTCATTCCCAGTAGCCCCTTGTTTCTAACATATGGATGTGAGTAAAATCACTCTTAGGAGAAGAAGGGTTTCATAGGCTTGATCTCTCCATATCTCAGCCAATTTTTGGCTGTTGTCATGGTTTTAGTTATCAAAACACTGCTGCTGGGCATCTGGGCTGTATTTCTAGACAGCTTCAAAGTACACACCACTCTAAGGGCTGAGGGAGCACTTCGGAAAGCTGAAGTTAGAGGTTCTAGTGTTTACTGGATCTGAGTTTATCCCTGACCTACTGATGCAGTGGAGATGACCACATTTTGCCTACGTTGAGTGGGTTGAGGAATTGGCAGTTTCTCAGCACTGTGAGGGTTACGCCTAATGTATATAAAATAAAACAAGTCCTTCATGCTTAAGGTTAGCTCTTAGGGGTTGAAAAATCTCAGCATTCAGCTCTCTATCTTGATACAAATTAGCCAGGCCATTCTTTGCTACTTTGGAGACCTTGGGGTTTACTCTGAGATTCATAGGAGCAGTTTCCAAGGTTGTCATTACGGTGTATTCTGAAGATAGGATATAGGTTCTTTGTAATATTGCAGGAATATTTTGCTTATTTGAAGGCCACTTATCTGGAACATAGCCAGGCTCCAGGAAAAAAATGCAAAAGGCCGTTGAGGAGCTGCTGCAGATTTTACAAAATCCATGCCTAATATGTTTACTGGAAGAATTCTGTGGGCCCTCATCTGTTTCCTTACACTTTTCATTTTGTGGATGTTCATAAAAAGTGCATATAATTTCAATATTTGAAGTGACCTAGAGACCATCTGGTTCAGTTTCCATTGTATAGATGGTTAGGGAAATCTTCCTTGGTTATGCTGGTGAGTTTCCGTATTTATGACAAAGTGGCTTCTTTAGTGAATATATTCCAATTATCTAGAAGTGGGGTGGACAAACTGCCAAGGACCAGATAATAAATATTCCAGACTTTGTGAGCTACATGTGGTCTTTATAGCATACTCTTCTTTAAAAATATGAAAACCATTCTTAGCTGGGAGCCATACAAAAACAGCCTGCTGGTCAAGGTTGGCCCACTGGCTGTAGTTGGTTGACCCCTGATTTAGAACATGGCTGTCCAATAGAACTTCCTGTGTTATAGCTACTGAGTACTTGAAATGTGGCTTGTGTAACCAAGGAAATGAATCTTTAATTTTAATTCATTTAAATCTGAATAGTCACATGTGACTAGTGGCTACTGTATTGGACAGTGCCGATCTAGAATATTCACTGTGGAATGAATAAAACCTTGTCATGCTTTAAATTTTTCAGACTGCTTCATTTATATTTCTTTTTTACCATCTATTAATAGGGAGTTTCCAGCTTGTGCTTTTCGTTTTCCCCTTCTTCAGCTTACTCCATTTTCATAATAAAATCTGGTAGAAAGATTTTCCAGAACACCTTCCTGTTCTGACCATACTTTCTCTCCCCATTTCAGTGAGGCTGAACTGGAGGAGGTGTTGACTTTTTATACCCAAAAAAACAAGTCTGCAAGTGTCTTCCTGGGGACTCACTCAAAAAGTTCTAAAAACAGCAACAATCTTTCTGATAGCAGGGCAAAGGGTGGTAAGTATATTGGTTAATTAATGAAAAATAAGAAGAACAAGTGAAAAAATGAGATGTGCAAAGGGGAACCAAAAATATTATGTTGCCTAAGCACTAATAGACTCCAAGGTGGTAAAATTTTGCAGTGTGTGGGTAGGGGATGAGGAGGCCTTATATTTTTGTCCTAAAAGCGCAAGAGGGACATGGTCTAATTTTTTTTTTTTCATGATAATTAACATCAGAGGGCTGTTTTCAAGACAAGCTAATAATACCTAACATTTAGTGAGTGCTCATATTACTGTCTACTGGACATGATCTTATTTTTTTACTTCCAAAAACCATATGGAGTAGGTGCTATTATAAAACTTCTCTACAGATGAGGGAACAGAGCTGAAAGAGACAGAGTAACTTGCTCAACGGTGCCCTGCACCATACAGTGGAACAGGAATCTGAACTTTAGTCTGCCTGACTCAAAGCTTGTGCTCTTAACCTCTGTTCTTCTGCCTCTCCTAATGATAATTTCTCACTCCTGTTAAATTTTTTGGTTCCTCCAGCTATCACCATTTGCATTTGGGGTAGGAGAATTCTTTGTTGTATGGGACTATTCCATACCTGGTGGGGTGTCTAATATCCATAGTCCCAAGCCCTAAATGCCACCATCTTCCTTCAGTCATTGTGATAACCCAATGTTCCCACGCATTTCAAAAATTTCTCACTGCTGGGGAACTCCATGATTGGGGATTTGGAATTGATGTGGACCAAACTATCTAGTTCATGTCATATGATCAAAAAATAGCAGCAATACTCAGTTATAAACAAAGCTTGTGCTTCAAGTGTAAGATTCATTTAAAATCTAGATGGAAGCATAAGAGATAGATAATCAATATACTAATTTTGTAGTATGCTAACCACTGGATTCAAAGATGTAGATTTCTTTGCTACTCTTAAGGCTATCATAGTCTAATGTGGAAAGAGCTGGGAAAATTGGTCATTTAAAATGTAGAGTGAGTTTTCCCAAGGAAACGGTGTTACTGTTTTAAAAACTGATTAGCTTCAGAGGTTAGTCTACAAAAGCCTATTTAGCTCACTGTATACTTAAAGTATTGTATTAGTAGAAATACTTCTGAGTCCAACCCTCTTCTCTGAGCTTTCCTAACTTACCTAAGTTCTAAAGCTAGTTTGTTTATCCGTTCATTCATTCCTTCTACATATTTTTAATGAACACCTATCATGTGTCAGACATTGTGATAGTTGCTAGAGATACAGGGACCAGGACTGTCACAGTTCTTGACTTTATAATATTTATTGCCTGCTGGATGAAGTTGGGTGAGTAAATACAGGAAGAAGGTTGGTAGGATCTCTGAAAAGATCCTCTAACAGTGTTGGGAAAGGGAGGCGGAGGAGTTTTTGTAATGAGGTTGGGGTAGGGAAAAGTGTGCTAGGCAGGTGAAGTCCTAGCTTGGCATTCAGGTAGTAACTTCTCCCCTGGTAGTAATGGGGAAGCCCTAACAGCATGTACTAGCAGCACCTGTTTGTACAGATGCGTCCTCAGAAATTCTGGGGTTCACGTGTTAAGGACTACCTTTACATAATAATGTCTATACCTAGCAATACCAATCAAGAATAACTAGAGGGGCAGTAGGAAGGCCTCAATCAAGGGAACAACAGTATGACATTTGATAGCATCTGGACTCGTTTCAAACATGAGCAAACAAATGTGTGACAGTATTACCAGTGCTGGTGGTGATGGACAGAAGAGAATTCATATGTCCTTATTCTTTCATTCTGAAAGATGATCTGTGAAATGGCCTGTCTTAAGTTTTTGTATGAACCTGGCCCTTGAGAAAGATTTTTGGAATATTTCTCTAAGTATATGATTAGCTCTGGCTGTTCTGTTTCAAAATTCTGTAGTAGAAAAAAAACCTAATTTATTTTATTAGAGTGATTTTGTTATTGAATATACTGATCAATCTATCTAATAAGCAAACTCACTCAGCTTATTCAAGTAAAACTGAGGAGATTAAGATTCAGAGCTGTTGTAGTATCCAGGTATCATGCCAGCAAATATTGGGGCTGTTCTTTCTATCTCTTGGCAGTTGCCTGCTCCATATATATTATGACTTCTTCGCTCCACTGTGTACCACCGACCAGTTTGGTCTCTTAGCTCCCCAAGTCTGAATTCTTGACAGAGGCATCTTACTGCCCTTACTCATTTTCTTTCCCAGGCATGTCCTAGCTTGTTGGCAGTCCATGGATGGCTGCCCTGGGTTTTGGTATCTTTTCCTCATTCAGTTAGCTGGAGCTGGGGTTGGGGCTAGTTGGGAATCATTTGGTTGGTGTCCCACTCAACAGGGCTGTGGGCGTGGCCATCCTTGGAAAAGTGTGGTGAGAAATACAATGGTTCCTAGCATTGATTACTAGTTGTGTTATATTTTGGAAACAAAATTATGTGTAGAGCAATGCTCTAGCATTTGATTAGTAACAGAGCCTAAGCTCAGTATTTATTTCTTATTTCAGATCACCCTGAAACGATGGAAGAAGTGAAAATAAAGCAGCCCAAGCAGCAACAAGCAACAGAAATTCACTCTGATAAATTATCTCGTGAGTGACTTCAAACCTACATAGATTTGCTGCTCTCTGATAAATCTCTAAATGAAAAAAAGTCATCAGATATTAAATGATTTTCGGGCATGTGACATTACTCCAAAAAGCTCCTTTTCTTTGTTTTTCCTTTTCCCTTAGAATTTCCTTTTATCTACTGATAGCCTGTTATCCTTCCAAGGAATTTCTCACTTTCTTAATGTTTAAAATTCTGAGCACTTTTTTTTCTAGAAGGGTGAAAATCAGAGGGAGAGGAGTTAGCTGTCATTATCAGAAACTTTGTCCTGATGCCCTAACGTTTGTAAAGCACCTGCTCTGGTTGATGGAGGTAGTCCCAACACCAGCTTTCAGAAGGGACTAAAAATAAACTGTTTCCATTGCCACATTGTCTGAGTGGGCAGTATTCATTAAGTTCATGATGAATCTCATTAAAGTTTGTATTTTTCATTATGTCTATTTCATGCTAAGATTATTTTGAGGTTTAAAAATGTTTGCTTCCTGTTTACATACAGAATTTACATTAATTTTCCCTAAAATCTGTTTTTGTTTGTTTGTTTTTATTTTAATAGGATTTACCACTTCAGCAGAAAAAGAGGCTAAATTAGTCTATACCAGTTCTTCCTCTGCTTCTTTCTCTGGTCCTGCTGCTACTTTTCTGCAGAAAATTCCCAACACCCATTCGTCATCTGTTATTACCACCTCTGACCTCTCACCAGGGCCAGGCCACCATTCTTCCGTATCTCAGATTCCTCCAGCTATCCCCAGCATGCCTCACCAGCCAGCAATTTTACTGAGCACGGTCCCTGACAGTGCTTCTCCCTCCATCCATCCTGGGACACAGAACGTACTGAGCCCCGCTGGCCTGCCGCGCTGTCGATCAGGCAGTTACACCATTGGCCCCTTTTCCTCTTTCCAAAGTGCTGCGCACATCTATAGCCAGAAACTGTCTCGTCCCTCTTCAGCAAAGGCAGGTGAGTGAGAGAATGAAAGGCACTCCACAATGTCAGCTTCTCCCCAGCCCCAGTTAAAAAAGAATGCCATCTCTTCCCTTTGCCTTTTCTTTTGAAAGGTAAAGGGACACAGGGTGCATAGTTCTGATGTGACTAAGGAAGAGTCTTGCATTTGGTCCAGTGGCACTCATTCACTGATAAGAAATGAAACAACTTCTTTTAGGTGCTGGGGATTAAGAAATAAGTAAGACAAGGCTTCTATTTACTGGGAGCTTACAGCGTAGTCAAGAGATAATTGTGATATTTGTCTTTTTACTGTTGAGTTGTAAGTGTTCTTTATATATTCTGGGTACAAGTCCCTTGCCAGATACATGATTTAGAAGTATTTTCTCTCATTCTGTTGAGTATGTTTTTTCTAAGGATTTTATAGTTTAGGTCTTTTATCCATTTTGATGTAATTTTTGTATATGGTGTGGCATAAAGGTCTTAACATCTCTTTTTTTGCATGCGGTTGTTCAGTTGTCCCAGCACCTTTGTTGAAAGGCTATTATTTTCCTGTTGAATTGTCTTGGCACTCTTGTCAAAAATCATTTAATCTTAAATGTAAGGGTTTACTCCTGGAGTCTCAGTTCTGTTCCACTGATCTGTATATCTGCCCTTATGCGAGTACCACATTGTCTTCATTACTATAGCATTGTAGTAAGTTTTGAAATCACCAAGGGTGATTCTTCCATCTTTGTTCTTCTTTTTCATATTGTTTAGGCTATTCTGGATCCCTTGCATCTTCGTATGAACTTTAGGATCAGCTTGTCAATTTTTGCAAAAATAGGCAGATGGGATTTTGATAGGGATTGTGTTGAATTTGTAGATTAGTGAGTATCTTAACATTGGTCAGATTTTTAAACACCTGAGTAATATCCACGTTAAGGTGAGTTACAGTTAAGCTATGTTTTATAAATAGCCAATCTATATGTCTTAATCATTGTCTGATTTCAAATGAAATGGATATTGTAATGTGGAGCTTGAATCAGAGATATGAAAGGGTCTACTTTAATAAGTCATCATATGAATATGTACGTATATGTGTATTAGTGCTAACTCTGAGTGATTATTCTTATGATTTAATCTTCTAAAATCAATAATAATTATGTTCTGGTTTAAATTTTTTCTCCCATGTGAGAGAAATTCAGTAAGGTCAGTGTCTCCAGTACCTTGTTGTTGTCATCAAAACTTCTTTTTTAAACCTTCCTTTTTTTCATACCTTCTGCAGAGGAGGATAAGGAATGGAAGAAGCTAATCAGTTCAAAAATATTTCCTAATTTCCATTGTGATTTCTTTCTTGACCCATGGATTGTTTATAAGTATATTGTTTAATCTTCACATAGTTGGCTTCTCTATTTTTTGTGATTGCTTTTTAGCTTATTTCCACTGTGGTCAAAGAACATATTCTGAATGGCTTAAACAGTAGTAGATAACAATATATAGTTGACAACAATATGCTTGACAACAATAATATCCTATAAGTGATTGGAGTCAAATTTTTCTATGGTGATTGAATAGTTTGGGGATGAGATTAAGATGTTATTTTGAATTTAGACTTTTTCAAGATAAATATACAGTATCAAGTCTCAAAGGTCACCACTGAAAAAATTAAAATATGGAAATTTAGACATGTGGGAGGAAGAAAAATGGATTGGATCGGGGGAAACACCCACAAACATAGAAGCACACAAGCGCGACGCTTAGAAAATGCAAGAAATGGAAACTTAAAAGATGGTAAACCAAGTCCTAATATATCAAGAATCAAATAAATATAAATGGGCTGAACTTGTTAGAAGAGTGTCAGATTGAATTTTTTAAAAATCTAACTGTATGTTGTATACCAACGAAAGGCACATGTAAAGATAAGGACGTGGAATGGTTGAAAGTAAAAGGATGAAGAAAGAAATACCATGTAAATACCAACCAGAATAAGGGTGGTGCTAATATATGCTAACTTAATTTAGTATATATTAGCTTATATTAGGCTTTAAGAGAGAAAATTTTCTTAACAGATACAGAGAGTAATTACATAAAACAGAAAGTTTAGTTCAGCAGAAAGATAAAACAGTTCTAAGTGCAGCTAACAAAATAACCTCCAAATAAATAAAACAAAAATTGATACAACTAATGAGGAATCTACAAATCCACTGTCTTAGTGGGAGATTTCCACATATTTCTGTCCATTATTAGTAGATACACAGATTTTGTAAATCAGCAAAGATAAAGAGAATTTGAACAAGATGATAACTTTATCTATTGCTCATTCATAATACTCTGTACCCAATAATTAGAGAAAACTCCTCCTCAAGCACACATGATACATTTATAATAAACAGTCATGTCCTACATCGTAAGACAACAGATTTCAAAGAATTGGTATCATACAGCCACATTCTCTGTCCACACTGCAATTAAATTGAATGTCGACAGCAATGATACATAACAAATCCTTATGTATTTCAAAATTTAAAAGAATTCAGAGAAGAGATCATATGGAAATAAATGTAAAACAATTAGAATTGAAAGACAGTGAAAAAACTTCATGTTCAGATGTGTGGAGAGCAATGAAAAACAGTATTTGGAGGGAAATTTACTGCCTTAAATACTTATATTTGAAAAGAAGAAAGGCTAAAAATTAATGTGCTAAATATCTGATTTCAGATGTTATAAAAACAGCAATATTATATATCTAAATAAAGGAGAAAGAGAGATAAGAGTAAAGATAAAAATCAAAGACAAGAGTAAAAATTACAGAATTCAAAAATACAGTAGAGAAAATATCAGAGCCAAAAGTTCTTTGAAAAGCCTAAGAAGGTGGACAAACCTCTGGTGAGACCGATCAGGAAAAGAGAGAAGATATGGATAAATAATATAAGGAATGAAAAGCAGACAGAAAATACAAATGTAGCATAGGTGACAAAAATATTAGAATACTGTTAACCACTTTATTCCAATATAATTGAAAACCTATGCAAAGTGGATAACGCCTACAAAAGTAAGTAAAATTGGTTCAAGAAGATGAAGAGGAACTTCCCTGGTGGTCCAGTGGTTAAGACTCCGCGTTCCCAGTGCAGGGGGTCCGGGTTCGATCCCTGGTCAGGGAACTAGATCCCGCATGCATGCCGCAACTAAGATCCCGCATGCCACACCTAAAAAGATCCCGCACACGGCAACGAAGATCCCGCGTGCCCCAACTAAGACCTGGCTCAGCCAAATAAATAAATAAATATTTTTTTAAAAAAAAGAAAAAAAATTATTAAAAAGAAAAAAAAGAAGATGAAGAAAGTCTGAATGGTCCTGTAACTATTAAAATAAGTTATACAGTAGTTTAAAAATCTCACAAAGAAAACTTGAGGCCCAGATGGTTTTATAGATAAGTTTTGACAATCTTTCAAGGGAAAAATAATTCCAATCTTAAACTCTTCTAGAGCATGGAAAAAGAGACAACAGTAATAACTCTGTGCGGCTAGTTTAATCTTGATAACAAAACCAATTAAGGACAGTATTAGGGAAATTGTAGATCAGCTTCATTTATGAACACCAATGCAAAAATTCTAATCAAAATATGAGCCGGCCACATCTAGCAACATATGAGAGAGATTAGATCCCATGAACAAGTTTATCCAAGGAATACAGAAGGGGTTTAACAGTAGAAAATCTATAAATGTCGTTTGTCACATCAGCAGATTAAAGGAGAAAAAATGTATTTATCCTCTTAGTAGATGCAGAAAAAGAATTTGGTAAAATTCTGTACTCGTTCATGATAATAACTCTCAGCATACTAGGAAGAGAAGGAAACCCTCTTTATTGAAAAAGGGTGTCTGCCAAAATCTCACAAGAGATATCGGTGTAAATGGGGAAATGTCGAAAGCATTCCTTCTAAGGTTAAGAGCAAGAAGAGGATGCCCACTGACATTTCTTCTATTCAGTGTTTTACTGGAGGTCAAGAGCCAGTATAATAAAACAAGAAAAAGAAATTAAAAGCATAAGGATCAAGAGGGAGGAAATAAAATTTATTTATTTGCAGATAATATGTTATCTACATAGAAAACTGAAAATAAGCTACAGATACACTTGTGGCATTAAGTACATTCACATTGTTGTACAACCACATCACCAAGAGAACAACATGCATAAAAATGATAAGCTGTCTAGGGATAAATTTAGGAAAGACTTTTATAAGGAAATTTGATAAGACTTTGTTTAGAGACAGAGAAAACCTAAATAAATGAATAAATAGAATGTGCATGGATAGGAAGACTTAATATCATAAATGTTTCAGTTCTCATCAAATTGATCTCTGGATTCAATACAGGTTCCAACCAAAATCTCAAGTTTTGTTGTTGTACTTGACAAGCCAATTCTAAAATGATAATGGATAGGCAAAAGACCAAGGATAGTGAGAACTCACTGAAGAAGAAAAAAGGGTGGAGGAGTATCTTATTAAGAATATAAAGATATGATCATTAAGAAAATATAGTATCTGAAAAGGTACAAAGTGACCAGTGGAGCAGAATAGAAAGTTGGAAGCAATCATACAGATAGATGAAAGTTTGATATATGACAGATGGCATTGCAGATAGTGGAAAACGATGCATTTCTCAATAAATGATGCTGGGATAATTGGTTATCCATACAGGAAGAAAAGTGAAATTAGATCTCTGCCTCATACTATCCATATAATCACTTTCAGGTGCAAAACTTTAAACTTCTAGAATAGAATAAGGGAGACCATCTTTAACACCTTATTGTAGGAAACAAAAGTAAAAACATAAGCAAGATTCCTTCAGTAAGAAAAAGACAACCCAATAGTGGTGTCAGAAAAGAGGTAACATGTGCTCAACATCATTATTAATGATGAATATAAATGAAGACTGCAGTGAGATTTTACACCCTCTTAAAAGAGGGAAGAATTAAGATACTTGACAGTACTAAGTGTTGGAGGGGATGTGGATCAGCAGGAGTGCTTATATTTTGTGGTAGTGTATCACATACATTTGAAAATTCACATAAATTTGAAAATTCACATGAATTTGAAAATTGTTACCACATACATTTGAAAATTCACATACTCTGTGACTCAACTTCTAGCCGTATACACAAGAGAAGTTCTTCCACATGTGCACCAGGACATGTATGCAAGAGTGTTCACAACTGCACTGTTTATAATAGCGATAAGCTTGAAATAGCCAAAACAGCCATTAATGAGGGAATAGAAAAATAAGTTGTAATGTATTTCCAAAATGGAATACCAAGCAGCGGATAAAGTTAATCAATTTCAGCTATACTTAGAAAGGATAAATCTCGGAAGTATGGTATTGAGTAACAAAAGCAAGTCCCAGGAAATTACTACAATAGATACCATTTTTATAGAGCTCAAAAACAAACAAAATTAACTGTATTTTGTTTAAGTATGCATACACAAACACACACAGAAACAAAGAATAAAACTATATTTTAAAAAAAAGAAGGGGGTGAATGATAAGGGAAGATTAAGGATGAGGAGGAACACATGGGTTGATAATGTTAATGTGACTCTTGAGTTGGGTAGTCAGTTCACTATAATATGTTTTATAACTTCTACATCAATTGTGAATAGTATTTGGTATGTGTCAAATAACATAATAAACATGAAAAAATATAGATTTTTTAAAAGTAGTGTCACCAAATTGTATATACAGAATGATGGTGGTTATATAAGCATTAATAAGACAGAAAGGAAACACATTAAAGTGTTTCCACTTTTCTGCGTTTTTAATATTTTTTCAATGTGTGACTTTTATCATAGAAAAAATATTAACCTTGATTTTATATTAAATAATTTCATTGTGCCAGTATTTCAGTGCTCGGAATTAATAGAATTCTGTGATATTATAGTTGAAAGAAGAAAATTGAAATCTGACAGGAAGATCAATTGAAATTTTATAATATAGGATTATTGCTGTTTTTCCAAATATACTCAGTTTTGCTTTTATCCTTCTTTCCTTTTTGAGCTCTGTAAGAAGGATTGTGGATGATTTGACAGTGTGTGCTGTAAACTACTGACAAGTACAGTCACATAACAAGGAAATCAAGAATTATAATGAGTTTCAAGGCTACACATTTTTTATTCATTAATTCTAGGATCAATTATTCCCCACTACATATGATGAAAATTCTTTTTTTGTGAAGGATTCATAGTATGCAAAAACACAGTAATAAATGCATGTAACAATTTGGTGGTAGGAAGAGTTTCTAGAGTATGGTAAGGATTGATTTTTACTTTTGTGAGCATCTGAGGATAGTTTACTGCTCCTTATGTTGTCAGAGATCCCTAGGAGTCAGTAAAGTATCTGTTGGCTGAGATTTTGCTGTCATCATCCTAAGTTTTTCAGGGCTTTTTTCCTAAGGGGATGAAAACTTTTCTTTTTTAGCAGGTTCATGCCGTCCAAACAAGCAGCATTCAGGAGTAGCCAAAACACAGAAGGAGGGAGAAGATGGCTCCTCATACAGCAGACGGTACGACCCAAGTACGGTTACGGCTGAACTTCAGCGGCTAGCTGAGAAGCAGGCAGCAAGGCAGTATTCTCCATCCCCTCACGTCAGTCTCCTCACCCAGCAGGTATGGATAGGTTGGGGTGTCAGAGAGTTCTTTGGATCAGAGGATAGGATTAACTACAGGGTACTCTGTCCTTCCCTGTCTTTACTAATGCCCATATGCTGATGCTTGTTGAATGAATATTAGTTGGTTTCAAGCTAAAGAATAAAAGCATTCCTTCAGCGTTAAAGAAAGGGTTTCTGTCACAGGTATTGCAAACTTAAGTGTGCTGCTAGCTATGATGTACTTACTTCATGGATAAATAGACTTGAGTGTTCAGCTGTAAATGCACTTTTAAAGGATCTTTAAAAATAACTTATTTCTCTGGTAAAATTTTCCAGTGAGTTCTAGTCTTATAAATCTTTTTACCAGAATGCCATAACATTACCTTTTACTTTTTTTTTTTTTTTTTTTTAACTTTACTGCCTTTCATCTCATGATGTCAGGATCTTTTCTGGGCACTGATTAATGAATTATTTCAATACACCCTCATCCAACACATATCATTCTCACCATTTTACAGATGGGGGAAACTGAGGCTGAAATGAGTGATGTAGTCAAGGTCATCCGGCAAGCTTGATGGATACCAGGATTTTGACTTTGTTGTATATATACTGACAAGCTTACAACACAGTGAAGTTAGATGAAACTTTTAAGAACTTTGGGATTCTTTTTGCCCTTCTTGATGATCATCCCCATGGTATTTAACTGGAAGTAGAAGCCATGTTTTTTTCCCTTTCCTTAATGCAAACGGCATCAAAGTCCTCCAAAGGAATTATTCTGATTGAACTCCACAGTTATATTTCGCTATATCTTCGTGGTGTCATGTCCCTTAATTGGTGGCAACTCTCTAGTGATAATCGAGTCTAGGAAAAAGTGAAGCTGTGGATGACTTCAAGTGCATGTTAAAAGTAGGCAACATACTGCTCCCTGGTGGTGCCCTACTTTTCTGTGTAAAATTCTGGACCACAATTCAAAGTAAGCCTTAGCTTTACTTCAACCTCATCCCAGAGTGTGAAGTTGTAATTAATTTTCTTTTTCAAATCCCTGATAGTTTGAAGGGAGTAGATAAGGAAGCCTAATGTGAATTAGGAAGTGAAGAATCTTATACGGGCAGTGTTGAGACTTGAAGGGAGTTAATAGTTAGATTTTAGTGACAGAATGATGGGAAAAGGAAATGGAATATCATGGCCATGGTAGAATGGGAAGGAATTGTGAAATGTGAAGTGGCTATGAGGAAGGGAGAGGGCCAGTGATCTGCTACACTTTTTTCAGTGGGTCACTGACTAGAGTATATGTTCCAATTTTTAACGAGCAGCTAGAAGCACCAAGGCATTAAGAAATTTTCTTTGCAATTATAGTAAAAAACATAGCCAATGTTAAGTGTTTACGTATTTTCACCTCCTATCATTTGGTAGACAGCAAAGCTTGCCAAAATGAAAGGATCCTGATCCTTTGGGAATCCAAGGTGATTGTATCCTTATTGGAAAGTCATTCCCCTTCAGTCTATCTCATCTAAGAAGAATTTCAGTGCCAGTGAATTAAAATTCCATCAGACTTCTCTTCATAGGGATCTGAACTCGCCATTAGATGTCAGTCTTAACTTTTAGAGCCTTGGTAATAAATAGGGTGGTTAATCCTTGGTGCAATACTGAGGGAGGGACTGTAGTATGTAATAAGCAGGGTGCAGTAGTGGGAAAAAGGCTGGATTAGCCATGTAAAGAAAGACCTGCTTTTTTCTACCACTTACTAGCTGTGTGATCTTGGGCAATTCACTCAACTTCCGTTAACCTCAGGGTCTCTATTTGTTGATGAGGAAAATACAACAGGGTCATGAGGATAGTATGCAAAAACCTTTCTGTAAAGTCTGAATGCCATATATTGATACTTGGAAAAGATTGCTATTTCAACCGTAAAAGGCTTTTAATAATAAATGGTTTCTAATTTGATTTGAAATCAGTTTTTGGATAAAATATTGTGTTACCAAAATGAATGTTGCTATTGAAAAGCTCAAGTATGTGTTATTTGTGTTATTTCCCCTTGGAGAAAGTAGTTCCTTAATTTGGAATTTGGGAAATTCTTCTATTGTTCTTTTTCTGGTAAATAATAACGTGTTATAATGGCTTAATAAGGGCCCTGGGACATCTGTTTACTGGCCATTTCCTTTTACTCCTAGCCGTGTTTGAAAGAAAGTGCCTTGGTTCCTTACTCACTGAGGCAAGTGATAAGGTGTCTGTAGTCCTGGTGAGAGGCAGGCATCTAGACAGAATGTGCTGAAAGCTCTGCTCTCCTCTCTGGACTTGGAGTGTGAAACCTTCAACTCAGCTCCACCAGAAATAGCTCTGTGTCCAGTAGTCACTTGAGACTTAAGAGGTTAAGTCCTCTTACCTGTGATTATTTCCTTATTTTCAATTCCTATTTTGCGTTTGTGTTTTCTTTTTTTTCATATATCCAATAGGGTTAATGAAGATTTTCTTTCCCCCTTCCCTTTTTTTGATAGGATATATTTATTCATTCTGTTGTTTTATTGTTTGTTAATTGGTTATCTTCTTGTTTTATCTTTGCTAACTTCCTTCCTTCTGTTTTCCGTAGCTTTATTTTGTTATTTCCTCCCAATTTCTTGAGTTGGGTACTTCATTTATTTTCACTCATGTCTTGTTTTTTATTATATTTAAAGCTATGGATTTTCCTTTGAGTATTGCTTTCATTATATGCCATAAACCCTGATATATCTTTACATTGCTTTTCTGGGCAAGGTGTTAAGAGACCTTCCACTAAATAAGGTATGCTGATTTTAAATTATTTGTGCTATTTTGGAAGATGAGTATAAAAAAACTGAAATTTGGGACTTCCATGGAGATCCAGCAGTTGGGACTCTGCGCTTCCACCACAGGGGGTGTGGGTTTGATCCCTGGTCGCAGGGAACTAAGATCCCGCATGCCGCACAGCGTGGCCAAAAAAAAAAAGAAATTTGAGGGAATTTCTGAAAAATCACTTTATTTTGTCTATGATTTCCACTACTTGCTCATTAAAGCGTTTAGTGGCATTCTCCATAGAACTTTTTTTTCAAATGTATTCTTTTAATTCGTTCATTCAAAAACATTTTATTACGCTCTTGAGAGTGTTCCAGGCCTTGGTACTAAGCCACGGGATGATATAAGACATAGACCTCAGCGTGAAATAACTCACAATCTGGTAAGGGTGACAGCCACATAAACACATGATAGTACTAGCATGGCATCTGCAGGGATGTTTCTAGGGAATAACAAAACCGCCAAAGGGTATCTAACCCAGCCTGTGGGTGGGAGTGGGAAGGCCGAAGCAGCCTTCTTGAAGAGCTTACACCTACACTGAATCTTAAGGGTAGGCTGGTGGGGGGCAGAAGAAGGGTAGGGCAGGCTCCAAAATAAGCTAGCATGTGTGTATGTGGGGAAACAGAAAGCTGGTGGTTAGTGGTGTTGAAGGATAGGGAGCAGCTGGGATGGAAGCTGGAGGAGAAGACAAGGACTGATTCAAGGAGAGCTTTGAAGGCCCTGTGAAGGAACTCACTCTTTATCTCATAGATGACCAGGAGGCACAGAGACAAATGGGCCTTGCCTTTTAGCTGCATCACTTAGGTAGCTGGGAGGAGGATGGATTGCAGGATGAAGCAATGCCAGCATCCCCTTTTCCTCCCTGCTCACTGTTGAAGATGCTGAGGAACAAGGAATTAGCCAAAAGAAAAGAAGCAAAGTACTCTGACAACCCCAAAATTTGATAATAAAGCTTTGAGTTACCCTGAATTTCCATTAGAGGCTAGATTCTTATGAATTTGTATGGCTAAAAACAGAACCTCATTTATCTTGCAATTACTTTTACTCTTTCAGCTATGATTTAACTTTATTTATAGACTAGAACATATGAGAATATTGAAATTCCCTGCCACATGAAGTGGCCACCGTGGCCACTTTGGAAGTGTTTGCATATGCTGGAAATACAGAGACACGTGTTCTTAACATATGATTATTCAACAAATACCTAACAAATCTGAGCAGAGAGCAGGTCAAATTTAGTTCTTTCCCTTGGCACATGAGAAGCTGGTTATCTCTAGGGGCTGGAATCCTTTGGAAATACATCCCTGAAAGCAGGGTTTTCTAGAAGCGTCTTTCTCTTGTGGGGGAGAGTGCTGTGGTAGCTGAGGTGGGCTGACGTAGAGCTTGAGTGTGAGGTCTCACTATCTTTGCCTCATCCAGTGCCGGGAGAGGTGTGCTTTACAACTGTAGCCCTCTGCACGCACAGAAGTAGCCCTTTGTGGTCACTGCTGTCAGCGAACAGGAGAATGTGGCGAAGTAACCCAGCTCTGCGGTGAGGAGAGGGAGAGGAGAGGGAGCGCTGGCCTGTCTGTGCGGGCCAGTGTGAGATTGCAGGACCCAGCTATCATTAGGAGCAGCGCCAGCTCTTCCAGCCTGGGAGTTTAATCAAAGGAATAACAGCAGACCACCCAGGCGAGGGCTCCGATGCTTGCGAATGTGCTGTGTCAGGCTCTGTTCCCTGGCCAGCCGGTGCCCGGGATGTGGCCAGGCCTCCTGGAAATGTGCTGACAGATACATAGGAGGGAGGAGATGCTTTTTGCTTCTCACATTTTTCATGTAGAGGGCGAGTGGGAAAGAAAACCATTCAATTTCTTTCCACTTTTGCCCCTTACCCTGATACTTTTCTGCCTAGTCCTAGAGGAGGGCATATGCTGAGGTAGAGAATGTTTGCTTACACTGCTTACTCATTCACTCTCACTCATTCCTATACAAAGGAATTCTTTTATCATTTCTTCTGCTTCAGCGGTTACCACTGTGATCATGCTCATTTCGTCAGGGTCCACAGTGGACCTGAGTCAATCTCAGTTTCAGAAATATCAATTTGAAGTTGAAACTGGCAGAGAGGAAGCTAAATTTTTTGAAATGGTTACAGTTCTCTAGGATTGGAACCAGTGGCCCCCAGTTTATCACAAGCTTGGGCATTTGGCACTGGAAACTCTCTTCCTGCCTCCTCAGTGTATCTGGACACATTTGAACTACTGTACATTTGTGTTCTGATTTTGTAGTTTTTTCCCCAAGTCTAGCTTCTTTGGTTCTGTATTTTTCTGGGTAGAAAAATTGTACTTCTTTGTATTATATATATTACTTTTTCCCCTGTCTAGAAACAGAAAAGGGTAAATAGAAAAAGCAGAAGCTCTTGAGTCATCGAGACCTTGGACAAGTTATTTAACTTCCCTGTGCCTTGATTTTCTTCTCTGTCAAGTGGGGTAATTTTAGCATCAAGATGAATTCTCCTGCATCTCTGTGCCTCCCTGCTCTAGGTTCTAGCTCCGATTGATCCTATCTAATTCCCTAGCTCTTCTATGTCTTTTGAGGCTTTAAACCCCCAGTTTTCCTTAGGTCCTTGGCCTATTGATGGTCTCTTATTCTAAAATACCCTTTCTTTTCTCTTACTGTATCGACCAACTCTCTCTCCAAGTCACTGATGACCTTGGAATTGCCAACTTCAGTCACCTATTTTTAATCCTTACTCTCTTTTTTAGCACATGACACTATTATTGACTGCCTCCTACCTGAAAACTTCCCTTAGCTTCTCCAGCCTTCAGTAAGTCCTCTGAGAGCTCATCCTCTACTTCCCCCCTGAAAAACTAGATACCATTTTCAACATTTTTAAAAAGCCACTGGTATATAGACCTGAAATACAGAAACTGACAACAGCAGAGTCTCTCTGATTGAAGAAGGGGGTTGATGCCTGGGCATCTGCTTCTCGCTGCTCTTCACAGGTATCTTCCAACATGCCTCTGGATTCCAGAGCTCAACCGAACTTCTTTCCTCTCTATAGTCTCCCCTGGGGTAAATTTTCTCTTCCCATAGCTTCATCTAGTGCTGTTCTGCAGATTTCTCCCAAATATGCATCTTTAGTTTGAACCTGTTTGCTGAGTGTCATGTCCAAATTTCCAACTGCCTGCTAGACATTTCCATCTGACTGTATTACAAGGATCCAAAATATTCAACATATTTTAAATATGCTTTGAAAATATTCAAAAAATATTCAACATATCTAAAACCTATTTGTTCTTCTTCCCTTTTCCCCTCTATATTAGTGACACTGCAGTTCTCCTAGGGAGTTAGGTATGGAGCCTTTGATTTCTCATCATTTCGCTTTGAAATTATTCAAAAAATATTCAACATATCTAAAACCTATTTGTTCTTCTTCCCTTTTTCCCTCTATATTAGTGACACTGCAGTTCTCCTAGGGAGTTAGGTATGGAGCCTTTGATTTCTCATCATTTCTCTTTGCTTCCTCATTCTCTCTACGTCCAGGCAGTTGCCAGTTCTTATTGATTCTGACTCTATAATGCCTCTGATATATATCTTCTCTGTTTCACTTTCACATCTACTGTCCTGCTTAAGGACTTAATTATCTCTTGACTGGACAGCTACAGTTACCTCCTAAGTGGTCTCCTGGCCATTCTCCTCTGTTCACCCTAGTCTTTGCTCTAAAGGAAGCTTTCTAAATCACAAGTCTGATAATGATACTCCTCTGCTCAGGAATCTCGAAGGGGCTTCCTGTTATCTTCAAGGTGAAGCCCCAGCTATTGAATATTATTCAAAGCCTTTGTGTGGAATCTGGCTCCAGGCTATTTCTCCAGCCTCTCTCCTTCCCATCACATATGTTTTTGTGCAGCTCACCCAGAATTTCTCTTAGTCTCCATGCTTAGTTTGAGCTATCTTCTCATGGGAAATGTTCCCCAGTCACCATATCTAACTGTTTGCATTTGTCCAGGCTCAACAAAGGTGCCACTTCACTTGTACACATGCCATTTTACTCGCCATACAGCTGTCTGTGTCTGTCCAGATAGCTGTCTCCTTTAATGGACAGTGAGCTCTTTGGAGGCAGTGTCCTTTGCTGCCTCAGAACCTGACTCACGGGTAGTATTCAGTAAATGTGCTGATTCTACGGGACTGTAAGGTACTTGATTAAAGGTGGGGAGGTGACCATGTCCATTTTTTCACCAGTTTTTTCCAGCCTGGTATATAGTGTGTGTTCAACACACATTTTTTAAAATAAATAAGTGAAAGAAGAACCCCCTGCTGCCCTAGCCAGAAGTCATCTTTCAATTGTCTGTGTCCCTTTGGCCCTTCATTAGTCACTCTCTATAATAAATCTGTTATTGTTATTTTGTGTCTCTCCTTTCCTGTTGAGTTATAAACTATGTGATGGCTGTTCTCTCTAACCCATCACCCAGCACAGCAACCTTGCACTTGGTAGGCACTTATCACATGCTTGCTGAATTTAAAAGAATTTCTCTTCTGTGTTATGTTGGTTTTTATATTCTTTTTAAAAACTATTCCTCTTCCATTTTTTTTGCTGACAATACTGCACCTGCCCTTCATGATAAAGCAGCTGACATTAGTTGAATGTCTGCTTTGTACTGGGCACTGTGCTAAATACTTTGTATGCATTATCTCTTTAACCTTATGATGTAGATACTTAATTTTTTTTACAGGTGAAGAAAATAGCTGAAAGGATAAGTGACTCTGCTAAGGTCACATAAATGGCAAGTAACCGCACCAGGACTCAAACCCAAGTCTCTTTGACTTCACACTCTTTCCATCAGCGTTTTTCTGTCTCTTCCTGTTTGAAACAGGACTCTCACCTCTCATCAGACTACAATGATAGAGCTTAACACTGCTGTAGAGTTGTAGCCTAGCCAGCAGATTTTTTTTTTTTAATTTTTATTTATTTATTTATTTATGGCTGCGTTGGGTCTTCGTTTCTGTGCAAGGGCTTTCTCTCTAGTTGCGGCAAGCGGGGGCCACTCTTCATCGCGGTCCACGGGCCTCTCACTATCGCGGCCACTCTTGTTGCGGAGCACAGGCTCCAGACGCGCAGGCTCAGTAGTTGTGGCTCACGGGCCCAGTTGCTCCGCGGCATGTGGAATCTTCCCAGACCAGGGCTCGAACCCGTGTCCCCTGCATTGGCAGGCAGACTCTCAACCACTGCGCCACTAGGGAAGCCCACCAGCAGATTATTTTGTAGTGAAGTCAACTTCAACACTGTGCAGCCTTCTTAATCCCCAGGGATGCAGTGGGAATGGATCTATTTATCGTAGTGGTGGCAGCCCCTATCGACTCAAAAACTGAATGTATAAATTGGAAGCACTAGAAAGGGATGTGGTCATCTTGTAAGGTTTTCCAAGAATATCTTTGGCAATTCTTGATCTGGCACTCTTTGTAGATTTTGGAACACCAGGTGTCTATATGTGTATGTATATTATGTAAATGACAACGTTCAAGAGAGCGGGAAGGTACGACAAGAGAACTTACTGCTAATGTAGCAGAACTACAGACATTACTTGCTTTTCCTAACCCCTTTAAAAATGTGATTAATGTTATAACTCTTATCTCCCGGTGATTGGAGTGTAAATTTCTTGAGGTTCATTTTATCGGTATCCAAGAATTTATAAAGGAGTTGAAGCTGCCTTAAAACATGTTGGTTGTTGTGACTATTGATTTAATACCTGCTCAGGAAGTGCCCTTGGAAGAATGGTTAAAAAGTAGCTGTTTAAGGATGATTCTTTTCATGTTCTTGATTGAATATATTCTCTAATATTTATCCAGTGATGAAAATCATGTAATAAGTACAGATCTGGCACTTTGGGTTTTCATTTTCTTTTTTCTTGAGTGAAACAGGTCTTGGTCCACTGGTGTTTTTTATTCAAGGATTGCCTTTTGTTCCAGCAACACATGGTAAAAACAAGTCAGGCAGGACTAGCCACTGCATTTCCCTATTCCAAATCATTCAGGGCCCCATGGTCAGGGGAATGAAAGTTCCACGACAGTCTCAGTTGATCCTATCATATTCTGATGAGCCTTCATATATGAATGACACAGGGAACGTTGTTCTCAAGATGATATTGGTGTAGTTCTGAGTACAGTATGAATACAGATTTAGAAAAATTTATCTTCACATCAGTGATATGAAGTTATTTTTAACCTTTTTTGGAGTCAGAGATCCCTCTGAGAATTGAATGAAGGCTATAATTTTTCTCCTGAAGAAAATATGCACCCACACTTAGAGATGTGCATTAATTTCAGAGGGTTCATAGACACTCCCTCCCCCTCCAGCTTGACTCCCTCTTGATGCCCTATGGGCCCATGGTCTCCAAGTTAAGAACTTTTGAAAACTTTTAGGTAGCATATGGTCGTTAATATCAGTAATTTGGCCAAAAATGATCGCTCCAAATTTGTGATTATCTTTGCTTGACACCTTCTTTGTATATTTCAGTGATACCCCCTTCTAGGCCATAATCTCCATGAAGGCAAGGATTTTTGGAATTTAAAAAAATTGTTCTCAATTCTCAAAAGAATGCCACAGAGTGTCTGATAAATATTTGTTGGATTAATGAAATAATCTTGTGAAACCCCATCTCTAGACCTCGTCAGACAAGATTTATTTAAGATTTTTATGGACCATGCTATAATGAGGAGAGTGAGCTATGCCAAGATTGTTAGCTGCACTGGAAATGCTATGCCACTGATTTGCTCACGTGTTAAGCTGTTACTGAGTTTTTAATGTTGAATTTCCATCTCCATTTTGATAAATAAGATACATGAAATTTGCAAACTGCCTTAGTGAACCTGAGGTTCCCTAAGCGAATCTCAAAAAGGGTGTTAGCCCTTTGCAGTTTCAGTGCCAAGAAGAAACAGATATAGTATATTCATTGTGTAGACAAGGAACAAAATCTGTATGTCTAAGCTATTATTTCACTCATTTGAGAACTTTGGCCAAAACTTCAAGACCAGGCAGAAGTCATCTCTAAAATTATGCAGGGCCATATAGCAAGAACAACACTTATCACTCAGTCTAGTCACTGATTATTTCATTTCCCCTTATTCCAAAGCAGTCCTTCCCTTGTGGTATTTGTAAAAAGAGGTAATTTGGGACCTTTAAGTTCCTTGCTAACCTTCCAGTGACATGAATCACTTCTCTACTCACTGGTGAAACTAGCTACTAGCTGGAGATTGAGGGGTGTGTGTGTGTGTGTGTGTGTGTGTGTGTCTTTGGGACTAGATGAGACGCACTTCATTTATATAAATGTTTTTGTGCCTACTGGGTAAACTCTAGGGGTACAACGGAATAAGATACAGTTCCTATCCTAAAGGAGCATGTAATTTGTGGGGTAAGGTAGGTAAATAAACCTGTAATTATAATACAGTGCAAAACATGGCATGAAGCTTTTCAACTCTACCATTATGTTCTTGAAGCAGTGTAATGGCAAGGATCCTTTACAGCTGTGGGAGCTCTTTTGTGAAAAATAAATCTAACATTGGGAAGTAAAGCACAAGGTGGTAGCAACAAGATTTTAGGATACCGCTGTGCTGAAGTGGTGTTAAAGACCTTCCTAGGGCTAATGATGAAACACCAGTTAAGCCTCTGATTTTTCAGTTTCCAGGTTGGGAATAATTCCTGCCCCTCCTGGCATAGCTGTAACTATATTTGCTGCTTGTGTTTTCCCAAGCAGCAATGATACACCTTGGTCCTGTGTTAAGAAAGGTAAAAGTCATGTGAAAATCCGTAAGCCCCAGTCAGAGAAGGGTTTTTGCCACTACATTTGTAGACATGCCGTATCTGTAGAAATGCAGAATCCTGTGTTCTGCTGTGAGTGGAGAGTATCTTGTCCTTGAGGGACTGATAGCACACGCATACACAGAGGTAGATGCTGGTTAATGTTGCTCTGGCGGAGGACTCGGTATCGCAGTGGATACCGGCATCTTATTTTTTTCATTAACCCGTGTTGTCTTTTCAGATATCTACTAAAACCTCACCATCCTTAAATGTCTGTTTGTTTGGTTTTGTTGTTCCATGGTGGATCTAGAAGTTACTGCACATGTGGTCGTTAAACACTGATTGAGAGAGAACGGTGGCCGGAATCCACATTCTGTAGCCACTAACTTGAGGGTCAGGAGAAGATGCCCAAAGAGGATCCTCCAGGACAAAGCTTCTCTTAATTACTATAAGATTTTTGGCCCCAAACTCCCGAGTGGAATTCCTGGCTTTGAGGACGTGGGCTAGATGATCCAATGTCTTCTCTTGCTGCCAGGCCTCAAGCCTAGACCGAAGACATCTAGTCAGCCTCCTGGGCACTTCCCCCCCCCCAGGCCCACCCACCAGTCTTGATCCTCAAACCATTTTACTGTTGAAGGGAGGCATGGAAAGATAAATCTAAGGAAAGGTGCATTTTCCCATGAGGCCCTAGAATAAAGCTGGCCTCAGATGCCCACTCTTTGGCCTTCCCTTCTTAAATGGCAGGCAGTGCCATCTTGCCTTGCCAGCCGCTTGGGAAGATGTAATACAAAAGAGGGCTGATCCAAAAAGAAAACATGAAGAATGAACACATGAACTTGAGAGCTTTTATCATCATACTACAAACGCAGTTCTCCAGTTCGAAGGCCCAGCACTCTTCTTCAGCCTCGGGGGAAATGAGGAGAGACCATCAAGAGTGTGTCCTGCGTCCCAGCCTTATTATCTCTCACCTGACTGTGGTGACTCTCAGCTAGATTTCTCTGCTTCCACCACAATGCTGACATAGCACTACATAGCTTACTGCCGTCTCCTAGATGAAGAGCAGAATGAGTGGCATTCAAGGACCTCACCAAGGTCTGTTCCTGTCTTGCATTACTCTGAGTGTTAGCCAAATTAGAGTGCTTTCTGTTTCTCCGACATTCTTCCTGCTTATCCGGCTCTGCATTTTTACTCTGTCTTTTCTTTTCCCCTAGGAGCCACTACCATTCCACCAGCCCCATACCAGTCCTACTACCTATCCTTTTAGGCCCGGTTCAATTGCCTTCTTTGAATTTCCTTAACACTTTTATTATGGCAATTATCATATTCTGGAGGCCTTTAATATTGCTATTTGTCTAGGTGTCTGTCTCACTAGATTACCAATTCCTTCATGGCTTAGGGTCAAAGGCCGCATTTTAGTACCCATTCTCTTAGGACTTTACCCAAGGCTTTGCCCATGATCAGCGATACAGTAAATATTTATTGAATTATCTTTGAGTTCTGGACTTCATTCGAGCATTCAGGACCGTAGCATTTCTTGAGTGTGCTCCAGTAGAGCAATAGTGATTTAGTTAGGCCTGGCCCTGGATCCTCTTTGGATACCAAAAGGTTATGTATCTGGGTGGGTGGTGGGTATATTCTGGGAAGCCATCAGGGCAATACTATCATATTTTAATTATAACACTGGCAGCAGCGCTACTTTTAGCAAACAGCAGTAACAAGCAGTAACACTTGGGCGGGCCAGCCACCGGAAATTGGCCTCCCCCTCTGTGTTTCTTCTACCCCCTTTTTCAATCCATCACCTGTATTTATTCCCGCTGTAATTTAAACACCTGTCTAGATGGAATGCGTGCAATGTGTCCCTACCCCACACATTCAGATGTTTGCTCACCTGCCTTATTCGGAAGGTTGGCTCTAAAATAAACAGAGTTTGGGTACTAAAAGAAAAAATGCACTGAGGTCACCGTGGCAGTGGACATGAGGAAGGGAATGGGAGTGGAACCTCTGGAGAAGCCGCTCCAGGAGAGTGGGAGCAGAAGAGAAAGAGGAGGAGGAGGAGAGCAAGGGGTGAAACATCTCCCAGCAGGCCCTAAGGCTTAGGCTGTGATACAAGCCGGTGACTAGGTTTTCCCACAGACCCTCATTCATTTAGCTAACCAGCTAGAGAAAGGCAGAGGTGGAAGAATATTTAACAAGCTGGTTGTTATGAGGCTTAAATGTCTTGGTTTATTATTTTTTTAATAGATCTTTATTGGACTATACTTCACAATACTGTTAGTTTCTGTTGCACAACAAAGTGAATCAGCCATATGCATACACACGTCCCCACATCCCCTTCCTCTTGAGCCTCCCTCCCATCCTCCCTATCCCACCCATCTAGGTCATCGCAAAGCACCGAGCCGATCTCCCTGTGCTATGCTGCTGCTTCCCACCAGCCAACTATTTTACATTAGGTAGTGTATGTAGGTCCATGCTACTCTCCCTTCGCCCCAGCTTCGCCCTCCCACCCCGTGTCCTCAAGTCCATTTTTTATGTCTGTCTCTTTATTCCTGCCTTGCAACTAGGTTCATCAGTACCATTTTTTTTTCTTTTAGATTCCATATATACATGTTAGCAATGGCCATTATCAAAAAATCTAGAAACAGTAAATGCTGGAAAGGGTGTGGTGAAAAGGGAACCCTCCTGCACTGTTGGTGGGAATGTAAATTGATACAACCACTATGGAAAACAGTATGGAGGTTCCTTAAAAAACTAAAAATAGAACTACCATATGACCCATCAATTCCACTACTGGGCACATACCCTGAGAAAACCATAATTCAAAAAGAGACGTGTACCACAATGTTCATTGCAGCACTATTTACAATAGCCAGGACATGGAAGCAACCTAAATGCCCACTGACGAATGGATAAAGATGTGGCACATATATACAATGGAATATTACTCAGCCGTAAAAGGAAACGAAATTGAGTTATTTGTAGTGAGGTGGATGGACCTAGAGTCTGTCATACAGAAAGTGAAGTAAGTCAGAAAGAGAATGTCTTGGTTTATTTTTAATGACCACTATTTCTCATGGCAGCATAATGAGTAGACTTGAAATTTTAGAAGCTTGTTCTAAACTGTTTTATCCACTTTTGCATCCTTGGCATATTTAACAATTATTCATATTAATGTTTGAACATCCAAATAACAATGAGAAATAGTAAAACCTCAAAGTTCTTGATAGAATTATTATCTCTACTCCTTCCTGTTGTTTGTTTTCATATCTTGTTCCTCACTCTGTTCGGGCATTTCTGCTGGTTTTTGGAAGATCCCCTGAGCTTTATGGAGGAGAAGCATTGAAAGGGTGTTCTTTCCTGTTCCTTCCTTTCCTTTCCTACCATCCCCTGTAGCAAGTGCTTCTCATACTTTAAGATGCATATGAATTACCTGTGGCTCTTGTCAGATGCAGACTTCTGTTCACTGGGGCTGAGGCTGGATTGAGTCTGCATTTTTAACAAGCTCCCAGGTAAGTGCAGATGCTGCTGGTCCAGGCAGAATAGTAAGTTCAGGTTCAAAGGTATGAGGAGGCCGTGGGAGTGACACAGTGGTTAAAACTACAAGATTGGGAGGTTTTGTATCAGGCAGGACCGTAATTGAAACTAGGGGCTGACACAATTATTTGTTCTTGAGCAAGATTTTTACCTCTTAAACTCAGTTTCCCCATCTATAAATGAGGGCAGTAATTGTACCTAACAGATCTGTCTTGAAGATTGAGTTAATTGCTTAGAATAGTGCCTGGCAAAAACAAAGTATTCATTAAATTTAGCCATCATTAGTGCTGATATGACTTTGTTGTTATTATTACTGTTATTGTAGTGGAACCTGAAAGATTTCATATTTGCTAAAAAATTAATTATGGCAGAACATTTTAGAGGTCCAAACATAGACTTATAAAATTCTTTTTTTTTTAATTAATTAATTAATTTATTTATGGCTGTGTTGGGTCTTCGTTTCTGTGCGAGGGCTTTCTCTAGTTGTGGCAAGAGGGGGGCCACTCTTCATCGCGGTGCGCGGGCCTCTCACTATCGCGGCCTCTCTTGCTGCGGAGCACAGGCTCCAGACGCGCAGGCTCAGTAATTGTGGCTCACGGGCCCAGTTGCTCCGCGGCATGTGGGATCTTCCCAGACCAGGGCTCGAACCCGTGTCCCCTGCATTGGCAGGCAGATTCTCAACCACTGCGCCACCAGGGAAGCCCTATAAAATTCTTATAGGCAACATAAAGATGTTGATATCCGTTATCAGTAAGGCATGTTCTTCAACTCAATAATTAAAATGAGTTTTAGTTAAGTATCCCATCTTCCAGACCCCTTTGTGACCAATGGCATAAATTCATGAGTCGGCCAGCCTAGATTTAGTAGCATAGTCTCTGATTGTTATCCCAGAGAAGCCAACTGGCCCAGTGGCGACACCCTCTACCTTAATAGCCTAATACTCCTAACTAAAACGATGAGCCTCTGTTTTGGGACTGGCGTTGTGTCTTTATGTGCTGTGAGCCTGTCTTTTTAAAAAAATTCTTCAGCGGTGAAATGTTAACCATTGTTGCAAATCAGGTATAAATAAATGCCATTTTCCATTTTCTCTTCATCTGTTCAAAGCTGGTTTTATTATGTTATCTGGAGAAATGTAGGTGGACAGAGAAGCAGAGGCAGCCTGGTGACAGGAATAGGCATCATCCTTCTGTCCTGTTAAGGAAGAAACCTCCAGGTGTGAACTCTAACTGGCTTGTAGAGTATCTTAAGATCTGTCCAGTGCTGGGAGATTAGCCCTGCCCTTTGGTCTTTCCTAGTCAAGACAAGGTGCTGCTGGGGCCAGAATTGATGCTCTGGTCCATTTTAGTTCAGTGACTTCTTCTGCCTATTCTAGAAAAAACTGAGAAGCTGAAAGGAAGGACCAGAGGCATTCTTAATTCATTTAATCTAGAGGTGATTTGCTTAGACTGAACTTTAGCCAGGCATAAATCTGTACCCATAAGATTCAACCAGATCTGGTCGAGGCTGTAGAGCTCTGCTGTCCTTTAAGGTGGCCACTACCTTCATGTGGCTTTTTAAAGTTAAGTTAAATAAAGTCTAAAACCCAGTTCCTCAGTCACAGTCACAGTCACATTGCAAGTGCATAATAGTCACCTGTGGCTAGTGGCTACTGTATTGGACAGTATAGACAGTATAGAACATTTCCATCACAATTGTTAATGGATGATGGATTCCATCCATTTCTATTGGGTAGTGCTGCTCTAGAACAAGGATTGAAAATAGTTGTCTCCCCTGTCAGTTCTGATTGTTTGGTGACGGCTGCCTGGAGGACTGTGTAAAGAAGACTCTGAGGCCACGTCTAAGTGATCCCCAAATTGTTTGATTATTCATTAGCAATGTATGTCCTAGGAAGACAGAGCTGGGTGGAATGGAGGTAGTTCTGGGCTAGGCACTGAGTGTCTTCTAGACAAAACCACAGAAGTAAGAGTAGAATATTTTAGAGGGTCTGGTTGTTATTATTTAATAGAGATAGGTTACTTTTTTTTTTAATTTAATTTTTATTTTTGGCCGCGCTGGGTCTTTGTTGCCGCGTTCAGGCTTTTCTCTCTTTGCAAGGCACGGGCTCTAGGTGCACCAGCTTAAGTAGTTGCGGCACACGGGCCCTAGAGGGCAGGCTCAGTAGTTGTGGTTCACAGGTTTAGTTGCTCCACAGCATGTGGGAGCTTCCTGGACCAGGGATGGAACCCACGTCCCCTGCATTGGCAGGCGAATTTTTAACCACTGTGCCACCAGGCAAGTCCCGGTTACTTTTTTTTTTTTTTTTTTTAAGTTAAAACATTTTATTTTGCTCCTACTCTATGGGAGGCACTATGGTTTTTATATAATAAATGTTCCTATTGTGGCATCCCAGTTAGAAAATTTTGTACATAAGAGTACTGTTGATTTCAGCACGTGAGTGCATATGTGAATCTCTGGATTAGTTATCTGCTGCTCAAAAAGTGCACTATGGGGCTCCCCTGGTGGCGCAGTGGTTGAGAATCTGCCTGCCAATGCAGGGGACACGGGTTCGAGCCCTGGTCTGGGAGGATCCCACGTGCCGCGGAGCGGCTGGGCCCGTGAGCCACAATTGCTGAGCCTGCGCGTCTGGAGCCTGTGCTCCGCAGCAAGAGAGGCCGCGATGGTGAGGGGCCCGCGCACCGCGATGAAGAGTGGCCCCCGCTTGCCGCAACTAGAGAAAGCCCTCGCGCAGAACGGGGACCCAACACAGCCATAAATAAATAAATAAACAAATACTTTAAAATAATAATAATAATAATACTTCTTAAAAAAAATAAAAAATTAAAATAAATTAAAAAAAAAAAAGTGCACTATGAAAGGTAGAAGATCTGTGTAAACATGCCTGGCATCTGGCAGCTGAACTTGGTAACATAAAGTCTAGCAAAACTTTATTATTCAAATGTATAATGTATTACTTAAAAGAACTACTTTTCATAATCCCCTGAGATGCATTATCTAAAAGGATGATAAAGGTGATAGTAAGCTGCCATTTCCCAGGCATATGTCATGTGAGGGGCACTTAGTGCTGTGGCCGATAATACATATGATCACTGTATTTCCAGAGAGACTTAATTTATCCCCGCACCCCCCCATTACCCGCTTTCCCCCTTCGTGTCCATACATTTCTTCTCTACATCTGTGTCTCTATTTCTGCCTTGCAAACTGGTTCAGCTGTACCATTTTTCTAGATTCCACATATGTGCGTTAATATTCGATATTTGTTTTTCTCTTTCTGACTTCCTTCGCTCTGTATGACAGTCTCTAGGTCCATCCACGTATCCACAAATGACCCAACTTCGTTCCTTCTTATGGCTGAGTAATATTCCATTGTATATATGTACCACATCTTCTTTATCCATTCGTCTGTTGATGGACATTTAGGTTGCCTCCATGACCTGGCTTGTGTAATTAGTGCTGCAATGAACATTGGGATGCATGTGTCATTCTGAAGTATGGTTTTCTCTGGGTATATGCCCAGTAGTGGGATTGCTGGGTCATATGGTAATTCTATTTTTAGTTTTTTAAGGAACCTCTATACTGTTCTCCATAGTGGCTGTATCAATTTACATTTCCACCAACAGTGTGGGAGGGTTCGCATTTCTCCACACCCTCTCTAGCATTTCTTGTTTGTAGATTTTCTCATGATGCACATTCTAACTGGTGTGAGGTGATACCTCATTGTAGTTTTGATTTGCATTTCTCTAATAATTAGTGACATTGAGCAGCTTTTCATGTGCCTCTTGGCCATCTGTATGTCTTCCTTGGAGAAATATCTATTAAGGTCTTCTGCCCATTTTTGATTGGGGTGTTTGTTTTTTTAATATTGAGCTGCATGAGCTGTTTATACTTTTTGGAGATTAATCCTTTGTCCATTGATTCATTTGCAAATATTTTCTCCCATTCTGAGGGTTGTCTTTTTGTCTTGTTTATAGTTTCCTTTGCTGTGCAAAAGCTTTTAAGTTTCATTAGGTCCCATTTCTTTATTTTTGTTTTTATTTTCATTACTCTAGGAGGTGGGTCAAAAAAGATTTTGCTGTGATTTATGTCAAAGAGTGTTCTTCCTGTGTTTTCCCCTAAGAGTTTCATAGTGTCCAGTCTTACATTTAGATCTTTAATCCATTTTGAGTTTATTTTTGTGTTTGGTGTTAGGGAGTGTAGTAATTTCATACTTTTACATGTAGCTGTCCAGTTTTCCCAGCACCACTTATTGAAGAGACTGTCTTTTCTCCATTGTATATCCTTGCCTCCTTTGTCATAGATTAGTTGACCATAGGTGCGTAGGTTTATCTCTGGGCTTTCTATCTTGTTCCATTGATCTATATTTCTGTTTTTGTGCCAGTACCATATTGTCTTGATTACTGTAGCTTTGTCGTATAGTCTGAAGTCAGGGAGTCTGATTCCTCCATCTCCATTTTTTTCCCTCAAGATTGCTTTGGCTATTCGGAGTCTTTTGTGTCTCTGTACAAAATTTCAGATTTTTTGTTCTAGTTCTGTAAAAAAATGCCATTGGTAATTTGATAGGGATTTCATTGAATCTGTTGATTGCTTTGTGTAGTATAGTCATTTTCACAATATTGCTTCTTCCAATCCAAGAACATGGTAGATCTCTCCATCTTTTTGTGTCATCTTTGATTTCTTTCATCAGTGTCTTATAGTTTTCTGAGTACAGGTCTTTTACTTTCTTTGGTAGGTTTATTCCTAGGTATTTTATTCTTTTTGTTGCAATGGTGAATGGGATTGTTTCCATAATTTCTCTTTCTGATCTTTGTGTTGTTGTTAGTGTATAGGAATGCAAGAGATTTCTATGCATTAATTTTGTATCATGCAACTTTACCAAATTCATTGATTATCTCTAGTAGTTTTCTCGTGGCATCTTAGGATTCTCTATGTATATTATCATGTCATCTACAAACAGTGACAGTTTTACTTCTTCTTTTCCAATTTCTGTTCCTTTTATTTCTTTTTCTTCTCTGATTGCCGTGGCTAGGACTTCCAAAACTATGTCGAATAAGAGTGGCAAGAGTGGCCATCCTTGTCTTGTTGCTGATCTTAGAGGAAATGCTTTCAGTTTTTCACCACTGAGAAAGATGTTTGCTGTGGGTTTGTCATATATGGCCTTTATTATGTTGAGGTAGGTTCCCTCTATGCCCACTTTCTGGAGAGTTGTTATCATAAATGGGTGTTGAATTTTGTCAAAAGCTTTTTCTGCATCTATTGAGATGATCATATGGTTTTTATTCTTCAGTTTGTTAATGTGGTGTATCACACTGATTGATTTGCGTATATTGAAGAATCCTTGCATCCCTGGAATAAATCCCACTTGATCATGGTCCTTTTAATGATCCTTTTAATGTGTTGTTGGATTCTGTTTGCTAGTATTTTGTTGAGGATTTTTGCATCTATATTCATCATTGATATTGGTCTGCAGTTTTCTTTTTTTGTAGTGTCTTTGTCTGGTGTTGGTATCAGGGTGATGGTAGCCTCGTAGAATGAGTTTGGGAGTGTTCCTTCCTCTGCAATTTTTTGGAAGAGTTTGAGAAAGATGAGTGTTATCTCTTCTCTAAATGTTTGATAGAATTCACCTGTGAAGCCATCTGGTTCTGGACTTTTGTTTGTTGGAAGATTTTTAATCACAGTTTCAATTTCATTACTTGTGATTGGTCTGTTCATATTTTCTATTTCTTCCTGGTTCAGTCTTGGAAGGTTATACCTTTCTAAGAATTTGTCCACTTCTTCCAGGTTGTCCATTTTATTAGCATAGAGTTGCTTGTAGTAGTCTCTTATGATGCTTTGTGTTTCTGCGGTGTCTGTTGTAACTTCTCCTTTTTCATTTCTAATTTTATTGATTTGAGTCCTCTCCCTCTTTTTCTTTTTTTTTTTTAACATCTTTATTGGAGTATAATTTCCCTCTTTTCCTTGATGAGTCTGGCTAAAGGTTTATCCTTCTTGTTTATCATCTCAAAGAACCAGCTTTTAGTTTTATTGGTCTTTGCTATTGTTTTCTTTGTTTCTATTTCATTTATTTCTGCTCTGATCTTTATGATTTCTTTCCTTCTACTACCTTTGGTTTTTGTTTGTTCTTTCTGTAGTTCCTTTAGGTGTAAGGTTAGATTGTTTATTTGAGATTTTTCTTGTTCCGTAAGGTAGAATTGTATTGCTATAAACTTCCCTCTTAGAACTGCTTTTGCTGCATCCCATAGGTTTTGGATGGTCGTGTTTTCATTGTCATTTGTCTCTAGGTATTTTTTGATTTCCTCTTTGATTTCTTCAGTGATCTCTTGGTTATTTAGTAACGTATTGTTTAGCCTCCCTGTGTTTGTGTTTTTTACGTTTTTTTCCCTGTAATTGATTTCTAATCTCATAGTGTTGTGGTTGGACAAGTTGATGGATATGATTTCAATTTTCTTAAATTTAATGAGGCTTGATTTGTGACCCAAGATGTGATCTCTCCTGGAGAATGTTCATGTGCACTTGAGGAGAAAGTGTAATCTGCTGTTTTTGGATGGAATGTCCCGTAAATATCAGTTAAATCTATCTTGTCTATTGTGTCATTTAAAGCTTGTGTT
This sequence comes from Balaenoptera musculus, assembly GCF_009873245.2. Taxonomy (NCBI): domain Eukaryota; kingdom Metazoa; phylum Chordata; class Mammalia; order Artiodactyla; family Balaenopteridae; genus Balaenoptera; species Balaenoptera musculus. The sequence goes on from NC_045786.1 coordinate 149,144,385, forward strand.
TCCTTATTAATCTTCTGTCTGGATGATCTGTCCATTGGTGTAAGTGAGGTGTTAAAGTCCCCCACTATTATTGTGTTACTGTTGATTTCCTCTTTTATAGCTGTTAGCATTTGCCTTATATATTGAGGTGCTCCTATGTTGGGTGCATATATATTTATAATTATTACATCTTCTTCTTGGATTGATCCCTTGATCATTACGTAGTGTCCGTCCTTGCCTCTTATAACATTCTTTATTTTCAAGTCTGTTTTATCTGATATGAGTATTGCTTCTCCAGCTTTCTTTTGATTTCCATTTGCATGGAATATCTTTTTCCATCCCCTCATTTGCAGTCTGTATGTGTCCCTAGGTCTGAAGTGGGTCTCTTGTAGACAGCATATATATTGGTCTTGTTTTTGTATCCATTCAGCAAGCCTGTGTCTTTTGGCTGGAGCATTTAATCCATTCACATTTAAGGTAATTATCAATATATGTGTTCCTATGACCATTTTCTTAATTGTTTTGGGTTTGTTTTTGTAGGTCCTTTTCTTCTCTTGTGTTTCCCACTTAGAGAAGTTCCTTTAGCATTTGTTGTAGAGCTGGTTTGGTGGTGCTGAATTCTCTTAGGTTTTGCTTGTCTGTGAAGCTTTTGATTTCTCCATCGGATCTGAATGAGATCCTTGCCGGGTAGAGTAATCTTGGTTGTAGGTTCTTCTCTTTCGTCACTTTAAATATATCGTGCCACTCCCTTCTGGCTTGTAGAGTTTCTGCGAGAAATCAGCTGTTAACCTGATGGGAGTTCCCTTGTATGTTATTTGTCATTTTTCCCTTGTTGCTTTTAATAATTTTTCTGTGTCTTTAACTTTTGTCAGTTTGATTACTGTGTGTCTCCCGTATTTCTCCTTGGGTTTATCCTGCCTGGGACTCTCTGTGCTTGCTTCCTGGACTTGGATGGCTATTTCCTTTCCCATGTTAGGGAACTTTTCTTATTTTTAAAAAAATTTTTTATTTACTTATTTATTTTTTGGCTGCTTTGGGTCTTCACTGCTGCGTGCAGGCTTTCTCTAGTTGTGGCAAATGGGGGCTACTCTTCGTTGTGGTGCACGGGCTTCTTATTGCAGGGCTTCTCTTACTGCGGAGTACGGGCTCTAGGCACACGGGCTTCGGTAGTTGTGGCACTTGGGCTCAGTAGTTGTGGCTCGTGGGCTCTAGAGCGCAGGCTCAGTAGTTGTGGTGCATAGGCTTAGTTGCTCCCCAGCATGTGGGATCTTCCTGGACCAGGGCCGAACCCGTGTCCCCTTCATTGGCAGGCAGATTCTTAACCACTGCACCACCAGGGAAGCCTTAGGGAAGTTTTCGACTATAATCTTCTCAGATATTTTCTCGGGTCCTTTCTCTCTCTCTCTTCTCCTTCTGGAACCCCTATAATGCGAATGTTGGTGCGTTTAATGTTGTCCCAGAGGTCCTTAGGCTGTCTTCATTTCTTTTCACTCTTTCTTTTTTAATTCTGTTCCACGGCAGTGAATTCCATCATTCTGTCTTCCAGGTCACTTATCCATTCCTCTGCCTCAGTTATTCTGCTATTGATTTCTTCTTGTGTATTTTTCATTTCAGTTATTGTATTGTTCATCTCTGTTTGTTTGTTCTTTAATTCTTCTAGGTCTTTGTGTAGCATTTCTTGAAGCTTCTCGATCTTTACCTCCATTCTTTTTCCGAGGTTCTGGATCATCTTCACTATCATTATTCTAAATTCTTTTTCTGGAAGATTGCCTATCTCCACTTCATTTAGTTGTTTTACTGAGGTTTTATCTTGTTCCTTCATCTGGTACATGGTCCTCTGCTTTTGCATTTTGTCAATCTTTCTATGAATGTGGTTTTCATTCCACAGGCTGCAGGATTGTAGTTCTTCTTGCTTCTGTTGTCTGCCCTCTGGTGGATAAGGCTATCTACCAGTTTTGTTTTTTTTTTAAAGCAGGAATCCTTTGGAAGGAAAAATGAAAAGCTTTAAAAGTTTTCTTATTCCTTACATAGTCTCATATTTAAGCAGTGGTCATTTTTGCTATTTTTCTCGAAATAAATTAAGGATGCTTTGCTTTTGTGTAGAAGGAAATCATAATGACTACCAATTCTTGGTTTATCCATGAAATGCATAATGGATGTTACATGAAAAAACAAAATTCACCAAGAGTCCAAAATTAGTTTTATGTTCATGCCATCTTTTACTATATCTGCTAAGAAACAAAACTGATTGAGGATATTATTTTTTTTAATAAATTTATTTATTTTATTTATTTATATTTGGCTGTGTTGAGTCTTTGTTGCTGTGTGCGGGCTTTCTCTAGTTGCAGCGAGCGGGGGTTACTCTTTGTTGCAGTGTGCGCTCTTCTCATTGCGGTGGCTTCTCTTGTTGCGGAGCACAGGCTCTAGGCACACAGGCTTCAGTAGTTGTGGTGTGTGAGCTTAGTAGTTGTGGCTCTTGGGCTCTAGAGCGCAGGCTCAGTAGTTGTGGCACATGGGCTTAGTTGCTCCGTGGCATGTGGTATCTTCCCAGACCAGGGCTCGAACCCATGTCCGCTGCATTGGCAGATGGATTCTTAACCACTGCACCACCAGGGAAGCCCCTAAGGATGGTTTTGTTTTGGTTTTTTTGTTGCTCTACTTTTTTAATATCCTCTGGTGAAGGGTAACAAGTGGGAAATAAAATTTAAGGAAAAGTAGAAAATGCTGGAATAGTTAGATATAATCAATCGCTGTATAGTCACTGTTTTCCAAATTTGAGGTCTGTATCTGATTATATTTTCAGAAATCTCTAATAATCAAGGGTAACTAGGACAGTTTCCCTACTAGTTTCAAAACTAGAAAATGGATTTTAAAACAAGAGTACCAGTTCTGCAACTGTTATGTGACCGTGAACAAATTACTTACCATAACTTCTCTGACCCTTTGTTTCTCCATATCTGGAAAGGGAGCACTGGGGGAATTCCCTGGCAGTCCAGTGGTTAGGACTCTGACCTCTCACTGCTGACGGCCCAGGGTTGATCCCTGGTCGGGGAACTAAAATCCCACGAGGGAGTATCACAGTATCTACCTCCGTGAGTAATGGATAAGGAGGGAGATATATTGATAAAACCTCACTTCACTTATAAGTGCCTGACACTTCCACCGTAAGAACTCAAACGTTAAGCCATATTATTTGGAAAAAGTATTCCACATGCCTTTGGAGGAGAACATTCTCTGTTCTAATCTTGGCCCTGCCACCTAGTAGGTGTGTTACTTTTGTCTAATTGTTTACCCTCTCTAGACTTTAGTTGCCTCTTCTGTAAAATGGGGGTAATAATAGAATCTCCTTCGAAGGCTTGCTCAGGGTTAAGTGAGATAATACACGTCAAGATAATGCAAAGACATCTAAGCCCATGGCACATGGTGAGCATTCAGTAAGTGTTCGTGATTATGATGAAAATTATGATGTTTCAGTTAAGGGCAGCCTGGACAAAAGAGAGAAGATGTACCAAATCTGATATCTCTTCTCCTTCCCATTCACTAATCTCCAGCTATACTGTTTATACTAAACATGGTAAAGTATGTACCTTTTGTTTATTTTACTGCTGTTCCACTATAAATTATTAATAAGCCTCTTTTATGAGGTTTTTGTCGCAACTGACTGAGGCAGTAATTGGAGAATCTGTTAGTTATCATAAAGACCTTTCCACTTCGTAGTATCTTTATAAGCTCCAAGCTCCTGTCTAATTTGAAAAGCCTAATATTTAGTGCCAGGGGTCAGGGCAGGAAGGAGAAGGGCTCAGTATGGGATGAGGGTGAGTTCAGTCCTACAGGGGATCTGTTTGATCGTCTGAGAACCTGGCCTTTGTTGCCACTAGGTAGGGTGCAAGAAGGACAAGGCTCTTCAGAGGCACTGGGGGCCAGAGAACACTGCCCTAATCTGCCACACTGTCTTCCCCACCCTTTCATCAGCGTGGTCTTTCTCCTCCCCTGGTAGTGGCAGAAGGGGGTCAGAATTGACAAGCCAAGGTTGGCTCCTGAGGCTTCCGCTGAATCTGGGGCCACACTGGAGGGTGCAGCCTGAGTGTTCTGGCCCCCGGCCTCCACAGACACCAGAGATCACTCCCGACTTAGAGAAAGTGGCTTTCGTCACAAGAAAAATATTTGGGTCCTTTGGTGTGAAGACACAGTCCTGGGCTGTTGTCACTGAATTCTGTAACTAGGAATGAAGCACTATACTGTTACTAAAAATGACTTATTTTCTTTCAGAATTATCAGATTTTTTAAAAATCCAGAATTCTTCTATTTGTAAATGTCAAAATTGTTAGCTTCCTGGGACACTTCATAGGAGGACACTTTTCTTGGAATTCATATCTCCTCACTTCACTATTCCTTAGTGTCTCCTACTCAGCACCCTGCATTCAGCTTTGAGTACACCCCCTCTTTTCAGCATCCCCTGTACATCTCATTTGAAATGCTTCTTGAACCATCCTTTCTTTTCTGATTCCACTCTTTCCAGCCAGGTTTTAAGTTTATCACCTCGCACCTGTATTTTTCATAAAAACTTACATTTTTTTCTTTTGGATTATAAAAGTAATACATGCGCTTTACAGTGTGTGTCTGTGTATGTGTGCATTTAAGGAAATTGCTTCTGCTCTCTGTACAGTTTCATATTGTGATTTTGTTTTTTAACTTGAGATATCAGCATGTTACTATATCGCTAAGTATTCTCCAAAAAACTTCTAATGGATACATAATATTCCCTTATATGTTTAGAGCAAAATTTAGTTATCATATTTATTTAACATAATTTATTTAAATACTCTCAGCCATTTAGATCTTTCCTTTTTCAGTATTAAAATCAATGCTTGTTTTCAATTTCTGTTCACAGCATAGTGTAGTGAGTAAGAACATGGGATTTGGAGTTTCAAAGACTATGGTTCAGATCCTGGTTCTGCCATTTATTCCTAGGCCTCAGTTTCCTTTTTTGTAAAGTGGGGATTATAATAGTACTTGCCAATAGCATTATGACAGTTTGAATGAGATGCATGTAATATACTCGTTTTATACTCGTTTATACAGAGCTTGGCACATTGTAAGTGCTGCTAAATAGTAACTGCTATTATAATACTCACCTCATTAATGACCTGCAGTTGTTTTTTTAACGTAGTTCCTATAAGTTAGAGTGTAGCATCAAAGTGTACAAATATTTTGATACTTTTAATAATATATTGCCAAATTTATTTGTAGAAAGATTGTACCAATTAATAGTCTCATAAATAGTGTAATACATATCTAATGTCACCCTTTGCCATGGTTAGGTACTATATTTTTGGTTATTATTTATGTCAGTGTAACACACGAAAGTGTTATCTTGTAATTTACATTTCTTTGATTGACAGTGGAAATAACTAGTTTTAATTGTTTAATTGGCTAATTATATTCCATTTTTGTAAATTGTTTATTGAAGTCGGTGCCCATTTTTCCATTGCCTGTGCATCTTTTTTCTAAATCAGTGAGTTCTTTATATAGTAATTATTATTATTTAGTATTATTACTAAATAAATAATAATAAATATTATTATTAAATATTATAAATTATTGTTTATTATTTATTAATAATTATTATTATTTAAACTAAAATGTATCGAGCATTTAGAACTTTCATATGACACAAGGGTCAGAAAGGCTAAGTAGTTTGCCTAATTCTTAGAACCTTGTGTGACACAGAGTAAATACTCAGTAAGTACTTGCTGTTTTTGTTACTAATCTTTGTATTTCACAGCACCTCACATAGTATGGTGTTTTGCACATAGTAGGAGCAGAATAAATACTCGTTAACTTATATTGACACTAGCCACCCTCACCTGTGCTCTTGGATGTGCACAGAAGCCAGGCTTTACTGAGTGCCTTTGTGGCAACCACTGTTTAAGGTCAGGTGGGTCAGCATCTCCTGGACTCTACATGATTTTCCCCGTTATGATTTTAATGATACTTTTCTAAAACTCTGTAAAATCAGGTTATTTCCCTCACTTCATTTCTAGGTAACAAACCTGAATTTGGCAAGTGGCGTCATAAACAGAAGCAGTGCTTCAACTCCCCACACACTTCGGCCTGTCATCAGTCCTAGTGGCCCAACATGGTCAATTCAGTCAGACCCCCAAGCTCCTGAGAGCCACTCCGCCCCTCCTGGAAGCAGGTATGTAAAGGGCCATGGAGCCGGCATTTGGGTCACACAGGGGCAGCCTGAATCCTAAGCAAGTCATTCTCACTTTGAGTTCCCTGCACAGGCACCAGCAAGACAAGTGCCTCTCCCCACGTGTCCTAATCCTCTGGTGCTTGAATATAGGGCCTCATTTCACTTGTAAGACAGTCTGTGGGCAAATCAAATGAAAAGGAAATTTCTGATACAGTTCAGCAAGTTCACTTCCGGGTGAAAGAGCAAGAATTTATACTATGCTTAATCCTTGCTCACAGTCAACATTTTTGTGTATTGACTTTTGACATTTTCTCCTTGTCTCCTAATTCTTTTTTTATATCTTGTATTACATTGTGTTTCACTAACTTTGGACTCTTTCCTTTTGAAGCACGTATTTTATATGTTTTTATGTAGGTTATCTAATTGAACTCATAAAGCCTCCCTGGACAATGTCCATTTGGAAAGTGGGAAGGAAATTCCCTTTATGTAGTTGAGCAAAGTGGCAGAGGATAGATCCAAATAGATTCTGGCCATAAAGTCAGCAACTTCTGATTTAAAAAGAAACCACTGTATTGAATTCTAGTCTCGATCTGTATTTCAAGTCCCCCTGTGTAAAAAACGTAAGGAGAAACAGATTCCCAGTACATCTTGCTTTAGTGGCTATTAAATATGGGTTTAATTGCATCTGTCCCTGAGTCAGATGAGCTAGAATGGAATGTGACTGTTACAATGAAGTATTCCAACCAGCTGAGATATTGTTCCCTCCAAATAAAGACACTCTGCCACAGGTGTCCCACCAACTCCCTACCCCAGGCCAGCACATCAGCCTCTGCCAACCAGCCACCTCTTTGGATGCTGCCCTGCCCTGAGGTTGCAGGAGCGACTGAAGGCTTGGGCATGGAGGAAATACCTAATTGTTGTTCAAGTATCTGTTGGTGTTAGAATGATTACTTAAGGAACTAATTTGGGAAGCAGAGACTCTGCCCAGGAAGCAAGATAAACATAAGCACATTACATCATGCTCTGGTACGGTGTCTTTCATACCAGTGATCATTGTGGTCAAGGGTGAAAAGCATCATCTCAATTCAGAATTATGAAGAGTTGAAGACCAAGAGGCAGGACTTTTGAAGACAGGACATCCTTCCACACTATTCTTTTCATAGGAGAAGTCTGTCCTTTGGTGATTTATGATTCCGGAGTAACCGCATTCCTAAAACATAAGTCGTAAAAAAGAAATTCTGTTTATACCACAGAGCTTTATTTTCCATATAAAATATTTCCAAATATTCCATTTTCATTTTACAGTCAGAGCCTTGTTTCTATGGAAAACACTTTCTCTGCAATCTTGTATATATTGTCTATATGACAAGGCTGCAACCGTTTTCCATACGGTAAGCAAAATGTCAAGACTATACATTTTGGAAAAACAGTTTTAGCTTTGTTTTTTTTTTTGGCTGCACCACAGGGCATGCGGGATGAGATCCCCAACCAGGGATCAAACCCATGCCCCCTGCAGTGGAAGCTTGGATTCTTAACCACTGGACCACCAGGGAAGTCCTGAGTTTTAGCATTTTTCATACCTGTGTTTGGAATAAAAATTATGGCTGGGTTTCGAACCTTCTCTTGGTGATACCTGTTAATGCCGAGACACAGAAAGATGAAGGGATCCATCAAGGTCAGAGGCAGCACCTAGGGTGCAGTGCTGTGAGTGACCTTCTCCCAGCCAGACTGTGCTCATGGGCTGTGGTAGAATGGCACATGATACGATCGACTTCAGAACCACTGGCAGCAGGAAGTAGCCCCTGCAGAGCCCCCTGGTCTTTCCCTTTGGGGGTTAGTTGTACCCATAACAGCCATCTCTTCACCTACTCTTCAAGCTTGAGGGTCAGTTCTCAGGCCCCATTCTAGTCCAGGGTAGCCCTGGAAAATCTTCCTCTGCCCCGCCGACCGCGCAACCTCTGGTTGCCATGACAACCTGCAAGCTCAGCTCGGGAGTTCCAGTTCCATGTGGAATTCCCAGAGATACCCACCCTAAAGAGCCTTAAATGAATTCTCAGAGGTCCTTTCAGAACTGGCTATGACATGGGCCCCAGCCAGACCTCCCTCAGGCATTCGCTCTGTCCCATGCCCCAGTTTCTTTATTTACCTGGTAAGTCACTGTTTTGTGGATATTTATTTAGTCTCTTGTTGTTCCTTCCTTAGTAGTAAGGGTGACTAAGTTTAATGAATAAGGGATTAGTAGCTTAGAGATGTGAGTTTTATTACTGATTTTTACACTAAGTGACCCTAAACTATTCATTTAATCTTTTTATTGGATAAGCATACTTATGTATAAACTGGCCTGTTTTGGGAGCTTTTAGGTTGTCCTTAAAGCACTTTGATCTCCCTGGAAGTGGGTGCTAAGTAAATAAAAGGTCCTCTTACTTGTACATCTACAAAAGCATCAGTGGATTCCAGTGCTGATAAACTCTCATAATTCACTCAACCAGGGGCTGCCCTGTAAACAGTAAAAAGATGTAAAGAGAATCCAATGCTGGCTGTACTTTTCATCTGCATCTTGGAGGATTCAGTGACTTGGTAGCCACAGGAATGAAAACTGGTGACTCACAAGAACTCAGCAAATAGTGTTATTTTTCATTTCCCTGTGGCGTTGCTATTGTTCTCAATTTTATGGATCACACAAGTTTTCACCAGACAACCTTGTTCTTCCCCCGCTGTTTTGAAACCACCCCGAATGTAGCCCAGGGCTGTCGTCTCCCATTGGGTCAGTGTGAGCTCAGCCCAGCTCCTCAAATCCCTCGGTTCCTTTGGTCTGTCTGGAGTCCCTGTTGGAGCTTTGTTGTGGGAGAGGGAGGCAGAGAGCCCACGCCTTGCCCAGACAGTCTGAGGCCTGGCCGTGGAGCTTGCAGTTCCCTAGACACTCGGAGTTGGACTTGGCCAGCCATTCCTCTGTTGTTACTTTTCAGAGGTAATAAGTGAGATTAATTGCAGGCCATTCTCCAGAAGAGAATGTAGTCAGGGCCAAATACAGTCACATGTTTAGAAGCCTGAGGTGTGCCTCCGAGCAAGGCCGATTGAGAATTATACAATCTGGCCTCCAGGATGCAGGTACCGAATGTCCGCAACCTGTTTTTTCTTAAAGGGATTGTATTTGATTTCTAGATGCTGATACCTGGGTACTAAGCTTTTCTTTAGCCAATGAAATGGGTCGGGTTTTTCAAGCTGCCTTTTAATTATCTACTTTTCTGGGTACCCGGGGAATTGTTAGGAGCTGAGATTGAAGTGCAGAGGCATCTCCTCATTACCGCCAGCCTTGCACGGAACTGGACCATGTCAGGGAGGAGCACTTTCTAGGTGAGGAGCGCATCTTTCTTTGGGAGACCTGGAAGGGTTACTGTAAAGTTCTGGCTGCTGCTTGGAATGATTTGGGAAGGACAGGGCCTCAGACGGCTTGGCAGGAACCTGAGGCTCTGTTTTTTTCCAGTCCAGCCCTTCCTCGTGGATCGAGCTGTCAGGGAATCCCACGAATGTCTGGCTTCTGCCCCTTTGTATGTTTTTCCAGCATTTGTCATTGAATTATTTTTATCCATCTCGGGTTTTTTCACACATGCAACCTGGGGATTTGTCTGTTCCTCGATGTTAAAGGTGAGGAAGGTTGAAGGCACAGTCATGAGTTTGTTCCTTCTTTTTGTGACAGGGCAAGACATCGTGGGCCTAGGCTGTGTGGCCTGGTGGCCTCTACTCTGGAAAACAGCTGTATGTCAGAACTTTAAATTCTGTACTGGGGAATGGGGTACAATGAAGCCCCAAATCTTGGAAATTTGGGTGATATTTCATGTCACCTTGTCCCTCTGCCCTCTTACTCTTTAGTAATAAATTATAGTCTGGTACCTTTCTTTACATAATTTTTTGAAACAGATTTTCAGAGATTCTGATACCAGTTTAACTAATACTTTTCTCCCTTGTTTTAGATTATTTCTTTTTTTAAAAAAATATTTATTTATTTATTTATATTTATTTATTTTTGGCTGCGTTGGGTCTTCGTTGCTGAGTGTGGGCTTTCTCTAGTTGCGGCGAGCGGGGGCTACTCTTCATTGCGGTGCACGGGCTTCTCATTGCGGTGGCTTCTCTTGTTGCGGAGCACGGGCTCTAGGCGCGCGGGCTTCAGTAGTTGTGGCTCGCGGGCTCTAGAGCGCAGGCTCAGTAGTTGTGACACACGGGCTTAGTCGCTCCACGGCATGTGGGATCTTCCCAGACTAGGGCTCGAACCTGAGTCCCCTGCATTGGCAGGCGGATTCTTAACCACTGCGCCACCGGGGAAGTCCTAGATTACTTCTCACGAATGTTGCTGGAGATTCAGGACTCTGACTTCCCATATTTTCCTTTTCAGTTCTCAGAAATATTGAGTTTATTTTCTTTAATAAAACATGTTCTGTTCATTTTCTATGTGTCAGACATTGTGTTAGCTGCTGGGACTAGCGACAAATAAGACAGAATCGTCCCCAGTCTCCCAGAGTTTACTGTCCAGGATGTATCTTCTATGCTCTCGGCGTAGTGCTCAGCGCTGGGCAGGGTCTAAAAGACTTTGAAGACCTGGTGTTGGATCACTAAGAGGTTACTATCTAGCAGCGAGAAGGAGACACATACACATGGAACAGTTAGGAAGCAGTGTTGGGCAGCATATAACAAAAAGATTTAAATTGTGTGACCCAGGCAAGTAGAAGAAGGAGAATCAAGAAGAGGGTGTAAGAATTTAACCCTGTCACCGGCTACAACATGGCTGAACCTTGAGGACATAATGCTAAGTGAAATGAGCCAGTCACAAAAGGACCAATACTGTATGATTCCACTCCTATGAAGTATCTAAAGTCGTCTAAATCGTAGAAACAGAAAGCAGAAAGGTGGTTGCCAAGGGCTGAGGGAACAGAGGAGGGGGAATTAGTGTTTAATGGCTATAGAGTTTCAAATTTGCAAGATGAAAAAGTTCTAGAGATCTGTTGCACAACAGTGTGACTGTACTTAGCACTAAGGAACTGTAGTCATAAAAATGGTTAAGATGGTAAATTTAAAGTTATACTTTTTTTTTAACCACAATAAAAAGAGAATCGGAGGAGGAGTGTGTGAGGTTTTAAAAGAGAGCCTATAGTTCTGCAAAAATTACTCAGCGACCAAAATGGTAAGGCTTTGTTTCCATTTTCTTCCTCTGTTTAGGGGAATTATTCTGAAACTAGTCCTTTAAATGCTTCTATTTCTTTAAAAGCATGTTAACTTTATAGGAAAGGAGGCCATCAGCCCCTGTTAGGAAGATGGCAGGGTATAGTGAAAAGAGAAGGGACTTTAGGGTTTGCCTTACTGAGTGTATGACCTTGTGCAAGTTACCTAGCTTCTCTGAGCCACAATTTCCCCATCTGCTTAAAAGTGCAGATAATAATACCTACCTCATTAAGTTGTTATAAGATTTAGTTGAGTTGTGCATGTGAAAGTAGCCAGTATAGTGCCTGGTTTTGGTGTCGGTTCTTGATACCACTTAGTTCCCTTTCCAGGAAAAAAAAAAAAAGGAGAAACTTAAAATTGGACTTGCTTGGGATGTGGGATTGCTACGCTCCGTGTTTTAGTATCTAGTTTAGAGGAAGCTGGCCATCAGCCACATGCAGTGCACTCCTGGAGCTGGATCGCAGAGATGTAGCCTTTCCAGCTGAGGAAGGGCCATCAGAGTGGGGCCCACAGGAGACTCTTCCTTTTCTTTGACCCCTTTGTTGAAGGGTGACTTCTTTCTACTCAACAGGCCCTTCCTCTCTGCTATCTTCTTCTGAATGTTGAAATTTCCATTGCGGCTCAATGTTCCAGCCAGTAAACACTCATATTTTCCATCATCCTGGGGGTCGAGCTTTGGGAGAGCTTTTCCTCTGGAGGAGTTGGAGCTTATAATTTTGTACTTTATCCTGTTATATAAACAACACTCTCTAGCCAAAGAGCACAATCACAAAAAGAAACCACTTTTGGGGGGCCCTAAAACAAAAAGAAACTCTTTCTTGTTCAGAGTTCTGTAGTAGAAGTGCTATTTCTCTCCTTATCCTCCTTCCTTCCCATAAAACAAAGTTTACCTGACCTTATTCCTCCTGAGTCTTAGCTCTTAACCACTGCTTCCCCTTGAGAAAAACGCTTCTCTGGCACACGAGTGATAAAGGCCTGAACTTCTATCTGAAATTCCTCTGCTTCTTTTCTCACTCAGCCAGACACATAACCTCTCAAGGGTTATGCTCTGTGTCAGTTCAAGCTCTGTGACAGATTCTACAGTTCCTCCTTCACCAAGAGAGCTGAGTGTGTAGGTGTTTGTACCAAGGCCAGAATCACTGGACTTCTGCCTATTGAAGGAATGTTGGTAAACTTTGGAAATGTGTCAGAGATCGCTGGCTGGACATCATACCAAGGCCTAGGCAAAGTAAGTTGGGAATGTTTGGGCCTAGTATCAGGAGTGGAAGACGGGGATCTTTTCTTATCTGCAAGCCAGAATAAAATGCAGCTTGCTTTGTGGTTTGCCAGTGTAGCATTTTTCCAGTTTCGTTTGCCTTCTCCCCTCCCTCTCAAAGCATTAAAGATAAACTACCTTATATACATTTCCTCAGGATAACACACACACATGCACACTCGGACACATACACACAGAGTCATTGTTAGAGGCAAGACCCTGTCTTATTTAGCTGTTCACTTTGTAATTTGATATCCATCCACAATTGATGATTATTTTGGTTTTAAGAGGACTGAATGACAAAAATCCATGTACAAGCTGAGTGAGACTCCTTTTCTAGAATTAGGAAATTTTATCAGAGTTACTTAATTCATAATTCAGTTTAATTCTCACATGGTTTTTCTGTCATCTTCTATCTTTCCAACATAGCTGTTTACCAGCCCTCAAAGAGTTTGGAAAGAACCACAGTGGTGAAGAAACACTATATCTTTCTTTCTGACTCTTGTAGAGAAACACTGATGATCCATTTTTAAAGCTTACTTAATGTTGACTCAACAAATTTAGGACGACCAGCTGGCTTCACTGAACCTTTAGCTAAAGACCTCATCCTACCCTCCTGCCCATCTTTCTGCTGAAAGACTCTCAGCATATTACTGACCGAGTACAGCTAAAATATCAATGCTTTTTTTTTTAAAAGTCCTAGGATTTAAGAGGCTAAAAGGAAAAAAATCTTCCTGTATCTATATTTAATAAAAGAAAACAATAGACTCATACTGTCTGAAAAGGAGTTACAGGTTCTCTCGTCCCTGCAGCCCTTTTGAGGAGCAAAATTTTGGTGTTGTAAGTTCTGGTTTTGGTTGTAGTTTCCTGATAACTCTTAGTTCCCTTTTCAGAAAAGAGAAAAACATAAAATTAGACTTGCTTAGGATACGGTATTGCTACACCACTGAGTTCAGATACAACTGGCCATCACTCACGTGCACTGTCATATCGTATCACAGTGGCGAAAGCAGTTATACCTAATCACAGTGCTCAGGTTTACATTATTTGTTTTTATAGTGAAGTAAGGATCTATATATTAAAATTTTGATTATAAACTGTTAAAATCTAAGGAAAAATAAGAGAAGCTAAACTTAAAAGGTAACATTTTAATATGGAGCCAAGTGTTCTCTGGGAAATGCAAGTAGGGCTAGAGTGAGAGAGGCAATATATGAGAGCTTAGGAATTCAAAATGTCACATCATGTGGCAGGCCCACGTGTTCGTAACAAGTAACAGTAGAACTCTTGTCCTAATTGGACCATTCTTATGCTTCAGAGGCAATAAAGGGGTGTTTTTTGGCTTTCATGAATTATCAGGCTAAGACTTGTATTAATTTGGCTTCAAAGTCAATAATCAATGCCATGTTTTGCCTGGTTTTTTAAAAGAAGTTTTACTATCTTTCTGTGACGAAAATGAAATATGGGTGCATCTCAGTAATGTGACTATAATCTAGAAGGCTTTAGATGAGAAAATTAGGCTCTCTGGCACCACAGGTAAGGAAACCATAAGGGGGGGGTAATAAATAGGTTGTACTTAAAGGCTACAGGAAATCAAATTATGTTCTTGTGAAACTGGGTTGCACCAAGGAAAACTGAGCAGATGAAAATATCTGCCTGTATTATTTGTGTTCTCAAATATCTTGCTAGCTGCTTGAACCCAACACTGACATATGAAATACAAGACCCTAAGAGAAGAGTTTTTTTACCTTCTTCACCAAATATTTAGTATATTGAATACTTGAAAAAGAAGAAAGGTGAAACTGGTAATAAGTAATGTTCCAGCTGGAAAATTGCTTCATCTGGTAGTTGTTAAAACAATGTTATCCTAAAAAAGTTAGCATGTTACTGAATATCTCCTAAATGCAAGGCATGGAGCTGACTCTGAAGGAGGTAATAGACAGGGTCTCTCTCTCTGTCTGGAGGAAAGTTGATAGTCATTTAAGTTACTAATGCAAGTATTGTAAGGCAATATGTACTTAATTGTTGACGAAGAGGATTATGCTGTTAAGTGGTACAAGTTCAGAGGAGAAATTGATCACTCCGACTGGAGAAAGTGGCAAAAACTTCACGGAAAAGAAAGGTGTGTGAGCTGACTCTGGAAGGGCAGCTGGGGCTTGGGTAGGCAGAGAGGCTAAAATTAATCAATCAAGAGGTAATTGCACATTTACTTTGTGCTCCGTGCTATGCGAGGATCTATGAGAGGATCAAGAAATGTGCTCCACACTCCTGTAAGTTAGAGCTGACACTCAGCAGGGCGGTCTAGAGAATACTGCCCTGGAAGTTTGCTTATTTTTGGCATGTGAAATATAGAGCGAGTGATTAAAGGGGGGGGCATATGGGCTCAGCGGAGCTCACAATTCAGAAAAGGTTCTAAAGAAGGGTGGAAATCTAAGGCTCTGCAGAGGAAGGGTTTAAGGTAGGGTTTAAATACAGTCCTAGATTGTATATAGGCTACAGACTCCTGCAGAAAAGGAGAGGAAGAAAAAGAGAGATAATGTACAAGGTGTTTAAGGCATTTTCAAGGGAGAGTGAATGGGAACCAGTCCAGCTGATAAAATGTATTAGTCAAAACACTTTGAGTTTTGTGGGGTTTTTTGTAAATTTATTTATTTATTTATATTTTATTTTTGGCTGCGTTGGGTCTTTGTTGCTGTGTGCGGGCTTTTCTCTAGCTGCGGCGGGCGGGGGCTACTCTTCGTTGCGGTGCGTGGGCTTCTTATTGCGGTGGCTTCTCTTGTTGCAGAGCACGGGCTCTAGGCGTGCGGGCTTCAGTAGTTGTGGCGCACGAGCTTAGTTGCTCCGCGGCATGTGGGATCTTCCCAGACCAGGGCTTGAACCTGTGTCCCCTGTATTGACAGGCTTATTCTTAACCACTGTGCCACCAGGGAAGTCCCAAAACACTTTGAGTTTTAAGTGATAGAAGCTGAAATCAAGCTGCATCCTAACTGTAAAGGTGATTTTTCAGTTCATACAACTAAAAGGTCTAGAAATTGATGTTGGGGGCTTATGAAGCATCATTAATCATACTTTCTACTTGTCTCCAGGTCTTGCCTCCACAACTAAATGAGAAATTATAGAAAAAAATCAAAGATAGCAAAATACCGACTTTATTGCTGATAAAGATAAATTGCAGAATACATCTTGGGAATATGGTACAATTCTACCTTTCATGGCTAAGTCTTTCTCATCTGTCTTATTTATTCTAAAGATTTTCTTTGTTGATATTTTGTTAATTTTGATAATTAAAACAAAATTTTTAAGGAAGAAATAAAAAGACCTTCTAATGTACCACAAAAACAAAAACAAAAGATAACTTGGCCTGCTTTTCAAGGTGAATACCTGTATTTGGCCCCAATCTACCTTTCCAGTTTATTCTTCACACATTTTAGTTCCAGCCAAACTCTATGGATCAAAAATAGTACATTTTCCCATCACTACATCCTTATACCATTCTGTAGCACTTATCCTGTTAGTTTACTATCATTACTTCAACGAAAGTATAAGTTGTCCTTATTCACTGTTGTATCCCAGTGCCTTGGTAACAGTAGACACTTAAACATAAAGAACAAATATTGTAAAAGAATGAAAGAATGAACAGACCCCCTGCTCCTCACCTGTAGTTTACATGTTCAAACCCTTTTCTCCCTACAGGGCTCAGCTCAACTCAGCCTTTCTGCAACCTTCCCTGATGACATCCCAAGCAGATGTCATTAGGCTTTCCTCTCCTTCTATTCTTCATCCCCTGGACTCATGTTCCTAAAAGATGTAATTCAGAGGAAGCTCTGGCTAAATGCACAGTTTTAATTCCTAGAGAATGAATTTTTGTGGCTCTTCCTATCCTAGTGATCTGAACACTAGAGAAAAAAGCCCTGTTTCTTCTCCACTGAGGTTTTTTTTTTCCTTTTTTTTTTTTATTTTTTTATTTTTTAACATCGTTATTAGAGTATAATTGCTTTACAATGGTGTGTTAGTTTCTGCTTTATAACAAAGTGAATCAGCTATACGCATACATATATCCCCATATCTCCTCCCTCTTGCGTCTCCCTCCCACCCTCTCTAGCCCACCCCTCTAGGTGGAGCTCACACAGCCGCCTTCCCAAGTCATCAGGTCCTTATTGCTTCTCCTTTGAACCCTATTCAGTTCTTTCTAGTTATCCAAGATTGAAAGTGCCCTACAAGCAAAAGACCCTTTGCATTTTGGGGGGGGGGGGGGCGCATGTTGGAAGAGCAGGGGTGTGGAAGAAGAGGAAAAGGCAGAGACCCTTCTTTTCACCCTCCTTCTCCCCACCCCACCTAACCCGCAGGAGTCTTGAGAGCCACTCCTAGAAGGTACTTAAACAGCCCAGTATAGGATGGCTATCTCTTTACTCCAGCCTTTTAACATTGGTTGACCAATAAGTCATGGTGTTTACTGAATATGTGTGACGTTTCAGATTTTTGGTGTTCTCTACAGTAGTTCCACTCTCCTCACTGTCCTTTATTTGATAGACTTATAGTCGGCCCTCGGTATCCACTGGTCTGCATCCACGGATCAAAATATTTAGAAAAAAAAAAATTCAGAAAGTTCCAAAAGCAAACTTGAATTTGCTATAGTCCAGCAACTGTTTACATAGCATTTACATTATATTAGGTATTAGAAGTAATCTAGAGATGATTTAAAGTATATGGGAGGATGTGTGTAGGTTATATGCAGATACTGTGCCATTTTATATAAGGGACTTCAGCATCGTTGGATTTTGGTATCCACGGAGGTCCTGGAACCAATCCCTTGTAGATACCAAGGGACGACTGTACTGGCATCCCCTACCTGGGTGGCTAGTATGGGGAATGCATAATGTCAGGCCAACATCTCCCTGCTCCAAGTTCTAACATCTGTTTACCTCTGCTATGACACATTACCACGCCTCTTTATATTATGGTTGTTTGTATACTTGTCTTACCTCCTGTATTAGATTGTAAGCTTTTGAGGGTCAGAGACTGAGCCTTACACATCTTTATATGCTTACACTTTCTTGTACAAAGTGCTCAGTAAATGTTTGGTGAATAAGTGGCTAGGTCAGTGCTGTCCAACATGGTAGCCACAAGCCACGTGTGGATTTTAAATTTTTAAATTAATTAAAATTAAATAAAATGAAAAGTTCAGTACCTCAGTCATACTAGCCACATTTCAAATACTCAAAAGCCACATGTGGCTCGTGGCTCCCATATTGGACAGCACAGGACAAAATGGTTGTCCCAGAAGATTCAAAGATGTGATAGAGACCCAAACTTGGTCAGTGGGAAAAAAAAAAAAAAAAAAAAAGAAGTACAAAGAAAGGCATATTCTTGATTATCCTCTTAGGCTCTTTTGTAGCTGTCAAGCCTCTTTTGTTTAGATCTAGAGATTTACCACAGATGCTGTTCTTAAACTAATTTGTGGTACTGGGAGGGGCATATTTTAATGCCTTGGGAATCTCAAAAGCTCAGAGCTTCTGAATTACTAGTGTCTAACCAATCAGAGCTGGCTGGCTGAGAGGAAGGGACTTTTAAAGCAGATCCTAGCGTTACCATTTTATTTTCTGAGATATGCTCATGACTAGATACTGGAGAGAGGTCTGCTTCCCTACACTACCTAGCCCCCAGCCCCCCACCTGCTTGGCTGGCAGTTCTGACTTGGCTTATAGAGCTGCTATAGCCCTGGGGAACAGAGCCAAACATGCGGAAGTGGTTACATGTACCAGCTCCCAGGGAAGCTGTGGGCTAGCAGGGGGAGTGGGTGGGGTCCTGCCTGATGGCTTTTCAAAGAAGCCAAATCTTTGAAGTTTTGTTTTAGCAGCTGCCAGGTATGCTGTTTCAGCACTTCACAGGCTCTCTCACTGTGTTCCCATATCACATTTTTTCTTTACTATATGTGCATAGTATACACAATGGAGCTTGGTTGTTGGGAGGGTAAATATAAAATTGTGGAGTAAGGTGCTAAACACAACCCTCTTTTTCTTTTTTTCTGTGACTCTGATGTGAAATAGCCACTTTTAATGCTCCCTTTTCCCTTCTCAGCTCTGATCTTTTCTGATCACCTGCCAAAGGAGAGGCAAACACAGTCCTCTTCTATTTGGGAAAATAGTAAGTTTTGAAAAACTGGAGCTCCTACATTTGTCTGATGAATTAGAGCATCATTCTGAGAATAGAACATCTCCCTTTTCCAAAAGAACAGTTGACACCCCCCAACAAGCAACCCTGATACTTTCAGACTTGGAGTAAATTTCTTGAATGTAGATCTTGTGCACCACTGGATCCTCAGCATTTAGGGCAATGTCAACCATAAATATTTGTTAGATGATTGCACTTGCAGCTGCTAAGCTGGTGGGGGGAAGGACTGGGTAGGTAAAGCACCCCTCTAAAGCCCACACTCTGAGCTTTCTCTGCTTCCTTTCTTCTTTGCTTAAGTAGTCCCTTTCTCCCATCCAGTCTACAGTTAGCTCAGACCTTTTCCAGCTGCCCCCAAATATGCTCCTTCCTCTGAACTCCACTCTTTTTTGAGTATAGTATATACTCCCCTGAGTAATCATCTTCTATGCCTTTGTTCTTGATCTTCTGAACTGTAAGTCTGTTAAAGGCACAGGCTGTGTTTTATTCCTACCCAAAGAACCCTGAACCGGGAACAGGAAGACCTAGGTGCCAATCCCAGGTCCACCTGGAACTTCCTGACTGGAGGTAAATCATTTGACTGAACTTAAGCCTAATTTTGCCAGGTGGGAAGCAAGGGTGCTCGGATTGTCATGGGAGTTCAATGAGATCATCTACATGAACATGCTTTGTAAACTACAAAGTACTACACACGACTAGGTCTTTTCGGTATTAATAATACTTATTATCACTATAAAATAGTAATGTTTGTTTACACTGCTGATGATACAGAGACTAATCTCTCCCAGAGTTGAGGTAAATCACAAGTTCAATCCCACATTACTCAGCTTGGCACAGGTTTAAAGCATTAAATGGTCCATTCCAGGCACTCTCTGTCATCACCTCTCTTTTCAGTCTGCAGGTTCTTCCTTTCAGACCTGTGGGGTCATTGTTTTTCTTAGTAGTCTCCCCCTTTTTCTCCTCTCAGGCTCAGGCTGAGCTCTGTCTTTTAACCCCCTCAGTTCTTAAAGAAGCAAAGCCATCCCATCCCGTTTCCCAGTTTTGGCTGGAATTGCCTTGCTGGTGGATCCTTCTCTCCTCAGCATGGCCATCCGCTTCCCATCGCTCTGCCCGTCAACAGCACTTGGCCCCGTCATCATCCTCCCCCTGTCCAGCCCCCCATCTTCATGCTCAGCTTGGCTCAGCACCCCTTCCTGTTTTCCTCTCCCTTCCCTTGCTTTTCTGCCAGGCTATGTCCCTTTAACCCTCCCTTTCCATTTATCTCATCCTGCATTTTCTTTCTTTCTCTAGGCTCAGACCTTTCATCCAGAAAGGATGGTCCCCCTTTTAAGACTCTGTTTGGTGCATTTCCACGTACCTCTCACCCTGTCCCTATCACCTTAAGGCATCTCCTTCTCAGAGGAAAGTAGATAAAAAAAGCACTGCCATTTTTTTTGTTCTATCATATGGCTTCAGGAGGTCCAAATTCTTTTACTTCAAAATATCTACGCTCTCACATTTAAATGTTGTGACCTAGTGTTTGAGAACAGGTATTCTATAGAGGCAGACCAATTTGGATCCCTCTCCTTTTTAGCCACTTACTAGCTATGTTGCTTAGGGCAAGTTCTTTGAACCTACTGTACTTATGCCTAAATGAGGATAAAATGCCTAATTCCTAGGGATGTCCTAAGGAACAAATGAAAATTAAATGACATAGGAAAGCATTTTTACAGGGCCTGCCTCTGTAAATGAGAATTACTGTAAACCTGTCCACATCATCTATCCATACCCAGTTTTACAGGTATGAAAAATTGAGACCTAGAGAAGTTAAGTGGATTGTGCAAATTCTCATGCCTACCTGGTGGTAAAGCAAGGATGAGAACCCACTTCTAATTCTCAGCCTGATGAATTTTCCATTTGATTCCTCTAACTTCTCAAAGGGTTATTTGTTCTAGTTTCCCTTCTTCAGGTGGAACATAAGACTACTCCAGAGAGAGGAGTGTTCATTTCTTCATGCATTTGTTCATTCAGCAAACACTGCATGACTGTGACATTGCCAGGCTTTGAGCGGACAGAGACCAGAATGATGACCAGCCTTAAATGGTTGGTCCAGTGAGTAAGAAATAGTCGTTGTGAAGAATAGTCACAGTACCAAAAACGTGCCAGTGAAAGGCATCTTGGGACCTCGAGGAATAAGCTCTATCAGAGGAGGACCAGAGTAGACTTTGCAGAGGATGGATTATTGTTTTTTAACTAAGTGAGCATCGCAGAGCCTTGTGTGAAGGCAGGGAGGTATGGAAGAGCATGCCTGAGTGCACCATTGTGGGAGCATGGCGTGCACGTAGGGGAGGGTTGAGGATGAGATGGAAAAGTTCAAGTGCCTGATATGCCATGTTAAGGGGATTTTATCCCATTATCTGCCCTTTTAATGAATGTCAACCAAAGAATTCAGCAGAGTTTTTTGAGTTTTGGGTTTTTTTTTTTTTAACATTTCTGGGTTTTCATATGTACTACTTCCATTGTCTTTCCCTTCCCCGTTCATATCTGGCAAATTCTTTGTGTCATTCTGGATCAACCCCAATTCCAACCCTTACTCTGTGCACCTTCTACTGCCATCCCACACAGAGGCTGCCTACTTGCCTGCAGCTCTGTCATTTCCATTGTATTACAGATTTTCATGTCTTTCCTTTACCACCTCCTTAGAAGTCTGAACTTATACATCTTTATATTCCTATCTCTTAATGTGGCATCTGACACATAGTATCCACTAATTTAATATATGCCAAATGAATTTAAATATCTAGATTCATAATCACAGAGCAGACTTCCACCTAGGCAGCTCTTTTACTAATACCTGTCTTGGGTACCACAAAAATTTAGGTGGATTAGGTTGACTTTCTTCTTTAACCAGCCACAACTCAACGTGCTTGCCATCTTTAGGATTTGAGCTTTGGCTGCCTCTAGACAAGAACCCTAACACTGAGCTGGTTAAAAACCTACTGTGGGAGCAGTTGTCACCTGTTTTATACTTGCAACACACTTCCACATACTAGGATTTTCCTCAACACACTTTAAGGAGTTAAAAGACTCAAAACAGTACTCAACCAGGTGAATTCCACATGGTGGAATCAGTTTTAAAGTAGAGTAATGTCTCACAGTGTCCATTACGCTGCTGCAATTTTACTCCTCACCTGGTCATCCTTCAGGGCTGTGTGGCTGTGTGAGTGGTATTATTTATTTACTGCCCTGATTAGACTCTAATATACTCATGAGGAAAAGTTTCTCCATAGTCTAACAAACACACAGTATCTGTATTTGGCACCAGCTCGATGTCACATTTCTCCTCTTACACGTTGCAGATATACCTTGCTGTACACCATGCTGCCAGCTGCAACCAGCTCAGCGTTCATCTGCCAAACAGAGCCGTTAACACTGTATTAAAATACGTAGTTAAATATACTTTATATACTACTCATCACACTTTACATTCTTGTGAAGTTTTCTCGGTACAGAATAGTTGAGAATCTCTCTCTTAAGGCTTTAATGAAGAGATGCATTGTAATCTAGCAGCACGCCATCATCATAACGTACCCTGACGCATGCTTTGGTAGAATAGCAGGCCACTCTGATAGGATAATGCGTTAAAGCTGATTTCTCTTTTCCTTTTCAAATTTTTCTAAATAGTTGCATAAGTGATCTATTGCTGCCTAATAAATTATCTCAAACTTTAGCAGCCAAACAATAAACATTTATTATCTCATTTTCTGTGGGTCTGGAATTGAGGAGCAGCTTAACTGTGTGGTTCTGCCTCAGGCTTTTTCATGAGGTGACAGTTAAGATATCAGCCAGAAGGGCTGCAGTCATCTGAAGGCTTGCCTGAGGCCAAAGGATCCACTTCCATGGTGCTCACCCTCACGTGGATGATGAGTTCATGCTGGCTATTGGCAGGAGGCCTCAGTTCTTCAACAGATGGACTTCTCCTCAGGGCTGCCTGTGTGTCCTCATGACATGGCAGCTGGCTTCCCCCAGAATGAGTGACTTAAGAGAAAGACAAAAGCCACGCGTCTTTTATGACCTAGCTCAGAAGTCATACACAGTCTTTTTTTTTTTAATTTTTTAATTGTGGGAAAATATACATAACATAAAACTTACCATTTTAAGTGTACAGTTCAGTAGCATTAAGTGCATTACATTACTGTGCATCACCACTATCCACTTCAAGAACTCTTTTCATCTTGCAAAACCGAAACTCTGTACCCATTAAAAAATAACTCCCCATTCTCTCTCTGTCAGCCCCTGGCAACCATCCTTCCACTTCCTGTCTCTATAAATTTGACCGCTCTAGGTACCTCCTGTGAGTGGAATTATACAATGTGTGTCCTTTTCTGCCTGGCTTATTTCATTTAGCACAATGTCCTCAAGGTTCATCCATGTTGTAACGTGTCAGAATTTCCTTTCTTTTAAGGCTGAATAATGTTCCATTGTATGTCTATACCACATTTTGTTTATCCACTCATCTGTCGATGGACACTTGGCTGGCTTCTGCCTTTTGGCTGTTGTGAGTAATGCTGCTGTTAACAGGTGTACAAATAGTTGTTCATGGCCCTACTTTCAGTTCTTCTGGATATATACCCAGAATGGAATTGCTGAATCATATGATAATTCTGTTTTTTTCCAAGCTTAATTAATTCACTTTCTCTTTCTGGTATAAATACTCTACGTGGTGACCATAGCTGGAGCTTGGGTCTTCTTCGCAGAGACTCTGGTATGGCTCTTTACTAAATGGTCAGTGAATTCCTGACGGGGAGACTTGGTGAACATGGTCTCTTTCTAGAGGTCAAGGTGAGTAGCTGTAAGTCTTGGAGATGGCATCAAAGGTGGCCGTGGTGAAGTTGCACAGGCTGGCAGTGCAGCCTGCAGACAAGGTGTACTAGTGCTTGATACTGGCCACCAGCTTCTTGGGCACAAGAGCCCAGAGAATGCCAGTGCCTTTGGGGTGGGGATGAGCTATACCAGCACAGAGCCACAGTGGCTGGTCACCTTGCAAAGGACAGTGTGGGGCTTGCTGATCTTGCTTCCTCAGTAGCCTCACTGCATGGCAACAGGGGAGAGTTTGGCCAGCGTAATGGCCCCGTGGACGGCCGTGGCTACCTCCTTGGATCGCTTACCAAAATTGACATGGCCCTTGTAGTCCCTAGTGGCAACAGATGCCTTGAACCTGGTCTGCTGGCCAGCGTGGGTCTGCTTTTGCACAGGTGTAGTCTTCAAGCTCGCCCTTTAGGGTCAGCCTCAGGAAAAAGTCCGTGATTTCAGACTACGTGACGGACGAGGAGAAGAGATGTATTTCCTCCAGGGACTTGGTCTGCATGTCCATGACCAAGCAGCCTGGCTCGGGGACAGGGAGCCACTTCTTGTCCTCAGCCTCCCCTCAACGAGCTCTGTGGCCTTGGCTCCAGCCTGAGCGTAGCTGCAGCGCTGGCACCGGAAGCTGCCCCCCATACCTCTGTGGAGCTGCTGTGGCCACCTTCTGGTCTCCTGGAACACCAGCATCATCCACCATTTGGTGTTTTCTTGGAGCAGAAAGGCAATTCTATTTTTAATTTTTTGAGGAACCTCCATACTGTTTTCCAGAGTAGCTATACCATTTAACATTTCCACCAGCAGTGCACAAGGGTTTCAGTTTCTCCACATCTTCGCCGACACTTTTTTTTTTTATAGTAGCCATCCTGATGGGTGTGAGGTGGTATCTCATTGTGGATTTTCATTTGTGTTTCCCTCATGATTAATGATGTTGAGCATCTTTGCATACGCTTCTTGGCTGTTTGTGTATCTTTTTTAGAAAAATGCCTGTTCAGGTCCTTTGCCCATCTTTAAATCGAGTTTGGCTTTTTGTTGTGGAGTTTTAGGAGTTCTGTATGTATTTTGAATATATTTGGATTATCAGATGTATGATTTGAAAATATCTTCTCCCATTCTGTAGGTTGCATTTTTACTCTGTTGATAGTATCCTTTGATGCACAAAAGTTTTTAATTTTGATGAAGAACAATTTTTTAATTTTTTCTTTTGTTGCCTGTGGCTTTGGCATATATCCAAGAAATCATTGCCAAATCCAATGCTGTGAAGCTTTTTTGCCATTTGTTTTCATTGAAGAGTTTTATAGTTTTAGCTCTTACCTTTAGGTCTTTCAAACATGCTATCATTTTTGCAATATCCTATTGTTTACACAGGCCAGCTCCATTCAGTGTGGGAGGGGATTACCCAGGATATGAATACCAGGAGGTGGGGATCATTGGGGGCCATCTTGGAAGCTGGTTCCTACAATCATTCAGGTATATAGTTTTAAAAGTTAAGTAATTCTATAAAGTTTATAATGAAAATGGGAATCCCCTGCCCCTTCTTCTCCCACTGCTACCCAACCTTAATTTCCACACTCCAGAGATAACCACTTTCAACTTTTTTTTTTCAGCTGTTTCTTCTGTTACTTGCCTTCATATTTCTAAATCTTATGTTTATCTGCCATTTGGGGGCTTTTTATTTTATATATTATTTATTTATTAAATTCCTATCAGAAGGTGGAAGTTGAGCATTCTTGTGCTGCCTCCTCCTACCCCCACCCCCAACCACACACGCACACTCTTCTCTTCCTCCCATCCCTGCAGTGAACACATAGTACAATTTGATCAGTGTTTACTGTTTTCATTATCATGACTGGGCCCTTGGAAACTTTTGGGCCTCTCAGAGTCATTTCTTCTTTCCTACTGATCCATTTCTCTGTCATTTTGTCTGACTTGGTACATGTTGTGAAGTTAAGAAATTTTCCAAGTGTCAAATTTCTTGCAGGTTAAGACAATTTACACAGGGCTATATGGGAGGGGAGGATATGTATATGTATATATATATATATATTTTTTAAGTACATATATTTTTTTTAATTAATTAGTTTATTTATTTATTTTTGGCTGTGTTGGGTCTTCGCTTCTGTGTGAGGGCTTTCTCCAGTTGTGGCAAGTGGGGGCCACTCTTCATCGCGGTGTGCGGGCCTCTCACCATCGCGGCCTCTCTTGTTGCGGAGCACAGGCTCCAGACGCGCGGGCTCAGTAGTTGTGGCTCACGGGCCCAGTTGCTCCGCAGCGTGTGGGATCTTCCCAGACCAGGGCTCGAACCCGTGTCCCCTGCATTGGCAGGCAGATTCTCAACCACTGCGCCACCAGGGAAGCCCTATGTATATATATTAATATATATATACACACACATACATGTGTATATTATATATGCTCCTATTTTCTATTGACTGAAATATTTATGTTCATACTTTATAAAAACTGTGTATAAGTAATACACACATGTAGCCATGTCATAAAATAATCTAACAGAAACATATACAGATTATGAGGAGATTAAGTCCCCTCCTCAGAGGTAGCCACAGTTAAAAGGTTGATTTGTATATTTTTCTGTGACTTTTTTTCCTCCCTAATGTCACCATGTTTCTCTGGTTTGTTTATATAAGCTTATCTTTTTTTCTTTGGCCGGGCCACGTAGCGGGATCTTAGTTCCCTGCCCAGGGATCAAACCTATGCCCCCTGCAGTGGAAGCACAGCGTCTTAACCACTGGACTGCCAGGGAAGTCCCTATGTAAGCTTATCTGAATATTCTTAACCACTATGTAGTTTTCCAAAGGATGAATGTACCATAATTTATTTTGCCATTCTCCTATTAAAGAGCACTAAGTTGTATCCAATTTAGGCATCTGCAGTGAACGCCTTGTACATATATCTTTGTACACATGTGCAAGTATTTCTATGGGATACATTCCAAGAAGTGGAATTCGTTGGATCAAATGATATATACACTTTGAATTTGTATAGATACTGTCAAATTGGCCTCAAAAGGGCTGTAAAAGGGCTGTACCACTACCCCCTCCAATCTGGAGCGTGCTCTTTCTTCACACACTTGCCAGCATCTATTCTACTAGACTATCACTCATTCCTTTCCTGCAAATTCTCTCCTGTTTTTTACTGATGATGAAATTAGGCATAGACCTATCTTCAGATACATTATTTTAGAGATGCTTTGTTTTAGGCAAGAATATAACTGAGATGGGGCCAAGAAGCAGGAAGGTAAAAGTAATTCTCAGTGGGCTCTTTCTTTTCTTACTATCAATTAAGACCAGGAAGAATCCCTACGTGTTAGCTTCTTTCCCCTACACTGCACTGCTGAAGTGCTTTTCTCTCCTGCTTTTGTTTTTGATTGATTTCATCCAAGAGGCTTACCCTTTCCCCTCCCTCAGTAATGAATAACCAGAAAAGTCACAGAACCCGGCAAATTGAGTGAAGGAAGCTTAAGGAAAATATTAAAAAGGAAGAAAAGTGTTTGATGTACTTTTAATATAAAATGTGGAAAAAGTAGAAGAAGGGCGGGGGTTGGGGAAAGAGGGCGGAGAGAGATTATTCACGGTAATGGGAACCAAATGTTGGCCGGGAAAGCTGCAGCATTCTCACACTCTTCCTGTAACGCCATGGCTTTTCAAAGTGATAATAATGGAGCACCAACAGCACAGGACACGCCTTAACCCTTCCATACCTGAACAGCCCCAACTCAGCTTTTCCGAGGCGGTGTCCGCTTTGAAGTCCTGGCACATGGACGATGTCTGTGTCCCGCTTGCCCTCAGGGCAAAAAGAAGGAAGGTGGAAGCAAGTAGTAGAACAGTAAGGGAGCACTCGCTTGCTGGAACTCCTCACAGTATGCTACATTTCTCTTTCTGTGTGTTAGGCTTTTCTGCTGGACAAGAAGCAGCCTGCTTGACAGTAGCTTGCCAGGTTTGGATGATGGTATCTTCTCCCCTTGCTGCCCAGAGCTGATGAGAAAACCCCCATGGGATAGGCAGGCAGTCTCCCTCCATCAGTAATGATCCCACAGCATGAAAAGGCCTCCACGGAGACCGAAGTCCCCCCGGGTGCCCGTGTGCAAGTACAGGCGCTCCTGTGGAGGCCCCGGCCTCTATTTTCTTGGAAGTCCACGCCTGCCGCTGTGGAATTGAGATGTAAAGACTGTTTGCAGCCGAAGGGCACTCCCTGACCATATGACCTCCAGGTGGTCAAGGACAGGCACTTTCCCCTTGGCCTAGCCATTTATCTATGGAGGGCGAATGAAAAGGGGTGAAGGAATGAATGCAGTTCCTGCTCCAGCTGGCTTTTACTTCCATCTTGATTCAAATTTTGTTCAGGTGCCTTTAAAAGTCCATTGTGCCTGAGAAATAAACCTTATTTTTTAGGTCAAATATTCACCATTTCAGAGGTGAGGCAGTGGTAGCAGTAGGGCGGGCGGCACCGCAGGGCAGACAGGTGCTTGGCTCTGCAGGTAGCTGGGCGGCTCCGGACCTCTTCAGCAGCAGTTGTCTCAGCTGTAACACGAGACAACTGTTAGTCTCTGCCTCCTTGGCATGTTAAAGGCTTCAGGGAGTTAAGGCATGGAGAATATTTAGCACCCCACCTGCCACCTACTCTTCTCTTCTCTGTCCATTGGTACCCTCATATTACCTACAGCTAAAACTGAAACATCTTTTTCTCAAATGTTTTCCAGAATCATCCTTGGGACGATTTTATAGTTTTACGTTTTACATTTAAGTAAACATTTTGAATTAATTTTTATGTGAAGTCTGAGGCTTAGGTTGAGGTTCATTTTTTTTGCCTGTGGATGTACAATTGCTCCAGCACCATTTGTTAACAAACAAATGGCTTTAAGCAGGTTATCCTTCCTCCACTGTATTGACTTCTCCAGCTTTGTCAAGTCAGTTGAGCATTTTAGTGTGGCTCTTGGATGATTTTGGTATTCCTAAAACAAAGGTCTATAGCAATAATAATTTGTTAGAGAATCTTTAGCGAGGAGTGTTTTAGGTTCTAGTTTTCTTCCTT
This sequence comes from Balaenoptera musculus, assembly GCF_009873245.2. Classification (NCBI taxonomy): domain Eukaryota; kingdom Metazoa; phylum Chordata; class Mammalia; order Artiodactyla; family Balaenopteridae; genus Balaenoptera; species Balaenoptera musculus. Next base: position 149,173,088 of record NC_045786.1, read on the forward strand.
GTACCTTTGGAATCATACAGATTTAGGTTCAAAAGTGGCTCTTTCACTTACTGTGAGTGAAGTTAAACCTAGGTCATTTAAACTAAGCCTCAGTTTTCTCATCTCTAAAATGGAATGGTTATAATACCTTTCTCAATGGGTTTCTCTGAGGACTAACCAAGGTAGGGCATATAAAGGGCTTAGCTTGATAGGCATTTGGAAAGCCCTCAAGCTAATGTTGGTGATGGTAGTGAGACTTAGCTATCTCTGTGCTTGGCCATCCTAAGCCACACTCACTCATGCCCCTTGCCTTCCCCAAACCTTAACTTTACTCTTCATTATAGTTCATCATGAGCACATGAGTGATTCCAGTTAAAGCTGCTGTGCTGGGCCTTACTTAGATGGCGGTTTTGATCAGTAACATTGGTGTTTCTGAATCTACGAGAGATCAGTCTTAAAGCTGTAATTGCAGACCACCCCCATTGGGTTTCCTGTTGCTTCCTGCTCTTTCATATGCTCTTCCTTCTACCTGCAGAGTCCTTCCAGTTGTCAAAGTGCTGGTCATCTTTTGCGACCATTTCTACTTTGACGTCTTCCTTGATTTCCCCCGTAGGAAGCTGCTCCCCTCTCTTGTCTTCTAAAGCCAGTATCCTGTTCCCAGCACAGTGGCATACAGAGTATGGGGAGTAGCAGGAGTTCTTTTCTTCATTAAAAAAAAAAATACACGTTTTAAAGGTGCATAAATAAATAAAATATATCCAAATGTTGACATGAACATTAAATGATAAAAGCAGGATAGTATAATCATAATTTACTATATATTTTCATAGTCAGCATGCATTAATTTTTATATTGCTTAAAGTGCCCTACAATTTGCTATTAATTCGGAAATATTTCTCCCTTATTTTGAAATGATACGATTCTATTCTGCCATTTGTTAAAGAGAGGAACAAAAGGAAAGGAAGGAGAAAGGGACTAACATTCACTGAGTGCCCAGCTCATGCCAGATCCTGTGCTTTGTATGATTTACCCTGTTTACTCCTGAAAACATGGCTGTAACATGGGTATTGTTACCCTCAAGTTCAGATAATGAAATAGCCTTAGAAATGTTAACGTTTGAGTTCAGCTTTTTCTGATGTGAAAGTTCATGCTCTTTTCACGGCTTGAACTTCCCTACTTGTGGGAAGAGGAAAATCAGTACCAGTCTTTTCACAGTGGCATCCCAGGCTAGTCTAGACCCATTTATTAGTGATGATAACGTGCAAAGGAGAGGTGGAAATATTTCTGAAAATAAACTCTCACTGTTGGAAAGTAAGAACCAGTATTTCTGTGAACAAAAGTGAAGAAAAATGTCCCATCATTATGAACATGTACATTTTTTTACTTTTACGAGACACTAATGTCATGCTTTGTGTGTGGGCAGAAAACATCAATAAGACTGAAGCAGCTAACTCTAAATAATATGGCTTACATTTACAATTTGGATTAAATTTCTTCTTGCTTTGTATGCTGCCTCTTCTGGATATAACTTAATTTCTGTCACAGATTAGAACCAGCAGGTCAGGCGGATTAGGATGGCTGTTTTGATGGTGGGTAATTCCATACAAGGGAAATATCGTGACTCTAGGGGATAGAAGTTGTAGATTTTTTTGGTCCTCTTGGTTTCTTACAATGGCCTGATCATACAGGTGCTGGTCAACATGTCTTATAAATGTGATTTGTCATTTTAGCTGTGGCTTAACATATGTTCAACAGCTTTGGTATTTTAGAAGAGAACCATCGCTTCTTGGACTTTTGGCTACGATCAAATGTAGAAGGGAAGGAACCAGAGTATCATGAAAAGGATGTAAAGAAGAAGTGATAATGAAAGATGTCCCTCTTAGCCTCCAGGCTATTTATGGACTCAGTGTGTGGGGAATCAGGCCATAGACAGACACAGAAATGAATCATACATTTCTTCATCAGTGTAATCATATATTACACTTCATCAGCAAGTGTAATGTTTGGAATTTGAGCTCTAGAGGTAAAGAGTTTTGTTTGATTCATCCCTAAAATACAAATTCTGTATTCCTATTTTTATTATATTCATACTACAAGTGATTAGCTTCTCCATACCAAGAGGACAAAGTTTACCATGTAGGAATATGGCCTGCCTGTTGATTTGTGAGAAATCCAGGTTACATCCCACTGAATCTCAAAAATAAGATGATATATAAGAAATAATAGGGGGCTTCCCTGGTCGCGCAGTGGTTAAGAATCCGCCTGCCAATGCAGGGGACACAGGTTCGAACCCCGGTCCGGGAAGATCCCACATGCTGCGGAGCAACTAAGCCCGTGTGCCACAACTACTAAGCCTTGTGTCACAACTGCTGAAGCCCATGTGCCTAGAGCCCATGCTCCGCAACAAGAGAAGCCACCCCAGTGAGAAGCCTGAGCACCACAATAAAGAGTAGCCCCCGCTCACCTCAACTAGAGAAAGCCCACGTGCAGCAACGAAGACCCAAAGCAGCCAAAAATAAATTAATTACATAAATAAAATCTTTTTAAAATGGTAAAAAAAAAAAAAGAGAGAAAGAATAGTAACATGCTAATAGTAACATGCAGTGCTTATGATATGCCAGGCCCTAAATGCTTTATGTACCTTAACTCATTTAATAGCTAACTTTTACCTTGTGCCAGCAACTGTTCTCAAAGCTTCACGTGTATTAACTGATTTAGTGCTCCCAGCTCCTCTGTGAGATAAGTACTGTTATCATCCCCATTTTACAGATGAAGAGACTAAGCTCAGAGCAATGAAGTGACTTGCCCAAAATGACGCATTGGTGAATGGCAGTCAGGATTCAAACTCAAACAAGTGGTAGCAGAATCCATGCTCTTAACCACTCTGCCGGTGATTCAGTGAGATGCATCAGAATCCCCTTGAATGGCTTGTTAAAATAAAGATTGCTGGGCCCAACCTCAGAGCTTCTGATTTCAGTAGGTCTGGGGTGAGTTTCAGTTATTTTCACTTTTAACAAGTTCCCAGGTGATGCTGTGCTGTTGGTCCAGGTACCACACTTTGAGAACCACTGTCCTATGCTATGCTGCCTCTGCTGGGGCTGGAAAGGAATTAGTATTCAGTGCAAGCAGCTGAGGACCAGGATAATGAGTTTCAATGGTTTGATCTTATCAGAGGTGGGTGCCTGCATTTGGTGGCAGCTGTGACCTAGAACTGAACCCCTCTAGTAAAGCTTTTTTTTTTTTTTTAATTACAGGTAAAGCAGATAACTTTTGATGAAATGGGTGAAATCCAAAATGGAAATTATAAGACTTCAAAAGATTTTTTTTTTTTTTTTTTTTTTTTTTTGCCATCACACGCTTTCCCCCCTTGGTGACCATACGTTTTTGTTTTTTATTTTTGAATTTTATTTTATTTATTTTTTTATACAGCAGGTTCTTATTAGTCATCACTTTTATACACATCAGTGTATACATGTCAATCCCAGTCTCCCAAATCATCACACCACCACCCCCACCCCCCTGCCACTTTCGCCCCTTGGTGTCCATACGTTTGTTCTCTACATCTGTGTCTCACTTTCTGCCCTGCAAACCGGTTCATCTGTACCATTTTTCTAGATTCCACATATATGCCTTAATATACAATATTTGTTTTTCTCTCTCTGATTTAACTTCATTCGGTATGACAGTCTCTAGATCCATCCACGTCTCTACAAATGACCCAATTTCGTTCCTTTTTATGGCTGAGTAATATTCCATTGTATATATGTACCACATCTTCTTTATCCATTCGTCTGTCGATGGGCAGTTAGGTTGCTTCCATGACCTGGCTATTGTAAATAGTCCTGCAATGAACATTGGGGTGCATGTGTCTTTTTGAATTATGGTTTTCTCTGGGTATATGTCCAGTAGTGGAATTGCTGGGTCATATGGTAATTCTATTTTTAGTTTTTTAAGGAACCTCCATACTGTTCTCCGTAGTGTCTGTATCAGTTTACATTCCCACCAACAGTGCAGGAGGGTTCCCTTTTCTCCTACCGTCTCCAGCATTTCTCGTTTGTAGATTTTCTGATGATGCCCATTCTAACCAGTGTGAGGTGATACCTCATTGTAGTTTTGATTTGCATTTCTCTAATAATTAGTGACATTGAGCAGCTTTTCATGTGCCTCTTGGCCATCTGTATGTCTTCCTTGGAGAAATGTCTATTAAGGTCTTCTGCCCATTTTTGATTGGGGTGTTTGTTTTTTTAATATTGAGCTGCATGAGCTGTTTATACTTTTTGGAGATTAATCCTTTGTCCATTGATTCGTTTGCAAATATTTTCTCCCATTCTGAGGGTTGTCTTTTTGTCTTGTTTATGGTTTCCTTTGCTGTGCAAAAGCTTTTAAGTTTCATTAGGTCCCATTTCTTTATTTTTGTTTTTATTTTCATTACTCCAGGAGGTGGGTCAAAAAAGATCTTGCTGAGATTTATGTCAAAGAGTGTTCTTCCTGGGTTTTCCCCTAAGAGTTTCATAGTGTCCGGTCTTACATTTAGGTCTTTAATACATTTTGAGTTTATTTTTGTGTATGATGTTAGGGAGCGTTCTAATTTCATTCTTTTACATGTAGCTGTCCAGTTTTCCCAGCACCACTTACTGAAAAGACTGTCTTTTCTCCATTGTATATCCTTGCCTCCTTTGTCATAGATTAGTTGACCATAGGTGCGTAGGTTTATCTCTGGGCTTTCTATCTTGTTCCATTGATCTATATTTCTGTTTTTGTGCCAGTAGCATATTGTCTTGATTACTGTAGCTTTGTCGTATAGTCTGAAGTCAGGGAGTCTGATTCCTCCATCTCCGTTTTTTTCCCTCAAGATTGCTTTGGCTATTCGGGGTCTTTTGTGTCTCTGTACAAAATTTAAGATTTTTTGTTCAAGTTCTGTAAAAAGTGCCATTGGTAATTTGATAGGGATTGCATTGAATCTGTAGCTTGCTGTGGGTAGTAGAGTCATTTTCACAATATTGATTTTTCCAATCCAAGAACATGGTATATCTCTCCATCTTTTTGTGTCATCTTTGATTTCTTTCATCAGTGTCTTATAGTTTTCTGAGTACAGGTCTTTTACCTCCTTAGGTAGGTTTATTCCTAGGTATTTTATTCTTTTTGTTGCAGTGGTGAATGGGATCATTTCCATAATTTCTCTTTCTGATCTTTTTGTTGTTAGTGTATAGGAATGCAAGAGATTTCTGTGCATTAATTTTGTATCATGCAACTTTACCAAATTCATTGATTAGCTGTAGTAGTTTTCTGGTTGCATCTTTAGGATTCTCTATGTATAGTATCATGTCATCTGCAAATAGTGACAGACACTTTTACTTCTTCTTTCCGATTTGTGTTCCTTTTATTTCTTTTTCTTCTCTGATTCCCGTGGCTAGGACTTCCAAAACTATGTTGAATAAGAGTGGCAAGAGTGGCCATCCTTGTCTTCTTCCTGACCTTAGAGGAAATGCTTTCAGTTTTTCACCATTGAAAAAGATGTTTGCTGTGGGTTTGTCGTATATGGCCTTTATTATGTTGAGGTAGGTTCCCTCTATTCCCACTTTCTGCAGAGTTTTGATCATAAATGGGTGTTGAATTTTGTCAAAAGCTTTTTCTGCATCTATTGAGATGATCATATGGTTTTTATTATTCAATTTGTTAATATGGTGTATCACACTGATTGATTTGCATATATTGAAGAATCCTTGCATCCCCGGGATAAATCCCACTTGATCATGGTGTATGATCCTTTTAATGTGTTGTTGGATTCTGTTTGCTGGTATTTTGTTGAGGATTTTTGCATCTATATTCATCAGTGATATTGGTCTGCAGTTTTCTTTTTTTGTAGCATCTTTGTATGGTTTTGGTATCAGGGTGATGGTGGCCTCTTAGAATGAGTTTGGGAGTGTTCCTTCCTCTGCAATTTTTTGGAAGAGTTTGAGAAGGATGGGTGTTTTCTCTAAATGTTTGATAGAATTCACCTGTGAAGCCATCTGGTCCTGTACTTTTGTTTCTTGGAAGATTTTTAATCACAGTTTCAATTTCATTACTTGTGATTGTTCTGTTCATATTTTTTATTTCTTCCTGGTTCAGTCTTGGAAAGTTACACCTTTCTAAGAATTTGTCCATTTCTACCAGGTTGTCCATTTTATTGGCATAGTGTTGCTTGTAGTAGTCTAGTGTTTTTTTTTTTTTTAAGACTTATTTATTTATTTATTTATAAATTTATTTATTTATTTATTTTTGGGTGTGTTGGGTCTTCGTTTCTGTGCCAGGGCTTTCTCCAGTTCCGGCGAGCGGGGGCCACTCTTCATCGCGGTGCGTGGGCCTCTCACCGTCGCAGCCTCTCCCATTGCGGAGCACAGGCTCAAGACGCGCAGGCTCAGCAATTGTGGCTCACGGGCCCAGCCGCTCCGCGGCACGTGGGATCTTCCCAGACCAGGGCTCGAACCCATGTTCCCTGCATTGGCAGGCAGATTCTCAACCCCTGCGCCACCAGGGAAGCCCTTGTAGTAGTCTTTTATGATGCTTTTTATTTCTGTGGTGTCCGTTGTAACTTCTCCTTTTCATTTCTGATTTTATTGATTTGAGTCCTCTCCCTTTTTTTCTTTTTTTTTTTAACGTCTTTATTGGAGTATACTTTCCCTCTTTTTCTTGATGAGTCTGGCTAAAGGTTTATCCATCTTGCTTATCGTCTCAGAAAACCAGCTTTTAGTTTTATTGGTCTTTGCTATTGTTTTCTTTGTTTCTATTTCATTTATTTCTGCTCTGATCTTTATGATTTCTTTCCTTCTACTGCCTTTGGGTTTTGTCTGTTCTTCTTTCTCTAGTTCCTTTAGGTGTAAAGTTAGATTGTTTTTTTGTTTTTTGTTTTTTTTTGCAAGGATCAAAAGATTTTATTTTATTTTATTTTATTTTATTTATTTATTTATTTTTTTAAACATCTTTATTGAAGTATAATTGCCTTACAATGGTGTGTTAGCTTCTGCTTTATAACAAAGTGAATCAGTTATACATATACAATATGTTCCCATATCTCTTCCCTCTTGCATCTCCCTCCCTCCCACCCTCCCCATCCCACCCCTCTAGGTGGTCACAAAGCACCGAGCTGATCTCCCTGTGCTATGCGGCTGCTTCCCACTAGCTATCTATTTTACATTTGGTAGTGTATATATGTCCATGACACTCTCTCACCCTGTCACATCTCACCCCACCCCCTCCCCATATCCTCAAGTCCATTCTCTAGTAGGTCTGTGTCTTTATTCCCGTCTTGCCACTAGGTTCTTCATGGCTTTTTTTTTCCTTAGATTCCGTATATATGTGTTAGCATACTGTATTTGTTTTTCTCTTTCTGACTTACCTCACTCTGTATGACAGACTCTAACTCCATCCACCTCATTACAAATACCTCCATTTCATTTCTTTTTATGGCTGAGTAATATTCCATTGTATATATGTGCCACATCTTCTTTATCCATTCATCTGATGATGGACATTTAGGTTGCTTCCATGTCCTGGCTATTGTAAATAGAGCTGCAATGAACATTTTGGTACATGACTCTTTTTGAACTATGGTTTTCTCAGGGTATATGCCCAGTAGTGGGATTGCTGGATCGTATGGTAGTTCTATTTGTAGTTTTTTAAGGAACCTCCATACTGTTCTCCATAGTGGCTGTATCAATTTACATTCCCACCAACAGTGCAAGAGAGTTCCCTTTCCTCCACACCCTCTCCAGCATTTATTGTTTCTAGATTTTTTGATGATGGCCATTCTGACCGGTGTGAGATGATATCTCATTGTAGTTTTGATTTGCATTTCTCTAATGATTAATGATGTTGAGCATTCTTTCATGTGTCTGTAGGCCATCTGTATATCTTCTTTGGAGAAATGTCTATTTAGGTCTTCTGCCCATTTTTGGATTGGGTTGTTCGTTTTTTTGTTATTGAGCTGCATGAGCTGCTTGTAAATCTTGGAGATTAATCCTTTGTCAGTTGCTTCATTTGCAAATATTTTCTCCCATTCTGATGGTTGTCTTTTGGTCTTGTTTATGGTTTCCTTTGCTGTGCAAAAGCTTTTAAGTTTCATTAGGTCCCATTTGTTTATTTGTGTTCTTATTTCCATTTCTCTGGGAGCTGGGTCAAAAAGAATCTTGCTGTGATGTATGTCATAGAGTGTTCTGCCTATGTTTTCCTCTAAGAGTTTGATAGTGTCTGGTCTTACACTTAGGTCTTTAATCCATTTTGAGTTTATTTTTATGCATGGTGTCAGGGAGTGTTCTAATTTCATACTTTTACATGTATCTGTCCAATTTTCCCAGCACCACTTATTGAAGAGGCTGTCTTTTCTCCACTGTATATGCTTGCCTCCTTTATCAAAGATAAGGTGACCATATGTGTGTGGGTTTATCTCTGGGCTTTCTATCCTGTTCCATTGATCAATATTTCTGTTTTTGTGCCAGTACCAAACTGTCTTGATTACTGTAGCTTTGTAATATAGTCTGAAGTCAGGGAGCCTGATTCCCCCAGCTCCATTTTTCGTTCTCAAGATTGCTTTGGCTATTCGGGGTCTTTTGTGTTTCCATACAAATTGTGAAATTTTTTGTTCTAGTTCTGTGAAAAATGCCAGTGGTAGTTTGATAGGGATTGCATTGAATCTGTAGATTGCTTTGGGTAGTAGAGTCATTTTCACAATGTTGATTCTTCCAATCCAGGAACATGGTATGTCTTTCCATCTATTTGTATCATCTTTAATTTCTTTTATCAGTGTCTTATAATTTTCTGCATACAGGTCTTTTGTCTCCTTAGGTAGGTTTATTCCTAGATATTTTATTCTTTTTGTTGCATTGGTAAACGGGAGTGTTTTCTTAATTTCACTTTCAGCTTTTTCGTCATTAGTGTATAGAAATGCAAGCGATTTCTGTGCATTAATTTTGTATCCTGCTACTTTACCAAATTCATTGATTAGCTCTAGGAGTTTTCTGGTAGCATCTTTGGGATTCTCTATGTATAGTATCATGTCATCTGCAAACAGTGACAGCTTTACTTCTTCTTTTCCGATTTGGATTCCTTTTATTTCTTTTTCTTCTCTGATTGCTGTGGCTAACACTTCCAAAACTATGTTGAATAATAGTGGTGAGAGTGGGCAACCTTGTCTTGTTCCTGATCTTAGTGGAAATGGTTTCAGTTTTTCACCATTGAGGACAATGTTGGCTGTGGGTTTGTCATATATGGCCTTTATTATGTTGAGGAAAGTTCCCTCTATGCCTACTTTCTGCAGGGCTTTTATCATAAATGGGTGTTGAATTTTGTCGAAAGCTTTCTCTGCATCTATTGAGATGATCATATGGTTTTTCTCCTTCAATTTGTTAATATGGTGTATCACATTGATTGATTTACGTATATTGAAGAATCCTTGCATTCCTGGGATAAACCCCACTTGATCATGGTGTATGATCCTTTTAATGTGCTGTTGGATTCTGTTTGCTAGTATTTTGTTGAGGATTTTTGCATCTATGTTCATCAGTGATATTGGCCTGTAGTTTTCTTTCTTTGTGACATCTTTGTCTGGTTTTGGTATCAGGGTGATGGTGGCCTCGTAGAATGAGTTTGGGAGTGTTCCTCCCTCTGCAGTATTTTGGAAGAGTTTGAGAAGGATAGGTGTTAGCTCTTCTCTAAATGTTTGATAGAATTCACCTGTGAAGCCATCTGGTCCTGGGCTTTTGTTTGTTGGAAGGTTTTTAATCACAGTTTCAATTTCAGTGCTTGTGATTGGTCTGTTCATATTTTCTATTTCTTCCTGGTTCAGTCTCGGCAGGTTGTGCATTTCTAAGAATCTGTCCATTTCTTCCAGGTTGTCCATTTTATTGGCATAGAGTTGCTTGTAGTAATCTCTCATGATCTTTTGTATTTCTGCAGTGTCAGTGGTTACTTCTCCTTTTTCATTTCTAATTCTATTGATTTGAGTCTTCTCCCTTTTTCTCTTGATGAGTCTGGCTAATGGTTTGTCAATTTTGTTTATCTTCTCGAAGAACCAGCTTTTAGTTTCATTGATTTTTGCTATTGTTTCCTTCATTTCTTTTTCATTTATTTCTGATCTGATCTTTATGATTTCTTTCCTTCTGCTAGCTTTGGGGTTTTTTTGTTCTTCTTTCTCTAATTGCTTTAGGTGCAAGGTTAGGTTGTTTATTCGAGATGTTTCCTGTTTCTTGAGGTAGGCTTGTATTGCTATAAACTTCCCTCTTAGCACTGCTTTTGCTGCGTCCCATAGGTTTTGGGTCGTCGTATCTCCATTGTCATTTGTTTCTAGGTATTTTTTGATTTCCCCTTTGATTTCTTCAGTGATCACTTCGTTATTAAGTAGTGTATTGTGTAGCCTCCATGTGTTTGTATTTTTTACACATCTTTTCCTGTAATTGATATCTAGTCTCATAGCGTTGTGGTCGGAAAAGATACTTGATACGATTTCAATTTTCTTAAATTTACCAAGGCTTGATTTGTGACCCAAGATATGATCTATCCTAGAGAATGTTCCATGCGCACTTGAGAAAAATGTGTATTCTGTTGTTTTTGGGTGGAATGTCCTATAAATATCAATTAAGTCCATCTTGTTTAATGTATCATTTAAAGCTTGTGTTTCCTTATTTATTTTCATTTTGGATGATCTGTCCATTGGTGAAAGTGGGGTGTTAAAGTCCCCTACTATGATTGTGTTGCTGTCGATTTCCCCTTTTATGGCTGTTAGTATTTGCCTTATGTATTGAGGTGCTCCTATGTTGGGTGCATAAATATTTACAATTGTTATACCTTCCTCTTGGATCGATCCCTTGATCATTATATAGTGTCCTTCTTTGTCTCTTGTAATAGTCTTTATTTTAAAGTCTATTTTGTCTGATATGAGAATTGCTACTCCAGCTTTCTTTTGATTTCCATTTGCATGGAATATCTTTTTCCATCCCCTCACTTTCAGTCTGTATGTGTCTCTAGGTCTGAAGTGGGTCTCTTGTAGACAGCATATATACAGGTCTTGTTTTTGTATCCATTCAGCCAGTCTGTGTCTTTTGGTGGGAGCATTTAATCCATTTACATTTAAGGTAATTATCGATATGTATGTTCCTATTCCCATTTTCTTAAATGTTTTGGGTTTGTTATTGTAAGTGTTTTCCTTCTCTTGTGTTTCTTGCCTAGAGAAGTTCCTTTAGCATTTGTTGTAAAGCTGGTTTGGTGGTGCTGAACTCTCTCAGCTTTTGCTTGTCTGTAAAGGTTTTAATTTCTCCATCACATCTGAATGAGATCCTTGCTGGGTAGAGTAATCTTGGTTGTAGGTTTTTCTCCTTCATCACTTTAAGTATATCCTGCCACTCCCTTCTGGCTTGCAGAGTTTCTGCTGAAAGATCAGATGTTAACCTTATGGGGATTCCCTTGTGTGTTATTTGTTGTTTTTCCCTTGCTGCTTTTAATATGTTTTCTTTATATTTAATTTTTGACAGTTTGATTAATATGTGTCTTGGCGTGTTTCTCCTTGGGTTTATCCTGTATGGGACTCTCTGTGCTTCCTGGACTTGATTAACTATTTCCTTTCCCATATTAGGGAAGTTTTCAACTATAATCTCTTCAAATATTTTCTCAGTCCCTTTCTTTTTCTCTTCTTCTTCTGGGACCCCTATAATTCGAATGTTGGTGCGTTTAATGTTGTCCCAGAGGTCTCTGAGAATGTCCTCAGTTCTTTTCATTCTTTTTTCTTTATCCTGCTCTGCAGTAGTTATTTCCACCATTTTATCTTCCAGGTCACTTATCCTTTCTTCTGCCTGAGTTATTCTGCTATTGATCCCATCTAGAGTATTTTTAATTTCATTTATTGTGTTTTTCATCGTTGCTTGGTTCCTCTTTAGTTCTTCTACGTCCTTGTTAAATGTTTCTTGCATTTTGTCTATTCTATTTCCAAGATTTTGGATCATCCTTACTATCATTATTCTGAATTCTTTTTCAGGTAGACTACCTATTTCCTCTTCATTTGTTAGGTCCGGTGTGTTTTGACCCTGCTCCTTCATCTGCTGTGTGTTTTTCTGTCATCTCATTTTGCTTATCTTATTGTGTTTGGGGTCTCCTTTTCACAGGCTGCAGGTTCGTAGTTCCCGTTGTTTTTGGTATCTGTCCCCAGTGGGTAAGGTTGGTTCAGTGGGTTGTGTAGGCTTCCTGGTGGAGGGCACTATTGCCTGTGTTCTGGTGGATGAGGTTGAATCTTGTCTTTCTGGTGGGCAAGACCGTGTCCAGTGGTGTGTTTTGGGGTGTTTGTGACCTTATTATGATTTTAGGCAGCCTCTCTGCTAATGAGTGAGGTTGTGTTCCTGTCTTGCTAGTTGTTTGGCATAGGGTGTCCAGCCCTGTAGCTTGCTGGTCGTTGAGTGAAGCTGGGTCTTGATGTTGAGATGGAGATCTCTGAGAGATTTTTGCCATTTGGTATTACGTGGAGCTGGTAGGTCTCTTGTGGACCAGTGTCCTGAAGTTGGCTCTCCCACCTCAGAGGCACAGCCCTGATGCCTGGCTGGAGCACCAAGAGCCTTTCATCCACACAGCTCAGAATATAAGGGAGAAAAAAATAGAAAGAGGATAAAATAAAATAAAATAAAGCTATTATAATAAAAAATAAGAAAAAATATTATTAAGAGTAAATGTATTCAGAAAAAATTTTTTTTTAATTTTTAAAAATAGATTTATTAATTTTTTATAGTAAAAAATAAGAAAAAAATTTTTAAGAAAAAAATTTATTAAGAAAAAAAAATTTTAATTTTTTAAAATAAAAAATATGAAAAAACTTATTAAAAAATTTTTTAATTTCTAAAAATAAAAAATACGGAAAAAATTATTAAGAAAGCATATATTAGGAAAAAAAAATTTTTTAAGTAAAAAAAAAAAAATGGACGGACCTAACCCTAGGACTGATGGTGAAAGCAAAGCTATACAGACAAAATCTCACCCAAAAGCATACACATATACACTCACAAAAAAAGGAAAAGGGGAAATTAATATATCCTGCTCCTAAAGTCCACCTTTTGAATTTGGGATGATTCATTGTCTATTCAGGTATTCAACAGATGCAGGCACATCAAGTTGTTTGTGGAGCTTTAATCCGCTGCTTCTGAGGCTGCTGGGGGAGATTTCCCTTTCTCTTCTTTGTTCGTACAGCTCCCAGCGTTCAGCTTTGGATTTGGACCCGCCTCTGCATGTACGTCGCCTGAGGGCGTCCGTTCCCCGCCCAGACAGAACGGGGTTAAAGGAGCAGCTGCTTCGGGGGCTCTGGCTCACTCAGGCCGGGGGAGGGAGCGGTACGGAGGAGGCGGGGCGAGCCTGAGGCGTCAGAGGCGTCGTGACGTTGCAGCAGCCTGAGGCGCGCCGTGTGTTCTCCCAGGGAAGTTGTCCCCGGATCACGGGAGCCTGGCAGTGGCGAGCTGCACCGGCTCCCGGGAGGGGCAGTGTGGAGAGTGACCTGTGCTCGCACACAGGCTTCTTGGTGACGGTAGCAGCAGCCTTAGCGTTTCCTACCAGTCTCTGGGGTCCGCGCTGATGGCCGCGGCTCGTGCCCGTCTCTGGGGTCCGCGCTGTTAGCCGCGGCTTGCGCCCGCCTCTGGAGTTCGTCTAGGCGGCGCTCTGAATCCCCTCTCCTTGCGCGCCGCGAAACAAAGAGGCAAGAAAAAGTCTCTTGCCTCTTCGGCGGCTGCAGACCTCCTCTCCGGCTCCCTCCCGGCTCGCCGCGGCACGCCAACCCCTTCAGGCTGTGTTCACGCCGCCAACCCCAGTCCTCTCCCTGCGATCCGACCGAAGCCCGTGCCTCAGCTCCCAGCCCCGCCTGCCCCAGCGGGTGAGCAGACAAGCCTCTCGGGCTGGTGAGCGCTGCTCGGCGCTGAGCCTCTGTGCGGGAATCTCTCCGTTTTTCCCTCTGCGCCCCTGTTGCTGTGGGATCCGCGCTGTTAGCCGCGCGGCTCGCACCCGTCTCTGGATTTCGTTTAGGCAGCGCTCTGAATCCCCTCTCCTTGCACGCCGCGAAACAAAGAGGCAAGAAAAAGTCTCTTGCCTCTTTGGCAGCTGCAGACTTTTTCCCGGACTCCCTCCCGGCTAGCACCAAAGCCCGAGCCTCAGCTCCCAGCCCCCGCCCGCCCCAGCGAGTGAGCAGACAAGCCTCTCGGGCTGGTGAGTGCTGGTTGGCGCCGAGCCTCTGTGCGGGAGTCTCTCCGCTTTGCCCTCCGCACCCCTGTGGCTGCGCTCTCCTCCGCGGCTCCGAAGCTTCCCCCCTCTGCCACCCGCAGTCTCTGCCCGCAAAGGGGCTTCCTAGTGCCTGGAAACCTTTCCTCCTTCACGGCTCCCTCCCACTGGCACAGGTCCCGTCCCTATTCTTTTGTCTCTGTTATTTCTTTTTTCTTTTACCCTACCCAAGTACGTGGGGATTTTCTTGCCTTTTGGGAGGTCTGACGTCTTCTGCCAGCGTTCAGTGGGTGTTCTGTAGGAGCAGTTCCACGTGTAGATGTATTTCTACTGTATCTGTGGGAAGGAAGGTGATCTCCGCGTCTTACTCTTCCGCCATCTTGCCCCTCTCAAAAGATCAGTTAGATTGTTTATTTGAGATTTTTCTTGTTTCTGAGGTAGATTTGTATTGCTATAAACTTCCCTCTTAGAACTGCTTTTGCTGCATCCCATAGGTTTTGTATGGTCGTGTTTTCATTGTCATTTGTCTCTAGGTATTTTTTGATTTCCTCTTTGATTTCTTCAGTGATCTCTTGGTTATTTAGTAACGTATTGTTTAGCCTCCCTGTTTCTGTGTTTTTTACATGTTTTTCCCTGTAATTGATTTCTAATCTCATAGCGTTGTGGTCGGAAAAGTTGCTTGATATGATTTCAGTTTTCTTAAATTTACCAAGGCTTGATTTGTGACCCAAGATGTGATCTCTCCTGGAGAATGTTCATGTGCACTGGAGAAGAAAGTGTAATCTGCTGTTTTTGGATGGAATGTCCTGTAAATATCAATTAAATCTATCTGGTCTATTGTGTCATTTAAAGCTTGTGTTTCCTTATTAATTTTCTGTCTGGATGAATCTGCCCATTGGTGTCAATGAGGTGTTAAAGTCCCCCAATATTATTTTTTTACTGTCGATTTCCTCTTTTATAGCTGTTAGCAGTTGCCTTATGTATTGAGGTGCTCCTATGTTGGGTGCATATATATTTATAATTGTTATATCTTCTTCTTGGATTGATCCCTTGATCATTATGTAGTATCCTTCCTTGTCTCTTGTAACATTCTTTACTTTAAAGTCTGTTTTATCTGATACGAGTATTGCTACTCCACTTTCTTTTGATTTCCATTTGCATGGAATATCTTTTTCCATCCCCTCACTTTCACTCTGTATGTCACCCTAGGTCTGAAGTGGGTCTCTTGTAGACAGCATGTATATGGGTCTTGTTTTGTATCCATTCAGTGAATCTGTGTATTTTGGTTGGAACATTTAATCCATTCACATTTAAGGTAATTATTGATATGTTTGTTCCTGTTACCTTTTTCTTAATTGTTTTGGGTTTGTTTTTGTAGGTCCTTTTCTTCTCTTGTGTTTCCCACTTAGAGAAGTTCCTTTAGCATTTGTTGTAGAGCTGGTTTGGTGGTGCTGAATACTCTTAGGTTTTGCTTGTCTGTGAAGCTTTTGATTTCTCCATCGGATCTGAATGAGATCCTTTCCGGGTAGAGTAATCTTGGTTGTAGGTTCTTCCCTTTCGTCGCTTTAAATATATCGTGCCACTCCCTTCTGGCTTGTAGAACTTCTGCTGAGAAATCAGCTGTTAACCTGATGGGAGTTCCCTTGTATGTTATTTGTCATTTTTCTCTTGTTGCTTTTAATAATTTTTCTGTGTCTTTGAGAAAACAATTTGCTTACTGTGTGTCTCACGTGTTGCTCCTTGGGTTTATCCTGCCTGGGACTCTCTGCACTTCCTGGACTTGGGTGGCTATTTCCTTTCCCATGTTAGGGAAGTTTTCGACTATAATCTCTTCAAATGTTTTCTCAGGTCCTTTCTCTCTCTCTTCCTCTTCTGGGACCCCTATAATGCTAATGTTGGTGCGTTTAATGTTGTCCCAGAGGTCTCTTACCCTGTCTTCATTTCTTTTCATTCTTTTTACTTTATTCTGTTCCACGGCAGTGAATTCCACCATTCTGTCTTCCAAGTCACTTATCCGTTCTTCTGCCTCAGTTATTCTGCTATTGATTCCTTCTAATGTAGTTTTCATTTCAGTTATTGTGTTGTTCATCTCTGTTTGTTTGTTCTTGAATTCTTCTAGGTCTTTGTTGAACATTTCTTACATCTTCTCGATTTTTGCCTCCATTCTTTTTCCGAGGTTCTGGATCATCTTCACTATCATTATTCTGAATTCTTTTTGTGGAAGGTTGCCTATCTCCCCTTCATGTAGTTGTTTTTCTGGGATTTTATCTTGTTCCTTCATCTGGTACATAGTCCTCTGCCTTTGCATTTTGTCTGTCTATCTGTGAATGTGGTTTCATTCCACAGGCTGCAGAATTGTAGTTCTTCTTGCTTCTGCTCTCTGCCCTCTCCAAAAGATTATTCTGATGGCCCTTTAATAAGGATGAAAGTTCTATGAGAAACTCTTTGTGATGGGCCGTGTCATGCTGGCCAGAAGAACTTTGAAATATTTTTATGAGGCTTCTGTTCTATTCATGAAGTGAGAAAGTTTTCCCAAGCCAGTGAAACATGGAGTACCCTTCTAGTGTTGGAGGGTTCTCCTGCAGAGGCAGGAGGTGGCTGTGGCTCACCACAGGGACAAGGACACTGACAGCAGAAGTTCTGGGAAGTACTCCTTGGCGTGAGCCCTCCCGGAGTCCGCCATTAACCCCACCAAAGAGCACCCTCTAGTAAATCTTGAGGACAGCAAATTTCAGTAGACTTGTCTTGACACAACAGAAGCAGGTGCCAGTGTAGCCTTGTTGTAGACTTGATGAATAAGAGACTAATTCCTAGTACAGTGAAGGGTTGTTTCCATAGATTGTAGTTGAAGATAGCTTGAGAATGGGCTCTTAGATGCAGTGCACACACACACGGAGAGGTAAGAAAAAGCCTTGATTATTATACACAGTTTATTTTCCCCTCTTTTGCCCTATAGCTTAAAAAAAAATCTCCTTTCTTGTGATTTCCCCAGTATTTTCCCTATTTTATAAAAACATCATTATTTATAACGAAAAGAAAAAGGACAGGTAGAGAAGGTTAAAAAAAAAAAAAAGAGGAAGAAAGGTGGAATTCCGGCATTGTCTCCCATTTCCCTTGGCCAATTGAGAATGGGAGCAGAGACAGGTTACTGAAACCAGAAAAGCTATAGACTTGACTGTTCCATGTCGCCAGCTGTTTTGCTTCCCGGGGAAAATAGGAGGAACGAAAGGAGCCTAACTGATGTGATGAGGCAGGAATTCTAAATTTGTGACGCTTTGCAAGCTGTTTCTGTGTACTAGGTTTGAACCCAGCTACAATTCACTGTAGGAGTTCTTGGAAACTGGCATGTCAGCTGCCCTAGACAATCTGCACATTAACTTTCACTTCAAAAACTTTTCCTGGCTTGTCTCTGCAGGCTGTGAAAGCTAGGTGATGGTGGTCCCGTTTTACAAGGCCCAGCTGTGCTTGTGTGTACCTGTGTTGTTGTCACAAAGGCATCAGACTTTTCCCTTTATTTTATAAAAATCCTGCTGAGCTGGATTTAGTCTTCATTGTTGAATGAACTGGTGTCAGGGAGTTCTCTTTTGGCTTTCTTAAAGGTCACCCTTTGCTCACTTCTTTTTAAGTTCACAGCTCCATTTTTCAGGCTTCATGTGGTATGCTGGTTATGCCAAAGTAAAGAGCTGGATCAAAGACATTTCTTGTTAATAAGGCTAAGGATCCATCTGTCTTTGCAGATCCAGACTGTTAATAGATACAGGACCAAGGAGCCTCCATCTACATAACTGGCTGACTCCCAGAATCCTAAGTTGTCTTCTAGAACAGTGCTGTGAACTTAACCTTTTGAAAGGTTTGGTTTTATATCCAGCCTTGTGTTCCATAAAGCTTGCCCCCAGATTCTCTGCCAGATGTACTGAGAAATCCAACTTTGTCCTAATTTCCTCCTCCTGGGGATCATTCCATCAATCATGGAGTGGTACGAGTATGGAGACAGCAGAAGTCTGGTTCACATTCTGAATCCATTGTCAAGTCCAGCTGGCTGGGATCTCACTGTACTTTTAAAGGGCAGGCATATCAGCTCTTAGCTTTTTGACTGGATACTTCAGTGTGTTCTTCCCAAATGTATGTCCTGGTCACACAGTATTAATAAAACCAAAGTTAAAGTTAGCCAAAATAACCCCCCTAGACATTTTTCAGTCATCACTACTGCTTCCTTTTCCTTTTCTATATATCTGCTTATTGAATGAATGATCAGAAACCTCCCCTCTCAATTGCTTATAATTCTGTATTTCAAAGTATGTATCTTACTTGGACCCTGCTCATGTTCTTAGTCTCTTTTTGAGTCTTGCTTGTTTTTTTCTTCTTTTCTTCTGATTGATTTTGAGCCACCTTATTTTAATGTATTGTCCTGCTTCCACTTTCAGCATGTGTAGTAAACAATAGGTGATAGATTTATTTTTGGGGTGCCAATTGATATTATACTGATACTAAGAACCTTTATCTAGGTTCTTAGTTTTCAGGGCACATCTTTGTTCTATCCAAACCCTCCCTTTATTCCTCAAGGAAAATGAAGCTCACAAGGGTCAGGCTATCGAATCAATCTTATTTTCTCTACTTAATAATTGAATTACTCTGTCCAAAGAGAAGCAGTTCTTATGATTACTAATTCATGATTTATGGTTCTAGTCTTGTGATTGTGATTCAGTGTATGATTTCATGTGCAACAAAGGAGCTCATACACTGGGAACAGAAAAGAAGAAATAGAGATAAATTAGATGCTGAATATATAAACTGGTAACTGAGATGTCAATTTCAAGCCAAAATCTAACAGATTAGCAAACCAATGATTTGGCAGCCCTTAGAGAAGGAAAAGGGAATCACTTAAGCCCAGCATTGATTCACGAAAAAAAAAAGTCATGCTAGAGTAACCTCATTTCCCTTCATGGTGGAATCACCTTAGTAAGAGAAGATCAGGGGGACAAAAAAAGAATTACCATAACTGCGTTTCAACAAGTCATAATGATATCTTGTGAGCACGAAAGAGAAATGTGAACAAGATAACACTGTCATTAAGAATCTTTGGTAACTAGACAACTGTACCCAACAATGAATCAGTGTAAGTTTGAGAATTAAGTCATTGAGGCTCTGTGATTTGCTCACTAGGTCACCATTTTTTAATCAATGAATTAATTTATCCATTCATATTTATTTAGGTGCCTACTATATACTAGGCACCTACATATCTAGAAGGCATACTAAACCTATTTTCAGATGACATGAAGTAGGGTGGGATACTGAATACCTTGGATGAAAATCAGAATTCACAGTGATTTAAACAGGGTAGAATGATGAGTCTAATTCATGGAATTTAATAAGAAAAAAGCATAAAAGCTCTTCACATGGTTTCAGAAATTCAAGTGAAGAAGGCTTAAGGGTTTAAATTGACTTTAAGCGTAATAGAAGTTCACAGTTGAATAAGACTGTCAAAACCAGTACTATCATGTGGGAAATTTTTTACAACATATTGCCAGATTGAAAAAGCAGATTATAAAGCAGATAGAGCAGAATCACTCTGTTTGTGTGAGGCAAATACACACAGAGGAAGTATGTACCTCAAAATGTTGACAAAATGTTCATAGTAGCCATCTTTGGCTGTTGGAGTGCAGATAGATGACTTTTGTTTTTTACCTTTCTATCTTCTTGTGTTTTTCAGGTTATGACATTTTGCTCCTAAAAAAAAAATTGCTTTTGTTTCATTTTGAAGAGGCGAAAGGCAGTGTAGCCAGTGCTGATAATTTAGGCTTTTACTAGCAGGAGTGGGGGTGGGGAAGAAGGATGGTGATAATCTCCATCATTCATCAGTGCCTGAACACCTGCCCCTCCCTGGTAATCAGCATTATTAGTAAACACCCACTTCCCCACAGGGGCAGCACCCTGCCTATGGTTAGAGCATTCTCCGGCTGGCTTGGTTTGGGGCAGCAGGTCTCCATCATGAGGACGTGACCTCAGGTGAGGACTGCCATGCAGTGGCTGTCTCTAGCTGGGGAGACCTGGCTCCCTGGCTCACACACACTGAGTGACTCCTGAGTCCTTTTTTCAGATCCACTAGATTGGCTCCCCCGTTTATCACCCAGGTTACTCCACATGGACACAGCACTTGGTAAGGGGATTATAAATACTTCTTTGCTTCTCTTCTTTCTGAGAAGTAATAGAGTTGCTCACACCTGTTCCTTAGCATCCTTATTGTTTGTTTTCACAAAGGTTTGGATTCACTTTCCACAGGAACAATGTTAATAATAGCAGCTCACATTGAGCATTTATTACGTGTGCCAGACATTGTGCTATGCTTTAGATAGATTATTACATTTAATTCTTGAACCAGCCCTGTGAGAGGTGGGATTGAGTTTTATTCCCATTGCACAGCTGAGGAAACCAAGGCACAGAGTGGTTAAGTATGTTGCTTTAAGTGGTAGAGTCAGGATTTGAACCTAGAAGTCTTGTTCAAGAGCCCAGCTCTTCATCATTAGCTGTGCTGCTCCTGTTCTGAGCGTTGTCCAGTTCAGAACCTGCGGTGCAGATCCAGGGGCACAGGGTCTCTGCTCTCCCTCCAGAATTCTCTCACTTACCCAGCTCTTGCACTGGTTTTGATTCCTTTCCAGCATCTAAAACCTTTTATTTCTTCGTGCCTTCTTTCTTGGATTATTTCTTTAATCCTTTCCCAAGAGCCTGTCATCCGCTCAAATAAACAGAATATTTAAAGGTTTTTAAGCTTTCATCCTGTTCTCAAGCAGGAAGATCAGACCGCATTTATAATTTCATATAGTTCTGTGCTTTTGACCTAGCATACAGGTTGTCAAAAGTTCACATAGTTTTTCCAGATAATTTCTGAACTTTTCTGTACCTCTGATACTACTCTATTGTACTTCAACTCTTCCTGCAAAAGAACCATCTCAGTATAACTCCATAGATTCAAAATAGAAAAAAGTATAGTCTTATCTCAAGGAACAAACTCAAAGGTAAAAAAAATAAATTTTAGCCTTTAACACTTGCATTTTTTTTTTTTTTTGCAGCACTTGCATTTTTAGAGATTGTTTTAAAATAATTTTCCAGCACAAAAATTCTCTAAGCAAGGCACCTGTCACCATGAGCATAAAACCTCTTGGTTTGTCTAATTCATTCCACTTAAATAATTTTAGGCACACATTTCATTTGGCCAGCTATCACTGTTCCCAGTCAGCAGTTACTAACAGCAGGCCTTAAGACTTACTAGTAGACATTTTCAGTATTATTTATTAAATTGATATCTAAAGGCACATGCAATTCGACTTTTATTCTTTCACTAATGAAAGTAGTTCTCATTCAATGGAAGCCTTTCATAAGCATACTTTTTTTTCTTGGAGACTACAGTATGCAATTTTAATGCTAAACTTAATTATCACTGACCTTTTGAATCTCTTCTAACTACATATAACTTTTATTTATTTTTTTTTAAATAAATTTATTTATTTTTTGCTGTGTTGGGTCTTCGTTGCTGCGTGCAGGCTTTCTCTCGTTGCGGTGAGCGGGGACTTCACTTTGTTGTGGTACGTGGGATTCTCACTGCGGTGGCCTCTCTTGTCGCGGAGCACGGGCTCTAGGCGCGCAGGCTTCAGTAATTATGGCACGCGGGCTCAGTAATTGTGGCTTGCGGGCTCTAGAGTGCAGGCTCAGTACTCTAGACAATTGTGGTGCATGGGCTTAGTTGCTCTGCAGCATGTGGGATCTTCCTGGACCAGGGATTGAACCCGTGTCCCCTGCATTGGCAGGTGGATTCTTAACCACTGTGCCACCAGGGAAACCCATAACTACATATAACTTTTAATTTCATAATAAATCTTCAGGCTCAGGTTCCCAGAGCCAACAATTCTTTCTGCCTTTCAACCAGAGTGCTCATTTACCATCATTACTGTCACTCTGCTTACATATCTCTCACTTCTTCAGACCTTCTGGCCAGCTTATTTGATCCTTCAGGGGCTAATGTACTTTTCCTCACTGTTAGTATCATGTCTGCTAGCTCCCCTTGAGTCTCTGTCCAATCCTGTTCCTCCGAGGCTTTGAATCTCTCTGGAAGTGTCACCTATTCCAGAGTCCTACCATTCCTGACTTTCCTCCACCTCCTCATCTTCCCTGGGGATTCACCTAAACGAGTACACTTACTCCAGATTATGTGCAATTTGAGAGCAGGAACTTGTGTTTTTCTTCTTGGTAATCCCTGCGCATCTAGGAACAGTGTCCAATAAATGCAGGTTGGATTTCGCTGAAATGAAATAACTACATAAGCATATATTTTTACATACGATTCCAGTATTGCAAAATTCATGAAGAGAACAAATAATTTTATAACTAAAATCAAGTAAGTTGAGAAAAGAGATATAACATATACACGAACAGGAAATACTAATAATTAGGTTTTTAATGAAAGATAAGGGAAAATGCATAACTTTTTATTTGCATGTTTGTCTTTTTTTAAAAAATACTACCTCCATTTCTTGAACCCCAGGACTGTCTGTAGTTTCTCTAATGTTCATTGTCACTTTAAAAATGTAGACTTCCAATTCAGTACTCATAAGTGCAAACTCTAGGCACACTCTCTCTTTGTATGCTTATCTTATAAGCAATAGAGAACTGAGGTTCATGAACTCACCGTTGTCTCTTATCCTTCAGGTCTCCCCCCACCACCACCCAAATTCATGATCCCATGATCATATAATTAATATATACTAAAAAAATTATATGAAGCTTACCTTCCACATTATTTTTTTCATGAAGCATAATTGACATATAACATTAGTTTCAGGTGTACAACATAAAGATTCAATAATTGTACATATTGTGAAATGATCTTTTTAAATTGAGGTAAAATTTACGTAAGATAAAATGCACATACCTTAAACGTTCAAATTGATGTTCTGACAGGTTTATACATCCACCTTACCTCCACTCAACATATGATATGGAACATTCCCATCACGCTCCAAAATTCCTTTGTGTGTCTTCCCAGTCAATTCTACCTCTTCCCCCTATAATCATTCTTTTGACTTCTCTCATCATAGATTAATTTTCCTTATTCTTTTTTTTTTATTGTGGTAAAATATACACAATATGAAATTTACCACCTTAATCATTTTTTAAGTATACAGTTCAGTGGTATTAAATACATTCATAGTCGTGCAGGCATCACCACCATCGATCCCCATAGTTCGCACCACATTGAGCAGTTAGAACTTACATAAAAATCCAGATTCTGTCTTGACAACCTGAAGGATGGAGTTCAGGACAAGCACACCTGCTAGAGAGTAAGAGGACAACCCTGGAAATGAGGCAACCAGAAAAGGGGAACCTAACTTCTATGTATAAATTTCACCCAAATCTTGGGCTGACCTCTGGACAATGTATATGCAAGTTATACTCCAAACTCTACAGCTGAAGCTAGAAGAACTGAACATAAATCTGAGCCACAGCCCACCTAGGGGAAGAAAGAACTGCAGTTTGAGTTCAACCAGGTTAACTGCCTATACACACACACATACATACTCAGTCTTTGGAGCAACATAATACAGTCCAGTATCCACAACATTTCACAATATCCAGGATACAATATGAAATTATTCAACATATGAAAAAAATGGGAAAATACGACCCATTTTTAGAATAAAAGATAATCAATGGAGACCAATCCTAAGAAGGCTCAGATGATAGAATTAACAGACAAGGATATTAAAGTGGCCATTATAACTATGAACAAGGGTGTAAAGGGAAATAGGCTTCAATGAATAAAAGGTAGGAAATTTCAAGACAAATTTCCAGATGGAAATTGTAGAACTGAGGAAACCAATATCTGTAATCCAGAATAAACATATTAGCAATATCGAATCTTCCAATCAGTCAAGATATGGTATACCTCTGTACTTATTTAGGTTTTGTTTAATATTTATCATTAATGTTCTATAAATTCAATGTAGAGACCTTACACATTTTCCAATATATTTATTCTTAGATATTTGGTGTATTTTTATGATATTTTAAATTGCATTGCTTTTTAAAATTTCACTTTCAACTAATTAATTACATTGAAATTTCAATTGTATATTACTGGCATATAAAAATATGATTTTATTCTGTTTATGGACTTTGATTCCTGCAACTTTGCTCCATTTATTTATTAGTTGTAAAAATGTTTTTATAAAATTCACAGGGTTTTCTATGTAAACAATCATGTCTGTGAATAACAGCATTTTTTTTTCTTATGACACTGGCTAGGTCTTATACTACTAATTTTGTATAGAAGTGGTGAGAGCATACATCTGTCCTTTATTCCTGATCTTAGAGGAAAAGAGTTCAGTGTTTCACCAATAAGTATCATGTTAGCTATAGATTTTTCATAGATATCCTTTATTAGGTTCAGTAACTTTCTTTCTGTTCCTAGTTTAGTGAGAGTTTCTGTCATGAATGGAGATGAATAAATTTTGTCCAGTGCATTTTGATATCTAATAATATTCTCATATGATTTTTCTCCTTTATTCTCTTAATGTGGTGAATTACATGATTGACTTTTTTTAACCTTAAATCACCGTAAATACCACTTGGTCATGATATATATCCCATACATGAGACAGATAGATTGATTATATTTGCTGATATTTTATTAAAATTTTTTGTGTGTATGTTCATTAGGCGTATTGGTCTGTAATTTTCTTGTAATGTTTTTGTCAAGTTTTTTTATATCAGAGATGTGTTAACATCATAAAATGAGTTGGGAAGTTTTCCCTTCTCTTCTCTGAAAGATTTTGTGAAAGATTGAAATTATTTCTTCTTTAAATGTTTGATAGAATTCATTGAAACCATCTGGGCTTAAAGTTTTCTTTGTTAAGAAGGTTTTTGATTACAAGTTAAATTTATATATTTAGATTTTCTCTCACCGTGTCACTTTCAAAACGTTGTATTTCTACGGATTTTTTTCAATTCATCTAAGTTGTTAAATATTTGACATAGAGTTGTTCATGATATCTCCTTATACTTTTTTTTAAAATTTATTTATTTATTTTTGGCTGTGTTGGGTCTTCGTTTCTGTGCGCGGGCTTTAATTGCGGCGAGCGGGGGCCACTCTTCATCGCCGCGCGCGGGCCTCTCATTGTCGCGGCCTCTCTTGTTGCGGAGCACAAGCTCCAGATGCGCAGGCTCAGTAGTTGTGGCTCACGGGCCTAGTTGCTCCGCGGCATGTGGGATCTTCCCAGACCAGGGCTCGAACCCGTGTCCCCTGCGTTAGCAGGCAGATTCTCAACCACTGCGCCACCAGGGAAGCCCTCTCCTTGTACTTTTAATATCTATATTCTCTGTATGATGTTCCCCCTTCTTCATTCCTGATATTAATAATTCATGTATTTTTTTCCTTGTGATCAGCTTGCTTGGAATTTATCAACTTTTAAATTCTTTTCTTATAGCCAACTTTTGATTTTGTTGATATTTCCTATTTGCCCAGTTTCTATTTCATTGTGTTAAAATGTAAACTGAAGTACATTAAATTTTCAAAGAGTTCATTTGAGCACACATTGATTTTAATTGGGCAGTGCCAAATTGAAAATGGGTAAGAGCACTCCACTGGCAGAGATTAAGGGAAAGGCTTTTTTTTTTTTAATAGAGCAGACTCTTAAGCAAAGTAAGCAAATTATTTGGCTATAGCTTAAGTGGTTGCCTTACTTGGGAAAGCCTAGTTGGCTGTTTGTAATTGGTTGTTCTTAAATTTCACTTTTCAGATGTAAGTGCAATGACTCTGCGTAGGTTTTGGTTTGCTTACCAGACTGCCAAGACATTAGAGCAACCTCAGTCTGATGGCTTCCTTGTTTAATTACTTTATTGGTTTCTGCTCTTATTATTTTATTTTTTATTCTTCAACTTTGTTTAACTTGCTTTTATTTTTCTAGTTTCTTAAAGTGGAAGCTTAGAACATTGATTTTACATATTTCTTCTTTTCTAATATAGACATTTAATACTATACATTTCTAAGGACTCTTTTCACTGCATCTTAAATTTTGTTTGGTTGTGATTTCATTACCATTCAGTTTGATACATTTTCTAATTTCTCTTCTGATTTCTTCTTTGATCCATAGGTTATTTAAAGTGTGTTGTTTAATTTCCAAATATTTGGGAATTCTCTAGATATCTTATTGTTTTAAAGATAGAAAATTAATTGATTTTTTTTTTAATAAATTTATTTATTTATTTTTTTTAATTTTTGGCTGTGTTGGGTCTTCGTTTCTGTGCGAGGGCTTTCTCCAGTTGCGGAGAGTGGGGGCCACTCTTCATCACGGTGTGCGGGCCTCTCATTGTCGCGGCCTCTCTTTGCGGAGCACGGCTCCAGACGCGCAGGCTCAGTAGTTGTGGCTCACGGGCCCAGTGGCTCCGCGGCATGTGGGATCCTCCCAGACCAGGGCTCGAACCCGTGTCCCCTGCATCGGCAGGCAGACTCTCAACCACTGCGCCACCAGGGAAGCCCAATTGATTTTTAATTTAATACCATTCTGGTTAGAGTGTACTCTGTGTGATTTTGATCTTTCCATTTTTATCGAGATTGGTTTTATGACCCAGCATTTAGACTGTCTTGGTGTATGTTCCACATGCACTTGAAAAGAATATGTATTCTGAAGTTGTTGGGTATAGTTTTCCATAATTATCAAATAGATTGAGTTGGTTGACAGTATTGTATAAATGTTTAAGTCTAGGTTGGCAGTTCTTTTATTTTTGTTTTCCTTTCAGCACTTTAAAGATAGCTCACCAGTGTTTTCTGGCCATCATTTTTTAATGATAAGTCAGCTAATCATTTGCATTGTTGTTCCTTTTTATGTAATATTACCACTACCACCAAGCACCCCGCCACCCTGGCTGCTTTTAAGATTTTTTTTTTCTTTATTTTTAGTTTCAGCAGTTTGACTGTGATCTGCCTGCATGTGGATTTCTTTGTACGTATTCTGCTTGGGATTTGCAGAGCTGCTTAGGTCTTTAGGTTAATGTCTACCATCAACTTTGGAAATTCCCAGCCCTAATCTCTTTAAGTATTTCTTCTGCCCCATTCTCCCTTCTCAACTGCTGGAATTCCAATTTTATACCTGTTAGGTACTCTCCTCTACTGTGTCCAGTCTGCTGTTAATCATTTTGAATGCACTCCTCATTTCTGATTTTATATTTTTTCATTTCTAGGATCCTTGTTTGGTTGTTTTTTGAAAGATTTCATCTCTCTCTTGAAATCCTCCATCTGTTTATATGTGTTGCCCACCTTTTACATTAGACTCTTTTACATATTTATCATTGTTATTTTGAAGTTCATGTCTGCTAAGTCCAACATCTGTAACACCTCTCAGTGTCCTTCTATTGACCATTTTCTCACATGGGTCATATTTTCTTGCTTCTGCATGTCTTTTATAATTACTAATCGTATGCTGGACATTTTAGGTAAAACCACAGACTTAAGTAAATAATGTTTACACACACACACACACCCGCCCCCCCCCCAAAAAATAAAAGACATACTCATCTTTTTCTCAGGCTGCTAATGTGCGGGAAAGGGGCAGAGGGAGAAGGGGTTGAGCCAATCTGATAATTCAGCTGGGTCTGGACTTTGTTGTAGCTTTAATTAGATTAAATTCACCTCTGGCTGCAAATGTTTTGGGGCCAGGATGGGACCACCAGTAAGATTCTAAAGATCTTTTTGTGCAAAGAATTTTGAAAAACTTATATTCACCACTATGAATTTGACGCCTTTCTTCTGGTGAGATTGGAGTGATACTAACAAATAGGGTTTTTTAATATTGTATAATGAAATATGTCGACATTTGGAAGGTCTGCATAACTCAGTGAACCAGTATTCCTAAAGACTAATGCTTGATGTTACAAAAATCTGGTATGGATACAAGATCCATTCAAAATGCAAGATAGACCAACAGAGTATGAAAAGCTCATTGATTTGGTTTCAGATTCTACAATACTAACTTTTAGACTCTACTACGTGTTGAGTTTTGGTGAAGGTCAAAGAATAATATCCACAGTTTCTCTGAAAGGGACTTTAATCAGTCCCTCCCCATCCCCCAGCCTTCAGTGTCCCCGTGCAATTGATGAAAGAGTTGATGGGTGGCTACAGATCCATTCTGTGCTGGGGCTTCTAAAATATCATACCAGCCCACATGCAGGTGTTAAAAGCTTGTCAGAAGTTTAGCTGGTAGTGCCTTAACCCCCGTCTGTGACACATTCCTCCTCCTCCCGGGGGCCATCCTGGCTAAAAGTGCAGAGCTTGTCACTTCCTGGGATTATATTCATTTAGGTTTACTGTATGTCCTCGGCATTTTGTTAGGTTTGAAATAAGTATGATTTAGCAGCTTATTCAGCTTATTTTTTAAGGTAAAAGTGACAGTCTCTTGAAACTTTCTACTTGCTCAGAAGCAGAAGTCCAACAGAAACTTTTGAATGTTTTCTGTTTTTTGCCTTTGAGTTAACTACAAGATGGTGAATGACGGTGCTATAATAAAATAGAGAGGGTTCTATTTCATTATTTCTGGAAGTGGAGGGTAGGACTCCCCTTTGGGATCATGAGTTTTAGGAGTTCCAGAGGCCTGTCCAGTTCACTCTCGCTCTCCCTTGAGCACCATCTAGAACAAAAAAAGGAAGCCACTATATTTATATGGATGGAAACCATGCTGAAAGACTGGGGAGAATGTTAGGACAGAAACAGGCAGTGTAAACAGAAAGTCCTTTCTCTGAGATCGCCAGTGAAGAGTAGAAGAAGGTAGACTGATGGCTGCTTGTAGATCACACCTTCAATCTCTGAGATGATCGACTCTAATGGAGGATCAGGAAGGAGGATTGAGCAGAAAACTGACTGCTTAAAGGGGTAGATTATATAGGTGCCCCCTTCACTGGTGGATTGAAGAGGAGGCAAATCCATCCCTTGCCAGATAACCTGTTTAGTCCTCAGCATAGAGCATTGCAATACAATTATAATAACCATTTGGATACACTATACATCAGGGCTTTTCTTTTTAGTAACTTGGAGCACTTTTGACCTCACAACAAATACTGTACTCATGACTAGATTGTGTTAACTTTGCAACACAGAATCCTCTGGTGGAAAATGGCCAAATTTATGTTTTCTATATACTAGTTCAAAGAACTGTAGGGCAGCAGTGAAATGGAATTGTTTGGGAGGGGAATGAATAGTAATAATAGTAGTAATGGTGGTGGTGGTAGTATATTTTTGGAGCCCTTCCTATGTGCCTGTACCTTCACTTGTGTTAGCTCTTTAATCCCCACAATAACCCTATGAAATAGGTACTATTATCATATTCCCATTTTACAGAAGAAGAACGTTTAGGAATAATAAAGATAGAGAAGTTGGATATAATAAAGGCCGCAGTAGCAACTGTCTAGTCTCTCCTCATCCATTTGGTCTTTGTAGATATGATCCAACCCCAGCTGCCCTGGGAAGGATTAGGAATGGGACACACAACACTCCATGAAGAATCACTCTGATTTTGTCCTTGGAAATACCCCCCAAAGCTAAGGGAGTTCCCCACCACATTTTGTAATGACTCTCTGATCACATAGCTTCCTTATTCTGGCCAGCACTGCTTTGTACAGCTCGTGGGAGCTCTTCTGTCATTTGTAGGATTTTTGGCATTTACAGCACCTTTCCAGCACTTACTGTGTGTCCCAACTACTTTGTTTGAGATTGAAAATTTATAGGCAAAGAAAATGTAGCCTCTGCCATCCTTGAATATCTATACATTCCATAACGTGTAGTGGAATAAGTGCCATGGAAGTGGGTAGATATTCTTTCTTACCAAGAAGTAGTCAGATTGTCCCCAGAAAGCACCTCCTTCATGGCCTTACAGTGTTTCCCATTAGAAGCACCATTGGCATTTTGAGAAGCACATATTTTCCTAGCACAGGGCTGGCTTTTCCTTATAGTTTTTGACATTTGACACGCTTGACCTCTACCTATTAAATGTCAGTAATCCCCCACACCCATTATTAGGACAATTGAAAGCACACCCACACACTTGCCAACACCCTGAAGAGGGCAAAGACGTCCTCGTACGTGGTCGCTCAGGTTTTGCTCAGATTGGGTGGAGGAAGCTGGGGAAATGGACTGTGGAATCATACTCTTTGTACAGCTGTCACATTCCTCCGTCTCATCCCTACCCTACCCTCTTGAGACATCACATCATTCTTGGGAAATCTTTTTTTTTTTTTTTTTTTTGGCTGTGCCGCGCAGCTTGCAGGATCTTAGTTCCCCCACCAGGGATCAAACCTGTGCCCCCTGCAGTGGAAGCACGGAGTCCTAACCACTGGACCACCAGGGAATTCCCCATTCTTGGGAAATCTTGACACTGAAAGCATATCTTTATGAAGAGGGCAACAGCCTGCTCAGGAGGTTTTGCTTTGCTAAAGACCCGTGCATTTTACAAATTTCCTTCGAGTTCCTTACAACCAACATCCATTTGATGGAACAGATATTAAACCAGAGGGAAAGATACAGCCCTTTAGTGTGTTTTGGCCAGAAGTTGGAGGGGTAGGGCATGCTGCAGGAAGGGCAGTGATGGTCAGAAACATTTAGCCCTGCAGTGCCACGGTGTAATACAGTCAGTAAGACAACGTTCCAATAAGAGGATGTGTGGTTTAGAAAAATTCGCCGTATTGTTGGCAATTAGCTGCATATGTAGTCAGGACAAAACACAGCATAGTTCACTTTGAATCTTTGCATTTGAATCAGTTGTTAAACATCCAGAGCGTTCCCACAGCTAACTCTTTTGAGTCTGTCTGTCCTACTCTAGAAATAATAAAAAAGTGTAAGAAGTTATTTATAGGGAATGTATGCAATATTATATTTTAGTGTTGAGCAAAGAATAACATAGAAACTACATTTTATAGAGAATACTTGAATCTCAAAAGTTTGGTGGGAGTAGAAAATGTATTACTAGTAAACTAGAATGAACTGAGGTTCAAGAAAATGGAATGGAATTTTGGATGGAAATGGAAACTCATAACTGCCATAGAAAGGACTATGTCGGTATATAATCTCAGGCAAAACCCAAGTAACAGTGCACCTGGCGTCCTCCGTGTCAGTCATTACAGCACTTGCATATTGCAAACCCCAAAGGCTTGTGCTTTAACTGTGAGATACCATGGCCTGAGTAACACCCACTGGAATTCAAAGCAAGCAAGTTTCTCATGGCACTGACCACATTGCCTTAGACAGCTGAGCACTCCTGCACCCATCCAGTGTTGCACTGTAAAAATTCCTTCCTCTTTGCTAATAGCCTCCACTTGCTTAAGCAACTTCTTTTTGTGACTTGGAGACTGCACTTATGTTACTGATGAGATTAAAAACAGCTTTCACTACAAAAGCTTATGTTGTTGCAGTCTGTTCAGTGTGTATGCAGTTGGATGAATAAACCTCCTCTATCCAAAGTCCCTCGTTTGATCTTCTCTTGCCCACTGTCCTGCCCCTTACACATGCACAGACCCCTGCTGAGACTCTGTCCCTGGTCACCTCCAAATAAGGGGGCCTAGTTACAGACTGTGATTTCTGAGTACAGCAAGAAGGCATTAAAGTAAATGCCTGCTAGGAATATTTGTTATTAAAGCAGTTTTTAGAAAATAAAACCAACCTAGCTAGCCCGTGAGGTGAATTCTGATATAAGCTACATAGTTATATAAATCCTTAAATATCGAATCCCTAAGTCTGGATTGCTTCTTGTGGCTACAAACTTCTGTAACCAGCAAGCCAGGAATGGAAGCAGAATCACAATTGATGAATCTTCTAACCTTGGGCCCGGTTATCATAAATAATAGTTTCATTCTAGATTCAAATTCCTGCCTTAATTGGTATGGAAATCTCAAGGTTATTCATCCAGGCAGTTCCTGCTCTATTATCTGTCTCTTCCCTGTGTTCATGTGTTCATTGGATCAGCTCACTCCTGCCTTGAGCCTGCTTTTCATTTACACCTGAATACCTTGCTCCATTGCCTTGCCTTCCACTCAGAGCTCACTCAGTTCCCTTTGCTATTTGCTGTATCTTCAGTAAGCTTTTCTCTTCCCTCACTAATGAGAACAGAGATCATGGTTTCCTCTGGCCCCTCCCTTCTTAACCCCAGAAGTCCTATTTGACTCCCACTCAACACTTCACTTTGTGAATAATATTAACATTTTATTCACATAGTCGGGTATTTATTTACATGCGATTCTTGGTCTCCACATTTCCTCACATCTCTAGAAGCCCCTTGGGAAAAATCATGTCTAATAACACGCACACTGAGACAATTCAAGAGGGATCACGGAAGATCAAATGTCATACTAAAAAAAAATTAATAAGCAAGCTCTGAGCTTTTTGGTACTGTTCTCCAGGAAGATTAGCTGAATGTGTGTAATTGTGCAGCTGGACTGTGGGAGCCAAACTGTGGGAGGAGGTGAGCAAGGGATGTGACATATCAAAGGTGAGATTATGTGAGTAGAAAACCTTTCATCCATGGACTTCAGAATATATTATACAGACTTTCCTGTAACTCTGTGTCTGGAAATCTCTTTGAGAGAGGTAGAGAAACTAAAGCAGAGACCCAAAATGACCAAGCTATGAGAGAGAGGTCCCCCCAGGCAAGAGAGGAGCGTGGGCTTCTGGCCTCAGAAGACATCCCACTTTGCTCCCTCCCACAGGGCTCTGTTGAGGTCACAAGGACCCAGGCTGTTAATAACCAGGCAGCCGTA
Organism: Balaenoptera musculus; assembly: GCF_009873245.2. NCBI lineage: Eukaryota > Metazoa > Chordata > Mammalia > Artiodactyla > Balaenopteridae > Balaenoptera > Balaenoptera musculus. The sequence goes on from NC_045786.1 coordinate 149,206,070, forward strand.
GGTCAGGACTCAGGAAGGTTCTGTGTAAACTCACCCCAGTGTTGTTGCATCTCTGCCACCGAAATGACCATTAACACCAAAGGATATTTACAAAGGGAAGAATAACACGATGATTTAAATCACTATGAATATGTCTCTTGAATTAGGCACTGTTTTATTTCTCTAAGCACCATTCACCAAGGTTTTGCGATAAGGTTGTTCACTATGAGACTCTTTGTGTTTCTTCTATGTACAATTTTCTGGTCACTGTAACTCTAAAAGGAAAAAAACAACAATACTAGGTAGTTCAAGAAGGTTCAGAGATGAATAGCCAAAATGTTAAGGAGATGGAAGGATTTCCAAATAAGATTGTTCTAAAAATAAATGGGGACCTTTTCAAAAAAACTGTGGTAAAATAATACATAATATAAAATTTACCATTTTTTTTTAAATATTTTATTTATTTATTTATGTATTTATGGCTGTGTTGGGTCTTCGTTTCTGTGTGAGGGCTTTCTCCAGTTGCAGCAAGTGGGGGCCATTCTTCATCGCAGTGCGCGGGCCTCTCACTATCGCGGCCTCTCTTGTTGTGGAGCACAGGCTCCAGACGCGCAGGCTCAGTAATTGTGGCTCACGGGCCCAGTCGCTCCGCGGCATGTGGGATCTTCCCAGACCAGGGCTCGAACCCGTGTCCCCTGCATTGGCAGGCAGATTCTCAACCACTGCGCCACCAGGGAAGCCCTAAAATTTACCATTTTTAAGTGTACAGTTCAATGGCATTTCGTACGTTTACAGTTTTGTGCAACCGTCACCGCCATCCATCTCCAAAACTTCTGTCATCATCCCAAGGTAAAACTCAATACCCATTAAACAATAACTCCCCATTCCCCTGTCTCCCCAGCCCCGGACAACCACCATTCTACTTTCTGTCTCCATGAATTTGACTATTCTAGGACAAATCATACAATATTTGCCCTTGTCTGGCTGACTTATTTCACTTAGCATAATGTCTTCAATGTGTGTAGGCTAAATGTCAGCCTGGCTGGGGACCCTGATGAGATGAATTCAGAATAAGGAAATATGTATCTTCTCACACCAGTTATGTTATCCCATGATATGGGGACATAAGCTTAAATATAAACACTTATTTTTAAAATTTGGGTACTTCACTAATGGGTGGCTAAGAAAAACCAAGACTCTTGCACAATTCACCCCTATAATTTTGAAGTTGATGTTTAGAGAAGATGATTGTTCCTCTGTTCTTACCTTAAAATAACCTACCATCCTTCATTTGAAGCTCTCTGGGCTCCTCTTGGAGGTCCTTTTGGCAATCACAGGGGAGTGAAATTGCTATTTTAATTATTTAACATTCAACAGATATTTTTGTGCGCTGAACACGTGCCAAGCCTTATGGCAAGCACTAGGAATAGAATGGAGAGCAGAGCAGCCCGCCTTTGTCTTCATGGAGCTGCGATTTAGTAGACGAGTCAGATAATTTATCCCACAAACAGATTTGTAACTCCAAACTGTTTTCAGTTCTATAAAGGAAAAATAACTGAAATATTTCTCTCCTTACCTTCTTTGTTCACACAACCATTCTAAGAAATCTGCTTTCTTTTCTCTTCAGGAGCCTCCAAACAGGTGGCTTTGCCTGGGAGGGAGAGGTAAAGAACAACACGTATAGCAAGGCTACAGGGGTGGTCCCGCAGCACAAGTGCCACCCCACAGCAGGCAGCTACCAACTCCATTTTGCCCTGCAACAACTTGAACAGCAAAAACTTCAGTCCCGGCAGCTTCTGGACCAGAGTCGAGCCCGGCACCAGGTAATTCAAGATAAGGCTTTTCCATGTGCTAATATCTTCCTTCTGTTGGTTTAAAAAAAAAAATTTTTTTTTTTTTTTTTCCATGAGAAATGTGGGGATAGTTTCTCAAAAGTTTACCACTGCCACCATGGCTTGAACGGTTCATGGGGAATCTACCCACGAGGAAGAAATGTTCTGAATCCATACATTGGCTTTGTGGGAAAGTGATCTCGAACCAATTTTGACATTCTTTCTTTCATTTGAATGAATGTTCCTCCACAAAAATCTCTTTTGTAGTATTTACCCTTTCTGTTGCCTGATCTTAGTTCAGTAATTTCCCAAAGGGTCTAATTCCCAGATACCTAAAAGCTAGCATTTTAAAGATTTTTTTCTAAATGTACTACTTCCTTGCCTTCATTGATTTGGTCTATTTAAGCATACATTAATCCTTTATGGCCTATCAAGATTTTCAAGGAATAAATAACTTTCAAGTTCTTATAGGAAATGGTCTTAATCTAGGTCGTTGGTCTTCTGGTTTAACAGTTTGTACATAGAACAATGTATACAAAAATGTAACAGTAGACACAAAAATTCTTGTTGTAGTGGAACTTACACTCTAGTGAAATATTAATTCCCTACTCACTGTCTATAAAATGACAAACTCCTGAGTATATGTGTAAGGGAATTATATAAGTATATTGCACTAGCGAATCAGTATGGGCCCAGTTACAGAGAAAGGATGACTTCACAAAAAAGTCAGGCTGTGAAGACTTAAATTTTTCCTGATGACTCAGGATTACCATTAGAATCAGTTACCATGTTCTACATGTTCTGCTGGGCTGAATCCGTACTGATTCTGTGAGCTTCCCTGATATTTGGTTGTGTGAAGAAATAGCTTATATCAGCTTGATCTCTTGTCATTTGCTTTCATAAAAATGTAGTGTGCATTAGTGTGTGCAAAATTAATATTCACTCAAAGACTAAGGTAGTATTCCCAAGTTTTTTTTTTCTTCTAAATAAAACAGTTATCATTATGCTCTCTCTCTTTGTTTTTTCAACTGCCGTCCAGGTGCAGAGAAATTTTTATTTTTTTCAGCGTCATTCATCACTTGATCATCTTATCTGTGATAGTATAGTCTGTATATTCTATTAATTCATTGTAATTGAGAAATCGTAAGTGCAGGCATTTGTTTAAGGGTTTGTTGTTTTTTTTTTTTTTTTTAATATTTATTTGTTTATTTATTTGTCTGGGCCAGGTCTTAGCTGTGGCATGCTGGATCTTCATTGCAGCATGTGGGATCTTGTTCCAGGGATTGAACCCGGGCCCCCTGTATTGGGAGCGTGGAGTCTTAATCACTGCACCACCAGAGAAGTCCCCAGGCATTTGTGAAGTAGCTTTTTAGGTCATTTTTACTGGAGAAAAATCCAGACTTCTTATCTGTAAAGCATGGAATATAGCATCATCACACTGCCCTCTGCCATATAGAAATTTCCTTATTTAAATAGTCTTTGGGATAGCGGAGGCATTTAGGCCAGTTTTCAAACAAAAAAAATAATTTTTTTTTTTTTTTTGGTCATGCTGCACAGCTTGTAGGGATCTTAGTTCCCTGACCAGGGATCGGCAGTGAAAGCATGGAGTCTCAACCACTGGACTGCCAGGGAATTCCCAAGAGCTTTATTTGGGGTCTTAAGGATTCCAGTTCAGGAGACAGATTTGGGTAATACCAAAAGATTATTCCAAGGAAGAGAAAAAAGTCAGGGGCTTACAAAGGCAAAAGCCACAAGGTTGTTCAAGAATTATGATTGATCCTGATGCACGAAAGGAAATATTTATCCTTAAAGGATAGGCAATTATGAGTTATTTTAGGGTAAGGGTCCAATAAATAAATAGGCCATCACAAGTTATTTTAGAGTGTAAGGGTCCACTAAGTATCTTGAGTTTCTGGAACATTGGGCAGATGTTCTGGATTCCTATGTTAAGACAAGAAGTGGTCGAAGTTCAAATTCCATCCCTACTGAGATGTGCAAGAGTCACACTTCCTCAGTGGCCTCCTGGCTCCATTTTAGAGAGCCCTCTTAGCAATAACAACTCAATTTTAATTTTTCTTCCACAGTATATCTTAGTTTTTTTTCAATCTGTGTAAATTTCTTAAAACTTTTTAAACTCCTGAACCCCCTGCCATTCAGATTACTTAATGCCAACTTAATCAGATGCTGGATAGTGGAAATACATATAGCCTGATTTCCCTTGTTTGAGTATAATCTGTGGCTCTAATGCATCTAGACAGTTGGTCCCTTTTAATGCTTCCATACCTTGAAATGGTGGATGATTAAAGAAAAAAATTAAAAAGGAGGTGATTTGCAGAGCACTGAGGTGTTGAGGAAAGAGACAGTTTTGCTGATTTTCACTTTTAGAAACTGCTTCATTTATAAGTCCTTCTCATTCTTTTGATTAGCTTCCAGCAAGTCACATTCCTTTGAAAATTCAGAGTACTGCTATTCTTGTGTGGATTTTTTTTTTACTGAGGACTATACTGATTGAGTTTCACTGAACTATGAAGTATATGGAAAATATGTTTTTTAGAATCTGTCAGAATGCCTGTTTTAAGGAGGAGTCAGCACTCCCAAGAAGGGAGTTATCTCGTGTCTTCTGGAGAGGGAACAGAAAATCTTTTATCATAATTTTATATATGTTTATAACATCATTTTATTTTTTCCCCCATTCTTCTAATCCACAGTTGATTTAGGTCAAAATGAGTAAGCGTGAAGTTTGGGATTGTGGGGGAGAGTGAAAGAAACTAAATTCTATTAGCTTGAAGAGTTTATAACTAATAAAATAGCAAATAAGATAGTAAGTGTTCTAACATGAAGAATAGTAACTTAGAGCGCTTTATTTCAGAGGACATTAAGAAACACTCCACAGAAGGAGCAAAGCCCTATTAGATTTTTAGGCCTGTGTATTTCGCTCACCTTGTAACTGTGGTAGACCTGACCCTTATAATTACAACCAAATGATTGCTTGAAACATGGTTTGCCTTCTCAGGATGTCCTATATGTCTGTCCTTGGGTTAACCCCTTTAGATAGAGATGGTTTCTCTGATGAACTTCTTATGCTTTGGATTCAATTTTCTAAAGTGTAGATAGCCATTGATATAACTAACAATTTGGTTAATTGCCTGTTTGAGAGCAGTGAGTAGAATTGAAATCTGATTTACCTAGTATTCATTCACAAGAGAGATGTGTTTATGGACCAGGACATTAAAAGGGGCCTTGTATTGTATTGTATTATATTATATTATATCATATCACATCATACATGGACAGACAGTGCCTTTCATAGTGATCTCCTAAAAATATTGTTGGAAAAATAATCATGCAGCCTTTCTTGCATTACATGCAGAGGAAGTTCTCCATCCTTTCTGCACTTAGATAGCCAGCTTTTTTTTAAATAATTAATTAATTTATTTATTTTTTAGATAGCTTTTTGAAGGTATTAATTTCAAGGAAGAAAACTCTGATTCAGGATGTGAGTTTGGAAATGGGCATCTCTAACCATTCATGCAGTGTAAGCTTTGATCCTCATTTCTGTCTAGCATTTCACTCATAAATCTAGGAATTTTCATGTACCGAATCACCCCTACAAAAGACTGGTCCTGTAGCATGGACCTGGGAGAGGAAAGTCACCTGGAGCCATTGGCGGAGGCTTCCAGGGCCAGAGGTACAAGGAAATAGGTGTGATCCAGTCCATTTGATAGAGAGCATGATAAACAAAATAAGACAAAATTGAAACTATGAGCTTTTACACACTGATGGGTAAAACTAGCAATTTAAAAAAAAAATCATTCTAAATCAGAGCAAGGGTCAGCAAGCTTTTTCTGTAAATGGCCGTATAGTGAATATTTTAGGCCTTGCAGGCTGTACGTAGGGTCTGTGGTAACTACTCAGTTTTACCATGGTAGAATGAAAACAACCATAGACAATATGTAAATGAATGAGTGTGGCTGTTTTCCAATAAAACTTTATTTACAAAAACAGATGGCAGGCTGGATTTGGCCTGCAAGCCGTAGTTTGCAGATCCTTGGCTTTGAGCAACAGAACCCCTTGGAGGGTCTCTTAAAACACCGATTGCTTCCCTGACCCCATTTCTGATTCAGTAGGTTTAGGATGGGCCTCAGTTATTTCCAAGTTCCCAGATGATGCTAAGCCTTTTCTTCTGGGGCCCACACTTGGAGAACCATTAAGCTAGAGAGAAAGAGATTAGAAATGTCTCCTTTTTATTTGTCTTCTGTCTTTTGAAAGGGAGGCTGGATTTGTTAAAATTTAGTGTTGCCCTTATAAAATTTCAGGCAATCTTGTTTTTTTAATAGGAACTTTGTTTCCATCTTTTTCACTTCATCTACTACAGTTTCCTTATAAATAAGTTTTCCAAACTTGAAAACTTCCTGTTCATTCTTCTTATCAGGGTACATTCTGCTCAGCAACCACTGCTCCCAGGATTTAGGTTTTATGATGGATGAGAGATAATGGGACAGATTCCTCCCTCTTTGTTTCAGTAAGAATAGCCAACTCTTACTAAGCACTTACTGTGGTCCAAGCACTATTCCAGGTGCCTTACATATATTAATTCATTTAAAATGAGTTCCAGGATAGTTGAGGAAATTGCAGGATCTGGTATTCTAGGGATGGTACAGTGACTCTGTGTGTTGATACATCTGAATGTGTCTTCTCTCCGGTTTCCCTCATTGCTTCCCACTTCCTTCTCAGACTGGCTTCCTGCCCCTGAAGGAGAAGAATAAAAACATTTTCTGTCAGCTGAGTGGGGGGACTTTCTTGGGCAGCAGTGACTGCTGGTGACATCAGCATGAGTAGCTCTCCCTGCTGGGGTCTGTGAGGAGGGCTACACCGGCTATAAGGCCCGACTGACCTGATTCTAATTGCCAACACTGAGCTGATGTTATTCTTGGCCCAGGGCAGAGCGATTACTCAGTAGTTTCTGTTAAAGTGATCCTTTGTTAAACCTCTGCTCTCAACCCCCATCTCCTGCCCTCCCACTCTCTTCTCTACCTACTCCAGACTGAAAAAAGCCCCAAAAGCAGAAAAATTAAGGATATTTTGATGGCCAAGGAAGAACTGCTGAAATTTCTTTTAACAACAAAGGGGGAGAGAGGGTATTTTAAGTGCATCTTAATTTTTCACTGGTTTCCAAAGCCCTTCAATTTTTAGTAGACTTAATTTTCAACATCGTACGGTAACTCAAGGTAGGAAAAAACCGTGCATCGTCAGTTCCTCTAATCCTTCCACTCTGTCTGTGCTTTACTTTCCCCATCCCAAGATGGCCAATTTCACCAGACTAACCTAGATTCGGTGAGGGGCAACAGACTAATGTCCCCAGACAAGCAGGGCGGGGGAGGCAGCTCAGTGTTCACCTGAAGGGGCCTTTCAGTACAATGGCAACATCTTGAGGGCCAAGTGTAATGAGCTTTTTGCTAACGGCCTGTGTGTGTGTGTGTGTTTGTGTGTCAGCGCAGTCTCGCAGGTGTGGAAAGGATTCCCGTATAAACCCAGCCAAGTCTTGTTATTCTGCTCCTAAAAGTTCATTGCATGTGTCTAGAAAAATTCTGCCCCACCTGCAGCAGTGAATACTGTTTCTCCAGGCCTTCAGCTGCTGTGTGTTTGTGTTGTAGGGGAGGGGAAAGAAAGAGAAATTCAGCAGGCGCCGGGCTTTTCCAGGCAGCCAGCAATAACACGCCAGCCCCTCAGCGCGGCACAGGGAGACCAGGCAAGCAGACTGGCTCTGCAGGGGTAGTCTTTTTACGTCTTTCCAACCAGAGTACCTGGGAGGAAGGTTGGCTGCGGTGGGGGGCAGGGGTGGGCACGACCTCAGGCGCAGCTCCTGGAGCAGGTTGACTTGAACGTCCTAACGTACTGCTGCTCTGTTTTTTTGTTTTCATTTCGTTTTGGGTTCTTTTGTTCAATTTTATATTTCCTTCTGACCTGTATCAGGAATTCATATAACACTTAGTTTATAGCTTGTTTATGATTATGATTTTCTTAGAACCATTTGATTCAGCGGATTTTGCCAAGCCAAACTCTTTTCTTCTTTTTTTTTTAAACAGTATTTTTTTTTTAAATTTATTTATTTATGGCTGTGTTGGGTCTTCGTTTCTGTGCGAGGGCTTTCTTTAGTTGTGGCAAGCGGGGGCCACTCTTCATCGCGGTGCGCGGGCCTCTCACCATCGCGGCCTCTTTTGTTGCGGAGCACAGGCTCCAGACGCGCAGGCTCAGTAATTGTGGCTCACAGGCCTAGCTGCTCCGCGGCACGTGGGATCTTCCCAGACCAGGGCTCGAACCCGTGTTCCCTGCATTGGCAGGCAGACTCTCAACCACTGCGCCACCAGGGAAGCCCCTCTTTTCTTCTTACCTAATGAAAAGACATTGAAAATACGTGAAATAATACATGTAAAACTACATTCAGCTGTTCCGAAATAGGCACTGTGGACAGGCTTTGCAGTCAGATAATCCTGTTTAAACCTGAGCCCATAACCTGTGGCAGGTTATCTGAACTTCCTTGAACCTCGGTCTCTTTATCTCTAATATGGTGATGATAATGTATATCTGTGGGTTTTCATGAGGATTATATTCCTCAGGGTGTTACCATGTGCCAAGCACTGAACCTGGAGTAGTATTTGTGTTATCACAGTGAATCTTCACAGCTACCCTCTTATTAGCCCCATTTTCCAGATATAAAAACAGAGCATCACTTATGTGACTTTCCCAGGCTCACAAAAGTAATAAATGGAAGAGCTGGTGTTTCTGAATCCAGGGGTGTCAGCCTCCAGCATCCTAGCTCTTGGCTATCATGCTCTATACTACCTCTCTGATAATATTCAGGCATTCAATAACTAATAGTTATATGTACTATTGCATACATTTTATTTTTATTTTTTATTATTATTATTTTTTAATTTATGTATTTATTTTGTTTATTTAGTTTTGGCTGCGTTGGGTCTTCCTTGCTGCGTGCGTGCTTTCTCTAGTTGTGGCAAGCGGGGGCTACTCTTCGTTGCAGTGCGCGGGCTTCTCATTGCGGTGGCTTTTCTTGTTGCGGAGCATGGGCTCTAGGCACGCGGAGGGCTTCAGTAGCTGTGGCTCGCAGGCTCTAGAGCGCCGGCTCAGTAGTTGTGGCGCACGGGCTTCGTTGCTCTACGACATGTGGGAACTTCCCAGACGAGGGCTTGAACCCTTGTCCCCTGCATTGGCAGGCGGATTCTTAACCACTGTGCCACCAGGGAAGCCCTACATACATTCTAGATTGCAATTCATGCGTTCGACAAGTACATTTTGACACCTATAAAACTGTATTTGAAAAGTTAATCTCAGGTATCTTAACTAGTCTCCTACTAGTCATATACACTGTTGCAAAAGAAAAGGTTTACTAAACCTTTATCCCAGTTACCTCACATTCTTAAAGAGATGTCTTAATAAGGTCTTCCAGGGCTTAAAACTCTTAGAAATGCCCATAGTCTACACTCCCTTGTGCTTTTATTATTTAGGAGCAGTGTCAGGGACCACTGAGTCTTGCAGAATCCTGAAATATGTTCTAGAGGTTTGGAGATTCAGAGCATGTGTGTGGGTTGTTATTGATAACATAGGAATTATCTCTTCAATGATCACTTCATCCTTTCATCCCTGTTGTTGTCATTGGTCATACTGTTTTAATTTTGTTTCTCTGATGGTGTTTTTGAGAATACTGTCAGGAAACACAAGAGGTATCTACAAATGTGAATACCACAGATTGACAATTTTGCATGATTAATATTATGCTTGCTTTTTCAATACCATAGAAATCAGATTTTTTTTTAAATTTATTTTTGGCTGCATCGGGTCTTAGTTGCAGAGTGCGGGCTTCTCTCTAGTTGTGGTGCGCTTGCCTTAGAGCGCGTGGTCTCAGTAGTTGCGGCACGCAGGCCTAGTTGCACTGTGGCATGTGGGATCTTAGTTCCCCAACCAGGGATCGAACCCTGCATTGGAAGGTGGATTCTTAACCACTGGACCACCAGGGAAGTCCCCAGAAATCTGATTCTTAATGCATTATTTCAATATAGACATCAGTTCATTATGCTGATTCCTTACTACTAGTAATAGAAGTCCCCTGGTTACTACCAGGGTGTTTTCTAAGCTGTTGCTAGAGTAGTGTCTCTCTGGAATCTTGGAGGGAGGAAGGTGAAGGCAGTGAAATGGGTGTACAGTGAGTGCCTCTTGTATGCTAGATATAGTATTATATCCATTCCACTGATGAGGAAACTGATGCTCAGAAAGTTTAAGTAACTTACACAAGGTTGCCCAGCTGGCTCATTGCAGTTGTAATAGCTAAGCCAGGTCAGAGGCTTCCAAAGCCCTATTCCACTCTACTTCCCTCCCCCTTGAGTAAGTGACTCTTCATTTTCTTCTTGTTTTATACATTTACCATCAGTCAGATAAGACATTCCAAATTTTATTGTTGCTGCTGCTATACACCCATACACACAAATATAAAAGAAAAGGTCAACACAATGAATCAAAATTCAGAACTCCACTTGGTTGTAGGTTTGTTAAGAGGCAGCTCTTCACCTACCAGCTGCTTGGGATCGACCTTGTTTGTTGTATATCCTTAAAATGTGGTTTTGCTACAGCTGCCTGGTGGCCAGTTTCATTCCTTCCCCTCACTCTGTGACCTGTGGCTTTTTTTCTGTTTGTCTGTGGGCATATGAGGGACTCACAGCAGTAACTTTGCGTGAGATGATGAAAGACCTCATCTTTAAATATAAAGAACCCCACCCATCTGCAATGGATGCAGCCACAGGAAAAAACAGGTATATATGACAGCAAAGTCTGTGTAAGATGAACAATAGGTCAATATGTGACATTCTGAGCCAAATAAAACAAACTAAACATTTGAAGACAAAGACAAGTTAGATATTTATAAACTCTGAATTTAAAGTTGTAAAGAACTCAGAGATTGCCTTGTCTAATTATTTCATTTTACTCATCAGACGATGTAAGACACAAACATAATTAGGAGAACAAGGGCCTTACTAAAACTACTAGTAAGTAAAAGATAAAAGAGACAATTGAAAATGAGGCTATGAGTTATTTATTTTTTTTAACCAATTGAACTCTCAACCTGGGGTCATTGCTGATCTTTTGAAGTTACCTTTATTTATATATTATACACACACAAACTCACACACGCATACACTTACACATTTTAACTTTCAAAATAGGTAACAAAGATTTGCTTACACACAAATTTTTTTCAACCTTTTCTTCCTGGAGTAAAGTGAGTGAAATCTCTGTCTTTTAGATGCGTCTGGTGAAAATTGGACACATTGCTAAGTTTGCTTTAGATTTGCTTTGGAAGGGAGATTTGATTTCAGTGGATTTGCTTTAAAAAGAGAGTCAGCATAGCATAAATGAGGAAGGCAGTGTAGTACAGTGGGGCTGTGAAATCAGACTCCTCCGACGACTTGGATCTCACTTACTACTTTGCCATCATGGACAAATTACGGAATCTTTTTGTGCTCTGGTTGCTTCTTCTGTGTATGGAGGTGATGATGGGACCCACCTCAAATGATTGGGAACATGCTATAACATGTAAAGCACTTAGAGCAATGCTGACGATGATAAAAGCTCAATAAAAATTCGTTTCTCTTATTATTATGTATTACTTTTTTTCCATTGTGGTAAAAAACACATAACATAAATTTACCCTCTTAACAATTTTTGTGAATTGTACAGTATTGTTAACTATATGCACATTGTTGTACAACAGATTACTAAAACTTTTACATCTTTCATGACTGAATCTCTGTATGCATTGAACAGCTCCGTTTCCCCATCCCCTCAGCCCCTGGCATCCACCACTCTACTTTGTGTTTCTGTGAGTTTGATTGCTTTAGATACCTCATATCAGTGGAATCATGTTGTATTTGTTTTTTAGTGACTGGTTTATTTCACTTAGCATAATGTCCTGAAGTTTCATCCATTGTAACTTATGGCAGGATTTCTTTCTTTTTTAAGGCTGAATAATACTCTATCACATGTATATACATTGTCTTTATCCATTCATCAGTTGATGGGCGTTTAGATTGCTTCCGCATCTTAGCTGTTGCACATAACGCTTCAGTGAACATGAGTATGCAGACATCTCTTCTGTTATGTATTACTTTTAACCTTAAATATACATAGCATTATAACTTCAACTTGGGGTTTTAGTTAAACCCCCTGTGCCAGAAGCAGAAATTGGTTTAAATGATATTAAAGAAGGTGGTTTAGGAGAAGGTCAAGGCTCGTAAGATATTAATTAGCTACACTTTTTAAACTAATATTTACTTGTTTGGACAGCTGAAAATTATAGCAAATTAATTTGTTCACAATTGCTAGAGAGAGATGTGAAGAGAAAGAATGATTAATAGTACCATGGTAAAACGATTAAAAGAATATGTTTGTCCAAAGGCATAAATGTCTTATAAACATTAAAAAAAAGAGAAACAGCATTAGCATCAAATTATGAGCCAGCTTTCCATGGGACACGTAGTATTTCCATATAATCATCAAGGAAAGGTAAGGGAATTATTCTCCCAAACATACTGACAGAAATGTATTTGGTACAGCCTTTACAGAGGGCAGGTTGAGAGTATGTATAAAAGAGACAAAGAAGAAGCAGCCTTCTGATCTAGCTATTCTACTTCAAGGAAATTATTTTAAGGAAATGATCCGGCATATGTCAAAAGATATAAAAAATAACATGATGTTTATCACAACAGTATTCTTAAATAGCAAAATAAACTGGTGACAGCCTTAGTGTGTGTGTGGTTTCAAAATGGAAGTATAAGATTTTAGGGGGCCTACTTTTTCCCACTTAGAAATGTTTTAGGAACTTATTTCCTTAACTGCAAATATAGATCTACTGTGTCAGTTTATAGTATTCTACTATTGGTGATTGGTTAAGTAAATTATGATAAACCGTGATAGAAAATACACAGCCATTAAAAGCAATCATCTAAATCGACCCTTATATATATGAAAAAATGCTCAAGATAGATATTTGAATGAAAACAAAGTCTCCAAAACATCAGATATCATATACCATTTTTGTAAGCCCATGGAAATGCATGTATATACAAAGAAAATAAGTGACTATACACAGAAAAAAGTCTAAATGTTACCAGAGGTTATCTCTGAGAGTAGAATTCGAAATGAAACTGTTTTAAAACTGTTTTCCTTTTTCTAATGAACGTGTTTCAAAAAAACAGAAAAAACCCTTGGTCTGCCGAATATTCCTGGACATTGAGGGAGAAAGAAATAGAAAGCAAAGCAGAGTCTACAGTCATAGTAGTCTAAATTTGCCATCAGACTATGAGCCTCTACCAGTGTATGACTATTAATCGGTTCTGTTGTTAGAATGGGGGGTGGGGCTGTAGTGAGGGAATGTCATCCATGTGATGTCTTAGGGCTAGTTTCACTGGGTTTTCTGATCATGGGATGCAGCCCTGGCCTTAGCCAGCTGCCTCATAGTTGGACTTCTTTGGTTGTAACACACACCTAGCCCGAGATCTGTTCAAGTGTCTCAATGCTATTGAAAAACCTACTCAGAGACACTGCTGGTATCTTTGGTTTGCTTACATGCAGGAGTCTGAGGCATGTAAGTATATTTGAATATCTGTTTTTAATGGCCTGCATTGTTTCTCAGATGTTAGAAGGTACAGTTGATTTAGGGGCTGCCTGAAGCACAGTGTTTTCAGTTGGTTGGTGAATAATAGTTTCTTCTAAATTGTTCTGTCCAGGTAAGCACCTGTATTCACATCCTTTAGAATGGGTGATTTGCACTAGTAAGAGCCTTCTTTCCTAGTTGCTATAGGAGAAGTAGCTTCTTAATTGGTTTTAGAAGTGGAAGGGAATGCCAGAGGACTTCCAATCTCTTTGGCATCTCAAAGTCCTGTCTCCGGTGCTTGTGTCATCGGTCTCTCTCTGTATGAACGGGAGTATCTTCAGGGTTTCTGCCCCATCCCTGTCGAGGTCCTAGCATTGCCCAGTGCCTTGTTGCAGTACCGGAAGTTGTATTCTTTCTCTTGCTCGGCTTTCAATCTTGTTCCAGCTGACAAACATTGTGAATGGAAGACAGCCAAGAACTGCATGCAGTGTGGGACAAAGGCCTTTTGGAAGCTTGCTTTTGCCAAAATAGAAACAGCTACCCTCACCCTCACCCTGGCCCCGAGGTTTTTCAGCATCGTATGGTTGCACAAAAGACGAAATGTGTTCTTTGCATTGAACAGCTCTCGGCCTGGTTGTAGTAGGATGAGTGCTTAGCATCTTACCTGCTCAGGAAGATACACCATCCCAGTACTTGAGCTGCCAGAACTAGAAGTGGCTTTGTATGCTATGTAATGGGAACTTTATCCAAGTTACAATAAAAATCTCATGTGGGGAGAATAATGCCCCAAATGTTTGCTCTTCTGATATCAGAGTAAAAGGGGTACAAAGAGACATTAACCCCGCTCAAATAGAGATTAACATTTACCTGCTTCATCCCCCTTAATTTTCAAAAAAATGAATTAGAGAATTATTGATATTTCACTGCAGGGAAGCATCCAGCTCTACTCCATCACCAAGAAGCCTGAGTAAAGGCTAAAAGGGGTGTTTCTCTGGAAGGAATTAAAACACACACACACACACACACACACACACACACACACACACACTCCCAGAATTTAATCTCTGAACAGTGTTATCTTTCTAGTAAGAGAGCTCAGATCTTGCTTCCCTGTGACCTTCCAAGTTTCAGTCTGTGTTCTGTCTATCAGAAATTCCTCCTTCCCACCCACGAGTACCCTTCTGTTGTGGGAGAAGGAGGGCCTTTCCAGTCTTTTGTCTGTGGCCAAGCCAACGCTCAAACTGTGGTTTTCTCTGAGTCTCCTTGCTGTTTCCCACACCCAATAAAGAAGCAAAAGCCTTGTATTTGTTGACCAGGTCTTATACAGCTGGTGCTTATACGGCTCTCACATTCCCAGGACATTGACTGATGACGGTGCCGCCCCCATCCCTGGGTTAACCCACAAGTGCAGAGTGCTAATACTGTATGTCCAAACCTCACATTTCTTAGAAATTATACGGAGAGAACTTTATATAATTCTTCTGCTTATTTTTGAATGAATATCAGGACAAAACAGTTCATACAGTCTGTCATTGGTAGAGTTGTAGGATTAGGGCCAATACAGGCTACGGGGGGTGCCTGGGGAGGCTGATTTCTGCCAGTAGTCTAAAAACATCTATTTATATGTCTGCCTTTAACATTACCTGAGTACTTTCCTGGTTTGCTTCTTAATCAGATTTGATTACTTTAATCTCATTCCACTTAGTCTTGGCTTTGGTGAAACACCTGGGGACTTGTCTACATTACTGACTTTTGGGAATTTTGGATGGCATAGAATTGTAATAATTTCATTACCCATTCAGTATATGAGCATATGATCACCAAACAACAAATGAGAACCTGGAAGCTTTTTACTGTATTTGGAAAAAGTATCTGCTTTTTTGAGATGCAGCACATGTTACATTGAGGCTTAAACAAGCTTGACTCTTTGGTAGATTGAGAATTATATCTCAGCTCAGTTAGGGTTCCACTTGGCTGCATGTAATAGGGCACCCCCCCCCCACCCATGGCTTAAACAAGTTAGAGGTTTATTTTCTTTCCCCAGTATAATCAGAAATCTAGAGCTAGGTGCTCCTGAAGTCCGTGGTGCTATCAGGAACCCGTGCTCCTCCTGTCTTTCTCCTCTGCAGTCCTTAACAAGTAACTCCCACCCTACGCCTGTCCACCTCTAGGTAGATATCCATGTTCTGGGTGGGGAGAAGAAGAGCAGTAAAGGGCAAAAGGTGTGCACCAACCAACCCAGTCTGCCCCCTTTAAAGAGCTTTCCCAGAACCTGCACCTGGAAGCTTCTGTTTACAACTCAGAACTAGGTCACATGGTTATCTCAAGGCACAGGAGAGATTGGGAAATGTAATTTTTTAGTTGGGCACACATTATTACCCAAACAAAATCAGGGCAGTTTTATTGGGAAGAAAGGAAGAATTATTAGTACCCAAGCAAGTGAGTCTCCTAAGCAATAAATTCTCCTCTAATTTATTTTATTTTGTGTTTTGAGGTAAAGACTGATCTTATTACTATGGAACATTAGTGTCTAAGGTCCTGCCCCAAAATTTGCATCTAGGAAGGTGAATTTATTTTTATTTGGGATCTATAGAAGGGCTTACTTACATTTTGTGGCTGAGTATAATTTGAACACATACCACACTAGGCACTATTCAAACTCCAGAGAATGGTCCTATTATAAGATTACATCTCTATGTAAACACAAACTTGCCTGTTTGCTTGTATGGGAATTTAACTGTTGCTTAAAAAAAAATCAGTAGTTGGTATAATGTGAGGGTTTTTTTTTTTTTCCATTCATGTTGTAAATGCTTATTAAGCACCTTTTATGCACAAGGCATTCTACTAGGCACTGTTAGTGAAACAAAAATTAATCAGATATAAATCCAGGCATTTCCAGTATGAATTGTCCAGAAGCAGAAAAAAGTACATATGTAAGTGCCTGTAATACAAGGTAGAATGTGCTAAATGTGATAAGACACGTACAAATACATTTTTCTAAGCATTTAGAAGAGGGAAAGATCATCTCTGCCAAAGAGAATTGAGTAAATATGATCTGGGGAACCTACACATATGTTTTCATTTTAAGAGTTTGTTTTTGCAGCTAGTGAGCATCATTATAAGACTAGAAAACTATGTTGAAAAACATAGAACCAACTACCATTCACAAGTCATTACAGATAAGCAGACTTACATATCAGCCCGTCCTTTGGTTCCTCAGTAAAGGGCAGTAGTTTGGGAAGGAAGGGAGCATTTCAGTTTCTACTGTGTGCCTGGCACTTTGATTTATTTCAAGAAACCTTTACTGAGTGCCTGGGCGACATTTACTTGTGTGATCTTCATTTAATCCCCAACAATCCAGCCAAGTGATTATAATTGTTTTATGAGGACGCTAAAGCTCAGAGAGGTTAAGTAACTTGAAAAGGTTACCCAGTTTATAAGTGACAGAGCCTACATTTGAGCCCAAGCACATTTGATTGCAGAGCCATGCTCCTTTCCACTTACCTGAGCGTCTACTTTTCGCTGATGACCTAATCTGGTTTTGTAGCCATAGTAAGTGTTGAAGAGTCAGTTCCTTCTTCACCCAATCTAATGGCAAGTCCTAGAACCAGCTGCTTGAAACTTGGGCTTCATTTGGATACTTTGATTTGTACTCAGAAAGTTAATCTGTTACCTGCTCAGATCTTATTAGAACTTGACTTCCTTTTGACTTTTTAATAATTTATTTTTGTAAAAAATAGCTACATATAGATGGTACAAAATTCAAAAGGGTACAAATGATATATAGTAAAAAATTAGTTTCCCTCTCCCCCTGATCCCTAGCTAACAGTTCTTTTCCGTGGAGGCTGCCAGTTTTTTTTAAAAGCCTTTCCAAATTGTTCTGTGCAGATATGAACATTGTATATGTGTTTGTGTGTGTGTATTGGTATATAAATGTATGTTTGTATGTATCCTTTTTTCTGTTTTACTCAAGTAGAAGCTTACTATACTCACTGTTCTGATCTTGCTCTTTTTATTCATCTTTTTATTTGTATTTAGATGTCCCAGGAAGATTTTTTAACAAAAGAAAAACTCAATGAATTTGAAATACGGTTAAGTTGCCACCAGGGCAACGTGTATTGAATAGACGTTATTACTGACGGCAGTTCCATCACAGCGTGAAAAATCTAACTCCATAAAGAATGTTTTTATTTCCAAGAGCATTTCACTAACAGTGGTTTTACTACTCAGCCAGTGAACGTGTTTATGGATGGTCGACGTAGGACTCTTCAGCCCCCATTCTGAGTTCTGGTCTCCTCCCCACCCTGAATGAGGCATCTTTCAAGCACTCTTCAGTCTAAGCTCACTTATTGGGAGGTAGCGGTGAAAAGAGAAGCCTAGGTTAGCCCTTTCCTGCCTCCCTCCTTCCTGCCAGTTGAATCTCTCCCACAGATTTTGAGGCCCTCAGATGTGGAGACAGTGCTTGAAACGAGTGGGTTTGTTTTTGAGCCAGTGCCCACAGCTGGCCTCTGCTGCACCCCTTGGTGACTGCAGATCGCCCAACCCCTCGCCTCCCCCGCTCCCATGGACACCCCCGTGTACACACTCTGCAGCCCCGGGCTCCTGGCTGTGCCCCTGGGCTCAGGTCTTCCTCAGCTCCCCTTCTGTGGTCAGAGATAGAGGCAAGCGAACAGCTTTTCAGTTCCCTCTCCGCTGGTTTCCAGAGACGGGGAACATCTCAGTCCAGTCGGTCTGTGTGAAAAAGCCCCGATCCTCCACCTCTGAAATCACTTTGCTCTTTGTCAAGCCTCTCAGCCAAACACATTCCCTCCACACAAGACCCCCTGATCCCCCCTCATATCTGCCCAGCCCGGAACCCTTGGACACATTTTCCTGAAATGGGACGTTCCAAGGCATGGGTGTAGAAGGGTTGGTTCACATTTATTTACTAAAGCTACCCAGTTCATCTTTTATATCTTAAAAAATAAGTTTACCTGGTGAAGTTTACCTAAAAGGTGAATGTAAGAGCATCTGAACTTATTCCTTTAGGCCTTGCCATGAGGAAATGACATTTCTCCCATGCCTCTTAAAATGTCGTGCCTACAGATAGATATCAATTGCCAGCAATCCTTTTAATAAAAAGTCCTATGTATTTTGTCAATTATATTATTTTCCTCCTAATATTATTTTACATTTAAAGCTTTTATGAAGCATGCATATTGAAAGCAGTGTTAACACAATTGAAGAATCAGTAACAAAATTTGTGACACAAAAAAACTATTTCTAATGAGGTGAATAAGTTGTAAGAGTTTTTTTTAAGCCTCTCCCTGAGGAAGTGTACAATTAAATACATCCTTACTGCAGGTACATGTTGGTGTTTGTGACATCTAGATGGTTTTTAGGTCATTATTTAATAGTTGTAGGCTTACCCTCTGAGCGAAAATACCCTTGTTTTGCTCTTGTATTTGTATATAGTAACTACTATTCATGTAGTAATTTTACTTTGAAAGTGTTTTCAAGTGTAGTTTTATGTTAGTCTTCAGGTCATCAAGGTATTACTACGCCACACTGGCTCCTTCCCTTTCCTCCAAGGTGTGAACCTTCTAGAGGAGTTCAGAGTTCTGTGAGTGGGTTGGAATTGAGTCAGGCTTCAAGTCACTTTTGTTCTGTGCTGTATTTCTAGTACTCGATACCCAATAAGAGGCATTCATTAAATACTTGTTTACTTTAACAATGAAGGGATACTAAGACTGAGAGAGACCAAATGCTTCTCTAATTCACGCATATGGACAATACATAGTACCCAGCCGCCCTGAGTCCTACTCCAGTGTACTTTCAGCAAGATAATCTCAACTCTCTGCTAAAAGAGATTTTCCTTCCCTGAACCTAAACCTGCATTGGCTTTATTGGAGGAGAAGTTTTTCCTTAAAAATTACTTAATTTTAACGGTTTCCCATTTCCTTTTGTCCCACCTCGGGATTGCAAACCAGTTACTGACTTACAGCAAACTAATTTGTGAAGGGCATCTCCATCTTTCATTTTTTTTCTTTTTCTTGTAGGCGATCTTTGGCAGCCAGACACTACCTAACTCCAATTTATGGACAATAAATAATGGTGCAGCTTGCAGAATTTCAAGCGCCACAGCTAGTGGCCAGAAGCCAACCACTCTGCCACAAAAAGTGGTGCCAGCTCCAAGTTCTTCCTCCTCCCTGGTCCCCAAACCCCCGTCCAATCACAAACAAGTCCTCAGAAAGGCAGCATCCCAGAGGGCTTCCAAGTAAGTTTTCAGTAATCTTCTGTTCAATTTCTTCTGAGTTGTATCAATTATATGCTAACAGTACTCTCTATTTCTGGAGCCTCAAGACAGTTTGTGATGAAATGTTGAAAAGAACACCTGATGGGGAATAAAGGCTAACTGGTTCTCAGCCCTGGCTACAAATTAGGATCACCTGGGGAGCTATTGCAACACGGCCAATGTCAAGGCTGTACCCTGTGGGAGGGGCAGGCACTGCTCTTTTACGTTCCCCAGTGGTTGTGATGAGTGCTGCCACTGGCAGGGTTCAGGGTCATTGCTAATTAACTCTTCTGGCCTCTAGCAGGAACCTCAATCAGACAGTGCACTGGGTAACAGTGCTGAACTGTGGGCTTGGAGGGAGGAAATGAAAACTTCCTCCTGGATGTGTTCTTCTTTTGGTCATTCTACAGAGTTAGATCTTTTCATATATATTTCAGATAAAATGCAATACTCTTCCCTCACCCCCACCCTTGTTTGTTCATTTTTAGGCATTTGAAAGGGAAGACATAGGATTGGGATTTCATTAGAGGGATTAACTTCATTGACATTAGTCATCAGGCTCTGTGTAGCAACAATGTTTCTAATACCTTTTGTCATCTACCTATTTTACCTCAAAAAAGACATTTCCGTACCTGAATCACGTTTTTTAGGTAACGTCCTTCACTGTACCTCCAGCCATCTTCCCTAGTAAACCAGAAAAGGACTGGTAAAAGGAGTGTTGGTTCTAACAGCCCCTCTCCATTTAAAATTGGGGAACTTATCAAAGATGTCTGGAAGAGGCAGGCATTCCCTGATGGATAAATGCCTAGAGGAGATTTGTGTATTTCTCTTGTTCTCATTGAGGCTCCCCATTCATTTGCCTTTCACAAAATCAATTTTAGTTGTAAGAAGGAATCCTAGGGCATAGAAAAAGCAGTTAGTGTTTTTCCCCCCTTGGATAATGAATCAAATTCTGGATTTGGATCGAAAACAATCCCTCGTGGTTGTTTTAATTGTATTGCTGCCATTATTCATTTATCCAACAAACGTTTATTCAGTGCCTACCAAGTGCCAAGCACTGTTCTAAGAATAACAGGCATCGTAATGACTTTATAGAACTATCTGGAGCAGTAGGAGAGGGCAGTGGGAAGGTTGCAGTTCGTGGTTGAGAGCCAATAGCACGATAAGAAGGATGTGTGGTCCCTCACCCTAGAAAGAATAGCCTTGAATCCTAAAGGGTGCAGCCTCTGGAGCCAGCCTGCCTGTGTCCCATCCCACCCCCCCCCCCACACATACACACACACACACACACACACACTCTTTATTAACGTGAGATCTTCAACGAGTTACAAATTACTTAAACTCTTGACTTCAGTTTCCTTATTTTTGAAGTGGGGATAACAAAGTGTATTTGCTTCATAGGACAGTTGATAAATATTAGCAGACTTAATATCTGTAAAGTACATAGCACAAGACCTAGCACACTTAAGAACTCAGTAAGCCTTAGTAACCATTATAAGCATTCCAAAACCACACTTTCATTCCCAGGTTTGAGAAGCCCACAGTTAGGTGGGAATATCAGTGAGTTGGATATGAATGTTGAATTTGCCAGTGTGTGCTCCTCGTTTGTGGCTTTTCCGATTATTGCTGAGATGGCCCGTGGTGGCCCTGTGGCTAGTCTGCTGGTGGAGAGGGGGGCTCTGTCAGCAGGCAGCAGGGCTGGACATTCGAGGACCCCACTCACTGCCGTGAACTCACTGCTGGCAGGAGAGCACTTGAGGCTTCTGAGATGGAATTGCAGCTCTATGGACAAACTTTGCTTTGCTGCATTTTTGTGGTTTCTTCTCTCTGACGGGCAGGAGTGTGGGAAAACCGGAAGCAGCTCAGCACCAAAAAAGCACAGAAGAGGGGGGGAAAGCAAGATTTCTTCAGAATTTAAGAAATATAATCCAAGTATCAAAAGGCATGCTATGAGGCGTTGTTCCAGGAAATAGTTTCCAATTTGCCTTTAAAACTCTAGCACAAGTCTCTGAAGCTAAATAAGTTAGCACTAATGGAGACCTGAACATCCTTTCCCTTATATGTAAGCTGTAGTGCCGTGAGGACCCTGCTGTTTTCAATATGCTTCCGACTCTTAGAAAAAAGAATAGCATTGTTTTTCTCTGAACTGCCTCAATGAAAAGTTCCCCCTAGGAAGTATCCAGATAAAGTTTTTTAAAATAATCTTTTTATTTAAGAATTACTTTAGATTTACAGAAAAGCTGTCAAGATAGTACACATAAAGATAAATAAACCCAGTTTTCCCCACGGTTAACATCCTATACAGCCATGGTACATTTGAAGACTGTGCCATACTAAGGAACTGTCATCAGTACATTACTATGAACTAAACTCCATACTTTATTTGGATTGATGAAGTTATTTTTAATCTAGAGAAACCTTTCATGGCTCCCGAAATCAGCATCCTGAGTATCAGTCAATACACTATTCTTATTGTTCTGAAGTAATTCTTGTTCCTAGCAAGCATAGTAAGTTACTTAACATCTGTGTGACTCAGTTTCTTACTTAAAATAGGGATAGTAATAGTACCTGCCTCATGGGGTTATTAAGAGAAATAAATGAATTAATGAATGTCAAGCACAAATACAGTGCCTGGTACATAATAAATGCTAAATAAGCGTTAGGTATTATGGTTAATACTAAGTTGGCACTTCAAGAAATTTTCACGTAATTTTTTACTTTCTTCCTACAAGGTGTGTTGCTTCATTTGCTTGGAGCTTATTGCGGCCTTTATTTGGGCTCAGTTCAGATTAATCAGGAACCCTCAGTTATGACTGGAGGGAGATACAGAGTTGCACTCAGGAATGCCATAGTTGTCCCAAGAGACACAGCTAATGAGAAGTTGTAATGAGCTTTTGACCGTGCCAAGCCCTGGGTTTTTGGGTTGAACTTCAGACTTCTCCTAGCACAGCAGTTGGCACTGGACAAATATAGAAGCAATTTCCAAGAGCATCAAAGTTTCCACATCCTAGAGGGTTGAATCTAGAGAACAATGGAACATAAAAGATGGAATGTCGTTTGGATTTTGGTGCAAAGGGAATTGAGAATCAGAACAGTGGGGTCCTGTTTCTTTAGGATAGTAGTCAAGTCACTTTTCCTCTAAAGGTTTCAGCTTCCCATCTGTAAAACAAAACCCACTGTCCCCACTGAATAATTAACCAAAATAACCTGTTTTCAGTCTATTCTGTTGATAGCTTTTTTATGAACACGTTTGTTTTTTAATATTGATGCTTTACAGCCATTTTCCTCATCCTTTCTTGGCCCAGCAGTTCTTTGTTATAGTTCTCAAATTCATATATTTATATTTCTTTTAGCTAAATCTCACTTGTCAATTCTGTGAAGAGAGTGATTTAGAAATTTTTTTTACCTTTTCCATGGCGCCAATACCCTTTTTTTATTTTCCTCTTTAATGTTTGTAACACTTCATAATTTAGTACCAACTTCAGATCCTCCTTTCAGAACTATTTGTGGTATTTCTTCCAAGCAGTCAGCTGAACTAGGAAGGATGACAGCCTGTGAACAACTGCATGCATATGAACTGTTCCTTCCTTGTAAAAGACCTTTTTTTTTTTTTCAGAGCCAGAATCACACTCTGCCGGAAATATGGAGAAAGAAACCTGAGATGATTAAAGTTTGCCAGGGAGGTGGGCAAAACTCATAGACTAGAGATGAATTTGGAAGGTCAGGGTCAAAGCTGTTTACCTTGGGACTTCTCTGAAGAAAGAAAACTGTATGAGAAACACCAGACTTAACACATTTTTGACCGGAGACGTATTACGGCCACAGGCATTAGTTTCTGCAAAAATCCCCCAGTCAGTAATGTGTTAACTAAAGGACTTTTCTTTAAATAGCTGGGGTTACCTTTCCTTGCCAGGTTTTAGGATATCCTGCCTCAAGGTGACCTCAGTAGAAATTGAAGTCAACTGCTGTTCTGTGTCAGCACCCAGGACAGTGGTGTTTGCTAAAGGCTGCTAGGGATTAGGAAGGAGGAAAGCAATCGAGAGCCCGGGAGCATGTTAAACCAAATACCAATTAATGTGACTGGAACATTTGGTGATGTCAGCAATATGATGGAGGTGCTCAGAGGTTAATGTCAGAAAAATATAAAAATAAGGATCAGGAAGAAAATATGCTATATCTTTTTAACATATGAGTCATTAACAGGAAGCAAAGTGATCAGGAGTTATAATGGTCCAAAAGTAGGGTCTTGATGTGAGCACTGAAGATGTCATATTATAGGTTAACCATCTTCTCTCAGCCTTTCAGCCTTTCATTATGTGTAGTTTCAAGAAATATAATTGAATCTGTAGCATATCCATCCTTAAATATAAGATTTCTAAATTATGCATTTCCCAAATATATAATCATAGACTTTCAGTGATGGAAGATA
This sequence comes from Balaenoptera musculus, assembly GCF_009873245.2. Lineage (NCBI taxonomy): Eukaryota > Metazoa > Chordata > Mammalia > Artiodactyla > Balaenopteridae > Balaenoptera > Balaenoptera musculus. Next base: position 149,230,246 of record NC_045786.1, read on the forward strand.
AAGGCCTGGATGAAGGCACAATGTCGAGCTTTGGGTATAGCAAGGTATACAGATGGTCAGTGGCAGAACCAAAGCCAGAATTCATATCACCCACAGTGCTAACCCCATACTCTTCCCAGTAGACCACTGATTTCAGACCCCCCCTACCAATCCATTCAAATCCATTCTGTACAGCAAGTGGCAGATTAATCATCTTAAAATATTGCCTTTGGGAAAAGGCAGTGTCAGCACTTAGGAACTCACTTCCCTTCCTTTCCACGCCAGTTTTACCACTTAAGTGGCCAATGAAATACTCAAGAGGAGGAAGAATTAGTGTCACCCTCATACTGTGGTGTTGGGGAAATGTCTGTTAGATGTAGCACAAGAAGGATTGGATAGAACAACAACATCAAGGTCTTTATATACTGCCTGTCTATGGGAGTGCAGTGTAGGAAAATAGTGGGAGCCCTGGAATACACCAGACGATGCCCTCTCACTCTAAGGGGTAGGCCTGGGGCTAGAAGGAGCTAAGGGCCAGTTGAGGAGTCACCACTTAGGCTCCCTTTCCTCTACCAGCCTCAGCGTTTGGACCTCAGTGGCGGCATTAGGGGATCTTAGGAATTGGTTTGGGCATGATGACGATGACATCAGTCAGAGAACTAGGTACTAGTAATCACTTCTAACCAAAAGTTGCCATTGGGATATGTATGGTCCAGTGGGGAGAGAAATACGTGAGAGTCATAGAATGATGGCTCTTCCTTTGGTGATTCATACTTAGGTAATTTAAATTAAAATCTTACTTCTCATTCCTGCTTGCTGGGATGTTAAAATGGTAATATAAATGTTGGGTATTTCCCATCTCTCACTTCCCTTCTTTCTTATCTGATTATGAAAATGCCTTTTTTAAAGGTTTGGACAGAAACTTAAAATAGCCTTTGATAGAATTCCTGTCAGTTTCTCTGTAATCCTGTGTCCTTATTAGCAAACTTAGACTTTCTTCTCCGAGGATGAGCAAATATTTTAAAATCTTGGGGCCTGGGAGTAGATAGTATAGCTTAAAAGAAAGCTCCATGGAGAAGATTCAGAGGAGCTGCCAACCTCCAAAATAAGTTTAATCAAGAAAGGAAACAACATTTTAGAAAATCCCTAATGTGTATTGGTGTGTAGAGCTAGAAAAATCTATCTAAGAGAGAGCAAGCAGCCTGGGGTCCAGGAAGGATTAAATGGAAATGAGAACACCTGAGTGAAAAATTGGGTTGAACACAGTGAATCGAGATTGGGCACTGCAGAAAATTGAATTAATGAAATTCAGGACAGACTTTTAAAATTCTGCCAAAATTCTGAGGAAAAAGTATACAAAGGTAAAAACGCTGAGAGAAAAGATAGGTTCAACCTAAAATAGTGAATTCCAGAATAAGAATAGAATAGTCATTGTTATAGGCAAAATAGACCTAACATAAGGACATAAAGGGTTTTGAACAATATAATTAATGAGATTAAATTAACAGACATGCAGTTTTATGCCCTGCAGAGCTCCCATGGAGTATTTTTCAAAACGAAACGATTTCAGTGTAAATCCTAAAAAAATGGAAATTATACAGTCTTCATTCTCTGACCACTTTACAATAAAATATTAAAAATCTAGACAAATGTCCAAATAATTTTAGAATGTTAAAACATTCTTTTAAGTAACTTGGATCAAAATTATTTTGGAAACTACCTTGAAAATAAGAATTGTACATATCAGAACAAGACAAGAAAGCCCACTCTAGCCACTTTTATTCAGCAGTTAGGCAAGAAAAGGAAATAAAAGGCATCAGTTTGGAAAGTAAGAAGTAAAACTGTCTATTTGCAGATGCCACTATTTGCAGACGACATGATATTGCATACAGGTTGCATACAACCCCTAAAGACCCCACCAAAAGACTGTTAGAACTCATAAATGAATTCAGTAAAATTTCAGGATACAAAATAAGTATACAGAAATCTGTTGAATTTCTCTATACTAACAATAAACTATAAGAAAGAGAAATTAAGAAAAGAGTGCCTTTTACAATTACATCAGAAAGAATAAAATACCTAGGAATAAATCTAACCAAGGGGGTGAGAAGATCTGTTCACTGAACGCTATAAGGCACTGATGAAAGAAATTGAAGACAAAAATAAATGGAAAGATATTCCATGCTTATGGATTGGAAGAATTAATATTGTTAAAATGCCCATACTACCCAAAGCAATCTACAGATTCAGTGCAATCCCTATCACAATTCCAATGGCATTTTTCACAGAAATAGAACAAAAATCCTAAAATTTGTATGGAACCACAGAAGACCCAAATAGCCCAGGCAATCTTGAGAAAGGAAAACAAAGCTGGAGGCATCATGCTCCCTGATTTGAAACGATATTACAAAGCTACAGTGATCAAAACAGTATTGGCATAAAAACGGACACATAGATCAATGGAACAGAATAGAGATCCCAGAAATAAATCCAGACATGTATGGTCAATTAATTTACGACAAAGGAGCCAGGACAGTCTCTTCAATAAATGGTTTTGGAAAAATTGAATAGCCACATGGAAAAGAATGAAACTGGACTACTATCTTAAAACATACACAAAAATTAACTCAAAATGAATTAAAGACTTGAATGTAAGAATGGAAACCATAAAGCTCCTAAAAGAAAACATAGGCAGTAATCTCCTTGACTTGGTCTTGGCGATGAGTTTTTGGATTTGACAACAAAAGCAAAAATAAACAACTGGAACTACATCAAATCTAAAAGTTTCTGCACAGCAAAGGAAATCAACAAAATGAAAAGGCAACCTACCGAATGGGAGAAAATACTTGTAAATCATGCATCTGATAAGGGGTTAATATCCAGTTATATAAAGAACTCATAAACTCAATAGCAAAAAACAATCCGATTAAAAAACGGGCAGAGGAACTGAATAGACATTTTTCCAAAGAAGACATACAGATGGCCAACAGGCACAGGAAAAGGTGTTCAACATCACTAATCATCAGGGAAAGGCAAATCAAAACCACGGGAGATACTACCTCATACCTGTTAGAATGATTGTCATCAAAAAGATAAGAGATAGCAAGTGTCGGCAAGAATGTGAAGAAAAGGAACCCTTATGCACCGTTGGTGGGAATGTAAGTTGGTACAGTCACTATGGGAAACAGTATGGAGGTTCCTCAAAAAATTAAAAATAGAACTACCATATGATCCAGCAACCCCGCTCCTGGGTATATAGCCAAAGGAAATGAAAACCGGATGTTGAAAAGATATCTGCACTTCCCGTGTTCATTGCAGCATTATTCACAATAGCTAAGATATGAAAACAACCAAAATGTCCATCAATGGATGAATAGATAAGGAAGATATGTTTTATATATATATATATATATATATATATATATATATATATATATAATGGAATATTATTCAGCCATGAGAAAGAAGTAAATCCTGCCATTTGTAACAACATAGGTGGATCTTGAGGGCATTATGCTAAGTGAAGCTGGACAGAGAAAGGCAAATACTGCATGGTATCTCTTATGTGTGGAATAAAAAAAAAAAAGTCAAACTCATAGAAACAGAAAGGTTGTTGCCAGGGGCTGGGGTAGGGAGAAGTAGGGAGAGGTTGGTAAAAGGGTACAAACTTTCAGCTATAAGTGAATAAAAATAAAGTCTGAGGATCTAAGGTAAAATATGGTGACTATAGTTGATAACACTGTATTGTATAATTGAAATTTGCTAAGAGAGTAGAACTTAAATGTTCTCACCAAGGAGAAGGAGAAGAAGAAAGAAAAAGGTAAGTATGTGAGGTAATAGATGTGAGGTAAATAACTAGATAGGGGAATCCTTCCACAATGCATATGTATGTCAAATCACCACGATGTACTTTGAATATCTTGTAATTTTATATGTCAAGTCAATAAAGCTGAAATAATTTTTAAAAACAAAAAAAAGAATTATATGTATCAACACTTATATTTGAAATTTAGGCAAAGATGCACTCAAAGGTAAATTCATAATTATTTTCAGTGTTAAATATGGAAAGATTGTAAAGAAATTAACCAAGATACAAATGGCAAATGAGCTTCAACCAATGTAGTGGTTTCAGCTGATTACAGCAGAGTGTCAGGTTAAAAAGAATTATGAGGACTTCTGTGAGCTCAGCAAGACAGAGTGCTGTGATAGATTAGTAATGTCTGATGTTGAGCGTAGTGAATATGCACGCCACATATTTGTCATACCTGAACTAAGCTTCCATCTCTAGAAGTTAGAAAAGGGTCAATAAAACAAAGCTAAGAAAAACAGATCAAAGAAAATCAAGAAGAAAGCAATATAAGCTGACAAGCAAGCAGCAAAATTAGTTAAATCCAAAACCTTGTTTAGTTCGGGGTAGGGGGACAGGGAAGGAGAAAATGAACACAGTTCTGCCAGAAAAATAAGAGAATTAAAATTAGAAGTTTTAAAAAGTAGATATAGGGGAGATTGAAAAACTATGACGACACTGCACACAATCATATGCTACTAAATTTTTTAAACTGGATGAAAGATAATATTTTGAAAAATATGAACTATCAAAATTGGTTCTTGAATAAAAAGAAAACCCAAGTAGAACAAGGTAGAAGTTTTTGAACTATCCAAATGGGTTCTTAAAGAAATAGGGTACACACATAGGCCTAGGAAGCAATTTTAAAGTATTGTCTCTAAAGTAGTTCTTTGAACCTTTTTCCTGAAATCTTTGGAGGCTTCCAGTTGCCTGCGAGGTAAAGTTGAGAGTCCTTACTCTGGACATTGAAGCCCTCTGCAGTATGTCCTCCATCCTGTCTCCAGTCTGCTTCACACACGGCTCCGTTCATTGTTCCTACCTGCTCATGTCATGCCCCCTGCACAGAATGCCCTTAACTATCTTGAATCTAAGTCCTGCCTTTTATTCAAGATCAGGTTCTGATTTATCACCTTGATGCAGCTTGACCAGATGCCCATTCTCAACTCCTCAGCTGACTCTTCCATCTGCCTCCTTGTCTTATTTTTCCTTTTCATATGTGTTCTGCTTTTCGTTAAGTCTATTAGGGACAGATATCTTGTCTTCATCCTTTTATCATATATATATTGAATGTGCACTGCTGTGCATTGCTCTAAATATTGGTGATAACACCAGTGGACGAGACAGACATGAGCCCTCTTTTCATGAGGGTTGTTTTTGAGAGACAAGAGAGAAGTTCAGCCCCTGATATAGCTTATATTCATGATAAGTTCTCAGGAAATGGTAGTGGAGGAGGTGGTGGTGAAGATAGAGATGGTGGCTACATAGTATTTTGCATCAAGGTGAATGCATCAAGGATCACGAAGTAACAATTATCTCTTCGTTAGTTATTTAGACCATGTAGAGTAGTGTATGGGAGGCAGTAGAGTACAACTGCTAATATCCCAAGATTTCAAATTAGACTTGAATCCTGCCTCCTTTACTTAATGGACTGTTATTTAGGGATACCTCTAAGCTTCTGTTTTGTTATCTGCAAAATATTACTACGTCGTGGAGCTGTTCTTAGGATTAAAGGAGATCATGTGTTTCCCTGACATATATTAAGTGTCCATTGCATGCTGGTTGATGTAGTTTGTAATTCCTGCTGCCGTTATTGTTCCCTGTTAAAAGAAATCTCACTTTTGTTGTTAGTAAACTGATATTCGTAAGTGTGATTTGGCTCTAGCTAGCAAGGCTATGGAAATTCACACATATTCTGATTTCCTGAACACTAATAACTCTAATGACAACTGAAGGCAAAGGCTTAGTTTCAAACAAAACAAAAGATTAGATTTGGACTTACTGACTTGCAGTCAAGTTGGCTCCGTAAGTTCTCACTTAGTATTCCGCCTCTGCTTCAAATAGCAGTGATAGATAAAAAGCTTAAAGAAGAAAAAAGAAACAAGGGAAGCATCTCCTTGGCCCCAAAGTGTACAGAAATGAATGGCAATCAGTGAATGAGGCTGAAGCAACAAGTTTTCTGAGCCCTGCTGTGGAAGCAGGCAGTGGCAGCCTGGAGCTCAGCTCTTGTGGCATGTTGGGGCCTGAGAGCACCCTACCCAAGAGGAGAGACTCATTAGTAGAAAATAAAACAGTGAGTTTTTTCAACTGGAGATGATGTTGCCCCCCAGAGGACATTTGACAATGTCTGGAGTCATTGGTTGTCATAATTGAGCAGGGGGGAGGGGTGTTGCTTCTGGCATCTAATGAGTAGAGTCTAGGGATGCTACTAAACATCCTGCAAAGCACAGGACAGTTCCCCACAGTGAAGAATTATCCAGTCCAAAATGTCAGTAGTACCAAGGTTGAAAACTCCTGAGCTAAAGAATGCACTGGGCTCTTCTACAGGGAGACTGACAAAGCTGACATGGACCCACTGGCTGAGGCTCCATCTTTATATAAGGCTATGAGCCTACAGAGTTAGAAAGATAATGAAATACCCTTGCAACTGTTCATGTCTCAGAACTCACCTGGATTTCTATTTATCTCTGAGGCAGGGGCACCAGAATACCACTGTCAAGTCTGGTTCTGGACTGGGGTCAGGGGGACTGGGTAGAGGCAACTGTAAAATCTTCAGACAGGGAGGGGTGAGTAAGTAGGGAGACAAAGGGGGGAAATGATTTCTATTCAAAATGAGCCTGCAAACCAAAATTCTAAAACACATGAATAAATCTAATATTAAGAAGGATTGCCAGCAGAATCAGCAACTGGACCATGAATTCCTTGCAGATGAAATGAATATTTTTGAATGGTCAGACATATTAGATATTAGATCGTGTATCTAACAGTATCTTGTGGAGCATGACATGTGACTCTGATAGGAATATCAGAAGAGAGAGCTGAAAGACAGACGAACAAGCAATACTTTAAAAAATAATAACTGAGGGGCTTCCCTGGTGGCGCAGTGATTGAGAATCCGCCTGCCAATGCAGGGGACACGGGTTCGAGCCCTGGTCTGGGAAGATCCCACATGCCGCGGAGCAGCTGGGCCCGTGAGCCACAACTACTGAGCCTGCGCGTCTGGAGCCTGTGCTCCGCAACAAGAGAGGCCGCGATAGTGAGAGGCCCGCGCACCGCGATGAAGAGTGGCCCCCGCTTGCCGCAACTAGAGAAAGCCCTCGCACAGAAACGAAGACCCAACACAGCCAAAAATAAATAAAATAATAATAGTAATAACTGAGAATTTTCTGGAACTGGAGAAAGATATGAGTCCTCAGCTAAAAAAAAAAAATCATTTCTTGTACCAAAATAAATGCACCTCTAGACACATCATAGTGACAGTGCAGACCATCAAGCATACATGGGGAGTCTCACGTATCATCTGAAAGAAAATTCACTTTAACTACAAAGGAAAACAGTATACCAGCATTCTTCTCTTCAGAAGTAATAAGTGGCAGAAGACAACAGCTAATAGCTTTACAGTGTTGAGGTAAAGTAACTTTCAGTCTAGAATTTTATATATAGCTAAATTGTCATTCAAGAAAGAAGGCAAAAAAAAAATAATTTGAGATATTCAAAGTCTAAAGCGTATACCACCTATGGCCTTCACTGAAAGAACTAACAAAGATAAGTGTGAACACAGAATAACATGAAACAGTGAAGTGCAAAAATTTTATAAAATGTCTATAAATGTTAGTGACTATAAAAATAATTGTTGGTCTTCTTTAAAAAGATAAAACACGTTTAAGACAACGACAGGATTCAGGGACAAGAGTAGTCAGTGGATAGTAAATGTATAACAGATCTGTGTCAAGTTTAAGGACAGGACAGAATACTGAATGGCTTTATACTTTCTTAGAAAATAATAGCTAAATAATTAATATACAGTCTATTGCTTTCAAACCAACAGAGGGAGAGAGAAGGGAATGTAGAAACTATGAATCCAGTGGGAGGCAGGAAATGAAGGAAAAAAAAAAAGCAAAGGAAAAAGATGGGAAATGGAAAATTTAAACTAAGATAAAGTAAAACACATGTGTAATCACAATAAATGTTAACAGATTATACTCTTCTATTAAAAGATAGATTATCAAATTCCATTTTTTAAAATGTTCAGTTATAGGCTGCTTAAAAGAGACATGCCTAAAGTAAAATCTTGCAGAAAGGTCAAAGATTGGAAAAAGGTAAACCATGCAATACTAATTAGAAGGAAAACTAGTATAGCCATAGATAAAATGAAATTAAGCAAAAATCATTGATAGGGATAAAGAAAAGCACTTGTATGCACTTAACATAACTTCAAGATATATAAATCAAAAGCTAACAAAATTATTTAAGAGAAATTCACAAATTATCATGGTGAGTGATTTATTTAAATATACTTCTATCAGTAACTGACAGGTAACTCAAACAAAAATTTCTGAAGATTTTGAATATTTGAAATGGAGAATTAACAGTTTGCTTTAATAAGTGGCTTTTAATCTTTTTTGACCACCACTCATAATTTAAAGATACATTTTATATGCAACCCAGTAAAAATATCTCTATGTATGTATATGAAATAAAAGTTTCATGAAATACTACTTCCTATTCTTTTTAAAATGCTGATTGTGTCCCCTAAATTGATTTTACAACCCCCTTATGAGTCACAACTCACAGGAAAACATTAATAGCCATGCACAGACTCCTGGGCCCAAAAGGGATAACATAACATTCTTTTAAAGTATACGTGGAATATTTATAAAAATTCAGCACATACTGTGTCACAAATGAAGGCTCCACCCGTTTCAAAACATCAATATCACACTCTATAACTATAATAATTATACTTAATTTAGAAATAATAAGAGTTTTTTTTAAGGCCTATGTGTTTGAAATTTTTTTAAATAGAGTATATAATAGTTGTTAAAGAGGTAGTCATAATGAAAATCATAAAACATTTAGAACTGAATGTCTATGAAAGTACGACATATCAAATTTGTGGGATAGCCAAAACTGTACTCAAAAGTAAACTTGTAATCTTAGATACATTTATTACAAAGACAGGAAGGATTGAAAATCAGTGAGTTAATCATTTAACTTGAAACGCTATAAAAGAAACAACAGGGTAAATTAATAAAAATAAAATAATAAAAATATAGAAATCACTTAGAACAGCCTGGCACATGGGAGAACGTGAGAGAACAGTGCCTCAATCAGTGTCTGGCACATGTTAGGTGTGCATTAAACACTTGGTGAAGGAATGAATGAAATTGACAGCAAACAATAGCGAGGCTTACCTCTGCAATGACTAATAAATAAGAAAAAGAGAAAGTCCCACATAAATAATATTAGGGATGAAAAGGAATGGAACAAGAAATATGATGGATTAGATACTGTGTAGTATGCTTATAAAATGAGTCCTGTGCACCACTACTGCACACAAGTTGACTTCACTAAGTGTTTCTTGAATTGGTTTTGGAACCAGATCCACATTAACAATGTTCTAATTGTTATTTGCTAAGGAGTAGCATGTTAGCTTCTGTTTGTGAAATGCATATGTAATCCCTGGACAGGATTACACAAACACTTGTGTGCACGTAGGTATGTTGTAAGGAAAATTATAAGGTATTTAATCTGTGAGTAAATGTTTGCTAAGAAAAGTCAAAGTCTTTTTTTTGGAATTCAGTTCTTTAACCTAACTTGCATCTTAGGATTTCCTCTGTCCTTTGAGAATTGAAAAGTGGTTGATTGTCACCGGTATTTTATAAAAATGATCAAGTTTGAGGGTTTTTCTTTTCAGGACCTTCACAGATGCCACCGTGGCCATTTGCCACACCCTGACAAGATCAGCATTTCTCGCTCTACTCTTTCTGTAGAATCTTGAGCATTTTCCTTTTGTGGGTCCTTCCTTCTACAGAAGGGTCATCCCTGATGTGGTGACATGAATCCAAGACAGACTTTCACTAAACCAGTGAAATAGAAAACTAGTACCTCTGTGTTAGAGATGTGGAAAGCCTTGAAACATAGCACCAAACCACAGTCAACCTTGTGAAGTAATGAACAAAACAGATCTTAAAGAAAGAATATCACTTTCAGGAAAGCTTCCACTGATTAAAATAATGGCCGGGGGTGGGTGGGGTGGGGTGTGGAGAGGAAACCACAAATAAAGGAAATACAGACCCATGAAAAGACACATCACTGTTACCAGCAAAATGGATGATGGGAGTTTTACTCATTATAACCCTCCTTGGTGATGGCATGTTATATAGGCCTGCTGTATGGTGTGGTCTTTATGCCAGTGGAACTGCTAGCCAGCCATTTGATCAGCTTGTACTCCCTAAGTAGAGACTTGCACTACAAGAAGTCTTTCAAAATAATAAATGCAATATTTATTAAAGGCAGTATTTCCACTTATAGAAATATGATTTGTTTGTAACGTATTATTGAACAACTTCTTTGAAAGGCCCAGAAGATCTGTTTCCCCTCAATGCCCATATCAGGATCTTTCTTGGGCTGCAGGAAAATGGAAGAGGCAAGAGGAGTAGAGAGAAATGGAGCAAGTGAATTGAATTCTGGGTTAGGAAATATATATTTAATATTTAAGGAAACTCTTTAGGTACTAGCTATGAACATGTCCCAGGGAAAGTTCCTGCCTTCATGGAGATGTCACTGTTAATGGATTCTTCTAATTCTTCATTGCCACTATATATGGCCACATATCTTATTTCCGTGTTTTTTTTTTTTAAAATTAATTTATTTATTTATTTATTTATTTATTTTTGGCTGTGTTGGGTCTTCGTTTCTGTGCGAGGGCTTTCTCTAGTTGCGGCGAGCGGGGGCCACTCTTCATCGCGGTGCGCGGGCCTCTCACTGTCGCGGCCTCTCTTGTTGCGGAGCACAGGCTCCAGACGCGCAGGCTCAGTAGTTGTGGCTCACGGGCCTAGTTGCTCCGCGGCATGTGGGATCCTCCCAGACCAGGGCTCGAACCCGCGTCCCCTGCACTAGCAGGCAGACTCCCAACCACTGCGCCACCAGGGAAGCCCCCCTTATTTCCATTTTTAAGTGTCGCTGTCAATCAGGAATCCTGCCCTTCAGCAGCTTTTGATAATTAGAGACAGTTCACCTGCAGAGAAGGGTCTGAACTAAGCCCATTACCACAGCTGAGATTGTAGTAAGCCTCTAACACTCAACCTTTGACTACATCTCTTTTCCGTCTCCTAGAACTTGCACCATTTCCGAGAATAACAATTAAGGAAAACTACAGGATCAGATAGTCATACCTAGCACTCTTCTTGGTTTGAACTCTAACTTTTGTGTGATATAAAGTTAATGGCACCTTTCTCGTCCCATCTTTTCAGTATTTCTCACCGCAAAACTCTTGAACTTTTTTTTTTTTTTTTAATTTATTTTGGCTGCTCCAGGTCCTAGTTGTGGCTTGCAGGCTCTTAGTTGTGGCATGTGGACTCTTAGTTGCAGCATGCATGCGGGATCTAGTTCCCTGACCAGGGATCGAACCCAGGCCCCCTGCATTGGGAGTGGGGAGTCTTACCCACTGGACCACCAGGGTAGTCCCTGCATACTTTTTTTTTTTTTTTTTTTTTTATTAATTTATTTATTTATTTATGGCTGTGTTGGGTCTTCATTTCCGTGCGAGGGCTTTCTCCAGTTGCGGCAAGTGGGGGCCACTCTTCATCGCGGTGCGCGGGCCTCTCACTATCACGGCCTCTCCCGTTGCGGAGCACAGGCTTCAGACACGCAGGCTCAGTAATTGTGGCTCACGGGCCTAGCCGCTCCGCGGCATGTGGGATCTTCCCAGACCAGGGCCCGAACCCATGTCCCCTGCATCGGCAGGCGGATTCTCAACCACTGCGCCACCAGGGAAGCCCTCCCTGCATACTTTTTTTTTTTTTTTTCCAAATATACACCAGTTGTCTCATTTTTTTTTTTTTTAAAGATTTATTGATTGATTGATTGACTGATTGCTATGTTGGGTCTTCGTTTCTGTGCCAGGGCTTTCTCTAGTTGCGGCGAGCGGGGGCCACTCTTCATCGCGGTGCGCGGGCCTCTCACTATCGTGGCCTCTCTTGTTGCAGAGCACAGGCTCAGTAATTGTGGCTCACGGGCCCAGTTGCTCCGCGGCATGTGGGATCTTCCCAGACCAGGGCTCGAACCCGTGTCCCCTGCATTAGCAGGCAGATTCTCAACCACTGCGCCACCAGGGAAGCCCCTGCATACTTTTATAACTCATTTTTCTGAACTCATCTTTAGCCACCTCTCTGTATTCCATTTGTACTGTGATCAGAACACCACAGGTAATGTAGCTGCATCCAACACACATTTAACTTTGCACATTCAGCTATTCAGAGAGAAAGAGAAAGTACAATTTCGATAGTGGCTGATTCTACTTGATATTCCCCTCAGGACAAGATGCGAGATGCATGCTTCTCTTATAGGAAGAGCATCCCACTGTACTATGTGTAATTCTCATGCTTAAAGACGCATATTCTATATGACAAGCCAGCTACTTCATTTGGTGCACAGTTGAAGAAACAGTGATTAATTCTGATGCTGGCAGGAAAAAAAGATGTGTATTAGCTTTATTAAGAGACAGCTTGCCAATCTCAAATGAGACCTCTCTTCCAAAGGGAGTTTAAGAGTAATTTTGACTGATTTTGATTTCTGACTGGTAGCTTGCCAATAATTACCTTTTGACTCTAATAGCAAATCGCTGTTAAGTTGCAAGTTCTGAATATCTATTGTCATTCTTCTACAGTTTAGCACCAATAATCCATACTGAATTAGAATCAGTGAGTCATCCAACTTAATATTTTTATGTAGATAGGCTTATAGTGAATGCAAAGATTGTCAATATTCCTAAGTAAAAATAACAATACTAGTAATAGTTAATGTTTATTTAGCCCTTAATGTAATACCCAACACTGTACTAGGATGTGCTTTACATCCACCATCTTATTTAATCCTCAACAACCCTACAACATAGGTCCTGTTACCTTAATGTTAAAGCCCAGTAACAGACTTAGAAACAACCAAGGGGGGACTTCCCTGGTGGCACAGTGGTTAAGAATCCGCCTGCCAGTGCAGGGGACACGGGATCAATCCCTGGTCCGGGAAGATCCCACATGCAGCGGAGCAACTAAGCCCGTGCACCACAACTACTGAGCCTGCGCTCTAGAGCCCGTGAGCCACAACTACTGAGCCCGCGCATCACAACTACTGAAACCCGCATGCCTAGAGCCCATGCTCCGCAACAAGAGAAGCCACTGCAATGAGAAGCCCACACACCACAAGGAACAGTGGCCCCTGCTCGCCACAACTAGAGAAAGCCAGTGCACAGCAACAGACCCAACACAGCCAAAAATAAATAAATAAATAAATAAATGTATTTATTTTTAAAAAAAAGGAAAAAAGAAACAACCAAGGGGACATATACATACCTTTCTATGTAAATATTTCCTAAAACACAGGTACTCTCAGGAAAGCAGCAAAGAATCATTGCAAAAGCAGATCAGCAAGTGCAAATTAACATACAGGCTCTAGACAAGCGATGTTTTAAAAGTTCTCATTTCAGAGTGGTTTGTCCAGAAGTTGGAACGTATTTTCCCAAGGAAATGATGTTATCACAGCAAAAGCATATTTACCCATGATGTGCCTAAAGTTGTAATAACATAAACCCAAACCATTTTGTATAGCAGTGTCTCTATGGAAAAATTTACTCTGAGTTTCCCCTTGGATGTCTGTGGACACATTTCTCCTCCACTGGGGAGAAGGGGACCTTGTGCGAGAAACAGTAGGACCGTTCGAAATGTTCAAAGTCGGAATCAGCAATGGCTCCTGAGGCCTGTGGTGGGAGTTGCTGGAGGGAGGAGGATGGAAGAGTGAGTGGAACTGGGTGCAAAGGGGACACAGGGGCAGGAGATCTTGGGTGAGGAACAGGAGGAAGCCTATAAAGGTGAAGGGTGGGAGAGGAATTCCAGAGAGGAGAGGAGAAAGAAGTCACTAGCTCTAAACCCCCAGGGACTCTTCTCATGCCTCCGGAAGCTTTCTGTTCCCTGCTTGTATTTCTTCTACTGCCTCCAAAATTTCGCCTGCCTGCTTCCCTTTTTACTGCTAACACTAGGGCTTCCTCCATGACGCTGAGATCAGCCCCGTAAGTTTTCTTGACTTAGCTGCTCCTAACACAAGTGAATGGGCCTTTGGGTTTTTTAACTTTTGTAAAGGAAAGAGCCCATCCTAGGCCCTCCAGAACTTTTCGTTTTTCACTTGGACCTGGAAGCACAAATATGAGCCTACAGGTGCTTTGGATGGTTTTTTTGGGTCCATAAGGGGCTTAAATAAATTGCATAAGCATTCCAGATGTAGCTCTCCGAGGCTGAGGCTTGGGAAAAGGGAAAAAGCCCTCTGCTCCTTTCTCTCCTTTTTGCCTCTGTGGTTCCCCTGTCCTCAAAGTAAAAGTGGAAAGGAGTAGGCAGTACCCAGATCGAGGCTCGCTGGAGACGAAGGGCTGTAAGACAGTGTGATCCTTGCATCGCTGCTGGGGTGTGTTCTCATGTGGCACATCTCCATCAGGGGTGTAGGGACCACCTGGGCACCTAAGCCTCTACCAGCCTCTCCCAGCGCTTCCCATCCCACCTTCCTCTACTCACCAGTCAGTGTTTCCCTGACTTCTCTGGTGATATGAATCACCTGGGCACCTGGGGAGCTTAAAAAAAAGCCTGAGTTCTCAAGGCCTGTCCCAGACCACTGAATCAGAATCTCCAAGCGAAGGGCCTGGAAAGCTGTGTGATTAACAAGCGACCCCAGGTGATTTCCGTCAAGGATGTTAGGCAAACACTGCCTGACTAACACCCGACAGGTGCACACTTTGCTGGTCTTTAAAGGTTCCTACGACATTCTAAGCCCCTTTCTGCCTCAGAATCATTATATAGATATTTCTTCTCCGTGAAAAGCTCTTTCCTGTTCCCTGCTCTTGGCTAATGCCTACTTCTCCTGACTTCATGACGTGCCTGAAGCACAATTTCCTCAGAAAGGCCATCCTTGACCACTCTCCTCACCATGTACACAACTAATGGTTTTTATTTAGTTAGTTAGTTTAAATTTCATTTATTTAAAATTTTTCATTTATTTATTTATTTATTGCTGCACGGGGGCTTTCTCTAGTTGTGGCGAGCGGGGGCTACTCTTCGTTACGAGGCATGGGCTTCTCATTGCGGTGGCTTCTCTTGTTGCGGAGCACGGGCTCTAGGCACACGGGCTTCAGTAGTTGTGGCACACGGGCTCAGTAGTTGTGGCATGGGAGCTCTAGAGTGCAGGCTCAGTAGTTGTGGTGCACAGGCTTAGTTGCTCTGCGGCATGTGGGATCTTCCTGGACCAGGGTTCGAACCCGCCCCTGCGTTGGCAGGTGGATTCTTAACCACTGCACCACCAGGGAAGCCCTATTTATTTATTTTTTGAAGAGGTTTTTTCTTTTGGTCATGCAGCGTGACTTGGGGGATCTCAGTTCCCTGACCAGATCCTGGGCCACGGTGGTAAAAGCCTGAATCCTAACCGCTAGGCCACCAGGGAACTCCCTTTCTCCTCACCATCTAAATCAGGTTCCCTGTTTCATTCTCTCATAACACCTTGTGCTTTTTCTCCGTAGCATTTATCACACAGTTTGTATCTTATGGATTTGCCAAATGCCTACCTCCTCACTAGCACCAAGCACAGGAATGCTTAATAAGTATGTTTTGCTTGAGTGAGTAAATGGAAAAATAGTGTTGGGCGAAGGTACTAAAGGTTGGGTTGGATGCTGCTCAACAAATAAAGAACTGAGTATGAGAACTTGAATCTCCCAGGTAAAATTGTTACATGTCAGCTAAAGTCAAGGTAGATGGGCCCAACAAATAAGTGTATTAATGGGGCAGTGGGTGAGATTACTTCAAAAAATATTTATTAAGTACCTGGTATGTGCAAAATGCAATATTAGGAGCTATGGATACAACAGTGAATGAGACTGAAGCAGTCTCTGCCTTCATGGAGCGCACATTCTAGCAAGGATGACAGCTGTTAAGCAACCAGTTACACGGTCCTGTAATTTTGGTAAATGCAATGAAAGAATGACAAAGCTATAAGAGCCTGTAACAGGGAGACCTGGCATGGTCTGTAGGGCATCAGGCCAGTCATAGAGCTTCTAAGACAAGTGGCTGGGGAACCTGTGTCCAAAGAATCTAATATACTCCGTCCTATCTCTTGTCAAACGTGGCACGAGGGGAGGTGCCTCTGTATATGGCTTCTCAACCTCGGCACAGTTGACATCTTGGACCAGAATATTCTTTGTTTTGGGGCACTTTCTAGTGCACCGTAGGAAAGGCTTAGCACCATTCCTGGCCTCTACCCACTGGATGCCATAGGCCCCGCAGTTGTGACAACCACAGCTATCTCAACATCACCAAGTGTCCCTGGTGGGAGGGTGGGGGGAGGGAGCAAAATCTGCCCCCCTCGCCCCCCCCAGTTGAGAATCACTGCTCTACATGAAACTTTTTTTTTTTAATGTCTTTACTTATGATTTATCCAAGTCAATACCAGGAATTTAATTTATTCATTCAATAAGTATTTGTTGAATGCTTAGGCACTGGGGACACAGTAGTGATCAAAGCCCGTGCTTTCTTGAAGCTGTGTTCCAGTGGGGAGAGATGGACAATAAATTTTAAAATATGTAACATTTCAGAAGTAGGGGATAGGTTGGTCGTAGAAGTTCTTTCTGATAAGACGACATTTGACCTGAAAGAAGAAAGGGGATGAGTGGCAACACCAAAAGCAAGAGGCCGAGCCATTGCAGGGCCGTAGTTGACCTCACCTTTCTGTCTGCAGGTCTAACCAAGCTGCTTGTGTTTCAGGGGCTCCTCCACTGAAGGGCAGCTGGACGGACTCCAGAGCAGCCTTAACTCTGCAGCCTTTGTGCCCGTCACCAGCTCCACAGGTCAGTTCCGGGTGGGACAGAGGGCAGGGTCTGGGCCAGCAAGTTCTCTCCTGCCTCTGAAGAGAGCTCCAGCTCAGAGAACGAAGCATCCGGGCCTCTGGAGCACTGGCAAGTGGGCATTTTGTTACTGTCTTCTTCCAAATGACAGCGACATTTTAGGATGAAATGGTTTTCCAGAACTAGTTTGGGGTAGGCGAAATTTCCCCGTCTGGTAGAATGTTATCAGATTTGCAGCATTTAGTAAAAAGCCTGTATTTGACTGGTGTTGTACTGTTTCTATGGTATTTCCACATGTAGTATCTCACACTAAATTCTCACCACAACCCTGTGAGGTATACCTTTGTCACCTCCACGTGAGGAAACAGAAGCTCAGAAAGTCAAGGGGCCTGTGGGAGACGATCCATGCATGCAGAGCTGGAGCTGTGGTCTGATCTGCGTCTTGTCGTGCTAATGTCACAGTCTGTTGCCAGGTAGTTGCTGAGGGCCTCAAGCCTCTCAACATAGAAGTCAGGCAGCATTGGTCCAGGGATAGTTTTCTGTGAGTAATAATTCATAAAAATACACTAATAGGTAATCAGAAGATTGAAAGCAAATCCACTTGGATTCAACTCAACAAGTTGAGTTGAATCTCAACTTGAAGATTTGTTGAAACTCAACAAGTTTATTTTTGAGCACCTCCTGTGGAGAAGGTAACATGCTGGGCACTGGGGTGCGTAAAGGGTGAACTAGACAGTCCCTGCTGTCAGGGAACCTAGAGGCTCGGGGAGAGGGAGGTCAGCGGGAGCCTGCTGTGTGGGGTGGGGAGGGATATCTGGCACTGGGGATGCAGAGAATAGACAGCCTTGGCTGAGCATTGCTGTGTGTCAGGCACACTTCTGAATGCTTTACATTTGTTCACAAAACATGCATATAACATAGGAGCTGTAGTCCTCGTTTTATGGCTGAAGAAATAAAGGCACAGACAGATTATGAAACGTTATCTCAAATCTCACAGCTAGTGAATGGTGAAGCAGTATTTGAACCCAAGGGCCAACCTGGCCCCGGCTCTTTAGGGATTGGGGAGGACTTCCTAGAGGAAGAAGTATCTAAGCTGGGGTTTGACTGTAGACAGGTCAGCCGGGAGAGGGGAGGTGTGGGGTGGAAGGAGTTCCAGGAAGAGGGAACAACGTGGGCAAAGGCCAGTTGAGGGAAGGGGGCGGGTGGTGAAAAGGTACTATGTTCGGGGAGCCCTCGTGCTGAGGACTGGGGCCTGAGCCGGGACTGGCAAGAGAATAGGCTGTAGAGGTAGCAGGGCCAGCCTATGAGCCGGGGAGGAAGCTTGTTCTTGAGAGCAGTAGGGAGCCATCGAGGAGCTTAAGGGCAGGGTGCAAGGGTGTGTGTGTGTGTGTGTGTGTGTGTGTGTGTGTGTGCGCGCGCGTGTGTGTGTGCGTGTGTGTGTGTGTGAGTGTGTGTGTGTGTGTGTGCGTGTGTGTGTGTGTGTGCGTGTGTGTGTGTGTGTGTGTGTGTGTGTGTATGTGTGTGTGTGTGTGTGAGACGTAATACACCTTAAAATGATTACAAGGTCGCTAAGGAGCCTGGTTAGTTTGACTGTGTTATGGGGATAATTCCATAGACCTCATAGGCTTACTGTGAGGTTTAAAGGAAGCAGTATACAGAGAAAGGCTCTATAACTGCACCCAAGTCAGGTAATAATATGAAAAGAGTATAAAGATTTTGTTTTCCACTTAAACTCTTCGAACCTGAATTCAAGAAATATTTGATGGGTATATAAACCCCCCTTTCCCCCAAAAAAGAATTACTAGAACATGGTAGTTTTTTGGTTTTTTTTTAAATTTTATTTATTTATTTATTTATTTATTTATTTATTTATGGCTGTGTTGGGTCTTCGTTTCTGTGCGAGGGCTTTCTCCAGTTGTGGCAAGCGGGGGCCACTCTTCATCGTGGTGCGCGGGCCTCTCACTATCGCGGCCTCTCTTGTTGCGGAGCACAGGCTCCAGACGCGCAGGCTCAGTAATTGTGGCTCACGTGCCCAATTGCTCCGCGGCATGTGGGATCTTCCTAGACCAGGGCGCAAACCCGTGTCCCCTGCATTGGCAGGCAGATTCTCAACCACTGCGCCACCAGGGAAGCCCCTGGTAGTTATTTTTAAGGAAGTTAAATTTCCACCTTGGAACTCTTATGGCCTGAGAAGTGAGTGGCTAAGAGAACCATGGACTAGTTGGAAGGGTTTCCACGAGATACAGCTTTTAGAGCCTCTGTAGCTCTTCAAATTGGCTGAGGCTGGAGAGGTTTACAAAGCTCAGGAGATCCAGGAAACCTGCGTATTGCATTTGTGTGTCTAATTGATACATTAAGTATGGAATTGAACTCTTTGCATGCACTCTGGGTGAGGAAGTTGGAAATTTGAGGGACAGGTGGGTCATACTTTCAGCATGTTGATCATGAATTAGTGTTTACCGACTGTTGACAGTACTTAGAAGTTTTTGTAACAGTTGTACTGAATTTGGTATCAGTATAAAACCACAGAGCAAGGAGAAGTTGTACTTCTCCTTGGCTTCTAATATCTATCTTTTCTCCCTGCTTCTACCTTAAGATAAGTGCATTATTCTTCTCACCTTGTTGAGGTAGCCTGCTGTTTACTGCTGTTGTCTCCAAATGACTCTGGGCCTCTAAAGTCCTTTGAATTTGTTCCTCTTCTGTGACTTTCCTGGTGTTCCTGATCCTTAAAGAAATGCTGATGAACATGATGTAGCAAGGTTCAGGCATTTCCCATACTTCCCAATAAATGTTTTACCTTAGCAACATAATAATAACTAACCCTGTTAGAGTTATTTATAGAGCTAGTAAATAACTACCTGGCACTTCAGTGTTTTACCTACAAATTATCTGTTTTTCTTTATTACACATAGATTTAAAGGTGTTATTCTAGGGGTTTAGAAGCATGTCCTTTAATAGGGAGAAGGTTAGGTTGCTATTAAAAACATTTTTCTTTAAACCCAGAAGAAGGAAGAACAACCCCTATAATAAGTCAAAACGTTTACACGTCTCTCTGAGAGCTGGGAAGTTTTGCGTGTATAGGAATCACTAAACTGACTATGAAAGGTATTTAGCCCCCGTCTGGTACAGTTAACTCAGTTATTGAGTCCGTGAATATAGCAAAAGTCTGCTTCCTGACCCCTTGACCCTTCCTTAAGTCTAGCCCAACCAGGCCTTCAAGCTGTGTGACCTTGTTCGTCAGGCAGTCTGAATGAGATAGTGGTTCATCCCAGGGCGCTGTTGAAAAGCAAGTCAGTCCTTTCCCGCTGACGGTGGCCTAGTGGCATTCTTGTTACTATGAACATTAAATGAGGTAGTGAATGTGAAAGCTCTTAGCGGAGTGCCTGGAATGCTCCATGAGTGTTAACTTTCCTTGACTTCCCTACCTCAGGCTATGTATTCTGTGTTTGCTATAGAAGGGGAAGGTGTAGAGTCAGCAAATTTGGAAATTTGAGAAGGAAGCTGGAGTGAGGGCCTTTGGCTCAAAGCCAAAGCCATCGGCCTTCCTTCTTTATAACCATGGTGTTCTTCTTGAGGTCTGAAGTGGTGATGGTGAACTAAAATAGCAGACAGCAACAGATTAGATAACTGGCATTTCTCTCGTGCTGATTTGATGGTGTAAACTACCATTGTTGTAGGGCTTGAAGCCATACCAGCTGCCCTCATCCCAGCCGCTTAGCTTACGCCTAAGCTTTTCCTGTCCTGGAGCCCAGCCTCTATATGCACTCCGCCCAACTTTTTTTTTTTTTTTTTTTTAAGCTCTTGTAGATCTATAATTGGAGGAAGGGACCATACCACCTTTTGAACACCAATGCTGGATTTCATTTACAAGGAGTGAGAAGCAGTGTCCCCCGTTAAGCATTTATCATTTCGGACCCTGGTAAAATTCAGGGTAGCTTTATGCTCTTTGCATGGGGACAAGGCAGCAGCACATTAGTGTGCCTCTGCCTGCCCACTTCGTTGTCTCTAAGTGAGACAACAAGAGAAAGGAACTTATTTTAATATAAAGTAAACCCAGTGGAGCCCAAACCCTAAGGATCTAGAAATCACTTTGACTTTCAAATGAAATTATTTGCCTGGCAGCTCTCAGCAGAGTGACCTATTTTCACTATCAGATTCTTGTTCTTTTCACATGCGTTGTATAGTTGTTGGAGATCCCGGGTGGGTTTGGGGTATAATAAATTAATAATAAAAATAAACTCTTGAGATGCTTGCCCTAGTGTCTTATACCCTTTATTGCTCCCAAAACGTTCTTCTCTCCCCAGAGTCAAAGGGACAAGAATTTGGGTCTACTACCCACTCTTATGCTGTTAAAAAGCAAGAGAGAGAGGATGGATTTGATGTTTGGCAGGAAATGGCGCGCCAGCATCGGGGAGAATGATGATCCCCTAAAGTCTAATTTTAGATTTGACCTCTTGTCCTTTCAGCCAAGATTAAATAAAGTGTTAAGTGGGGATTTTTTTTACATTTTTCAGGATCTTTGGACGCTCCCCAAGTTATTTTCGCCAGATCCAAACCCTTGCCCACACAATCTGGAGCCCTTGCTACAGTTATAGGACAGAGAAAATCAAAGTCGGTGAAGTCAGGGCCAATTTAAGGTAACAGTAAGAAATAAGAGCATTTTTAAAATTATAACTTGCTGACTTTACGCCACAGCAAGAGACTTAATAGCTGTCAAGAGAAGTGATAGTTTCTCAAAATGACTAGGAAATTGGCATTTTATAAAACCAAAGCTCAGAAGGACTCTCGAAATCTGTGGGTCAAACTACTGCTAGCTTGCTTCTATGTTGGCCTACCAGTAGGTGGCACTGTGGCAGTGAGAAATTTCCTTACTATTATGGAGGCATTTGATGAAAAGTATGGGGACATTCAGGCCAATCAGAGAAAGAAACTAAAGCCAAAATTGAGTTATTCACAGGTAAAATGTAACAGACTATACTGAAAAGCATGATATTTGAAGATTAATTACAATAGCATCTAAAGAGAATGAATATTTTTTATTAAAGATATTTATTATGAAAGAAGGCTTTTAGACTACCGTTGGATAGTTTGTGAACTGGACTTTCAGCTAATGGGAGACAGGCAGGGAACACATTTTTAAAAATTTTTTTGTGAGATTGATTAAGCTTCTTTCTGAGTTACTTAATATAAGCATATACTATAATTGGCAGCAAAATGAACTATAAACCCCATCCTACCACTCATCCAAAAAAAAGCTCCTACATTAAAGAAATGGCCTGACTTGATCATGTGAGGCTGTACCCACACTTCACCAGTGCTACCCCCAGTATTTTGTTCCCAGCTATCGCCTTCAAAACTTTCCAGAAAATTCAATGAAACTGCAAAGTTTTGATGATTTCTTTCCTCTTTGCTCTACCCTACACACTAAAGCATTAATGGCACACCTGCTATGAGCTTAATACTCTTCTTACCTCTAGGGGAATATTTATAAACTTATTTGAGAAGCATTATTCATCAAACTACCCCAGGAGAGCAAAGGAGGGAGGAAAATTATTTACCCACCACAGGATTCATTTACATTGGATCAGAAAGCTTCAAATATCTTTCCCCAGCCCATCTAAACTCTTTCCAAAAAGGAATGAGAAGAGAGAAGGGAACACCAAATCCATGACTTGGTCATCTACCAAAATGTACCAGAGAAACTGAAAACAACCAGAGTTCCATTGGTAATACTTAGCCAATGGTCCTTCAATCCTGATACTAAGCGGCCTATCCAGTGATGTGTTCATCACTAATAACATATATTATAGAAAGCTAAAGCAAGAAGATCAATATTTCCTTCAGGAGACTGGCAGCCAGAAGAATGAATATGACATCAAGCTCCAAACCAAACCAGCAGCCTGCCAAGAAGTACTAATGTCCATCCGTTTCCAGGACTGTGAGACTTGGACTTGCCTCAGTTGTAATATCACTTTTCTTGAACCTATTTCACTAGTATCCCTTACAATCCACCCAGAACATTACATGGCAAAATAGGATCATCAGCAAAGAAGCCTTGGGAAAGAGCCCATCTCTCAACACTTAAATCTGTGTTGCGAACACAGCCCCACTGAGCCTGAGCTGTACATAAAGGTGGGGGATGCTGTATTGAGGTGGTGAGACCACATGCCAAATGTGTGTGAACCCAGAGACAGTGGGTGCAGCATACTGCTGGGACACTCCAAGGGCAGGCCTGGCAGATGGCAGGTGGCAGTGGGCTGCCTCTCCTTGAGCAGGGGAGTTAGGTAGTTTACAAAGTGAAGAGGCAGAACCCGAGTCCACAGCCCATCACCCAGATGCATGCCTTATTTTTGTTGAAATGCAGTGTAGACAGAATCACTGCTTGGGCAGAGATCCCTTCATCCCATCCACAGTCATGAATGAATGTCATCACCAGCCGTGACAGTCCTAGAACCTCTTCATATATGGGTTTAGAGAGGCAGTCGGGTTAAATTCAAGGATTTGACATGTGTTTGCATAGCATGTTATATATAAGACTGACAAAACATCAGTTGTTCTTATCAAAGAATGAGAGAGAGGTGCTGAAGGATATTGGGGACTCAAGACTATTTAAGACCCCCAATATGCTGCCCCAGGCAAGTGTCATATTTAAATATATGCATCATTCTGTGTCTTCTTGGATCCTTTATTGTCAATTTGACATCCATTCATCACAGAGTCAATTATATTAACTATATTTTCTGTATTCTTGATGCTTTGGCATTTGGGGACCTGCCCCTGCCAGGCGAGCTAATTCCTAAAGATAATAACAACTTGCCCACAAACATGCCTTTCACACACAAACCAGCCAATCCCACATTTATATCTCCGAGCACCTCCTTATCTAACTCTCACATGGCAAGTCAAAATTTCCTTTGCCCTAAATCACTCCAGGGCCAGGAGCCAGGCAACTAGAGACCACCCCTATAGCCCAAAGCCCGCCAGAATTATTTAAACTAGCCAGTCTTAAGCTGTTTACCCTGCCCTGCCTAGCCTTTCCCAAGGAAACCCCAAGTAAGGCTCTGGCCTAGACTTTCCCCTCACTCCTGTCTTCTGTCTCCTGAGCACGCTGGTGTTTGCCCCTGTGACCCTGCGTGGCGTGCAGTGACCCCCTCTCTGGGACCTGCAAGTAAAATCAACTTCTTCCTGCCAGGCCTCGTTCTTACATCCTCCTTGGCCGTGCGGACCTTAGCACACCATACCCGACATGTACGTTCTTAGAACAGACATCAGCAGGAAGAATAACTTTGATTTGTAGTACAAGGAACCAGGAAAAAATCTGAATCAATTAGGTTTGTATCACCCAGTTCTAAGCAACCGGTCAGCGTACTTACTTCATTATAGGCTGTATTGCACAAGCGATGTTTTAACAGTATGTGTTTTGCTAGTCTCAGTCTGGCTGCAGCCACACAAGAAGGATGTGGATCCCTCGACAGGGCAGGATCGCCTGGCTGCCAGCCATTGAAATTTCATGCTTTCCTGTCCTGAGGCCTCTTTCATTTCATTTAGTAACTCTTTCTACATTCAGCAACAAAACTCAAACATAGCCGAACAACCTGGTTGGAAATGGGGGAGGAAACAGCCTGGATTTCAGTTTGTGGGGGGAAAAGGTGGGTACTTCTAAGAACCCACCCAAAGGGGGTTCATTTGCCTTAAAGAAAACCAGGGAACTCTATTTCTGAAACAGATTAAGAAACGGGCTACTGAGATAACATCTGAAAATTGATATTGTCTCTTGCTGAGCTGGCAAAGCCCCAAGAGAGGAGTGATGATTCTTCAATTGTTAACAATTACTACTTTGTTACAAAGAGACAAGGGAAGTGCATTGGCTCCTTTCTCAACTTACATTTACGTTACAGAAGCACACATGCCTGCTGGAAAAAATGCCTGGCACCGTGCATTGTTAGAGTTGTACCTACCGCTGCATCCTGTAGCAGATTTGTGCTGTCCTGTGTAATATGCATTCACGTTGAGTGGAAAAAGATCCTGTTTATTCTTGTAGTCCTGAGTTGGGCAAGTAACCAGTATAACGTTGCCTTACTCTGGGAGTCTTTATACTTATCACTACAAGTTATCAATCTATACTCTGTGGTTATTCATCCCATGAAACCACACATCAGTGCTTCTAGCTTCAATGAGATGCTTGTTATAGGGACATACCTTTGCTTTACCATCCTTTTATCCGTAGGACATAATTGCCCCTAAAAGTTCTAAAGAAAGAAAACAGCATGCTAAGCCATGCCTGTCTTTGGGAAAAGCAAGTTTTGCCCATGGAAACATTTACAGCTCTGCTTGCCCGATCTGTAGAATTTGAACTGGGTCGCAAAGAGTGTAGGAAGGTAATGCAGGGCGTGGAGAAAGGTGACTTGCAGTATAGTGCCCTGTCAGCATGATTGGCATTGGTATTTATTCTGTATTCTTTCGAGTTATGATTGTAAGGCAGAAGACTCAGATTCTCTTAAGTCTCCAGGATGAAGAGCATCACTAGTGAAACAGCAGTCCCCTATAGTTCTCTGTTCTTGCCTTTTGGACACGCAAGTATGTCCATTTAGGGCTTCTGTGAGTATCAAGGAGCCCTCTTCTCTTGAAACCTAAACCCAGGATGACTAGTTATGCGATACCAGAGAGGAGCAGCTTGAATGTGTGGAATGTCCCTTTAGCTACATCAATAAAACATAGCACGTATCCCCAGGATAAAATGGGGATATACCTGGGAAAGCCAACCTGGTTGTAAGAGGGTGTGAAGAGAAAAGTCAGCTGGTTAGAAGTTGCTGTTTTAGTGTTACTTGTTTGTTGGTTGGTTTTTGTTATCAGGTAGACGAATCACTCTTTTTTTTATATCAGCTGGACTGAAAAGTGACTTTGAGGTTTTTCCCCCCTGCCATTCACTTCTAATTTGCTTCCCAGGGAAATTAAGACATGTCACAAGTCCAAAATGAAGACATTTTGCAAGTTGACAAGCTATTTTTTAATTTCTTCATGGCTGAGCTGCAAATTTTATTAGATAATGATTTGTTTATAGTTACTCATCAGCCATTGTGATGTGCAATTTTTAGAAATGTGACTTCTCTCAGGCCTTCTATTTTATATTTACTCCTCCCTTCTACTGTTCTCCAGTGTAAGTCACCATCATGCATGGTACATATTCTTACCCTCCTCTTTTTATGCAGAGGATTTGGGTTGTCTACAATAGCCTTTTGATTGTTGAGACGAGAGATACCCTCAGTTTACCTCTGTTACAGAAAGTTACATAAGCACAGGGAAGAAACGGTCTCAAGAGCCAGACCTCATGAAAACCTGCAACATTACCTGGGACAGTTAGCAGCTATAGTGGCTAAACAACGAGTCTGTTAGTCCATCCTATGACCAGTTCCTCGGCAACTGGCTTCCATTGTTCCCAGGTTAACAGCTCTGCCATACTCGTGGCTCGACCTCTCTCTGTGAGATTCTTTCTCTCCCCACTTTCTGCATTCAGCTTTAAAAGACAGAATCAAAATATTTTCCATTCATTCATCCAGCAAAGTGTCACTGGTGTGCAGAACAAAAGGTAGGCGGCTGCTGCCTTCCAGATGCCAGGCTGCTTGTACTGTTAGCACGATTATGTGATGAAAAGCTGCCAACGTATGCATTTCTGGCAGTTTTCTTCAGGTGAAACTTGTATCTAGGCAGGTACAGCATAGACTTTTCCTCTCTAGCAGAGTCTTAAAATATAAAACCATGTGCAATAAAATAATAAAATATAAAGGGAAAATCAAGGCCGAAAAAAGATATTTCAAAATTTTCAAATATAAGACCAAAGAAAATTACTATAATTGAGGTTAAATTTGGCTCTGAATCTCCTAACAACCAGGACAAAAAGGGAGTGTGATAAATAAAAGTATATAGTTCTCATTATAAAGAAGGGAGAAGTACTCTGGGGGGAAATTAAGCTTTTTCCTAGCTCTTACTCCAAAAGAAGTATTTTCATACTTTAGGTAGAGGACACTGAATGAAGTAATAGTGCCCTCAGCAACCTAACGTAACAGAAGTAGGTCATCTTTCTTGGCATGACCAACATGAAGGCAAAATATTTCAGTGCAAATCAATGAAGATGGTTTTGTGAAGGACAAAACTAACATAACCTTAGTTTCTTTGTGGTCCAGCATAAGCCAAGGGTAAGATAATTGGTTATTTAGAGGACTGGATGGATTGCATGCGCCTTAGACAACCCGAAGATACAATTTCTCTCAATTGATTGCATAGTAAGAGCTCGTTGTGCTCTTAGGCAAAAGCCCGGACACCTAGTCTTCTACTTTACTGGCTGAAGATGCATCTATATGCTTTGGAAAGCAGGTGACACAGGTAACATCCTGTGAAAACTGTGGAAGCTAAGCGATATTCTCACCCCATCGTACGGCATATTTCTTCTCTGTGCCTTTATTTGTATGTAGAGTTTCCTGTGCCTGCACACCATTGCCTCCTCTTGCCCATTAGCATGCCCAGTCTGATAGAGACACTTTCTGACTGTGCTCCAGTGAAATTCTGATTACCTCTACTGTGACACTTACAACACTCTAGTATCCTTAGGGATTACTTGACTGTTTCCCCCATTAGACTGTAATTCCCTGGAAGGCAAGGGTCAGCTGTGATTTGACTCTGAAACCACAAGGCTTAGCATAGTGCCCAGCCCATAGTAGGGACTTAAGAAATTCAGGTCGAATAGATGAATGAGTGGATTTTCATATTTCTGTCTTTGTGTATTCTTTGGCAATATCTGGAATACCTATCCACATATGCAAATGCTTCTTATCCTTTAAGGATCCAGTTAAGTTTTGTCCCCTCCAATAATCCTTACTCACATAATCCCATGTATCTTGCCAGTTTTTGAATCCCTAGAGCACTTACATTTTATATCACAACGTTCAGCGCTTCGCTGTATTTTGTCATCTTTTATCACTACTTACTTCTAGGGTGAACTAACTGTCTCTTCAGTGTGACCAGAAACTCCTTGAGGGCAGGATTACGTTCTGTAAATTTCTTAAATTCCTAGCAACATCTAAAGTACTTCATTACTTTGTAATACCCGCCCTTAAGAAAAGAATACATAACACACATAAAATTTTTCTGAAAAATAGTTTATTCCCTCTATTCTTCTGGCTTCAAGTAAAATGCTTAACCTCAGAAGATGAAATCTTTCAATGAAAATTTCACAAATAATGCATTTTATTATTAAATAATCTTCAAAATTAGAATCACCTACCTTATAAATTACCTAGTATTTCTAACCTATTTCTGGCAATATTTTAAAACTACTTCCTATAAAATAAAGAATGACTGGTCATTACCCTTCAGATAACAACCTCATACACATTCATAACCTTGCTATATTCTGTTACAGTGAAGAATTCAGGATAAAGATGTTCTATTTTAGACCACATCCAAGGATCTCATTATAAGGGAACAAAGTTAAAATGAGGTTTAGTTTTTGAAAAACATTATCCTTCAGCTTTTTTTTCCTCTATACCAACTAATTGGAGCACTTTAACTTTATCACACAGATTAGGTTTTGCTTTTCAAAACTGCACTGTCTTTTTTATTCTCTCCCGAACTCTCCATGAATTCTTCAGGCTCCTCTTAAATTGTACAGTACCTGAAACTGGACACTGTACCCTAATATTAGAGATCTGCATAGTATTGATTATAGTTTAAAATTTATCATTATGGTTCTGGAGTCATACGTTACACTTTTTATTTGTTTGTACTATGTTCTCGAAAACAAAACTAAAGTTCTCTCAGCCCTTATTACCTTTCACCTTCCTTCCTTCCTCTTCCTTCAAGTTCAGTGCCATATGGTAGTATCACTGTCATCATCAGTAACAATACCTAACTTTTGTAAGAATTCCAGTGTAAACTAGAAAGAGCATAACTCTGAAGTTAGAGTGACCTGTCTGGGCTCCACCACTTCCCAGTTGGCAACCATGGGCTAATCACATAACCTCTTTGAGTGTCAGTTTTCTCATCTGTACAATAAGCATAAAAACATCAATCTTGCAGGACTGATGTAAAGATTATAGATTGCCTCAACAACAAACACCAATCAACCTGATTTAAAAATGGGCAAAGGACTGGAATAGACATTTCTCCAAAGATATACAAATAGCCAATAAGCAAGCACATGGAAAGATGCTCAACATCACTAATCATAAAAGAAATACAAATCAAAATCATAATGAGATACCACCTTATACTCATAAGGGTGGCTACTATTTTTTAAAAAAGCAGAAAATAACTAGTTTTGGCAAGGATATGGAGAACTGGAACTCTTGTGTGTACCGTTGGTGAGAGGGTAAAATGGTACAGCCTCTTATGGTGGTTCCTAAAAAAAATTTAAAACGGAATTACCATGCAATTCAGCGATTTTACTTCTGTGTATGTACTCAAAAGAACTGAAAGCAAGGTCTTGAACAGATATTTGTACGCCCATACTCATAGCAGCAGCATTCACAATAGCTGAAAGGTAGAAACAACCCAAATATCCATCAATAGATAAATGGATAAACAAAATGTGGTTATACGCATACAATGGAATATTATTCAACCTTAAGAAAGAAAGAATTTCTAACACATGCTGCAACATGGATGAACCTTGAGGACATTATGCTGAGTTAAATAAGCAAGTCGCAAAATGACAAATACTGTATCATTTCCACTTATGTGTGGGACCTAGAGTAGTCAAATACATAGAGACAGAAAGTAGAATGATGGTTGCCAGCAGCTGGAGGGAGGATAGAATGGAAGTTATTTTTTAATGGGTACCGAGTTTCAGTTTTTTTTCATATTATTTATTTATTTATTTATTTAGGCTGCGCTGGGTCTTTGTTGCTGCGCGCGGGCTTTCTCTAGTTGCATTGAGCGGGGGCTGCTCTTCATTGGGGTATGCATGCTTCTCATTGTGGTGGCTTCTCTTGTTGCGGAGCACGGGCTCTAGGCGCACAGGCTTCAGTAGTTGTGGTGCACGGGCTCTAGAGTGCAGGCTCAGTAGTTGTGGCGCATGGGCTTAGTTGCTCCATGACATGTGGGATCTTCCCAGACCAGGGCTCGAACCCATGTCCCCTGCATTGGCAGGTGGATTCTTAACCACTGTGCCACCAGGGAAGTCCAGAGTTTCAGTTTTTTAAGATGAAAAGAGTTCTGGAGGTAGATGGTGGTGATGATTGCACAAACGTGACTGTACTTAATGCCACCAAACTGTTCCCTTAAAAATATTTAAGATGATAAATTTTCCCCCTCCCCTCACCTCTGACAACCACCAATCTGTTTTCTGTATCTGTGAACTTGGTTTTTTGTTTTTGTTGTTTTTTTTTTTTTCAGATTCATGTATACGTGAGATCATACAAGTATTTGTTTTTCTCTTCTGATTTATTTCACTTAGCTTAATGCCCTCAAGGTCCATCCATGTTGTCACAAATGGCAAGATTTTGTTCTTTTTTATGGCTGAGTAATATTTGTTGTGTGTATCTACCACATTTTCTTTATCCATTCATCCACCAATAGACATTTTGGTTGTTTTCATATCTTAGCTATTGTAAATAATGTTGCAGTGAACATGGGTTGAATATATCTTGTCCAGTTACTGTTCACATTTTCTTCAGATAAATACCCAGAAGTGGAATTGCTGGATTATATGGTAGTTCTATTTTTGAGTTTTGAGGAACACTCCATACTGTTTTCCACAGTAGCTGTGCCAATTTACATTCCCATCAGCAGTGTACAAGAGTTCCCTTTTCTCCACATCCTCGCCAACACTTGTTATTCTTGTCATAGCCATTCTCACAGGTATGAGGTGATATCTCATAGTGGTTTTGATTTACATTTCCCTGGTGATTAGTGATGTTGAGCACCTTTTCATATACCTGTTGTCCATTTGTATGTCTCCTTTGGAAAAGTGTCTATTCAGAGTCTCTGCCCGTTTTTAAATTGGATTGTTTGGTTTTATAGTTATTGAGTAATATGAGTTTTTTTATGTTTTGGATATTAATCCCTCATCAGATATATGATTTGTAAATATTTTCTCCCACTCCATAGGTTGCCTTCATTTTGTTGATAGTTTCCTTTGCTGTGCAGAAGCTTTTTAGTTTGATGTAGTCTCATTTATTTTTCCTTTTGTTGCCTTTGCTTTTGGTGTCTAATCCAAAAAATCATCACCAAGACTGATGTCAAGGAGCTTACTTCCTATGTTTTCTTCTAGGAGTTTTACAGTTTCAAGTCTAATGTTCAAGTCTGTAGTCCATTTTGAATTAATTCCTGTGTATGGCATAAGATAGTTGGTCCAGCATCATTCTTTTGCATGTGGCTGTCCAGTTTTCTTAACACCATTTATTGAAGAGATTATCCTTTCCCCATTGTATATTCTTGGCTCCTTTGTCCTAAATTAATTGGTCATATATGCATAGGTTCATTTCTGGGCTTTCTGTTCTGTTCCATTGATCTATGTGTCTGTTTTTATGCCAGAACCATACTGTTTTGACTACTGTGGCTGTGTAGTATAGTTTCAAATCAGATGGCATGATGCTTAGTTCTTTCTCAAGATTGCTCTGGCTCTTCAGGGTCTTCTGCAGCTCCATACAAATTTTAGGATTGTCTGTTCTATTTCTGTGAAAAATGCCATTGGAATTGTGATAGGGATTGCATTGAATCTGTAGATTGCTTTGGGTAGTATGGACATTTTAACAATATTAATTCGTCTAATCCATGAGCACAGAATATCTCTCCATTTATTTATGTCTTCTTCAATTTCTTTCATCAACATGTTATAGTTTTCATTGTACAGGTCTTTCACCTTTTTGGTTAAATTTATTCCTAGGTATTTCATTCTTTTTGATGCAGTTGTAAATGGGATTGTTTTCTTAACTTCTCTTTCTGATAGTTCATTGTTAGTGTATAGAAATTCAACTGACTCTTGTATGTTGATTTTGTATCCTTAAACTTTACTGGATTCATTTATTAGTTCTAATAGTTTTTGGTGGAGTCTTTAGGGTTCTCTGTATACAATATGCCATCTGCAAATTGTGATGGTTTTATTCTTGCTTTTTGATTTGGATGTCTTTTGTTTCTTTTTCTTGTCTAACTGCTCTGGCTAGACCAGTACTATGTCAAATAAAAGTGGGCATCCTTGTCTTTTTCCTGATCTTAGAGAAAAAGCTATCAGCTTTTCACTGTTGAGCATGGTGTTAACTGTGGACTTGTCATATATAGCCTTTATTATGTTGAGGTATGTTCCCTCTATACCCACTTTGTTGAGGGTTTTTATCATAAATGGATGCTAGTTTTGCCAAATGCTTTTTCTGCATCAATTGCAATGATCATATAATTTTTATCCTTCATTTTTTTAATGTGGTGTATCACGTTGATCTGTGGATGTGAAACCGTCCTTGCACTCCTTCAGTAAATTCCACTTGATCATGGTGTATGATCCTTTTTATATATTGTTGGATTCAGTTTGCTAATATTTTGTTGAGGAGGATTTTTGCATCTCTGTTCATCAGGCCTGTAATTTTTGTTTTCTGTGGCATCCTTGTCTGGTTTTGGTATCAGGGTAATGCTGGCCTCATAAAATGAGTTTGGAAGTGTTCCTTCCTCTTCTATTTTTTGGAAGAGTTTGAGAAGGATTGGTATTAATTCTTCTTTAAGTGTTCGGTAGAATTCACCAGTGAAGCCGCCTGGTCCTGGACTTTTGTTTGTCGAGAGGTTTTTGATTATTGATTCAACCTCATTTTATGTTACGTGTATTTTACCACACACTAAAAAACTATAGATTCTGTATGTAATGCACCTAGTACAGTGTTTGGCACATGATAGGTACTCAATAAACGGTAGTTCTACTGTGGTGTCACCATTCAACACACATGGCTTCATTAGTTCCCATTATAATCCTTGAGGTCATATTGTTGTTAAATATTATTTAAAAAGTTAGGTGCCCTAGAAAGCAAACTCTAAGATGTAGATTAGCGTGCAGGAAGTTTATTAAGGAGTCCTCTTGGGATCAGCACCTTTAGAAGGAAAGGGAATGGAAGGAAACGGGATTGGACAATGGGAGAAGTTGCGCTGTGATGCAGTGACAAAGAACACCGAAGTTGGCCCCACAGGACACTATAAAACTGAAATGGCCTTTCAGGTCTGTGAGTTGTGGTGAGGGGGCTGGGATACAGCTTTTATACTTACTCTGTGTTTATCTGTCCTTGGATATGGGCTGCCTGGGAAGAGGGACATGCCCTTGGGTAATGGGGCAGTTTCCACAGAGAGCTGAGGGCAGCAGTGGAGGTGGGGAATGTCTTTCATTCCTGAAGGGAGGAGAGAAGGGAATGTGCATTACTACAACAAAAATTTAGAACTCATGTAAGGACAGTCAGAAAAGAGTGCGGTCATGCATGCTGGGTCATCTGGGGAAGTTTCCAGAAGAAATATGGACCCAACCTGCCCCTTGTTCTTTAATCAAGGTGTAAATTTCTTTTGAAGGTGTAAGTCAAAGACACCTGTAGGATAAGAAAGGGGTGCTGGGCTGTGCTGGAGGGACAGACGTCGGGATGCTAATGATCGGTGTGATCTTGGGCAAACCCTCCAACTCCTTCTTCATCTTTGGAAGAGAGACAAGAATCGTGCCTCTCTCTTGAATTTCGATAGAGGTTAAATGAGATAGCGAACACGTGGAAACTCAGGAGCTCAATGCCAGCTACACTAACCACTCAATAAACAGTAGTGATGCTGATTAATATTACTTTTCCACACTTAAACAGAGAGACAGAAGAAAGGAAGATTGTTTTTGTACTCTCAAATTCTTCAATTAAGAATGTTTAATTTTTGAGAAAAATGAATGGGAAAATTCCCTGTAGGTTCCACTTTCTTGCTGAAAAGGAATTATGTTAATTAAGCTTAGAGAACAGATATAAAAGTTAGAATTTCAAATGCTGACTTCAACTCTTTCCAAGGCCAAGAGTACATTTTAAGTACCTTTTTACATATATCATTTAAATATCATTTGTTATAGAAAATAAATGGGTAACTTTTAAAAATCAAAAAAAAAAAAAAAAAAAAAATTTAGAACTCAGACTCAGGTTTCAGTGCCTCCTACTCCATTCAGGCTCATTTCCAGTCCTCTGTATTCATGAGTAAAATTTCCATGTTATCATTCACATCGTTAAAGAAATGATTAGGGAACTTTCAACTGACTACAGCAATGCTTTTCAAACCATTGGCGGTTAAGAACTAGTTATTTTCCTTTCCAGTCCTTCATGGACTGATACTTTAATAAAATACACAAAAAATAAGTTACTGGATCAATTAAATAAGAAGACATCTCACAGACAAGCTCAAATTATTATTAGATTCAACAGACATAAAATTGCTGTGACAATTTGCTATAAAGGTTTTAACTGCCTACTTTGAATCTCTAAACTTGTCTCATTTAGTCTAATAACAAAGAGTTCTCAAAACTGGTACCAATCTGGGACTCCACTCTAAATAATCCTGAGTTACAGGATTCTTATAAAACATTGTTGGTGTTCTAAATTGACATTGGCGATATATTGGATTAAATAAATGTTATTCTTCAATCTAGAGATCTGATCTTTGCTGTTCTTGGGGAATCCATAGTTCTCTTAAAGCCTGGCCTGAATCTAGGACTACTTATACCATCAGCATCACAGCTTCCAGGTATAAGTAGTCCTAAGGGCATTACTTACTCAAGGATCTAATGGATGAAAGGAACAAAGACCATTTTCTTGTTTGACAAAATAAGAGTCATCAGTCCTATTCCCAGGACTAGGAAAAGTGACTCATCTCTTGGAATGCTCTTGGGACATATGATGTAGGGGTAGGGAGATAAGAGAACAGGGAAAGGAGAGCTG
Source organism: Balaenoptera musculus (assembly GCF_009873245.2). Classification (NCBI taxonomy): domain Eukaryota; kingdom Metazoa; phylum Chordata; class Mammalia; order Artiodactyla; family Balaenopteridae; genus Balaenoptera; species Balaenoptera musculus. Next base: position 149,265,083 of record NC_045786.1, read on the forward strand.
ACAGAGTATATCCTTCAGTAAAGAAGTACTGGTAAAACAAAGGGGTCATGATACATTCAAAGAGTTTATAAAGCTTTCTTATCTAATTTGGGGAGTGTGACCTAAGAGCTGTGGCCCATGGTTGTAGCTTCGTTGATCTATGAATCCCCTGAAATTGTATACAGAACATCAGGTGTGCTGCATCTGTGTCTTTTTGGAGAGGATTCTCAGAGTGACCCCAAAACTCATAATCATTGACTTACCTTCCTAGTTTGAAACGTGGGTTATATTTCCCTACTTGCAAGGATTCAAGCTCAAGTTACCAGACACTCTCACTTGGATCTACTGTACTGGTTTCTTAATGCATCAACCCTTACCATCTCTCTTCTAGCTCCGTTCCATTCTCACGTCACCGTGGAATGAGCATTTCAAAATGCAAACTGTTTCTGACAAATACATACACACACCACCTGAAGCCCTTCAGAAAAGCTTACCATTGTTTTTAGGATCAAGATAAAACTAGATAAAAGGTCTTACATGGCCTGCCTACCTTCCATTCTTACCCCACACCACCCTTCCTCCATACTTTCTCCACACTAACCATCCTGGCCTTCTCTGAACTCCCTACAGTTCCTCAGTCCACAGAGCCTTTGCAGATGGCTGCTCTACCTGGAATGTTGTTCCCCTACTCTCAAGTGCATTTCCTTTCTCTGGCCTCTCTGATTAGGGCATGTCCCCCTTTTACAGAGACCCGTGTAGCTCTCCTTTGTAGCATTTGTTACAGTTCCTTGTGCTTTTCCATTAGTGTATGTCTCTCTCACTGGACTCTGAGTTCCATGGGGACAGAGCCTGTTTGTGTTATTCACCTTCATGTGCCCAGGGTTGAGCAGAGAACCTGTAGAGTAGGCCTGCCATAGGTGTTTATGACTGAATGAGTTAGCAATTTTGTCCTCACTTAACAGAGAAAATTACGGTGTAGAGACTAGGAAACAGCCCAAGTTCACATAACTGACAGATGGTGAAGCTGAGTTTTAAACCTAGATTTGACTTCCAAGCCCTTGCTCTTAACCACTGTAATCACAACAGCAGTTAAAAAACAGTCATCATTTTATTGAGCACTTGTTATATGCCAGGGACTATGCTAAGCATTGTGTGTTTATCACATTATATCTTCTTCAGCCCTGTAAAAGTATGTGGCTTTGTTATCTCTGTTCTGCATATGAGGAGACTAAGGCTGAGAGAAGTAATGTGTCCAAGTCACACAGTCAGCAGTGGAGCTGAAATTCAAACCAAGGCAGCTTTATTCTAGAACCTGCTGAACTGCCTCATCATATCAAAACTCTAGGCCCCTCTAGGTGATTTCATTTTCCCAACTTCCTTTCCTAATGCAGCTAAGTGGCTGGTGACCAGGCCCTGTGGCCTGGACCTCCCTGAAGTGCCTGGTGGTTATCTCCAGTTGCTCAGCAGGGGATTTCTGGCAGTGTGGGGACATCTGTGGGTGAGGCTGGCTTGCCTTTAATCCAGCCATTTAACTTTCCCTCATTTGGATGGAGCCAGACCTCGGAAGGGGGAGGATAAGGATCAACGTGGACCTTCTGCCTCCACTCCCAAGGAGGGGGTAGAGGGAGCAAGGGGGTGGTGATAATCTTTCCCATGCCTCCAGAAACGCCTCTGAAGGGACAGCATTACTGATTGGCAAGGAGCCTGGGACCTCCACAGCAGAGGGTGGAGCTGAAGGTGGGAGGTGGAAGGGTTGGGGAGGAAGGAGGGGTGGCTTGGGAATCACCCCTGGATTACTTAGGAGAGCATTCCCTGCAGGTAACAGAAACTCAGAATATCAGTGGCTTATATAAGTGGCTTTCTTACATGTCAAGAAGTTCATTGGGATTGACATGTATACACTGATGTGTATAAAATTGATGACTGATTAAAAAAAAAAAGAAAGTTCAGAGACAGGAAATCCAGGGGTACTGCAGCTCCTCAGGGACATAATGGAGGAACCAGACTCCTGTCTTTGGCTTGACTAACTCTAAAGCATTGGCTTTTTCTTTTTCTCTCTTTTTTTTTTTTTTTTTTGTCATAAGGTGGTTCCTATTCCTACTGGCATTGTTTCCATGTTCCAGGGAAGAAAAGGGTGGGAAGTGAGCAAAAGACAGATGCCTATTAAATCTGTCCACTTGAAAAAAATGGCTTTCTTGGAAGCCTAGCAGTTCCAACTAATGTCATTGACCAGCTCAGGATCCCATGCTCGTTTCTCCCTAGCAACAAAGGAGTCTGGAGAGGTAGTCTCTTAACTGGACACATGACCTCCCCAAGCAATTGAGGTTCTCTTATTGAAGAAGAAGGAAGAATGGTGTTGAGAAACATCTACCAGTTTCTGTCATAACACGTTTTCTTTCCAGAGTCTCCTCCTCTGCTGGATAGAAATCACCATCTTTCTACAGCCCCTCTCCACCAGCTTCTTGACTGCTGCAAATAGAAATGCCATTACTTGACCCTAGTTGCCCCAGACCTAGCTCTTACCCCATGGAGTTGGAAGGGGTGACTGTACCTGAAGGTTTCAGGAACACATAAGAGTCCCCATCTTCATGGAAGATGGAAGAAATGAGGCATGGAGAAAAAAAAAAAGAATTCTATAAATATGTTTATTAAAATGATAAATTTCCTGTAAGTATAATATAAATTTATGATATACCACACCGTTTACATGAATCATTTACTATTTGCTCCTGGTTATTCTGCAAAAGAATAACTGTGTATACTCAAATTATGCATATTAAGTTGCTATAAGTTTAATTTTATTACAGTACTAAATTCTATTCGTGTATGTTGTCTTCCTAAGATTTTGCTCACAGTATAGCTGCTTTATCAACTGAGAGAGGTTGTTAATGGCCCCTATTTCATTTAAAGAAAAGCTTATGCGCTTCAAGAGGGTATTACACTCATTAACATATATGCACCCAATCCTGGAGCACCTAAATATGTAAAGCAAATACTAACAGACATAAAGGGAGAAATTGACAATAATACAGTATTAGGGGACTTTAATCGCCCCACTTATTATCAATGGATAGATCATGTAGACAGAAAATCAGTAAGACAATAGTGGTCTTAAATGACACAACAGACCAGTTGGACTTAATAAATATCTATTGGACATTATATCAAAAACAGCAGAATACACATTCTTTTCAAGTGCACATGAAACATGCTTCAGGATAGGTCACATGCTAGGCCACAAAGCAAGTCTCAGCAAATTTAAGAGGATAGAAATTATCTCAATCATTTTTTCTGACCACAGTGGTATGAAACAAGAAATCAGTCGCAGAAAAAAAATGGGAAAAGAACAAACATGTAGAGACTAAACAACATGCTACTAAAAAACCAGTGGGTCAATGAAGAAATCAAAGAGGAAATCAGAAAATACCTCAAGACAAATGAAAATGGAAACACTACACTCCAGAATCTATGGTTGCAGCAAAAGCAGTTCTAAGAGGATGTTTATAGTGATACAGGCCTTCCTCAAGAAACAAGAAAAATCTCAAGTAAACAACCTAATCTACCACCTAAAGGAATTAGCAAAAGAAGAACAAACAAGGCCCAAAGTCAGCAGAAGTAAGGAAATAATAAAGATCAGAGAAGAAATAAGTAAAATAGAGACCAAAAAAAAAAAAAAAAAAATAGAAAACATCAGTGAAACCAAGAACTGTTTTTTTTTTTTAAAGATAAACAAAATTGATAAACCTTTATCCAGGCTCACAAAGAAGAAAAGAGGATCCAAATAAACAAATTAAGAAATGAAAGAGGAGAAATAACTGATACCACAGAGATACAGAAAATCATAAGATAAATCTATGAACAGTTATATGCCAACAATTTGGACACCCTAGAAGAAATGGACAAGTTTCTAGAAAAAAAGAACCTGTCACGACTGAGTCAAGAAGAAATAGACAATTTGAACAGACCAGTTACTAGTAGTGATATTGAATTTGTAATTAAAAAAAAACTCCCAGCAAACAAAAGTCCAGAACTGGACAGCTTTGCAGGAGAATTCTACAAAACACATAAATAGCTAATACCCATTCTTCTCAAACTATTCCAAAAAATTGAAAAGGATGGAACACTCCCAGATTCATCCTACTAGGCCACCATTACCTTGATACCAAAACCAGGCAAAGACATTACCAAAAAAAGAAAATTATAGGTCAATATCTTTGATGAATATAGATGCAAAAATCCTCAGCAAAATATTAACAAATCAAATCCAACAATATATAAAAATGATCGTACAACATGATCAAGTTGGTTTGTTTCAGGGACATAAGGATGGTTCAACATTTGCAACTCAATCAATGTGATACAACTCTTTCCACTCCTATTCAACATGGTATCAGAAGTCCTGCTGAGAGGGCAGAGAGCAGAAGCAAGAAGGACTACAATCCTGCAGTCTGTGGAACAAAAAGCACATTCACAGAAAGACAGACAAGATGAAAAGGCAGAGGGCTATGTACCAGATGAAGGAAGAAGATAAAACCCCAGAAAAACCACTAAATAAAATGGAGATAGGCAATCTTCCAGAAAAAGAATTCAGAATAATGATAGTGAAGATGATCCAGGACCTCGGAAAAAGAATGGAGGCAAAGATGGAGAAGATGCAAGAAATGTTTAACAAAGATCTAGAAGAATTAAAGAACAAACAGAGATGAACAATACAATAACTGAAATGAAAACTACACTAAAAGGAATCAATAGCAGAATAACTGAGGCAGAAGAACAGATAAGTGACCTGGAAGACAGAATGGTGGAATTCACTGCTGTGGAACAAAATAAAGAAGAAAGAATGAAAAGAAATGAAGACAGCCTAAGAGACCTCTGGGACAACATTAAATGCAACAACATTCGCATTATAGGGGTCCCAGAAGGAGAAGAGAGAGAGAAAGGACCTGAGAAAATATTTAAAGGATTATAGTCGAAAACTTCCCTAACATGGGAAAGGAAATAGCCACCCAAGTCCAGGAAGCACAGAGAGTCCCATACAGGATAAACCCAAGGAGAAACATGCCGAGAGGCATAGTAATCAAACTGGTAAAAATTAAAGACAAAGAAAAATTATTGAAAGCGGCAAGGGAAAAACGACAAATAACATACAAGGGAACTCCCATAAGGTTAACAGCTGATTTCTCAGCAGAAACTCTACAAGCAGAAGGGAGTGGCATGATACACTTAAAGTGATGAAAAGGAAGAACCTACAACCAAGATTACTCTACCCAGCAAGGATCTCATTCAGATTCGACGGAGGAATCAAAAGCTTTACAGACAAGCAAAAGCTAAGAGAATTCAGCACCATCAAACCAGCTCTACAGCAAATGCTAAAGGAACTTCTCTAAGTGGGAAACACAAGAGAAGAAAAGGACCTACAAAAACAAACCCAAAACAGTTAAGAAAATGGTAATAAGAACATACATATCAATAATTACCTTAAACGTGAATGGATTAAATGCTCCAACCAAAAGACACAGGCTTGCTGAATGGATACAAAAACAAGACCCATATATATGCTGTCTACAAGAGACCCACTTCAGACTGAGGGACACATACAGACTGAAAGTGAGGGGATGGAAAAAGATATTCCATGGAAATGGAAATCAAAAGAAAGCTGGAGTAGCAATACTCATATCAGATAAAATAGACTTTAAAATAAAGAATGTTACAAGAGACAAGGAAGGACACTACATAATGATCAAGAGATCAATCCAAGAAGAAGATATAACAATTATAAATATACATGCACCCAACATAGGAGCACCTCAATACATAAGGCAACTGCTAACAGCTCTAAAAGTGGAAATCGACAGTAACACAGTAATACTGGGGGACTTTAACACCTCACTGACACCAATGGACAGATCATCCAAACAGAAGATTAATAAGGAAACACAAGCTTTAAATGACACAATGGACCAGATAGATTTAATTGATATTTATAGGACATTCCATCCAAAAACAGCAGATTACGCTTTCTTCTCAAGTGCGCACGGAACATTCTCCAGGATAGATCACATCTTGGGTCACAAATCAAGCCTCAGTAAATTTAAGAAAATTGAAATCATATCAAGCATCTTTTCTGACTACAACGCTGTGAGATTAGAAATGAATTACGGAAAAAAAATGTAAAAAACACAAACACATGGAGGCTAACCAGTACGTTACTAAATAACCAAGAGATCACTGAAGAACTCAAAGAGGAAATTAAAAATACCTAGAGACAAATGACAATGAAAACACGACGATCCAAAACCTATGGGATGCAGCAAAAGCAGTTCTAAGAGGAATGTTTATAGCTATACAAGCCTACCTCAAGAAACAAGAAAAATCTCAAATAAACAATCTAACGTTACACCTAAAGGAACTAGAGAAAGAAGAACAAACAAAACCCAAAGTTAGCGGAAGGAAAGAAATCATAAAGATCAGAGCAGAAATAAATGAAATAGAAACAATAGCAAAGATCAATAAAAGTAAAAGCTGGTTCTTTGAGAAAATGAACAAAATTGATAAACCATTAGCCAGACTCATCAAGAAAAAGAGGGAGAGGACTCAAATCAATAAAATTACAAATGAAAAAGGAGAAGTTACAACAGACACCGCAGAAATACAAAGCATCCTAAGAGGCTACTACAAGCAACTCTATGACAAAAAAATTGACAACCTGGAAGAAATGGACAAATTCTTAGAAAGGTATAACCTTCCAAGACTGAACCAGGAAGAAATAGAAAATATGAACAGACCAATCACAAGTAATGAAATTGAAACTGTGATTAAAAATCTTCCAACAAACAAAAGTCCAGAACCAGATGGCTTCACAGGTGAATTCTATCAAACATTCAGAGAAGAGATAACACCCATCCTTCTCAAGCTCTTCCAAAAAATTGCAGAGGGAGGAAAACTCCCAAACTCATTCTACGAGGCCACCATCACCCTGATACCAAAACCAGACAAAGATACTACAAAAAAAGAAAATTGCAGACCAATATCACTGATGAATATAGATGCAAAAATCCTCAACAAAAATACTAGCAAACAGAATCCAACAACACATTAAAAGGATCATACACCATGATCAAGTGGATTTATTCCAGGGATGCAAGGATTCTTCAATATATGCAAATCAATCAGGTGATACACCATATTAACAAATTGAAGAATAAAAAACCATATGATCATCTCAGTAGATGCAGAAAAGCTTTTGACAAAATTCAACACCCATTTATGATAAAAACGCTCCAGAAAGTGGGCAGAGAGGGAACCTACTTCAACATAATAAAGGCCATATATGACAAACCCACAGCAAACATCATTCTCAATGGTGAAAAACTGAAAGCATTTCCTCTACAATCAGGAACAAGACAAGGATGTCCACTCTCACCACTGTTATTCAACATAGTTTTGGAAGTCCTAGCCACAGCAATCAGGGAAGAAAAAGAAATAAAAGGAATAGAAATTGGAAAAGAAGAAGTAAAACTGTCACTGTTGCATGTGACATGATACTATACCTAGAGAATCCTAAAGATGCCACCAGAAAACTACCAGAGCTAATCAATGAATTTGGTAAAGTTGCATGATACAAAATTAATGCACAGAAATCTCTTGCATTCCTATACACACTGAAAGAGAAATTAAGGGAATACTCGCATTTACCATTGCAACAAAAAGATTAAAATACCTAGGAATAAATCTACCTAGGGAGACAAAAGACCTGTATGCAGAAAACTATAATACACTGATGAAAGAAATTAAAGATGATACCAACAGATGCAGAGATATACCATGTTCCTGAATTGGAAGAATCAATATTGTGAAAATGACTCTACTACCCAAAGCAATCTACAGATTCAATGCAATCCCTTTCAAATTACCAATGGAATTTTTTACAGAACTAGAACAAAAATCTTAAAATTTGTATGGACACACAAAAGATCCTGAATAGCCAAAGCAGTTTTGAGGGAAAAAAACAGAGCTGGAGGAATCAGACTCCCTGACTTCAGACTATACTACAAAGCTACAGTAATACAGTTTGCTACTGGCGCAAAAACAGAAATATAGATCAATGGAACAAGATAGAAAGCCCAGAGATAAACCCTTGCACCTATGGTCAACTAATCTATGACAAAGAGGCAAGGATATGCAATGGAGAAAAGACAGTCTCTTCAATAAGTGGTGCTGGGAAAACTGGACAGCTACATGTAAAAGAATGAAATTAGAACACTCCCTAACACCATACACAAAAATAAACTCAAAATGGATTAGAGACCTAAATGTAAGACTGGGCACTATACAACTCTTAGAGGAAAACATAGGAAGAACACTCTTTGACATAAATCACAGCAAGATCTTTTTTGATCCACCTCCTAGAGTAATGGAAATAAAAACAAAAATAAACAAATGGGACCTAATGAAACTTCAAAGCTTTTGCACAGCAAAGGAAACCATAAACAAGACGAAAGAACAACCCCTAGAATGGGAGAAAATGTTTGCAAATGAATCATCGGACAGAGGATTAATCTCCAAAATATATAAACAGCTCATGTAGCTCAATATTGAAAAAACAAACACCCCAATCCAAAATGGGCAGAAGACCTAAATGGACATTTCTCCAAAGAGACATACAGATGCCAAGGTGCAGATGAAAAGATGCTCAACATCACTAATTATTAGAGAATGCAAATCAAAACTACAATGAGGTATCACCTCACACCGGGTAGAATGGGCATCATCAGAAAATCTACAAACAACAAATGCTGGAGAGGGTGTGGAGAAAAGGGAACCCTCTTGCACTATTGGTGGGAATGTAAATTGATACAGCCACTATGGAGAACAGTATGGAGGTTCCTTAAAAAACGAAAAATAGAATTACCAGATGATCCAGCAATCCCACTACTGGGCATATACCCAGAGAAAACCATAATTCAAAAAGACACTTGCACCCCAATGTTCATTGCAGCACTATTTACAATAGCCAGGTCATGGAAGCAACCTAAATGCCCATCGACAGACTAATGGATAAAGAAGATGTGGTACATATATACACTGGAATATTACTCAGCCATAAAAAGGAACAAAATTGGGTCATTTGTAGAGACGTGGATGCATCTAGAGACTATCATACAGAGTGAAGTAAGTCAGAAAGAGAAAAACAAGTATCATATATTAACACATATATGTGGAACCTAGAACATGGTACAGGTGAACCGGTTTGCAGAGCAGAAATTGACACATAAATGTAGAGAACAAACGTATGGACACCAAGTGGGGAAAGCGGCAGGGGGTTGGGGTGGTGGTGTGATGAATTGGGCGATTGCGATTGACACGTATACTGATGTGTATAAAATGGATGACTAATAGGAAAAATAAAAAGTCCTGGCCACAGCAGTCAGACAAGAAAAATAAATAAAAGGCATCCAAATTTAGAAGGGAATGGGCCTTCCCTGGTGGCACAGTGGTTAAGAATCCTACTGCCATTGCAGGGGACACAGGTTCAATCCCTGGTCTGGGAAGATCCCACATGCCACGGAGCAACTAAGCCTGTGCGCCACAACTACTGAGCCTGTGCTCTAGAACCCGTGAGCCACAACTACTGAAGCCCATGCACCTACAGCCCATGCTCTGCAACAAGAGAAACCAACGTGATGAGAAGCCTGCACACCGCAACAAAGAGTAGCCCCCGCTCACCACAACTAGAGAAAGCCCACACACAGCAACGAAGACCCAATGTAGCCATGAATAAATAAATTAAATAAATAAATAAATAAATGAGGAAATTGTTAATGTTCAGAGCAATTTAAAAAAATAAATAAATACAATAAAATAAAATTGCATCAAAAAGAATTGGAATAAACTTAACCAAGGAGGTGAAAGACCTATACTCTGAACACTATAAAACACTGTTGAAGGAAATTGAAGATGATACAAAGAGATGGAAAGATATCCAGTGCTCTTGGATTGGAAGAATTAATATTGTTAAAATGGCCATACTACCCAAAGCAATCTACAGATTTAATGCAATCACTATCAAAATACCCATGACATTTTTCACAGAACTAATGAATTAAATAATCCTAAATTTATATGGAACCATAAAAGACCCTGAATTGCTGAAGCAATCTTGAGAAAAAAGAACAAAGTTAGAGGTATCATGCTCCCAGACTTCAGACTATACTATAAAGCTACAATAATCAAAACAACATCGTAGTGGCACAAAAACAGACACACAGATCGATGGAACAGAATAGAGAGCCCAGAAATAAACCCACACACCATGGTCAATTAATCTACAACAATGGAGGCAAGAATATACAATGAAGAAAACACAGTCTGTTCAATAAGTGGTGCTGCGAAAACTGGACAGCTACATGTAAAACAATGAGATTACAATATTTCCTCACACCATATACAAAAATAAACTCAAAATTAAAGACCTAAATGTAAGACTAGAAACTGTAAAACTCCTAGAAGAGAACATAGGCAGGAGTACTCTTTCACGTAATCATAGTAATATTTTTTTGATCTGTCCCTAAGGCTAAAGAAATAAATGCAAAAATAAACAAGTGGGACCTAATTAAACTTAAAAGCTTTTTGCACAGCAAAGGAAATCATTGACCAAACAGAAAGACAACTACTGAATAGGAGAAATATTTGCAAATCTTATGACCAACAAGGGGTTAATATCCAAAATATATAAACAGTTCATACAACTCAACATGAAAAAAACAAACCCCAATGGAATAATGGGCAGAAGACCTGAATAGACATTTTTTCCAAAGAAGACATATAGATGGTCAACAGGCACATGAAAAGATGCTAAACATCGCTAATTATTAGAGAAATACAAATCAGAACAACAAAGAGATATCACCTCACACCTGTCAAAATGGCTATCATCAAAAGTCTACAAGTAACGAATGTTGGCAAGGGTGTGGAGAAAAGGGAACCCTCATATACTGTTCTTGGGAGTGTAAATTGGTGCACCCACTGTGGAAAACAGTATGGAAGCTCCTCAGAAATCTAAAAATAGAAATACTATCTGATCCAGCAATTCCACTCCTGGGTATATATCCATAAAAAACAAAAACACTAATGTGAAAAGATACAGGCAGCCCAGCATTCATAGCAGCACTATTTACAATAGCCAAGATATGGAAACAACCAAAGGTTTCATCAACAGATGAAAGGATAAAGAAGTTGTGGTGTGTGTATATGTGTATGTGTGTATTTATTCACATATATAAATATATTTGTATATATATATTTATTTATTTATAATATATATATTTCAATATATATATTGTTCAGCACAGGGAATTATAGCCATTATTTTGTAATAACTTTTAATAGAGTATAATATATAAAAATACTGAATCACTGTGCTATACACCTGAAACGAATATAATATTATAAATCAACTATACTTCAATTTAAAAAAAAGAATTCAGTGATGGCCTATACAAAGTAAAAAAAAACATATGTGCTTCAAAAGTCACCATCAAGAAAGTGAAAAGAGCCCACAGAATGCAGAAAATATTGCAAATCATGTATCTGGCAGGGGACCTATATTCAGAATATGTATGGATCTCTTACAGCTCAACAATAAAAAGACAGATAACCCAGTTTTTAAAATGAACAATGAATTTGAATATATATTTCTCCAAAGAAGACTTACAAATGACCAATAAGTGCATGAAAAGATGCATCATTAGTCATTAGAGAAGTGCAAATCAAACCGCAATAAGATACCACTTCACACCCAATCAAAAGACAGGTAATAAAAGTGTTGGTGAGGATGCAGAGAATTTTGAGAAATTTGGCAATTTCTCAAACAGGTAAACATAGAGTTACCAAATGACCCAGCAGTTCTCCTAAGTATAAATCCAGGAGAAACAAGAATATATGTCTATAGAAAAGCTGTACGTGAATGTTCATAGCAGCATTACTCAGTAGCCAAAATGTAGAAGAAACAACCGAAATGTCTATCAGATCATGAATGGATAAGCAGGGGCTTCCCTGGTGGCGCAGTGGTTAAGAATCTGCCTGCCAATGCAGGGACACGGGTTCGAGCCCTGGTCCGGGAAGATCCCACATGCCGCAGAGCAACTAAGCCCACGCGGCACAACTACTGAGCCTGTGCTCTAGAGCCCGCGAGCCACAACTATTGAAGCCCTCGTGCCTAGTGCTTGTGCTCCTCAACAAGAGAAGCCACTGCGATGAGAAGCCCACACACCTCAACAAAGAGTGGCCCCCGCTCGCCACAACTAGAAAGCCCGTGTGCAGCAACAAAGACCCAACACAGCCAAAAATAAATAAATAAATAAATAAATTTATTTTAAAAAAAAAAGAATGGATAAGCAGAATGTGATGTGTACATACAATAGAATATTATTCAGCCATAAAAAAGAAGGAAGTACTGGTACATGCTTACGACATGGATGAGCCTTGAAAATGTCATGCTAAGTGAGTAAAGGACTATATATTGTAGATTCTGTTTATGTGCAATGTCCAGAATAGACAAGTCCATAGAGACAGGAAGGAGATCAGTGGGTCCCCCGGACTAGAGCTGGGGGGAGGAGGAAGGAGGAGTGACTGCCAGCAGTCATAGGGTTTCTTTTTGGAGTAAAGAAAATGTTCTAGAAGTAGATTGTGGTGATGGTTACACTAAAGACCACTGACATATACACTTTAAATGGGTGAATTTTATTCGTGTGTGAAATATATCTCAAACCTTAAACAGTTAATAGTTGATATCTGAAAAGTAAAAAAAAAAAAAAAAAAAAAAAAAAAACAGAACAAAAAGCCTTCAGTGTGTAAGCAGTCAAATTGTATTTACTTCTTAGATAGCCAAATTCTTTAATAAATACTTATAAATACAGTAAGTAGTTATTCCTATTCATTAATTCAACAAATAATTGACTGCCTTTTTTGTGCTAGGTGTGCTGTCAGGTGCTAGGTAGAAGATGCCTGGGCTCAGCTTTGCCTCTACTTCTTTAGGCTCCAAGTAAGGTGGTACGCCTGGGGGACAGCAGCTGTCTCTGGGCCTGGCCTCACTTGCTTTTTCCCCCCGTTTGGAAAGGTGTCGGGTATTTCTGATGCCTTAGTCAGCACAGAGCAAGGAGGACCTTGACTATAGTTTCAGAGCCTTAAGCTTCACCTCATGCTCCAAATCCAAGACAGAGCAGCTGAGAATGGAGCTAGCTGTGCCACCAATTGCTTCTCCCCCATTGTTAATCCCTTTAATTCTGCCATCCGCAGGCACCCCTCCCTTCACACTGTCCTGTTGCCCACTTGTGATATGACTGAACAAGTGGTTTTGGCTTTGAAAGGTGATTCTTAGAGACACCTCAAGTGACCCAGTCCCTGGCTTGTGGGGATGCGCTCGATGCTCATTAGCATGGGGCACCAGAGATCTTCTGTGGGCTGGTAGCACTTTCAAGGTAGCTGCTGCCGACTCCCCTGAGATCCGGCCTCGCTGCCAGGGTCATTAGAGGAGCAGCATTTCAGTGCTCAGGGCAAACAGTGAGAAGCCACCAGTCTCTTTTGGTTCTTACAGAAGAGTTTATGCTCTGGCACTTGAGTTATCAAATCGCTTTAAAGCATGGGACAACTGGCTTTGTGATGATTTTATACATATGTGTGTGTGTGTGTGTGTGTATTATACGCTGTATTTCTGCTTTGCTGTGTCATTCCCTGGTCAAGGCATTATAGTTTATTTAAAAATTTGTCTATCTCTTTCACAAACCTTGAGTTTTGGCCAAAAGGAAAAAAAAAAAAAAAGTGAGCCACTTTTCAGTCTATGTGTACTTTTTTCACGGAGCCCTGGACTTAAACTAATTCTAATTTCTCTCTCTCCCCAAATTGATGAATTTATCAGTATCCTAAGATGCTCATTACATTTACAAAAGAATGCTTCCTGGTGGCATGTGGATGGAGAAATCCAGCTGGGTTTGGGGGGGTAAAAGCTCGTGTTGGCCCTTAGTCTGCCATAACTGTCCTGCCTGCCTCTCTAACCACCACCCTCATGCTCCTGGTGCCTGCAGAGCATAAGAAAAGCTTCTTCTCCCCTACTGGGCTCTCCCCTCATTGCTATAGGAGGGGAGTAGCAGGAAATGGAATCTGCCCTGGTCATGGGATTTTTTTGAAAGAAACAAAGCATGATCTGATGAAGAGCAGGTTAATCCTGCTATTTCATTTCCCTTTCAGAAAGGGTGGGGGCAGGATTGTGATATGAAGTATTTGGTTTCACATCTGTTCCAGGAATTATCCTCGGATATCCAAATCCACTTTTCTTTCAAGCATCCTGAAGCATCCCAGGGAGCTCCTCCTCCCGGGGCATGCTCCCTGCCCCCACAGTTTATTTCATGGCCACAGAGCAGCTGACAGACTCCCGGAGAAATCATCCTGTCATTGCTATAGGAGGAGTCTTGGAAGTCAGAATTTCTGTGGGTCAGTGATATCAATTTTGTGCTCTGCTCTCCATGAAGGGTTTAGGATAAAACCTAAACCCAGCAGTGTGGTATAATGGAAAGAGGACCCAATTTAAAAATCAAAGGAACTGGCTCTCATCTCCCCTTGGCTACTATTTGTGTGATCTCAGGCAAGTCACCAAACCTCTTCAGGCTCAAAGCCCTCGTCTGTGAAATTAACATCTTGGCACTTTGAGAAATGAAGTTCAACTCGAAAATGCTACAAATCTGTAATCTGTTACATGTTATGTTTATCAACCTCAGTTTAAAGTAACTTTTCAACTTTCAAATCTTATTCATGGGAAAATGAAAAATAATTTCATATGTGGTGAGGTGACTTCTAGTTTTAAAAACTGAACTTAAGGGCCAACCAAAGCAATTATTCAAACAAGCACAGGCTTGTAACTAGAGTTTTGAAAAAGTTTTCTGGAACTTCTGTTTTCTGTTTCCATCTTTGAGATGTTTAGCATTCTCATGTGGCCTTTGAGTGTATGGTAGGAATTTTCTATGAATAATTATGTTCCACACACTATTAGGTGCACATAAGGAATAACAATCTAAGTGAAACACAAGATCCCCAACCTTAATTCAGAGAATAAACATATATACAAGGAAAAACAGAATTTCAGATTTCAGAGTGAAGCAAAAGACAAATTCATATTTTGACAAATGTTAGTATATGCAGATGGTCCCCAGCTTACGATGATTCAGCTTATAGTTTTTTGCCTTTATGATGGTGTGAAAGCAATATGCATTCAGTAGAAACCATACTCTGAATTTTGAATTGTGCTCCTTTCCTGGCCTAGTGATTTGTGTTACAATCCTCTCTCATGATGCTGGGCAGAGAACACAGCCCCCAGTCAGCCATGTGATCATGGGGGTCAACAAGCAATACACTTCCAACCATTCTATACCCAGACAACCAGTCTGTTTTTCACTGTCAGTACAGTAGTCAACAAATTACATGAGATATTCAACACTTTATTATAAAACAGGCTTTGTATTTGTTGATTTTGCCCAACTGCAGGCTAGTGTAAGTGTTCTGAGCACGTTTAAGGTAGGCTGGGCTAAGCTATGATGTTCAGTAGATTAGGTGTATTAAGGCAGCAATGTAAGTAAAACACACAATTCAAGGAACAACTGGATCAAGGGTCAAATGGGAGATATATGGGGGGAAAAAATGAGAAAATAGGATCCAGCAAAGGCAGTACTTTTAGTAACATGAAAACGTAGTGACTTCACCTGGTATAAAATTATTCACCTGAGGCTAAAATTAAGTTCTGACTAAGATCAACCATAGCTGGACAATACTAATATCATTAAAAAGTATGGCTAATAATAAACCTTGTAAGGAATGAATAAGGATGGTTTACTTAATCACTCAGTTTGGAGAAAAATCCACATCTTTAAGGTGTTAACCTTTAGTAATATTGAGTTTTTGGTAAGGTTAGCTTTCCTCTTTCTCACCTCTCTGAAAAATCCTTCTTAGTCACTTTTTTAAAGCTCTTCATCCTTTGCTTACTTGTGAATTTTCATTCTCTGGAATCCTGCCTTTGAGAAAGGTTTATTGCAGGGCCAAGCAAGGAGAATGGGTGGCTCATGCTCAAAACCCCTAACGGTTTTTGGGGAAAAGTTTTTATAGGCAAAATTTGGGGTGAGAACTGCAGGGTGTGTGACTTTCTTCTGATTGGTTGGTGGTGAGGTAAGAGGGTGGTGCTCCAGGAATCTTGTGCTCAGCCTGAAGTTACCATCCCCCACCTGGGTGGGGGCCCTAGTTCTTTCCATTAGTTTCAACTGACCTCCATATTTGACAGTTCCAAACCTGTACCTCCAGCCAGGGCTGTTATGTATGGCTTCACAGATTGGTTGTGCACTGCACAATTCTGGAAATAACATATACATAAAACAGGTACGTAGCAGCCCTTCTCTGCCCAAACTTCTCCCTGGAGCCACCTCTAGACATCTCTCCTGAATGTCTCACAGTCATGTCAAACCCAACACGTCCAAAACTGTGCTCATCATCCTCTCAGACACACTCCTCTTATGGTCCCTCCCTGTTCACCTTCAATAAAGTAAAGCCAGAAACCTAAGAATCATTCTAGCTACTCCCCTCACCCCACATATCCCATTGGTTATCAATTATTATATTTTTCCCTTTAAACACTTCTCAGATCTTATGTCTAATCTCATTCATTTCCTCTTACTTAATTCAGACACATACCACTTTTTGTTTGAATTACTGTAATGTTTTCCATACAGATCTTTTTGCCCTCGGCCTCATTCTGATTTTATCCTCCACACTGCTCTTAGTGGTCTTTTAGAAACAGTTATAATTATGATACTTCCCCACTAAAAAGTTTTCAGAAGCTTTCCTTAAAGTGCAAATTCTTCAGTGGGTAACCAGAGCCCTTCATGGTCTGCTCCCTTCTCTACCCACATTTTCCACTACTCCCCCAACACGTACCTTTAAATTCCAGTCATTCTAAACTACTTGCTACACTACCTCACACTTCCATGCCATTGCACAAGATGTTTCCTCTTTGTAGAAGTCCCACCTCCCCTTGGCTAACTCCGGCCATGCTTCCATTTCCAGATCTTGTCGTCTCTTCCAAAGTCCTTCACCGACCACAGTACCCACTTCCCCCTCTTACCATCAACTCCTGTAATACCCTTTGCCTTCCTCTGTAACAGAATTTTCTAAAATATATTATTATATTTCACTTGTTGACCTCTACCACCGGGTTATAAACTCCCAGAAGGATTAGGAATTATGTCATTCACCTCTATATCACCAGTGCTTTTCATAGTTCTGGGCATTTAATAGGTATTCAGTAAGTGAATGTGGGATAAAAGATCAGTTTCTATTGCTGTTATAAGATTTAACATTCACTAAATAAGTCTCTGGACAATGTTAGATTAACTATGCAGTGTTCACATCCTGTAAATTTTGGGTATTTTAATAACTGTGTCTATGCTTCTTTCTTCTGTTCTTGGACTTAGGAGAGGAAGAGAAGAAACTTCATGAAACTTCATGCCATTTTTGTAATCAGCTTTTTCCTGGTGTTCAAGGGCTGTGTTCTTTGATTCACCCAGAAACCCATGTGGGGAAAAGAAGAGGCATAGAATAGAGTACCTATCTTTAATAAGCTTAAGGTGTTAAATCCACTACTTGTTGACTTTAAAAAGATAAGGAGATGTAAATACAAATCTTCCAGAATTGACTCAGTAGCAAACTACTAGGGTGTATGTGCCCATACCCTATGAATTGATCATTTTCAGAATGTAGCTATTTGCTTATAATTACTTTTCATTCATGTATCACAGCCCCTAAAGGGGGGAAAAATGTAAAATAAAGTATCAGTTAACTGTAATTTTTATTATTTTTTTAAAAATGTTTTTACCCATAACTTCAAGGAAGAAAGATGCAAATAGCAAACATATCAGGTGACATGGTACAATAGGAAAAAATCCTGGACTTGGATTCTATTACCATACTTGCCACTTAGTAACTGTGCAATCTTGAACAAGTTAGTTGACTTCTACCGGCTCAGTATAGTCATCTCTGTAAAATGAAAACACATTCATTTAGAAGTATTTTTTTAATGCCTACTATGTGTCAGGTGCTTTGCTTGGCGCCTGAATTAAAATACTGTAGCTGCTATGTCTTCTTCATGGAGTTGCTGTGAAAACTAGATGAGATATTGCATGTGAAAATGTTGTTGTTGTTGTTGTTGTTTTTTCTATCAAGCAACACCTAGAACAGTTTCAGTCTTCAGTCATCAAAGACATAATTTGGGGCAGAAAAGTACACTGAATCATTTGCAGCAAGGTATGAAGCAAAGAAAAATTGGACCTTAACCCCAATTAACAAAGAAGTTCAAGTAGCCTCAATATTCTTTGCCCAAACATTCCAGCTAAGACAGGTTTTTCTTTGTTGGTACATGAGGTTATTGGTTATATTCGTTATCTATTGCTGCATAACAAATTTTACCCCAAAATTATGGCTTCAAACAAAAAACATTTATTATCTCACAATTTCTATGAGTCAGGCATTCTAGCTTAGCTGGGGACCTCTGGCTTAAGGTCTCTCATGAGGTTGTATCAGGCTGTCAGCTGGGAGCTGTGGTCTCATCTGAAGGCCCAACTGGGGGATCTGCTTCCAAGCTCACTCACATGGTTATTGGCAGGCCTCTTTCCACTCAGTCCTCTCCAAAGGGCCTCTGTATGAACTGAGATATGCCCCCTACCACAGGTTCATATGTGAAATTTTAACCCCCCAGTACTTCAGAATGTGACTATATTTGGAGATAGGGCCTTTAAAGGGGTGATTAAGTTAAAAGGAGGCTGTTAGGATGAGCCCTAATCCAGTCTGACTGGTGTCCTTAGAGGAAGAGGAAATTTGGACACACAGAGAGGCATCAGGTATTCACTCAGAGGAAAGACCCTGTGAGGACACAAGAAGAAGATGGGCATCTGTAAGCCAAGGAGAGGGGCCTCAGAAGGAACCAAACCTACCTACACTTTGATCTTGGACTTCCAGCCTCCTGAACTGTGAGAAAATAAATTTCTGTTGTTTAAGCCAACCATTCTGTGGTATTTTCTTATGCAGCCTGGGCAAACTAATACAGCTGACTCACAACATGGCAGCTGGCCTCCCGTGAACAAGCAACACATGAGAGAATGAGAGAGCACCCAAGGCAGAAGCCACAGTCTTTATACAATTTAACCTTGGAAGTGACATCCCATAACTTTTGCTGTATTCTCTTTGTAAGAAGAGAGTCAGTAAGTCTGGTCTATACTCGGGGTAGGGAGATTACATAAGGGCATGAGTACCAGGAGGCAGGAATCACAGACCATCTTAAAGGCTGCCTACCACACTAGTTTTGTTTTTAATAAAGTAAAAATAAAAAATTAAGAGATGGACAAATTGGCAGTTTTTACATGGTAAAGTAGATTCAACTTCATCAAATACATGAGCACTCTGACTGATATAATCTGTAGGCCATACTACTATTCTGTGAAGCTAAGGTTGTTCTGATCTGGCAGATAGAAATTTTTGACATTTAGGACAAGTTTTTCTGGGAGTGAAAAACGGCATTTTATGGACTAGATTGAAGAGAAATGGTACAATGGATCCTTAAGTCTATGTCTAATACAGTGATTCTCAACCAGCGGTGCATACCAAGAGGGAAAAGAGGAGGGGAGTTACCATAAGTTTAAAAAAAGCATAGTCAAACTGTAATATAATTATGTTTGAAGAGTGATAAGAAATTTACAGCTTTCATAAAACAAACTGCAGAAAGTAAAATGGAACAAAATCTCCATCTGGCTGATGAAGCATAAGTCATAAAAGGTCGAGAAACTACCGTCATCATTCTTTTATTGTTAATAGACAAAACGAGGGATACAAGACAGTAGCTAAGAAATGGGCATGCAATGAACCATAATACCAAGAGAGATGATACACTTTAGAAAATCCAGTGAAAAGTAATAAAAATGATTAGTGGGCCGTATGGATTAGTTTAGAAGATAAATGTAACGTAACAGACATATTCAGGAGCCTTTCGAGAACTAATAGGAAGATCTTTACAAGAGCAGGATAGATGATAGTTAAACTCAAGCTTTAGTTCAAAGGATCCAGAGGACATCTGCTTTGTGGTGATAGTGAGTTGACATCTGATTCCTCAGAAAGTGCACTGAGTTTCCAATAGCTTTAGCCTCTAAATTTAGTAGCGTTGTCAGCTTGATTGTCTCATGTTTGTCTAACCATCAGAGTCTATGTGGCAAAGCTGTCATTATTCCCACCTAAGGTCAAACTTCTTTTCACCTACAGCCCTCCTTTTTTGTCTCTAAAATGATGCTAACATGAGGTTAAACTCTCCCTTTACCTTTCAGAGCACTCTAAGAGCTGTCACTTGTAATAACATCTCCAAATATTAAACTCCAATAATTTGGCTCCTGCTTTGCTGGAACTCCCCCTTGGGTGGCCCTTTGTTTTAAGAGAGGAAGAAGCTGTTTCCTGTTATCTCCTGGTTGCACGATAACAAGATGACAGACAGGTTCTAGGGTCCATTTCAGTTTTCCTTACAAAAAGGTGTGGAATTAGAGGGTGAGACGTGGGAGGACCTCACAAGATGACCCACGCTAAAAAGGTGTCTTGGAATTTGAATAATATTTTTATGGATTACCTAAAGAGTTCTCCTGAAGTAAATGTTTATGTTGGTATGGAACAATTTTTGAAATATATTGTCAAGTGAAAGATTTTTTTTTAATTCCACTGTAGATTATGCTCCCATCTGTGTAAAAAGGGGAGAAGGAATATATGTTTATCATATGCTTGTTTGTATATGCATAGGCTATTCTGAGACAGATACAGATACACACAACAGTGACATAACAAAGAGTCTAGGGTAGAAGAGACACTTTTAACTCTACACCCATCTGTATTGTTTGATTTTTTTTTTTTAACTTGTGCAGAGATTACTTTTTTTTTTGGTTGCGCCAGGTCTTAGTTGCGGCAGGCAGGCTCCTTAGTTGCGGCTTGCTGGCTCCTTAGTTGTGGCATGCGAACTCTTAGTCGTGGCATGCATGTGGGATCTAGTTCCCTGGCCAGGGATGGAACCCAGACCCCCTGCATTGGGAGCCTAGTGTCTTAACCACTGTGCCACCAGGGAAGTCCCCCAGATTACTTTTTAAAAATACAAATAGGAACAGTTTTTTAAGTGTGGTGGTCAGATATTTCTTTCTCTCCATCCCTCTCTGCCTCTTCTTTCTCTCCATCTTTTTCATCTCTCTTCTTCATCTCTCTTCATTTTTCTTCACAGCTTCATTAACCTCCCTCTTTCTTCTTTACATGGTTTCTTCCATGTAGCAAGGTGAGATGGAGGGTAATTTGAGCGGCAGCTCCAGCCTTATTCTTTGCAGTTTAATGACCACAGGGTAAAGAAGACTCTTCTATGTTAGTATATATACATCCTAAGGAAGGGCTGTGATCGGCTTGGCTTGGATGACATGACCACCTCTTAAGGCAATTGCTGCGGGTAAGGGGATGGGGACTTTGGCCAATTCTGGGTCATCTGCCAGCTTTTGTGATGGAAAGGGTATAGGAGGAACATCTGTAGTCTGGCCGTAATCACCTGACTGGAATAGAGGAGGTAGGGTTATAGTTTTCCCAGAGGAAGTGAAAGGAGCTGAAACCATCAGCAGATGGGAAGGGACGCTAGGCAGACAAAAACAATAGATTTCCCCCTACTTTCCACCCTTCCTAGCATCTATACAGAAATAGGGTTACATAAGACAATGTATGCAGTAAGTGTCAATACTTGATATAGTGCCTGAAGCAGAAAAAGAGATAGATCAATATATATTATTATTCAGTATCTCCTTTCTAATTGTGACAAAATACACATAACACAAAATCTACCATTTTAACCATTTTTAAATGTACCGTTCAGTGGATTAAGGACATTCATTCACATCATTGTACAACCGTCGCCACCATCCATCTTTAGAACTTTTTTTACCTTACACAGTTGAAACTCTGTACCCATTGAACACTAACTCCCTGTTTCCCCCCCACCCCACTCCCTGGCAACCACCATTCTGCTTTCTGTCTCTATGAATTTGTCTACTCTAGAGACTGCACATAAGTGGAATCATACAGTATTTGTCATTTTGTGACTGGCTTGTTTAACTCAGCATAATGTCCTCAAGGATCTTTTGTGTTGTAGCATGTGTCAGAATTCCTTCCTTTTTAAAGGCTGAATAATATTCCATTGTATGTGTACACCACATTTTGTTTATCCAGTCATCCATCGATGGATACTTGGGTTGCTTTCACCTTTCAGCTGTGTGAATAATGCTGCTGTGAACATGGATGTACACATATCTGCTCAAAACCCTGCTTTCAGTTCTTTTGGGTATATACCAAGACATAGAATTGCTGAATTACTTACATCAGGAAATGATTATCATAATATGTTTAGGGAATATTTATCATCTCATATAGATACAAAATTAAAGAAATATTTTTTAAAAATTCTTTGTGATGAGAACTCTTAGGATTTACTCTCTTAACATCTTTCATATGTAACACACAGCAGTGTTCATTGTATTATCAAGTTGTGCATTACATCCCTAGTACTTATGTATCTTGTAACTGGAAGTGTGTACCTTTTGACCACCTTCATCTAATTCCCCCTCCCTGCCTCTGGTAACCAAAAATCTGATCTCTTTTTCTATGAGTTTGTTTGTTCCTGGTACCCAAAATAGTGATTTGGTATTTCTTTACATTTCAAAATGACCACTGTGATAAGTCTAGTTATGTCACCGTACAAAGGTATTACATGGTTATTTACTTTATTCCCCACACTGTACATAGCCATATATATACATGAATGATTAAGTTGCTGGTCTCTTAAGTTCAAACACATTTTAACAACTCTGCATTTTTACTGCCCCTCCCCTCACATTTACTGTTTTTTACATCATATCATACATCTTTTTGTTTTGTATATCCCTTAACTTATTGTGGCTATAGATGATTTTACTATATACTTTTGTCTTTTAACCTTCCTGCTAGCTTTATACATGGCTGATTTACTACCTTTACTGTATATTTGTCTTTACCAATGAGATTTTTCCTTTCATAATTTTCATGTTTCTAGTAGTGGCCTTTTCTTTTTCCCTTAGAGAAGTCCCTTTAACATTTCTTATAAAGCTGGCTTGGTGGTGCTGAACTCTGGTGGTGCTTGCTTGTAAAACTTTTGATCTCTCCATCATATCTAAACGAAAGCCTTGCCAGGTAGAGTATTCTTGGTTTTAGGTATATCATGCCACTCCCTTCTGGCCTGCAAAGTTTCTGCTGAAAAGTCAGCTGATAGTGTTATGGGAGTTCCTTTGTATGTAACTTGTTGCTTTTCCCTTGCTGCTTTTAACATTCTCTATCTTTAATTTTTGCCATTTTAATTACAGTGTGTCTTGGTGTGATCTCCTTTGGCTTGATCCTGTTTAGGAGTCTCTGTGCTTCCTGGACAGTATTTTAGAAGTCAAATTTGAGATGATGGCTGAACATTAAATTCAGAAAAGTCTTCTCAAAAGCCAGGGAGAAGTCAGAGCTGGATGTCGAGTTTAGCAATCGTCCTTGTAAACTGTCAGTGGATAAATTCTCTGAAGGAAAGGATGTAAGAAAGAGCAACAAAGTGCAAAAGAGAAAGGAACCAGTGGAGGAGTCCAAGGAACCAGCCTTGAGAGGAGACACCTAGGTATTTCAGAATCTCAGAGGACCACATAGGAGAGATCAAGAGGGTGGGAATGATTGATGAACTCAGATGCTAAGATAGATGATATTACTTGCCTGTGAATAAAATTTTGTTAAATGTAGTCATTTTCATACGAATACTGCCCTGTAGGTTCCTTTACAATTTTCAGAATGTTTTCATGTGAATTATCTTCCAACAATCCAATGGAGTACGCAAGTTATTATTCCTATACGAGAAAGAAAAGGAAGCTCAGAGAGACTGTGATTTTCCTAAGGTTTCTCCTGGTACCTCTCACTTTCCCCGGATGATCAGTCTTGGGGAAGCTGAAGGCACTAGTTCAGAGATGCCTGAGTCTGAGGAGGCGCGAGGGGTTGGTTGTTCCCCTCTGGTGCCCAGGCCGCTTGTCATCCCAGCGCATGTGCTCTCGTTCAGTACCTCCTGGGAACAGTATCTACTGGCCTCTCTCAGCTTCCTGTGAACTGCTAAGGAATTTGATTGTCTAGACTCTAGAGCAGTGGTTTTTAAACTGTGGGTCATGACCTACGAGTGGGTCATCAAATCAATTTAGTGGGTCACAACCAGGCTCACGAGAGCCCGTGGTGCATGCGTCTTCTCAACCCTGCCTTCAATAACTTCGCATTGCTTCCTTGAACTCGGCTGTAGTGGAAATCAGCCAACAAGACGAAGTCAGGGCTTTTGTTTGCTTATTTTACCACGGAGAGCCAGTTGTTAAACAATCACTAGCATACCACTGGTCATAACCGTCAATTCTTCCTCCCTCCCCCCACAATGGAACAGAATGGAATCGAAAGGAAAATACCAGGGTCCATCTATAATAAAAGTAAGAATTGTTCTGTGAGACTTTAAGCCGTAAAGCTATTTATGTGTGTGTTCATATGAGATGTATTTTTTACTATGCATTGCAGTAAAAAAAAAAAAAAAAGTTTGAAAGTCACCGGTTTAGGGGCCCTTCATTTACTTTCCTCAGGTAGTTGAACGTCTGCTGTTCTCCTGATCCTTAGGCAAAGAACTGGTATCCAGCGCCCTTTTTGAATTAATGATGCATCTACTGTAGGAGGAATGAGACTGAATTTTTATCAGGCTAAAAATAATTGTTCTAGAATAGGAAAGGTCCCTCCATACATCAGTTCTTTTGAACTCAAAGCTATATAAAAATTTGTTCTTAAACCTCACCAAAGATTTTCTACAGTGAGCATGAATTTATTCTATAGTCAGAAAACAGTAATCATTATTAAATTCCAAAGATTAGAAGGCTGGTGAATAGAAGAAATCAGATTAAAGTTCATAGTATTGTGTTACTCTATCCCTCTTCATTTCTAGAACTCTCTATAAGAAAAGAAATTAAATCTTTTTAAAATTTTTTATTGTTACTGTATTTTTTATTAATTTTATTGAAGTATAGTGATGTACAATGTTCTGTTAATTTCTGCTGTACAACAAAGTGATTCAGTTATATATTCCTTTTCATATTCTTTTCCATTATGGTTTATCACAGGATATTGAATATAGTTCCCTGTGCTCTACAGTAGAAGCTTGTTGTTTATCCATCCTATATGTACTAGTTGGCATCTACTAATCCCAAAATCCCAATCCTTTCCCCCACAACTCCTCCCTCCCCCTTGGCAGCCACAAGTCTGTTCTCTTATGTCTGCGAGTCTATTTCTGTTTCGTAGATGTGTTCATTTGTGTCATATTTTAGATTTCACATATAAGTGATATCATATGATATTTGTCTTTCTCTTTCTGATTTACTTCACTTAGTGTGATAATCTCTAGGTCCATCCATGTTGTTGCAGATGGCATTATTTCATTCTTTTTTATGGCTGAGTAGTATTCCATTTTATATATATATATATCTCACATCTTTTTTTTTTTTTTAATTTATTTTTGGCTGCGTTGGGTCTTCATTTCTGTGCGAGAGCTTTCTCTAGTTGTGGCAAGTGGGGGCCACTCTTCATCGCGGTGCGTGGGCCTCTCACTATCGCAGCCTCTCTTGTTGTGGAGCACAGGCTCCAGACGCGCAGGCTCAGTAATTGTGGCTCACGGGCCTAGTTGCTCTGCAGCATTGGGATCTTCCCAGACCAGGGCTCGAACCCGTGTCCCCTGCATTGGCAGGCAGATTCTCAACTACTGCGCCACCAGGGAAGCCCTCACATCTTCTTTATAAATAGTGCTGCTATGAACATAGGGGTGCATGTATCTTTTCGAATTATAGTTTTGTCTGGGTATATGCCCAGGAGTGGGATTGCTGGATCATATGGCAATTCTGTTTTTAGTTTTTTGAGGAACCTCCATACTGTTCTCCATAGTGGCTGCACCAATTTACATTCCTACCAACAGTGCAAGAGGGTTCCCTTTTCTCCATACCCTCTCCAGCATTTATTATTTGTAGGTTTTTTAAATGATGGCCATTCTGAGCAGCGTTAGGTGGTACCTCATTGTAGTTTTGATTTACATAAGAAATTAATTCTTTTTAAGAAAGTAAAGAAACTTTTTGTGAAATAAATCATTTCCCTTTTAATGATTTAGTGATTTATCTTATAAATCCAGATTTATTTACAGGTATATTACATATAAAAATTTTATATATAGACGTTATATATAAACATATAAAAATATGTAAACATATATATAAATATATATCTCAGATATGCTTAAGTGGATTATGCTTCAAAACTAAATAGATGTAGATATATCATAGAATTAGATCCCAAGGACTCTGATTTAGATCAGCCTTGCAATTTTTAAATTTTCAAAAAGGGAAGTTATTAAATACTCTTATGCCAAAAAAGCTCTATGTGAATGTGTTAAATGGTCTGCCCTTAAGATACTCGTTATCTGAATGTAGTTAAAAAAAAGAAACACTTTTCACTGAGTGATGTCTGAAAGTCATCCAAATAGATGTGTATCTTTCTATTCCATGCTGTAACTTTATCATGCTCATCTTAGGGTTTGCTGTAATAAGAAAATGAACCAGAATAAGGGTAATATGGTTTTTACAGGTTTGTAAGAATTAAATATACTTTCAGAAATTAGTTGCGTATAATTTTCTTAGAAGAATTAGGCTTATTGTCTACATGACTTTAGTTCTTTACAGTAGAATTCCTTAAAATGGCATTTTATTAAAACTACTCAATACTCATTTGCAAGTAGGAAGTAAATCTCCCCCATGGATGGACACTTGAGCCCATGTTGGTTTTGGCATCAAAGAGTTACACCAAGTGCCTGTATTCTTCATGAGAATTCAGAAGCATTTCTGGGAGGGCATGAGCGCTTGACGGTGCTGCTGTGGTCAGCAGCTCCCTCTCCCATGTGACTGCATTTCAGCGTCACTTAGGGGCTGCCTTTGCTCTACACAAACCCCTTGCAGCTGTGCCCAGTGCCTTTGTGTCACCCAGGCAGGGTTTCATGAAATGGATCTGATGCTCTTGTGCCTGTGTTGTTCATTCCTGCATACTAGAGCTGTGCCCAGGAAGGTGAAGGGCCAGCAGGTTGGCCCTCACTCCCCAGCTGTCCTTTTCTCCTAGTGTCACTCAGGATATAAATAAAGTGATTCATTCACTCTCCTTCTTACCAAACCAGAATGCTGCCAGAGTGTACTACCAGAGCCACTCAGATCCATTGGAAAGGCCTTAGGGACAAATCTAAGGCACAATTTAAAAAGTCTTTGCATTTAGGTAATTTTAAAAATAAATTTAATTTTATTTCTCTTAATCATTTCAAACCTTGGAAGGAGAAAAATAACTCCAGTTTTATGTTCATGTCATCTGAGGTCTGGGCCTTCTTTATTAGAATGGAAGTCATGATGAATTTCTGTCTTTTCTAAACTAGAAAAGCCATGATCAGATGATCTCATTGGAAATTTGCATCCCTTTCCTTCAGACAGCTGATGGGTGGTAGAGCACTGGTCTGGAGTGTGGATTGCTGCTTATCGCACGGGGCCTTTTGCTCTTTGCAGAAGCATAGTTTGTATTGTTGGTTGGAAGTCTTTTATCCCATCAGGAACCCTGCTGTGCTTCTGCTCATTTCCACAGCAGTCAATGGAATATTTACCAAGCAGTCCCCCTGTGAATATTTACATGGCAAAATGCTATGAGCTCGGGCCATGTAAAGATTTGTAAGACACGGTCTCTGCCCTGAAAAGAGGGTAGCAGGGGAAATGAGGGACACGTGCAAGACAAAGTCCCCTCCCCCCCCCCCCACCCCCCCCCCCCCCACCCACCCCACCCCCAAAAGTTTAAGAAACAATGTTTTAGGTAATTTAGGAAAGTCTGTCCACCATTCTGCTCGGGGAACGTATACCTTAAAGTGAGCATGGAGTGTGAATCTGCTGTGCCTTCTCCACTCCTAGGTGCCTCTCATGGTGCATTTTACCTTGGCAGAATGTCAATCGTGTTTTAAAATATTTTTATTCACTGTGTAACACAAGGCAGTTACTTTAGTCTGGTGCTAGGCTGGGAGAAAAATTGGGTTTGTTGAACTCTGATAGTTGCCAAACCAGTATAATGTATTTTACAGGTGGCTTTAAGATTGTCAAAAGTAATTCTGATTTTATGTTTATGTTGCTTATTGACTTTAGAACTAACCTAATAAGATGTAACTGTTTATTTGATAAATGGCCAAGTGATTGTGTAATAGGCAGTATGATCTATAGACATTTGACGAAAAAACAAGAAAGAAGTTCCACACTAGGACATCAAAGCAAAACGAAGATGGGATAACTTCAATGGCTGTTTTTTAAAGTCCTACAAACAAGAGCTGGCTTCTGATCATGGCCACAGAGGCAGTGAAGGGGGAAATGCAATAACATTATTATTCTGTATATCCTTCCTGCCCTAATTACCCCAGCACTGGGTCACCAGGCAGGAGCAGGGATTAAAGCAGCTCTAGACTAGAATTATGGCAGATGTAAGGGACAACTGGCAAATCTCAAGGTGAGAGTCTAACTGGAGACCTTTCACATAAAGATGGGACCCCAAAGGGCTGTATTCTCCATGTGAAGGTTAACCAGAAATAAACCTCCCCTCCCACCTGTGCCTCCACCCGCTCAGGCACTGAAAGAAATTGCCTGTCTTGAACCTTGGTGGTGAGTGAGATGGAGTTAGAGGACTCTCCCCTGATCATTTATAACCACAAACTGGGCTCTTATGTAAGCTTGGGCATGAATTCATATTCCCTAGGTGCTCCAAAAAGCTTCAAACTGAGAATTTTGTTTAAGGTGGTCCTAAGCTAGTGGTGGCCCCAGGCATCCATTAGAATTAAATACATATTTTTTCTGGAGAAATCCTCCTTCAACTCAAATCTCAAATAATTCCCACAGGTAACATTCTGAGAACTGTGGTATCATAGTTTAAAATTACAAAACAAAAAAGGAACACAGCACCATAAAGCAAGAGTCATCAAAGATAACAGATAACAATATCAGACCTGCAAAGACTAAGATACTGAAATTACCAGACATACAATTTAAAAAAAAAAATTCTCATATTTTTAGAGAAATTAAATGAGGGAGTAAAAGTATGAGTAAAACCAAGAGGTTAAAATCATGACCAGCAGATTTGAAAAAAGAACTAAGTAGCACTTTCAGAATTGAAAAAAATATAGTAATTAAAGTTTAAATTCAACGAATGGGCTTAACTGCAGATTAGATCCAGCTGATGAGAGATTTAATGAGCTGAAGATGTATTTAAAGAAATTATCTGGAACGTAGCACAGAAAGAAAAAGTGGTGGAAAACCCAAGTGAGAAGCCCCTAATAGACATCTAACTGGAGTTCTGGAAGAAAATGGGGCAGGGACAATATTTGAAGAGCTCACAGCTAGAATTTTCCAAAGCTAATGAAAGATACACAAATTGCAGTGAATCACAAGAAATCCACACCTAGACCCACCATACTAAAACTTTAGAATACAAAGACAAGGAAAAGATGTTAAAAGCAGCTAGAGAGAAAAGAAGCCTTACCAAAGGAATGCCAATTTGGTTGACCGCATAACTGCTCAACAGCAATAGCGGAACCCAAAACGCAGTTTAATCTTGTCATTGATGACAAGAAACAATTACCAAACCAGAAATGTACTTAAAGCAAAAATATCTTTCAAGGATAAGGATGAAATAAAGACACTTTCAACGCATAAAGCCCAAAGAATTTGTCCCTAGCAAACCTCCACAAAAGGAAAGAATCTAAAGAATGTATTTCAAATAGAGAAGATGATACCAGAAAAAGGTCTGAGATGCAAGGAGGAATTATGAGCAAAGAATGTGTAAAAATATGGGCAAATGTAAACATAATAACCAATGAAGTGATAATTATGTTCTTGTGTGGTTAAAAGGGAGAGAGAGGGAATGAAAATATCCAACATCAATATCATACAAATCAAGAGAGAGGGTATGATCAGAGTTAAAGTAGTCTAACCTGACATTGTACAATAAAAAGGTGAAGATATTGATTAACTTCAGCTTTACATAGTTTATACAAATGCAAAAATGAATAGAGTAACTACTAAAAGATTAGAAATGTGAAACTTCCAAAATAGTAGAGAGGAAATGAAATGAGAAAAATAATAAATCCAGAAGGATGAAAAGAAAACACAGAAAAGGTAGAACAAATAGAAAGCACACTTAAGATTGTAGAAATAAATAAAAATATTAGTAATTACAAAAATATGAGTGGACTAAATGTTCCAGTGAAAGTCAAAGACTGATTCATTAGACAAATATTTACTGAGCATCTACTATGTGCTACACACTACTGTCAGCACTAGGCACACAGCACAGAGCAGTGAACAAAACAACCAAAAATCCCTAATGGGAGAGATAGACAACAAACCAAATATAACACAAATAGTACATTAGGTAGTGGTGAGTGTTCTTAGAGAAAAAGAAAAGCCATGAAAGGAGATAGAGAATAAGGAGAGGCACTATTCTAAACAGAGTAGTCAAGAAGAGTGTCATGTGAGTGAAGCCCTGAAGGAGGTGAGGGAATGAGCTGGTGGTCATGAAGGGAAGGGAATTCCAGGCAGAGGGAACAGCATGAGCACATGCCTTGAAGGGGATCATGGCTGCTGTGTGGGGAGCGAAGAAGAGAGTGGGCACAGATGGGCCTCAAGAGATGATGAGGGGCCAGACTATGAAGGACCCCACGAGCCAAAGCTGGTTAAAAGAGACACATCTCAAACATAAGTATATAAAAAGGATGAAGGAAAAGGCTGGGAAAACGATATACCAGGGGAATGTAGCTATAGTCATCAGACAAATCGATTTTTTTTTAATACGAGTAATATTTTTTTTTGAACATCTTTATTGGAGTATATTGCTTTACAATGGTGTGTTAGTTTCTGCTTTATAACAAAGTGAATCAGCTATACACATACATATATTCACATATCTCCTCCCTCTTGCGTCTTCCATCCCACCCTCCCTATCCCACTCCTCTCGGTGGTCACAAAGCAACCGAGCTGATTTCCCTGTGCTGTGGCGGCTGCTTCCCACTAGCTATCTATTTAACATTTGGTAGTGTATATACGTCCATGCCACTCTCTCACTTCGTCCCAGCTTACCCTTCCCCCTCCCCATGTCCTCAGTTCATTCTCTATGTCTGCATCTTTATTCCTGTCCTGCCCCTAGGTTTTTCAGAGCCATCAAAAAAACAAACAACCTAATCCAAAATGGGCAGAAGACCTAAATAGACATTTCTCCAAAGAAGATGTACGGATTGCCAACAAACACATGAAAGGATGCTCAACATCACTAAATCATCAGAGAAATGCAATCAAAACTACAATGAGGTATCACCTCACACCAGTCAGAATGGCCATCATCAAAAACTAAACAAATAGATTTTAAGGCAAATAGCATGTCAAGAATAAAGAGGATCACTACATTATGGCTAAAAGTTCTAAAGATTCACCAGGAAAGTATTTAACTTTTTCTTGTTGACTTATTTTAACTAGTATATTTCCTGACTTTTAAATTAAATACAATGCATACTTATGAAAAATATATTGGGCAAAAATGAACAGAACCACAAAGAGAGATAGACAGATCCATCTTCATAATGGAATGTTTTAATGTAACTCAGTAATTGGTAGATCAAGCAGTCTGAAAAATCTTGAAACATTTAGGAAATTTGAACCACGCAGTTAAACAGGCTTGATATAATAGATATGTATAGAACATCACACTAAGTGCGTAATACACATTCTTTGCAAGTGTCTGTGGAGTATTGTGGAAACTATGTAGTAGGCCTTAAATCACATTTCAAAGACCATATTCCCTGATCACAATGCCATAACAAAAAGGTAAACTGGAAAATCCTCATGTGTTAGAAATTGAGGAAGAGTTAACTCATCAGAAAAATCATAATTAGAAAATACTATTTATCAAACTGAGGACTATTAAAAAGTAATATTAAAGGAAAATTTATACAGTACTAGGGAAAGGGGAGAGGCTGAAAGTTAATGTGCTAAGTATCTGACTTAAGAAGTTAAAAAAGGAACAACAACATAAATTCAAAGATAATAAAGATAAAAGAGGAAATTAATAAAATAGAAATAAACTTACGGTTTGTGAGGAACAAATAGGGACATTATTGTACATCCTTCAGAGATTAAACAGATGGTAGGAAGATACTATGAATAACCTTACTTTGATACATTTTTTAAACTTTGGTGAGATGGATACAATTTTAGTATTTAGCTTATAAAATTACTCAAGAAGAAATATAAAGCCCCAATATTCTTTTAATTATTAGGAAATTGAATCAAGAACAGGTCTTTCCGCAAATTCAACACTAGGCTTTTATGGTTTTACTGGCCATCCAAAGATCAGATATACCAATCTTCCACAAACTGTTCCAGAGTAGCGGAAAAGAGGGAACACTTCCTAACTCTTATTATCATCTTAATATCAAACTCTAACAAAGACAGTCCCCCACCCCCTAAATGTTCTAAAATTATAAGATCTTAATTGTGGGTATAAATGTGAAAAAGTGTGAATAGAACATTAGCAAACTGAGTCCAGCAATGTTAAGAAAAGACATCATGATCAAGTTAGGTCCATCCCAGAGATTCAAGATTGTGTAATATTTAAAAATCAACTAATGTAATTTTCTGCAGTAACAGATTAAAGGGGAAAAAAAATCAGATGCTCCTCTCAATGGATACAGAATGAGCATTTGATAAATTCAATACCCTCATGACTTTAAAAAAATTCCTTCTTAAGTAAGAATAGAAGGGAACCTAATGATAGAGTATCTCTACAAAAAAAGCAACAGTAACTATCATGCCATTGGTTGGGAAACCTTGAAAATATTCCCTTTAAGATGCAGAGCAAGACGAGGGAACCCTTCACTTCTATCGAGTGTTGTACTGAAAGTCCTAGTCAGTAAAGCAGAACAAGGAAAAGAAATGACCTAAGATTCAGAAAGGAAGAAGCAAATCTGCCATTATTCTTACCTAATGTATTTGTCTGATTGGAAACCCAAAACGAATGTTCAAGTAAATTATTAGCTCTATAGCTGATTCACTTTGTTATAAAGCAGAAACTAACACACCATTGTAAAGCAATTATACTCCAATAAAGATGTTAAAAAAAGATTATTAGCTCTATAGGAGTTTTCAAAATCAATTACATTTCTGTACATCAGCAACAAACAGGTAGAGTCTGTGATTATACAACAGATACCCTTTGTATCAAAGTTATAATCATCAAAACATATAATGTACCTAGGGAAAACTCTAACAAAAGATATGTAAGACCTAGTATTTAAAAAATTACAAAACCCTATGGAAAGTCACTTAAAGAAAAAAAAAACAAATTAATGGAGAGAGAAACATGTACGTAGATTAAAAGTCAGTTTGGTAAGATGTCGGTTCAGTATATGCGAATCAGTCACTGTGATACACCATATTAACAAATTAAGGAATAAAACCATATGATCATCTCAATAGATGCAGAAAAAGCTTTTGACAAAATTCAACACCGATTTATGATAAAAACTCTCCAGAAAATGGGCATAGAGGGAACCTACCTCAGCATAATAAAGGCCATATATGACAAAACCACAGCAAATATTATTCTCAATGGTGAGAAACCAAAAGCATTTACACTAAGATCAGAAAAAGGACAAGGATGTCCACTCTCACCACTCTTCTTCAACATAGTTTTTGGAAGCCCTAGCCACAGCAGTCAGAGAAGAAGAAGAAATGAAAGGAATACAAATTGGAAAAGAAGAAGTCAAACTGTCACTGTTTGCAGATGACATGATACTATACATAGAATATCCTAAAAATGCCACCAGAAAACTACTAGAACCAATCAATGAATTTGGTAAGGTTGCAGGATACAAAATTGATGCACAGGGATTCCTTGGTGGCACAGTGGTAAGAATCCACCTGCCAATGCAGGGGACACGGGTTCAAGCCCTGGTCTGGGAAGATCCCACATGCCACGGAGCAACTAAGCCCATGTGCCACAACTACTAAGCCTGCGCTCTAGAGCCCACGAGCCACAACTACTGAGCCCATGTGCCACAACTACTGAAGCCCATGCGCCTAGAGCCCCTGCTCTACAACAGGAGAAGCCACCACAATGAGAAGCCCGCGCACCGCAATGAAGAGTAGCCCCGACTCACTACAACTAGAGAAAGCCTGCATGCAGCAACAAAGACCCAACACAGCCAAAATAAAATAAATAAAATAAATAAATTTTTAAAAAATTGATGCACAGAAATCTTTTGCATTCCTATACACTAACAACAAAATATCAGAAAGAGAAATTAAGGAAACAACCCCACTTACCATCGCGACAAAAAGAATAAAATACCTAGGAATAAACCTCCCTAAGGAGGCAAAAGACCGGTACTCAGAAAACTATAAAACACTGATGAAAGAAATCAAAGATGACATAAACAGATGGAGAAATATACCATGTTCTTGGATTGGAAGAATCAATATTGTGAAAATGACTATACTACCCAAAGCAATCTACAGATTCAGTGCAATCCCTATCAAACTACCAATGGCATTCTTCACAGAATTAGAACAAAAAATTTTACAATTTGTGTGGAAACACAAAAGACCCTGAATAGCCGAAGCAATCTTGAGAAAGAAAGACAGAGCTGGAGGAATCAGGCTCCCCAACTTCAAACTATACTACAAAGGTACAGTAATCAAGACAGTATGGTACTGGCACAAGAACAGAAATATAGATCAGTGGAACAGGATAGAAAGCCCTGAGATAAACGCACGCACATTTGTCATAATTTATGGTCACCTAATTTATGACAAGTGAGGCAAGAATATACAATGGAGAAAAGACAGCCTCTTCAATAAGTGCTGCTGGGAAAACTGGGTAGCTACATGTAAAAGAATGAAATTTGAACACTCCCTAACACCATACACAAACATAACTCAAAGCGGATTAAAGACCTAAATGTAAGACCAGACAGTATAAAACTCTTAAAGGAAAACATAGGAAAAACACTCTTTGACGTAAACCACAGCAAGATCTTTTTTGACCCACCTCTTAGAGTAATGAAAATAAAAACAAAAATAAACAAATGGGACCTAATGAAACTTAAAAGCTTTTGCACAGCAAAGGAAACCATAAAGAAGACGAAAAAAACAGCCCTCAGAATGGGAGAAAATATTTGCAAACGAAGCAACTGACAAAGGAGTAATCTCCAAAATATACAAACAGCTCATGCAGCTCAATATCAGAAAAACAAACAACCCAATTAAAAAATGGACAGAAGACCTAAATAGACATTTCACCAAAGAAGACATACAGATGGCCAAGAGGCACATGAAAAGATGCTCAACATGACTAATTATTGGAGAAATGCAAATCAAAGCTGCAATGAGGTTATCACCTCATACCAGTCAGAATGGTAGTCATCAAAAAATCTACAAACAGTAAGTGCTGGAGAGGGTGTGGAGAAAAGGGAACCCTCTTGCACTGTTGGTGGGAATGTAAATTGATACAGCCACTATGGAGAACAGTATGGAGGGTCCTTAAAAAACTAAAACTAGAACTACCATATGACCCAGCAATCCCACTACAGGGCATGTACCCTGAGAAAACCATAATTCAAAAGGACACGTGGACCCCAGTGTTCATTGCAGCACTGTTTACAATAGCCAGGACATGGAAACAACCTAAATGTCCAACGACAGATGAATGGCTAAGGAAGATGTGGTACATGTATAAAATGGAATATTAGCCATAAAAAGGAATGAAATTGGGTCATTTGTAGAGACGTGGATGGACCTAGAGTCTTTCATACAGAGTGAAGTAAGCTAGAAAGAGAAAAACAAATCGTATATTAACACATACATGTGGAATCTAGAAAAATGGTACAGATAAATCTATTTGCAGGGCAGGAATAGAGACGTAGATGTAGAGAACGGACATGTGGACATGGCGGGGACAGGGAGGGTGGGTCGAACTGGGAGATTAGGATGAACATGTATACACTATCATGCGTAAAATAGGTAGCTGGTGGGAACATGCTATAAAGCACAGGAAGCTCAGCTTGGTTCTCTGTGACGACCTAGATGGGTGGGATGGGGGGGTGGGGTGGGAGGGAGGTCCAAGAGGGAGGAGATACATGTATACATATAGCTGATTCACTTCATTGTACAGCAGAAACTAACACACTAATTGTAAAGCAATTATACTCCAATTTTAAAAAGTTATAAAACCCTATGGAGAGTCACTTAAAAAAAACCAAATTAATGGAGAGGGAAACATGTTCATAGATTAAAAGTCAGTTTGGTAAGATGTCAGTTCACCCCAAAATTTATCTATAGTTTGGAGAGGATATTAGTTGTTCATTTTTCTTTTTTTAACTTTAGTTGATTCTGAAATTTACATGAAAGAGAAAAGGGTCAAGCCTAACCATTATACTCTTAAATAATGGGAATGAGAGATAGGGAACCATGTGTGACTTGTCTTACTAGATACCAAAAATTATTATCAAGATTATTATCAAGGGGGACTTCCCTGGTGGCGCACTGGTTAAGAATCTGCCTGCCAATGCAGGGGACATGGGTTGAGCCCCGGTCCGGGAAGATCCCACATGCCGCGGAGCAAACTAAGCCCGTGTGCCACAACTACTGAGCCTGCACTCTGCAACTACGGAAGCCCACGTGCCACAACTACTGAAACCCGTGCGCCTAGAGCCCATGCTCCACAACAAGAGAAGCCACCACATTGAGAAGCCTGCGCACCACAACAAAGAGTAGCCCCCGCTCCCTGCAACTAGCGAGAGCCCGCGCAGAGCAACGAAGACCCAGTGCAGCCAAAAATAAATAAAATTAATTTATTTTTTTAAAAAAAGATTATTATCAAGGTAAAGTAATTAAGAGAGTGTGTTGTTGGCACAGAAAACTGGTCTTCTAGATGGAAACAGTTTATGGCAGAGAGGTATTCCAGTTAAAGGAGGAAAGGGTGGCTTTTTCAGTAAATAATGATAGGAAAATAAGTTATTGTGTGGGGAAAAAAATGAAAGTAGATCTGTTCTTCATACCCTACACAATTTTAGTTTGAATTAAAAACTTAAATACAAAAGGCAAAAGTGTCAGTATTTTTGTAAGATGTTATAGCACAATACATTATGACCATAATGTAAGGGAAAGATTTCTTAAATTAGACCCAGGAAGTGCAGACTAGAAAGGTGAAAACTGATCAATTTGACTTTATTCAAATTAGGAACTTCTGTTCTAAGACACCATAAAGATGTTGTGGGATTTTTGTTTTGTTTTCCTTTTATCCTTAAGTTCTTCTCTATTAGAAATACATGCTAAAGTATTTATGAGTGAAATGATGCGTTATCTTGGGTTTTTCTTTGAAGTATTCCAGGAGAAAAAACATGGGGAGAGAGATGAAACAAGAATGGTAGGACGTTGATAATTATCGAAGCTAGAGGATGGGAACAGGAAGGTGTCATACTATTCTAGTTGGTGTATATGTTTGAAATTTTTTATTTTAAAAAGTTTTTTAAAGAAACCATTTTTATGGTGACTGCCCTGGATTTTCTGGAAGTTTTAACATTTAAAACAAAATCATTTTCTGAAAAGGTCACTTGTTAAGTGTATATCTAAATAAAATCTAATTTTTATCTCTGAATAGGACTTTCCTTATAAATTAGTAAATCATGAAACAACCTCTTTTAAAAAAAAAGATACCCTAAAGAGATTGAAGAAACAAGTCACAAACTTGGTGAGGGTGTTTGCCACACACCCTCAAAAAATTAGTATCCATGTATTAAGCAAAGAACTTTAAAAATCAATAAATAGTTTCTTAGATATGACATCAAAAGCATAAGCAACAAAAGAAAAAAATAGACAAACTGGACATCATCAAACTTTTTAAATTTTGTGCTTCAGAGGACACCGTCAAAATGACAACCCACAGAATGGGAGAAAATATTTGCAAATTATGTTTGTAATAAGGGACTTGTATCTAGAATATGTAGAGACGTCTTAAAACTCAATGATTAAAAAGACAACTCAATTTTTTAAATGGGCAATGGAGCTGAACAAGGCATTTCTGCACAGAAGATATACAGTGCCAATTAGCATATGAAAACATTCTCACCGGCATTAGCTACTACGGAAATGCAAATCAAAATCATAGCAGAATACCACTTCATACCCACCAGGATGGCAGTATTCAAAAAAGACAATAACAAGTGTTGAGGCTGTGGAGAAATTGGAAGCTTCATACTCTGCTTGTGGAAATGCAAAATGGTGCAACTGCTTTGGGAAACAGTTTGGCAGGTCCTCAAACCATTAAACATAGAGTTACCATTATAACCGAGCAATATGTATATAACCCAACAGAAATGAAGACATATGTCCAAACAAAAACTTGCACTTGAATGTTTTTAGCAGCATTATTAATAATATCCAAGAGGTAGAAACAGCCCAAATACCCATCAACTGATGAGTGAATAAATAAATATAGTATATATACACAATAGAGTATTATTCAGCCATTAAAAGGAATAGCGTACTGATGCATGCTACAATGTGGATGACCCTTGAAAACATTATGGTAAGTGAAAGAAGCCAGACACAAAGGACCACATATTATATGATTCCACTTAATATGCAATGTCCAGAATAGGCAAATCTATAGAAACAGAAAGTAGATTAATGGTTGCTTAGGTCTGGGGGGATGAGATGTATGGGGGTGATGGCTGAGATGTGGGTTTTCATTTCCTTTTGATGAATATGTTCTAGACTTGATAGTGGTGATGGATGCACTCTGAATATACTAAAAGTCACTGAATTTTACACATTGAATGGGTAAATTGAATGGTATGGAATTATATCTCAACAGAGCTGTTTAAAAACATCAAGAAGCAACAACTCAATAGGAAAATAAGCAAAAGGCATATCCAGGCATTTTGCAGAAGACAAAACATGTGTGTGTAATACTAGATACTTGAGAAGATGCTCAACCTCATTCCTAATCAGTCAGATGCTAATTAAAACCACAGTAGGATACCATCATATCCTCACTTGATTCGCAAAAATTTTAAATTCAGGCAATACCGCTTCTCCACATGTAGAGGAGGTTGAGGTTGGGGGGAAGCTCATCCACTGGCAGAGGCGGTATGAATTGGTACAACTGCTTTGGAAAATAAGCTGGCATTATTTTTAGAGGGTTGAAGATGCAAGTATTTATGACCCAACAATTCCACTCCTAAGTATCTATCTAAAGAAATTCTTCCAGTTGTGTACTGAGATCACATATAAGAATAGTCACATAATAAAATAGCACTGTAAAATTCAAAACCACATAAAACTAAAATAAAATGTGTAGGGATATAAGTATATGTAGTAAATAGACCTGTTTTTTAAAAGCAAAGAAGGGGACGATAAACCCAAAATTCAAGATAGTGGAAATGAGAAAGAATTGGGAGGGTCTCACAGGGGATTTAGGGTAATAGTAATGTTCCTTTTCTTAAACTGGATGGAGAAATGTAGATGTGTATTTTGGGGGTGGAGGCAGGGGGTACAAGGCAGAGTGTTATCTGATAACCCAGCACGGAGGGAAGATTTAGACAAACTCTGGAGCGTACATAGAGCAATTTTTCCGTGTGGTTCAATATTGAATGCTAATAATGCTGACTCTGAGTTTCTAGAAAACGCTAACTTATTTAGCATCTTTTATTTAAGAAGCAGGAGGGATAAAATGTTCTTATGCGGGGCCGGGAGAAACTAAGAAAACGACACAAAAAAGAAGCAGCAGCAGAATGGGAGTGTTTTAGAAACGTTTCCAACAAAGTAGTTAAAATTGGGCTTCCCCCGGTGGCGCAGTGTTGAGGATCTGCCTGCCACTGCAGGGAACACGGGTTCGAGCCCTGGTCTGGGAAGATCCCACATGCCGTGGAGCAACTAGGCCCGTGAGCCACAATTACTGAGCCTGCGCGTCTGGAGCCTGTGCTCCGCAACAAGAGAGGCCGCGATAGTGAGAGGCCCGCGCACCGCGATGAAGAGTGGCCCCCACTTGCCGCAACTCGAGAAAGCCCTCGCACAGAAACGAAGACCCAACACAGCCATAAATAAAGAATCCTGGTCAAAAAAAGGTGATGATTTACTTTCTTCTAGAAATAGAAAAGGAGAAATGCCAAAAGACAGTACCAGAGTAAATCATCTTTATTGACTTCATTTCTAATAAAAAATAAATTGGATCTAAAAATGATTTAAAAAAAAAAAAAAAAAAAAGTAGTTAAAATTAACAGTTTTTTACTTCAAAGTGATCTTCATTTATTTGGGCCACAGCTACTTTATTCTTCAGTAATGCTAACTAATCCAAACATTCCTGTAAATTAGTAAAACCCCACGTGCTCATTTCAGATACTCAGTGGTTGGTTGACTTCCTCTTTTTCAGATCCCGCTCACACTAAAAGATGAAGCACAGACACGCGGAGGAGGAACCTATTCACTACTCCACTACTCCTGGGTGCGTGACTCCAGTGAAGCATCCACCAGTGCTGCAAGGGGTCCAGAGTATTTTTTTTTTTTTTTGCTGTTTCAGTCCCCAGTGCCTACCAGCAGAAGTGGCAGTAGATTGTTGCCTATCAGCCAATCCAGACTTTTCCTGAGACGACAGGAAAACATGTCAGCTGGGTTTCCGTGGAACTTGGCAGTGGGGACATTCAGCGGAAGCAATATATACCCCATCAGAGCACACTTGTATCTTTTACCCCTTTCACCCCCTCTCCCACCTGCTTAGGTCTTCTCTGTCCCTCTCCTGCTACCACACAGAGATGATATAAAAGAGGCTCTTTGGCTATTTGCATTTTGCTTCCTCTTCTTTTCAAGATTGCAGTATTAAGCTTTACCTCCTAAAAGCCTAAAATCCCAACAACATTATGTACCAAAGTTGTTCTTCCCTTGCAAGAGGGTTTGGAGGAAAGGGGGAGTTTATATCACAAGTTTCCCGGAGAGTGAAAAAAAGTCCGTGTGCTGCTGACCACATGAGCCATGGTGAAGGCACCCTTTGGAATTACTGATTTCTAAAATTAATAAAGTAAGTCTATTTTTATTTTCTTTTTTTTTCCATTTACTAATTTCCAAACAATCAGTATTCACAAATGAGACTGAAATAGGCCCAACTTCTCATTTTATGTCATTGCTGGGCAATTTTTTAAACTTCAGGTAAGAAATGTGAGTTATAAAGAGATGTTTTATTCTTATATTTGGTTTCAACAGATGGTGGGTCCAGGCTCTTCCCCAGGGGCAGCTCCAGCACCTGGGAGGCTGGGGCATGCAAATGTCTCCATTATCAGACCACAGCAGACGGGTCCTCCAGTGGCACGTGAATCTGTATCCAGTTGCACAGTATTTACCTAAACAGTTCATCAGAACGATGCAGCTCAGCCCCTGGTTGCTTTCTGCTTTACCTCTGCTTTCTTGCTTCCTTATCTGTCCTAGGTCCTCTCTCTGGCCTCCACTGGAGAAAAGGTTGAAAGGTGACTGCAGAGCCCACTGAAGGTTGACTTAGCTGCCACAGGGAGTTATTGGGGAGAATCCAGCATCTGAGGTTTCCACAACAAAGTCCTATAGATTCAGCATTGAAATCCTAAAAGAAAAAGGACCCTCAAAAAGGCAGAGAGAAGAAGGGCTCTATTGCCTTCCTGGTAAATGAAAACAGGTTTGAGACCATTGAAGCATTCTGTTTGCTTGTGAGGGATGAAGTCTTGTCAGTTGCAGGAGAAAAGAGAGAATGCATTCCAGGTGTTCCTGTGACTTCTGGTTAGTAGTTTGAGGACCATCTTAACTGTTTTGCTAATTTGGTTATGAATTGGTTAGTAGACAAATTAGAATTCCTTCATAGTCCCCTGCTGATGTGTAGAATTGGGAAATAAGGTGTTTGGGGAGACTCACCATACGGTTCTTGTAAAAAAGCATAAGAGGGTATGAGCCCAGTAAAAGAACTTTTAGACCAACTAGAGTGTTTGGAATTGCCCTAGGTAACCATCAGAATTGAATCCTCAGGCTAAATTTCTTACTGCATTCACCATGTGCTGATCAGGTGTAAGACCAGACTCCAGATCTCTTCCTTCATTCACCCAAGTACTTTAGTGTCATTATTATTGGTATTGGACTTCTCTTGGTAACAAACCAAGCAAATCATATGATCCTCCCTCCAACAGTAGTG
This sequence comes from Balaenoptera musculus, assembly GCF_009873245.2. NCBI lineage: Eukaryota > Metazoa > Chordata > Mammalia > Artiodactyla > Balaenopteridae > Balaenoptera > Balaenoptera musculus. Next base: position 149,307,524 of record NC_045786.1, read on the forward strand.
TCCCTCCTTACCCTTCCCCAAAACAGGCACGTATTTTTACAGATGGACAGACAAATGGTTTAAGTTTCTATAGTGCCTGTAAGTGACATGTCGAATGGGGAGGCTGGGCTTCAGACCCCTGCGCATATTTGTATCAGCTAAGATAAGAATAGAGCTCTAACATAAAAAGAAGATTTGGGATCACAGTGGGTCTGTTTCCTTTGGGATACTTCAGGAAACACTGCTCATTGCCTTGATTCATTAGGATGAACCCTCAGGCCAACGTTCTAATGATGTCTGATGAGGTTGGATAAAAAGGAGGGTTTGGGACTTACCTGGTGGTGCAGTGGTTCAGACTCTGCACTTCCACTGCCAGGGGCTTGGGTTTGATCCTTGGTCGGGGAACTAAGATCCCACATGCCGCAGTGCGGCCAAAAAGAAAAAAAAAAAAGTTTATTCTAGGCCCTGTAAGATTATTTCCCTCTTCCTCATTTAAGCCTCAAGGACCAACGATGTCAGGTATAAGGCACTGCTTCTCAAAATACAGTTTTTAGGTAGGCTGGACCTACCCCAGTCCTAAAGACATCTCTAAAGCTGCAGTCTGAAATTGTACGTTTTAAATAAGCACCTGGGTGATTCTTATGCCCATTGAAATTTGAGAAGGACGGCCATCAATGAATAGACTGAAATTTGGGCTGGCTATGGCCATGGCTGAAGAGCTAGGCATGCTGCATCCCCTCTTCAGACCCACTGGCTCCCTTGGGTAAGATAGAGCACAATGCCACCAGATGTGATTTTACAGCAGGGACATAGTTCCTGAAATAGAGTGGAAGTAAATGGGTGCCACATAGGATGAAGTCTGAGAGAGGAGCCCTTAGAATTGCCTGAGCATAGGTGAAGCAGGAAAAGAGTCTCAGTGACCAAATTCAGGAGTTTAATTTGGGACAACTCCAGACACGAACATATTGTACACATCCTTCCACCTGTAAATTTTAGCTTCAGATAGACTTCTTTTTTTACCAGTGGTAAAGTAATTTCTATAGAGGAACATGTTTTTCAGGAGCTGCTAGATGGTTCCTCACTTATTGCAGATGGTTGCTTCAGGTGGACGTGAAGCCACAATAGAATTCTGCATTGCTCTGGCATCCATGACCTCATAAGAGAACTATGGGATTGCGCTTTTCTTGCCCTCCCCCATTCCCAAATCCCTGACAAGAGGCCCATCCTCTGAAAAGGAGTCCCTGGTGAGCTCTTTTAGGCTCAACCTGGTAACAGAATTAGCCTCATATTCTTAGGCCATTTGCCACCGACAGTTTCTCTAATTCTCAACTGAATTTATAGTGAATGTACAAACCAACACATTTCCATATGTGAAATCACCCCAAGTGACTTTGCCCACAACTAAATGGAGGTCAAATTCATATGCTTTCTGCACATCTGAGGCACTGCCTGGTGTGTGTCTGAGGATAATGTATCCAAGACGGAAGGGAACACAAACAGTAATGCAGCCCTCTCAGATGGCAGAAGGCAGTGCAGTGTGTCACTGTCAGGGAGTTCACGGTCAGCAATGTTTCGATGTTTGAGATTTTCAGCCCCAGATTCCAGTTACCTCTGATCATTAGATGTGAACATGGAATTAAGAAGAGGGTAATTAAGGATACTTATTGAGTCAGACTTACACCTTAGAATAAGGCTTTTATTGTTTAGAAACTATCTTCCAGAAATGAAATGATCCAAGATTCCCCAAAAATATTTATTTATACAAAGATTTTGAGAGTAATATTTGTATTTGTCTTTATACCTCAGTCTATGCGTCTGGGGCCAAGTCATTGTGTGGCACTTGTGCAACTTCCCCGCACGCCTCACACGTTTGTAGCACCTGCTTCCAGGAACACCAGATGAGCACAAGGTCTCGGGGGGTCAGGAGGGGAAACCCATAATGCCCAAAGGCTGCAGAGACCCAAAATCCAGATATGTGCGCCCTGACCTGGAAGGTGTCTAGCCAAATGTCCAAGGAGAAATACGATCTAGGAAGAGGCGAGAGGAGGAACCCAGGGGGCAGACCGGAGAGGGTTAATTCCCACCCTCTGCTTCTGAGTTCAGCATATCCATAGGGCCCAGGAACTGCATTACCTGGATTCCGCCCCCCCCAACCCCGTAATGACCCTTGATGCTGATTGACGTCCAGGGGACAATTTGCGAAACTAACAGATTTGTCCATAATCCCAGGTAAGTATGAGATACAATTCTGGGACTTTGTCTTGGGAACCTGCCTGAAGAAAAACACTTGCCTTGTATGATGTAATCCAGGTCCCCTCGAGCAGACGTGGGGCAGCGATGGATGAGCAATCTGACCTCAGCTCCAAGTGTCTTCCAGTCTGGCCCCCCGGCCATTCTCTGCCCTTCCTCCTCCCTAGGGTATCCCAAATCCCATGGCCCTGCAACGTGTCGACTTGCCATCCCTCTTCCTCTGTCCCCACCACCTCTGTCTATGACACAGAAAATCCATGTGTTCTGAAGAGTTCAACCTTCCCCTAATCAAACCCACACTTTCTTTACTACAGTGATTCTCAGAACCAGCAAGAAAGAGAAATGTTCCAAAAGGGAACCCCCGTCTCAGCCATCTGCCTGGAGCTGAAGGTTGTGGGCCAGGCCTCGAGGTGAGGTCCATCGCGTTTGTGTTTCCCGAGGAGCAGGCAGGCAGGCAGTGGCAATCCCTCCTCTCTCTCTGTAGCAGGCGGGCCTCAGCTGCACTTGCAGGACTTCACCACCATGTTAGAGAGCTGCTCCACCTTGGCGGTCCTCCCGACATAGTACAGGATGGTCAGGGGCTCCAAGTCCTGGGGTACGCAGCAAGGGGAGGCCGAGGCTTCAGGGTTCAGGGTGTTGTACAGTCCCAGCACCTGGGGAGGGAGGCATCATTGAGAGGTTGGAAAGCCGAACCTCAGGCCGGGGGCCCAGGGACTCTGCAAGGTCTAGGGGCTGCTCCAGAGACTGAGCACGTGGTAAATGGGCCACTGATGCTGCTTCAGAGGAACTGGCGGAACCCAGTTCGGGGGAGTGGCGGGTTACTGCTCATCCACGCGGGATGCAGCACGTGGCGTTTGTCTGGGCGTTATCAGTTTAAGCATAACCCCCATAACTGGGGGACTTGGAATTGATCATGAAATTCTCTTGGCTGTGAAGAAACACCCTTGTATTGGTTCCTCCTAGCCGTAACTGGTCACTTCGGTGAGACCCATTCTCACTAAACATTGGCTTGAGCCATTTACTCAGTGCCAGAGTATAGGGCCCCAGACAGGATGCAGTAACAAGGAGCTATGAGGAAATACGCTTCACAAGTTACTGCCCTATCTTGGATTCCTCTTGAGGGAAAGACAAGCTAGCTTCGGTCGTGGACTTCCCTGTCTTTCCCTTTGTTTCGTATAGTCTTCTTCTGTGTGCTTTACATTGTCTTTTAAAATAACTTTTCTACATTCAAGAGGCCAGAATTATTAGAGTTCTTTATCCGACGGTAGAGGCCTTTCGGCCCCAATATTCCTTGCCAGCCATGTGCATCTCTGACATAGGGGGTGGCATGTGACAGTAATTAATTTCCATAGTACAAAAGCAAATAGACAAAGCAACTTAAAAGTCTGGGTGAAACTAGGGAAGGAATTTTAAAGGGTAGAATGTGGCCCACTAGAGTTGGGCCAGGGTGCCAAGATCAGAACCGTCACCAAAGGGATTTTACACCCCAGGTCATCATCCGCTCGTTCAACACGCAGCCCTTCATGCATCCTTTTTAACAAGCGGCCTACTTGGCTTAGCCCCACCCCCCCACGCGGCATGACCCTGTTCCATACTGAGCTGTGGGTAGTGTCTGCGCTGCGGAGGTATGGGCACGGGCCTGAGCAGAAGTTGGCATAGTAGCCCTTAGGTTCATGGACCCATTTCCAGCCCAGATCCTGTCGGAAGTCAATGTAGAGAGGGCGCACACAGCAGTTCTCCTCCAGATTGCTACAACAACAACAATGAAAATTATTTAAAAATCAACCTAAAAGGAAATCACCAACATAAAACACTTCACAAATAGCCCTCATATTTGCACTTGGAGTCCTTCCTGGTCATCATAAGAGGTAGAGGTGGCTCTAATCAGTGGAATCCCAGGTTCAAGTGCATTGAGCTGTACTAACTATAAAGGCATTTCCCTCTGTTGAAGACCAGAATCCCAAGGACATAGTAGGCGTAGATATATACATACATAGATAATGTATGAAGAAGAGAAAAAAGGCAAAAGTGGCCATGCCCCTTTTACAGCATGAATCAAAACAAAGACTTGAAGTGTTCCACATAAAACCAAGCACTGAATGTTACTAGCAAACTCAACTTTGTTGAGGTTGTTTTTATTGTTACCTGCCTAATGTGCACCCAACCAGAAATAAACTCTAAGCTTATGCACTTATATACTATAGTAAATGACTGCTTAGTCTAAGTCTAGAGGCTATTGAATCAAAGCAAGACATATCCTTCTATTAGATTCATGATTCCTAGATTACCCCAAATGTGATTATCAGGCCACTTCAATTCCGTTGCCTGCAGAAATCCATTTGGCAATACCCCTTGCCAAGTGGGCATCTAGCCTGTACTTCAGTACCTGCTGAGACCTAGAACTTGCTATTTCCAAAGGCAACTATTGGCCAAAATCTAGCTTCTTGTGGGTTCCGAGGGTAAACCGTGGCAGACATTCTCATTTTTCTACTCAAGAGTCATTCTTACCCTGCCTTCTCTCTTGCCACCGCCCATTACAGTCTGGAACACCAGATACTTGTTTTCCTGGCCTCCCTTGCAGGTAGGGATTGTCATGGAACCCAGCAATGACCGATCAGACATAAGCAGAAGTATGCAGTGGGCAAGGGCAAATTCTGGCAAAGGTATTTGATTCTTTATAAGTCACAGATGGAAGAGGAAGGCTGCTGGTTTCCTCCTTCCCTCCTCTTGTCTTGAGCATGGACAAGATACCTGCAGCTCTAGCAGTCTTGCTATGTGACCATAAGCAAGGGGATGAAAAGCCAACATACTGAGCATGGCAGACTGGAGAGAGAGAAAGCCTGTGTCCTCAATGGCATAAGTAAGCAGCCAGACCAACCTTGGGCCTGCTGCTACATGCTTCTTATGAACAGGAAATCCCCTGTGGTTTAAGCCACTGTCACTTGCAGCCAAGAACATCCATTCCTAACTGATTGAGAGCCACACAGAGCAAATCTACATGCCAGCCTTCAGTTGGAGGCAACCACACTGCCTTTCCTATACCTTCTGTTCCTCAAGCTCAATGTCCCCGGTTCATTCCATTGTTCCTCAGAAGACATGGCTTTAGATCTAAAGATTTCCCAGTTCATCCTCCCCAGCTCCATTCAGGCATCCTCCTCTCCAGCCAAACTGACCCATTCGTGTGCCTTCCTCTACCCAAAGTGCTTCCTCCGCCCAGATCCCTACGTACTCAAGCCTTACTCAGCCTTGAAGACTCAGCTCAAATTCCACACCCTTCAGAAGCCTTTCCTGCATCCATAGATGAGCTCCTTGTTCCAAATTCCTTAAAGCACTTTATCTTTCAGACCGTCTCATGGATGTGGTCATTTTCTACCTTTCAGTCATTGCTGTGTGTGCTTTTTTAATCCCCCTCCCTTATAAATGAGAAACTAAAGTATTCCTAAATAAGATGCTATTTTTTAATCTCTTTACAGTGGCTACCCAACTATGTCCAAATTAGTTCATAATTTCTCTAGCTCACATTCCCCACTGCAAATGGAGACTGTCCTGTTTTCCCTCATCCGGTAGCATCCTTGGACCCTTCATAAGGAACTGAGCCCTTCTTTAATGGAAATCTCTGCATTAATCTCCCTGCCACACAAACATACCCTACAAGTATTTTAAAGCCTGAAAACCATGGAGAGGCCAAGCCTCTAATCCAAACCGTTTTAGCAACTCTCTCCTCCTCCTTTACTTTGTCCAGGCCCTTACAGGGCTGGGCTGTGGGAAAACAGTGGGGCTCCCAGAAAAAGATTTGTAAGAGGTTCTAAATCTCCATTCCTGGGAGATGTTTGTGAAGAGCATCAGGGACCCTCAGTTAGGGGTGGCTTAGGCCTGGGGCCTGACACACAGAAGGCGTGCAATCAGTGTTGTCTCAGGAGTCTGTGGGTCCTGCGTGAGCCCAGGCTTACCGGAAGCAGTAATTGGTGTCCAGGGCCCGCTTCTTCCTCTGACCTCCCTGGCCTGGGTTGTCCAGCCGGTCTGGGGGAATCATCATGAGGATTAAATGAGGGCTGTGCTCCTTTTTCTTCTTCAGTCGCCCCAGATCTCCTCGGCCTGGATCATCCTCACTGTCCACACCTGTGGAAGGGAAGGAAGATGACGGTCTCCAGTCTAGGGAAGGCAGGGTGGCTGCTGCTTTCTCATCCCATCCCCCCACTGGTCAGGAGGAGGACAGTGGGGTCTACAAGGAAGGGGTGGGTGAGATGCAGCTTCATGCTAACGTCCAGCTGCAGGAAGGGGAAGACTGGGTGGAGGAACCGGTATCTAGGGACGCGCAAGATGCCCCCGGTCGGATCCCCTCGTGACTCCTGTGCATACATCCTTCAGAGGGCAGAGAGCCCTTCCCGAGATGCTTCCTAGGGAATCCTCAGGGATTCATGAAGCATCCTTGTCACTAGGCGGCTCTAACACATTTTTTTTGAGCTGTCAGTTTAGATTCTGAGACTTAGAGCTTGGGATATGAGTTTCCTCTTATAATCTGAATTGGTCAAAAATAGCACAGAAGTCCCACCTATGATTTCAGGGGTCACAATTTAAGACAGTTTGAATGGGAGCCAGAGGAACAAGAATGAATAATTGTTAACATTTGCATTGCACTTATAGTTTCAAAAGTGTTTTCTCTATAAAACTCAAGATAAGATCATTAAGTGTGTGGTAAACAGCTTAGCAGACAAACTGGAAAGGAAACCTGCCATTTCATCTGCAAAGACTGAAAGAGTCTCAACTAAAAGAAGATCTATTTGGTGACGGCCAGCTGCTGGCTGTCGCCCATCTCCACCAGGGACAGGAACGTGAGGAGCTGAATTTGCATGGTGACAGGAGGGCCTTGGACCTCATGCAGGTGCACTAGGACTGGAGGATAAATGGGAAGCTGGACCTCAGACTTCTTTTTCTGAAAATCTTTATGAATAAGATAACGATTACTGAAGTGGGAGGATTTCAACCCAACCCGGGCTGTAGGTAGGGACTCCAAGGTCTTTTGAGCTCTGAGGTTCTGTGATTAGGATGTCAAATGACGTGCTTTTAAAAAAATTAGGCTCTGAAATAAGGCCCATGAAGGGCCAAAGGACTGCCCAGGGCTGGGAGTCAAGAGAGGCCTGTACCTTTTTCCAGACACGCCTGTGACCTCAGGCTTTGAATTGGTTGGTTTGACCTCGACAAACCTCCTGGCCTCAGGTGTGCCTCAGTCACCCACAACAGAGCTTCGAAAGGAAAACAGTACTTCCCTGCAATCCAGAGACTGTCTAGGCTGAGTGCCTTGGAAACATACTGGAAAACCAGAAATAACTCTAAACTATTTTGCCCTCAATGCAAATACCCTGAGGCCCAAAGCAGTCATTCAAACCCGGATGTCGGATCGGGTGGGCTCTGCAACATCTGGAAAGCCCGATAGTCAGAGTGCTCATATTCACAGACACCAAAGTTCATTTCTTTTGGGGAAAGCAAAGACGACTATTATTTGCTGAGCATCCATGCGCTCTATTTTACATTCGTTATCTCATTTGATTTCATGACAACCCGGTGAAAGAGGTACTGTCATCCCCAGTTTGCTGACTGAGCTCAGAGAAGTGAACCAGCTTGCCTACATGATTTCACGGCTCTTACTAGCATAACACTGTCTTCCAGATGCTAATGTATTCTCTATAGAATAGAGAGTTCTTGCTTTTGGGACAAAGCAGAATCCCTCAAGTACAAAACAGTTGGCCATCTCTGTGAGGGAGCTCACTTGGTTCCTTTCCTTGGGGTCTGGTAGGGGTTTCCTGTTACGTCTTGCTTCATTAACTCCCCCACCCATTCTACCATACGCATCCATTTTGTTACCTTTGAATTTGATTTCCATCACCTCTTGAATGTTTTCCAGGATATCCCCATTGGGCTGAAAGGTGTGACATGGACAATGAATGCTGATTTCCAGACCTAAGTTGGATTCTGCAAAATAAGACACAGCATTGGTGAGAAAAGCAGTTTGTGTGATGAAGGAGGGTACCCACCAGTCACACACAGAAGAGCCAGGGCCTCTGCCGCCACAGGCAGTCATAGGAACTGAGTTAGACTGAGGCTCACAGGTGACAGAAAGTGCTGCCAAGGCTATAGCAGACCTTCACGCTCATGCTGCCACATTCCACATATTTCTATTGTGTTACAAACAACCAAATGGAGGCATAAACCAGTGGGCACCATGAAGGAGAATTTTAATAGTCATCTATTCTCAAAGAATGGTTCAGGAAAAAAAAAATGTTACCAGCCTACTAGGGGGCAAAAGGATGAGGGTACAGGAAAGAAGGAGAAAACCAGTCACACCCCCTACGTGTCAGCTGAGAGAGGAGATATTCTAGCTGTGACAGGACAGAGGAGAGAGGCACAGTGCCTGGAAGAGACCAGGGAAAGGGGAAAACTGAAGAACTGTGGGGTAGAGAGGCTGTGATTCAAAAGGCCACAAGATAGGAGGAAGGGGCACAGGCTGAGCTCTAGGATTAAAATTCAGAAAGCAAGGCTAGAGCAAGGTCTCTGGCAAGCAAGCAGCAGAAGCAGTCAAGGTGGAAGAGGCCACCATTTCTACCAGGGCTACAGTTGTAGACAGAGAGAGAGAGGTAGATTCCAGAGGAGATAAGATGCAAATCTCAGTTATGCTTGGCTATATTTTCCTTAAGGAACAAGGACATGATGAGGCCAAGATTACTTAGAGTTTCTTCTTTGGCAATCCTTGTTCACCTTAATGGGGGAGTTGTAAATGTATCCAGCGGGGCTGTGGATGGCTCACTGAGGGACAACCACCGGCTCAGGAAGACGGTTGTGAAATTAGAGAACAGGCCGGAAGAGATGGCAGAGGGCCATGGCCGAGGGTCCAGATGGCATGAGCTCGGAGAAAACAAGTGTGAGGAAGCCTGGAGGCACCAGGGTTTGGTGGCTGATACTGTGGGGCAAAAAGGCCAGCTCTGGCCCTTTCTCCTATTGGCTGTGGGATCGGGTATTTTGGTAACTAAAATTGGGAAAGCAAGGAAATTAGTAAAAGGGGTTGCATAAAGTGGAAGGAAAAAAAAGGAAGAATAAGGAATGAAAAATTTGAACTGAATCCAGTAGTTTTGTGCAGGGAAACCAGGTAGTCTGGTATCATGTCAATCCTGGTGGGTAAGACTCAATCAGGGAAGCTCTCTTGATCCGGGGCAGCAGCCAGCTATGGTCAGGTATGGGAGAGGTCGTGGGGGGATGACCTCTGAGGTCAGGGTCAGCGCCTCAGGGATCTGATTGATGCACTGCTCTCGGAGGTCACCCTAGTTCTGTGTGAGCATCCAGCCTTGGGGCCAACCTGGGGTCTTCCAGAAATCTGATGTCAGCAGGGAAAACCCCAAAGAGTCCAGGCCACGTCAGCATCCTTCTCATGTGCAGAATGGCCCAAGCCCAGAGATTCCAGTCAGCATTAGACAGACCTGGATGTCCCAGTTCTACTGGTTAAAAACCAGCCCAATCCCTTCTTCCATAAACTCTAGATCCCAGCTTCGTTTGTTCCACCCCAATCAGGGCAGCCTCTGGGATACACTGACACCTGCTGAGCTTGAAGATTTCTGTTCCAGGTTAGCTTTGGTGGGGTGAGGAGGGGCCAATATAACAAGGAAGCTGAGCCCCAGATGGAGAACAAGAAGTGAATAGAGAGGGATGTATAAGGAGTGTCCTCTTTCTGGTTTAAGGCGGCTAAAAGAAGGAGCTAGAGTAGCTGAAACAGGCTACATAAAACATAGTACACTTCCTATTACCCAGAAGGGTTGAAGTAGTCCGGGAGAGACCTAGAGTGGGCAAGTCCTATGAGTCTGTGAGTTAGAAAGTCAAGATGCAGACAGATGTGTAGGGGAGAGTTAGGGTTAGGGTGCAGGTAGTGAGTGTGTGATGGTGCCTGGCTTGGCTAACAGGCTCTGTCTAGGTAGACGACTCAGAGAATGAGGACGATAATCACCAACACTTGTTGAGTGTTGCTACATGTCACGCACCGCTCTAAGACTATGCGTGCATTAACTCATTTATGTAATCTCCATACTAATCCTACAAAGCAGGAACTATTATTACCCCCTTCCCGCATTATACAGATGAGGACACTGAGGCTTAGGGAAATTAAATGGCTTGACCGAGGTATCCAACCAGTAAGTGGTAGAACCAAGATTCAAACACAGGCAGCCTGATATCAGAGCCACACTCCTAACTGTTAGAGACAAAGAGCGACCAAAGAGAGCCCAGCCGGGACCATCAAGGTAGATGCCCACACCGTCACTGAGATATAAAACGGCTGTGTATTCCCAGTGTGCCCCCTGTCCTGAGCCGTGGTGCTGGGCGTGTTCCCTGCCCGGCCTGCTTGGGGAGGCCAGGCTCTGCACACAGGGGAGCCACAGATTGTGTGGAACAACAGCACAGGGGTGTGAAGACTTGGGCCCACAGCCCTGGAGAGGGCTCCGGCCGGCTCTGGGCCCAGAAGGCAGCCTGGGAACCGGTGCACAGCAGGCTCTTAGATGTTTGCTGAACTAATACAAGACTGTATATGTGACTCAGTTTCCTCACGGTCCACACCGCCAGCTGCTCCATTTGGAGTCCATTTACGGCCTTGTTTGGGGCCAAGAACCCTCAAGAGACTCAGGAGCTCTGCACAAGTAAAGGTCTGTGTATGACTCCCCCGTGCGAGGGGTGGGCGGCATCTGCCGGAGCGGGAACTGAAGGTTCCAGTGAAGAACTAACCTCAGAATTGGCAGCGGTGGGGACGGTGGGTGGGGAACCCATAGGTTTTATTACGAAATTATCTTTTTGATGTCTCAAGGAGGATGGAAATCATTCTCAGTGCAAACTTCTCATTGAGTTCTGCAGCTGTGAAAATAAGAACTCCTTCAAGTGCCCAGGGCTTCAAAGAAATCCAGGTGGAGCTGATCAAAATCAGACAGGGAAGCTGAGAGATTCATTTCCCCAGCCTCTCCTCTCTGTAGCCATGTCGGGCTCTAGGCGGATTTGAGTCAGAATTCCCACAGTGCTGCTGTCAGCTGGTGCACATGGGTTCTCCCAGGTTTTTGCCTTCGTGCTCAGTCAGGGAGATAGGATGGAATTCCCAGTACCCTTGGAGCCGAGGCAGGACCTCCAGCCCCCTATCTGCCAACTCAGCCACCAGGTTATGCCCCTCAGATGGGGACCTGCACACTCGGATGCCTACAGAGCCCAGCAGGTTATGTAAGTGAGCAAAGCGAGCCAGTGTATCATGCTGAATTGGGACTGCCAGCCACACTCTTGGGGAACACGGGAATGGCGGGGCCTGTGGTGACATGAAGAATGCATGCCCTGCCTCAAGAGGTGGCCCTACTCATCTCTGATGGATTGTTACCAGGAAATCTTCCCATTTGTCAAGAAAAGCCAGAAGTCTAGGTTTTATGTGAAATCTCCCGACTTTAAAACAAAAACTGTTGACCACTAGTTAAATTAAAACAATATTGGTAGGCCAACCAGTTTGTGATCTCTGCCTTAGAGCTTCAACCCCTAATTTCCTAAAACACTGAGGACAAGGAAGGACCCACCTGCCCAAGGAACTCTGGGTATCAGTACATGGATGGATGGACTGTGTCTCCCCAGCAGCTGACGAGAATAGAAAATCCTTCACAAGAGGGATACAAGGAACAGACAGGATCACCTTAGATACCCTCACCCCACTGAGCACCGGACCAGGCAGCACCACCAAGCAAAGAAGGGAAGAAATAGCAGAGCGTGATGCCACGAGGTGCCATGACTGTCCCATCAGGAGACCCAAGTTCTAATCCAGGCTGGATGACTCTCTGGTCAAGCACTTAACTTCTCTGGGGCCTCCATTTCCTCATCTAAACCTAATAAAAGCTTACTGTCCCATAACAGGCCGAAAACTTGGAAGTTCTCTTAACTACAATGGATCCTTAAAATAGCTCTGTGAGGCATGAAGGGAAGACACCATTACCTAATTTTCCAGGTGAGGGAAGCAGAGTGAGTGGGTGAGCGATGTGGAACATGTGAAGTTTGATATGCCTATTGGACAGCTCTACTTGGATGACTGCCAGGCCTTTCAACTTAATCGGCCAAAATGGAACCCTGCCCCCAAACCTGCTCTTCTCCCAGCCTCCCTATTTCAATAGTGTTCCCACGTGGGTGTTCAGCTCAAAATCTTAGTCACCTAGACTCCTCTTGTGTCCCTCTCACCCCATATCTAATCACCAGTCAGTCCTATTGGCTCTACGTCCAAATACAGAACAAATCCTTAATCATCTCCATACACACGGCTACCCCCTGGACGAAGCCCATGTTGCTCTCCACGTGGGCTGCTACAGCGGCCCCTAACTTCTCTCCCTTGACCACATGACAACCAGAGAGCCTTTGAAAAGATGTAAACCAAAATTCACCTCTCCCCCACAGTCCCCAGCCCTGCTGTAACCCGCCCAGACGTCTCATCCCACTTGGAATAAGTCCTGACAACCTGACCGTGGCCTTACAGGTTCTACATCATATGGCTCCAGCCCTCTCTGACCCCCCAGCTCACTCTGCTCCAGCCACACCAGTCAGGCTCCTGCTGCTTCTCACTGGTTTTGCTGAGCCACATCCTTTATCCCACCTCACAGACTGGCTCTTTCTTGTCCTCAGATCTCAGTGCACAAATTCCTTCTCATAGAGACTCCCTGAGCATCTGATGTTGGACCCCACCCAGTCATTATCGCTTTGCCCTCTTTCTGTTTTCCTGGTACTTATCACTATAATTTATATAAAAGTCTTATTCATCAATAGTTTACTTGCTTACTACGTGTCTCTCCCACCAGAACAAAAGCCCCATGAGATCTGGGACCTCACCTGTGTGGTTCACTGCTGAATCCCCAGGGCCTGGCTCAGAGTGAGCATTTAGTCAGTATCAGTTGTGAGTGAACGAATAAGGACACACAACCAGTCAATGGCAAAGCTAGGCTTTGAACCCAGATCATGTGCCTCCCCTAGTTCTGTCCTCTTCCCTCTGTGTCATGAAGGACCAAGAGACCTGAGATTCCTTCCAAAATGCTCATCCTGAGTCCACCTACCTCTTCGTAAGAGCCATTCACGCACAGTGTCTGTGACGTCGAAAGACAGCCACTCAGCAGTGCCCCGCGTGGGCAGATTCTTGCCATCAAGATAGCGCTGCTTGGCTATGTGCTCATCCGGCCTGGAGGATCTACAGGGCAAGAGGAAGGAATAAGTCCCGAGCCAGGACAGGGCACCCGCCGTGTCATGGTGCAGGAGGACGGGGAGGGGCAGCAAGAGCAAACTAAGACTTCTTAAATGTTCCTTTGAGTTCCTCGGTTAAGTCTTAATCCTCTTAATGACAGACACAGATACAGAAACTAAGGCTCAGAGAAGGTAGGATTCACACCCAGGTCTGCTGAACTCTGAGCAGCGTGGAGGCCCGATCTGGCCAAGGAACCAGCTTTCCTGCCTGAGTGGTGTCTGTCCTGGGAGGGGGCTCACCTGGAAGAGCTCAATCCTCTGCTCGCTGCGCTTGGAGCTGGGGTTGGGCATCCGCAAGACCCGGAATTCCGCTCGGAACAGGTTGGTTTCATTTTTCTCCACTGAGGACACGTGAAGCGGAAAATCTTGGAGGTGATTCCTTTGGACAGACGGCCAGGTCATCTAGGAGGCAGAGCAGTGGGGGAGGCACAGCATGAGCGAGACCCACAGGGACAGTGTGCTGCCAGCGGACACTCAGCAAGGGGCCAGGGTTCCAACTGTGACCTCTCTAGAAGCTTGAGGCCTCAGACCTAAAGGTGGAAACCCAAGGAAGATCCGGGGTGGCCCTGGAATCACACACAGGCCTGATGGAGAAGCAGGACATGGAGCCCCAGGACATGGCACTAACAACTGGCCCCTCCAACCCCTCACCTCGCCGTCCCCACTCTGGCAGGCTCTCCAACCTGCTTTCCTACTCTTTTAGAAAATACAGATTCTCCAGTGATATCAGCAATCTCCTCTAGCAGTTTAATCATTGTTAGCTAGTTGATTCATTCATGCGTTTGTTCATTCAGGCATTCATTCATTCATCAGACATGCATTGAACAAATACTATGTGCCAAGCACAGGCTAACACTGGGAAGCAAAAAGGAATAGACAGGGCCCCTGCCTTCAAGGAGATTAATATCCAGGGGAGGCTGTTAGTACATGGACCAAACAACAGGACCAGAGGGAAAGTGCTAAGGGCCTTTGGAGAAGCCTAGGAGTTGCTGCAAACAGGTCAGAGGAGGGAGAGGGTTGAGAGCACTTCGTGGAAGTGGTGATTATTTGATCTGGGTCCTGCAGGAGGAAAGGGTCTAAGGATGCAGAGGAAAGAATTTTACATGAAAGGACTGCTGGAAGCACAGGCAGGGAGGGGAGCAAACGCACGTGAGTAAGAGGGACCTGAAGCAGCCAGGCTGGAGCCCGTGAGACAAGGTCAAGACAGTAGATTGGGGTCCACCTGCGGGGAGGCTGAAACGTCAGACTGAGGGGTTGGATTTTATATCATTAACAGTAGGGAGTCATAGACAGTGACACTCTAGATCTAATGAGACAGCACTGGTGTGACAAGGAGCCTACATCTGGAGCCTGGCAGAGCCCCCCCGAGATGTTTCTTCAGACTGAGCCGGTCTATCACCATTGGCTCCTCCCTCTCCAAGGGTTAGTTTCCCTGACAGCACATGCTATGCCAGCCTCTGTCACCCTGCTGGCCTCTGAACCTCTGTCCACAAGACAGAAGGCCACACATGCTCTTTCCCACCCCCTCAGAGCCAGATAAAGGAGACAGGAAGATCCTGTCATTTCTTTACAACCTCAAGGTCTGAGCAGCATTAACACCCAGAGAAAAACTTTCTACACAAATGGTAACAATAGCCAGAACTTGAAATCCAAGCCCAGAGACCCAGATTCCACACATAATGAACATGGCTGGAACAAGCCCATAATCACCCCAGGGGTGGTTTAGGAAGTCATGGACAGGGCGGGAGGATCAGAGGCCTGGACACAAGCACATGCGCTACTGAGCTGTAGGAAAGGATGAGTGAGTGTTTCTGGAAATTGCCATCTGGTGGGTCTGACATTGGTTCTTAGGAAATTAATGGAACAGATGTTGGGAAAAAAATGTGTGAATGCTAGCTAATGAAGCCCTGATTAATAACTGGCTTTGAAAGAACGAATACTGCCAACTATTCCCTAAACCATTTCGGATAAAACCAGAAAGAGGGATCATGATGGCAGTTTAATTTTTGAGTTTGCAAGTCTGTAACCCTCTGGACATGGGTAAGCTCCTTGGAAGGGAAACCTTCTCAAGTACTGACATACTTGGGTCTCAGAGGAGCTGTCATCAATATAGCTTCAGTTAGGCTAGTACCTCCAGTAACTGTTTAAAGAGGGAATAAAAGATATGTCAGCGCAGTGTGTGTGTTGCTATAAAAAGGGAAAGGGGAACAGAAAATGGCCCGTGCCAGTGAGGAGAGTCAGACTGGGGGCAAGACAGTGGGGAGCCAGGGGATGGGGGATGATGAGCCAAAAGGGTGTTCAGGACACCCTTGTCACCCTTCCTCCTTGTGTCTTCCAGCCCAATCAATCAGATATCTGTTCCCCAAGCTAGACTCCTCTTGGGAATTTCAAGGAGATTTCAAGGGGATGGGAAAGGTCATATTTTATCCCTGGGATCTACAGATTTCTAACAGACTCAGAAGGGACATTAGGGGTCATCTAGTGCAACCCACTTCAGATAACTTCATGCCCAGAGGGGTCTTGGCCAGGGTCACACATGAATTAATTGACACAAGCAAACTGACACTAGCAAGCAAAGCTCAGACACAATCATTAGTGATTTTAAAAGAACTGTATAGGAGAGAAAATAAAATGTAAACATAATCTTCTTGACAATTAAATCCACTGAATACTAACGATGCTTTAAATAATTTGTGGAATGAGCCAGAGTATAAATAAATAAACAAAATGTAATAACACTATCTTACATTTCATAGAACTTCTGTTAACTCATCTGACCCGCTAACAATCCTTGAGGAGAATGAGAATAAGTAAAATTTATCATTTTACAAATGAGAAAAGTAAGTATCAGGAAGTTAAATCACTCTTCCGAGATCACCCACAGAGTAGGTGGCAGAGGTGGGATTTGAACCCAGGTCTTCTGACCTCATTTACTGAAGCAGAGACTCTGGAAGTTGGAGGGGAGCTCAGAGATCATTTAGTGGAGGGATGATTTCACCAACAAACTGTAGCAGGATTCCATGAAATGGGGCTAGAGTGCCAACTTATGCTCAGACAAAAACCACTTCCCAGTTTTGTGATTAAGCCATGCTTCTGCAGAACACTAGTATTATTGAGAGCTGGCCTAGGGGGGTCCATCTTTACGAATTAAATTATGACCAACTTTTTCTATTGCACACAAAGTATATATATTAATGGGTGCCATTTTCTCCTTTTTACTATAGGGAGAGAAAAATAAGCAAAGAATATTCATGCAGGGTATTCATGGAAAAATCTGGAAACAGCTGACCATGTTTAGACCAGGCATTTTTTAATGCTTTCAGACACCTGGGCTCCTAGGTGTACTTCTGCTTGTGTTCATCATTTCTGCTAGTAAAATTACTTCTGGTTCCAATGATGGGACTACATATATCAGTGTGGCAGTGCTCCTCTACCCTAGCTGTTCCTTAGAATCACCTGGAGAGCTTTAAAAACAGATGATGCCTGGACCTACTCCCCAGAGATTCTGACTACCTCATTGGAGTATGGATGGGTCCAGAGCTGTTTTTTGTTTTTTTTTTAAGATCTCCAGATGATTCTAATGTGTAGCCAGGATTGAGAACCACAGTTTATAGTGCTTTGCAAAGGGTACCATGGCATCCAGATGTTCTGGATGTTTGATAAACCACAGCTTTAAGGATTCAACCTTTAAATAGGTTAACCTTTAAATGTTAGCCCATTAAAATATTGTTTGGCCAATGGCATTGTTTGTAAAATTTTGATTAGAAGCCCATAAACATTTTATAAGCCCAGGTTAAAAGTTGGGAAATTTCACACAGAAGATTTTCTGCTCTCTTCTGGGAAGCAGTTAAGATCTAGTCATAGCTGGACCCCACATTCCCCAATGCAAAAATTGGCAGGAGCTGATCGGTGGTGCCCTCTTTTAATGGGACTTGGGCAGTTCCAAGTCCCCGCCGCCACCAGTCTCCCCATACACCCTATTCTCTCCATGACCCCCCGAAGCCAAGTGTCCTTGTGCAGTTTTGTCCATGTCCCTGTGCTGCAGTCTTCCTCTAGATAATTTGCATCAGCTGCCTGGGCTCGTGGGCTCTTGTGTTTGCAGGCCTTCTAAGGAAAGGTTTTGCCCTCGTTCACTGAGTCTTAAGCGTCAGTGAACTTAAAAATCAATACGGAGCTTGTTAAAAATACAGATGCTTAGGGCTTCCCTCGTGGTGCATTGGTTGAGAATCTGCCTGCTAATGCAGGGGACACGGGTTCGAGCCCTGGTCTGGGAAGATCCCACATGCCGTAGAACAGCTAGGCCCGTGAGCCACAATTACTGAGCCTGCGCATCTGGAGCCTGTGCTCCGCAACAAGAGAGGCCGCAATAATGAGAGGCCCGCACACCGCGATGAAGAGTGGCCCCCGCTTGCCACAACTAGAGAAAGCCCTCGCACAGAAACGAAGACCCAACACAGCCATAAATAAATAAATTAAAAAAAAAAATACAGATTCTTCAAGACGACACCCCCAGAGATTCTGATTCTGTAGGGTGGGCTAGGGCCTGGGAATTCACATTTTCACATTGACCTAGCCTCTAGTCCACACTTGGAGAAACACTGACCTAGCGTGCAGAGAGCATTGGCACTTAGAACAAATGAGTTCTTTCAATAAGAAACATCTTTTAATTTCAGAATGAAAAAGATCTAAAAGTGGCATCCAGAAAAGAAACGCTAAAATATCGTTTTCTCTTTGCTCGTGAACTCTGGGTTTGCTGGTTGTCTTAGCGTCAGACCTCGGATGAAAACAAGAGTCTCCTGCCAGACACAGATAATTACAAGCCAGAAGTTAAAACAGCACCTACACTGGTAATATCTTGATAACAAGGATGACAAAAGAACTGAAAAAGCTGTGTGCTTCCCCACCACATGGGTCAGAGAAAGCCTCTACCCACTTCCCATAGCAAAATCCTGGAGAATTATATAGGAATAAGATATATATGAGTCTTGCCTTCACTCCCCAGCAGAGACCTGTTGAATCATCCCAGATGTATACATAGAATTGTTTCAGCTGGAAGGGAGCTTAGAGATTACCTCTAACTTTACAGATGAGGAAACTGAGGGTCAGAGATGTGACTTGCTCAATTCCACATGGTGTAGCTGCTTAACCTGCTTGAGATTCTTAAGCAGATAATGAAAACACTTTTGTTGAATTTGGGAGAATGTTTGTGGCAGTATGAATCTCCAGGCCGTAAAAATAGGCAGAGCTAAGAAAGAGCACACCCAGTGATCCCTAAGCAATCTGCCACCAGGGTTACTAACATACAATAATAGCTCCTATGCCCACCTGCTTGGTCCAACATGTGATTCATTCATATCATAAACCAAAGTTCTTTTGGAGCCCAAAGGTTAAAGGTGGGACTTACAATGCGTATTTTATGCTTTGCATTATTGTTTGACAGCATGCATTCTGTAGGGAGAGTGTCTAGGTTACGGCCCTGGTTCTTTTGGGGCAAATCACTTAATTGATGCATGTTGCAGTCGCCTTATCTGGAAAATAGGGCTATCAGGGTACCCATCTGACAGGGCAGAGCCAGAGAACGGGTCTTATCCTCTTTGCTCTCACCTTGATGCCCTTTCTCCTGCGCCACTGGAAGTTAGTCCTCCTTGCACTTTGCACTCCAGGCACCCTTGTCTCCTTGCCCCAGCTCCTGCTGTCACTTCCCTCTGAGAGCCTGTCCACTGGGTACCGGAAGGGGCTGGGAGTGATGAAATGTGGAAGGGAATGCGAGCTCATCACCTCGGCAGCAGGAGCTCTGGCACTCAGATCCTACCAGTGCCCCACCCACAGACCCCGGCCCACCCTCAGGAGTTCTAGACACTAGGCTTCCCTCGACCCAACCTTGGAGGGTGGCTCTCTGCTCCCTCTCAGCATCTGTTAAACGTTTGCATCTGCCCAGTGCCTCTTTATAATTAGTGTGCCTTGTGCGTCTGTCTCTCTGGGGCTGGCTCGACACCTGACCAGCTGGAGGGCGGGCCAGGCCTGCGTCTGCTCAGCCTCTGTGTCACCTCCAACAGCTGCAGAGTCTGGGCCTGCTTCCTGTTTGCACCTGCAAGCCTCGCTGGCATCACCCCTGTCCCACGGGGCCCCGGACCCTTCATGATATCTCAAGTCGCATCCTGCCCACTGTGCCAGGTTTCTTCCTGGCCTGATCACGGCTCTGTGGCCCCAGGGCCACCCTCACCTACTGCAGTTTTCACGGAAGGTCCTGGTGCTGCAGCCCGGAGCTGCCCAGCATCTGTGCAGCCCTGCCCAGGCTGTCCCCAGGGCTGTCCACTAATTGTACTCTGAGTCTTTGCACACATGTCCACTGGCACCTGGGTGCCCTTGCATCTCTCTGGCTCATTTGTTCTCAGCTTGGGATTCCAGGCTGGGTGGGCCCCGGTGACTTAGATCCCTCTTCCCCGGGACTCCTCCTCCTGACCCGGATCCTTAAGATCCGAGTCCTTTCCTCTTGCCCTGGACTCTCCTCACACCTCTCCCGCAGGCGTCGGCTTTCCACCCTTCTCCGATGTTTGGCCACTATCTCCTGCCTTTGTGGGTGCCCAGGGGGTTGGGGGTTCAGCCATTCAGCTGCTGGTGCCTCTGGGAACCATAGGCCCCTGAGGACCCTGAGTCAGCCCCACCTAGAGAACCCTGGGCAGGGAGCACTAGCTGTGCTTCACTCTCCGGCCACCACCCCACACGGGAGCCACCTCCTAAGGCAGCCACAGGAAGCCGGAGTGGGAGCCCCTCACCAGCAACCACAGGCTCCTGGGCCTGGCACGAGCCAGCTCCCGGTGAGGCCTCTGGCACCTGCTGCCAGAGCTGGTCCATCCATCGGCTGCCCACTCCTCCTTGTCTCTAGCCAGGTTCCTTTCAGCCCCTGCAGTACCCCCGCTGACCACCCTCACCTTGCCTGTTCCATCCCATTCTCCCACACCCACTCCGGGCACTGCCCACCTCTCAGGTGAGCCAAGGCTGAGGTAGCCTGGGCGTCGAGGACACCTGCTGGTAGGAAAAGCAAACAGAGTTATTCCCAGAGTCCCTGGCCTGTGAGTGGCTCACATTCCTCCTTCCTGGGCTGTCAGTTTCTCAGCATCTGCCAAATCTCTCTCTCTTGTATTGAGGTTTTTTAAATCCCCGTTCAGTAAACACACATGACTTCCACACGTGTACAAACACACAGACGTCTCACCCAGAAGCCTCCCAGCTTCTCAGCAGAGACAGGAGCTTCCTGGGAAGACACACTCCCAGACACACGTCCCCTCTGTATCCACAGCCACACCTCCCACCCACTCTTCCCCTGACACGCAGACACAAAAGGGCTGCCAGCCGTCATCCACACATCCAGAGCCACATCCCTGCTTTCCCCGTGTCCGCGGGCCCGGAAGACGCCCATTTTGCACCCATGAATCTGCGCACCGTACGAAACCAGACTACACATCGCTTTAAAGCACACAGCCACGTGAACATAGGCGCATCCCCTTCCCGCACGCACACAGCTCACATGGGTCACATGCACGCTGTGGACTGAAGGGCCTAGACAGCTAGAAGCTGTCCCTTGCCTGGGCCTCAAAAAGCTGGACAGACAATAATTTGGGGCAGGTATACTCTTCTTCCCCAGAACTGGAAAAACAGAACGTGAGACGTGTCACGATGAGGTGTGAAAAGCGGGGAGAAGACCGAGGTCTCCAGCTCATGGAACCGCACGGGCTCTCTTATGAGAGAGCCAGCCCTGCCCCTTTATGGCACCCACATGCACCTATCTGACCACACGTGCCACAGCACGCGTGCTAACGGGACAGCGCAATGTCACTCCAAATTAAAGTCAGTCAACGATGTGACGTGAGTTCAGCAAGCTGCTCAACTCCAGGGCTCCCGGCCTCCCAGCAGCACTCGACTCTTACCAGAATGCCTCTGTCTCCCTCCCCACCCACCTATCCAGCCCCAGCTGCGCATCGCACCTCCCCAGCTGGGTGCGGGTGAACCCGGGGCACCCTGCTGTGTGGCTACCGCTCGGCCCCCCTCTGTGGAGCTCCCCACTCCAGTTCAGACCCTCCAGAGCAGACACCCCAGCGGGAATTTGGACTTACTGTGCTCCTCCAGCCCCTGGATCATGTCGAATTTATAGATTTCTTTGGCATAGTACTCCGACTCGGTGTTTTCCTGAGTGCAGTCGTCTCCCCTCTCCCCGTGCACCTCTTCCAGCAGCTCTCGGGTGCTGTTGTAAAGGTCCAGGACCTGGGTGGGGATGTTGGCCAACACCGATGGATCGGGGGGACTGGTGAGCCTGAGTTTGCTCAAGATCTGTCCCCTAATGGCTTCCACCCGCTTCCTCTTGATGTGGTCGAAGTCCAAGGTGGTGCAAGTGGACATGGAGAGGCTGACCGTGGCAAAGTTCAGCAGGGCCAGGACCACCAGAGCCCTTTGCAAGTGCATCTTCATGCGTGAGCAGGGGAGAGAGGCCCGGGGGCTGCGAGGCCTGGTGAGGAGGAGACCCCAGCAGACGTGCAGAAGGAGGGAGGAAAACCAGGCGGCCTCCCTAGATCCCGAAGACTGAGGCTTGGCAAGAAGGTGCATGAACTCACTGCACTGCGAGAGCTTCAGGACTTCCAGGAAGCGCTGGCAACCCTGAGCACGAAGAAGCCGACTGTGTGCCTTGAAGCTCTGGGTTTCTTCTCCATGTGTCTAAACAGGTTCTGCTGGGCTCTGACTCCCAGCAGGCCAGGTGGAGGGCAAGCAGAGGGCTGGGAGGGGTGGCAAGGCAGCTGGGAGTGGGAAGGGAGCTGGAGTTTTTCCTTAGGTAAAAATAAATAGAGCAGATATCTGATATTGCCAAACGGCCGCTTGGCGATGGGGAGAAAGTGGGTATTTTAAAGAAGGAGCAGAACGACCATGGCTGGGTCCCAAAATCAAAATCCTTGCCTTGCCCTGAAGGAGAATAAGAAAAGAGGATGGAAAAGAAAAGAAAAAAAAATTAAAAAAAAAAAAAAAAAAAAAGATCACCAGTGAGTAGGTGGGGAGAGGCAGGGCTAGGCCGCTGCTGGCCCAGCTAAAGATGGGGGCAGCACAGGACACACTTGTCTCTCGGGCACACCATTCATGCTTTCTCTTTTGTTTACACTTCCCCGGGGGCTTTCTAAATGACTCTGTTCACGCTGCCTCTCATCTTCCTTGGCTGGGATGTGGGCTTATGTGCAATTAGAAGGCAGGGGGGACAGCCCCTGGAGAGCAGCCCCAATAATCCACTTGGTCGCCCAGGTCACCAGCACCTCGGCTTGTCTTCTGCCTCGGCCATTGCTTCTGTTCCCTGCTTCTCTTTAAAAGATACAAAAGAAAAGAAAAATAAAATAGAAGCCAGTTCACTGCATGCCTCCTCCGGAAAGCTGTTATTCCTTCTTTCTCATGCTTCTTCCCCTATCTCTCGCCTCTCTTGCTCATTCCCTTGGACTTGGCTTTCTGGTTCCCTCCCTTTCTCTCCCTCCAGCTTCCCTCTCTCTCCCTCTCCCTCTCCCTCTCCCTCAAGCTCCTCTCCCTCTCTCTCACACACTCACATGCACACACACTGCTTTCTCTATTTCTCTCCGCTGAAATTTTATACCTCCCTCCCATGACGTTTCTGGCCCGGGGCGGAGGGGGGGGGGGCGAGGGGAGGTGGGGGTGAGGTGGGGGGAGGGGTGGGGGGAGGGACCAGCGCACGCAGCCTCTTTTGCGGCACGATTTTAATGTTTTAAACAGGCACAGGAAAACCCGAGCCCATTTGAAAAATACTTCGCGAGTCCTCTCGATCGACGTGGTAACTGAACTTTTTTTACCCTCTTGGAGTCACTCCTGCTACACGTTGACTGTTTTTCTGGAAAGTTACTCCGATGAATCCCCTCCCTCCTTCTACCCCAACTCCTTCTCCCTCTCGCCAGCTGTCAGTCCGTCCTCTCCTCGGCGCGTCTCTGCTCCCTCCCAGGCCCCCCGTCCAGGCCGCCCCCCGGGCCTGGCGGGACACTGGGCAGGGGCCGGCGAGCGCGCGGGGCCTGGGCAGGGGCGGCCGTGCCCACCCTCGGTGGGGCTGACGCCCGGCCTGGGAGCGGGGTTGGAGCTGGGTTCGGCCCCGCGGCGATCCTGGCCCCGATTCTTCATTGACAAGATTGGAGTCGGGTGGCTCGCGGAAGCTTGGAGATGCTCCAGGGGCATTGAAAAATGGTGGCGTTTTCCGGCAGATCGAGGGTGCCCTCTGGCGAGGCGAGGCCGCCAGTGAAGGAGGCTCCG
Source organism: Balaenoptera musculus (assembly GCF_009873245.2). Lineage (NCBI taxonomy): Eukaryota > Metazoa > Chordata > Mammalia > Artiodactyla > Balaenopteridae > Balaenoptera > Balaenoptera musculus. Next base: position 149,331,314 of record NC_045786.1, read on the forward strand.
CGGGTCGGAGCCGGGAAGGCCGGGAGGGGGGCGGGGTGAGACTGGGGGCCTGGGGAGAAGGGGCTGCGAAAGAGGACGAGGAAAACAAGACCGAGTGCCCTGGGGAACAGCCTCCCTCTCGGCCCGACGTGCGTACAAGTGCACTTCTCCCTTCCCGGAGTCCCGCTCTGCAGCCGCTCTCGCAGAAATGTCCTCCAGATGTTCGCGGCCTTCCTCCCCGCCGAGGGTTCCGCGGGGAGCTGCGCCAGCCAGCGCAAAGTCAGCAGTTGGCCCGAGCCCATTTCCCAGATGGGTGAGGGGAGGTTTTCTCTCCGCTTTCGTTCCTTTTCTCAGCCTAAGCTTCTAGGTCTTTTCCCATCAAAAGTTTAGCGAGGGCAAGCCACCATGCCCGAGCCCGCCCCCAGGATTGTCTCTGAGTTGATCACTTTCCTGGGACTCAGTGCTGCTCCCCGCCACCCCATCCCACCTCGCCCTAGCCTTCCTGACCCTTCCTGCGAGGTCTGTTTCCTGCCCCTGGCTCCTAGGCCACTAACGGAAGGGAGATTCTCTGCATCCCCAGGGCCGTGGTTGATCAGTTTAAGCTGAGGACAGTGAGGCATAGACCCATTTAAGAGGCTACACTGCCTGTGAGTGGTGGAGGTGATATTTAACAAGAGCTCTCTGGTTTGGAAGACATTATTTTTATTTGCATAAAACATGAGGAATCCTAGGTGTAGAAAGCTTAAGTTAACTTGCTTTTGAATTACTTTTAGGTCATATAGTCAGTGGGTGTCAACACCGAGATTTGGACCCAGGAAATCTATTGCCAGAGTCTATGCATTTAACTACTGTGCTCTACTGCCTCTGGAATTCAGCTATCATTTGAGAAATATTTTTGACGTCTACTACATGCCAGGCACTGTTCTAGGCTCTGTAGATGCAACAGTGAACAAAGCAAACAAAACCATTCTCTTATGGACTTTACATCTAGAAGTGGAAGTAGGGCCGTGGGAAAGGCAATAAATGAACTAAACATGTAAATAATGTAGTATGGTAAAAGGTAAGTGCCATGGTGGAAAATAAAGCAGGGGAAGAGGAGACAGAGTGCCTAGGCTGGGGGGACGTTGCAATTTAAAATCAGAGAAGGCCTTACTGAGACCTTTAAGTAAATACTTGTAAAATGGGAGGGAAAATTATTAAAGTGATGTCCTTCTGGACTCAACCTCTACCAAATCAGAGTCTACAGGGACGGGGCACTGACACATGTATTTTTAACAAACTTCATGTTACTGGGTGCCAGTAACATGGCACCTAGTAACATGCACCAGAGAAAAATACTTCAGTAAGATCTGGCGATTCAGGTGCCCAGCAAGGTTTGGAAAGCCCTACTCCAGGGCTTCTTTCTGCCCAGAATGTGCACCCTTTGCTTTCAGGAATTTGGGGAAGAAGTGGGAGTGGAGGCTTGGAAATTAGCTCTAAAGTGGTGGTGGTGTGGCTATGAGCAGTGGAAGGAAAATAGAAATGGAGTCGGTATTGCTAAGAGCTCTCTAAAATGGAACCAGAAGGCCATTGAGGAAGTGTGAATTATGCGAGTCTCAGACTGGATAAAATCTGACCTTTTGACCACTTACTGTCCTAATGAAGGCATTCAGAAGATCTGCCAGAAACTCAAGATACTTACCAGACCCCTACCTTATAATAACTCGTGACAGCCTATCTACTGATCAGACCCTTACTCTAAAATAACTCGTGATTCCTTAAGGACAAATATTTCCTTTCTCGTGTCAGAGTACAGCCTTGTGGCTTTTGCCTTTGTAAGCCCCTGACCCTTTCTCTTCCCTGGAACACTCTTTTGACTTTACCAGAATCTGTGTCTCCTGAATTGCAATTCTTAAGACCCCCCCAATAAAGCTCTTTATTCTTTGCCGCCTCGATATTGATTATTGTTCAACAGAGATCACAAGAAATGGAATAATCCAAAGATTAATCCCTTCTTCCTCATCTGGTGCCAAGGAAGAAGGGAGCAAGGGCTTCACTGGAGCCTATATTTCATCCATCTTGGGTTTTTGACAGTGAATGTTTTTTCAGGTTAAAATCTATCAGGGTATTATTCTCACTGAGAATCAGAGTTTGTGAGTGAAAGGATTTTAGGGGTAATCTCTAAGAGTCACTACAAGGGAGGAAGCTGAGGTCCAGAGAGGGCTCTGCCTGGCTACACAGGTAGTTAGTAGTAGAGCTAGGATGAGGTTTCAACTCTTCTGACATCCACGCAGTACTGTTGTTGTCACAGGCATGGTAACGCATAGCCCTACCCAGTAAACATATATGGATAAATGGTTGAACTGAATAATTTACTAGGCATTTAAGAAATCCTGCATTCCTGTTTTAGAGTCATTAATCCCACTTCCAAGTCCTCGCTTTTAAGTAGCCATCGAAGCCTTACCCCAGGCATGGTGTTGGGGACATTGTTCACTTTCAGGGTCATGAGCCCATCTTCTGGGGGCCTGGCTGGGGGTCCTCAGTACTAGGGACTGGTCAGTGGCATTGACGTGGGGATCTTACATGGAGAGTCAATGAAGACTCAACTCGCTTGTCCCATTAGACTGGGAATTTGGGGGCCGTCTTCCTCTGCTGGCCCAGGAGACTGGCTGGCACCCAGTAACATGCGCCAGAGAAAAATTCTTCAGTAAGATCTGGTGTTAGAAAGGCACCTGGCTCTGCTGCTTAATACTCAGGTGATTTTCCTCAAGGCATTGCTCTGCACCTGAATGTCTTCAACTGTTGAATAGAGATTCTGCTCCTGCTCACTTCATGGGGTCTTGGAGGGATTATTTGTACTTTTGAAAGTTATTAATACACAGGTTTTTGATGTGTTGCTTCAGCGGCTCTGTATTCTTGAAGGCAGAGATTATGTGTATTGCACTTTTCATTATAAACCATTTATTGGCACCTGACCCGCTGTGTGCCTGTTTTTTCATCTGTCCATTGGAGACAAAACAACTTATCTTGCTTCCCACACAAGGTTGTTATGCCCTTCCCATGAGCTAATAACTGTGAAGGTCCTCTGTACATTGCAAAGAGCTTTACAAATGGAAGGCATCAGAAAAATTACTACTATTACTAGTAGTGCTTTGCACTTGACAACTTATGTATTTGAACAGAGCTACAGATGTAGGCAGTTTCTAAAGACTAAAATTTTTCACTGTCCCACAGGAGCACCCTTATCAGGATTTAATATCTGGAGATTTTTTCCAGATGTTAAAAAAAGGCAGGTTTAGGATAGGTTTAGTTTAAATTGGAGGTTGGCACATAGACTCCAGGAACGATGCGGCGGACCCTTTAAGTATTGGGATGGAAGGGCGGAGCCGTCGTCAGGGACGCGACTGGGCCGCTGGGTTTCCAGGAAGTGACGTCAGGCGGCCGCAGAGATGGAGGATGAGCTGGACCTAGGCGAGGAGCGGCGTCGCGGCTCGGCCATCTCCGTGAGGACCGACTCTTGGGGCTTGGGGCCAGGAATTAGCGGGTGGGGAGGAGCGACCCCGCCGGCCCCGGCTTCCCTGAGCCGCCTCGGCCAGGCCTGTCCCTGGCGGCCGGAGCGGGCCGGCTCTGAGCCTTGCGGGGGTGAGGCCGGGGAGGAGGCGGCCTCCCTCGCCCCGCCCCTGAGGCAGCGGTGAGCTCCTCCGCTGCTGGCCTAGGGTTTGCTTTCTTTAAAATCCTCAAAGAGTGGAAAACAGATCCTGCCCCCGCCGGCCTCTGGGACCGGTGGGAAATTTCCCAGCTTCTCTCCGCTTTCTGGAGCTCCAAGTGCCAACTCCCCTAGAATGGACAGATCTGAGGGTGACTGGAGGGGCCCTGGCCAGAGTCACGCTTTCACTCATCCTAGTGCTTTTCCCTTGGGACATCTCATGGCAGAAGTTGATGTAAAAACCGTACTGTTTTATGCATGGAAGGAAGGAAGGCGTTAGACAGGGAGGTCCTTTCTTGCCACTAATCCCCATGGGGAGGTGGGCGTTACCTCAGTTTTATAGTTAAGGAAATAAAGATTTATAACGCAGGGGAGTGGCTAGGTGCTCGGGGGACCCAGAGGTCAGACGCCGTATAAAGCTGTTGCATGGGTTAAAAAAAGTCAATCTCCAGGAGCCTCGATTTCCTTATGTCTAGAATGGAGATGTTAATGTCTACTTCAAGGAGTTGCAGTGAAGATGAAATGAGATATGCGTGGAAAGCATTTAACACAGTGGCTGGCATGTGCTAAGTTATTAGAAGAAGTTAGCGACTGTTGCTTCTGAGGCTGTGATTTACCCAAGCTTATATATAAATAAGCTGAGCTAGATTCAAGACCCAAGTTCAGTGTGTGTGTGTGTGTGTGTGTGTGTGTGTGTTTTAACTCCAACACAGCCTCATCAAGCCTTTTTACCTTTAAAATTATCGAAGATGACAGTCACTAAAAGATTGGCCCACAGGGCAGGTCTTTAGTTTCTGCTGTGGAATCTCTACATGTTTTGAAGTGCCCTAGTAACATCGGAGATCCTCTAAGTAACTAGAGAGGAGATACGAGGATTGGGAGCAAATTGTTCTAGGAAGAAGCAGGTTGCTTGACTGACCAAGAAGAATATTATGTCACCAAGCCTTTCTGATATGTGAGCTTTTATAGTACCGGGGGATGTGAATGTAGTTATTCATTCATTCTTTCAACAAATATTTATTGAGCCCCTTCTGTGTGTCAAGCATTGATTGTCCTAGGTGCTAGGGATATACCAGTGAAAAAAACTAAGTCCCTGCCCTCATGGGGCTTACATTTCAGTGGCAGAAGATGAACAATAAACAGACTATAGATTTAAAACATATAAAACCAGGTAGTAAAGTAGGTTTTCTGCCAGTCATTCCTGTGGATTTACACAGGGTCCTCAAAAAGGTTAAAACCTTAAATACTTGACAATTATTAGAGAAACCGTCTACAAACAGCATTTAAAGGCAAGATCCTTGAATTTTTGTTTGAGCACAATCACTGCATGTAGTATGCCGTATTCAGAAACCCAATGTTATGATAAATGGAAAAGGGCAGCCATAGGTGAAGGAGTGCAATCGTCTGTCTTGGGAAGAAAACGAGCTGCTTATTGTCAGAAAGATTGTTTCTGTCATCCCTGAAACCTAAATGATTGATTAGAATTTGACATGTAAATACTGCATAAGGGTTTTTATGCAGGTCTCATGTAACCGCTCTCAGTTTATTGGTGCAGTCAGTTCTTAGAACATCTTAAAAGAAATTCCAGCAGGGCATAGTGGAAGGAACTCAGGATTTGAAGGCAGAAGAAGATTTAGCTCTTAGATTTATCTGCCACTTAATTGCTTTCCTGGGTCTCAGTTTCCTCATTTGTAAAATGGCCTGAATCTCAGTCCCTGTTACTGTGAAATCAAATGAAGCTACATCAAATGAGATCTAAAAGTGCTTACATTAATGCTGTGTTTTTTTTTAAAGAAAAATGTAAACATTTCACCACCCACTAGTCTGCCTAAAGAATGTTTTGTGTATGTGCTGGGAAGCATTTGAGACACAGAGCCTCCACCCCACGAGGGCTTTGGGAAACACGTGCAGATGGTTCATTTGATGACTCAGAATTTGAAGTGGTCTGATTTCCAAAGCTAATGTCTCAAGATTCTTGTAAGATCTTTCCTTTAATAACTGTAAGTGCAAATCCAACTAGTGTACACGTCAAAGCAAATGCTATATGTATTTCTCTGGTTTCAGTTACCATGGAATTTCTTTCCCCCCCAAATGCCTTTTGGATAACTATTTTCATGCCAAGCTGCAGCTTTGAAATTAGGCCTTCATAAAATCCCGCATAGGACATGGGCGCCTTGACCACACTCTTCCCGGGCTATGGCATGAGGTCCCTGCCCCCTCTAGAGGAATTTCTAGCTGCATTTCTTTGGGTAGAAAAGGTCTATGGCCATTAAAAGAAAACACTGTGATCAGTACATGAATTTCCTGTTCTCCTGTATAGAACTGACCATGGGCGCTTTGTTTTAAGGGTTTGGAGCCTTTTCTAAGTATATACTCAAGTTGCTCAAATCCCATCCTCCACCATGTCATCATAAATCCAGTCCTTGCTTACCTTGGCAGGATTGTCTTCCTCGTAGTGGCTCAAAGACGTTTGGGTCAGCAGTGCCCCTCATCTCTCCTTACAGGGAGCCAAGATGGGGCGCCGAGCTCAACAGGAGTCAGCTCAAGCCGAGAATCATCTCACTGGCAAGAATTCCTCTTCGACTCTGACTGCAGAGGTGAGTGTTAAAAAATTCTGAAGAAATGCACTCTAAGAGTTAGCGATTACTCAGTGAGCAAGGATTTGGTATTTCATATTTTTTTCTCCTTCTTCTCTTTAATGTCAGCCTTCCTCCTATCTTGATTTGGGAATTCCCTTCCTCGGCATTTGTCCTATTAGCAAGAAGTGAAAGAGGAACTTTTTTCTTTTGATGCCAGAGTAGTTTCTGTGCATTGCTTTATATTCCCAGTGAAGAAGTTTTGTACGTTAACTGAAGCAAGGGACTGGGAGGTTTCAAAATCCAGCCAAAATCCGGGTTTTTATTCCTGCCAGATAAACGCCAGTGAGGCATGCTGGTGACGTAAAGTTGGATTACACAACTGGACATTTGCTCTTGGTGGTGACCTGCGCTTTCTACAGTTTTCAGGCAGGAAGGGGATCCGTACTGGCCTTACTTTCCTGGAGACTTTTCCAAGTGGCCTGGAATCGTGGGAATTTATCCAGCCTCTTTGCAGAGGGTGGGTAATCTTGATGAGCATTGCTTTTAATGCCAGGGCACTATTTTCGGCGGTTTACTCAGAACTTCTTTTCACCCTCCTCTGCCCATTTGAAAAAACTCTGCCCTTTTCAAGAGCTGGCTTCAGGGTAATCCTCGCTGTCAGCTCTTCCTAACTTCTCCAGGCTGACTTAGGGCTCCTACTTCTCAGTTCCCATAGTACCTGTTATAGAACATCTCACATTATGCACTAATTTTTCTTTTTATGTGCCTGGCCCGCTAGACAGTGAGTTTCTGGGCAACAGGCAACCTGGCTTCTCAGTTGCCCAGCTCATTGGCCTACAGTAGGTTTATAACAGATGAGGGCATCTCTGCTGGGAGGCCTTATGGGCCTGAGTATAGCATGCTGGGGACAAGATACAGACACACTTGACTTACATATCACATAGGTAGGAATATGCTTCACTTTCATCAGAAATAAGATATCCACCATGTCTTTAAGTGTTCCACATGGACCTTTCAATTTATCTTTCATTTTCTCACTGACTGTAGAAATATGGGTACAGAGAATCATTCCTCCTCTCAGATAACAGCCATGCCAACACAGAAAAGCTGGCGACTGACCCTTGGCCTCATTGCCTGAAGACGGTAGGGAGAGACTGTGGGGGGATTGTGGGAAAACCAGAGGCCACATGTACCCTCCAAAGGGTAACCACTATCTAGCCACAGCCAGCTGATGCTGTGGGGAATACAGGTCCAGTACTGCCAGCTCTTCTGATTTTCCAAGAGATGGCAGTCTAAAATTTTATGTGAAAGCAACACGTTTTTAGAGGTTAGCGACTAATTATAAAAATTAAATCACCATATGGGCTAGATTAGGCCTGAGGGTTGTCAGTTTGTGACTTTGACCATAGCATCTCCATTATAGAGCTTATTACATTGTATTCTAATTATTTATGTGCCTGGCTCCCTCAGAAGATGTGAGCTTTTGGAAGGCGGCGGTTATGTTTCACCTTTGTCCCCCTTTGTTTATCGCGGTGCCTGGCACAGAGCAGGCATGCCATTGACACTGCAAAGGGTGAGGGGGTGAAGTACATAGTGTGTGATGAGGGGCTCTTAGAAGCTGAATAAGAGCGTTACAGGGTCAGGGGTGGCAGACTGTGGCACACTGGGGACACAGTTAAGGGGGTGTAATGAAGGGAGATAGTGAAAGAAGATATACTAGACCCAACCCTGGATCTCAAGGAGCTTGAACTGCAATGGATGGGCAAGCCAATGACTGGATCAGTGGAAGTCTACTCTTGGCCTTTGGAGGATCCGCCCCAACACCAGATCATTAATTCATTTATTTAACAAGTATTTATTGAAGCTTACTGTGTGTCAGGCACCATTTTAGGGGGTTGGCATATTTCAGTGAACAAGAGCCAAATCCCCTGCCATAATGGAACGTATATTCTCGTGATCACTGGCAGTCACAAAGGCTAATTACAAGCCTACCCAATTGTGAAGGAGGTTATAGCCACCTTAGTGGTGAGGTGAGTGAGTCTGAGATGGGCCGGGATGTCCTGATGGCCTTGAAGCCTCTGTGGCGCCCACACCAAATCAGCTACCAAGCTGGGGTCAGTAGGCATGGTTCACCTACCCGTCCCCTTCCCCTTGGCTCAGGGGAGAGTCAGTACTGTGAGCACCTAACTCCAGAGTCGCAGACTGTGATGAACCTGTCAGGGTTTCAGCCTTTCTAGAATACCTACTTATTTCTGCAGAGGCATGTACCTTTTTTTTTTTTTTTTTTGGCCCCATCTGGGCCTTAGTATTTTTTCTGGGAGTTGACGAAAAGTCATTCTGGGGACTTCGCTGGTGGCACAGTGGTTAAGAATCCACCTGCCAATGCAGGGGACACAGGTTTGAGCCCTTGGGGAAGATCCCACATGCCGTGGAGCAACTAAGCCCGTGTGCCACAACTGCTGAGCCTGCGCTCTAGAGCCCGCGAGCCACAACTGCTGAGTCCGTGTGCCACAACTACTGAAGCCCGCGTGCCTAGAGCCCGTGCTCCGCAACAAGAGAAGCCACCGCACTGAGAAGCCCGCGCACCGCAGCAAAGAGTAGCCCCCGCTCTCGCAACTAGAGAAGCCCTGCATGCAGCAACGAAGACCCGGTGCAGTCAAAAATAAATAAATAAATTTATTTTTTAAAAAAAGAAAGAAAAAAGAAAAGTCATTCTGTTCTTCACCCAGCTGGTGCCTCTGACAGCAAAATGCCAGTCAGAATTGCAGGATTCCTTCTCTCCCTGAATTGAGGTTTAAAGCAGCGTGGGCAGCCTCTCCTGGGGCCAGATGCACACTGTGCTGTGTGGGCCTTTTTGGCTGTTTCTTTCTAAGATTAGAGTCTAAGACTCATGTGTGTGTGCCCATTTACATTCCAGTTCTGAATGTATTACTTGATATATTTATTTTTGTCCTTTCACTGACTATATTCTAGGATGAAGCTATTCATGAAAACGTAAATATGGTACCTGGGGGCTGTCAGACATACTGGAATTACTTTAGAGTTATATAGGAATTAGTTCAAGCAAATGATGATTTTAAAGCGAGCTGGCGGGATGGGGAGTTCCGTGGAGGAAGCAGAGCAGCTTCCAGGTCTGCTGGAATAGAGGGAACACGGGCTTGGCATCTGAAAACCAGGGCTTGAGCGTGGGCTCTGCTAATTGCCTGGATCTTGAACAACCCCACTAATCTCTCTAATCCTCCATTTCATTATCTGTCAAACAGTGGTAACAATACTACCAAGTTGATTTGAGGATTAAGTGAGATACGTATTTAAAAGCACTTTAGTAAACTGAAAGGCACTGTACAAATGTTCATTCTTTCAGTAAGTAGTGAATAAGAGAATATTTGGATGGAGCTTTGCTCTTGTTATTAAAGGACCGCACAGAAGGAGGATGTGAGCCTGGGTCTCTTTTAGAAGCGATTTGGAAGTCTCTCCAAGGGTTGCTACTCATTTCTCCACAGGCTGACTAGTAGTGATCTGAAGCAGGTTTTGTGCTTCCAGACTGCAGCGGGCATTCCTCCTGCAGGGTGGATAAGAGCACAGGCCTTGCGGTTAGACAGCCCTGGGCTGAAATCCTGGCCCTGCCACATGTTAGCTCTATGGCTCAGCAAGTTACTTAACCTCTTCAAGCCTCAGTTTCCTCATTGATAAAACAGGGTTAGTATTACATACTTGATAGGGTGACCAGAAAGAAAAAACAAGATAACAGGTATAAAGAAAGCCCTTAACCCAGTCTGACCCATAAGTGCTCAGTGTATAATTGCTAACCATTATTGGCTCTCTCCAGAGCTCGGGTGTTCTGTTATTGTGCCTTAACCCTCTCTACAGTTAAAAACGGGTGGCCTTCAGGCTGAATTTCGCCTACAGCCATGTCTTCTTTGATCCGTAGAAAATTAAACATTTTTTAAAACTTGGTTGTTATCATTTCTAAATTAGGAAAATGTACGTGAAAATCCAGATTTGGGGCTCCTCTTTGAAACCAGAAGTCCTGGCACAGCGGGAATGCTGGGCTGACATCCCCACATGGCAGCAGTTGGCTGCAGCTGAGAACGGTGCTTGCTTACGCTTGGCCTGCCCTGTCCAGCTCACCATTTCTTACTTGAATACACCTGGTCAGATTTACTCACGTCTGATCTACCTGGCTCCTGTTTCCATTCAAGTTAAAACTCCTGCTCTTTTAGGATGGATTGATTTTCAGGTATCCTTATCAGTATGGAATTTGGCTATATGCATCAGAAACTCAGCCCCAGGGCTTGGAGCAGGCAGGAGTGATTTTTCTCACAGCAAGAAGTCCAGTGGAGGGCAGGGCGGGTGCGGTCACTAGAGAAGGTCCTGCATTACCCTCACCCCGTCTAGACACCTGCTCTGCCATCTGGAGCTTGTAACTTGTTCTCATGGTTGCTGACATGATGGCTGGTTGTTCCCCAGGGATCCAGTCTGTATTTTAGGTGAGGAGAGGGGGAAGAGTGGAAGAGTTCAGGGTTCATGCCAACGAAGTATGTCCCTTCTTATCAGGAAAATGATAGCCAGAGACCTCACCAAGTAGACTTCTAGTTACATGTCATCGGTCAGAACTGGGTCTTAAAACCACCTTAAATTTCAAGGGCGTTCTCAGCTGGGCACGTTGCCACACCCATCACATTGGGGTTTTGGGGTTAAGGAGAAGAGGAATGACTGTTGAGTAGGCAGTTTGCGACTGACATATCAATTTTAAAAAAAATAGAATTTATACAGAGTTTGTTTTTTGTTTTTTTTCCTTGTAGGCTTGGGTATAAAAGGAAAGAATTATTTTTAGTAGCAAAAAAAATAAAAATAAAAAATCCACATTCCTCTCCCGTTTTCTAATTTGGGGTTGTGTAGAGTTCAGTGAAAATTTGTATGCCCTCAAGTTCCAAGACATCTGATGCAGTTGCTTGTGTCAAATCTTGCCTCGATCTTTTCCTTCTTCCTGTTTTCTCTGTAACCCCTTGGGGCTTTCTGCCTGTAGGATACCTGTGGCTCAGCACAGGTAATTATAATTAGACTCTTCCTCCCTCTCTGAAAGAAGACGAAAGGTCTCTTTATTGCTTGGTCAATCTGTAAATTTTCAAATAATTCCAAAGAACTTACCTGCCTAATCATACTGATTAACCAGAAAGATGAACTCTTCCTGTAGTTTCACTAGCTCAGAGTTGATTAGTGTCATGCCTGCTTCTTTCAGGTTGTTGTGAAGGTCAAATTAGGTAATGCACATAAAGGTGCCAGCACACAGGCACCTCTCAAGAAATGGTAACTACTAAGAAAGTTTATGACTGCATCCCTCTGCTTTTTTGTGGGTTTTTTTTTTTTTCACCGTCTGTTACAAATCAGGCTTGGATCCCTAGATGCATAGTTCAGTTAGCAGTTCAGGTTGGCATTACAATTATGGAGACTTTAACTGGTGCCATGATGAGCGTCTTCACGTCTGCAGTGAATAACTTTTTCTGGGCAGAGCAGCTCTGAGAATTAAACTAGATTTCTATGCCTGAACTTTCACCTTCTGTCATTCAAATGATGGTTCTCCTACAAGACCTCAAGAAAAGACCTGGACGCTTTCTACCATGAAGTTACACTACCATACGCTGAAGTTGGGAAAAAGGAATCTCAGGGCAAAACCTCTCAGGACTGGCCTGTTCTTTGTTTTTATTTTTTGGGGCTGCCCCACGTGGCTTGTGGGATTTTAGTTCCCCGACCAGGGATTGAACCCAGGCCCTCGGCAATGAGAGAGCAGAGTCCTAACCACTGGACCACCAGGGAATTCCCTGGCCTGTCTTTTTGGATGAGCATTTCTCACTTGGGTCTAAAGCAGTTTGTAGCTTAATTTACATCTTGCAGATTGTCCTTGTAATAATAATAATTATAGCTGACGTTGGAACAGTTCCTACCTCTCTGTCAATTACACACACTATCCTATTTAAGCCCCGTGGTAACTCTTAAAGTAGTTACTGTACTTACTGTCTCATTTTAGCTATGATGACACTGAGACTTCAAGGAGCCGAGTGACTTGTCCACAGTCATTCAGCTAACGTCTGGCTGTACTCTCTCAGCCTCCAGACAGATTCTTAAACACCACCTAACTTCTCCTACCTGCTGGATAGTTAGATGCACAGACCTCCCAGTAGAGAAAGGCTTTTGGCGGGAGCTGAGAGACTTTTGGGTTTTCCTCTTGGAATCCTTTTGGTGAGGGAGTAAGTTCTCACTTGATTATCCTTATTCGTCCACTTGTCTGGAAAAGTGTTTGAGACACAGCTGTTCTCTTTCTCTTCCTCCTCCGCCCCCCATCCCTTTGGTGCTCCTCCTAGGACGCAGAGCTGACACTCAGCCAGATTCTCTTGCAGGAATCTGAGAAATGCTGCTGGGCTCATGTTCCCAAATTAGGCCAGTTTCCTCATCCCCCAGCAGCTCTACTCAGCTGGAGCTTCCCTGGCACGTTGCATTACGTCTCTTGCCCTCCGCCTGTTCCTGACTGGTCTGCCAGCGGGCAGTTATTTTCAGCCCAGCTAGGGTTATCTGCTGACCCTTTTTGGTGACATTTTTCTTCTTTCTCACAAAAATAACTTTCCTAGATTAGTCACATTTTTCAGCCTTTTTCGTAGTCCCTCTCCAATGGGCTGGATTGAATGATGCTTCTGATAACGTCGTAGGAGAGGGATGTGGGGAATCCGACGTGGAACCCGTTGACGAGGAATGCGTTTTCCACACTTCATCCTGAGGTCACGCTCTGTATGCCTCACTTTTGAACTCTCCCTCGGGGTGGGCAGATGTGCATTCCCGACCCATCCCTGGGGCTGGCCACTGTGTGGGCGGGAACATCATCCCCGGGGTAGATCACGCGATTGGAAATAGCATCTCAAGATTCTCCTCCAGCGCTTACTCGGTCTCTTTCAGCACTCCAGTACAATGCCTCATGCCTCCTTCTACTATGTATTACGTGTCAAGCTGGCTTCCTACCAGAAACGTGGTGCTTGAAGATCACTTAGAATTCTCTCCCTCACCTGTGGGGAGGGTTAAGTCAGAACTACATGTAAGAGTTTATTTAGCTCAATGCTCCTTTAAGTTAGCCACTGTTCTCATCTACACAACCTAAGAAGTAGGAACGATGATCATTTTGTCTTTAATCCCAGCTCTGCCAATTCCTCGGTGTGTATTCTAGGCAAGTTACTTAACCACTCTGAGCCTGTTCCTCCTCTGCTGAATGGAATAATAGTAGCTATCTCCTAGTGTTGCTGGAGGATTAAATAAGAGAATGTACAAAGCTCTTAGGACGGTGCCCGCCGCATGCTAACTATTATTGTCATTATCTGTGTCACATGAGAATTAGAAAGTATTTTCAGTTTATCTTCAATTGCAGTTCTGTTCAAGATACACAGATATTCTTTTTTTTAAAAAATTATTTATTTATTTATTTTTGGCTGTGTGGGGTCTTCGTTTCTGTGCGAGGGCTTTCTCTAGTTGCGGCGAGCGGGGGCCACTCTTCATCGCGGTGCGCGGGCCTCTCACTGTCACGGCCTCTCTTGCTGCGGAGCACAGGCTCCAGACGCACAGGCTCAGTAGTTGTGGCACACGGGCCTAGTTGCTCCGCGGCATGTGGGATCTTCCCAGACCAGGGCTCGAACCCGTGTCCCCTGCATTGGCAGGCAGATTCTCAACCACTGCGCCACCAGGGATGCCCCAGAGATATTCTTATTTCATCGAACTAACTGGCTCTTAGGGCAAAGAAACATTTGGATGAGAAATCCTTTTGGTGAGAATTCTTTGTGCCACTTAAGACCCGTTTTGTATGTCTCCTTGACCAGTTGTTTGCTAATGCCTTTTCATCTTCTTTTCAAAACCCAACCCGCTGTCTAGAGGTTGGCAGTCTTTCCAAAGAGTGATCCTTAATTGCTGACTTAACATCATTTTGTTGTTCTGGGGCATATGGGTAGAAAAATGAGGAGGGCAGGAGTGACCTTGGTGACCTCAGTGACCTTGGAATAGAAGGTAACATCCATTCATTTCTTCATTTATTTGCTTATGAAACTTGATTGAGAGCTTTCTGCGTGGCAGGCATTGTGCTTGAAGCTGGCAGTACAGTGACAAACCAGACATGCTCCCTGTCCTCTCTGAACCTTGATCTGGGGGCTGCAGAGAATTAAGTGCCAGGTGGGGGTGAACACAAAAAGATACAGGAATGCCTTCATCGAGCCCTTTTCCTTTTGGGGAAATCTGGAAAGGTTTTCTAGGAAAAAATCATGTTTGAGTTGAGACTTGAAGGATGAGTAGAAGGTAGCCAAGTGAAGGGGCCAGGATGGGCCAAGGAGGGGAGAATATTCCAAGTAGAGGGATGAGCATGTGCCAAGTTGTGGAGGCCAAGGAGAGAGTGTGGCACGTAGGATTTGTTAGCAGAGCAGGTGACCATACAGGTGATGGAATAGTGGTCCTCAGTGACTTTTGCAAGCAGTGTGATGTTTTTCAAATATTCAAAAACCAGCCCCCTTGCCTTTTTTGACAAATGAACCATGTGAGACCAACATTTCTTATATGACACTGAAATAATTGGTAATATTATGAAGTTTAGACTGTGACCTTTCAATATTTTCCTAGCCTTGTCTTTCATTGATGCATCTTCAATGCAACCGTTACACTTCTCTCTCTATGCGTTTATGTTTTCTGGTCAGGAAACCTCTGAGAAGTGCTTGAGTATAGTATTGATGGCTTGGAACTCTTCTGGCTCATCCTTTTTAAGGAGGGGCTTAGTAGGTCAGTAGTTTGCAGTGTTCACACTTAATTTATGTCCTAAAAATTCCTAGGTTCCTCTAAGGATAGATTGTGTGTGTGTGTGTGTGTGTGTGTGTGTGTGTGTGTGTGTGTGTGTGTATTAGATCCTGGTAACTCTAGGAGAGAAATCATGGAAGTAATTTTGAATTAGTCATGATCTGACAGGATTTAGAAAATGTCTTTTGATTTCACAAAATAAGAGATTGTCACCCAGAGTCTAGTAATTACAAGTGTATGCTAGATACTTAATAAAAGTATGTGTAAATGGATCAATGATACAAGCCTAGTTAGTGCCTGTGATCTATTACTACTGCGTTGCCTCAAGAAAGATGAGAATACCTGTTGTAGTCTTCTCAGGGTTCCTAATTTGCATACACATGATTAACAGCCGTAGGTCATATCTGACCCATTTGGTATGGGTCAGATATGGAATCGTAGTATTGGAATTTGGTTTGACTTCTCTTTGGGGTAAGTAGACTACTGGCTTATATTCAGAAATTTTTTTTTTGGTATGTGAAAATTTTCATGGTAATGATACTTTTGTTGCAATGAAAATTGACTTATATTCAGGCAAGGTTCCCAGAGCAAAGACTTCTCAGAATCTTTGGCTGTAAATAGTATTCTGTTAGGAAAAAAATAAATTGAGAATTAGAGAAATGGTTTAAACCACTATAAACTCTCCTGGACTGAGTCAATTGCCTCATAACTGGTCTCTCTTTTTGTATTATTGCCCTCCTGCAGGTCAGCTGTAGTGGTCTTATAAAATATGCATCATTCATTTCACACTCAAAACCCTTTAAAGCACACCCGTTGCCCTTAAAACAAAAAATCCCAAATGCTTACTTTGCCCCTTTGTGATTTGGGCCTTCCTATGTCTCCAGCCTCATTCACACCAGCTACCTTGTGGCAGTCACAGGGAGTCGTTACTTTGCTTGTACAGTTCCCTATTCTAGTTCCTTAGAGTACTGTAATTCCACAGAATAGAATAGAGTAGAACAGACTAGAATATTCCCTGGAATACTTACCCATGCTCTTTGCTGGGCTGACTCTTACTTCTTCTTTGGGTTCAGCTTGAATATCCCTTCTTCTATTTAAATGAGAATATTACCTTCTCATTTAACTTAGCTCCCCGTATTGTACTCTGGTAGCGTTTTTTTGTTGTTGGTGGTGTTTTCTTTTCTTTTTCACTTTTTTTTCTGTCACCCCAACCGCAGTTTGTAACTGTATGTCTGTGTAATTATTTGGGTCCATCTCCCTCACTAATTGCACACTCCAGAAGCTCCTGTTCGCTTCCCTGAGCCTGGCACTTTGTAGGTCCTCAGTGAATGAGAACCAGGCGTGGAGCATGCTGTGTTCAGCTCAGGGGCAGATTAGTTTGAGGGGCCTGTGGGACCACCATCTGGAGATGTGCGGGAGGCTTTGATGTGTGGGACTCATGCTTTGGACTGGGCTCTGAGCTGGAGCTAAGGGTTTGGGAGCCATTCGTATCGAAGTGGTAAATGAGAGCCCAGCTCTGGAAGGGAGAGTTTGTAGAGAGAGAAGAGGAGAGGGTCTTAGCCAAAATCCGAGGAACCCCCATGTTTAAGAAACACACGGCCAAGGAAGGAGGAGGAGGAGACCGAGGAGGAGTGGCCAGAGGGGAGAGGGCATCACCAGGTCCCTGTGCTGTCCAGAGCGCAGGTAAGAGACAGTGTCAGGGACTCAGGGGTCAGGAGGGTCCAGGAAGGCGAGACCTTCCCTCTGGAGCAGGGTCTGTCTGATTGAGCAACTAGGGGTCCCTGTACTCACAGGGGAGCAGTCAGAGAAGGGGCCATGTGCACCTGGCACAGGACCACACAGCAGGCAGGCTGTCAGTAAATATTTGCTGAAAGAATTCAGTGGATAGGTTATGATGCTCGTGTACTCACCACCAAATGTAAAGGGCCTCCCTGTCTCCTTCCCAGATCTCTTTCTTCCTTTTCCTCTGTTATTGAGCCTTCCTCTGTTTCTCCTTTTTTCCCTACTCTTTCTCTTTTTCCTGTATCTCTTCCTGTTTTTTATTCTTCACCAGCGATAACAGAGGACTCCATCCCCCATACTCCTTTTTGCCCATCCATTCCTATATATATATATATATATATATATATTTTTTTTTTTTTTTTTTTTTAATGTAGGAGTCTTTTTTTTTTAATTAATTAATTAATTTATTTATTTTTGGCTGTGTTGGGTCTTCGTTTCTGTGCGAGGGCAAGTGGGGGCCACTCTTCATCGCGGTGCGCGGGCCTCTCACTATTGTGGCCTCTCTTGTTGTGGAGCACAGGCTCCAGACGTGCAGGCTCAGTAGTTGTGGCTCACGGGCCTAGTCACTCCACGGCCTGTGGGATCCTCCCAGACCAGGGCTCGAACCCGTGTCCCCTGCATTAGCAGGCAGACTCTCAACCACTGCGCCACCAAGGAAACCCTATATATTTTTATTGATGTATTTAAAAGTAGAATTTTATTCCTTCATTTATTCACTTATTTATCCTACGTTTAATATAATATACACTTTCCAACGCAAAAATGAATAAGATAACTTCATATTCTAGTTATATCGACCCACACACTTAGACCAAAAAATTATAATATTTAAGTGGCATCAGAGAGTGGGAGCACAGAAGGAGCAGCCAACCCTGCCTGGGACTTAGGGATGGCATCCCAAAGGAGGTGACCCTTGAGGTGGGTTGCAGTGAACGAGGAGGGATTTGCCAATGAGAGGGAAGGGCAGCGCGAAAAGCCTGTTCTAAGGCATGCGTCGTTAAGGGGCCTGGTGTTTCCAGGACACAGTGAACAACTTAGTGTCTTAGGAATGAAGGCCTTGCATTCCAAGTGGAGGAGTTTGGATTTATTTTATATGTTGTAGGAATTCCACAAAGATTTTAAAGCAGGGAAAATGTTATTGACTTTGTTTTCTAGGAAAGTGAATCTGGCAGCTATGTGGAGGATAGTCTAGAGGGGGAGAGCTTGTTGGCAGGGAGACCAGTGGGAGGCGGTTGGAGCATCTCCTCCTGAGATGATGAGCCATGAACCAGGCAGTGTTCCCAAACTTCAGGCATTCCCAGACCGTTTTTACAGTTTCGGGTATCCACATACCACTCGCATTAGTGTTAACAATTTTCTTTAAATCAGCTCCCTTTTTATACTTAAATGCATTTATTTTTGAAAAGAAACTACAGTTTGCGATAGTTATGTTTTTCCCAGTACACATTAAAATACACACATGGCTATTTTTAAGAGGCACATGCATCTACCACCTCCAGTCACCTTGCTTACGCCAGTGGCGTGCGTACCTTACTTTGGGAAACGATAAATTAAAGCCTGGCAGAGACATGAAGAGGAGAGGGCAGTGCCCAGAGACATTTTTCAGGGAAGATGGATAAGAGGTGGTAACAGATTGACTGTTGGAGGTGGGAGGGAAGGAGTGTCTGGAGTTGACTCCATTTGTAGCCGAAAAGGCTGAAAGGATAATGATATTTCTGAGACTGAGAATTTAAAGAGTCTCAGCAGTGCGGGGACCAAGAAGAGATGATTGTTTCAATTTTGGGCGTGTTGAATGTGAGTTGCCTTCAGGATTTTCAAAGAGATCTGTTGAGTAAACAGTTGAAAATTTGGTCTGGAGCTTAAGAGAGAAAGTTGGAAACGAGTGTTAACAGATGTGGGAGTTACCAGCATATATCATATAATCTGGCGTCTCTAAGAGGAACATACAGGAAGAACTTCTGATTCCTTTGTGTGGCACATAGACCCTTCATTATTTCCAGGTGCAAATGTGTGAGGATTTTAAGCAGAGAAGAGAGACAGATTTGCATTTTAGAAAGAGCACGTTGGCAGTAATTGGTCAGGGATGGATCCAGGTTTCGTGGGTCCTGAAACTTACACAATTTAGAGACCTTCTTTAAGAAAAAAAATTCAAAATTATGAATTCAAAATGGATATGAAAGTAAATACTTAGTTGTAATGAGAAAAGAAATCACAGCCAAGTTACTAGGCCTTGGGCATTCAGGTTTCTTTCTTGGAGTTCTTGTTAGGCAGTGTACCAGAAATGCTTGCATAGACATGCCTCCTGATTGAGAGCTAGCTTCTCCTCCGTATCTAGAACTCTCTGTATCTCCTGTCTAGAACTCTCTGTAACTCCTGTCTAGAACTCTCTGTAACTCCTAGGGGCCTGTGCAGGCAGGGGTGGAGTATAGACTGGAGGAAGGTGAGACTGGAAGCAGGGAGCCCAGGTAGGACCCAGCTGAGAGAAGGCAAAACATGAGCTTGTGAAGCCTTAATTTGCATGGTTGTGCAGTTTTCTCCAACACCCCTCAGCAGGCTAGGTATTGACACAGTGAAGGCATAGGGTTGGCTTGATTCAGGTTCGGGGGAGCTCTAGGGGAAATGTAGGACATGAATACCATCAGGACCATGGAAGTGAGCTGGGTTGATAGGGAAGGAAGAGAAACCAAGAAGGAAGTTCTTAGATCAGGAGGGGAGGAAGGGACTAGGTATTTCAGATTGGAGCAGCTCCAGTGTATGAGTTTGAAAAAGTAGCAAGGTCATTGGCATTTAAAGGATCAGGGAACTATGAGGCTAAGCATTAGATGAACTGTTCATGTGAACCTTGACTTTACTTAGAATGATGAGACTAGTGTTGGAGAAGGAATGCCCACATTTTTGCTCAATGTGTGCTCAGGCAATTATTTGTGACAGGGATGAAGAAGGTAAGAGATGCGATGTAGCTGAACAATACGAGTTTCAAAAAAATGTTCCATAATAATTTGAAAGAGTAATGGTCTAGAGGAACTTCGGGGAGCGAGACAGGAGGGTTACCTTGGGACCCTTGTTCATGGGGTTTTAAAGAATGAGCAGACTCTACTTGAAAGAGCTGCAGGAGGAATGAGGTCCATAGGGGAAAGCCAGGATTTAAGAGAGGCAAGGAGATGGAAAGAGTGGGCTGTGAATAGATAATGTCTAATCTGCTTGGGAACCATAGGATTGAGGGCAGAAAGCCTCACTGACATCATTAGCTAGGCTAGATTTCTTCTCATTATGTGGCATGTCAATAATTACTGAGAAGGAGCAGAATGATAGTAAAATATTCTCTTAATAATGATACTTTACAGGAAAAGGGTTCTGACTAATGTTGAATGTGATTGGTGATAGACTGAAACATTTCTGGCCACATGCCTTTACCCAGCGTGACAGAGAATTATGTCACCGTGTTTGGCCGATTGCTTTTAGATTCCATTTTAATCCCTCCGTTGGCTTTTTAGGTATAGCTTTTTATACTATTTTTTTAGTGGTTGCTCTAAGGATTAGAATATGCATCCTTAACTTATCACTGGCTAGCTAGTGTTAGTATTATACCACTTCACATAAAATGTGAGACCCTTGTGACAGTATAGATCCATTTTTCCCCTTTTATCCTTTGTGCTAGTAATGTCATGTACTTTAAAACTACATACTTTATAAAACCCACAATACAATTGTCATTTCACTTTAAACAGTTGTCACTTGGAGAAATTAAGAAAAAAGATAGTCTTTTTTTTTTTGAATGTTATTTATTTTTTATACAGCAGGTTCTTATTAGTTATCTATTTTATACGTATTAGTGTATATATGTCAACCTCAGTCTCCCAATTCATCCCACCACCACCGCTTTCCCCCCTTGGTGTCCATATGTTTGTTCTCTACATCTGTGTCTCTATTTCTGCCTTGCAGACCGGTTCATCTGTACCATTTTTCTAGATTCCATCCACATATATGCGTTAATATATGGTATTTGCTTTTCTCTTTCTGACTTACTTCACTCTGTATGACAGTCTGTAGGTCCATCCATGTCTCTACAAATGACCCAGTTTCGTTCCTTTTTATGGCTGAGTAATATTCCATTGTATATATGTACCACATCTTCTTTATCCATTCATCTGTTAATGGGCACTTAGGTTGTGTCCATGACCTGGCTATTGTAAATAGTGCTTCAGTGAACATTGGGGTGCATGTGTCTTTTTGAATTATGGTTTTCTCTGGGTATATGCCCAGTAGTGGGACTGCTGGGTCATATGGCAATTCTATTTTTAGTTTTTTAAGGAACCTCCATACTGTTCTCCATAGTGGCTGTATCAATTTACCTTCCCACCAACAGTGCAAGAGGGTTCCCTTTTCTCCACACCCTCTCCAGCATTTGCTGTTTGTAGATTTTCTGATGATGCCCGTTCTAACCAGTGTGAGGTGATACCTCATTGTAGTTTTGATTTGCATTTCTCTGATAATTAGTGATGTTGAGTAGCTTTTCATGTGCCTCTTGGCCATCTGTATGTCTTCTTTGGAGAAATGTCTATTTAGGTCTTCCACCCCTTTTTTAATTGGGTTGTTTGTCTTTTTAATATTGAGCTGCATGAGCTGTTTATATATTTTGGAGATTAATCCTCTGTCCATTGACTCATTTGCAAATATTTTCTCCCACTCTGAGGGTTGTCTTTTTGTCTTATTTATAGTTTCCATTGCTGAGCAAAACCTTTTAAGTTTCATTAGGTCCCATTTGTTTATTTTTGTTTTTATTTCCATTACTCTAGGAGGTGGGTCCAAAAAGATCTTGCTGTGATTTATGTCAAAGAGTGTTCTTCCTATGTTTTCCTCTAAGAGTTTTATAGTGTCCCGTCTTACATTTAGGTCTTTAATCCATTTTGAGTTTATTTTTGTGTGTGGTGTTAGGGAGTGTTCTAATTTCATTCTTTTACATGTAGATGTCCAGTTTTCCCAGCACCACTTATTGAAGAGACTGTCTTTTCTCCATTGTATATCGTTGCCTCCTTTGTCATAGATTAGTCGACCATAGGTGCGTGGGTTTATCTCTGGGCTTTCTATCCTGTTCCACTGATCTATATTTCTGTTTTTGTGCCAGTAGAATATTGTCTTGATTACTGTAGCTTTGTAGTATAGTCTGAAGTCAGGGAGTCTGATTCCTCCAGCTCTGTTTTTTTCCCTCACGATTGCTTTGGCAAAGATAGTCTTTTATATTCACCCATATGCTTACCATTATAATTGTTCTTCATCTCCTCCTGTAGATCCAAATTTCCATCTAGTGTCATTTCTCCTTAGCTTGAAGAACTTCTCTTAGCATTTCTTGCAGTACAGATTTGCCAAGAACAACTTCTCTATTTGCTCTATCTAAAAATATTTTTATCTCACCCTCATTTTTGAAGGATCTTTTCTATCGATATAGAATTCTGAACTGAAAATTTTTTTCTTTCAGCACTTTAAAGATTGTCATTCCTTTGTTTTCTGGCCTGCATTGTTTCTGATGATTGTTCTCCATTATGTAAGTCTTTTCTCCTTCCTCTGATTGCTTTAAAGACTTCCTTTTTATCTTCGGATTTCAGCAGTTTGACTATGATGTGCCTAGGTGATTTGCTTTGTATTTGTTCTGCTTGGGATTTGCTGAGGTTCTTAGGTCAGTAACTCAATATGTCTCACCAAATTGGAGAATTTTGGCCATTATTACTTCTAATATCTTTTCTGCTCCGTTTTCTCTCTCCTTGTTCCTGGGACTCCGATTGCCTATATGTTAAACTGTTTGATATTGTCCCATCAGTTTGTCCTGTGTTTTTTGTCCCTGAAGCATTGTTAGTTTTCCCCTTTCCTTTATCTTTTTGTTCTTCAAATTGCATATTTTCTGTTGATCTGTCTTCAAGTTCACTGATTATTTCTTCTGCTGTCTTCAAACTGAAATTTTCATTTCAGATACTGAACTTTTAAATTCTAAAGTTCCATTTTTTTTTTTTACATAGCTTCTATTTCTCTATTAGATTCCCCATTTGTTCATTCATTATGACCATCTTTGAAATCCTTGAACATATATTTATAATAGCTGCTTTAAAACCCTTGTCTGTTAATTCCAATATCTGGGTCATGTTGGGGTCAGTTTTTATTGTTTGACTTTTGACTATAGGTCATGTTTTCATGTTTCTTCACATGTCTAGTAATTTTTGTTGGTATGCAGGACATTTTGGATAATACATTGTAGAAACTCTGGATTATGTTACCTTTTTTTGAAAAGTGTTGATTTTTGTTTTAGCAGGCAGTTGAATTATTTTCAGATCACCTTGAATTTATGAAGACTTGGTTTTAGGCTTTGCTAGGTCAGGTCTATTTTGGTTTTGCCTTTAGTCCCGGAGCAAATCCCATAGACCCAGGACATGGTCTTTACTCCTAAGGTGTGGTTTTTCTGGGATTTCAGTGGAAAACCCAAGGTGTGTACCAAGTACCTTTAACTTGGAACTCATATTCCAATCTGTGTCTTGCCTGCAGTGGGCAGCAGCTGAAATTTTGCCTCCACTCTTTTTTATTTTTAGCCCTTCAGCAATTGCTTTTCACGGAGTTTCTTGGAGTCTCCTCCATGCATGCATAGTTCAGGTATTGACCAAAGGATTTTAGGGGAGTTTATACGCAGATTTGGGGCTCCCTCCTTCCCAGGATTTCTCCCTGTCTATCTTTAGTGACTCTGGCAGCCCCAAATTTGTCCTCAAACCAATAAAACTGCAGCTTCCTGCTTGAATTCTAGCTGCTCAGTTGCTGCCCAGACTGGAGAGTGCACTCAAAGGGAAAATCCATTTAAACATGGATTTTTACCCAGTGCAGTTCTTGTCTTTCAAGGGTCAGATCCCCTCCAGTTTCCCCTACACTGCCTTTGTTTGCCCAGTAGTGCCTTCAGATAGTTGTTTTCTATATTTTGTCCAGAGTTTATACTTGGTATCTGTGTGAAGGTGAGTTGAATACAGACTGCTCCCCCATTACTGGATCCAGAAGCTGTCAGTTGCTTTTGGATTGTTTCAGACTACACTGTGGTTTTTTTTCAAGTGGTACTGTTGGCAAGAAACGAATGAGAGTGGTTGGTGCAGAAACAACAAACACTTTCTCTTGGAATAACTGACGGGCATTCAGGTGCCTTAGCTATTGAGACAGGAAGTGTTCTAACATCCTGGTGATTTGGGAGTTAATGATCAGAAACATGGGTACGAAAGAGGCCCAGAGACCTGGGATTCAGTCCCCATGATGTAAGAGCTTATCCTTGCAGGTGCTGTGCTGAGCACTCTGAAGAGGTAGTCGAGAAAGGACTCTGAAGTTATAGATACAGAGAACAAACAGGTGTTTGCCTGAGGGGAGGGGGCGGGGGAGGAAATAAATAGGTGAGGGAGATTAAAATGTACCAACTTCCAGCTGCAAAATAAATGAGTCACGGGGATGAAATGTACAGTGTGGGGGGATATAGTCAGTAACTATGTAGTATCTTTGTATGGTGACAAGACTCATCGTGGTGATCATTTGGAAAAGTATAGAAATATCGAATCACTGTGTTGTGTAACGGGAACTAACATAGGTCAATTATACTTCAAAAACAAGCAAACTCATGGAAAAAGAGATCAGGTTTGTGATTACCAGAGGTGGGAGTGGTGGTGGGAGTGGGGGGAGGGGGAGTTGGACAAAGGCAGCCAGAAGATATAAACTTCCAGTTATATGATAAATAAGTTCTAGGGGTTTAATGTACAACATGATAAATACAATGAACCCTGCTGTATGATATATATGAAAGTTGTTAAGAAAGTAAATCCTAAGAGCTCTCATCACAAGAAAAAAATTTTTTTCTATCTCTTTAATTCTGCATCTATATGAGATGATAGATATTCATTAAACTTATTGTAATAATAACTTCATGATGTGTGTACATCAGATCATTATGCTGTACCCCTTCAACTTATACAGTGCTGTACGTCAATTAGATCTCAGTAAAACTGGAAGAAAATAAAAGGAAGGCCTCTAGATTTGGAGAGGTTGGCAGGGCGCCATGTCAAGGGCAGGAGGTCTTCCTATACAGCCTCGAGCTGAGTAGGAAGATTTACGGGTTACGTGTACCCAGGCCATGCCTTTTGCACGAGGCCATTGTCACCTGGGAGCAGTCGAGCGGATGGCCTTACGCCTTTCTTGTTTGAGAAAGGGTGGGAAGAGAGCCTGAGAAATCAACCTTAGGCTTGGACTGAAAAGCTGAAGAAGAGAGAGAGCATAGCACGTCTTAACACTGGTCTAGGAGGATGTTGTTTTCCAAAATGAGAGAACCAAGAACAATGTAGCACGTTTTTCATAAACTAAATTTATTCACCGTCAAGGACCATTCTTTATTCTGGTTTGTGTCCTTCCTAATTTGGGGAGCTTGAACAGATCCCTTCTTTAATGAAATAGTGGTGAGAGGAAATAGTGGTTTTTTTTTTTTTAAAGATTCTTAACAAAATTAAAGGCTGTGAACTCACTACGGCCAACCACATCCCACCCTACCCCCCACAAACAAAGTTTGTTTTTCGAAATATTGGCTGTCCATGAAATCTAGAAGTCTAGGAAACACAGTTCTAGAAGGTTAAAACAATTTTTTAGGGTTGCTGGGCTCCCTTGAAATCCTGTGAGGGGAGGTAGTGAGGTGTGTGCTAATTTGCCAGCCATGAGTTGGTCTCGCCCAGAGCATCTTCCCTCGCCTCCTGGGCCGCCGCAGGGTAAAGAACTGCAGCGCGAGGCCTGTGATGTCCACGGTCTCACAGCGGTAAACAGAGTAGGGATTTGGACGGGCATTCCTCTCTGCCTCCCACAGGATGGGGAATATTCCCAAATGTTCCCACGTACCCTATCATACAGAGACCCAAATCCCATATTTCAATACACAGTCCTCAAACTGCCCACTTCAAATGACGCACGGGTTAATATTCTTCCACGCTCCCTCCACTTCTTTTCCATCAGTGCCCTTGAGGGGTTGTGGGAGATCAGGTTTCCTAAAGCAGCGAGGTTACAGCTTGCTCCTCTGCTCTCCGTTTGTTCCAGGTTATCCCAGTCTGGATTTGGTTGAGGTAGCAAGTCTAGGCTCTGCTTATCCGAAGTCGCAGGTGCCCGGAGGGCTCGCTTCCTGGAGTGCTGGGAGCTCACGCCCTCCACGCTGTGCGGCCTTCCGGTTACACACATGCACGTGGGTTTTAACAAACTGAAAGGAGTTACGAGAATGACAAAAACTATAGGTTTTGATTTACGATGAAAGTTGAAAGGAATGTTTATTTTGGCTGAACCGAAGAAAGTCTGGGGGAACAGGGCATTTCTTTATAAGTGTATGGAAGGTATAGACCCGAGAAAGCTGATTTCGGATGACCCAAAGGGATGTAACTGAGATTAAGAGGATGCCACCCAAGGTAAGAACATCCAGGATGAATTTTAAGAATGATTTTGGGGGCTGAAATCTGTTCTCTTTGGATCAGCCTCTTTCACAAATGGCTGGCAGCCCTGTCCCATGAGTCATTTGAAGTGGGCAGTTTGATTACTGTATTGAGATATGGGATTTGGGGCTTTTTATGATAGGGTATGTGGGAATACTGGGGGAAGTGTGACACCACGAGAGTAATCGCCGGATACTGTGGTTGCCTGAACATCACATTTATTTCTCAGCAGAGGAACTGTGACTTCCTCCTCTTGGTTCAGGCAACTTTAAAGGATTTCTCTCTGTTCAGGGAAGCTGGACTAGGTAAGAGCTGGACCCCTGGAATGAAACTTGTGCAAGGCAGTCCCAAATAAAAGGCCCTGCTTTGTTTACCTCCCCCAATCTTCCTGTTGTCTCAACCCTGGGCATTAAGGATTTTTTTCCTCCAAAGGCTGCATTTCATTACTTTTATCATTTCTTATAAATAATATAGTAGCCACTGTCACCAGCACTTACTAAGTGTCTGCTCTGTGCCCAAGATTGTCTCCTGTGTTTACAGTAGGTCTGTAAGAGACTCGTGACCACTCTCATTTTGTGCACGAGGAAAAGAGGCTTAGTGAAGGTGTGACTAGCCCAAGGCTACCTAGCTTAGAAAGTGAGGATTCTAGAATCTGAGCCCAGGACCGTCCCTCCTTTCCCTCCAGTCCCTCTCCTCCCTCCCCTCCCCCTTAAACTATAACTTGAAAACTATAGCTTTCCCTCTTTACTTCTTTCTGGCAAACTCCCTCCCCCCCCCCCCCCCGTCACTCATTCTTCAAAGCTACTGCGCTGTTGGTATGTGGAGAGTATCTGTGACATGCAGTAAAGAGACAGCTACTTTCTCTGTACAGAGATTTATATTAAATTCAGCCTAACACAGTTTGGCATGGTGCTCAAGCTGTTAAGGTTTATTTTTGGCATCACTTTTTAATCCTGACTTTACCCTTAACCCTTCCCTCATCTTGCCTCACTAAAGAGGTAAGGGTTAGACCAAGCCTCTTGCTGCTCCTCCTGTCTTACTGAACATATTTATATTATCAGTACTTACAGATTTGGTTCCAGGACACCTCCTCTGACTGCCCCCCATGGATATCAAAATCTGCGGATGTCAAGTCCCATATTCCACCCTCCGTATCCGTGGTTCCTCATGGATTCCACCAACCACGGATCGTGTTGTACTGTATTTACTGAAAAAAATCTGCATATCAGTGGACCCGCATAGTTCAAAGCTGTGTAGTTCAAGGGTCAACTGTACTTTGTGCCCAGAAGATAAATGAAGGCGGTGGTCCTTTTGGTTTGCTCTTCCCAGGTCTTAACCTTGTCATTGATCTAGTCTCTCTTGTTCTTGGGCACTTTGTTCCAGTCCAGACAGATTCTCTTCTGTAGCCGCTGTGTCCTTTCAAGCCTGTTCTAGCTGGCATGAACCTAGCGTCTGGGAAATCATGTATCATCTGGTTCAGTGCCAAGCTTTGGTGTCAGAAACCAAACTGGATTTGAATCCTTGCTTCGTTTCTTACTGCTAGGATGATTTTAAGTTAATCTCTCAGCTTCAGTTTCCTCGTGGGTAAACTTGTTGCACAGTAGTGGACAGTTCACAGGGTCTTGGGGATTCTGCAAAGTAATCCTTCTAAAGCTTTGGCATAGAGTAAACCCTCAGTAGATGTTGGCTGTTATTATAATTATGAGCTATCAATTAGTTAATGTATTCTTTCTCATTGCCTAGGTTGGCTTATTCACCACTGATCAAGTCTGTGTGCCTACATATTCCCATTTCTCTCTGCAAACTTTTCTTCTCTGTTTTTTGTCCCCACCCGCTTCATACAAGTTCAGATTGAATGTAAACATTTCATGTCATCGTTTACATCTTTTTGCCTAGATACCCTCTCCCTGAATTGAAAAATACAATTCATAGACTCCAAGAATCACAGAATTGTAGAATTGGGAGGAATCACTTCTACTATGAGTTAAAATCCAGGATCATGAATCTGGTTAGTGGCAGAGTCAGGACTAGAGCCCAGATTAGAAGCAGTCTGGTCTAGTGTTCTTTCTACCACATTTTTTTCCTTACCCAAATTTCACATATGCATATATGCACAATTAAAATACAATCCACAGCAAATTGGGGGTGGGGTGAGAGGCGCGGGGAGGCACTTTTATTTAGAAACTCATTCTCCCGTCATGTCTAGTCCTGGCAGGGATCTGACCTGACCTTTTGGGTGTAGAGTTGTTTTCTGGCCCTCAGGGTACTGGTGTTAGGAGTTCCCAGCCACAGAGTGGAGAAGGTCTCTGTTCCTGTTCAGCACAGGTCTTCATTGAGCAGATATACCTACGAACAACCCTCGTACTGGTGCTCTCCTCTTCCCCACCCCTCCCCTGTCTTTTTTCTCTTGTGTTAATCTAAACTTCATGCATCTAGTTTTTCTTTTTTAGCTTTAGCTTTTCATTAAAATTTGAAACATCCAGAAAAGTAGAAACAATAGTACAATGAACAACATACACCCACCACCTAGGTTCAACTGTTTTCAACATTTTGCTGTATTTGCTTGAATGATAATTTTTAAAATATTTTAAAATATGTATTTGCTTGTTTTATATATAACTTTTTGCTGAGTTATTTCAAAGCAAACATCATGAAATGTCACTTAAATACTTCAGCATATATCTCTGAGAAATAGGGACATTTTCGTAGAAATCCACAACTCCACACCTAACAGTATTAGCAATTCCCTAATACCATCTATTACCCAGGCCATATTCATTTCCCCCAGCTGTCTCCAGAATATCTTTTATAGCTAACTGTTTTCAAACCAGGATCCAATCAAGAACCACTCTACTAAGTTTCTCTCTCTTAAGTCTCTTTTTAAAAATTGGGAATAGTCTCCACCCCAGCCCTCTTTTCAATGGTATTAACTTTTTGAAGAGTTTGGGCCAGTTATTCTCAGAGTTTCCCTTGTGCTGGATTTTTCTGATTCTTTCTTCCTAGTGTCACTGAACTTCCTCCTCTTTCACCTGATCTGCAGTAAGCCGGAAGTCAGATTGGAAGGCTTGCTTACATTCCAGCGGAATGCTTGGGGCAGTAGCTTTTCCTGGGTGGCACTGTATGCCTCAGGTAGTAGCACATCACGTCCCCATTGTTCACGTGCTAAGTGTGATCCTGAGTTAGCATGCTGACAGATATCTCTGTTGTCAAGGAACATTTTCTCCCTCGCACCTGGCACGTAATGTGTGGGGCGATTCTTTGGCATCAAGAGAATGTCCAGTTCCCTGTCAATCAGTCTTTCACCTAATGGCTTTAGCATCTATTGATGATCAGGTTTCTGTCTTATACTTAAAATAGAGTTTACATTTTGCTATGTCCATTTCCGCTTGAAAGAGCTACATTTACTCATAAGGGTTCAGTTATAAGCTTGGATGGTCCATTACCTGCCATGACCTTAAACCCGTGAGGGGAAAACTCAGGTCTGTGATGAATTAGTTGTCAGACCCAGGTTGAGGCTGGAGGAAGAAATTGGCAGAGATGGAACTGTGCCTGGTGGACAGATTTGAGGAATAAATGCAGCCCCTGCAGTGTGCGCACATATTATTAAGTGTTAGTCTTCTCTCTCCTCAAGCACATAAGAGCAGCTTTCCTGGATCTTCCGTCAGGTTGCTGGAGAAAGGAAAGGAAGTTTGTTTTTAGCCAGAAATCAAGGGTTTGACATGGGAGGTGGGAGGTGTGAGGTGTGCAGTGGATCTTGCCTTTTCTTTTGGGAATTCATGCGTGTGTTTGGACTGGCTTTTTGAAACAGGCTGCCGTTTGGATTTTGGACTGATTCACATTGTGGGGTTTCTCCAGGACTTCTAAGAGTGTGTGAGAAGTTTCTGAACTCGAAAGGCTCCTTTTTTGGCACTGCAGTATCTTTTCTATTTCGGCATCTTAAGAATCTGGGGGAACCATATAAAGATCAGAAACAAGTCTAGCCCTAAAGGCTCCCTGTGACTTGGTAATTCCAGTTAGTTGAATCCTGGCCCATTCGGATGAGACCATATAAAGTGGCCGTTTCCTGAATTTCCTGCTCTCTGCCTCTCATCGGCTCCTTTTTGTAGAAAGCTGGTATTTCAGGACCGCAACCACCAGTCACGTGCTTCCACCCCTTTACTCGCAGTCATTTCTGCCCCTGTTTATTTTTGGAGAGAGCACATTTTTGCTTCTCTCCAGGAGCTATGCGGGGTCCTGCCCCCTCCGTCCATCAGGCGGCAGCCCCGGCAGGCTGTGCTGCTTTCCCACACTCGGAGACGTGACTCCAGCTTTTAAGAGAGAACACGAGGGATGCACTGCTTAAGGGCTACCGTCACCCGCTCCTATTTCTGTCCCTCCTGGGGTTGCACATTTTAAGACTCTTTCTTTTTTAAAAACAAGTTTGGGTAATGTTACCTGGCGGTAAATCTGCCAAAATTGGAAATCGTTTTCCCAGCAGATGTCTTGGGGCCATGCCTTATTTAAAGGATAAACCAGGACTTTTGAATTCTAGGTCTAGGTCCTCTCTTCTTTCTGGCTTTTAAGATGATTTGAGCTCTACTCTCTCTCACCCATCTGGGTTTTTTTGTTTGTTTGTTTGTTTGTTTGTTTTTCCTCCTTCCTAACACAGGGATAGGAAACAGATTTCTTCCAGAGTCATACCTCATACAGATGGGTAATGTCTTCCCAAGTGCTTGGTCAAGGAGGATTGTGGAGTTGGTGGGCTCGGTGAAAAAAAAAAGCCACAGCTGTCTTAGACTAAGTTTCTAGTTTCAAAGATGGAGTAAATTCCTTTTTCTTTAAACGCCCAGGCCATTACACAGAGCACCCAGACACACAAGATTTGAGAAATGATAAATCACACATTCATGTCTCCCCTTGTCCTACCCAGACCTGGTGGGCAGGAGAGGGAAGGACCCCTGGCCCAAATGGTGGGGTCCGTAATGAAGGGTGACAACTTCCCAGCACTTCCTGTGAGGGCTGGGCTCTGACAGTGAGCTGGGGAGGGCATTCAGGCTCCCAGAGCCGCCCAGCATCTCATCTGTCACCACAGGCAGAGAGAACACAGCAGTTCTGGCAGCTGATTCTAAAAGGAGCAACAGCAGGGTCTTGGTCTAGAGTGTGTCCTGTGTTTCAGGTCGTCGTGGGGAGAGGGCCGCGGGGCTCTTTCTGAAACTGTGCTAACAGGTGTGTCGATGACGTCGTCATAGCTCTTAGGGAGAGCTGCCGGACATTCAGGGGCTGGACTGTCCATGCAAAAAGAACCCACCAGACCCTTTAAATTGTATTGTGAAAAACCAGTCACCCGCTTACATTTCAAACAGATCATTTGCACCTAATTTTAAACTACTCCGTCGTGATCAAGTTGCATCAGCTTTCGCTTCCAGCCTGCGTTGTACAGTGATAGGTGCTGAGGACCTCGAACCCTGACCAATACAGTCAGTGATCAGTGAACAGCATTTGCTACAGCCTGAGTGTTATGTGCTATCCTGGTGTCACTGCACCTCGTATCTGGTTGCTTCTGGAATGCTCTTCCTTTACATTTCTGCTTATCTTTCCAATCCAGGGCAAGCCCCACTTATTCCATAAAGCTTCCGTCAGCCTCCTTGTCCTCAGCACTTCCCACGCTGGTACGATTCTGTGTAGCCTTCAGTCAGGCCTTGCAAACGTATGCACGCTTGTCAGAGCGCTGTCTGAATGATGCCCCAAGAGAGTGTGGCCCAATAAAAACCACCAAAGGTGACAAGAAAACTGCAAAATTTAGTGGAACTGCCCCAGGGCTGAGGGCTTCCTCCTCAGCTTCACCTTTGGACCCTGATGCAGCCTCTCGCTGGAAGGCCTGTCAGTTCCTCCATCCCTCATACCTACCTCCCCGCTCCAGTGTGGCCTTGGCAGTTTCAGATTAAGCCCAATGTCCATCACATAGATTTCATACAGACCTGATACACCCTGAATTCTGCCTCTTTCCAGCCTCATTGGACCCGGGGTATCATTTGAGGACAGGGATGACGTCTTCTGCTTTTTCTAACTCACCTGATGCGTATAGGACAGCGCTCAGGCTCCCCACACAGTAACAAAGTTGAATTCTGGGGAGGAGCCTTTGTCACTTGGTAATAGTGGTTAATTACGTCTGTCTCATGGAGACAGGGTATTTGTGTGTGGCCGTAACAAGACTCATAGTAGGGAGTATTTATATATAAAAAAAAGAATTTCTTTTCCTTGGACTCCGAGTACTAAGTCATGACCATACGGATTCCCCATCAGGAGAGACATCTCCCGCTAAACACACAAGCCCTACCTTGCAGAGAGCTGAGTTCTGCCTGCCCCCCATCTCCCAGCCGCCTCAGTGCTCTCTCTGAGGTTGGCCAGGACTCCCAGGGGGAGCAGGGAAGGCCACTATAACCCTACCCCATTTGGTGCAGAGAAGTACTTTGTAACTCTTCCTCTCCCAGGTGATCTCAAGGAAAAGCAGCCTATATGGTTTTTACAACATTATGTCAACTGCTGAAGTTTTCAGTTATTAGTGCAAAAGCCCCTTTGATTTGGGGGCTAGTTGTTAAATTCTTCTGGCTGCGGAGGAGTGACTCTCGTGTGGTGGTCTTTCTGTTTTGAAGCTGCTGTCCTAATTTAGCAGCTGGCACTGTTTCGGAGTGGAAAGGAGATGAGAAAAGAAGTGTCTTTGTGTTACGTCTGGGCAGAAAGGATTCTCACTCATCCTCCCAATAGCTGTGACTTTCTGGGGTTTGTGGTTAAAGAAGAGAAAGCAGATCATTTGGGGTTTTGGAATCTTAGGGAACTTTATTAACCATATGATGCATCAGTAGTCAAAATGACAGCTCAGGCCAGGCTCAGAGGAGTCTTTTTATTCCCCTTCTTTTCCAAATGGTACAGTATATGTTGTTACACGTGGCCTAACCTTTCAAATATTGACATTAGTGATGCTGCTGCTGCTAACAGTAAAGATATAGTACTTATTATGTGCCAGGCACTGCTCTGAGCATTTACCATATAGTCACTAATTTAATCCCTCAACAGCTCAGTGGTTACTCAAAGGAGTGCGTTTTGACCTAAATTTATGTCACTTATGCTCCTTTTCCATGATGCCTAATCTTTCACAACCCCTCCCCAGTTCAGTCCCTGCTCCTCCTGTCTCCCACCACCTTTTTTTTTTTTTTTTTTTTTTTTTTTGCTGCGTTGGGTCTTCGTTGCCGCGCACGGGCTTTCTCTAGTTGTGGCAAGCGGGGGCTACTTTTCGATGTGGTTCGCGGGCTTCTCATTGCGGTGGTTTCTCTTGTTGCGGAGCATGGGCTCTAGGCGCGCAAGCTTCAGTAGTTGTGGCACGTGGGCTCAGTAGTTGTGGCTCGCGGGCTCTAGAGCGCAGGCTCAGTGGTTGTGGCGCACGGGCTTAGTTGCTCCGCAGCATGTGGGATCTTCCTGGACCAAGGATTGAACCCATGTCCCCTGCATTGGCAGGCGGATTCTTAACCACCGTGCCACCAGGGAAGGTCCCCTCCTGTCCCCTTTGTCACCTACACCCCATGGCAGAAAGCAGAGGTGGGGTCAGGACACACAGGTTGAGGAACCTTGCCAAGGCCACCAGGCCTCTTCCCTTCTTCTTGTGGACTATCAGTGGAAAAGTGCCAAATAGGCCTGGGCCTCCTGACACCATGGCACCACGGATTTCACGTGGGTTTATTCTGTCCAACACCCAGAGCAAAGAGAAGACAGCAGGGGATCCCAGCTCTGAGAAGCTAGTTCCAGGGCCACACACCTAGATGCCACAGGGGCTAGGCAGGGCACCTGGGTGAGTGAAGTGGGACTAGGGGTTAAACGCAGGCGTACCTGCAGTGTGTACACTGATGTGGTAAGAAAAGATCCCACTTCCACCCAAGAAATACGCTTGTTCCCATATTTGTTGAAACACCTGACATAGCTTTCATTTTCCCACTTCCAGTAGGCCTGGGAACCGAGAGAGAATTCTGTACTGGAAGAGAAACAACAGCATGGCCGCCATGGTAATAGATGTCAGCTGGCACTTGACCTCAGCAGGAAGGAGACAGAGCGGGTGGGGACCGTGGCGAACTGGAATTCACGTGTCCAGTCACCAGAGGGCGGCTGCTCCTCAGCCCCAGCATTGCTAGAGTTTCCAGTTTTCCGAGGGAAGCCGGAGACTCCTGTTTTGTGTGGAAATCTTACAATTTTTAAAATGGTAGTTTAAATTTAAAAACAGACAAAAACCACTGTATGGCCAAACCAAACATGCAGTTCCTAGTTTGTGACCTCCGAATTCAGGAATGCACATTGTCACAAGATGGTCCTACCCTTGGGTAAAGGAAAGTGGGGTGTTATCTGCAAAAGCATAGCGAAGAAAGCTGTGGGCCAGATTGGTTTAAAACCTCCTGGAGGGGCCTGATATGGTTCAGTTCCAATCTCTTTAACCTTTGCAATGCCTTCTACATGGTAAGAGCTGAACAAGACAACGTTCTTGGTCTCTGCTTATACACCACTTTGGCTTGTGGGAGTTTGGGCTTATTCTGATTCCAGCTGGTCCTTATAGTTCCAACAACCAGTGCTGTCTGAGCAGCCTAACCTCTGAGCTTCAGTTCCAGATTCCTGGGACAGAGAACTTGATTGGTTCTGACTGGCTCTGACTGGTGCAGCCCTGGTTCAGTCACCTGTGTCTAAGGGAAGAGGGGGTCCTGGGATGGAAGGCTTCTCCATCCAGCCTGGGGACCAGTGATTGTGTGTGGCAGGGACACCAAAAAAGGATGCGTGGACTGGGAATTGATGGTGGGGATCTCTTCGTTCATCTTCTTTGGGTTCCGCCCCGAGAGAGACAAGCAATAGTGCGTTTTCTACTTCTACATTTGTGTTGTTTCTGAGAGTACAGAGCCTCATTACTCAACTTTGTTTTCTCTAAAGTACTACTTAGGTTTCCCAGGAGCTAAGTTGGATGCAGGCTTTCCAGGACTTGCCTTCTCCTCCATCATGCCTTTCCAACAGGTTCTGCCTCATCCCGCAGAAAGGCTCCGTCTCTAGATGGAACATGTCCTTGGCAGGCTGGGGTGCTACCAGAGAAGCAGGAAAGGAAACACATCTTGGTGTAAAATAAAAATATCAAAAGTTAAAAGGTATTTTGCCATATTGAGGGAATGTTTTCTTAAAAAGCTGCAAGTTAGGTTTTTTAAAATTTATTTATTTTTAAATTTATTTTATTTCTTTATTTTTGGCTGTGTTGGGTCTTCATTGCTGTGCGTGGGCTTTCTCTAGTTGTGGTGAGCGGGGGCTACTCTTCGTTGCGACAGGCGGGCTTTTCACTGCGGTGGCTTCTCTTGTTGCAGAGCACAGGCTCTAGGCGCACGGGCTTCAGTAGTTGTGGCACGTGGGCTCAGTAGTTGTGGCTCGTGGGCTCTAGAGCGTAGGCTCAGTAGTTTTGGTGCACGGGCTTAGTTGCTCCGCGGCGTGTGAGATCTTCCCGGACCAGGGCTCGAACCTGTGTCCCCTGCATTGGCAGGCGGATTCTTAGCCACTGCGCCACAGTGAAGTCCCTGCAATTTAGGTTTTTAGCAACAGATTGAAAGGGCATTGCAGTGATTTTAGCCCAGGAGTCTGCAGAATACTTCCCACCAAATTTGGCCCACTGCTTGTTTTTGTAAAGCTTTATTGGAACACATTACACCCAGGTGTTTACTTCTTGTCTGTGGTTTGATTGCCCTGCAGCATCAGAGTTGAGTAGCTGCAACAGAGACTGTGCGGCCCACAAAATCAAAAATAGTTATAAGAATTCCTGCACTTGGGTTTGTGGGTGTATCTATCGCAGGTGAATGCTTCCTGCCCAAATAACTTGAGTAGCTTTTTAACCCACCACTTGAGTTTGTGTCTTTGAAGCAAGCCTCTCTTATATATTTTTATTTTATTACTTTTCTTTTTATAAAAGTGATATAAATTGATGGTAAAAAAGAATTGGAAAATGCACAACAGCATAAAGAAGGAAAAAGAAATTGCCATGATTCTTACACTGGATCCCCTCTCATTCATGTACTGATAGCTAATTAGCACTAGATGTTCTGTATTAGTGATCTTTTCACAAAATTAGAAGCATATACCTACTATTTTGAACATGTTTTAAAAAGTTAACACATATTGAACTTTCTCATATCATTAATTCCTTTTTAATACAGTGTTTTATTATTGCATAGTATTTTCACATGTGTATTCCATGATTTACTTAAATTCCTTATTGACATACAGTTATTCATTATATTCAAAAATGACATTATGTTTCTCTCTGATTATTTCCTTGGGATAAATTCCTGGGGTTAGAATTGCTGGCTCAAAAAGTGTGAGCATTTCTAAGGCTTTCAGTAGACGTTGCCAGATTGTCCTCCAGAAGGGTACGAAAGCACCCAGGTTTCATAGTATTGTATTTGCATTCGAAGGTTTCAGAAGGTTGGTTTAGGTTACCTTAACCTCAGCGTCTGTTTGTTTGAACACTGGTCTTGAGTAACTGTTTTGTTGACTTCTTTTCCCTTGCAGGCTCCCCCTCCCAAGCCACCCCGCCGGCAAGGAGGCTGGGCAGATGACTCCGTGAAGGCTTCCAGGTGAGTGCCGGCAGGTCACAGGGCGGGGTGGGGGGGGGTGGCAGGGGACACTATGCTCCTGTGTTGTTCTTTTATTTTTTATAACCGCTTTACTGAGATGTAATTCATGTACCTTACAATTCACCCCTTTGAAACGTACAATTCAGCTGTTCTTAGTATATTTTCAGAGTTGTACTATCATCACCACAATCACTTTTAGAACATTTTTATTACCCCCTAAAGAAACGTCATACCCATTAGCAGTCACTGCCTGTGTCCCCCTGCAACCTCTCCAGCCCTAGGCAACCACCAGCCTGTTTTCTGTCTCTCTGATTTGCCTATTCTGGACATTTCATGTAAATGGAATCATATGTTACGTGGTCCTTTATGACTGCCTTCTTTCACTTGGCATAATGTTTTCAAAGTTCCTCCATATTCTAACATTCTGTGTTTTTCTTAAAGTTACTTTCTAAACAGAATGGACTTGCCTGTTTAGTTACTGCTGGATTACAAATCATTTTGGTCTTTAATCCCTTGTAGTAAGTCTCAGACGAAAGGTAAACCAATATACATGTATGTATGTATATATGTTTACTACACCAGTGGGATGGCCAACGATAAACTCAGGAAAAGAATTTCTTTTTCTCAAAGAAGAGACATTACCCTTGTTCAGAATTTCCTTCAGCAGTTGTTGCCTTCAAAATGGCACTATCAGAAATATTTTTTTTCCAGTTTTCCCCCCTTCCTCCCCCCTTCCACTCCCCACCTCTAAACACACACACACACACACACACACACACGTGTACACACACTTTTTTCCTCCCCTGAATCATCTGAAAATAAACTGCAGTCATCATGATATTTCACCTCTTAATATTCCAACATGCATCTCTGAAGATTAAGGACATTCTTTAAATAATCACGTATAATGATCACATCTAAAAAATTTCATAATGATTTAATAATATTTAAAATATAGTCTATATTTAAATTTCCCCAGTTGTCCCCAAAATCTCTTTTGGAGTTCCAGGATCCAATCAGAGTTCACACATTGTGTTGGTAGTTCTGTCTCTTTTTATGCTCTTTTAGTCTCTATAATAATTCCAGCTCCCCTTTGCCCTACTACACCTCCACCCAGTACATTGACTTTTTTGAGGAATCCAGGTCAGTTGTCTTGTAGAGTGTCTCACATTCTAGATTCCTCTGATTGATTCCTCATGATTAGATTCAAGTTAAATGTTTTTGGCAAGAACTGGTGATGTTGTGTACTTTTTATTGTATCAGAATGGTATAGAAAGGTATACTCAGAGAAATCTCACTCCCATCCGTATTCTTTCCACCTCATTCCCTCCATCTCCCATGGATAACTTCTTTATTAGTTTCTGTTTTATCCTTCCTGTACTTCTTTTTGCAAAAAATAAACATGTATATATAAATTTAAAATGTATCCTTATTTGTTTCTATATGTTAAGATTCAGCAAACTGTGGCCCACAGGCCAGCCACCTGCTTTTATACAATTTTTAAAGGTTACTTTCCATTTGTAGTTACTACAGAATATTGGCTCTATTCCCCTTGTTGTACAGTACGTCCTTGAGGCTGTCTTACACCCAATAGTTTTACCTCCCACTCCCCCACCCTATATTGCCCCTCCCCACCCTCATTCCCCACTGGTAACCACTAGTTTGTTCTCTGTGAGTCTGCTTCTTTTTTGTTATATTCACTAGTTTCTTGTATTTTTTAGATTCCACATAGAAGTGATATCATACAGTATTTGTCTTTCTCTGTCTGACTTATTTCACTTAGCATAATGCCCTCCAAGTCCATCTATGTTGCTACAAATGGCAATATTTTGTTCTTTTTTTTAATGGCTGAGTACTATTCCTTTGTGTGTCTATACACCACTTCTTAATCCATTCACCTGTTGATGAACATTTAGGTTGCTTCCATATCTTAGCAATTGTAAATAATGCTGCTATAAAAATTGGGGTACTTGTATCTTTTCAAATTAGTGTTTTTGTTTTGTTTTGTTTTGTTTGTTTTGGACGTATACCCAGGAGTGTCATTGCTGGGTCATATGGTAGTTCTATTTTTAGTTTTCTGAGCAACCTCCATACTGTTTTCCACAGTGGCTGCATCAATTGATATTCCCACCAACAGTGTATAAGGGGTCCCTTTCTCCACATCCTTGCTAACATTTGTTATTTGTGTTCTTTTTGATGATAGCCATTCTGACAGGTGTAAGGTGATATCTCATTGTGGTTTTGATTTGCATTTCCCTGATGGTTAGTGATGCTGAACATCTTTTCATGTGCCTGGTGGCTATCTGCATTTCCTCTTTGGAAAAATGTCTATTCAGTTCTTCCGCCCATTTTTTAATCAAGTTGTTTGGTTTTTTTTGATATTGAGTTGTGTGAGCTGTTTATATATGTTGGATATTAACCCCTTATTGGTCATATCGTTTGCAAATATTTTCTCCCATTCAGAAGGTTGTCTTTTCATTTTGTCGATGGTTTCCTTTGCTGTGCAAAAGCTTTTAAGTTTAATTAGGTCCCATTTGTTTATTTTTACTTTTATTTCCTTTACTTTAGGAGAGGATCCAAAAAAAATGTTGCTGCAATTTATGTCAAAGAGTGTTCTGCCTATGTTTTCCTCAAGTTGTTTTATATTATCTGGTCTCACATTTAGGTCTTTAATCCATTTTGAGTTTATTTTTGTGTATGGTATTAGAGAATGTTGTAATTTCATTCTTTTACATGTAGCTGTCCAGCTCTCCCAGCACCACTTGTTGAAGAGATTGTCTTTTCTCCATTGTATACTCTCGCCTCCTTTGTCATAGATCAGGTGACTATAAGTGCACAGCCACCTGTTTTTATATATCATGTTTTATTGGAACACAACCACACTCTAAGTCTACATTTTATTTATTTAAATTTATTTATTTATTTATTTAGGGCTGTGTTGGGTCTTCGTTTCTGTGCGAGGGCTTTCTCCAACTGTGGCGAGCGGGGGCCACTCTTCATCGCGGTGCGCGGGCCTCTCACTGTCGCGGCCTTTCCCGTTGCGGAGCACAAGCTCCAGACGCGCAGGCTCAGTAGTTGTGGCTCACGGGCTTTGTTGCTCCGCGGCATGTGGGATCTTCCCAGACCAGGGCTCGAACCCGTGTTCCCTGCATTGGCAGGCAGATTCTCAACCACTGCGCCACCAGGGAAGCCCCATTTTATTTATTTATTTATTTATTTATTTTTTGTTGAAGTAGAGTTGATTTACAATGTTGTGTTAATTACTTCTGTACAGCAAAGTGACTCGGTTATACATACATGCATTCTTTTTCAAATTCTTATCCATTATGGTTTATCACAGGATATTGAATATAGTTCCCTGTGCTATGAAGTAGGACCTTGTTGTTTATCCATCCTATATATACCAGCTGGCATCTGCTAATCCCACACTCCCAGTCCTCCCCTCCCCCACCCCCTCCCAGTTGGCAACCACCAGTCTGTTGTCTATGGCCCTGATTCTGTTTCTGTTTCCTAGATAGCTTCATTTGTGTCGTATTTTAGATTCCACATATAAGTGATATCATATGGTATTTGTCTTTCTCTTTCTGACTTCGCTTAGTATGATAATCTCTAGTTACATCCATGTTGCTGCAAATGACATTATTTCATTCTTTTTTTATGGCTAGTAGTATTCCATTGTGTATATGTGCCACATCTTCTTTATCCATTCATCTGTTGATGGACATTTAGGTTGTTTCCATGTCATGGCTATTGTGCATAGTGCTGCTAGGAACACAGGGGTGCCTGTATCTTTTTGAATTAGAGTTTTGTCTGGATGTATACCCAGGAGTGGGATTGCTGGATCACATGGTAGTTCTATTTTTAGTTTTCTGAGGAACCTCCACACTGTTTTCCACAGTGGCTGCACCAACTTACATTCCCACCAGCAGTGTAGGAGGGTTCCCTTTTCTCCACACCCTCTCCAGCATTTGTGATTTGTAGACTTTTTAACGATGGCCATTCTGACCAGTGTGAGGTGATACCTCATTGTAGTTCTGATTTGCATTTCTCTAATAATTAGCAATGTTGAGCATCTTTTCATGTACCTATTGGCCATCTGTATTTCTTCTTTGGAGAAATGTCTCTTTAGGTCTTCTGCCCATTTTTCCATTGGGTTGTTTGTTTTTTTTGTTGTCAAGTTGTATGAGCTGTTTGTATATTTTGGAAATTAAGCCCTGTTGGTTGCATCATTTGCAAATATTTTCTCCCATTCTGTAGGTTGTCTTTTCATTTTGTTTATGGTTTCCTCTGCTGTGCAAAAGCTTGTAAGTTTGATTAGGTCCCATTTGTTTATTTTCATTTTTATTTCTATTGCCTTGGAAGACAGACCTAAGAAAACATTGGTACGTAAATGTACATTTTAAAATTTAGATCTCTGATCCATGTGGAATTAATTCCAGTGTATGGTATGAGGTGCAGATCTAGTTTTATCTTTTTTCTAAATGACTGTTGTCCCAGCACCATTTATTTGAAAATCCATCTTTCTCCAGTGAATTTAGAAGCCACCTTTGCCATAGTCTGTATGTTTGTATGTCCTTGGGTCTGCTTTTGGACTCGTTATTCTGTTCTGGTGGTCTTTCTGTCTATTTATATGCCATATATGCCATATGCTATTTAAGTGCCACACTGTTCTTTGGTGAACATAACACTGCTTTTTCGTGTTAACTAAGAAGAAGGTGACTTTGAAATATGCTAGTGAGAGGCTAATAGAGGAGCCCCATTTTTCTAAGTTATTAGGGGATTCTAGTGTTTGTATTATCTGGAATTTATTTTGAAATATGGAAATGAGTCAAATCCTATATCTGCTTCTTAGAGAAAAAAAAAGAGAATCTCAAGTGTTAATTCCTCGACGAATATATTAAAGGTTTTTCCAGATCAGATCCATTTTCCCTGGGAGGGAAGTGCTCTTCCATTTCCGGTGTTACTTTTCAAGGGATCCGCTTGCTTGGCTCCTCGGGCTGCCGCCTGGCCCTGACCCCCCAGTGTCTGTCGGCATGCCCAGGGCTCACCCTCCAGCCGCCTCTCCTCTGTCGATGCTCACTCTCGGCATGCTCTCCATCCCTTCTCGGGTGTTCTCCTATCACCTGTACACTGATAACCCCAGAGTTTGTATCTCCAGCCCAGTCCCTCCCCTGAGCATCTAGCTGTCCACATGACCTTTCCACCTGAATGTGCAACTCAATCCTAACACGTCCAAATCGGTCCTCTTCATTTCCACCCCTTCCACCCCGTCCCCTCATCTGCACCTCCCCAAGGCCCCTCAGGTCTCCATAAATGGGCTCCACCTTCCCTGTCACTCAGACGCTGAACTTTGGGGTCGTCCTGGACTCCTCCATGTCCACTCAGGTTCAGTCTGTCAGCAAACCTGTTCAGTCTACGGTTGAAACACACCTGTCGTCCGCACGGCCAGTGCTACAGCCAGCGTCGTTCGTGGTGCTGACGCAGGCCAGGCTCTCCTGACTGGCCTCCCCCTTCACCCGTGCCTCCCTTGGTCTTATCTGCAAGAGCCAGAGTGACCTCTTTATAACATAGGTCAGGTCATTTCACGTTTGTCTGCTCAGAACCCTCCAGGGGCATTACCCCCCCACCCCAAAGTAAACCCCCAGTCTTTACCATGGCTTCCCAGCCTCCACCTGACCTCACTTTATATAGAGTAGCACCCCTCATCAGTCCGTGTTCCCCATCTCCTGCTGTAGGATTCACCACCTTACATATATCCATACACACACGTGTGCACATACACGTATTGTCGTTTTCTCTCTACTCTCCTGTAAGCTCCGTGAGAGGAGACGCAGCCTTGTTCACATACCCCCAGTACCTCAGACAGTGCCAGGCCATGATGAGCACTCAGTGACTATTTACTGAACACATGAATGATGAGATCAGTAGTTTGGTTGGTCACTTACTGTGTCGGTGTGGCACGTGGAGCTCTGGAAGGCTGGGAGACCTGTTGGGGAGGTGATGCTCTGTGTGAAGGGTGATAAGAGCCTGAACTGGGGCAGTGTGTGTGAGCATGGGCAGGAGAGATTTGGAGACATTTTGGGGGTAGAGTTAATAGAAGTGCCATTAGTTGGATGCAGGGCAGAGGGTGGAGTTGAAGGTCCACTGCAAGGTGCCTGGCTTCGGTGACTGGTTGGGTAGTGGTGCCGTCAGGTGGAGAAGGCAGGAGGAGAGACCTGACTTGGGGGCGGTGGCGGTCCATACAGATCGTCTCCACGGTGTGGGAGTCTAGAAGAGAGGTCAAAAAGCAGTTACAATTTGAGCCATATGTACAAATAGAAGACAAGGACAGAACCTTGGATTTGGTTGTTTGGAGGTTACTAGGGGCCTTTGAGGAAGTGACTACAGTGATTTGTGTTGGGGCAAAAGCCGATTACAGTGGGTTGAAGAGGAAGGTGGAAGTGAGAAAATGGGGATAGTGGTACAGGCTCCTACTCTGAGAGGGAAAGGAAAGAGGTGGGGCAGTATTTGGAAGGGGGAGTCTGTGTTGAGACTCGTGTGTGTGATACCTGGGGAAAGAGTGATTACACATGAAATAGGGGGGTGTGAAGGAGTAGGATCCTGGAGACATAGGGTAAGACCTTCCGAGAGAGACTAATTAACCTTGGACGGGAAGAGGCAGGGACATTTTTCCTCCAGGACAGGAGGGAGC
This sequence comes from Balaenoptera musculus, assembly GCF_009873245.2. Classification (NCBI taxonomy): domain Eukaryota; kingdom Metazoa; phylum Chordata; class Mammalia; order Artiodactyla; family Balaenopteridae; genus Balaenoptera; species Balaenoptera musculus. Next base: position 149,374,930 of record NC_045786.1, read on the forward strand.
TTGGAAAGGCTGGCGAGTTATAAAAAAAGGCTGAGGGGAGTAGGGAATTGGGGGAAGAGGCCATTTTGAATTGGCCTGCATTTTTTTTTTTCTTCTTCTTTTTTCAAAGTGGGAAGGCAAACAGTGTTGAGCTTATTGGAGCAAAGGAGAACTGGCATCTGGAGGCAAGTAGAACAGATTCAAAACAAAGAGGAAAGGGGGCCAACTAGCGGTAAGAGAGGCGATTGTTGGGCTGGATTGAGGGTCTGCCCCGTGAAGGCTGGAAAACGTGAGCTCCTGCTATTTGCAGGTGCCCCAGGGAAGCTATGTGCTTCCTGCCCTGCAAGAGCTTTGATTCCAATTAGGGAGATGAGGCATTTTCATTCACAAAAGTCAGGATCGGCAAAAGGAGCACATCATAAGTGAGAAACTAACGGAGTGGCCAACCCTGGTATTGTGACGTCAGAGGAGAGTAATCGCAGTAGTCAGGGAGCCCCTTGCGGAGGAGATGGGGGTCAAGCTGGAGGAATTCTGATGGGCAAAGAGCATTGTGAGGAGAGCATTTTGGTTCAAGGATTGGTGTAGGCATAAGTGTTGGGGGGTGGGGAGCAGTAACCGCACTGTCAGTCTGGTTAGAGCAGAGAATTCACACTAAAAATATTGTCTCACCTTAAATTCTTTTGGGATGATAATAGTGGTACTGTGCTAGATACCTGTCTCAGCCAGTTCAGGCTGCTATAACAATATTCTAGAAATGATGGTTTAAACAACAAGCATTTATTTCTCTCAGTTCTGGAGGCTAGAAATCTAGAGGCTGGGTTCACATGGCCTTCCTTGGTGTGTGTACACACAGAGAGATCTTCTGTCTCTTCCTCATTTTATGAGGGCACTAATCCCATCATGGGGGTTCCACCCTCATGACCTCATCTAACCATAATTTGTTCCCAAAGCCCCCACCTTCAAACACCATCGCATTGGGGGTTAGGGTTTCAGCATATGAATTTGGGGAGCCACACACATTCAGTCCATAGCTGCACCTTATATGTGCAGTACACCAACCCTATTGGGTAGCTTTTAGTTTCTAAGGTAGGTACCCCTCTACAAGGGAGGGAGGAGGAAAGTGAGGCTCACAGAGGTCTACATTGTTGCCAGTGGGAAGTAGGCGGGCTGTTTACAGATCTGCCTGAGGAGCCCTCAGCCAGGGATGTGAGTTTCTGGGATGCCTTTGTTTTGTTTGCATAACACTGCCCAAGATAGAGAGCAGGGCATGTGTCACCCACCTCACTGGCTAGAGCCGTTGGCTGCCGGAACCCAAATACTCACCCTGAGCCACAGGAAAGGGCTGTATTCAGGAATGGCCTGGGGCCTGGGATCCTGTCCCCTCTCTTGGCACCACAGTCATAGCTATGCCAAAGATTCCATCTTGGAGCCAGGCTGGCCTTGGCTCCGAAGTTGTCTGAGGTGGGGCACTTGTAGTCGGTGGGGAATAGAGCTGAACGAGAGTCAACCAGACTTGGGAAAGAGAGGAAGGAAAGGTAGTCTGATTAAGTTTTGTCTCAAAGTGTCTGTTTTGGGGTTTGTCCCTGCATTGATCTGCAAGGGAATGAGGCAAGTAATGGCCCCTCGGGGACTTTCAGGACTTTGCTCTCAATGTCAGCCGTCATTTTCAATCACCCTCTCCCTCCCAGCCATTAATTTTGGCCCAGGATCATGGGGACTTGTCCATCTATCACTCCTAATTGACACTAAATGATCTGTCAGTTTATTGATGAACGGCAGGAGTGGAATTGTCACAATATATTTTACTTTCTAACAACTCCTCCTGACAATTTTACCTTGTCCATCTCACTCTCCTCACATAAATCTCCATAGGCCGCTCATTCCTCCTCATGGGCTGTTCTGGTGCCAGCCACTTCCACACCATCTGCACGTGTCAAGGACATCAAGATGGCGGTGGAACAGCCGTGTGCTGGTCCTGAGGTTGCCCCCTTCCCTCCTCCTTCTCTCTTTCCCTCTTGCTTTTTTTTTTTTTTTTTAATGGCATAGATGTTCCAAGAATACTAAAGGGCTTCTGCCCTCTCCCTCTGTGTCATTGTCATACCAGAGTCTCTTTACCTTCTTGTTAGCCACGAGTAGTTAATTCTTATTAGGCTACAAAAGTGTAAAAGGCAAAAATTCAGAGCTGCTAGGCTCCTAGATCTGTAAGCACAGTTGCAGACACATGTTTTGTCCTCTTTACGGCAGCTCTGTTATAGGCTGTCCATCTCCATAGAAGTCAGTTTCTTAGAAAGATGTCACAGAGGGTAGGTTAACCAGAGCTTGCCCACTGATGTGCTGTGTGCTGCACTGTGAGTGCAGGTGTACCAAGATGTGGGTGCTCTGTCCTTGGACCTTTGGGGCCAGGCTTAGAGCTGCCAAGGCCTCCAGGCTGTCACCGGTAGCCACCAGCAGTCTCATCCGTGCACCCCAGTTTTCCATACAGCTGTTATTTTTAAGTGCCCCAAGTCTTGAAAAAGATGGAGAAGTGCTGGGTTAGATATATATAAGGGTATATATACATCTTAAGAAGGTGTACCTATGGGTGTGAAAAATCCTTTATCCTTTATGAGGCCAAGGATGAGTAGAGGAGCTTGACAACATATTAAAATGTCATTGCCCTCCTCCCTCCTTCCTTTCCTGCCGAAGATAATTTCTGTTAACTGATAGGGACTGTTTTTGTTTATTAACCATCATTCCATTATCATGCCTATCAAAATTAATAATGATTCCTTAATGTCATCTGATAGCCAGATCATATTCAAGTACTTCCATTGTCTCAAAGATGTCTTTTTATAGTTGATTATAAAAAGAGCAAATCAAGGTCCCCATCTGTATTTAGTCATCTTTAGTCTCTTTCATTCTGCAGCCTTCCCTACCCCACACCCACCTCTTTTTTCTCCCATGTCATTGGTTTTTTGTGGGTTTTTTTGAGAAACTTGTCCTGTAGAGTGTCCCACATTCTGGATTTGGCCTATTGCTTCCTAGTTAAGGTTTCTAACTTGTTCCTTTGGCGCTCATGTTCCCTGTGAAGCTGGGGGTTCGATCTAGATCAGCTGGGGGTTAGACGCAGACTCGCGGTCTTGGCAGGAGTACTCTGGAGATGGTGCTGTGTACATCCCACTGCAGCGCATCCATAGGCACAGGTGTCCGGGGTTCCACTTTAAGTGAGGCTGTGATTGATCCTTGGGGTCAGGGGTGTGGCCTCCATGTTAGTTCCCCACCAGACTCCTGCCTGCTGGTCGAAGCATCCATTGATGATTGTTGCCTAGAGCCATGATTTCATTAAAGGGTGTCAAGTGGTGATTTTCTTTTTTTTTTTTTTTTAAAGATTTTTTTTTTAACTAATTTATTTAATTTATTTATTTTGGGCTGTGCAGGGTCTTCATTGCTGCGCAAAGGCTTTCTCTAGTTGCCGCAAGAGGGGGCTACTCTTCGTTGGGGTGCGCGTGCTTCTCATTGCGGTGGATTCTCTTGGTGTGGAGCAGGGGCTCTTGGCATGCTGGCTTCAGTAGTTGTGCCTCGCGGGCTCAGTAGTTGTGGCTTGTGGGCTCTAGAGTGCAGGCTCAGTAGCTGTGGCGCATGGGCTTAATTGCTCTGTGGTATGTGGGATCTTCCCGGACCAGGGCTCGAACCCGTGTCCCCTGCATCCGCAGGCGGATTCTCAACCACTGCACCACCAGGGAAGCCCAAGTGGTGATTTTCTAATTCTCACTTATTAACAGAAATTCTTTCATAAGGAACTTTCTCTCATCAACTATTTGGTTGCCTGAAATACAACTTATTATACCTATAATCCTGCCTTTTGCCCGCTCCAGTCTTTTTATTTTGAAAAATTTCAAACCTATGGAAAAGTTTGAGAATAATACAACAAAACATCCTTCTGAGAGTGTTTCACTGCATGTGACTCATTCTCTATTTTTTTGTTTTTATTTTTTACTGAACTGTTTGAGAACTGTAGCTACCTTTGCATTTCCATTACTTAACAGTAAATAGTTACTTTGCAAGAGATTTTTGTCTATACTGTTTGCTTCTCGGTCTGTAGTACTTGACACATATAAGTGTTCAGTACATATTTGATGATTGAGTGACTTTTGGACATTTCTTACAGAGCTCCAGTAATTAAAAAGGGACCAGGTATCCCTGAGTCCTTGACCTTCAGATTTTCATCAATATGTACGATTTTGTTGAAGTACTGAGAATTTATTTTCCACATGCTGCCCTGAGCCACAAAGATCCCAGAATTGGTATGACATGGCAGGGGTCCTGGGCATCATGGGTGAGCAGTTATTTAGTTCTCAGCGAGGTTGGTCAGGTATCAGAGATGAGTGTCCAGTATTGGATGAAATCAGATGAGGCGGTTGCATGTGAGATGGTTGAGAAGGGAAGGTCTTAGGTAGTTTATTGTGCATCCATTTCCAACAAATGTGCCCAGGGCTTGGGCACCATGTCCCTGTTTCTGTGGCTTTTGGAGATGCCCATGAGAGCCCCCTGCTTGAATCTCTGTCTCAACTTTATCATCATTGCTCCCACCTGCATATGTGCTTTTCCTCCACGTGGCTTCCAAGACAAAACAGATTCAGAAAAGGTGGCTTCAGGGCCAAGCAACAACATATCATTTTTTTTTTCATCTTTATTGGAGTATAATTGCTTTACAATGTTGTGTTAGTCTCTGCTGTACAACAAAGTGAAACAGTTATATGTATACATATATCCCCATATCCCCTCCTTCTTGAGCCTCCCTCCCACCCTCCCTATCCCACCCCTCTAGGTGGTCACAAAGGACCAAGCTGATCTCCCTGTGCTATGCAGCAGCTTCCCACTGGCTATCTGTTTTATATTTGGTAGTGTATATATGTCCATGCCACTCTCTCACTTCATCTCAGCTTACCCTTCCCCCTCCCCGTGTCCTCAAGTCCATTCTCTATGTCTGCGTCTTTATTCCTGTCCTGCCCCTAGGTTCTTCAGAACCATTTTATTTTTTTTTTAGATTCCATATATATGTGTTAGCATATGGTATTTGTTTTTCTCTTTCTGACTTACTTCACTCTGAATGACAGTCTCTAGGTCCATCCACCTGACTACAAATAACTCAATTTTGTTGCTTTTTATGGCTGAGTAATATTCCATTGATATATGTGCCACATCTTCTTTATCCGTTCATCTGTCGATGGACATTTAGGTTGCTTCCATGTCCTGGCTATTGTAAATAGTGCTGCAATGAGCATTGTGGTACATGTATCTTTTTGAATTATGGTTTTTTCAGGGTATATGCCCAGTAGTGGGATTGCTGGGTCATATGGTAGTTCTATTTTTAGTTTTTTAGGGAACCTCCATACTGTTCTCCATAGTGGTTGTATCAATTTACATTCCCACCAACAGTGCAGGAGGGTTCCCTTTTCTCCACACCCTCTCCAGCATTTATTATTTCTAGATTTTTTGATGATGGCCATCTGACCATTGTGAGGTTATACCTCATTGTAGTTTTGATTTGCATTTCTCTAATGATTAGCGACGTTGAGCATCTTTTCATGTGTTTGTTGGCAATCTGTATGTCTTCTTTGGAGAAATATCTATTTAGGTCTTCTGCCCATTTTTGGATTGGGTTCTTTGTTCTTTGATATTGAACTGCATGAGCTGCTTGTATATTTTGGAGATTAATCCTTTGTCAGTTGCTTCATTTGCAAATATCTTCTCCCATTCTGAGGGTTGTCTTTTTGTCTTGTTTATGGTTTCCTTTGTTGTGCAAAGGCTTTTAAGTTTCATTAGGTCCCATTTGTTTATTTTTGTTTTTATTTCCATTACTCTAGGAGGTGGGTCAAGAAGGATCTTGCTGTGATTTATGTCATAGTGTTCTGCTTATATTTTCCTCCAAGAGTTTTACAGTGTCTGGCCCTACATTTAGGTCTTTAATCCATTTTGAGTTTACTTTTGTGTATGGTGTTAGGAAGTGTTCTGATTTCATTCTTTTACATGTAGCTGTCCAGTTTTCCCATCACCACTTAGTGAAGAGGCTATCTTTTCTCCATTGTATATTCTTGCCTCCTCTGTCAAAGATAAGGTGACCATATATGTGTGGGTTTATCTCTGGGCTTTCTATCCTGTCCCATTGATCTGTATTTCTGTTTTTGTGCCAGTACCATACTGTCTTGATTACTCTAGCTTTGTAGTATACTCTGAAGTCAGGGAGCCTGATTCCTCCAGCTCTGTTTTTCTTTCTCAAGATTGTTTTGGTTATTCGGGGTCTTTTGTGTTTCCATACAAATTATAAAATTTCTTGTTCTAATTCTGTGAAAAATGCCAGTGGTAATTTGAAAAATGCCAATGGTAAAAATGCCATTGGTAATTGCAATCTAGGGATTGCATTGAATCTGTAGATTGCTTTGGGTAGTATAGTCATTTTCACAATGTTGATTCTTCCAATCCAAGAACATGGTATATCTCTCCATCTGTTTGTATCATCTTTCATTTCTTTCATCAGTGTCTTATAGTCTTCTGCATACAGGTCTTTTGCCTCCTTAGGTGGGTTTATTCCTAGGCATTTTATTCTTTTTGTTGCAGTGGTAAATGGGAGTGTTTCCTTAATTTCTCTTTCTGATTTTTCATTGTTAGTGTATAGGAATGCAAGAGATTTCTGTGCATTAATTTTGTATCCTGCTACTTTACCAAATTCATTGATTAGCTCTAGTAGTTTTCTGGTGGCATCTTTAGGATTTTCTATGTATAGTATCATGTCATCTAACAACATATCTTTTTAATGTACATCTTACATTTGTTTGTTCTGTGTGGGCTCCCCAGAGAGGAATTTCTTGCTTTGCTCTCAAGTTATGTTCAGAGCCTGGATGGAAAGATGGTAGAGGAAGAGCTAGAGAAGTTTTTACTTTAGTGAACTTAGAGAATTCACAGGGTTGTTTTTGGTTTGTTTGTTTGGGTTTTTTTTTTTTAGAAAATTGGAATTTAATTGTGTTGTTTATCACTGTAAATTATTTACATTCAGTAGGATCTGAGGACAAAATAAATAATACCAAAACTGTGTACAATTTAAATAACTAGTGAAAAATAAGTGACCCCATGAAACAGGGAAAGCGTGTGATTTGTCGAGCTCATTTGATCCTTACACCCTTCCTGTCTTCAGACACTTGTGTTGGTAGCTATTAGGTAGGGAGGAATGAGAATAAGGGTCAGATGATGGCAGGACTCAGCTGAGCTGTCCTTTCCTACTCAGCCCCGAAGTGTCCTCAGCCGTAAGGTGTTTACTGCAAGTCACCCTGCACGGGCAGAGGTGAAGGTGAGCATTTGTTGGTTCTGCGGACATGTGGACAGAGCACTGCCCCTTGACCAGCACGTGCCCCCAGGTCTATCTTTGGCAGACAGAACCCCTTTTTGTAATGACGGTATTCTGCCTTTTTATGGAGTAAGGTTTATTTGACCTTAAAGCTCAAACGTAACTAAGTTGAGAAAGGTGAATCATTTCCTGAAGAGGACTGTGAGAGAGAAAGAGTAGGATGCGGAGACAATACAAATCCTTACGTTTTAGACATTGTATGACTTCATGTCATCTTTTGAGACATTAAAACTCTTAGTGAATTTTTACTTTTATTTATTTTAAACAAATTTTTAAAAATCATAGTATAGAATTCAAAACACAAAAAGGCTGGGATATAAAATGGAAGTTTCTCTCTGCCTTTCTTGTTCCCCCCAGGCACCCAGATTCCCTTCTTGGAGGCAGCCACTGTTCACCAGTTTTTTGAGTTCCTCCCAAAGATACTCTATGCCTTTACAAAAAATATAAGTTAATGTATTCTTTTACTGCCCACCCCCAGCATAAATGGTAGCATATCTATTCTGCATTTTTCTTTTATCATATTACAGTATTTCTTGGTGATCTTTCTGAATCTCAATACAGAGTAGAACTGCCTCATTTATTTTTTTTTTTGAATTTTTGAATTTTATTTTATTTATTTTTTATACAGCAGGTTCTTATTAGTTATCTATTTTATACATAATAGTGTATATATGTCAATCCCAATTTCCCAATTCATCCCACCACCACCACCTTCCCAGTTTCTCCCCTTGGTGTCCTTGCGTTTGTTCTCTACATCTGTGTCTCTATTTCTGCCTTGCAAACCAGTTCATTTGTACCATTTTTCTAGATTCCACATATGTGCATTAATATACGGTATTTGTTTTTCTCTTTCTGACTTACTTCACTCTGTATGACAGTCTCTAGGTCCATCCATGTCTCTACAAATGACCCAATTTCGTTCCTTTTTATGGCTCAGTAATATTCCATTGTATATATGTACCACATCTTCTTTATCCATTCATCTGTCAATGGGCGTTTAGGGTGCTTCCATGACCTGGCTATTGTAAATAGTGCTGCAGTGAACATTGGGGTACATGTGTCTTTTTGAATTATGGTTCTCTCTGGTTATATGCCCAGTATTGGGATTGCTGGGTCATATGGTAAGAACTGCCTCATTTTTTAAGGGCTGCATAGTACTCCAGAATTTCCTATCTCAGTGAAAGTAATTATGAGCACACGATAGGTATGATATTGATATTTTCCCAGGCTGTAAAAGGAGACTTGCAGTATTTATTCATGTAATAGCCATAACATGACTCTTTGGAAAGTATCATAAAGGCTTCAGATATGGTACATATGGATTCCATAGGCTAGGGAAGAGATAGGAAGCATGCATCAACCTTTTTTCCACTGAGGATTGGAGGAGGGGCATTTTCATGCATTTACATTTGGATTGATAAAAGTGATGTTCTGCATTATATTCATTGCAGTTTAGGGCCCTGGATGGCTTGTCTAGTGTCACAAAACCAGTTTACTTATGCAAATGACTAAATATGAAATAATTGGAATCTTGCAATTCTGTCAAGTGCCTCCCAATTGAAGGCGATAGCAGTCTTTTCCCGTAAGCCCCATGTGGGGTAGCATTTGGATACTTCCCTTCCCGCTCTGAAAAGTGGAGCAGTCTTCCTGACGAGTGGCCCTGGTCAGTCCCTACCTGGAGCAGAGGTGAGCACCAGATGCCCAGGGAGATGGGGAGGGGCACATGCAGTGACTTGAGATGAACTTGTTGCCTATGCTTATGCACGAGGGAGAGGACAGCTGAGGCCCAAGGCTACACAGCACACAGGAGCTGTGTTTCTAGGACTGAAGTCAGCAGTACTGCTCCCCAGTTGCCTGCGGGGAGACCTGTCACAAGGGCTGCCAAAGACTGCAAAGTACAGGCTCCCATCCCACCTCATCCAGAGCCTGCTTCCCTGCAGGCCTTCAGCTTCTCTTGACTAGCTGAGTTTATTTTGTGATTGAAAACCAGGAGTGGTTCTAGAATGGGTTCTTAGCGTGTCCTGTGAAGGCTTCGACTTTTAGCCCTTTACAGTTTCTAGTTTTGTAGAGGTGCAAATTTTCCTGTGACTGGAGCTGGTTCTTTCTGGGAACCGGGGATAGGATTGTACAGGAGGAGGGTCAGGAGGGAACTGACAGGCCCACAGAAGTATCCTTTAAATGTCACCAGCCAAAAAGCACAGCGTCCTATGGAATATTCCTTTGTCTTTCTGGATTATCACTTAGTGCAGAGGTCTTGAAACTAGAAGGTTCTGTCTAATCTCCTGTCAAATTCTGGTGTCTCTACAAGTGCTGGGCTGGGGTCTGCCTGAACCCCCTCTATTGCTGGGGAGTTCAGTGGAAACATTTATATTTTTTATAAAGTCTGTTTTAGTTGTACAAGCAAACCAAAGATACTTTAATGATATAAAAATTCAAACAAGACATGAAGCTAGATTTGTCTGAAACTACCATCTCCTCCAATCCTAGTCATCTCTCTAGAAATAACTACTTGTAACAGTTCATTGATATATTTTTTTTTTATAAATTTATTTACTTATTATTTTTGGCTGCTTTGGGTCTTTGTCGCTTCATGCGGGCTTTTTCTAGTTGCAGTGAGCGGGGGCTACTCTTCGTTGTGGTGCGCAGGTTTCTCATTGTGGTGGCTTCTCTTGTTGCGGAACATGGGCTCTAGGCGCACAGGCTTCAGTGGTTGTGGCACGTGGGCTCAGTAGTTGTGGCTCGCCGGCTCTAGAGTGCAGGCTCAGTAGTTGTGGCGCACGGGCTTAGTTGCTCCGCGGCATGTGGGATCTTCCCGGACCAGGGCTCGAACCCGTGTCCCCTGCATTGGGAGGAGGATTCTTAACCACTGCGCCACCAGGGAAGTCCCTCATTGGTATCTTTTACCAACAGTAGATATATTATATATTTTTACACAATAGATATACTTAACAGAAATATATATATGTAGTTGTCCCTCAGTATCCAAGGGGGATTGGTTCCAGGACACCCCTGGATACAAAAATCGTCAATGCTCAAAATGGTGTGGTATTTGCATATAACCTACACACATCCTCCCGTATACTTTAAATCATGTCTGGATTACTTATGATACTTAATACAATTTAAATGCTATGTGAATAGTTGTAAATACATTGTAAATGCTATATAAAGAGTTGCCGGAGTGTGGCAAATTAAAGGTTAGCTTTTTGAGTTTTTTTTTCAAATATTTTCAATCCGTGGTTGGTTGAATCCACAGATACAGAACCCATGGATATGGAGGGAGGATTATATGTGTGTGTATTTATGTGTGTGTGTACACATATATACATGTATACATACACACAACCTCCCCGCTCCGCGATGTTTCTTTAACAGTTCATCTTTAGGAAATTTGCAGCTCCATCCTCTGATCCAGATTCCGTCTTCTGGGGCCACACTGCAGAACCACGTATGGACAGCCCACATGTCTCGCCCAGCCCTCTTGTTGTATGGATGGGAAAACACACACACACACACACACACACACACACACACACACCATTTAATGTGGCTTTTGTGCCGGGTGCTGTGCTAAGCACAGTTGTCTTACTTTATCCTCAGAACACCCGCATGAGGTAGGCGGTGTTATTATTCCCACTAACAGATGAGGAAGCAAGTTCAGAAAGGCTAACTCACCTGCTCACGCTCACACAGCTAGTAAGTAGCCAGCAGGATTTGAACCCAGATGAGTCTGACCGCGGGGTCACGTTCCTATTCTTTGCGCCTCGCCACCTTCTGTTTTGTGCCCTGGACCCCTGGCATAGTGCCTTTGCACTGGGTAGAGCCTCAGCGGGTGTTCCTGAGGGCCGTCTTGTTCCCTTGTGGGCAGAGCAGCAGGGGGTGAATGCCTGACCTCGGCCTCTCAGCCTCCCCAGCCAGCTGCCTGCAGAGCTGGCTCCGGGCAGCCGGCCTCCTGACCTGAGGGGAAGGTGAGCGTAAAGGACGCAGCCTGCCTGTCGGGACGCGAGCCAAAGCCATGCCGGTCCCGCCGTTAAAAGGCCTAATTAGGCTCATCATTAAGTTCAATTAGGCATTGGAAATGATTGTTCCTTCTAAGCCTGCCGTGCCCTCCAAGAACTGGATCCATTCCCGGGCAGCCAGCTCGGGAGCCAGTTTCGTTACGGGTTTAGGCCATGATTCCTTCCAAGGCCGAGGGCAGAGTTGTCCGGGAGGCTCTCAGCCCAGAGCCAGGAGCTCCAAGTGCACGTGAACTGCCCTGGAGGCCATTCCTGAGCCTGTCTCCACTCACCCTCCTTCTCTAGGGCCACCCCTTCCCCATGCACGTGTTAGGAGTCGGGATATCTGCCTGTGTGCTAGTCCCCCTGCCACCCACCCGCCCTGTGACCTTGGCACAGGTCATGGGAACTCTTTGGGTTGAGGTTCCCGAGGGGTTTGAACTAGATGATCGCAAAGTTCCCCTTTCAGCTGTAGGCTATCACGATTCCGGGAAACCCCAGATGTTCAAGCCCTGTGTACCCAAGATTTCTTTCCACTGAGCACTGACTGGGAGAGAGAGGAGGGGAGGTCCAGTGTCACCTGGGGCCGCCAGCTCAGCAACCTTGGGCTCTGTCTCTTCAGCGTTAGAACTGAGTGGTCTCAAAGGCCCTGCACAACTCAGAAAGAGTGTTTGCCCTTCTGAACTGTGCTTTCTGGATGGCCGCTTGAAATTATTCATTTTGGTCCATGAATCATGGCCTTGAAATGAAACAGTTGACAAACCCTGAGGCGGGGCAGACCTCCCAGGCACAGGGGCCAGTGGGGGAGGCATGGATGTGCCCTGGTGTGTTTGGAGTGCGCAGGGCGGGGGACTGAATCCCGGGGTTTGCCTGGAGAAGTAAAGGAAGTAGATGGACAAGGTAGAGAAGGACCCGCATGCAGGGCCTTGAATTCCAAGCGTGTGCTTTACAGTGTTAGGAACGAGGAGCCACTGACATGTTGACAGGTGTGTGACCAGTGGTTCAAGGGACACATGATCACACCTCTTCTGCATGCTTTTTTGATGTGGCACGATCTTAGGGTATTTGCAGATACAAAACGACATCCGTTTCTCTCAGTGTAGAGACCTCCTCTTAAGTGTTGTCTCAGCTCCACTCTGTATAGTGAGTGAGCTCTTGTCTTTCTAGGCTGGACGGAGTTGTAGAGGGGCCTGCTCAGCTTTTCCCCTGAGTTTGACACCTTTTTTTCTGGCAGATTTTGGTGATGTCACTCATCTGTTGTTGCCTGGGAATTGTTCTCCTCTTGTATCCATTTCAAATCATTGCTTTCTCTTATGAGACCGTATATTAAGGTTACCTAATTATGATTACATGAGGTTGGTTTTTCCATAGGATATGTGTTCCTTCTTGACTAGAATGACTTCTCATTTGCCACTAGCTGTGCTGTATTAGTGAGGTTGTATTCATCTGCAAGCAGCAGAGAACCCCATTAACAGAGACCTAAATGGAAGAGGGTTCTCTCAGAAAATAGAAGGTCCAGTGCTCTGTGGTCCAGGGCTGGTGTGGCAGCTCCATCTTGACAGCAGGGACAGAACTCTTTCCATCTTCCTGCCCACCATCCTTAGCATGTGGGCCTTTGTCATGATGCTCATGTCTCATGGTTGTATGATGGCTGCTGTACCTCCAGGCCTCACTTCTGTTTTCCAGGCAGGAAGAATGGAGGATGATATGGAGGTGAAGGAGAAGGGCTCTTTCTTAGCAAGAATTTGTCTTTTAGAGGTGAGGGGCCAGGATATGCTTTCCAGGGACTGCTGCATCTTTCTCACTGATCAGAAATATGGTGTATGCTCACCCCTCAGTGCGAAAGAGGCTAGGGAATGGAATATTTTTAGCTGGGCTCATTGCCGTCCCAAGCAAAATCAGGGTTTGAATCAAGAGGAAGGGGACATGACTTCTGGGTAGGTACCATGTTGCTTTTTCTGTGGTTGACCCCATCAGGCTGAGCTACAGCAATCACTGGACGAGACTGCCCTGCTGAGACCGCCGTGTGATGTAGGGGGTCAGGTGTACTAAGGGACATAAAAACAGTCTCACCTAATTCTGGAAGCTTCTCAGATGTGAGGAACCCTTTGGAAAGGACTTGAAAGCCAGAAAAAGTTGCTTTTTAGACAGGGGTAAACAAAAGTGGCTGAAGTGAAGGAAGGGAACCAGGAGGCAGAAAAAGGAAAAGCAGGAGATGGATAGCACAAGAGGGGTGTACAATGAGAGAGCTGGGGGGTAAGCCTGGAGGCTAAGCTAACGTTGTCGTGGAAGGCTGTGGGCAGCTGCCGCAGAGGCTCTGTGAGCCGGCCCAAATAGTTCTTGTTTGGGGGCAGGGGTGTGTAGATGGGCGGCCAGGTGGGGAGGGGACGTCTCCAGGGTAGGCTGCCGGGCATGTCGGCTGAGGGGTCCAGGCAGGTTCAGCCAGAGGCAGCAAGAATGTGCGAAGCAGGGGAACGAGGGGTCTAGAGGCAGAAAGTAGGAAGCACTGGCTGGGCACACCTGGCCAGCACCCACCTCTGGGTGGGGGTTCAGTTACAGGACTGAGGAGGAGAAAGGCAGCATCTTGAGCAAGGATTAGCGGCGCAGGGAGGAGAGACTGGAGTGAAAATAATGATAATGATGGCAGCAGCCGTGACTGTTCACCGTCACGTCCTGTGTGCCAAGCGCTGTGCTTGTAAATGCTCTGTGTGAAATAACTTATTTGATTCTAACAACAACCCGGTGAAGCAAAATGTGGTATCATCGCCAGTTTTGCGGAGTTTAAGTGACGTGCCCCAGAGCACAGAGCCAGTGAACGGTGGCCCTCTGAACTGAACCCTCTGACTCCAGAGCCCGTAGTCAGAGCCAGCTGAGCCCGCGCCTTAAGTCTTCCCGGACCTGGAGAAGAGAGGGCTGAGTTCTCAGGTGCCCTCTTGGGAGGTTCACAGGCTCAGCAGGTCTGAACAGATACCCTCTTTCCAACTGCTTAGAGGGAAAGGAAGTAGAAAGGAGTCATAGTAAGGAGGAAGGAAGCAGCTGGGAGGTTAAGAGTGGGTGAACTGTCTAGGAGAGGAGAGTGAAGGGGAGGTAGAGGTTCTCCATGAAGCTGGGAGAGTGGTGGCCCATTTTGACAGCACCTAAGAAAAGAGAAGGGAGGACCAAGGAGGAAAATGTCTTAAATTCTTTAGTAGGAAGAGAGTTTGCGTTAACTTTGTTGTCTCTAGAAATGACTGAATAAGGGAAAAGGGTTTTTGCCCCCTTCCTTTCCCTCCTCCCTCCTTCCTCCCCTTTCCTCTTTGGTGTGTTTCCCCCACCATGCTGACTTTGGGATCTCCAAACCAGCACATTACAGGGATTGAAATGTTAGGGCTGGATAAACCAGCTGTGGGAAAAGGGGTGGCTTGGGAGGTGTCAGAATAGGAAATGGTATTAATGGGAACAGATGGGGATGGGGGCCAGGATCGGGAGAGGCAGGGTCAGTGTCATTCCCAGAGCCGGGGAGGGACCTGAGAGGTCATGGAGCGTGGCCCCTTCGGTTTAGAGGTGGAGAAGATGAGGGGTGGGCGGTTGAGTGGCTCAGGTATAGAATCGTTAAGAGTTAGAAAAGCCCTCAGATGTCACCTTGCCTCCCCCCCCCCCGCCCAAGGTCATACAGCTAATTAGTGTAATAGAATGTGCCTCTCGTTATGCAGCCATGCCATCCTGAAACCTTGAGAGCTGCACGCATTTATCTGAAGTTCATGAAAGGCCGTGCACTGCGCTATTTGTGCAACAGCGAGTCTGTGAGAATAAAACTCTCTTTACTGCAATCCTCCGGGACTCTCGCAGAAATGAGATGTTGATCATATGAAGCAATCTCAGTGAACAAAAAAACTTTCAGGGAAAGTTGTGTCCCCTGAGCCAGCCAGTCTGCTGAGGGGGACACGCGGCTTCGCAGAGTGAGCGGCTAAAAGCCAGCAGGGAGTGACTAGGGACGCCAGCCATTGGTGAAAATTCTCCCGACATAAACGATCTCCTCGTTCTTCCTTTGATGGATTCAGTCTCTCAAAAATAAAATGCATCTGTGAACATCATACCTGCCTCTTCCCTTTTCTTTTTAGCCCTTTACTGAGAAGTAACTGAAAGCAGTTTTAATTGTAGAGGCCGCAGCCCGGGCAGACATAGGTATAAATATGCACAGGAGATAGAGCCCCACTCATAAAATCTACGTTTTTTCTGGTCTCGTGGGTCTGCCGGTGATTTTACTTTTTGTCCCATCTACCGTCCCCACGGCTGGTTACCGGGGGCTGTGCAGGTTTCTCCTGGTTTCACAGTGGTCATTGCACAAGAGGCCATGTTTAGCAGTGCCAGGGTGTCCTTGGTTCATCCATACCCGGGAGTCCCCAGGAGGCTGCCCCACATGATGCCCTGCCCGGCCCTGGGGGCCTCCCTCGCTGGCAGCTGGAGGGGGGCCCCTCTAACGGCAGGCACCACCTTTCCTTTGAGCAGCTCATTACTTGGGTCAGTCTCGGTGTAATCGTGGGCTTTTGGGGGACCACAGGATGTAAAAGAAGGGCAGAGAAAACAATGGGTTAGTGACTGGAGAGAAATCTTTACAGGTTCCTTTATTACAGTGAAGAAAATTCTCTCCAGGAGAAATAAAAGACCCAACCCATTCAGTGTAAATCCACTATACTTCAGTTTTTAAAAAATGGACTGAAATAAAGGTTTTCAGAAACGCTGATAAAAATTTGCCCCCTGACTTGTGGAGCCATGATTTCGCTTGTTTTGGTCACCACCTCCTACGTCATTTCACTCTCCATCCTTATGGCCACATTTCCCAGAGACCGGCTGTGAGTCACAAAGTTACTGTCTCTCCCATCAGCTTTCAGCCCCTCTGATCATGTCAATGGGAAAGTCTCAGTTTGCACCTAGTCTTTCCTTAACACCTTTGTAACCTTGCTAATCTACCTTTTTAACAAAGAGAGAATATGCTCAGACTTCCGGCAAATAGCAATATGTGGCTATAATAAAATAAATTTTGTGTTTTATTTAAATTCTATTGTTTTTTATAATTACCTTCTATATGGCTGGTGATGCTAAATTTCCACTGAGAATATAAAGTTTTCTTTTAAATAAATTTATTACAGTAAAAGTAAGGAATCAACTTAAAGAAATATAATCAGCTTAAAGAAAACATAAAGTAAATGCAGAAAGTACACAGTTACAGCCAAATTTGTGAAGGTAGAATTTGAAAATGGCAGACTTTTGGGAAACACTGTCTGATAGCACTTCTTCCCAGAGGCTTTTCCTCCCCATCCTTCCCCAGCAGGAGGGATAACAGAACTTCTTCCACTTAACCCTCCGTGCTGGCTTTTATATCCCAGGATATGCGGTGAGTTGCCTATTGTTCATTGCGTCCTCTCTAAATTGTCTTAGTAACTTGAAGGGAAAAAAAGGAACCCAGTGAAAATTTCTAGCCCCATAGTTCCCTCCTGATCCCTGACCAATGTCAGCGTCTGTGTTTTTGGAGTTGATACCAATGTGTAAGAGCATCTTGTTCCAGTCTGGCTGCACACCCAGCCAGCTCCGATTCCCTTCTCATTTTCAGCCACCACCTCATCTGTATTTCAGCCACACCAGCTCTCCTGCTGTTTTCTGAGCACACCTGGCCCTTTCTTGCCTCCCGTCTTTATTCAGGTTGTTTTCTCCAGCTGGACATCCTTCCTGCAGCTTTTCTGCCAGTTGCAAGCCTGCTCAATCTTTCAGTTGGCACGTCTTCTAGGAAGTCTCCCCAGATTCCCCCAACTGGAAGGGTCAGTTCTCTCTTTAGTGCTACCATGATATTTTGCTCTAACCTCTCTTGTCTTGTTAAGAGTAGGGCATAATAGAACCAGCAATAGATGAGGAATTGTTGGTTTCTAGTTCCAGCTCTGTGTCCAGCTAGCTTTGGGGCTGTAGTGAGGTCGCTTCAGCACCTCTTGGTCTCTGTTTCCTCACCTGGAAGATGCACAGGGGGGATGGTCTTTCAGTCACTGCAGTATGTGAGTCTTCTGGAGGGATTACTGTTATCTCTATAGTGTTCCTTTCTCCAGCCAGATGTAAAATCCTGAGCAAAATGGCCCAAAGCCTAACACCTCCCGTTTGTGCCTAATAGATAATTAGTTACCCAATAAGGTTTCTGAATAAAATAATGTTCATTTGAGATACCTAAGATCTAGAGATCTAAACTTTTCCACTTTTTAGTTTATTCATAGCAGAAATATACATACATTATTATATGTTCCCATAATTATTTTTAGCTACTGAAACTGTTTCTATACATTTCGACCCTTTTTCCTCCTGATAAATGCTTCTTTAGAGTTTGAATTGGAACAAAGATGTTATTTTGAATCTGACCAGCAGGGGGCAAACTTCACCCAGGAATTGCCGTGTAAATCACTATCGCTTCAATTTGATAGGGTTTGGGAGTCTACAGATAGGATTTGGAAGTTGGTTTTCGTCTTTCTACTAGACACCTTGTTTGTTGATAATGCCAGCAGGAGCTAAATGTGCTCTAACATGACCTAAAACCACAAAGTGCCAAAATTTGGGGGCTGGGGAGTTCTTGTTTGTCTTTAAAAGAAGGGAGAAGGTACAATACCTGCAAATACATCTGGACACTAAACATGAATGGCAAGAATTAGGAACTGAGGGGGAAAAGAGTGGGGACTTCAGCTCTCAGGAGAGATTTCAATGAGGAGAAATCTATTGGCCAAAGAAAACGTCAGTTCATGGAAAATATCTGGTTTTTAATCAGTATTATAGGTGGGGAACATCTTAGAGCAGAGGGTCCCCAGTTAAGCAGTCCACTGGCTGATTGCTGAATGAACC
This sequence comes from Balaenoptera musculus, assembly GCF_009873245.2. Classification (NCBI taxonomy): domain Eukaryota; kingdom Metazoa; phylum Chordata; class Mammalia; order Artiodactyla; family Balaenopteridae; genus Balaenoptera; species Balaenoptera musculus. The sequence goes on from NC_045786.1 coordinate 149,393,137, forward strand.
TTGTAGCCATGATGACAATGGCAGGTTTTCTTCCTCTGCTCAGATTTGGGTTTCCACTGTGAAGGCTCATTTGGTGGGTCACACAATTTATAAAGTAGAGCCTCGGTGTTAGATGTGCTAGTGATGTGTTATATGAATTCTAGGACAAATGACCTCCCCTCTCTCAGGCCTTTGTAAAACTGACCTCAATGAGGTTTGGATGCACTTGTGAGATTTTTATTGGACATTTAAGAATTATGAGGGTAGAAAACGTCGCAAGAAAATGGTATTTTGACTGCTTTTCTTCCAGAGGAGTGATATGTTTTGAAAATATAAGGTAACTTTGGCTTCACTTTAGCTGGTCTCTCATTTCGTCTGCACTTCCCTTGCTACGTGTTTATGAATTTGGCCCCTGGGCATGCAGAGTTTTCTTCTTTCTGTCATGGGAGCCCTGTAAGCTCCTTACTGTGGCTTTAGCTCTTCCCTCATGGGCAACAAGTTGCGCTAGTAACCATTTGTCCAAACCCTTCACATCGCTCTCTGGTTAGAGGCCGTGGCCCAGGCAGGATGGTCCAGCAGGGGGCCTTCCACTAGGACATCAGGGCTCTGGATGCCCGGCACTTTGCTCTATTTTAAGCCTGTGCTGTCTTGCAGCGGGGAGGTGAGTCTAGGGCCCAATATGTGCTGTGGATATTAAGAGACTTCAAGGACACTTCCCCCCATTTATCCCAGTTATGTCCCCTGCTAAAATAGGTTAACGGTGTCTAATTAACCACTGAACATTGTCATGCTGCATAAAGATAGCATCCTGGCTGTTCTTTGAGCCATGGTAGTTTATCTCCATTTAGATCTCTGCAGTATTCCATTAAACTCGAGAGCAACATTTTAACTGAGATGATGTCTACATTAGGGCCGCCTTTCACCCTTCAGCACGTGACCCGTGTAGGCAGCAGCTGAGGCCTTCTGTCTGATGCAGCAGGGCGGGCAGAGGAGACTGGCTCTGCAGGCGGGGAGGGTCCCTTACGTTACGGTCCTTCTCTGCCACTGAGCCCAGAGTAAGACCGAGGATCCGGGATTGGGCAGTGGTTCTGCGTGGCTGCAGGCACGGGGTGTGGCCAGCGCCGTCAAGCTTGTCCTCCACTGACCAAATCATGCCAGTGCGCGTCAGCATGGTCTCTAAATGTCAAAGGAAAGGAAGTGCATCTGAGCAAAAGAAGTTAGAAAAAGCGAGTGCCTGGAGGAAAGGGTGACCTGGCTAGATGGGGTCTCCTTTCTCCCATGACGCGAGCTGTCGTTTGTAAATTAACCAACATTACTACCACGCGGTCAGGCTGACAAAGCTACAGTGCTGCTGTAAGTTGAAAGTATGTCATCTCATCATGGAAAATGTTAATTGAATTTGAAGCAGAGTCTGTAGAATGAGCCTTTCCCCCAGTGTAGAACTGCCTGCGTGCCTGTATCATGTAGGGTTTAAGAACTGGGCCTTGTATACTGGCCCGACCCCTTTCTAGGTGGGTGACCTTCGGCAAGTTACTTTACTTCTCTGAGCCCCCGTCTCCTCATCTGTAAAAGCGAGCACGTTTAAATAAGATAATGTGATAATTAAATAAGGTAACGTATAATACTATATATAGTAGTGTTATATAATAGTAACATATAAATAAGATAATATAATAACAATGCTTGGCACCCAACAAACTCAGTAAGTGTTAACTGTTGTCATCAGTCATCAGTCTTCCTGTGACAAGCAATGGGGGCAGGGGCCTGGGAATGGACTCTCCCCTGAGAATCGAGGGTGGATGTGTGGAGCCCAGGCTGAGTCACCCAGTGTGGCTTGTAGAGAAGCGGGGGTGAACACCAGGAGGGGACTGGTTGAGTGCGGAACTGAAGGACTGGGCTCTGAAGGAAGGTAAGGATAAGGAGACAACGCCCTTAACCTTGAAGTCTCCACCTGTTTAAAGAACAGACGGCTTCACATGAGGCTGAGCGATCTTAGCGACTTGGCAAGCACCACACGGAGAGGGCCTTGGTTCCCCTCTTGCCAAGTCACTGACTAGGTCCGGCGCGTCCCTTGCTGCAAAGCAGGAGGCCAGGGTGCCCTTACTCCGAACACCCTGTCTCCACAAGGTGAGAGGTGAGGGAGGACACTTAACTCTCAGTGTCCGGAGTTAAAGCTTTGTTCTGCAAAATGGCCAAAGTAATCAGCAAGTGATGGAGTAGCTCTTGAAAAGAAACCTGGCATTTAATTAACTTTTCAAAGTGCTAGTTCAGCAACCTCTATGTTTTACATTTTGAATATTGAACAAGCATCTCTAATCAGATCTGAATTGCTTCTGGGCCTCCCCGGGTGGAGAGCACCTGCTGAGCTTTTACGAACAACACAGAATCCTGAGTTTCAGGAGAACCAACTCAGAGTCACTCGGGAATGGAGCCTTCAGTCTGTGAGGCCGTTTGCTTCCTCCCCTCAGCCTGTAGGTCAAGTCAGAGTCCATGAACGCTTCTGTAAGAAGAAAGCAGGCAACTCGGAAGGACAAGGCAGCAAGGCTTACATTCTGCTGCTTAGCGACAGAGAGTTCAGTCTACTCTCTGAGATGAGGTTTCGGGCACTGGTTCTCACATATGTGACTGGGCTTCATTTCTAGAAATTACTACCTCAGGGGGCCTGTGGTGAAGCCTAGCACACCGGTGCTGCAGAAGCTTCCCAGGTGTGATTCTCTTGTGCACCACTGGTTAAGAACTCCTGGTGTAAAGGATTCTCTCCAGCTTTCAGTTAGCTATCTGTTGCCTCCTGTAAGTATGGAAAACCTGTGAGCACAGTAAATCCAACCAAATGTCGGGGTGACCAGGGGACATCTAAAAATCAGCGGGTGTCTGCTTTTGAAAGGGCTTGGGGCAGTGGGTTTGGGAGAGAAGGATTCTCGTTTCAGCCTCGTCACTAACCAGCTCTGTGGTGTGGACAAAGCACACAGAGCTTTGGTGGATTGGTGCCCACTGTCCCAATCTATCGGTATATATAAAATGGTGCTCCTGAAGCCTGCTTTGCCTCTTTTCCAGAGCTGATGTTGATAGGCGTGAAAGTCTCTGAAGGCTCCCCAAAAGTGCTCTATCTCTGTACAGTGGTCTCGCCAGTATTATAATTGTCAGGTTCCCAAACCCTCTAACGGCCACATCTGGGGAAAGAGGCACGTGGGCCACGGGGGGCGGTAAGAGACCAGAAGCCCAGGGTGGAGCTGGCCACAGCTCTGCAGTCCTCCTGCCACAGGTCTGGGCCAGCTCACACCGTTTCACCGGAAGTGTGTGATGACCCAGAACCTGCAGTCCTCTCCCTCAGCCTCCACCCACCTACACAGTCTGTGGGAGGCGGGGCTTTAGCCCACATCCTTCTTGGGTTACCTACCCTGCTGGGCAATGATAGACCACCAGGTTTTCATTATTTTTTAACCTGTCACCAGCAATTTAAAAATGTGCTCTGCATCGTGACTGGGTATATCTGTATATAAAACTGAAAAAAATTTTATGTAACATTTATCCTTACTATTTGCAGTACACTCTCTTCACTGTTCTTTGCTATTGAAAAAAAAAAAAAAAAGACAAAAAAGAAAGGCTGGTGGTGATCCTCTAAATTGATTTCATGGCTCACTAATTGTTCATGACCTGTGGTTTGAAAATCCTTATGCTAGATTCCATGTCACTGCATGGCCTGAGGTGTGTTTGGGGACTAGGCAGGTAAAGTAAATCTGTGGAGCGGGGTGTTATTTCAAAATAGCACGTTAAATTATATCACTGAGATACATAGACAAGTTATTTGCATATTCACAGTTCTATAAAGAAATGTACTCTCTACCTGCTCTCCTAAAGCATGCTTCCCACTTCCTTTTGCTTTCTCACTTTTGGTAGCTGCAGAGCTACAGGAAACACTTCACTAGCCTCTTAACTTCTGTAAGAAAAGCAGCAGTGCAGGTTCAGCGGTAAAGAGCTAGTAGGGACCCCCAGGTGCCAGGAGGGTGGGAGCTCAGGCTTGGAGGGGGTGGGGCACAGCCCAGCTTCCCTGAGTTTTTCCTTGTGGGAATGCAGGCCCAGTGTGGCCAGGGTTTGTATTTGAAGAATTCAGAAATCTGGATTTTTTTTGTACAAAATCTCCCAATCTGGACAACAAATTCATGTTAAAAACAGAAAAAATTAAACCAAAACAAAATAAGCAGCGGTGTGGTGCAGCCCAAACTTATCTGCAAGCTAGGTACAGCCCAGAAGTGGCCGGCTGTTTCAAAGGCAGTGTTTCCTGATGTTTCTCCAGGGCCCCGCCCAAGTTCCCACTAGGCTTTCCATCTCCCAAGCGGAAGGCTCTCCCAGAACCTGCTCTTTCTAGCAGACGGACAGACAGACAGACAGAACGCCCCCTGGGGCATCCCTGCCCTCCATCCTTGAGGGCTGTCTCTTGTTCTTGCTCCTTCCCTGCTGGATGAAGTGAGAGGCTGCGGGAGGATCCTGGGCTCCCCCTAGGGTGAGAGGGAGCAGGACGTGGGCTCAGCGGCAATTATGCTGAATATGGACCTCAGCCCCTGTTCGGATGATGAGTGGATAAATGGCAATTAATCAGCCTTCCCCCGGAAGAGTAGGTTATCATTATTGTTTCCTTCAGACAAAATCACCGCTCCTTTTGCCCCGGCACATGGCTTAGGAAGGCAAGATTCTGTCGTAACTCCTGAGGGTAGTCAGAGAGGGAGCTGCCCCTTCTGTACAGCAGGAAGGCGCTGGCCTAGGCTGCCCAGCCTCTCGAATCCCGTTATTCTTCTCTGACCCCCGTTTCCATCCAAGCTCTTCTGCCGCTAGTGACATATGACTGGCTCATTCGGACAGTGGGTTCAGAGTTCAGCCTCACCAGGACAGTTAGAGGCAGTGGTCCCTGGGAACTCAAGCCGGGAGCAGAGCCTCCCCTCCACACAGACAGAAGGCGGCCGTGCTGGCGGCGGGGGCCCGGGGCGGGTGCTGCTTCAGGATTCCTTTGACTTTGACTTAGAACAGGTCATAAACCTGGGTCATCTGACATCACCACGGTGGGGATGCCCTGGGTACCCGATGCAGTTTACCTTTGTGCCCCACCTGCTGCCCTGAAGGTCCCACCCGGCCCCTACCCCTAGTTGCTCCGTCTCTTCAGTCAGCCCTTTAAGAGTCAAAAACTGCAGCCTAGGAGGTCCCCTCAGAGTTGTTCCATACTGTTCTTCCAACTTTACCTACCTATTCACTTCCCCCTCCCTGACTTCAGCCAAAATTAATCCTTTCTTCCCTCCTTCTCTCCTTCCTTCCCTCCTACCCTCCTTGCCGCCTTCCTTCCCTCCTTCTCTCCTTCCTTCCCTCCTTCTCTCCTTCCTTCCCTCCTACCCTCCTTGCCTCCTTCCTTCCCTCCTTCCCGCCTTCCTTCCCTCCTTCCCGCCTTCCTTCCCTCCTTCCCTCCCTCCTTCCTTCCTTACCTTCTTCCTTCCTTCCCTCCTTCCCTCCTTCCTTCCCCCTTCCCTCCTTCCCGCCTTCCCTCCTTCCTTCCTTCCTCCTTCCCTCCTTCTCTCCTTCCTTCCTTCCTTCCCTCCTTCTTGCCTTCCTTCCCTCCTTCCTTCCTTCCCTCTTTCCTTCCCTCCTTCCCTCCTTCCTTCCTTCCTTCCCTCCTTCCCTCATTCCTTCCTTCCTTCCCTCCTTCCCTCCTTCCCTCCTTCCTTCCTTCCCTCCTTCCTTCCCTCCTTCCCTCCTTCCCTCCTTCCCTCCCTCCTTCCCTCCTTCCCTCCTTCCTTCCCTCCTTCCCTCCCTCCTTCCTTCCTTCCCTCCCTCCCTTCTTTTACTCTGTCTCTTTCTTAACAACGCAGTTATAGTCTAACTTTCATGGGAAGTAATCTATTTAGACTTAGGTTTATGATTCTACTCTTTGGGGATTATTTGCCTTTTGTGGAAAGTGCTGGTTGGCCCCCATGCAGCTCTTACTGGGAGGCCTTCTCGGCCTCCTGCCGGCCATTATGATGCTGCCACCACCCTTTGCCCTTGATCATCATGGTGATTGATTTCTGACTTAAAAGAATTCATAGAAAACAAATGCTCTGTTATCACAGAAATTTTCACACATACGGGAGAGTTATCTCCGTGTAACCCACACCCAACTTTAAAAATCTTCAGCGTTTAGCCAATCTCATTTAGAAGACTTAAGATCAGTGTTTCTCAGAGTATCAGTAGTGACCCGCTTGGATTAGAATTACTGGGAATTTGTTTAAGATGCATGTTCCTGGGCTCCCCCCCAAGACCAACTGATCCAGAAATCTGTCGTTGCTGGGCCCAGCAATCTGCACGTCTGACAAGCTTCCCAGATGGTTCTTACGCACGTTTGGGTTGGGGAAGCAGGGCCTCACATAGCGTCTGTGTGCGAACAGACTTCCTGCTCGTGGAAGGTCTTACTTGCCCACCATCACTCACAGGGCCTTCCGGTCCTTCACGTGGAGGAGACAGAAAGTCAGGCCTGAACTGAGCGGCTAGTTCGCCCCCTTTTGCTTGCGGGAAGCTACACGTGTTAGCACAGCAGCTTCAAATGAGACCCAAGGCCTCAGTCCTAAGCAAGTGCTCTGTAAATTGGTCAGTTAACTGTTGAAAGGAAGGCACCATGTCATCTATACCCTTTTGAGTTTTGAGCTTCTCACTCAACTTGCACTTAAGCTCAACAATTTAATTTGGAGTGTTGCTGAAATAAAGCCGTAAGAAGGCATTACTGTAATTTTCTTACATTGGTTGTGGGCCTTGGTCTATAAAGAGGAATCCAGACAAATAAAGCACTTGGGTTATGCTAATTTGCTCCCACTTTTGAAACCCCCCTCCAGCATGCCATGTCAGTGCCGGAGACTAGAGGGTTCTCATAAACCTTGTCTCTCTTTTTTCCAGGTCAGGAAGGAGGGCTTCTGAAGAAATAGAAGAGTATGTGTCCAGTATTCTTACAACATCCTGTGGTGACCATAGTCAACAGTGCGGTCTGGGTGGTCCTCATCTGTTCAGCCTTTATTGAACACAGCATTCAAAGACAGGCAGCAGGAAGCTGCCCATGGGCTGGGGCTGGAGTTAGGAACACTAGTCAAGGGTTCGGTTAATGCTGCTTCCTCAGCTGAAGGGCTGGACTCTGGCATTGATGCCCATGTCATACCTCCCACCGCATGGTTTTTAGAATTGTATGTTCAGGTATCAAGAGTACTGACCCATGGGTTCTGCTTTATTGATGCAGATGGGCAGAAGCAACTCCAGCCTTCTAAACCTAGCCTTCTCCTAAGACTTATATCAAAAAGAAAGAAGGAAGGTTTCTAGGTAAAGATGGAATGTGAAGGTAGGGCCACGAATCTCATACCTGCGGGGAGGGTGGAGCCTCCTGTCACGGTCGGTGTGACGTTGCCTGTGGGATGGAGTACCGCATGGCTTGTGCGGCCGTACATGGCAGACCAGCTGCCAAATCAAGTCTGACCAAGTTGGTGGAGGGGAGGGGGTCCAGAGGCATTTTCATCTAGGAGAAAGAATGGAAGCAATAACAATACAGGGTTTTCACTTTCTGCTTTCCTTTCCTTCTTTTTGGGGGCAGTCACCGCCTCAGACAGCAGAGCCTGGATGGACCAGATGATGGAGGAGGTAAGATGCCCTTGGGGAAGTCAGAAGGGCTTCCAGAGACGTCCCAGAGCACTTCCTGAGCTACAGTTAAGGCGCCATCTGCCGCAGGCTTACTGGAAACATCCCCTGTGGCCTCATCCTAGCCATTTGTTTTGCATCTCTGCACCTTGCTAAGTGCTACTGCCCCTGCCTAGAATACCCCACCTTCTTCTTTATCCACTAATCCTCTTTGTCCTTCAAAACTCAGCTGGAAGCATCACCTCCTCTGAAATGTCTTCCCTTCCATCCCACCCTTTCTCTGAGTCTGATGTTCTTTCTCTGCGCTGGCAACCTCCTGGGCAAACTTCCATTGTAACACACCACCACGGCAATAATAGCTAATACTTATCAGGTGTTTGTTATATCTCAGGCACTGTCCCACCACTTTATAGATGTTAAAGCGTTTCATTTCACAACAACCCTATGAGGCAGTACTATTATTATCCCCATTTTATAGTTGAGGAAACTAAAGTACAGAGAGGTTAAGTTGCCCATGGTCACAGAGCTAAGTGATTATCACACTTTAATTCTTTATTGGCTTGATTGTTCTTCCAACCAGGCTCCAAGCTCCTTGATAGTGGACACCATGTCTTATTTATCTTTGCATCTCTCATGCACGACACACAGTAGCCAGTTAAAGGCTGACATTGTAAGTGAGGGAGAAACAGCACTTACATGTCCAGCAGCCATGTCACAGCCGAAACCTGTGTTCAGAACTCAAGAGAAAAGGTAAAGTTTGTGTGCACTTTTTACAAGAAACCTACTAGAGCGGAGGTTATCTTTAAAACCTAAATGATCAAAGCCTCTTTTTAACCCACATATTTACCATTTCCACACTATTCCTTGGTGCAGAATTCAGTTTCCATCTTGTATCATTCTCCTTGTGCCTGAAGCACTTCATTTAACATCTTTTTTGTAGAGCAGATCCTCTGGCAACAAATTTTCTCAGCCTTGTTTGTCAGAAAATGTCTTTACTTTCCACCAGATATAGAAGTCTGGGCTGGCAACTCTGTTTTTCCTTTTACCATTTTAGATACTTAGTTCATTGTCCTCTGGCTTGCATTGTGCCTGACGAGAAGTCAGTGGTTCTCCTTATGTTTGTTCCCCTGTATGCAGTATGTCTTTTTCTCCTGCTTTTAAGACTTATTTCCCCTTATTTGTTATTTTCAGCAGTTTGGTTATGATGTGCCTTGTTGTGGTTCACTTTGTGTTTATCCTACTTGAACTTTTTGAGTCTGTGGATTTACGGTTTTCATCAGATTCAGATAATTGTGGCCATTGTTTCTTTTCTTTTTTTTAAATTGAAATATAGTTGATGTACAATATTATGCTGGATCAGGTGTACTACGTACTGATTTGACATTTGCATACATTAATGAAATGATCTTCATGATAAATCTGTCCCCATACAAGTTATTACAGTTTTATTGACCATATTCCTTATGCTGTCTGTATATTACTTCCCTGTGGCTTATTTATTTTATAACTGGAAGTTTGTACCTCTTAATCCTCTTCCCCTATTTCACCTCACCCACCCCTGCTCTGGCAACCACCTGTTTATTCTCTGTATCTGTGAGTCAGTTTTTGTTTTGTGTTTGTTTTGGTGTTTAGATTCTGCACATAAGTGAGATCATATGGTATTTGTCTTCCTCTGTCTGACTTATTTCACTTAGCATAATACCCTCCGGATCCATCCATGTTTTCGCAAATGGCAAGATATCCTTTTTTTAATGGCTGAGTAATACTCCACTGTATATATATATACCGTATCTTTCTTATCCATTCATCTACTGATGGACACTTAGGTGGCTTCTCAAATTCCAGCTGCCTTAGCCCCCTAAACTTTGACCTCTGTCTCCTCAGCTCAGCCAGACCTCCCTCCCCATGCTCCACTTGGGGTTTCCCACCCCTGTGCCAGTGTCCAGGAAGCATCTCTAGGCAGAAGCCAGGATGACTGCAGGGCCCACTTCATTTGTTTCCCTTCCCTTGGGGATCACAGTTCTGTGCTACCTCTTGTCCACTGTGTGAAAACAGTTGTATCTTGTATTTTTTCCAGTTTTCTAATCGTTTATAGCAGGAAGGCAAGTTTGGTAACAGTTACTCTCTCATGGCTAGAAGTGGAGTCCCAAAGCCTTCTTTTAAATACCCTTTGCTTGCAACTACAAAGTGGAGGAGAGAATTAAATCTGTAGAACATGGATGATTCTCTGTTTCCTTAGCTACCTCATAGGATTAGGGCGAGGGTCATATAGGACAATCGTGAAATATTCCGGGATGGTGGTTAAAATACAGATTCCCAGGCCACCCACAAAACAGAAGCTGGAGTTGGGGCCCAGGGATCTGCATTAATTTAAGTAAGCTCCCTGGATAAATATTTCGCACATTGAAGTTGACAACCCTGCTGTAGTGCCTCCAAAGCCAGGATTGAAGACTGGAGGGGGAGTTGTGTGCAAGAGTACTTCTGCCTCATCTCCTTCCAAAGGGGTTTGAAGGTAGAAAGGGAGTCTCTGGAGGTTAGGAATTCAGCCTGCCCTCTAGGAGTTAGTAAGAGCTCCGGGCCCGCTGCTCCCATCATTCTTCAGCACTTTGCTTTTCCATTATCTCTTATTGACAAGCTCATTTCTTTTTGCCAGATATTCCTCCTTAGCTCTGCTCACTAAATTCCTCTCAGCTGCCAAACTTCTCCACCCACTAATAATTCCCAGTGGCCCTGTTCAACAAGGTATCCTGCACTTCTTTTCCCAGGGTCTGCTTTCCCAGACCTGTTCCTAGGATGTCCTCTGCCAGTGCTACACTGGCAGCTGTGATGCTCAGTGATTGGTGGCTACTGCCACACTTTGGGTTGGCCTGTCCTCACAAACGCTCTGTTGCTTCAGCCATTGGTTGCATAGGGTAGCAGGGCAACCACCCAGGAGGATGTTCCCCGGACTCCAGGAGGCAGGTCCCTACCAGACATGAACAGAGCTGTTTGGTGGTTAAGGCGCAGTGTGCTTGGAAATTGTGATGCTGATGAATCTGAGGTGCTCATTCAATTCATGGTCTACAGAAGGTTTATTCAACTGGGGCTCTTCTCCACACCTCTCCCCACCCCACCTTGGACCTCTTTCCAGCTCCCCTCAAAGGACCTCTGAAATCCCACCTTCTCCATTTTTTTTCAATGTGTGAACATGCTCCATTTCAAGGAGTACCTGTTAAATATTACAGCAAAACCCTCTGAATACTGAAGTTTACACACATCACAGATGCGTTATTAGAAGGTTGTGCTGGCTGCCATCGTGACATCATCATGTTAGAATCAAATTGTTGCAGGTTTTTGTTTTGTAAATTTATTTATTTATTTATTTATTTTTGGCTGCATTGGGTCTTCATTGCTACGCATGGGCTTTTCTCTAGTTGTGGCGAGCAGCGGCTACTCTTTGTTGCTGCGCATGGGCTTCTCATCGCGGTGGCTTCTCTTGTTGTGGAGCATGGGCTCTAGGTGCGCGGGCTTCAGCAGTTATGGCTTGTGGGCTCAGTAGTTGTGGCTTGCGGGCTCTAGAGCGCAGGCTCCGTAGTTGTGGCACACGGGCTTAGTTGCTCCACGGCATGTGGGATCTTCCCAGACCAGGGATCGAACCCATGTCCCTTGCATTGGCAGGCAGATTCTTAACCACTGCGCCACCAGGGAAGTCCCAAATTGTTGCAGTTTTAACCAACTCTATAGGCCACCTTGTCCAAACCTGCCATTTGACGTGTTAAGAGGTTGAGGTTTACAGATTATTATACAGAATCTCAGGACTCAAAGGGGAGCTCTGATCTTCTGACTCTCAAGGGAACAGACACTCTGCTGTCATACCGTGGTGTCCACCAGCATCACTGCCATCACCAGTATTACCAAACATTTACCGCGTTGTGTAGTATGTTTTTTTTTTCTCATCTAATTCACAAAACAAATCTATGGGAAAGTGCCTTTAAATCAGTTTTATTGAGTTCTAATTTGCATACAGTAAACTGCATCCATTCAAAGTACACAGTGTGAATTTTTACACATGTATATACCCAGTTAAATCTCCACCACCATCAATATACAAAACATTTCCATCACGCCCAGAAGTTTCTCATGCCACTTTCCAGTCCACCCTTCCTCTGCCCCTGTCTCCAGGCAACTATGATCTGTTTTTTTGTCAAGATAGAGTGGTTTGTAGTTTCTAGAATTTTTTATACATTGAATCATATGCATGTATGCTTCTGTGTTTGGCTTTTTTCCGCTCACTGGAATGATTTGAGATGCATCCAGCTGGTTGCATGTATCATTACCCTGTTCATTTTTATTGATAATATATGGACATAGCACATTTGGTTATCTAGTCACCTGTTAAAGGACATTTCAGTTGTTCATTATCTCCATTTTAAAGATGAGCAGACTAAGGCAAAGAAAGGTAACCTTGCCAAAAGTCACACAGCTAGTAAATGACAGCATCAGGATTTGGGGGCAGCTGTGCTCACCACTATATTACTAACGCAGCATAGCTCAGCACCAGGCTTGGAATGCAGGTCTTGGCTCCAGAGTCCTTGCTCTTGGCCTCTGAGCTGTAACAAATGGTACGACCCTGTGCTGTGTTGGCATCTCCTTGCACAGGTTGGTTGTGTCAACGTCAGTTCCCAGGTGTGTAAGACAGAGTGCTGGCATGACTGACGGGATGCTTAATACAGTTTCATTAAGGAAGGGGAGAAGAAAGATACTGTTTTCAGAGAATACCCCTACTATTCTTTTCCCCTTCACAACTTGGAATGTGAAATTTGTGAATTGGCCTTTATTTTGGCTCCAGAGGTTTGACGCATAAAACCCTTTCTTGTCAGAGTGCACTTGATGTTACCTTCTAGGAGGTATGCCTCTTCCCTGGCATAAATCTGTTTTCCATGCAGTTATGCCTGAGTCCTGTAGTGGAAAATCAGTTCATATGTTCCACTTCACACTCGACTTAGTCCATTTCACTGCATGTGAATGTTTAGAATCCATTGTGCAATAAGAATCATATGTTATATATAACTAGTTTCTAGAATTATCTTTGCTCAGGGAATTACTTGGTTGGCTAGTTAAGGCTGCTCCTTTGAACTTAGAATAACCAGTGGGTGGGGAGACTCCACGAAATGATTGCCCTGAACCACCCATGGACGCTCCTTCAGCAATGACATTAAACAGATCTCTGGGCACCTGTGAGGGAACCTACTGGTTCCCTTAATAAAATCACCTCCAGGTTCCTTGAGGTCATCAGTGAGGAGTGTTCTCACCTGGGAAGGGACTGCTCATCTTCTGGTACTTGGTGGGGGTGGGTGAGTGACGAGTCATCTCAAAGGAGAAGATGAATCTCCAGGAACAGAGATGAGGAGCCAAGGTCCAGGGTCTCCTCCCGGCGTCTTGGAGGTGAGCTTTCACTGAGGAAAGCCAAGGGGTCTTCATGCAGTGCCTTCTGTGGCTAGTGCCGCTCCCATGCCGGATGGTTATGAGTGAGACAGCCCCTGCCCTCCAGGACTCTCTGACCTAGTGAGAAATGCCCAGTCTTCTTTCCTCCTCTTCTTTTATAGAAGACTTTGAGGAGCCATGTCTCTCGAGATATATTTCTCAGCATTCAGCCTCCCTGGATCACTCTTGATACATGGTGCTCCTTCTTCCCTGGGAAGAAGCCGAGGGAGGAGAAGAGAAGCACTTCCTCCCATCCATTGACCCCTCAGGCTTTCGAGGGAAGAGAACAGAAAACAGAAGAAGGAAGGAGCTGTTGAGATCGGGTGTGTTTTTTGAACGAGAAGCGAAGAGTAAGTGCCGTGTAGGGGTGGTTTGGGGATCTGTTGGTTAACCGGAATGTATTGCAGCGGGACTGTTTGCAAGACCAAGGCAGGCTGAGCTCAAATGTTTTTAGGGGCCAGGCAGGTAATATAAACACTTGAAACAGCAGAAGTGTTCAACTATAAAGAATGGTGGAGCTGTGATGAGCTTGGAGGGGAGATGGCATACCTGAAGTTTTCAAATTCATATTTCAAAAAATGACAGAATTTTAAAATATCACTTTATGAACAGAACAAAATGCATCTGCAAGTTGGATTAGACCTTTGGGAAGGGATTTGCAAATCCTTCCTAAGACCTTGGAGGGCTCTCCTCTAAAGGAACACAGACTTGTTGGGGAGACAAAACATGAAAGATGGAAAGCATTACAAGGGTTAAATAGCTTAGACAGCAGTGTACTGAGTGACAAAGGTAGCAAGTAGTTGTTGCTATATTGGTGATTTATGTTATTAAGGGCTGTGAGGTCAGAAGAGGAAGCGATCCCTGTAGGCTGAGGACCCTTCAGGAAGAAGGAAGAACTTGCCTGGGTCCTGAAGGCTGGATAGGATTAGGTTAGGCAGAGAAACACGTGCACAGCCTTCCAAGCTAAGTTGCCTGGCGTGAGGAGCGACTCCACGTTGAAGATGAATAAGGGATTCACCATAACCAGGAGAGAAGCTGCTTCTGCAGAGCTAAGCCCTGATTCTGGTCCATTCTCAACTACAGGTAGTCAACATCCCCACATAAACTGCCTTTCATGAAGTTTAAAGATTGCCAATCATCTAATTTGCTGATTCTAGGTAGACTCACTCACAGCTAGAGCTGACACCGTGCTTTGGGGAAGTTGGGATTCGTGGTTCTGGAGAATAGCTAAGAATAATGGACAGCCAGAGCCCCCGAATGACCTCAGGGTCCCAAAATTGTAGGATGGCAAAACGGATCTTTCATTTAGTGGCTTAATTATCCATTCCTATTCTTGGAATCAAATTTCTGGTTTGCCCTAGGCCTTTAGACTTCTTCTGTCATGGAAGGTTGTATGTTAGAGAAAGAACATTGGATCTGGGATAGGAATGAACCCAGTCTCTACAAGTGACACTGGGCAAGTCATTCATTCATTCATTCCTTTAACCACCATTTGTTGAATACCTGCTATGTGTGACGCTTGGAGCTGGACACTGGGGACATGATGTGATGGTGTACAAAACATTCTTAGTCCTTGCCCTCATACAGCTCACAGTCTAGTCGGGGATATGGGGACTAATCAAATAGTCACACACTAAATAAGTAAGGACAAATTGCAATTGAGTCCACTGAGGGAAGAGTCTGGAGTGCCATGAGGGAGAATAACGTGGAGACCTGATTTGGGTTGGGTGCTGAGGGAGGGCCACTCTGAAGAAGTGACTTTCACACTTCGACTTGAAGGAAGAGTAGAAGTTGCCAGCAGGGACTTCCCTGGCGGTCCAGTGGTTAAGACTCCGTGCTCCCAATGCAGGGGGCAACAGGTTCAAAACCTGGTCGGAGAACTAAGATCCCGCATGCCACGCAGCGTGGCCATAAATAAATAAATAAATAAATAATTGCTTGCCAGCGAAAGGAGTGTGGAAGCTGGGGGTTGGGAGGACCCTGGTAGAGGAGGCAGGAGGCACAAAGTCCTGTCACCTCTCTGACGCCAGAAGTGTTTCCAGGCCTGTTTGGTCTCTTCCGGCTCTAAAATCCAGCTCTCAGAAAGTGAACTCTGGATGGAAAGTGAAACTTCAAAAGGAGCACTGAGAGGCACACAAATGGGAGAAAAGAAATTCTTTGTCTTTAAAAAAGGTAAACAGTATTCAGATTGAGATCATCTCTAAAAACACAATTAGATGTGGACTCAACTTTCAAAAAGTTTATCTCTGAGGTAAAGTCAAGTTAAGAAAGAACTTGTGAGCCCCCCAAATAATGGCTTTAAAAAAGTGGAAAGTCTCTGAAAACAGGAGCTTACAAAAAAGGATTAGGTGGGCTTCCCTGGTGGCACAGTGGTTGAGAGTCTGCCTGCCAATGCAGGGGACACGGGTTTGAGCCCTGGTCTGGGAGGATCCCACATGTCGCGGAGCAACTAGTCCCGTGAGCCACAATTGCTGAGCCTGCGCGTCTGGAGCCTGTGCTCCGCAACAAGAGAGGCCGCTACAGTGAGAGGCCCGCGCACCGCGATGAAGAGTGGCCCCCACTTGCCGCAACTAGAGAAAGCCCTCGCACAGAAACGAAGACCCAACACAGCCATAAATGAATGAATTAAATAAATAAATGAATAAAAAAAAATTAAAAAAAAAAAAAAAAGGATTAGGTCTTTCTTGCCTATAACCATCGCATCTTGGTGTAGCCCAGGACTGCGGGTGGAATTATAGCTCCCTCTTCCTGGCATCTCCCAGTGCCTCTGGGGCACGCTGCCTCCCCACTAGAGAGGGCTGTGCTCTTTGCATCCTGGGGTCCAGGTGTGACAGAATCGAATACCTTAAAACCTTAGGAGTGATAAATCCTACGGCCAACCCAAAAGTGTGTAATTCCTAAAGGACAGGCTGAGTTGAGCCACTTCTAGCCAGGGGCAACTGGGGACTTAATTCTGCAAGTGTAGCAATCTGGATGATCTGAGAGCTCCAAATTTAAGGGTAATTGCTCAATTTTCTATCCATGTCAACAGGGAAAATAGGTAAAAGTGGCTGAACACAGCCAAGCAATGAGGCTGGATGAGATGTGAGATGCTAGACTGTCAGTGGAATTAGAAAAGTGCTGTATGTAGTGGGATATCGCTCTGTCGTCCCCTTTCCCGTTCATCTCTGTCTCCGGGCTTTCTAACTCTCTTTTGGGCTCTTTCTCATTGCCTGCTTAATCCTTCCACCCTATCCTTCATCTGTTCTCCTGCAAGCAGCAGTCACTCTTGGCCCAAGCAGTTTTAACGTGGAGAAAGAGAAAGTGGAAAGAATTCTTTAAGTGCAGATAAATTGGAACCCTGATATCTCAATTCTTTTCTCTTGCTTAGTATGAATGTTCCATTATGTTGGCATTTCCTTCCTTAAGCTTACTGCAGCACATTGGACTTCTTAGGTAGTACCCAAACCTAGTTCCTTTGCCTCCCTAATTTTTTAAAAAACTATTCTAACCAGCACTGATTTTTGATTAAATAGTGTTCCTTAAAATCAATTTATTTTTCTAAATTCAAAGTCACTAGAACTAGATGTTAAGGTTTTGCCTCCCCACCCTTCCCTGACACGTGCAGACACAGGGGCTGCTTTTAGCTAACATTTCCAGAGCAGGAAGAGGACAGGGGTGGGGTGGGGTAGACTCAGTGGTCCAAGGATTAGCTGTCCTCTCTGTTGTCTCTGTGCCTTGTTAAGCTTCATTCTGTTTATAGGATACTGGGTATGAAATTTGAAAAAGAAGTCCTTCTTATAGGAAATGGTATTGATAATTAATGTTTGTAAGTGTTTACCAAGAGCCAGGCCCTGTGCTGCTTTCCCTGCAATGCTTCAGTTAATCCTCACAACATTTCTGTGAAGAGACACTGTGATCATCACCCTTTTACAGAGGAAGGAATTGAAGTTTTGTGATGTTAAGTAGCTCACAGAGGTCACATGGCTAGTAAGCAGTGATGTGCTGGTAAATATTTCACAACCAGCTCTCCGGTGGGGGGGAAAACGTCCTCATTGGTAGAGTTTGCCGATTTCTGTGGTGTAAATGCTCCCACGAGGGCTGGTTTCAAGCTCCCAGCATGACATCAGTGACCACAGAACTGGGAAGAGATGGACAGTAGCACACCAGTATGTCATGTTTCCATCATACAGGTACATTGGATGTAAATAATTTCAAGAGCATAGGCAAAGTAAAATGTAGTAAAATTTAGGAAGTGGTGAGTTTTGAGTATTACCTTTGTTTTTAATATAATTTATTTAATTATAAGGATGTATAGTTTAATCTTCAATAATGTTTATATTTAACAACCTGCGTGCGAAATTCCTAAAAATTTTAGCCAGCATGAGCTGCTCCAGAACATCACTGCTAGTAAGTGATGGAGCTGGAGTTGGGACGTGGCCTTTGTGACTCCTGACCACCTGTTCTCACCACCTTCCTCTTTGCTGTCCAAGTGTTAGGTTCGTTTCTCAAGCCTGCTTATCCAGGAAGCTTGCCTCCACTCATATTCCCACTGCCCTGTTGCAGATTTGTTATCCTTTCCTGATTCTCAGATTAGCCCACTGGCCCCTGTCATCAGCTCTGCTGATCCTCTCCCCGTGAAGTCTTAGCAGCAACATCCAGGCTGAGCAGAGAAAAGCCAGAGAGACCAGGTCTTTAGGGCTCTGTGACATGAAGCAGAATCTTCAGGTTGGACCACTCCTCTCCTTCATGTTATGCTTTCTTTTCTATCAAATCCATTGGGATTGCTTTTAGATAATGAATTCTCTGCTGGGTCCTCTGGAGAGGAGAGCCTATTTTAGCGGGAGAGGAAGGAGTGTCCCTGGGCTTGTGCGGGTGGCAGGGTGAGTAGCGGGGAGTATGGGAAGTTGGGAAGAACAGAGACCCCACAGGGCACTCCCTGGGCTATGGTGGGCTATGGCTGGAGCTCTCCCACCAGCGCAATGCTTTGAGACACAGCTGAGGGAACAAACTGACATCACAGAGACTTGGGACACTCAAAAGACTGCATGGAACGTCAAAGAGCCCCAGCCAGGGGTGTTGGATCATGGTGCCAATACTGAGCTGAGGTCATCGTGGGCCACAGGCGGACTCTTGTGCAGGTTCATTTTAGTATAGAAAATGAACTTTCCGTACAGTGATTCTGTAAAGAAAAGACTTGGTGCGCTTTACCTGTAGGCCATGTCTGTGGCTGGGACATTTGGAAAGACTTCCATAGGCAAATATGACAGTAAGGTGTTTTGTTTTGTTTTTTTATCACTAGGTATATGGGAATGGACAGCCTAGAAATAAGGATGTCGTAGAGATAGAAGGCACCTCATTTTGGTGATAAAGAAACTTGAGACAAGAGTTGACAAGTAACTGCACATGGTCAGCAAATAAGGGGCAGATCTGGGACCCAGGTTTCCTACTCCTAATCAGGTACACCCTCTGGTACAGCTCTGTGGACCAGGAATCTGGGTTTGGTTCTTCCTTGATAGACAGTTAAGGCCACATTCCTGGCAGCAAAAGAAAAATGAACTCTAGTACATGTAGACTCTTGAGGCCCCAAGGGCAACCTCTTTACTCCCCAGTGTGGGTTTGGCCCCAGAGTGAGTGAGATGCCAGAGGAGTTACAGGGGACTTGCCAGAAGTTTCTTTAATGAAGCAAGAAAAGTTGTTTTGACTTGCTTTTGTTTTCTGCAGGAGGTAATTCAGGGTCCCATGCCCCTACTGTGGGACAAGCATACACCATCATGGAGCAGGTATCTAGGAGCTGATGGGATGGAATGACATAGCTCAGCAAACATAGTAGAGACTGGTTTGGCCGTGCTCTTCTTGCCTCTTGAAGAGGCAGAGTGTCAGGGGAGCTTCTGAAAATGGAGTTAAGCTTGGAGCACATGTTGGTTATTCTGCTTTGTCACCTCAGTTGTTCCGTACCTCGCCCTGGTCCAGCTGCAGAGCACAGCCCAGAGCGTTGACCAGACCTCCTGCTCTGCTGGCAGAGGTGGAACAGAATGCTCTAGGCCCCTCGTGGGCCCTACAATCTCTGGGTCACACCAGCCTTTCAAGCTTTCCGTCGCAAACATCTCTTCCCGGAACGTGGTTGACAGCAACCTCTCTGGGACTCCATTTTCTTTGTTCACGTGAGCAGCTTACTGGATGTCCCCGTCTGAAGCGGTAGAGTGGGGAGCATGGCACACGTCCTGCACCACGCATGCACGCGCATCGTAAAGGAAGCAGGTTGTATTAACCTTCCTCCAGGAACACAGAGAAAGCTCTGTCAGCATTCCATCGTGCTGTAGTCGGTTTGGAGGAATGTGATTAATAATAAATCATCCAACATTAAGCACTGACAAAAGTAAAAGAGAGTTAAATCTCCCTGAAATAGTTATAGAGAACTGGGTATTTATTCTGTTTGGAGGAATGTGATTAATAATAAATCATCCAACATTAAGCACTGACAAAAGTAAAAGAGAGTTAAATCTCCCTGAAATAGTTATAGAGATCTGTGTATTTATTCTGTAACTCCTTGGATTCTGTCCCTGTTGAATATGGAAGACAGGATCAGGGTAGGACAAAGCTAATCCCATTTAGTTTCGTGAGATGGTCCTAGATGTGACGGTGAGCCATGGTCCAGCTTTGGGGAGAGGCACGGGTACTTCTCCGCACAGCTGTGAAAGGAGTGGTGGATGAGGGCAGAGAGGAGATGAGCCCATATTGATGAGAACCATTGCCCAGGGACATCTCAGACTCAGATTTTTATATGACTAGAAAGAGAGGCTCAGTGCTTTAGGATATCTGTTTCAAGTGATGGGGACTGTATAGAGAAGAGGCATAGCGTTCTCTGCCACAAAAAAAAAGACAGGTGGATTTGAAGAGTTGCTCCAAATACCCTTTGTAACCCAAACCCCAGCAAGCTGTGGCCTGGGGACTGTGCTGTCCAAGCAAATGGCCGTGGTGCCTCACTCATCTTGAAGTCTGACGGTCAGATAGTGCTTAGGTGAGACGGGAAGGGACAGGCATGATTGTGCATCTGAGGTTGGACTCAGCGCATCACTTAGACCTCAACTGAAGTCTTTCCTTCCAACACATGGGGATTAGTTTCTAAAGAAGAACCCGAGATAACAAAGCCTAGGTATAGCAGAAATCCAGGGGAGCGGTGATAGGGGACCCTCTTACCCTAGCGAGAGACGAACTTGATATGGCCAACTGGTAGGTCTTCCTTTCCAGCTTCAGGTCCTCCCAGCTTTCTAAAAATGCCCAGATGTTTGGTGTGTGCATGTGTGTACTCGCCTATATGTATATATACACACATGCGGGGGGACACATACTGGGAATGTGATTCCTGAGTGCATAAGTGTGGTTGACGGACTGGGTTTACCTAAAAGACCCTTTAAGAGAAAGCTCTTGAAAGATGATTACAGAATTGAGACACCATCATTTAAAAGTGCCCGAGGCAAATGCCTTTGAAAATTGCAGCAGCGGAGGGACAGAGAAAGAACCGGCAGCCCTTGATTGTTGCGCCGTTCCCTCAGGACCCGTCCCCCCCTCCCCCCCTGTTTCTCATCTGATAAGAGAGAGAGCAGCAGTAAGACTCCTCATCTATCTTATGAAAATCCGATTGGGAATGGCTGTGATCAAAACCAGCTGGCTGTCACCGGCAGTGGCCTTGCGAGGAGGGAACCGCTCAGAAGCATTCTGTATGTGGCGGAGTCACGGGTGGCACTGATCAAAGGAGCATTTTTTTAATAAATATATATAAGGAAAAATACAAAACCTAAGGATTTAGAATAAAAGCAGGGTAGTTTGTCTTGTTTTTTTCAGCATAACACAGAGAGGATGAAATAGAATTAGATATTCCTGGTCTCTAACACAGAAACCGGGCGTATCTGGCGGCTCTGAGAAGGTGTTCTCTGTCCCATTAATACCATATCACTGATCTTGAGCCTTATTGAAGAGAGTGGAGAGTTCCTCACTTTCCATTCCTTCCAGCCACTTCATTCCTCGTCACCTTTAAAGTCGCTTACCCCTCCTCGTCCTTAACACATCTCTACGGATCAAAGCTGGAACTGCCACGAAGCTCCGAGAGAGCCATTGGGGTGGCAGGGAGCGTCCCTGTTCATTGTTCTTCGTTTCCTTCAACTGTTGGTAACCACTGTGCGATGTTCCCTAGAGGCCACACCAGTGCGTGACACCAGGGTCCTCCCAGTATCAGGCTCCTGGGCTGAACAGGGTCCTTCCCTATGGAGAACCCTTGTTGGGCCGTGCTTGTCTCCCATGAGCACTGCCTTTGAATTGCTCCGAAGGGTCAGTCCTGGCTGACGACCCTTTGCGTAGTCAGTACTGACTCTTCCACAGCCCCTGGTGGACTGGGTGGGGTGATGGGGCCACTCGCGTTCTAGGGTATTGCATTCGTGCTCCTTCCGGAGAGTGCTACCACCCCTCTGCGGGTACTATGCTGAGGCCGGGCCTGCACACCCACAGGAGACCACGAGCTGAGTCACCACTCAGCACAGCCTCCTGTCTGCCCACCACCCAGCCAGCACCACACCCCCTGAGGCCCGGCTTGTCTCAGAAATGGGCTCAGTCCAGGCCCTCCCGTCCAGCCCGTCGTCAGCCAGGAGAGTGGCCACGGCGTGGGGGGCTGGGAGGAACAACCAGCTCTTTCGATGTGCTTCTTGAGGTCGGGGATCTCTTTCCCCAGCAGCAGGAGGAGGGGGTGGGTTTGGCAGGAGCATGGAGACATCTCAGCATACGGGACATAGATAAACCGCCCCCCAGCCAAGCCAGCACCTCAGGATGGACATCTTTCTGCCCCTGTCATTCGCTTCCTCAGGGACCTGCTTGGGCACCTTTTGCTCGTGGTCAGTCCTGTTTCTCAGTCCCTGCAGTGGACCTTCTAGCCAGCAGCGTCACGGTTTTCACACTCTTCTCCCATGGCTGCCTCTCTCCTCCCCTCCCAGTGACCCGGCCGGATCAGGTGAAATTGCCGGGGATTGGTCCTCATAAAGCAGACCCTCCAGGGACCTGCAGACACATTTTTGCCCCAGAACCCCAGTCCGTCCGGGGAGTGCAGGGGCCCAGGAGCTCCTCTGAGACCGTCCCTTTCCCTTGTTCCTTCGGGTGTTTGAAGCCTGTTGCCTACCACTTTCCCCTTTTCTTCTCCCTTTAAAAAAATTCTCCATTTTTTCACTTAGAAAAAAAAATTATTTATACGATTGAGATCCACTAATTAAAGCCATTTTCTGGTATTTGGTTACTGGAGTGTTTGATGTCTCTCTGACAAGACCATGAAATGCATGGAGTGTCCACAGGGACAGAATTTGCTGAACACGGCTCTTTGTAAATGAGGGGACACAGTGTCGCAGCAGCTCATGAATATGAAACGGCCATGATGCCACCTCAGTGGACTTGGGAACACAGATGAATCCTGTCATGTGCTAAATGAGACCAATTTCTTTCATTTAACTTCATCTTCAATCAGACCTTCTTCCATTTGCCTGTTTAAAATTCCCTATACGTGATGCAGAAGGTAACAGCATTCAGTAAAACAAAGTTTTGCAGCTGCAGAGAAAAATTATAATGATCTCGGGTGTAAAGTTGCCATCTCCTGGAAACGTGGACATTCTTTCCTTTCGCTCACGAGCTCTGCTGAGAGTCTGTTGACTTTGAGCACAACATTGGGGGTTGTCTGGACTGCTCTTCTTGGGGTGTCCCTCCGCAGCGTGTCCAGGCCCCTTTCAGGTGGGTTATTGAATGTGGCTGTGAATTATGCAGGGTGGACGTGAGCCCTCAGCAGCCCACGAGTGCTCTGTCGTGGCCAGGGCGCTGGGCCGGGGAGCAGCTCTGGGAAGAGATGGTGTGGGACCGCATGAGGCCTCTGCCGTGGGGGGCACAGTTAGTGGGTGAAGCAAGAGGGGCAGATGTCATCATTCAGCACCCGGAGGAACCTGGCAAGGTAGGCCAGCCCCTGGTATCATTTACTAAGGCGTCAAGGTCAGGAAGTGCTGGAGTTAGAAGAGACTTTATGTAGCTCTCTAGAAACCCTTCTGGCCACGACCAGAAAATTCCATTCAGAAATCCCCAACCAAGAAAATCAGCAAAGAGTAGAACCTAAAGGGACACAGAGAGGAGGGGCTCCCTGCCTGAGCCATCTTTGCCTGGGTGGGACCAAGGGCCGGATCAGGGTGCCTCCTTCGTTCTCTCCTTCCTCTGCAGGAAGATTTACGCTCGGGGGAAAGAGCCCGAGTAATGCTCAGGGTGTACTCATTACAAGCGGAGCCTGATCTAAGAAATCACTTTCTGTTCTTGTACCAAAACAAGCCAACAACAGCTAGATGTGAAAGCAGGCTATCATAAAATACGTTGCAGAGATCTGGGGCCAGGGTCTGCAGGAGGCAGGCAGGCTTCTTGCTGTCAAGCCACAGGGGCTGAAAAGGATCCCTCTGGGACTTCCCTGGGTACTTAGCATTTTAGTGTGCGGGTGTGATGGTATTACCTGCAATGAGTGTATTTCAGGGCAAGTGGCGGCTTCTCGCATCTTTGAAACCAGTTGTAATTGATCCTACTGGTGTTCCCACGTGTTTCTATTATTTATTTCTATTACTTATTTAAGCACCCCTCATTTATTTCTGTGGTTTCATCTGGTAGTTGGTTTGTTGGTAGGTCTGTTGGCAGGCTAGTATGCTGGTATCTTGATGAGTTTTCCATTTGGCAACCTCTCTCTTTGGAATTAGTTCTTACTGCTGTTGCTGTTCATTAGCAAGCCTTTACTGGGGGCTCCCAGAAGGTGGCGTGATGGAGTGGGGCACGCTAGAGATCAAGAGGAAGCCCGGGGTGAAGAGCAGTGTGACCCAGCCTCAGGATGGAAGCCCAGCAGTCCATATGGACCCAATTTGGATGACTCTTCCTCTGTAACTTTGTCCCCACTCCTCCATTGTTTCTTGTATATGCACAGGCCCTTCCCAGGAGGCCTTGCAGCTCTCAAGGGAGGCAAAGCCTTTGCTGTGATGTCATCAAATCCAGGATGTATCTAAGGATTGCTCTTGGTTGTTCTTGCGAAATGAATCCTGCCTAGGCAACTTTGGGACTCAGTAACACTTAATAGTATAACTAGAATGATATAGAGAAGATGGACATGGCCCGTCCATGTGTGTGCCTTGCAGATTTGAGGGGCATTTATTGATCCAGTTCTGTTCCTTTGTCCTTTAGTTTGCCCATCTTTGGGAATGCAGAAGTGACTGGGACATGGTCTTCACCCTCCACTAGTTCAGCATCTAGGAGGCAGGCCGAGGGCAAATTTCACTTGCTCTACCTACAGCAAGGTAATCAGGTCCATCCTGTGTCCTTGAATATAAAGCATTGTGGAAAGGTAGAGTAGGAAGCTCTGAATTCTGCCTGTTGGGTTCCGAGATGATTCACAAAGGAAGGGATGTGCATTTTCCTTATTCTGCTCATTTATCATCATTTTTTTAATGTATAGACCCTCCCTTCGCAACTTTTCCATGCTGAGTCCATCTTGGTTTGCCCCTAATATGCCTCCAAAGAGGTCTTGCCTATAGCAGGCACCCAGGCGTCTCCTGGCCGGTTGATGCAGGTCCTTCCTCACCTGGCACCTGACGCCCTCTCTCCTGCTTCGCTCCGTGCTGCTCTCTCCTGGGCCCTGCATGCCAACCACGCCACCCTTTTAGCGAGTTCCTCCTCACCTCCTAGCACCTTTGTGCACGTTGTCCCCTGCCTGGCTTAGTCCTGTTTATCCTTCAGCGGCCCTGTCCTAGTTCAGAGACCTTCCCTAACTCGACACTCCACCCCCCCCAAAATCCTGAATTAGATCCTCTCTGGACTGAATTGAGGGCACTATGCAGCATCCATTCAATAGAAAACTAGATGGTCATTTAAAAGAATAAGATGCACCTGTACATTGAAAAGGACAGAGAAAAGTAAGTCGCAGGACTTCCCTGGAGGTCCAGTGGTTAAGACTCCATGCTTCGGCTGCAGGGGGCATGGGCTCAATCCCTGGTCGGGGAACTAAAATCCCTCATGCCGCATGGCACAGGCAAAAAATAATTTAAAAAAAAGAAAAGTTGTAAAACAATGGATACGTAACATGATGCCATTTGCAAACATTTTTAAAAGGACATATGTGCTGTGTATGAAGAAATTCTTTTCAGTAAACATATATGAGAAATGGTTAATAGTGATCATCTCTAGGGAGACGGCTGGGATTCATGTAAGGAAAGGACATTTTTCATCTTAAACTTGTCTACAGCATTTGAATTTATTACCACATATGATATTACTTTTGCCATTAAAAATAAAGCATTAGGTCTCCCTGTTATTTTTGGTCACAGAGTCCAGTTAGCTCCCTTCACAGGGTGTGTTTTAATTTACAGGCAGCACATTTATTTGTGTTTATTTCTATCCCCCACTACACGCGTGCTGCAGGAAGACAGGGCCCATGTCGGGTTTATCTGCTGTTGTTACTGGCACCTCCTAGCACGGTGCCTTTCACAAAGGGGCTGCTCCATTCATCCCTTCAAGGATGAATGGATGAACGAACGAACAAGTGAACAAATGCAACTTCCCCACAGTGTGGCTAATTGGGCAACACGTGGGACACAGAAGCAGGTGAAAGGCAAGTGAGATGGCTGACATGAGAGGCCGGGAGCAAATGCAAAGAGCAAGGAAGGCCCGTTTTGTTAAGGAGTCTGAGCTGGGAGAGAGCAGCGGGTGACCGGTCAGCAGGGGGCGCTGTCTGTGGGGAGCTGAAACGAAGGATGAGGGCACCCGCTGCTGCGGCACTGGCGTCTCAGCCCTCTTGCCTCGCCGGCACTTTTCCTGGGGCCGTTCGAGGTGTCTGCTCCCCTCCTTCTCCACGCAGCTGGTTTAGTGCGACACGGACGGCAGGGGATGGAGTCACCGGGTCTCCAGTGTTGGTCCATTTTTCTCTCTGCACCGTTTGGCCTTGTTGTAGGGAAGTAGCCAGTCGGGCATATGGCGAGGGAGAGACTTCGCTTAGTTATGGTTACTGGGAGACAGAGAGACACCCGAGAACAGAGGACACTGGGTCTCAGGCAAAACGAAAGCTGTCCCAACTATAGGCTGTTGTCTCACCTCTCCACTAGTAGAGGCGTCTTTGAAGTCACTGGACCTTTGCAAAGAAAGCCTCCGGGCAGGGGTGGGGACAGCCTGGTTGGGAGGGGTGCAGTTGAACTGGAGCTGGAAGCCTGCTCTGTCCATTCTTAATGACTCACTTCACGCACGCTACTTCATCTTGCTGAGCCTCAGTGTTCTCATCTGGAAGATGGGGACAGCTGGGCAGGATTAAATGAGAAAATGAGGGTAAAGCCAGATAGTTTCTCTCCATGCTCAATGTTTTATCTGTTAAACGAATAAGAATAATATAGAATATTTATTACATTCTAAGCATGGCGCTTGATATTTTAGATGATTGCATGTAATACAGCAACCCTGTGAGGTGGGTGTAGTTATGATACCCGTTTTACAGCTGAAGAAACTGAGGTACAGAGAGGATGAAGCCTCACAGCTAGTACATGGGGGAGCCAGGATTCGAATGCTTCCCGTGCCTGCACTCTTAACCACTGGACAGGAGTCCTACCCATATGCTTAAGTAACCCATTGTTTCTGTTAATGTTCTTATTATCAGCAGCATCGAAGAAAATGAGACTAAAGTTAGCATAATTATTGAATTTTTTTAAATAGTGGTTGTTTTTCAGTAGTCCTAGAGCGTACTTCTTTGTTCCTCTTACTGTCTCTATTAAAATTGTGTGCTTTTGAATGTTAAGCTTGGCACCCTGAATCAGACACTAGGTCACTGGTTCAGGCTTGCAGGTCAAGTAGCCGTCACTGATTGCAGGCAGGGCCGGATCATTCCATGCAGGTAATTCTGTGAAGAAGCGGATTGATTTCTCAAGCCCGTTTTCTTTTTCTAGGTTGGGTCATCCTATGTGTGTGTGTATGAGAGAGAGGGGTGGGGGGAAGGGAAGAGAGAAAGAGGACAGAAACTCCTGGGAACATGTTATATACCCATAAGCAAGCACTTGTCTGTGATTGTAAATCAGAAACTGTAAAATTAGGAAGTTCTTTGAAGTTTGCCCAAAACCTGCTTCACGGCCACCTGTTCCACTGGGGCCGGCAGTTGGATGGCCAGGCTCTGCGGCGATGGCTCAAGCTGTCACTGCACCGAAACGCTCCAGCCTGCCTTGGCCTGGCTGTCATTGCTGGCTTGGTCCCGCTCAGGCAGTTCACCGGGTTCTGTTGGACACCAGGCTTCCAATTAGAGAGAAGTCCCACTGTGTGGCCAGCCCCGCCAGTGCCGCTCTGAGCGGCCCCTTTGCCAAGGCCCGAGCTGACCTCCGCTCTGTCACAGATGGGCCAGCCCCACGCTCCTTCGTGCGCATTTGGAGGAGGGGGGCGGGGACAAGCAGGGAAGCCCACGGGGACTCAGAGTGGACAGCGGGCAGAAGTGCGGCTCCTCAGAGCTGGGAGAAGCTGGGCAGAGTTGACAGGACCCAAATGCTGACATTGCAGAGCAAGAGGGGACTTGGGGAAGACCCCTTCCTGAGCCCTAAGCACAGCAGGGAGCATTTTCTTAGCAACTTCTGAATATTCATCTCAGGCTGGGCCTCACGCCGAGGAGGAGAGCCAGGAGCAGCTAACTGCCTCACGCCGGACCTGTCACACTGCTGATGGCGCATGGCACGGCCAGCTTCCGCCCTGCCCCACCGCAGGGCCCGTGCGGTCCTGCCAGCCTAGGAGCCCTCTCGCCCTGGACTCAGGGACGGTGCCATCAGCAGCCCTCACGTGAACTGTATTCTTCACTCGGAGTGAACAGGGACGAGCAAGCTGAATTTCTGTTAGCATAAGAAATAGAAAATTAGAGAATTCCATCTCTAATTCTCTAGCAGGGTAAAGAGATGTAATCTAAGCTCTGAACAGCGTCTTTCTAGATAGAGGACTTGCTGAATGTGATTCATTATTTCGGGGCTGGTGTATGTGTCTTCTTTATTTCCCTATCAGCATTTTCTTTTTATTTTCACCCCTTTAATCACTCTCTTTCTCTGCCTGTCTCTTTCTCTCTGTCTTATTTTCTCTGTCTCCGTCTCTCCCTTGCATGCTTTCTGTCCCTCTTTCCAGGTACGGCATCTGTAACCCCTCCACTGGAAGCAATAATAAAGACGCCAGGCTGGGAACTGACATTTATATACTCGGGCTTAGCTTGACTGGAACCATCGCAAAGTCTAAATAATGAATAGCCTGAAAGTGGCAAGGGTCTTCCCAGCTGTTCTTGGAATGATTCCGCGTCTCTTAAAAAATAAATAAATAAATAAATAAATTTTTTTTTTTTAGTTTAGTCCATGGAAGCAAAAACGAAGGGTGTCTTCACTGCTCTCTCCTCTCTGGAATTTTTCCTCCTTTTAATATTTGCAGTTGGTTTGGGAATTCCAGGACTGTCTCTCCCTGCTTGGCCTTTTTTTCTGCCCCATGTCTTTTTTTCTCTATGCAGACTGGTTAAAACAAAGAAAGCCCCTCTACCAGTCAGTGATACTCACTGAGAGAAGGCAGTACTTCTTTAAGGTGTTAGGTTGTTCCCAGGAGAAAATGGACGATTTTTCTGCTATAATAAGCAAGTTTCCATGATTAAGTGATTGCTGTCTCTCTGTTTCTCCATTTGCATGACTTTGTTAGATTGACGAAGGGAGTGGCCTCACGTCTCTTCCTATGTTTGTATGTCTGTCTCATGTGGAGAGTTCAGAGGAGGAGAATCTCCAAGAGACAGCAAGGGAAGTGTCATCTTTAGAGGCAGTGTTGTTTATTATATTAGACCTGGTAAATGGAGACTGATCCTGGACACACTGCTGGGAAGCCAGGCCACATCATTAGGCGTAAAGTGACCTTCAGATACAGGCTCAGGGCTGTGACAATTGCAAAGACTAGGACGAGCTGATGCAGGTGTGAACCTTGGTCATGAGGAGGTGCACTCACGGTGACCTCCACCTCGTGACACTACGCTTTCCCACTTCCTCTGTCTCTGACCGTGCCAGGTTCATTCGGCTCCTCTTTTCTTTTCTCTCCTCTAATAAAAACACTTCCCCAAGTGCTATCTGGGACTTTCTTCTCATTTCTTTACATTTCTCCTTAGAGAGCCACGCCAATGGCTTCTAACCTGGAGCAAACATCAGGATCACCCAAGAAATCTTAGGGAAAAATACAGACGCCTGAGCCCCACCCCGCTAGGAGATTCTAGTCCAGCAGGTTCTGGGGTAAAGCCTGAGATTCGGGAATTGTTGAAGTTCTACCTTTGATTCCCATGCACACCTCTACTTCAGTTCCACAACCCTAGACTGGGGTCCTGGAGGCCAGAGACCATTGTGTCCATTCTACCCAAAGCCTGTAGCCCTAACTGTGGCCGGCATGTTGAAGGTGATAAGTAACCAGTGGAGAAGCAGGCAAGATCCCCCATTCGTGCCGCTGACATTTTTGGCTCCTCCTCTCATTGCAGATATTCCTGTTATTCCGGACCTGGAAGAAGTACAGGAGGAAGACTTTGTTTTGCAGGTGGCGGCCCCTCCCAGGTATGTTAAATTAATATGAAGTTGGCAGGAGGCAGGGACCATGCCACACGCCATCTGTAGTGGTGCTGCCCCCCAGGGGAGATCCAGATGTCTCTGGATGGGCTCCATCCCAGGGTTCCCATTTTATTAGACGTTTTCTCCCCATTTTGGTCCTTCCCAGCTGCCTACGAGGCTCTGGGGTTGGTGGCCCGGCAGCACTCCTGGCACTGGTTCTGCCTGTGGTTCCTCCTCACGTTCCGTCTTTCCTGCAGTATCCAGGTCAACCGGGTGATGACCTACCGTGACCTGGACAATGACCTCATGAAGTACGCAGCCTTTCAGACCTTGGTGAGTGAGGCAGCTTCTGTGTAGAGGAGCAGGCTCCAGGCAACGTCCATAGGGAGTTCTCAGTTTCTCCGAAGCCTTACAGCCTCTCCTCGGTGGGTCTCCGAGGCTGCCGGGCAACAGTCCCTTTGCCAGAGACATCATCCTCGGGTATTACAGCATCCCTGGACCCAACATATTCCAGTGTTCCCAGGGCCAGTCTCCTTCCTGCTTCCCTGGCTGCCCCCATGGCATCAGTAGATATGCTGCTGTCATGCCTGCCCTCCTAGTATTGACCTTCCCCCAAGGAGTACCCAACCTACAGGACATCATGGTGTTCCCTCAGTTCTCAGTGGCCATGGGGTCCACCCGCAGTTTTGCCCTTTCACAAGGCATTCCTGCAGGTCTGGATTTGAGAAGTTCTACCACGCTCAACCTGGTCCCCTCTCTTTGCCAGAGGTCGTTGTCCGAAGGCCTCCAAGGTGCACAGCCTGCCTTTGTTTTCTTTTTTTTTCCCTACACGTTCACAGGATGGAGAGATCGATCTGAAGCTCCTCACCAAAGTCCTGGCGCCGGAGCATGAGGTTCGAGAGGTACGTAGCAGCGGCAGTGCCTGCCCCTCATTCCCGGGAACAGCTGGCTCCGAGGCTGGCCTCGTCGGCAGGCTGGCTGTGACCGAGGGGACGGCCTCCCGCAGCTCACCCCGCGATGCCTGTCTCGGCAGGACGACGTCAGCTGGGACTGGGACCGTCTGTACACTGAGGTGTCCTCAGAGCTCCTCAGCGAGTGGGATGTGCTGCAGGCAGACAAGGAGGACCCCGTGGGACAGCCCTCGCACACCTGAGCCCGGGGGTCGCTCTCCCTGCACGCGGTCACCTCTGCTTTGGACTCAAGACAGAGGCCATAAACCTAAAACTAAAGAAGCTTGCAAGCAGCTCAGAATTTTTATATGGACTATTTTGTAATAAAAATATCTATTTTCAGTAGACCGCATTGGATCGTTCGACTGTAAGAAACTGCTTTTTTTTGTAGCCCTCTCTTCCGTTTCTTTCCAGCACTCCCTTGGAAAGATTCGTCAAGAGTGAAGGAGGGCATCACTCCCCATCGTTGAAGCTTGGGAGGGAAAGCTAGATTCAGGGGTAGAAGCAGTGGTGCTCCTGGAAGCCGTTCAGTTCACAGAGGCCCCAGCAGCTCCCCGGAGCATCTACCTGTGAGCACCTGGACGCAGGGATACGGGAGGTGGCATGCGGCTGCCTGCTGGGGTCCTGGGGAGGGCCTGGCCACATGCCTTTCTCACTTTGGACGGTCAGTTATGTTGGTGAAGTTGCACTGTCTCCTTCGAGCTTTCAGTGGGCGTGATCAGATGACCCATTGCCTACATCAGGGTTTGGTGGCTCTTCTAACAGCACGCCCCTTTCCCCCCTCTTCCTGCAACCCATGCCTGGGGCTCCCAAAGCACATGTTTCCTTTCTGCCACAGGTTCCCAGGGCCTTGTTTCTGGTTCTCATTAGCAGGGGCCAGCTCAGCAGCCCTGAGACGTGCGCAGAAGCACTCTCGCAGGGAGCCTGGGCCCCCCCTGACCTTTCAGAGGTGTAGCTGTTTGTCTCCGTTGCTCCCCCAAGCATCATCACTGCCTGTTTCCAAGATGTGCCAAGATCTGGAGCAGAGCCCAGTCCTTTTTCTAAACAGAGACATCTTTTGTTTTTGTTTTTCTCTTAACTCCCCAAGACACCTCATCTGAGGACAGGACGTCTCCCCGCCCGCCTCTCCTAGATGCCACTCTGGATCAGGCCCGCGCAGTCTGGCGGCAGCTAACCAAGCCCCACTCCTGGCCGTGGGCAGTGCTGAGTGCTGTTCTCACCCTGCCTGGAAAGCCCTTCATTAAAATTCAGAAAAACAAAGAGGCTCAACACTTCAAAAACACACTGGGGGTTATTTTTGTCTGACTACGGTGCCCTTCCCTGGTGAGCCACCGGCTCCGGAGCAGGCAAAGAGAATACTTGTCTGTTAATTATAAACTCAGGGATTTAGTGGCTTTGGGGTCTCGTTTCCTCCTTTTCCAGAGTCACACTTTTAGCCCAGACAGCCCCTCTTTGGAATAATTCCCATGGTCACTGAGAAGTTTCCGTCCAGGCTGGTTTTTCTTGAGCCTGCAAGACTCTGAAACCCAAAGGAGGAATTGCTAGATTTCGAGTACCTTAATCACTGGCAAGTTCAACTGCCTCAGGACCCTGATAACCTTGAGGGTCTTCAGCCAGCTCGAGCAGGGCCTGGGGGTTGACTCCCTTCCTCCCTTTACTTCTCAGACACCTTTATGTTCCACCCAGCGTTGTCGCCCACCCAAGACTTCAGGGGGCCTCCCAAGAAGATGGCCCTAGAGGGATGACAGAATGGACGAACTTCGACAGGTACCTCAATGTGGTTTTCTACAGACACCGGCGGGGGGCGGCGGGGAGGAGGCGTGGAGTGGGCCTCCTGCGTGTGGCAGATTGACTGGGTCCTTACCAGTTTCTCCCAGACTGGCTCATGTCCGAGAAGCCCCAGCTGGTCTCCGGCAAAATCTCCCGTGGTGTCTTTGGCATGGGGTGGTAGCTGCAGAGCTGCTGTTCATAGGCCAGGCCCTGGTGGGAAAGTCGGTTCCTTCATGAGATTTTGATTACCACGTAGTACGCGCCAGGCGCTGTTCCAGACACTCCAAGCAAAACTCCCTTCTCTCAAAGCGCTTCCGTTCTGGTGGGGGAGATGGACGAATAAGTAAGATAGAGAGGGCATCAGATGGTAATTGGTGCTATGGAGAAAAATTCAGCAGGACGGGGAAGGGAGTGCTGGGCTCAGGGTGCAGTGTTAGATGGGGCGGTTAGAGGAGGTCTCACTGAGAAGGTGACATTTGAGCAAAGACCCGAAGAAGGTGAAGGAAGGAGTGGGACTGGTCCCTGGGGAAGAGCATTCCAAGGAGAGAACAGTATTTGCAAAAGCCAAGAGGGGGGCATAGGCCTGGCTTCTTTGAGTAGCGGCAGGAGGCGGTGTGACTGGCGGGAGGGGACCAGGGGAGAGGAGACGCTGTGTCTTGCCGGGCCCAGCCCTGGGCTCACCACAGAAGAGGCCTCTGTGCATGTAGGGTCCGCTCTCCCCAGTGACACGCGCACCCTCAGGCTCCGTGGGCTCATCAGGCCGCCTTTGGAAAACTTTCCTCAGAGGCCTGCACGGCCCCTCCATGCCTCGGCCTGGGAAGAAAGGTTGATGCCTCATCGAGGGAGAGCGGAACCGTGAGCTCTTCTGCCACAGAACTGAGGCCAGGCGGCTGCTGCCAGCTCCCCCAGGCAGGGGCGTGCCGTGTGTGGGGCAGATGGCAGTACCGTGAGGCCCCTGAGTGCCACGCTCCCTGGAAACTTGTAGTTCTGATGAGAAGCCCAAGCAAGAAATTCATCTGGGCAGGCCGGCCTGTGGCTGAACCTGAGGTCATCTCTACCCCTGATGGTTGACTCGTCTTTGCTAAACCCCAGGACACCCCCAGACAGGCTTCTGGAGCTACATGCTCCAGGCGGAAA
This sequence comes from Balaenoptera musculus, assembly GCF_009873245.2. NCBI lineage: Eukaryota > Metazoa > Chordata > Mammalia > Artiodactyla > Balaenopteridae > Balaenoptera > Balaenoptera musculus. Next base: position 149,426,660 of record NC_045786.1, read on the forward strand.
TGGACTCTAGTGCTGGCCCAGTGTTGCTGGACCACAGAGAGCTGCTCACAGAGATCAAGGCCTTTCTTGCTTAGTGGTGAGGGCGGCTCCTGGGAGCATTGGTGCTGGAGTGAAAGGTAGGATTTGCCACAGCAAGATAAGGAAGCCTAACATCCTTGCTCTGCTTGCCCAAGCAGTGCTGTGCTTTTCTCCCAGAGGCCAAAGAGTCAGTGGGGAAGGGGGTGAGTGGAGGGGGTAAGGAGCAGTGTCAAAGAACACAGATTCTGGAATCAGGCAGGCCTGGGGTCCAGTCCCATCTCTCCACTTAGTCGCTGTGGGTCCTTGAGCAAGCTGCTTTCCCCTTCTTTTCTTTTTTTTAAATATATAAATTTATTTATTTATTTATTTATTTATTTTTGGCTGAATTGGGTCTTTGTTGCTGCTTGCTGGTTTTCTCTAGTTGTGGTGAGCGGGGGCTATTCTTCGTTGTGGTGCACGGGCTTCTCATTGCGGTGGCTTCTCTTGTTGCAGAGCACCAGCTCTAGGCGCGCGGGCTTCAGTAGTTGAGGTACGTGGGCTCTAGAGCGCAGGCTCAGTAGTTGTGGTGCACGGGCTTAGTTGCTCCGTGGCATGTGGGATCTTCCCGGACCAGGGCTCGAACCCGTGTCCCCTGCATTGGCAGGCGAATTCTTAACCACTGCGCCACCAGCGAAACCCCTGCTTTCCCCTTCTAATCCTGTTTTTTCTCATCTGTAAAATGGGGATAATCTTAGGATTGTAATGCCTGGTAAAATCTGACTGCTATTCTGTTTTGGAACTGATGGGGTGGAAAAGTGAACCTAGGGAAAGTCACATTGGATATTTTATTGCAACAACAAACATCTGCATCTCTCAAGGGGCTCCCACCTCCATTTCCCCTCCTGCATCATCTTTTAGCCATGGTTAGAAAATGGCTTGGCACCAGGGTTTTTTGTTTTGTTTTTATAACAACTTTATTGAGGTTTAATTTGCATGCCTTAAAATTTACCCCCTGAAAGTATACAATTCAGTGATTTTAGTAAATTTATGGAGTTATGCAACCATAACCATAATTCTGTTTCTGGAACATTTTCATCATCCTATAAGCCTCCCTTGTGTCTGTTTACAGTTAATCCCCATTCCCACTCCCAGCCCCAGGCAACCACTGATCTGCTTGCTGACTGTCGATTGGTTGTTTCTGGAAATTTCATATAAATGGACTCATATAACGTGTGGTCTTTTGAGTCTGGCTGCTTGCACTTAGTATATTTTCAAGGTCCATCCATGTTGTAGCATGTGCAGTGGTTCATCCTTTGGAATGCTGAACGTTATTCTGTTGTATGGACACGTACCACATTTTGTTTATTCCTCAGTTGATGGACATTTGAGTTGTTTCTAGTTTGGGCTTAAGAATAAAGCCCCTGTGGACATTCATGGCCATGTCTTTGTGTGGACAGATGTTTTCATTTCTCTAAGGTAGATTCCTAAGAGTGAAATTGCTGGGTCAGATGGTGTATTTATGTTTAACTTTTAAGAAACTGCCAAAACTGTTTTCCAGGGCATTGGTTTTATTTGTTTGTTTGTTTTTCAGTGCTTTAGAGTATCAGGATTAATTCAGTGAAACTTAAGATTTTTTTTCTTGTCTCCTTTCCATACGTGTTTCAGAGGTCACTGCTAAGTTTATAGGAGGCACCATCTCCTGATTCCTCCCTCCCTGACTTCTTTCTGTCATTGAGCTTATCTCTGTTGAGAACACAGAACTCATCTGTCTGCTCTCCCCACCAGCCTGTAAGCTTCTTCAGGGTAAGACCGGGTGTTCTTTGAGTTTCTGTCAAGGCCTTTGCATATTCCAGGAGTTCAAAGTCAAATAAGACATGGTCCTGACCCCAAGGAGCTTACAAGCTAGTAGAGAAATAGACAAGATTCCTCTGTGTTCTCAAAGCATTGGTTTTGAAAAACATAGAGGCTTTCCGGATGAGTGGAGGAACCCAAATGATCCACTGCAAAGTGCAGGTGAAGAGAGAGAAAGGGAGCTTGGTTTGTCCAGAGGTGGGTTGGTTTGCTTAAAGCAGGGGTCAGCGTACTACAGCCTGTGGACCAAATCCAGCCCTCCACCTGTTCTTGTTAACTTTTACTGGAACACGGCCATGCTCCTTAATTTGCATACTGTCTATGGCTGCTTTGGGGCTACAGTAGCAGAACTTAGTTGTGACAGAGACCATGTGGCCTGCAAAGCCTGAATTATTTACTCTCTGGCCCTTTACAGAAAAAGTTTGCCAGTTCCTCCTTAGACGAAAGAATGAAGGTGAGAAATAACAACAGCCGCAGACTCCCAAAGTTCAGCCGCTTGTTGCTTTCCAGAAATGCAATCGCAGTAGGAGGGATTTGAGTTAGATGTAAGGAAAGACTAGAAGGGTGGGAAGATTCTGGCTCCTAAAAGAGAGACACAAATTTCCCTTAAGAAAAGGAAAAAACAAACAAAAACCACTTATCAGTTGCAGCAAAGTTGGGACAGAATCTATCTGGAGACAAAAAGCTGGAAAGAGTGACTGGGTTCCTTGGCCTTTGATCCTGTTTGAGGTGTGGGGTGAGGGGGGTCTCTAGGAATCAAATACCTTTGGCATCAGGCTCAGAATAATGATGAGAAAGCCCAGTGGAAGGGGGTTAGGAGCGAGGGAGGGAGAAAAGCCCGGTTTTTCCTTTGGTGAAGTAGAAATCAGAAAGTAAGCGTGTCGGGAGCAGCCAGAGAAAGAGGCTGCCCCTCTTGTGGCCAAGGCGGAGTGAATTAATTCCCGGCATATGTTCCCAGCATCTGTCGTGGTGACCTGGACCGGAGGGGTCAGCGAGAGAGGGGACCATGCCAGCGCCGAGCATTAGCCCAGAATTCCCGGGCCACAGAGGCTTTTGGCTCCCACAGAATGATGGCTGGCCAGCTCTCCCAGCAGCATCTGCTGCAGCTGCAGCAAACAGTGCTGTGGGGGGGGAGGGAGCGCTCCCCACAAGAGAACACCTGCTGTGAAGGGGCTGGACGAAGACCAGAAAGAGTCCTGCAAAAGGCTGTCTCTTCCAGATCTCGGGCTGCAGTGGATTTGACCCGCCAGCCACGCGTCCTGCCAGCAGACTGGAGGTGACGCACAGGACGGCACTGGGAGGGGCAGGGGCAGGGGAGACACAGCCCTGGATGGAAAGAACGCACAGGGTTGGGACGCCCTCCTAAGTACCAGTCTCAGAATCCCCCCGGATACTATTTGGGCTGCTCCTTGCTAAAGTGTCCCTCAGGAATCAGAGGTCAACCCGGAGGGGGCAAGGTAAGAGGGCACGGAGGCTAAGAATGCAGACAATGCCAGGTTCAAGTCCCTGTGCTTCCAGGTCACGACTGCATACCTCCTTGTGCGTCCGTTTTCTCATCTATAGAGTAAGGTAGAAAACAATTCCTGTCTTTGTTGTAGCATTATGATGATTAAACCACATACTATACGTCAAGTGTCCGGCACGAAGCAGGCACTCGGTGGTGATTAGTTCTGATCACACTGGGTGGGCAGGCAACATTCCCCCTGATGGCAAGTCATGGGCATTAGGCACTGACAGCACCTATGTGGGCATCTAACCCAAGGTCATGAGCTGGAGGCCCACGGACTGACTTCGACCCACAGGACGTGATTGATTTGGCCCACACATAAGTTTTTTTTTTTTTAATTGAAGTATAGTTGATTTACAGTGTTGTGCCGATCTCTGCTGTACAGCAAAGTGACTCAGTTTTATACATAAATACATTCTTTTTTAATATTCTTTTCCATTATGGTTTATCGCAGGGTATTGAATATAGTTCCCTGTGCAATAAAGTAGGCCCTTGTTGTTGACCCATTCTAAATGTAATAGTCTACATCTACCAACCCCAAAGTCCCAGTCCATCCCTCTCCTTCCCGCCCCCCTCCCCATCCCTGGCAACCACAAGTCTGTTCTGTGTCTATGAGTCTGTTTCTGTTTTGTAGATACGTTCATTTGTGCCATAGTTTAGATTCCACACATAAGTGACATCATATGGTATTTGTCTTTTCTCTTTCTGACTTACTTCACTTAGTATGATAATCTCTAGTTGCATCCCAACACACGACTTTTTACTTGTTTGGTTAATTACCAACATTTAAAATGGAAAGGTTTCACATTAAACCCAGATTTCCAGCTTCTCTTAGGAAATTGGGAGATCTGTCCACACTGGGGCCACAGTCACTAGGGCAATGACTGACGTGAGCGGAGAGGCCAGAGCTCCTCTGGGTAAGGGCAGGTCAGCACGCCGCCCCCCCACCCCACCCCAACTCTCACCCTCACTTACATTTCTGCCTGGACACTGCAGGCACTGACTTTGAGACCCCTGCCCCACCTCCTCATTTTGCCTGTAAGGGTCCTGTTCCCCAAGGGCACTCACCCAAGGTCATGGGTACTGGAACTCGAGTCCTGACTTGCAGGCTGGCCAGTGTCCTTTGTCAGTAACCAGGACCCCCTGCCTGATGGATAAGCTAAAACCACACGAGCTCTGGAGAAGACCCGGTTTCCCTACCGTGGAGTCATCCCCCTCTGAACAGGAAGCTTAACCCTGTTTCCATCATGGGTCTGACAAGAGTTTGAGCAGAGTCCTGGGATATTTCCAGGGCCAATACCTGGACCCTCAGCCATTTGCCCTCCACTGAATTGTTTAAACTCTGCCCTGGAGCTGATGGCATTTGCTCAGGATGAGGGTCCAGCTCAGCAGTCCAAGTTAGCAGGTTTGCCTTCTTTCTGTGGCTGCCACCAGTGCCTCAGTCACGCTACTGAGGTGTGATGGAGAAGGGAGCAGCTGAGGCTGCAGGGAATGTGTCTGGCTTTCAGGCCTCAGGGACAGGAGAGCACACCCCATCTGCCGGCCAGCAGGGTCTCCATGCCGAGCTCAGGAGGAGGGACAGCCCTGGCTGCGCCACTCAGCTCGCCCTTCAGGAGAACTTGCACAAGGAGTGATGTGCCTTCAGGATCAGCCTGCAGCCCAAGGCCACGAGCTTCCCAGGCATCAGCCAGCCAGTTGCTGAACCTGGCGGCGGTGCAGGGCTCACCGATCCTGGCCAGCACAGCATTCCTCTGCGACAGTCTTTGCATCAGAGCTCCCCTGGGTCTGGCCAGGGCTTTCTCAGAGCTGCACAGCGGTCTGAGACCCTTGCTATCCAGTCCTCCTTCCTCCCCTCTCTCTTCACAGCTGTCAGACCTTCATCACCACCTGAAGCCTCTCCCTGTTACATCCTGCTTCCTCTCCCCTTTATCTTTCTGTCCTGGTGTCTGCTTCTCACAGGACCCAAACAGTGGGCCTGGGGTGGTCCAGCTAGACTTGGTGAGGAAAGACTCCCAGGCAGGGCTGAGAGGAGACAGCTGGTTAGGGGTGTGGGGAGCGGCTTCTCCCCCAAATCCATATGCCTCCCAAACCCCAGTGGCATGGCTGGGGTGTGGGCTGGGTTTGGAGAGGGATAGACGGGGGTTGTTGACCAGAGCTCCATCCCTCTCTCACTCACGGAAGTGCCGACTTAGAACCCAATCCAACTGAGGAGGCCTGTGAAGGAGGAACTGAAATCCCACAGTGGACATTTGGCAAAAGAATCTGGTGTCCTCTCAGCAGGAGAAGAAGATAGCTCCCTTCTTTGCTGGGGTTGGGCACGAAGAGCCTCTGTTGGTGGCTTTATGGGCAGAGAACAGGGGGTGTCACGGTTACCAGGCCTACCAGGAGACAGAGTGTGCCCTCCAGAGGGCCACATGGTACCCATCATGGTCTGGGGGCATCACTGCTGAAGGTGGGAGAAGAGATGGTGTTTAGGCGCCTGTGCTGAGATCTCTCCAGGGGCAGGGACCTGGTAGCCGAGCCCCCCATGCCACACAGCGGTCGGGGCGGCATGCTGTCCGCCGGCAGAGGGGAGGCTGCCTCGGGCTTTGTGAAGGGCCAGGCTCGTTCTGACTGAAGCCCAGTGGGCAGCACTACGCTGTACCTAAGGCACAACGCCCTCCAAGGTGCTCGTGCAGTTTTAAGGACAAAGACAATGCAACCAAGACTGAACAAGGAAGCCACCTCCCAGGGTGTAGTTGGAGGAGATAGCACTTGGTAGGGGAAGCTAAGCAAAGAGAAAAAGTCAGTTTAGCTCTTTAACTAGAGAACAGAAAAAACAAAAATAAAACCAAAACCTGGGCAATGCAGGGCAGGGCAGAGCGGGGCGGGGATACTACATAGGGGCAGGAGGGAACTTTTTAGGGTGATGGAAATGTTCCAGAATTTGATTGTGGAGATGGTTACATGTCTGTTTATAAAACTCATCAAACTATCCACTTAAAAAGAGTGATTTTTTATTGTATGTAAATTGTACCGCAATAAGCGTGACTTTAAAAAGATTCTCCCCGTCACCCCTTCATCACCGCAGGTAGCCGAGCTGGCCGAGTTTCTGTTTGTCCCACAGCATCGTACCAATTTTTGCAGCATCCCCTGTGCCATAGTGCCCGGCAGCTTGGCCGTCCCTGAGAAGTGGGTCGGGAAACAGAGAGGCCCTGCAGTGCCACCTCCGCCCCTGCCCCTCAGACTAGGGGTCTGCTCAGACTCTGGAGCTAGCTTTAAAGTTTTATCTGCAGTTTAATTTTCCATGATTTTCTATGAAAGGGAAATACAGCAAGTTTGACTAGGTAGTCAATTTGTAGTCCAGTTTGAAGTAAAACACAGGCATTTGGAAATCATTTTTGACTTTCTAATGGGAACGCAGGTCCGTTGAACACAGAGCAAGGAAGGACAGAAGGAACCTTGAAGACCCAAGACCGATTAAAATAGATGTGACCCTAGAGAGAGCAGGCTGTGCCATCTTTTGCATTGCAAGAAATCTTTCGACCTGGGGGGTGAGCAGAGACATAGGAACATCTGATGCCAGATCTTTAAAAAAAAATTTCTCTCTTTAAAAAAAAAAGTTTCTCTCTTTAAAAGCTTACAAATCCCATTTAAAAAATATGATCTTTACTTACCATATTCACCAAATTATGCATATACATATATACATAATCACTAAACTAAAAACTATATATCTAAATATAGTGAATATCCCTTATTACCCTGCCCTGCCCCCTCTCATTTCACCGCCCTCCCCAGAGGTGACCATGATATCCTTCCAGAGGTTTCTGTGCACCTGCATACACATGGGCATACAAATAGAGACCCAGAGCTTGGTTTTATTTATGTAGTAGTGACCATTCTGCAGGCATGGCCCACATTTTGCTTTTTCCACTTAACAACACACCTTGTGGAACCTTCCTCTTGGTACTGCTCTCCCGCATTCTTTTCAATGGTGGACATTATTCCATAGATTCGCTACCCCACAGTTCCATCCCCTCATCAGCCCTTCCATGCGATGGTCATTCAGACTGAGCCCGCTTCCTTCCACCCTGACTGCTCTGAAGGACCCCGCTGCCCCCAGCGCTGGCTCACCTCTCAGTTCCTTCTGCCAGCCTCCCATCAAGCCCCTGAAAAGACAGACAGCTCTTCTACTCCTTCCAACCACCCATTGGGTAAAAAATGGCAGAGGGAACACCGGTCCCCTGGGGTGGCTAGTCCAGGGCAAAGGGGACTGAGGAGAGCGGGTGTGAGGCCACAGGGAGAAGACCTGGGTGCCCGTGGTGGAGACAGGGGAGGCCTGGCTTGAAAAGCTAGCCAGTCTGTTGGGGGGAAGGTGGGGCTGGGCGTGTTCTGTTCGGTCCCAGAGGGAAAATGAGAATGGGAATCCGCTGCCGACCTCTTGATCACGTGTCTAACACACTGGTGAGTGCTCTGGCCAGGCACGGTGTCAGACTCTATTCCCTGAGATAGCTTTGTCCCTGGTTAAGACTAAGAGCTAAGTCCCTGCTGTGTCCCTGTTAGCATGTGTCCTAGTTCTTGTTTATCTCCAGTGATAGTAATAGTAGTAGCTGTCATTTATGAAGCCCTTACCAGATTTCAGGCAACGTATGCAATGCTTTCTGTACATTATCTTACTCAGTCTTCTCAACTCCACGAGGTGGTACTGCAATCGTGCCCATTTTAGAGGAAAGAGAAAGTAAGGCTTAAACCCAGGCCTTTCTCATGTCCTCCTCATGAAGCACTAGATGAGGTGGGCAGTTTTCATTCCTGTTTTGCGTATATTCAGTGTTCTGTCGGTTCCTCCTCCTGACTGGGGCCACGGCGAGGTTCTGAACCCACACCGGGGTCCCCTCAGTGAGGGGCAGTAGATGTGCCACAGCGATGCCAGAGCCTTGAAGCTCTGCCATCCACCCAGCATGACAGGAGCACTGGGCATAGGGTGACAAGGACATCAGGTTTGCCCTGTGCCCTCCCTTCAGTGGGCTGTTTAAGGTATTATCCTAGAGTCTAGAGGCACAACGACAACACTTGCAAGCCAGGGTTTCTCAGAGGTGGCCACCTGACACGGACCACCTGCATCTGAGGGCCCTACAGAGCTTATCAAACACGCAGGTTCCTGAGCCCCGACCCACTGGATTAGAGTCCGGGCAGGGGACACCCGAGAATATGCATTTTAAACAAGCACCTTCCCAAACCCCCAAGCCTATTCGAGAACCTTGCAAACTGCCAGCTCACAGTATACTGGCTAAAACAGTTTTCTTGACATTTTTACATTAGCGGTCAATATTTAAAAATCAGGAGTATCACAGGAAAAACGAACAGACCTCTGCTTCTTGGAAAGATCCGGCAGTGCCAAGCCCGCTTTCCCTCACCACACTACCTGGAGGGGACAGGACAGGGCTTGGGCCCCCCAGCGCCCCCAGGCCCTGCTTCTTTCCTCTGGCTTCCATGGACATTTTGAGTTTGTGACCCCTGGGCAAAGGAGATAGCAATACTTGTATCTCTCAGTGCCAACACCAGGTACCAGGGCTTAACAAGCAAGGCCAGTTCTGGTGCAGCTTCCTCCCTTTATGTAGGCCCACCTTCGCCCTGCTTTGCAGAGCTTATGTGGAAGGCGTCGGCTCACCCCTCCCCACCCCTCTGCTCTCTGTCCTTTGGCAGCTGCTGCCAGATGTGTTTTCGGAAATGATCCAGACATGACATGTGCCCCCTGCTCCAGGTTGAGTACTGTACGTGGTGTAGAAATCAGTGTTTCTAAAAGCATAGTCCACAGACCACCTGTGTGGACCCTCCAGGGAAGGCTTACAAAATGCAGAGGCCTGGCCACCACCCTAGACCTGGGGAATCAGAATCTCTGGGGTGGGAGCTGAGAATCTGCATTTTAAATGTGGTGCCCCAGGTGATTTTGGTGCACCTTAAGGCTTTAAGACCTGTAGTCATCTAGAGGGAGGAGAGTGAATGTAGGTTTAACTGGGCCCTGGGTCAGATTGGCCTCTTGGGTCTTTGGCCTCCTTGAAGGAAGACAGTCGTTTCCCCAGCCCTGAGCCTCCACCACAAACAAAGCCTGCTCCCCACCCCCAGGGCAGCAGGCCCCCAGGGCTCGGCCCTCTATCAGATTCCATCTCCTGTCACTTTCAGAACCAGTTCATTATTCCTTTATTATTCTCATTCTCCTGCTTATCATTATTAATAATCATTCTAGACAGGCCGGGGTGCTGACAGCTCCCCCCTTGTCCATTCTTTCTGTCTGTTTTAATCCTGCCTGCTTATCTGGCATTAACCTGATCTTTTCCCCCATTTAATTAAGCCACATTGGTCAGCCTACTACTGCCCACGTGGAGACGGGCATGAGCGGTTCTCCCGATAGGCAGAGGAGTGATGGGCTCTGTGGCCTGAACATTCCACCTCCCCAGAGGGGCCTGAGGGCAGGGACATGAGTCCCAGGCAGGGCCACATCAGGTCTGGAGGGCTGGGGAGGCAGGGCTGGTTGATGACCAGTACCCATCGAAAAGCAATGCTTCTCAAACCTTAGCCTCAGAATCGCGGGGAGGGCCTGTTGAAACGCAGATTCCTGGGCCCCATCAGGGATTCTGATTCGGTAGGCAGCCGTGAACGTGAAATCCTAATAAGCTCCCAGCTGGTGCTGATACTGCTGATGTAAGGACCACACTTGGAGTAGCCCCACATCAGCAGGCTGACCTCAGCTTAGTGACGGACACTGGCCAGGCCCAAGTGTGCCTTGATGGGAACGGATTGAAGAGGAAGAGACTTGAGCAGGGGGAAATTATTTCAATTCCCCGATGTTGGTGAGGGCCTGAGCCAAGGGAAGCTCGGACTGAAAGGGAAGGGATGGGTATGGATTCAGTACGTGCTCTAGAGAGGCAAGCGGGTCTCAGTGACAGCAGGAGCAGTGAAGGGGAGAAAGGGAAGACACCTCCGTGGTTCTGAGTAACTGGCAGCACAGGGGTGCTTGACAGAAAGAAGTACGAAGGAAACACATGGGGGCGGAGCAGGGATATGCTGAGGTCAAGACAAGCTACCGAGCTTGCAGGGCGTAGTGAAAAATGAAAATGCAAGGCCCACTGTTCACTTACTAAGAATCTCAAGATGAGGAGAACCGCACATTAGCCCAAGCGTGGGGCCTTTCTAAAGTGCAGGATTCTGTGCAACTACACGACCACATGCCACAAAGCCGGCCCTGGCCAGATTCCCACAGTAGCTTCATAGCCAGACAGAACGACCATCACCTTGGCGGCCTGCCGGTCACTCTGTAGGTCTCTTAGGTGATTGGAACGTCCACTTCTGATGCCACTGAGACTAAATGAGAGGTCATAGGGCCCGAGTCACAATTAGAGGCTTATGAGGGAAAAGGCCCAACTAGGAAAACACAATGGGTTAATACCTCAAAGAAGTTGCCGGTAAGACACAGGGAAGGGTACCATGGCCAGTATTTATACGAAGTCACCACATTCAGGAGAACCCGACAATGTCTGTGGATGGACCTTTAGTTTTTGTTGTTTTTTTTTTTTTTTAAATTGGGAAGGTTTTCCATGAGGAAATGACTTTTAATTAATTAATTAATTTATTTATTTATGGCTGTGTTGGGTCTTCGTTTCTGTGCGAGGGCTTTCTCCAGTTGTGGCAAGTGGGGGCCACTCTTCATCGCGGTGCGCGGGCCTCTCACTATCGCGGCCTCTCTTGTTGCGGAGCACAGGCTCCAGACGCGCAGGCTCAGTAATTGTGGCTCACGGGCCCAGTTGCTCCGTGGCATGTGGGATCTTCCCAGACCAGGGCTCGAATCCGTGTGCTCTGCATTAGCAGGCAGATTCTCAACCACTGCGCCACCAGGGAAGCCCGGACCTTTAGTTTTTTAAGGCACCACTGATGGTGCATCTACCCTTTCCAGGCATTGCACAAAGTCCTTTAATGTATTACTTTACTGTCCTTGCAACTACCCCATAAAATGTGTATTATTGTCCCTCTTTTACAGATGAGGAAACGGGTGGAGAGAGGCACAAGTCACTTGCTAGTGAGGGAGAGAGCCAGCTCCTGAAGCCTGAGTGTGCGTCTGGGGCTGGGAGTCGAGCAGTGCAAACAACCAGAGAACTCCCGGGGGCGGGGCGCCAGGGGACAGAGCCGTGCACGTGCCTCGGTGTCACAGGGAAACGCATAGACACCCAAGTGCCCGCCAAAGATGGAAGGATTTAGAGCAATTAAAATGTTTTGCCTGGGAGCTGTTTGGAGCCTTTTTTTTTTTTGAAGCGAGAGTTTTCTGACTTCAAGGTGTTAACAGGCTCTCTAAATGGTTTTGTTTTTTAATTGCAGAAGATGACTGTGGAGCCATTAGATTTTTGCCTCTCTGCAGTTGTTTCTGAGCCCTTTCAGTCCTCCTCCTTCTATTTATTCTGTTTAATTCAGTCAGGTAGCTCCGGGGCAATGGAGATCAATACTCCTCTTTGATAGAAAAGAGTCAGGTTTGAAACCTAGAGATAAAACTGACACATTTTGTATAAATTTAATTAAAAATGCACCTTTAGTGGCTTGTTGCAGGCACAAAGGCGTGAGAGTCTATCTCTCCATCTCCCTCTCTCTCCCTGTCTCTCTCTCTCTCTCTCTCTCTTCCTCTGCCTCTCTCTCTGTCTCTCTTTCCTTTCTTGTTCCTAACAGGGAGATCTCTAACTCTGCCTCGCCACAGCCTCGTTTCATGAGTTTGGACTTGAAACTTCTGCGCTGAGGGACACTGAGGGAAGGGGATGAAATTCTAAGCAGATCAGCCCGCCTTCTTTCCCCAGAGTAGGCTGGGGAGAGCGATGCTGCAGGGAGAGGACTTCGGAGCAGAAGCCCAGGCTGAGATGGGTTTGCTTTTCTTTTTAAAACCCTTTTTCTTTTGGTCCCGTGGCCTGCAGGCTCAGAGGATCCTCTGGTCCAGAGCCTGCAGCCCCTGCTCCTGTCTCTGTGTCTCTGTCTCTCTCTGTCTCTTGATGGTTTTGACCTGCCTGCCATTGCAGCTGCTGGCGCCTCCTGGGGTCCTGGTGGGGTCCCGAGACAGCGGGGAAGGTACAGAAGGCCCCAGCCCCTCTCCAGTAACCCCAGGGCCGCGGCACACATTTGTCTTGTGTTTTACAATCCACCCCTTCACCTCCTTCCCGCCGGCTCTCCCGCTATCGCTCTCTCAATCCCATTTGGCTTTCCTCATTTTTCACTTGAGTGGGTTTCCTATCCCCGACTCAACTCTGGCCTCACTCTGCTCAACACCAATAAAACACACTCAACACAGGTGGAACAAGGTGCCCGGGCCCCTGTGACAAATGGCTCACCAGCCCTCTAAGCGCAGCTGTAAATCGCCCCTCCCGTGGCCGGGCGGGCCTGGTCCCGGCAGCCCATCAGTGGGGATGGGGCAGCCAGGGGACCAGCATTTGGCCAGCACCCCCAGGCCTTCCTGGGATCATGGGCGTCCAGGAGGGAGCAGGGGTGGCAGGTGGGAGGGAAGGGACCCCTGAAATGTTTACACCTGTGGCTTTGGCTGGAGCAGCTTGGACTTCCGCCTGTATTGAGCCAGAACTCCAGCAGCTGGCACTTGGTGCACGCTTACATGTGCCAGGCACCATGCTAAGGCTTGCCATCAAATTGTCTTTAATCCTCACAAAAACCCTACAAGGTGTAGTTACCATGACCGTCCCTGTTTTCACAGATGAAAACCCTGATGGAGACCTAGCAAGGTCACAGAACTCGCCCAAGGTCATCTGGCTAGTAAATGGCAAGCCAGGACGAGGGCAGACTTCCCGGACTCTAGAATCAGGGCTTTTCACCACCATGTCCGTCCCATGTGCATGGCGTCAGGCTGGGCACGTTGGGGAGCAAGATGTAATCTCCATCCTCCAGGGACTTTATGATTTCGTGCCGAGGGGACTGGGGGTCCTGGAGGAAGATCATGGGTTCACAGCGGGTTTCCTCCTCTGCTTCGTGAGGGTCCTCCTGCCGGCTCCACAACCTGTGGGCAGGGGAGGTGTGTTGCTGCTTCTCCCCAGAACGAGTGATCGGAGGTGGGGAAGCCCGTTCTCCTGCTCCTGTCCCTCCTGGAGCAGTGAGGGTGCCGCCAGCATGGAGAAGCAGAAGGGGGCCTTAGCACTGGGGGAAGCTGAGGAGGGCTGCTCTAGCACATTCTGCTGTCAGGGGAGCCTCTGGTGCTTGTGGATCTGTAACCTCGTCCCCTGGGCATAAGGTAGTGCGGTGATGCGACGTGTTCCAGCTGATCTTGTCTTTTGCTTTGGGTGCCTTTAATCGCTGCAATTGCAAGTTCAGACAGGAGAGGCAGGCATCCCGAGTTTGAGCCACTGGGCCTTCCTCTCTCTGCATCCTTCCTTGCTGGCGATCACAAACACCAGCGCTTTGTGTCTAAAATGGCCGAGATAATTGAAACGGAATTTGGAATCAGGGCCCTGCAGGCAGCACTTGTTGAAAGAAGAAATAAAGATCGTTTGGGTCACATCTTTTGTAATTTGCGTTTAATAATTGTACCAGGAGGTGCTCAGGGAGGAGAGGCGGCATGTGAGCCAGCTCCCAGCCCACCAGCCACCCTCCCTCTCCCTGTCCCTGCTGTGGGGGAGGGGCGGGCAGGGAAGGGAGAGCTCGGGAAGGAAGCACACAAGTTGGAGAAAGTTCTCTCCGTGGGGCGGTGGCAGGAGAGAGGGCACGGCTTGGGGCGGGCCTGAGAGGCTGAGATGAAGGCCGAGTCAACATGCTGGGTGCCCTCACCTCCTGCACACCCTCCACTCACCCCCCCATCCCCCTTTGAGGGGAGGCTGACTATCAGTGAGGTCACCGGGGCCCAGGAGACTGCTGGAGTGATTTTGAACAGGCTGCGGTGGGACTCTGTTCGGCTTAAAAGCCTGGGACTCTGCCACTACTCAGTTTTGCTGGCCACACGCGGAGCTGGGGCAGAAGGTGCTGCCCATCGGAGGGCAGATGCAGCCTACAGGCTGTGGGTCTGTGGGCAGTCTCGAGTGTCCTCCGGGAGCCCTCCAACCCATTATTCCCTAGACTCACAGACAGTCATGTTTGGTCCTCGAGGAATGTGCCGCTGTTACACTGAAACAACCCCCTCTGCTACCAACCTCGTGTGCTATCCGTACATAGAGTCACCCCCCCCACCTCCAAAAACATGTCCCCCCTTCCCTGTGAGGCTGCCCTTTCCTGTCTGCAAGAACCTGTGGGCTCACGATCTCAAGGGCTCCCCCAGTGCCCACATCATCATGGGGTAGGAGGGGCTATGAGGAGCTCAGGCTTGGAGGTGGAGAGACGGTGCTATGAGCTGAACTGTGTCCTCTGAAAATTCACATGTTGGCGTCCTAACCCCCAGTACCTCAGACTGTGACTGTCATTGGAGATAGGGCCTTTGAAGAGGTGTTATGGTAAAAGGAGGTCATATGGGTGGACCCTAATCCAATATGACCGGTGTCCTTATAAGAAATGGGAGAGACACCAGGGATGCTTGCACACAGAGGAAAGGCCATGTGAGGACACAAGAGAAGCCATCTGCAAGCCAGGGAGGGAGGCCTTAGGAGAAACCAACCCTGCCCACACCTTGATCTTGGACTTCCAGCCTCCAAAACTGAGAGAAAGTAAATTTCTGTTACTTAAGCCAGCCAGTCAGTGGTACTTTGGTATGGCAGCCCTAGCAAACTAACGCAGATGGTGAGTGGCAGGGGGACCTTGCCTGTGACGCGCCTTGCCCTGGGTCCCCTCCCTCCCTGGCCCAGACGTGCGTAATGTGTGCTTGAAAGTACCAAAGACAGGAACTCTAGCTGCTTCCCTTTCCCGATGGGGCCAGAATCTAGATGACACGTGGCTCAGGGAAGGGAAGGTGCGTGCCGGCCTTTGCCCAGGGTTCTTCCTCCGAGGCTCAGCGCTGCCCACCACCAGGCCCTGGGGATGGGATGTTCATAGCTCTGTGAGGCCCAACTTCCATGCCTGCCTTCTGCTCTTAAGCCTCTTCCCTTGTTGCCATTGGCCACAAAAAGTATCGCGTGTTGGTGACACAAGGGCCTTTGCAGAAGCCAGAGTCCTTGTACATCTGGAACCACCCAGTCAGAAGATTCCTGAACAAAGAGCTGTAGAAAAGGAGGCATAAATGAAGAGCTTTTCAAGGTCTGAATGTCTGGGGTGAGCAGTGGTGAATTCCTCCCAAGGGCTCTGACACGCTGGACACGCCCCTCTCAGGGAAGGCCTGTGGCCCCGGGGGCCCAGGGTGGCCGGAGGAGCACACTCTGATCTGGGGTTCTCCACAGTGCATGGCTTGGACCTTCAGACGAGCAGGCGCTGGGGAGCAGAGGTGACCCAGGGCTGGGAGATGGAGGAGAGGTGGCAGCAAAGGATGGAAAGGGACAAACAGTGTCCAGGACGTTTCAGCTTGGAAGGGCTTTGTGGGGAAGAATCATGGCCCTGCTGACATTCCGGAGGACTGCGCCTGCTGCCAAGACCTGATTATGTGCTCCTGAATCTCCTCATTTTAGTCCATGCTGGTGGGGGCGGTGGGTAGATGGTGGTATCTCCATTGCACCTAGAAGATAACAGGTTCAAAGAGGTTAGGGACTTGCTCGTGATTGCACAGCTAAAAATGGCAGACCTGTAATTCAAATCCAGGACTTCTGGTCTCCCGATCCAGGCTTTTCCTTCTAGAGCGGGAGCTGGCAAACTGCCACCCGCCACCCATTTTCACGTGGCCTGTGAGTTAAGAAAGGTTTTTACGTTTTTAAATGGTTGGGGAAAAAAATGAAAAGAAAAAACAATACTTAATGACAAGTGAAAATGATATGAAATTCAACTTTCAGTATCTAATATTCACAGATATTTATAGATATTCTAATATTTATAGTTTTATTGGAAGACAGCCACACCCATCCATGTACATATCATCTGCTGCTTTCACGCTGCACTGGCAAAGTTTGTTGGTTGTGACACAGACTGTATGGCCTTCAAAGCCTCAAATATTTACTTTCTGGGCCCTTACAGAAATGCTTGCCAGCTTCTGCTTTAGAGTCATATAACTTGGGAGATGGAAGAGGTTTTAGAAACTATAGTAAACAAAACCTTGCCTCTCTCTTACTCTATTCACCCATTTTCCAAATAAGCAGCATGACGCCCATCTCATCTGAGCAGCTGCTTTCCAAGGCTGCCCTCGGGTCCAGGTCCCCCTGCTCTCAGGAAGCTGGGCTCACGGCTGTCTACACTGGGGCTGGAAAGTAGGACTCTTTGCTCCGTGGTTGTGCCTGATGCTTTCCTGGGGCTCCTTTGGCACCAAGTTAGCCGCATCCCCAGGCACGGGAGCTTGCAGCCTGGGGGAGGCAACAACTTCAGGGCCCAGAGGTGGCCATCACCTGGCCAACAGGGTGGGGCACATGTGGTGAAACTTGGGTACACTTGGGGGCAGTAATGCTGTGGTTCATGCAGGTTCAAGTCCTGGCTCTATAACTGTGACCTTGGGCGAATTACTTCAACATTCTGTTCCTCAGTTTCCTCACTTGGAAAACGGGGGAAATAATAGCATTTACCCCATGGGGCTGTGTGAGGATTAAATGAGTCTGCATATAAAGTGCTTGGAATGGCACCTGGCACGTGGTGTGTGTTTTGTTGAGTGATGATGATGGTGATGGTGATGGTGTTGGTGATGGTGATGGTGATGGTGATGGTGTTGGTGATGGTGATGGTGATGGTGTTGGTGATGGTGATGGTGTTGGTGATGGTGATGGTGATGGTGATGGTGATGGTGTTGGTGATGGTGATGGTGTTGGTGATGGTGATGGTGATGGTGATGGTGTTGGTGATGGTGTTGGTGATGGTGATGGTGATGGTGTTGGTGATGGTGATGGTGATGGTGATGGTGATGGTGATGGTGATGGTGATGGTGATGGTGATGGTGTTGGTGATGGTGATGGTGTTGGTGATGGTGATGGTGGTGATCATCAGCCCTGTTCTAGCCAGCTCGTTATTCCAGCCCTACTAGGTTTAAGCACAGATTTTTACTGGGTCTCCTCCTACAGGGACCTCCTTCCCCACGACCTTCACAAGACCATCAGCTGCAAAGAGAAACAGGCCACAGGTCTTAGCTTGAGATTTTCTGCCGAATTTCCCGTGGAGTCTGTGTCTGGGCTCAGGGAGATGGGAAACCCAGAGGCTCAAAGCCATAGACTGAGTGCTCTCTGTTTGGGGACTGAGGTGCTATGAAACATATGGGCAAGATGGCAGGGAAGGCGAGTGAATTATCAACATGCTTGAACCCCATAAATATAACATGGAGCCCAAAGAGCAAGATGCAAAAGAAGCTGAACCATGCGGTGGCCATTTATATAGAGATTTAAAACATGCAAAACAAGTGTGCGTTTTTGGTCAGGGTTACATTCATATATGGTACAAGTCTAAGGAAATGTACAGCGATGATAAACGCCGCATTCAGGGTAGCGGTTCCCCTGCGGGGAGGGGAGGGCACGTGGAGAGGGGTGCCCGAGGGCCTTCACTTAAGTTTGAAAAAAAAAAAAAAGTGATATTTTAAGCTGGAGGGTGAGTGTATGAGAGTCCCTCATATCATTCTTGATACATTTTGGTAGGTCTTAAGTATTTTATGATACATATATTTTTAATGTAGGCAAGGCTAATTTTGCAAAACCCAGTAAAATTTTGGAGGCCATAAAATTTACCAAGAAGCCCCATGGTTGGGTCAGTAGGGACGAACGCATCGGGTGGACAGTGTGCCCTCGTGGTGTGCGGACATGCCCCTGACACTCTGTTCCCTTCATCCATGCCCACCGGTCCCCTCGCCCACACACATCGCCGGCCCCTCTCCCAGCCTCTTCGCCTGTGCCTAGCAGCCCTTCCCCATCTGCTGGCTGTGTCGTTCCTTGCCCAGCCATGTGTCCTCTCCGGGCTGGGGAGCCGGCAGAGGCTCTGGCCCCCCTCCCCGCTGAGGCAGAGGGGCTTTGGAACATGTGTTTTGGGGCGGCAGACACCAGCTGGCTGGGGAGACATTTGCATATTCCACTGAGCCCCCCAGAGCCAAGCCAGGATTGTGAGAAGGAGGCTATGGCAGGACAGAGGGAGAGGGAAGGCTCTGGTCAGCTAGGGGTCAGGCGGAACAGATTTTGGATCAGAGAGACAGATGGTTAAAGTAGAAAAAGAGGGAGGGAGCAAATCCCGACTCATACATGAAGAAAGGCATTCGAGAGCCCTGAAATATCTTATATCTTCACAGGGCTTTGTGGGTTTTGAAGCATTTTCATCTCTTTCATTTGATTCCTCATTGCAGTCCTGCAAAGTAGGTATTAATATCATCCCCATTTTACAGATGAGGAAACTGAGGCTCAGAAAAATTAGACCCCTGATTCAAGATCACAGGGCTAGTGCGTGGGGGAGTCTCTGGACTCCTGGTATAGTGCTCTTTTCACTACATCTCAGAGCTAACTGAATTTGCCATCTCCACTTGCTCACCTTACATTCTTCTCTCAACCCTCTCCAGAGGGGTTTCTGACCCCTCCACCCCATTCAGACTGTTCTTCTCTAGGTCAACATTGACCCCTCTTGATGCCAAATCATGGTCACTTCTCTGTGTTCAGCTCACTTGACCTTTCTGCAGCACTCGACAGAGGTACCACTGACTTCATCCTTCTTTCTGGGATAGCCTCCTCCTTGGTTGCCATAACAGTACAAGCTCCCATTTCCCTCCCACCTCCTTGGCTGCTCTTTCTCTGTTCTTTTGCAAGCTCTGTTCCACCTTCAAATGTTGGCGTGCTCCTAGCTTGGACCTCAGCCCTCTTCTCTTTCTTTTCTCTCTCTAGGCATGAACCTCAGCCACCTAGTCCAGCCCTGGTACTTCATATATCATCTGTGTTTAAGATTCTCACATCTGTTTCTGGGGCGTTGCCCTTGCCTCAGGCTGCCTTACATGGTGGTCAAGAGCACAGACTCTGAAGTCAGACCACCTGGATTTGGATCTCAACTTTGCCACTTATTAGCTATGAGACCTTGGGCAAACTTTCTATGTCTCAGTCTTGCCATCTGTGAAAGGGGAATGATAAAGCCCTTACTCCACAGGGCGGTTGTGAGAATTAAATGAAACGTAAATGGCTTAGAACATTGCCTGGCACATAGTAAGTGCTCAGTAAAGGCAAGATATTGTTACTTGACATCTGTTCCTCCAATATGTCAAGCATCTTCCTACCCCAGGGCCTCTGCACTAGCCCATCCCTCTATCAGAATGTTCTTCCCTTGATTTTCCTAAGGCTGACTCCTTTTAATTCAGATTCCCCAACCATCCAGGCTGAAGTAGTCCCATAGTCAGTGACTGTCACCTAAACCATTTAAAATTTTTGTATGTGTTATACAAAATGTTTTGTATGTGTTAGTTTCAGGTGTATAGCTTCAGATTCTTTTCCATTATAGGTTATTATAAGATATTTAATAGAGTTCCCTGTGCTATACAGTAGGTCCTTGTTTATCTATTTTATATATAGTAGTGTGTATCTGTTAATTCCAAACTCCTAATTTATCTACCCTCTTTCCCCTTTGATAACCATTAGTTTGTCTTCTATGTCTATGAGTCTATTTCTGTTTTGTAAATAAGTTCATTTGTATCATTATTTTTTAGATTCTACATATAAGTGATGTCATGTGATATTTGTCTTTCTCTGTCTTACTTCACTTAATATGATGATCTCTAGGTCCATCCATGTTGCTGCAAATGGTATTACTTCTTTCCTTTTCTGGCTAAGTAATATTTCATTTTATATATATAGTATATATATATACACATCACATCTTCTTTACCCATTCATCTCTTGGTGGGCATTTAGTTTGTCTCTATGTCTTGGCTATTGTAAATACTGCTGCTATGAACATTGGGGTCCACGTATCTTTTTGAATCAGTATTCAAGTCTTTTCTGGATATATACTCAGGAGTGGGATTGCTGGGTCATATGGTATCCCTATTTTTAGTTTTTTAAGGAACTTCCATACTGTTCTCCATAGTGGCTGCACCAATTTACATTCCCACCAACAGTGCAAGAGTGTTCCCTTTTCTCCACACCCTCTCCACCATTTATTATTTGTAGACTTTTTTATTCTCTATTTTTTTAATTGAAGTATAGTTGATTTACAACATTGTGCTAATTTCTGCTGTACAGCAAAGTGACTCAGTTATACACATATATACATTCTTTTCTTATATTCTTTTCCATTATAGTTTATACCAGGAAAGTGGATATAGTTCTTTGTGCTATACAGTAGGACCTTGTTGTTTATCCATTCTCTAGTAATAGTTTGCATCTACTAACCCCAAACTCCCAGTCCATCCTTCTCCCTCCCCCTCTCCTCCTTGGCAACCACAAGTATGGTCTCTATGTCTGTGAGTCTGTTTCTGTTTTATAGATAAGTTCATTTGTGCCATATTTTAGATTCCACATATAAGTGATTCATATGGTATTTTTCCTTCTCTTTCTGACTTACTTAGTATAATAATCTCTAGTTGCATCCATGTTGCCACAAATAGCATTATTTCATTCTTTTTTACGGCTGAGTATTATTCCATTGTATATATGTACCACATCTTTATCTATTCATCTGTCAATGGACATTTAGGTTGTTTCCATGTCTTGGCTATTGTGAATAGTGCTGCTAGGAACATAGGGGTGCATGTAACTTTTTGAATTATAGTTTTGTCTGGGTATATGCCCAGGAGTGGGATTGCTGGATCATATGGCAACTCTAGTTTTAGTTTTTTGAGGAACCTCCATACTGTTTTCCACAGTGGCTGTACCAACTTATATTCCCACCAAGAGCGTAGGAGGGTTCCCTTTTCTCCACACCCTCTCCAGCATTTGTTATTTGTAGACTTTTTGATGATGGCCATTCTGACCAGTGTGAGGTGATACCTCATTATAGTTTTGATTTGCATTTCTCTAATAATTAGCGATGTGGAGCATCTTTTCATGTGTCTGTTGGCCATCTGTATGTCTTCTTTGAAGAAATGTCTATTTAGGTCTTCCCTGCAGAAGACCTTTTAATAGGTGTTTTCAAAGGTATCATAATAATGCTCCATGGACTTTAGGAAGAAAGCTAGACTTGATAGTTCAAAGTTCAATGGAGGCAGATGACAGCTTAGCATAAAGAGGAACTTTCTGTGACTAACGGATGGATACTCCAAATTGGAATGGGATATGGTGATGGAGGCATTGAGTCCCCACCATTGGAGTCATCCCTCCTGAAGCTGGATGTTGTAGAGAAGACTCAGACATCGGGACGTTTGAGGGTCTATCTTTAAAGTTCTTAAGTTGAGCAGATGGAAATGAACATGAGGCCCCAACAGAGGGGAGCATCAAAGCCCATCCCACACCCCTCCCCCAGTCCTGAGGTGAGGGTTTCTGCAAGTTCCTGTGTAAGAATAAAAGGAGGAGGCCTGGTGGGCCTCAGAAGGCCCATGGCTTGTGCTGGACAAGCCAACTCCTGCACACACGTAGACTCTGCACACGCGTGGACCCTGCACACATGTAGACCCTGCACACACGTGGACCCTGCACACACGTGGACCCTGCACACATGTAGACCCTGCACACATGTGGACCCTGCACACACGTGGACCCTGCACACACGTGGACCCTGCACACATGTAGACCCTGCACACATGTGGACCCTGCACACACGTGGACCCTGCACACATGTAGACCCTGCACACATGTAGACCCTGCACACACGTGGACCCTGCACACATGTAGACCCTGCACACACGTGGACCCTGCACACACGTGGACCCTGCACACATGTAGACCCTGCACACATGTGGACCCTGCACACACGTGGACCCTGCACACATGTGGATGCTGCACACACGTGGACCCTGCACACACGGGGACCCTGCACATGCGTGGACCCTACACATACGTGGGCCCTGCACATGTGTACTGAGCTGACCCTCCTCCCCATACCATGCAGCCCCAAATGGGTCCCCTGAGGGCTGACCCGACCATGCCCCAGAGCTCACCAGTTTCCTGAGAAGTGTGGGTCCCCTGGTGAGGTACAGGCAAAGGAAGCATGAGGCACGCTTTCTAGCCCTGTATGTGCCTCCGTGTCTTCATTTCTAAAATGGAGAGACAAATACCTACCTTAGAGTCTTGATGTGAGACTCACGGAGATCTCGGAAAGCCTAGAAGGGGAAACTGAGGCTGGGGAACTTTCAGCCATCCAGGTCACCCAGCCCTGGACACTGCTCGGGGCTCCTGAACCCAGCCGAGCACCCTGGCCAGAGCACCAGGCTGCTTCCCACCCCTCAGAGAAGAGCCCATGCTCCGGGTCCACAGGTTGCCGTGTGGCGCCTCAATTCCCACGTGGCCTTGCCCCACCTTTGCCCACTTCGGGCTCTGAAGCAGGGCCTGATGGCAGCCGGCTGGGCAGCAGAGCTCTCTTCCAGGCATCCATCACTAGAGGTCACTCTTCATCTGTGTGTATAGACTGGAGGGCAGAAATGAGGCTGCTGAGTGAGTGCTGGGACCCCAGGCATCTCCTGGGAGGGTTCATCCAGGCCTACCTGGCCAGGAGTGAGAGCACCAGCCCTTCCCAACATCTGGGCCCGAGAGGGCGTGAGCTGTTCCCCTCCTGTGAGCCAGGCCAGCCGAGTGCCTGAGCATAGGTGCGCTGGGAGGGCCCGTGTGATCCCAGGGCAGCCTAGCCGGGCTGAGGTTCTGCTTACCACTTCTGGTTCCCCCTGTGGCAGCTGCATGCAGGGAACGAGTCTGAGGGGAGAAATCACACAGCAGGAAGCCCGGATTTCCACCTACTAGTCCCTAAGCCTTGCTCGTTGTAAACTGTATTGGAGCTCACTTTTCTCCCAGGGGTGGTCTCGCTGAGCACTTTCTCTTCTCCAGAAACACTGGCCACCCCTGTGCCTGCTAAGCCCTTTCCTGCCACAGGGCCTTTGCACTTCCCTCATTCTGAATGCACTGCCCCAGATCTTCATATGCACTTTAGTCTGAGATCAAATGCCACCTCCTCAGAGAGAGATTCTCTGACCTCCTAGTCTAAATTAGCCGCCTCCCAGCTTCACCCGGTTACTCTTTCTCTCACCATCCTGATTACCTGCTCCGTGGCACTTACTACAACTGTAAATACCTCCTTAGTGTGCTGGTTATTGTCTGTCCCCCCCCCCACATACCCCCGACCATTGCACCTGCTCCATAAATATTTGTCGGAGGAATGAACTGAAAAGTCTTAGAAAGCAGACTGTTATTATTGTCCTAGTTTATAGATAAGGAAGTTAGTGAGAATAAGAGATTTATCATGACCACATAGATCGGAAGTCATTGAGCCAGGAACTCCATCCCGGGTCTTTGAACTTGAAAACTCTCTCTCCCCGCCCCCAACCCCCATCAGCCTCTGAAGTTTCAAGACCTGAGGCCAGACGTCTCATGAGTGTACGCTGGTGGAGGGTCAGCAGGCCCAAGCTCACGCCTCTCCACCCCACCCTTGACTATCCGGGCTAGGAGCGGGGTGAAAAGTAGAGACAGAAAAGGGAAAATGAGGTCTTGAGTTGAAGGTCATGGTGTGGCTCAGTGACAGCACACGCCTCTCTCAGGAGATCTGGGGACCCCTGAGCCCCCATGTTGTATTTTTTTTCAGGAGAAGAAAAATCATGTACGAGGGGCACAAACCGCTTTTAAGATGAAAAGTGCAGAAGTGACCACATTT
The DNA here is from genome assembly GCF_009873245.2 of Balaenoptera musculus. NCBI lineage: Eukaryota > Metazoa > Chordata > Mammalia > Artiodactyla > Balaenopteridae > Balaenoptera > Balaenoptera musculus. The sequence goes on from NC_045786.1 coordinate 149,450,763, forward strand.
CAGTGCTTGTGTTTACGCGAGTCGCTTCGCTTCACTGGCTGTGGGAAAGCACCCCAGCTAGTTCATCCTAAAGCAGCCCCACTCGCCTCACACCTGGAGCAGCTGTCCAGCCCAGCCCAGCCTGAGGGTGGGCCTCAGGGCCTTTGAGGGCCCCTGCGGTTGTGTGAGCACATTGTCCTGTTTTCACTGGTCCCTTCTAGCCGCGGTTTCACAGCTAGGCAGTAAAAGTAAAAGTCCAACTTAGACTAATTTTTTCATCTCCTTAATTTCCCAAAGATTGGACAAGTCTTCCCCACCCCCAGCCTCCTGCCCTAACATCCCACAGCAACCCTACTTAGTCTCATCAGCTTCACCACTCATTTGCTTCACCTGTGTTCCCCACTACTCTTGAAATTGAATCCTGGCACATGTCCTGCCTGCCAGGCTTGGAGAAGTGGGCCCAAATGCTAATGGAGGGACTGCTGGAGGTTGGGCCCTGATGGAGTCTCCCTTTTCCTGGTAGATGGACGAGAGAGAAAGTTGGTTAGCTCTGGGGCTGCCACTAGCATCGTAGGGGTGGGAGAGCAGAGTTGGACCCATGCAGACCTAACGTGAGACTTCCGAGGGCACAGGACCCAGCCCATTGGGGGGAGGCCCAACCCAAACCAATAAACACGAAGTTCATGGAACCAACCTGTCCTGGCTCTGCCTTGGCCTGAGCCTGATTGGAAGGGCCCTGGGCTAAGAGCCCAAACACCTGGGCACTAACTTCAGTCCTTCCCTTTAACTAACTGTAGCCTTGGGCCGTGCACTTAGCTGCTCTGAAAGCTAAGCGAAATAATATAATAAGACATAACAAATGATATACATTTATAAACAATTCTGCTGCAGCAAGAATCATTAATGCAGTAACGCATGTGATTAAGCTCAGGAGACGATAAATTGCTGTGGAAATGGATGGTGGGCCCAGGCCTTCACCTCGCATTATCCATCTTCTGCTGTGCCTACTGCAGCCAGTGGGTCAGGTGTCACCAGGCAGGGGCTCGGCTTTCGGGCTTAGTGCTTTCCAGGCATTCCAGCTGTTCACCCGTATCCCACTCCTCTCTCTCTCCTGGCACATGGGACGATTCTCTTTCTCCACTCCATGGGCAAGGTCCTATGATTTAGTTCTGGCCAGTGGGTTGTGGGCAGAAGTGCTACGTGTTGCTTTGAGACCGGAGCATTTGTCTGCTAATGTGAGACCCTCCAGCTCTGCTCGTCACTGGCATGGCAATCACAGAAATCTGGTCTAGATGGAGTTCTGTCAGCTGGGTCTCTGAGTAACCTCAATGAACAGAGCCTCCGGCCAATCCACTTTGGGCATGTAGATGCAAGAAATGAATGATTGTTGTGAGGATTTGGGGGTTGTTATGACAGTGCAGTGCAGCCTAACCTAACTGATACGAGGCTCCATCAGCAAAGTTTCTCAGCTTTGGGGTTCAGGTACCTACTGCCTCAGAATCACATGGAACAGCTCTGTTAAAAATGCAGATTCTCTGGCTCCACCTTAGACACACTGAGTCAGAATGCCCAGGGGTGAGGCCCCAGGATCTGCAGTTCTAACCACAGTGACTTCACCTTCAGAGGCAGCAAGTGTATATCCCAGGCCTTGGGAGCGGTAGAGGAGGCCTCCGCTCCCTCCACCCCTCACCTGCTTCCTCTGGATGTGAAGCAGGCCTGCTCCCTGGTGGGTGCCTGAGAGGTCCCTGCCCTCAGCTTCCTGCCTCCTCTCTCCTCCCACGTGGCAATGCAGCAAATCCCCGGGGCCAGGCGCTGGGGGAAGGGCTCACAGTGTTGCAGCAGAGTGAGAGTGGTAGTACGCCTTCGTGATGGATTGAAGGAGACGAGACCATTCCCGGCTGATGGCTGACGTGAGGAGGCAGTGACAGGCGGCAATGTTTGTGCTCTGAACCTGCAATCTCAGCTAATGGGAGAGATTGAGGAGTTTGGAATGAGACGCGTCATGGGACACAGCCCCATGGGCCAAGATGCTTCTTGGCGAGGTAGCACGTGTTCATGGCTTTCTGAGGAGGGAGTGGGGGCCACATTCCTGCCCCAGCCCCTGGGCAGGTGGGAGAATGGCTCTAGCTCGCTGGGAGCTGGGCTAACCCGGCAGGTCCTAGGCTGCCCCTTTGGCTGCCTGTGGGAGTCAGGAGGGCCAAGCTGGAGCTGCAGGAGCGGGCAGGTAAGAGGGCTTCCTTGTTGCACCCTGAGCAGTGGCCCCCTAGCGCCTCCCACAAGGGGCTGAGGGAGGAGGGGGCCAAGGCGGAGGCCAGAGCATCCCTCCAGTAACTCCCCCAGCCCCGAGGGAGCTTCAGGTGTGCTTCTGGGCGGGCAGCCTGGTTAAAAAAGAGGAGTCAAAAGCTCAGAATCAGAATCAGCTCATAAACCTCCCAGCACTTCTTCTTGGGCTTAAAGCCACATTGCCCTAGGCTCAAATTCCAACCATTTTCTACCAGTGACCCTGGACAACGAAATTCACCTCCCTAGGCCTCAGTTTCCTCATCTGTAAAGTCTGAACGGGAGGGTTGGGGGGAACAAAAACCACTTTGTGGGAATGTTGTACTAAGGACTGAATAGGACAAGGTGTAACGTAGTGGCTGTGAATCACCTGGGGATCTTATTAAAATGTAGATTCTGACTCAGCAAGGCTAGGATAGGGCCTGAGAGCCTTCATTTGCAATAAGCTCCCAGGTGATGCCGATGGATCGCAATTTTACTCACAAGGATGTAGATGATCAGAGCAGGTGCCTGGTTCATAGTGAGCACTCCAGCAATGGTAACTTTGGTTATTATTGTCATCACCGCCAAAGCAAAACAGTTGAGACTGTCCCTTTCCCTGCCACAGCCCTCGTCCTCCTTCACAACTTCCTGTTCCATTTAAGGTTTCCCTTGAGGACACCTGGACACAACTTTTGGAGGGGTCCAAAGTGGGGTTTACTGCAAGCCTCACCTCCAGGGCCAACCATGGATGGCCCAGTGACCAGCCTGTCCATTAGGCAACTTTCGAGGCAGCCACTGCCCCCTGACCCAGAGTTTGATGAGCCTAGTCATTGGCGCCCTCAACTGTGCAAGCTGGGACAGCAGTGGATGTTGCCCAGCCTTCCTCACTGCAGCCATCAGAGCTGCCTGAAGGTAGGACAGAAGTCACTACCATCCCTATCCTGCATCCCAAAAGAAGACACTTGCTCTCCTCTTTCCTCATGGGAGGGAAACCTAGGGCTTCTGGGTTCCTCTAGGAGTAGTAGAAGCAGCATGACTCAGTGGTTAAAAGCTGGGGACCTTGGGCAACTTGTGTAATTACTCAGAGCCTCAGTTTCCTCATCTGTAAAATGGGCTCACACTACCACCATAGCTTTGTTGTGAGCATGAAATGAAACAATGGATGTAAAACCCTTTTCACATGGTGTGCACCAAAGGCATGTCATTTTATGATCATTAGTGTCTCCACAATTCTGGACCCTGCCTCCTCATCACCTACCACCAAAAGCTGGCCCTGGAACTGCCCGAGCTGTGACAGGAACCGCGGTTTTGAACTGGCTCTCTCTAAATTGGGGGTTCCCATGGTTTGGAGCCAAGTTACATGCAGTGGAAACATGAAACCAGAGGAGCCAGAGGAGGACACCAGCTGTTATAGCTGTGACTCAGGTGAGGAGGGCAAGCCATGGGCAGGGGAGGAAGAGAGAAAAGGGGAAGAGAAGGGGGAAGAGGCAGATGCAGGGCCACACTCAGCTGAAGGCTGATCTGTTCATCATCTGGGGGAGTATGGGGAGGCTCAGGATGTGTGGTGGATGAGGCTGCAGGGTGTGTGTTGGTGGCAGGAGGGCCTGAGACAGATGCTGAAGGCTTGACAACCCAGATACACTACAACCCTCTCTGGGGACACTCGCTGCAGGCCTAACTGTTCCAAACCCTTCATTCCATTTGTATCGATACTTGTGGGAAAATACACATCTTAACTATTTTAACCATTTTCTTTCCTTTTTGTTTATTGAGGTATAATTGACATACAACATTACATTAGTTTAAGGTGTACAACATAATGATTTAATATTTGTATGTATGTATTGTGAAATGATCACCACTGATCAAGTCTAGTTAACGTCCATACTATAAATAGTATCAGAATTTTTTTCTTGTGGTGAGAACTTTTAAGATTTACTCTCTTTGCAACTTGCACATATGTAATACAGTATTATTAACTATAGTCACTATGCTGTACATTACATCCCCATGACTTATTTGTTTTATAACTAGAAGTTTGTGCGTTTTGACTCCCTTCACCCATTTCGTGCTTCCCTCACCTCTGACAACCATCAATCTGTTCTCTGTATCTATGAGTTTGCGTTTTTTTTTCTTTTAGATTCCACATATAAGTGAGAGTATATGGTCTTTCTCTGTTTGACTTATTTTACTTAGCATAATGTCCTCAGTGTCCATCCTTGTTGTTGCAGATGTTAAGATTTCATTCTTTTTATGGCTGAATAATATTCCACTGTGTGTGTATGTATGTGTGTGTGTATATATCTATCTATCTCACATTTTCTTTATCCATTCATCTGTTGACGGACACTTAGGTTGTTTTCATATCTTGGATATTGTAAATAATGATTTTTTCCTTGATGATTAGTGATGTTGAACATTCTTCCATGTACCTGTTGGCCATCAGTATGTCTTCTTTGGAAAAATGTCTATATAGATGCTCTGCCCATTTTTTTTTTTTAACATCTTTATTGAAGTATAATTGCTTTACAATGGTATGTTAGTTTCTGCTTTAAAACAAAGTGAATCAGCTATACATATACATATATCCCCATATCTCCTCCCTCTTGCATCTCCCTCCCATCCTCCCTATCCCAGCCCTCTAGGTGGTCACAAAGCACCGAGCTGATCTCCCTGTGCTATGTGGCTGCTTCCCACTAGCTATCTATTTTACATTTGGTAGTGTATATATGTCCATGAGCTCTGCCCATTTTTTAAATCAGATTGGTTTTTTTTTTTTTTGCCCTGTTGTATAAGTTCTTTATATATTTTAGATATAAATCTCTTATCAGATATATGATTTGCAAATATTTTCTCTAATTCAGTAGGTTGCCTTTTTGTTTTGTTGATGGTTTCCTTTGCTGCGCAGAAGCTTTTTAGTTTGACGTAGTCCCGTTTGTTTATTTTTGCTTTTGTTATCTTTGCTCTTGGTGTCAAATCCAAAAAAAAATCATTGCCGAGACAAATGACAAGGAGATTACTGCCTATTTTTTCTTTTAGGAGTTTTATGGTCTCTGTACTTGCATTCAAGTTTTTAATCTATTTTGAGCTAATTTTTGTGTATGGTGTAAGATAGTGCTCACTTTCATTCTTTTGCATGTGGCTGTCCAATTTTCTCAACACCATTTATTGAATAGCTTTTTCTTTCCCCACTGTATATTCTTGACTCCTCTGTCATAACTTACTTGACATATATGTCTGGGTTTATTTCTGGGATCTCTATCTGTTCCATTTATCTATATGTCTGTTTTTATGCCAATACCATACTGTTTTGATTACTAAAGCTTTGTAATATAGTTTCGAATCAGAGAGCCTGATGCCTCCAGCTTTCTCAAGATTGCTTTGGCTATTCAGGATCTTTAGTGATTCCATACAAATTTTAGGATTATTTGTTCCATTTATGTGAAAATGCCATTGGAATTTTTATAGGAATTGCATTGAATCTGTAGATTGCTTTAGGTAGCATAGGCATTTTAACAGTATTAATTATTTTTATCCATAAGCACAAAAATATTTTTCCATTTATTTTTGTCTTCTTCAATTTCTTTCATCAGTGTCTAATAGTTTTCAGTGTACAGGTCTTTCACTTCCTACATTATATTTATTCCTAGGTATTTTATTCTTTTTGATGCAATAGTAAATGTGGTGGTTTCTTAATCTATTTTTCTGATAGTTCATTATTAATATATACCAACACAACAGATTTCTGTATATTAATTTTGTGTCCTGCAACTTTTCTGAATTCATTTTTTTAGCTCTAATAGTTTTTTGGAGGGTTTTCTACATATAACATCATGTCATATGCAAATAGTGACTGTTTTACTTCCTCCTTTCCAATTTGGATGCTTTTAATTTATTTTTCTTGCCTAATTGCTCTGGCTAAGAATTCCAATACTATGTTGAATAAAAGTGACAAGAGTGGGCATCCTTGTCTTGTTCCTGATCTTAGAGGAAAATCTTTCAGGTTTTCACCATTGAGTATGCTGTTAGCTGTGGGCTTGTCATATATAACCTTTATAATGATGAGGTATGTTCCCTCTGTACCCACTTTGTTGAGAGTTTTTATCACAATTTGATGTTGAATATTGTCAAATGGTTTTCTGTATCTATTGAGATAATCATATGATTTTGTTAATGTGGTATATCACATCAGTTGATTTAAGGACGCTGGACCATCCTTGTATTCCTGGAATAAATCCCATTTGGTCATGGTGTATGATCCTTTTAATATATTGTTGAATTTGGTTTGCTAATATTTTATTGAGAATTTATCCATCTTTATTCATCAGGGATATTGGCCTGTAATTTTCTTTTCTTGTGGTGTCCTTTTCTGGTTTCAGTGTCAGGGTAATTCTGGCCTCATAAAATGAGTTGGGAAGTATCCCCTCCTGTTCTATCTTTTGGAAGAGTTTGACAAGGACTGGTATTAGTTCTTCTCTGAATGTTTTACGGAATTCACCATGAAGCTGCCTGGCCCTGAAATTTGTTTGTTGGGAGGATTTTGATTGCCGAGTCAATCTCCTTACTAGTAGTTGGTTTATTCAGATTTCCTATTTCTTGATTCAGTCTTGGAAGGTTTTATGTTTCTAAGAATTTATCCATTTCTTCTAGGTTGTCCAATTTTTTGGCATATAATTTTTTGTAGTAGCCTCTTATGATATATTTCTGTGGTGGCAGTTGTAATGTCTCCTCTTTCATTTCTGATTTTATTTACTTGTGTCCTCTCTCTTTGTTTCTGGGTAAGTCTAGCTAAGAGTTTGTCAATTTTATTTAACTTTTCAAAGAAACAGCTCTTGGTTTCATTGATCTTTTATTTTGTCTCTTTAGTCTTTATTTATTTCTGCTCTGATCTTTGTTATTTCCTTCCCTCTACTAACTTTGGGCTTCATTTGTTCTTCTTTTTCTAGTTCCTTGAGGTATAAAGTTAGGTTGTTTATTTGAGATTTTTCTTGTTTCTTGAGGTAAGCATTCATTTCTATGGACCTCCCTTTTAGAACTACTTTTGTTGCATCCCATAAGTTTTGGTATGTTGTATTTCCATTTTTTTCATTTGCCTCAAAACGTATTTTTTAATTTCTTTTTTGATTTCTTCGTTGACCCATTAGATGTTCAATAACATGTTTAATCTCCACATATTGGTGAATTTTCTAGTTTTCTTCTTGTAATTGATTTCTGGTTTCATAACATTGTGGTCAGAAAAGATGCTTGATGTGATGTCAATCTTCTTAAATTTGTTAAGACTTTTTGGTGGCCTAATATGAACTATCCTGGAGAATGTTCCATGTATACTTGAGAAGAACAGGTATTCTGTTGCTTTGGGGTAGAATATTCTGTATATATCTATTAAGCCCATCTGATTTAATGTCATTGGGGCCGATGCTTCCTTATTGATTTTCTGTCTGGATAATCTATCCATTGATGTAAGTGGGTATTAAAGTCCCCTACTATTATTGTATTGCTATCTATTTCTCCCTTTAGGTCTGCTAATCTTTGCTTTATATATTTAGGTACTCCTAAATATAAATATATAAACATAATATAAAAATATATAACCATTTTAAGTGTATGATTTAGTAGTGTTAAGTACATTCACATTGTTCTCCACCAATCTCCAGAACCCTTTTTATCTCCCTGAACTGAAACTCTGAAAATCTGACTACTCTAGGTACATCGTATGAGTAAAATCATGCAGCATTTGCCTTTTTGTGACTGGTTTATTTCACTTAGCCTAATGTTCCCAAGGTTCATCCATGTTGTATATTTTATATTTTTAAGTCCAGCTTTACTAGTTGTTCTCGGAAGCTGGGTTGTCCAGATACAAGCTAGTTGTCCAAGGCTAGAAGCAGTGCAGCGCTATGGCCGTGAGGCATGGGGCCAGCTCCCCCACTGCAGCCACCATCACCTGTAGGAGGCTAGTGTGAGAGACTCCCTCCCACTCAGTACCTCATTTGTGAGGAGTAGCTCCAAGAACACCAGGCTGGTGAACTCAGATGGTTGCAGTGTGGGCTCATGAGGTCAAGTTCATGCATTTGCTGTCTCCAAGGACAGTGTTGTGCACTGATGGGGAACATGAGTTCTGGGGTCAGGCAACATGGGTGTGAATCCTGGTACTGTTACTATCTACTTGTTCCTTTATAAAGGGGAGATGATGACAGGGTTGATGTGGGGATTCAATGAGATGGCCTCTCTAAAGTGCATAGCCAGGCCTGGCACAGAGGAAAGGCTTGGCGGAAGCTTGAAATGACTGATTTGATCAGCAGTCCATGGTTAAAACCTCATCTCCATGGCTTCTGATATTGTCCAGCTTGGACTGAGATAAGGAAAATGTAGTTGATCCCAGGCTAGTTTGGTGATTTTCAATTTTTGTGTATTTGTAAAGAATAGAACACTTTGGGCAAATCCTTTTGTGTAGCCCCAGTACTAGGATGGAAAAGGAGGGTTGCTCCAACTGGGGAGTAGAAATTCTGGCCCTCCCTGTGCTGCCGACACAGGCACAGCCACCTACACACATGTGCATACACACACACACACACACACACACTCTCTCTCTCTCTCTCTCTCTCTCTCTGTCTCTCTCTGTCTCTCTCTTTCTCTCTCAGCTTCCCCACTGCCTCCTCCAATGGAACTCCTGTAAAGCCCTGGGAGGGATGGAGCTGGAAATCACTACTTTGTGGGAAGGCCCCTGCTTGTGGAGAGTCCTGGAGGGGTCTCTAGGTCCCTGTGAACAAGGAAATACTGGGCTCAGTGGGGGGCAGGACAGGGCCTCTACCTGATGGGGCCTCAACCTAGTCATGGGCAGGCTGAGTGTGTGAGTGTAACTCTGAGCTGGGCCTGGGCCCGGACCCATTCCCAGCCTGCCCCCAGAAGCCCCCACTGCGTTGTCCTGCCAGTAATTACAGCAGATAAACTGCTCCAGTTGAGGGCTGCTGTCCCCGGCTAGCTGCCAGCCGTGCGGCCCCAGGCTGCGCTGTGGGAGTCCATTCATTTTAATAAGAGGTACACCCTGTGTTATTAAGAAGAGTGTTTATTACTGTCGCCAAGCACTGACAGCAGCTTCCATCATCGTTAAAGAGCAGATGGGGGGAGGGTAGGGGGGCTGTGCACTGTAGCTCTTCCGAGGCACTGGCCCAGCTGGTGAGGCTAGGGAGGGAGGATCTCTCTCTCTCTCCTCACTTGCCCCAGGACGGCATGGCAGCCCCTTTTCTAGAAAGAATGGAGCCATTCAGCTGAGTCTGACCCTGCTTGGGGTGTGGGTCGGGGCTGGCGGAGGGAGGATGGAGGGAATGCTGCTCACTCCAGGTGCTGCCCTAGAGGGAAAAGGGGGCCCTGGGTTTGGGTTTCTCTCTAGGGCTAGGCAGGGCGACCCGTTGGCCCACCTGCCAGACTCCTGGCTTCGTCGGGAACGCCCCACCCAGAGCTTTTTTCAGTCATTGAGTAAATGAAGCCTCGCCAACCCCCTTACCCTTCCTGTCATCTTTCAGGATGTTTGGATGTGGACAAGTGTCGGGCACAATAATGAGAAGTGTGATGAAACAGAAGGAACAGAGGTTCCTAAATTTTCTCGGTTCATGGCACTCTTAGTGTCTCAATATTTTTTCACAATACCCCTTGATCAAAGGAAATACCTAAAACTTCTGTTTCTTAAGTAGTTAGGTCTCAACAATGTAAGTATTTGTGTTTTCACAACTGATTAGCCATTTGAAAAAAAAAACAGTACATGTAAATTTAAATTTAAAAGATTTTATTTCATTGTTAACTGCAATTACATCCAATGGGATGTGTGTGCCTCTTGGACACTGCACATCTTCTCAGACTTTGTAATAAGATGGACCACCACCACCACCCTCATTCGGTTCTGCTTTGATTTTTAGCACAGCAACCACTGAATATCCAGCTTCTCAAAGATATGCTACCATTGCAAAGAATGTAGAGTGATCTAATGTTGAAACTGTGAACTACTTCCACCTGGTAATTCACATGGTGTCTGACAGATGTCAAGCATTTCCTCAACATTGGCAGATGTTGAGTGTTTGTTTGGAAAGTTTAAAACATCCTACTGTGCCCCTGTGCATGTGCTTCAGTGCCCAGGAGCACCTCGGTCCACAGTTTGGAAACCATGGTGGTAGAAGACCTGGGTTCAAGTCCCAGTTTGTTTGTTTGCTTGTTTACATATCTATTTATTTAGCAAACAGTTTCATAGTACTGACTCTGTGCCAGGCTCTGTTCTAAGAACTTTGTAAGTATTAAGTCATTTAATCATCCTAACAACCTTATGGGGTAGATACTATTGTGTGGTGGTTCATTTTATGTGTCAACTTGGTGAGGCTGTAGTGCCCAGTTGTTTGGTTAAGCCCCAGTCTAGGTGTTGCTGTGAAGGTATTTTTTTAGATACGATCAACATTTAAATCAGGAGACCTTGAGTAAAGCAGATTACCCTCTATAATGTGGGTGGGCTGCCATCTAATCAGTTGAAGGCCTTAAGACAGAGGGTTCTTGAAGAAGAAATTTTCAGGACTGCAACATAGAAATCCTTCCTGAGTCTCCAGCCTGCTGCCCTTAAGAGTTGGAATTCAAGACTGCAATATCAACTCTTACCTGATTTTCTAGGCTGCTGGCCTACCCTACAGATTTCAGACTTGCCAGCTGTCACAATTACATGACCCTTAAAAATCTCTCTCTCTCTCTCTGAGAGAGAGCCTAGCCTTCACTAAAATATATCATTATCCTCATGTATGGATAAAGACACTGTTCAGCTACTAACTAGTTACTAACTGGCAATGTGGCCTTGGGCAAGTCTTTTTCTCTTTGGGCCTCTGTTTTATCATAGCCAAGTGAGGGAGTTGGAAAAGATGAATTGAAGGTTACTTCTAGTGCTAACATCTGGGCTGGGGGCGTGAGTGGATAAATAGGACTACCATCTTAAGGATGTTGTGGTAGACCTTGTTTGTTGGCTACCCAGCAGCCATTCCTAACCCACTTATCCCTTGCCACCACTCACTGTACAATATAGATATTCTTGTTCCTAGCCTCACTTGTAGCTAGGGGTAGCCATGTGCCTAATGATGTACAAGGGAGAAGTGCACTGGGGACTTCTAGAAAATATATTTTGTTACCCCATAGGAAAAGGAAGAGAATTCACTGTTGCTGATCTTTCCACTTTCTTTGTGCCTCTTAGAAGGCCGTGATGTCTGGAGCTGCAGCAGCAATCTTGTAACTATGAGGCACAAACCAACAGCTAAGGATGGCAGAACAGAAACAGAAGGAGACTGGGTTCTTAATACATGGTTAAGCTGCTAAACTAATGCTAAGACCTGCCACCTCCAGACTTCTTGGTATGCAGGCTATACCAATCCTTATGGTTAAGCCATGGTGGCTGTGAGTTCTGTTACTTGCAGGTCATAGCATTTTTAACTGATACAAGTGCCTTCTTTATTGCTTAGCTTGGTTCAGAGAGTGATCAAGGGAAGGGTCCTGACTTTGGGGACTGTTGTTTTGGGCCTCAAGGAAACTGAATTTACTCTTTTTCATTGAGTATAACTTTGACTCCAGGAACAGAGACACAAATACCATGTTGTCCCAAATTTCCAATAGGTGGCACCACATATTCTTGATCAGAAAGATTGCTAGTCCCCAGTTTTAGAAGAGGGTGCTTATCAAGTAGATGGATTTGGAGCTCATTGAAAGGAATGTGGGTCACAAGGGACCAGTATTGTTCACACCAGCCAAACCTCACTTTCTGTGTTTTATAATATTGATGAGGGGAAAGCCAGAGATATCCATTCTTGTATGTCAAGGCATTTGATAAAACCTATCACAAGAGACTTGGGCCTGGTACAGAAAATGGGGGTTGAATGATGGCACAGTTCTAGTTCATCTCTCTTGATTAATCAAGTCCCAGCTGTCTGTTTAGTGAACACTTTCATATTACTTACCATGTGCTAGGCCCTGTTCTAAGAGCTTTACAAATATTAGCTCATTTAATCATCATGACAATCTTATGAGATTGGTGCTATTATTATTCTCACTAAAGAGGTCTGATCATTGAATTGATGTCAGACTGGATGGAGTCTCTAGTGGCAGGCCACAGGGCTCTTCTCTTAGTCCTGTCCTGTTAAGCCTTTTTTGAAATCAAGGACTTGGATAGAAAACACATGGACACAGTTTAGGACTGCCAGAGCTAACGTACGTTAGATGATTCCAGTGGGCTGCAATGATGGGACTGAAATTATTAAGCTTGGTTGAATAGGACTACACCTTTGTTTTTTTTTAAAAAAAAAAACCAATTGTACTAACACAGAGGTGGATATTGGTGGCTAAGTGGCAGTACATGTGACAGAAGACTGGGGCATGTTAGTTGCCTGCAGGCTCAGGGGACTAGAACTTCAGTGTGGTCACATAATAGCAAGTGGGACACTTCGTGTGTGATGAAAGTAGGGTGTCCAGGAGTTGGGTGGGGTGGACCTGGGACCTACTTTTCACAGTTGACACCACATACGGGAGATTAGGTTCTACTCTCTGAACTATACCCTTCAAAGAAAAGAAACACACACAATGCACAGAGAGAGAGAGTGACCAGGATGGGATAGACCTTGAAACCATGACAACTACAGTGAGCAGAGGTGGTTTGGCCCAATCTCCATCCTGCCTGTTCTGGAAAGTGCTCCATGATTTTCCCTAGGGGACTCACCCCACCTCACTGGCCATGTCATATAGGTGAGGCCAACCCCTGGAGGTGGGTTTATGACACAGGCCTGACCATTCAGAGATGTGCATCTTTCTGGACACGGAGACTGGTTCAGGGGTGGACATGTGACCCAAGCTCAGCCAAAGACAGTCCTACCCATGACATTTTCTGGAATTATTGGGAAAGAGGAAGTCTTATTCTGTTGCATTTGATGAGCTGGTGGGATTTAGGCTGAGTCTGCCAAGGGCTACTGCATCGGGAGCTCCTGCCTGGGAACGATGTCAGTGCAGAGGAAGGCAGAGCCAAGAAATGGGGACATGTTCCTCAAAACATTGTTTGAACCCTTGGGTCCCATAGTGCCTAACCCTGGATCTTGCCAGTTTCACATGTCAATAAATTCCCTTCGGGGTCGGATTTTGTCCCTTGTCATTCTGACTGACACAGAAACTGAGCCTGTTGAGCCTGACAGAGGTGTCCAAATTCTTCAAGTGGACAAGCTTCTTCTACGTGAATCCTGACAGGAGCAGAAGAGCCAATAGCGGTGGTAAGAAGGCCTCACAGATTTGGGCTCCAGGAAGATGAGAAAGAATTTTCTAAGGGCAGGTGCTGCCTGAGGATGGAATAAACCATCCCTCTGAGGTGGTGAGTTCCTTGGCCCCAGAAGGTGCCAGCAGGGGACCACCTATGTTGGGGTTATCATGAAGCCTATTTTTGCACACGGCAGAGAATTGGACCAAATAGCTCTTGAACTCTGAGATATGATGATTCAACTATAAATGTATATGGCTGGGTGTGGTGGAGGGAACAATTCAGTAGAATTACGGTCTGGTGGAAAGAGACATCTGGAATCAGATGGGTCCTCCCTCCTCCCAGAGGAGGACGCTGGGTCCTCCTCTCTCTTTCACTGATCAGTTGAGTGGCCCAAAGCAAGCCAGTTACCCCTCTTACTAATGTTCTCTATCTGTCCAAATGGGTATGGTGCTGTCTGAGGCTCAGATGAAGTAAAAGGTATAAAGGGTTTGAGGAAGTTAATGCACTGTCCGGCTAGATGTGGGAGGTAAGATGGAAAGGGGCCACAAGCAGGATGGAGGGTCTGCGTGGGACCACCTGAATCCAGGCCTGGGCTGCAGGGGATTCCTTGGGGTCATGCTCCCTTTGGGGAAGAGGCAGGTGACATAAATGACCGGAACTGGGATGGAGTGAGATGGCAGGTGCCTGTGGAGTGTGGACTGGAGTGAGCCTACCCTGCCTGAAGAATTGCAAATTCTAATTTGATAAAATAACTACAGACCAAATAAAAGACATCCGTGGGCCGTGTTTGGCTTATGGGCCCCAGTTTGCAGCCCTGCAGCTAAATGAACAGGTAAAGAAGGACTTGGGAGACAGCTAGTGTCTTATGAATGAGCTTGTTTCAGAATTATCAACTCATCCGCACTCCAGGGTCCACCCATGGAAGGGGGACATTCCTGCCCAGCTCAGGGTTCCAGGCCATCAGGTGCCCATTGCTTCTCAGATGCTTTAGTGGGGACAGATCCCCTCATGCTAGTCAGTGAAGCTTGTAAAGGCCCTGATGATTCCTGCACGCAACCCGTGAAGTCATGCCCTCAATGTTCTCTGTCCAGGGGACTTCTCACCAGGTAGGGGGCACCACTCCAGGCTCTCTCCAGAAACTGGGGAGAGCTCTCGGCCTAGTGATGCTGCCGGCCTGTCCCCTGCCTGGAAGAAGCTCCTGACCAAGTTGCTCAGAGAGCCCCACCCAAGGAGGGGCTGGGCCAGGGGTTGCTTGGCTTGAGGCTGGTTCTCCTTCCTCCCCTCTGCTCGGGGATGCAATAAACCAGCCTAGGAGCCAGCTGCCCTTGCCCGTCCTGCCTTCTCTGGGGACTTCGGGGTAGACGTGACATTGGGGCTCGTGTAGAGGCTGCTGGCTTTGGCAAGGTTGATTGGGACCCACATGTCAGCCTGGGCCACGTCCTCATCACCGTAACTCTGTGCCGAATAACAAGACCACGGGAATCTGCTAGTGCACTCCATTACTCTCTTTTATTCACCCGGGAGATTTATGTGGCCTATCTCCCTTCCCTTTGTCCACCTGCGAGGCCCTATAAGTCATGTCCCCGGGCTGACAGGTCACAGGGTCTGTGCTGCTGCTCTGTCAGAGTGAGTGATGCTGGGGGGTGATTAAAAGAGAGGAAGGGTGAAAGGTCAGCAGCAGACGGCATGATGGGAGTTGGGGATGTAATTATCACTCCCGTGACATACTGCTGGGTTGTTCTCCCCCTTCTTGTAATAGACATACACACTTGGCTGCAGCTCAGAGAGGGAGAGGGTGTGATGCTAAGAGATGCCGGCAGGGCCTGCTGGAAGGGGCCGTGTGTAACAGGCCTCACAGGTGCTTAGAGGAGCATCAGTGGGTCCCCCAGACAGCAGCCCCCTCCCTGCAGTGAGGTGGTTCCCCAAGTCCGCAGCGCAAAGCCTGGGGCAGAAGAAGCAGTACTTGCCTTCGTGATTGTGATTGCTGTTAGCTCTGAAGGAAATGATTAAGGAAAGGCACCCGCAGAGCAAGCGAAGAAGGTAACTGAAAAGAAAACTCCCCCAAATGGCCTGGACTGAGGGGTCTCTAATTTTCTGGACAGCTTGGCAATTCCCCCTGGCATATAGTCAGTCAGGGGCACAAAGGAACACGGGTGACCAGGAGATGTCAAGCTCCCACCTGCTCAGGAACCTCTCCCTGACCCCCTTGCTGCAGTGTCTGGAAGTTTCACCAAGGGAGCTGCTCCGGAAGACCACTGCGGCCTGGCGGGTGGGAGGGCCAGGCCCAGGACTGGCCGGGGCTTATTCGCACGCTGCCTGCGGGGTTAGCACAGGTCAGTAGGGCCAGTCAGTCCTGATGGTGAGTTTTAATGGGAGTTGGAAAGGGTTATTCTGGAGGGTGGGTTTGGGAGGGTCCTGGGGAGACCAGGCCTCACCCAGAGACTGGGTACTGGGCGGAGGCTGTGGAAGGCTTCAGAGAGAACCCTCGGCTGCACAGCGGCGTCACCCAGGCTCGGCCACTCCCTAAATGCTGGACAGTCACAGCTTCCAGATGGTGGCTTGCTGGGTGCGGCCCTGTGCCTCTCTGATTCACACTCTGGTGCGCTTCCCTCTCCTACTGAACCTGAGCCGGCCCATGACTTGTGGCCAAAAGGAGGTTGTGCAAGTTCGAGGCCCAGGACCGAAGAGGCCTTATGGCTTCCACTTTCATCTGTAGGAGTTCTGAGCCACAGTGTAAAAAAGTCTGGGTCATCCTGTTAGAAAAATCATGTGCAGAGAAAGGCCTAGAGGATGAAAGGCCAGGAGGAAAGAGAAGTTGCAGTGTTCCAGCCATACCCGCTGAGGGGCCAGGCATGAGAGGGAGGCCATTTTTGTATGTTTTAGCCCAAATTGCAGCCACGGACCAAGCCCAGGCTGGGATGCCCTGGGCAAGGCTGGGGTGTTCTCTGACATGGTGGCCTCCTCCTCAATGCCTCTGGGGGTTTTCCTCTGCTTTTCACAGCTACTCCAAGAAGTGGAATCTGCCTCTTTTCCTTTTGCAACATTGACATATAGCTCAGTGGTTAAGTGGTGCTGGAAACCTGGGCTGAGATCCTAGCTCTGCCTGTAATAGCCTAACTATGTGACCTTGGACAAATTTCTCAACCTCTCTTTGCCCTTAAAACAGGATTAACAATCGCGTTGCCTCATTAAAACTGATGCGAGACCCAAATGAGTCAATATATATAAAGAACGTAGACTCTGACATGTATTTTTAATTATCTTATGAACTCTAATAGAGCATTATGGGCAGGCGTGTTAAGAACTTGACAAATATTAACTCATTTAATTCTTCCTACAACCTTGTAAGGTGGGTACCATTATTTTCCCCATTTAACAGGTGAGAGATCCAAGACACAGAAAGGCTAAGTGACTCACTCAGGATCACACAGCTAGCATGTGGCAGGGCCAGGATTCAAACCCAGGTATGTCTGCCTCCCAGATATGAATTTAACATCTACATAGGGGTGTGCTTAGTAAATGTCAGCTATTATAATTTTACTCAGTTTCCCTGAATATACTCTGGGGGTTCCTCTATCTCTGTCTCTACTTTTCTTCCACAGAAATTATACTAGGGACCCCTTTGGTATAAGTAATCACATGAAGAGAGAAAGAAAAATTAAAGCAGGTACCATTTCCCACCCTTCAAATAGGTAAATATTTAAAAGTGTAATAATATCAAGTATTATCAAGAATGTGGGGAAATGGGTATTCTCGTATACTGCTGGTGGGAGGGTAAATTGTAAATCCTCTTTGAAAGGATTGTTTGAAGGAGACAATTAAAACCATGCATTCCTTACGATCCAGAATGCCACTTCCTGGTGTCTATTTTAGAGAAACATGTGCACATGTGCACAAGGTGACATGGGCGTGATGTCCAGTGCTGCACTATGGTAGTGACAAACCAGGAACAACCTAAGTGTTCATCAACAGGGGATCTCTACACAAAGAACAGAACGACATCCTGCCCTGCCCACTATGGAGCACCAGGCGGTGGTGAAAATACTGTGGTAGTTCTATAGGCCCTCACATGAAAGGCTTTCTAATATTTCATGTTTGTTCACTCATTCATCCAGCTAACAAACATTTACTGAGCACCTACTATGTGCCAGGCACTCTTCTAGGTCCTGGGGGCACAGCTGTGAACAGGACAAACAAAAATCCCTGAGCTTCAGCCATAAAAAGAAACGAAATTGAGTTATTTGTAGTGAGGTGGATAGACCTAGAGTCTGTCATACAGAGTGAAGTAAGTCAGAAAGAGAAAAACAAATACCGTATGCGAACACATGTATACGGAATCTTAAAAAAAAAATGGTTCTGAAGAACCTAGGGGCAGGACAGGAATAAAGACGCAGATGTAGAGAATGGACATGAGGACACAGGGAGGGGGAAGGGTAAGCTGGGATGAAGTGAGATAGTGGCATGGACTTATATATACACTACCAAATGTAAAATAGATAGCTAGTGGGAAGCAGCCACATAGCACAGGGAGATCAGCTCTGTGCTTTGTGACCACCTAGAGGGGTGGGAAAGGGAGGGTGGGAGGGAGACACAAGAGGGAGGAGATATGGGGATATATGTATACGTATAGCTGATTCACTTTGTTATAAAGCAGAAACTACCACACCATTGTAAAGCAATTATACTCCAATAAAGATGTTAAAAAAAACTTTTTTTAAAAAGCAAGTTGTAGAAAAACACATAGAAAGCTATTTCTGTAAAAATAAAGCCACACCACAGAACAATGATACATCTTTTCCATGGGTATTCATATATGTATGTAAGTACATAAAAAAAGTACTGAAAGTTTACATACCAAATTGCTAATGGCAATGACCTCTGGAAGATCAAGAAGAGACCAAGACTTAAGTTTGGTCAAACATTATCAATAGTATATATTTTTAGAATGATAATTTATTTTTGTATTACTTTTGTAATTAAATTTTAATACGGAAGTGGGAAAAAATCTATCAAGGAGTGTGGCTTTCTATGGTGTAGACCTCGAAATTAGACAAACCTGATATCTTAGTTTGTTCAGGCTGCAATAACAAAATACCATAGACTGGGTGGCTTAAACAACAGACATTTATTTCTCATTGTTCTGGAAGCTGGGAAGTTCAAGATCAACGTGCCAACTAATTCAGTTCCTGGTGAGGACCCGATTCCTGGCTTGTACAGAGCTACCTTCTTGCTGTGTCCTCACAAGGCAGAGACAGGGAGAGAGCTGTGTTTTATCTTCCTCTTCTTATAAGGACACTAATCCCATCATGGGGGTACCACGTTCATGACCTCATCTAAACTAATTCTCCCCCAAGGGCCCCACCTCCAAATACCATTACATTGGGGGTTACAACTTCAACATATGAATTTTGGAGGGACACAAACATGCATTCTATAACACCTGAGTTAGAATCCCAGTCATTTACTGTGTGGCTTTGGCAAATGATTATTCTCTCAAACTCTGTCTACTCAGCTGTAAAAATGGGGCTCACACCCTTCACTTCACTGGAGTGTGGTGAGCTTTGAAACACCCATATGAGAAATGCAAGACCTATACATGTGAATCCCATTTTCCTGGTGACTTGAACCCTGTTCCCTGCTTTCCTTCTGGACCCAGCACACACATACTCCTGACAACTTCCCTCACTCATGCACACCACTTCCTGCCATTGAGCCTCTGCATTAAGGTTTGTGAATGGGGGAAAACACAATGCGCGGGTGCCAACATCCCCCAGCCAAAGCCATCAGGAATGTACCTGTAGTTGAGCAAAGTTGGATCACTGACTTGTTGCAATGAGGCCAAATGCACACCATGGGGCACCGTGGGATGTCTGAATAAGAGGGTGTTAGAAATGAATTATTATAGGATTGGGACTCATGGTAGGTGATATGAGGGAGGGTTCAAGGAAGTGGGGCTTTGCTCTGGGTTGGATGCTGACAGGAAGTTGGGCTAATTCTATGATTGGGTATCTTCATGAATCTTATCTAGAAGAAGACAAGACTAGATCTAGGCTAAAGCTGTAATTGATTAAGAAGCAGCAGTCATCCTATTGGCTAGCTTAGGGGGGTGGTTGGTCATTTTGTGCTTTGGATAACGTTCTTGCTTTTGTCTGTGTTCAGACGGGATCTTGAAGTGGTCTTGTTTTCACCCTGATTCATTATGGTCATGGAGTGGCTTTGTCTGATGTTGGTGTTCTGTGAAATTGTTTACAATCACCAGGAAAGCACCGCGGTCTAGCTGTGAGTGCCAGGCCAGCTCTTTGATGTCAGAAGCTGCTTTTCTCTTTTCCTATGTGAACAACTTTGCAGTCAATCAAAGTATTTATAGGGTCCTGGATCAATGAAAAGAAAGGAACTTTCTTTTAATTCTGGCTTGGGTTGGAGGAAGAGGATAACATTAGCCAAGCTTCCCTCTCTTTCTTTTTCTTCCACCTTTGCCCGGGAGAACTCTGAAGTACCACCCACCCCACCCCCAGGCAGTCCCCAAGGTGATACCCAAAGATCAGGAATTTGTACTCTCAGCAGCTGCCAAGGCAAATAGGCCTGAAGTTAGAGTGGGAGTGGAGGGTGATGGGGAGGTAAGGAACATTCTCTGTTGAGAAGGTGGGAGCCCTTCTCCCAGCCCAGTGTGGCACTCAGTGAAGGTGGGAGAGAATGAAGAAGGTTCTATGGGGACAGACGGTGGTCAGGGAATCAATGCATGCTAGTGCTACAGAGACTGGAGCCAAAAGGAAAGCACAGGCTATTTTTAGCTTCAGAACTTTTTCTTCAAATGAAATCCTACACAGAAACCCAGTATATTACACAGATAAGACTGAAGTTGAATCAGAGGAGTTGGGGTCTGGAGGCCCACCAACTCCTGTTCCTGGAGCCCCTTCATCAGTGTCCCTAAAGCATCTCTGGGGATCCCTTAGAACTCTGAGGATTGCAGGGTTAAAAACCCTCATCTCACTCAACATTCCACTTTCTAGAAGCCTAGAAAGGGGCAGTGACTCATCCAAGGGGTGCCCTCTCTTATCAACAGTCTTGATCCTTCTGGGTCCTTCATGGCCTGAGGGACTTTGCTCAAATTTCATGCAGCTCTTCTTTCAACAAGATTTTTACTGTCCAGACTTTCCCTCTGGGGGATGTTGGTCAAAGGGTAAAAAGTTGCCGTTACGTAGGTTTATTCAGTCTAGAGATCTAAGGTATAGGCATGGTAACTATACTTAATAATACTGTGTTGAAAACTGGAAATATGGTAAAAGGGTAGATTTCAGGTGTACTCATCAATTAGCTTGACTGTAGTAATCATTTATATATATATGTGTGTGTGTGTGTATAAAATCATGTTGTACACCTTAAATATATGCAATTTTTATTTTTAAATTTGTAAATTTTAAACTTATATATTACCCCTTGATGGTGAGAGGACATGATGGACACTTCTGGGGTGCTGGAACTGTTTTATATCTTCATCGGAGTACTTGAGTATATTGTACAATATACAGATGGTGCTGGATCCAACTCAAACTGGCTCACACAGCATCTCTTCCCAACCTTGCATTCAGTGATGTCATGTTAGTGACTTGAAATTGGCCATGGTCTGAGTATTTACCCTACAGTGATGGGCAAAGTTACAATCAGGGCTTTTTTCCCTCGAAGAACCAGTTTAAAACTTTGCTAGCACAGCGCTGGATGTATACATATATAAGTATACAATGAGATGTACACCAAAATTTGTGCACTTCACTGCATGTGTGTTATACCTCAAAAAAATATCTGGGGTCTCCAGACTCCTAGTTCCATGGTTGCAACCTAAAATGATCTTACTGATTGTCTTCTACCCCTAAGTTACATGAGGATAAGGATAGAAAAAAGAATTTCCAGGATGCTAACGCAGGTTCGGCTATTCCAAGGGTGTGCCTATCCACGACCTGCCTTGGTTGATACTGCTGAGTGCTGAGGCACCCAAGGGAGTGCCCGCCACTGGTGCCTCAGCAGCCTAGAACTGCAAGGTTGGCATAACTGCTTATCCCCACTACTCTGCCATATTGGAATATTTGCCTTTTTCAGTCCTCTTCTACACCCTGTAGATAGAATTAACTGCTGTTTCCTCTCTGGCTCTTTGCCTGTCTCTCTACAGAGCACTTACTTAGCCCTGTTATACAGAGACTGGGGGTCATGCCTGTTTCCCCTGCAAGATTAGAGGTTAATAAAGACCATGTCTCCCTCATCTCTGCATGGATAAGACTGTGGGGTTTACAACCACCAGGCCTTAACAGGGGCCTGTTGCATGAGTGAAATGGGCTTCAAGAGAAGAAGAGGGAGAAGGTTTGGAGGAAGAATAAACTGCCCCACTGACAAAGTCACACATTGCTGAAACAGCGGTGACCCTTCAGAAACTGGAAAGGCCAGACTGGTTTGGGACGTGACCCTGCTCAGTGCTGGGGGGCTGACCAAGTAGCCTTTTGAGATCTTTTCCACTCTTGGAGCTCCCACTGTTCAAGGCAGAGGAGATGGCTGTGAGCATGGGCAGAAGGTCAGAAGTCCTCCCCATGCTGGCTGCCCTGGGCTGTGTGCTTCCTGGAACCTGACACAGAGACGCTCCCCTGCCCACAAAAACCTTCTAGACCCTTCTGGGTCCTCCAGACCTGAGGGATTTCACTCACATCTAATCCTTTCAGCAAGAGTTTACATATTCAAACCTCTCCTTAACTGGGGAGTGGGGGTGGGGCGTAGAGGGTGGGCGGGGGGGGGGGGGGAGAGCAGGCGCATGAGGGAGGGGGTTCAGGTGCTAGAAATGTTCTATAGCTTCGTCTGGCTGACGGCCACAGGGCTGGTTTTATATATATGTAAGTCACTGTGCCCTACACCTAAGAATTGTGCGTTTTTTGTGTGTTATGCCCCAAAGAAAAGTAAAAGAAACAAAACCAAAACCCTCCCCCTGTTGAGGAAATCACTAGCCCAGTGAGTACCCTTCCGTCCCTGTAGGGGACCCAGAGCCAGGTGCCAGCAGGGACTGAGGACACCCAGAGGCTGGCGTAGCCAGGAAAGAGAGAAGACGAGGAGGTGGCAGAAGGAAAAGCCTCTCAAGCTTCCCCGGGGAGACAAGGGCACTTGGGCTGCTCGCGGTCAGGCCTGGGGAAGGCGTTGGGCTTGGAGGAAACCCTTGGGAAGGCGGAGGGTGGAAAGGAGTCGGGCGGGAGCCGCGGACCGCGCCAGCCCGAGGGGAGATGCGTGGGCGCGGCAGGAGCCGGTGTGCTGCCCGCGGCGTCTCCCGGAGGAGGGCCGGGCGGGCTGGGGAGGAGGGCAGGGGGAAGACGGCATGACTGCGTCTGATCTACAGTGACGAGTACCAATGTTAACTGTCACCTCTCATCTCCAAACTAAATCACACCTGGAATTGGAGGCGCCGAGGAGCTGATAGAGTCAGCCTCACGGAGGCGACAAGTCAATCAGCGCGGAGATGCGCGGGGAGACACGGGCTCCTCGAGGCCGGGCGCCTTCATTCATTCTGGGATTTACACCTGTCAGGCTGCCGCCTGGGGGTGGGCAGGAGGAGGGGTGGGCAGCAGGCTGGTCTCACTTCAGCTCCACTTACTTAAAACGGGAGGACTGGCGACTTTGGCGGCTTCTCCCCCGAAGAGAAGGGGGGGGGTTGCTCTGCAGGCTGGGTCCACTTGCCCTTGCTGCCCCTCCACTTCATCCTGTGGGTCATTCCCGGGGGTCAGTGGACTTCAGGCCAAAGGAGTGGGAAGAAGCCCAACAGTGGGAAGAGGAGGGCAGATGGGCCATCTCAGAGCCAGGTGTATTGCTGCCCAAGCGACTCTGTCGTGCTGGGAGCACGTGAGGGCAAAACGAATTCTGTCCTGGGCACCAGGCTGTGTGTTTGGGAGGGAGCCATGGGGCCTTGTTGGGGATGAAGGATAGATTTAAGCTGCCTACTTTGGAACAATTCTATTGTCGTCCAACGAAATGGAAAAGATCTTTATTTCTCCTTTCACTCATTCCTTTACTCATTTAATAAATGGTGTTCAGTCAGGCTCTGTGTGAAGTGCTGAGAATTCAACAACACAGAGCCCCCCATCCTGCGAGAAAGGGGAAAATTAAACTGCTAAGGACTTCTCGGGTTGCCATTTCCGTCTTAGTGAATGAACCTATAGTCCCCTCCATCACTGACCGCACCGTCATAATCCTCAGCACAGTCATTTATAAAGTGCTTTTCACATATAAACATAACTATGCCAAGTGCTGTACCAAGGAGAATGCCTGGAGATATAAATTCCAGATGGAGAGAAAAACACTGGGTCTCCACTGCTGTTTAAGCATCTATTTTATTTCTGTCACTATGAAAATAATATAACTTCATTACAGAGCATGTGGAGCAATAGAGAGGGGGAAAAAATCACCTAAAGACAAAGCTGGCATTTTGATATGCTTCCTTCTAGTGTTTTAAAAAAAATTTATTTTATATCGTAGTTGATCTACAATGTTGTGTTAGTTTCAGGTGTACAGCAAAGCAATTCAGTTGTATATATACAGGTATCTGTTCTTTTTCAGATTCTTTCCCACTAAAGGTTATTACAGAGTACTGCGTAGAGTTCCTTGTGCTCTACAGCAGGTCCCTGTTGATAATCTATTTTATATATCGTAGTGTGTGCTTCCTTCTAGTCTTTTTTCTTGTATCTCTTTAACTTTTTTTTTTTCTCAAAAGCACCTAGTCCAGGGCATGTCCTATGTCACTGAATGTGGAGTTAGGTTGGAAGCTTTATTTTCTCCCCTGACTCCCATTCAGAGAGGTGCCTGAGGACAAGGCTTCATTCTGCCTGGTGCCCGGGCACAGAAATGGTGATACAGGCATTTGGCAGGCTGATCTCTTAATCCAGATTGGTGTAGTCATTTGAAACTGAAAGCAGCTCCTTTTTATGTCTCCTGCTTCTCAGCATTAACTTCTCTTTGATGTAATTTTTGCTTCCGCTGCTCTCTCCCTTCATGGGTTAGATTAGTGTGAAATTGGCCTGGCTCCTCCAGAGACTGCAGTGTTAAGCTTCAAATACTTGGTCCTTATTGGAAATCCTTAACCCACATCAGGGGGAGAAAAGTGGCAGCATTACTTGGGAGTGTGTGAGTGGGAGGATGGGGAGGAGGATGGGGTATAGGGCAAGAGGGAGAGGAGTGCATGTTGGCAAGGGGAGGATGGGGAAGTTGAGACTCTTCTCCATTTATTGACTGCTGAAGATCTGCTCACCTTAATCTTGGGGCAAGGGAGGAGGAATAGATCTTAGGTAACTTGAAAATGCAGTGCTGGGGGCAGAAAGCCTGTTTAAGTAAGTCGAACCTCTGGCTGGAGCTGTCCAAAGGCCTTGGTGCTGAAAAGAAGAGGGAAAGTTGATAGTGTCTGGAAAGATAACAGGGTAATGTTACATAACCCTTTCTAGATCCCTGGGGTTATGCCTGCTCCTATAGGTGTTTCTTCTGGCTCAGATGTGACCTTGAAGCACATACAAGATGCAGTTACCAACATTCTGTGAGGACTGGCGGGACTGGGTCCCTTTACCAGTTCTGCCCTGCTTGCTTGCCTACTTCCCATGTGGCAGAGAAGAATGGCAACTTGTAACTGGGCCAGACTGCTAGAGGGAGGTACTCAACTGCAAGGGAGATTCACCTGAACACCTGACCCAAGGGAGGGTTTCCCCCCACTTTTAAGACAGAACTAGGGGGGGAAGGAGGGTCCTGCTGTGACTTGGACCCATCCAGACTGAAGAGATGCTCCAGGCTTTAGATCACACCCCCAACTTATCTCCCTTAAGAACAACCTCAGACCCTCTGTCCCCACATTTAGATTGCCGCCTGAGGCTATCACTGGAGGAGAGAAGCTGCCAAAGGTGATTCTGACGGCCAAACTGGCCCGCGCTGCCCATAGAGGAAGCAATCACCAAACATCAGGGTGTTCTGGGGAAACTTCAGACTCTCCATTCAAAGACAGTTTAGCTCCAGATAGTTCAAGTTTGTTATCAGCCAACATATACTTTCCCCCTGCAATCCCCGTCCGGCTTTCTCTGCCAGACGACCTTGACCTTTACTTGTCCTCCAGCTTCTGTCTGTTTTCTTCATACAATGCCTCATCCCCAAGCCTCAGCCCACGATGTCTGTGACCTTTCTTTTCCTTAGCCTGTTCTCTGTTCCTTCCCCTCACTCCTAGTGGGTACTTCCAGACACGTTCCCACCGGCCTGGGCCCCGGACTTTACCCCCGCCTTCCCCCAGCCTGGCTCACTTTTCCCACTCAGTGCGTCTACCCGGTCTCTGTGCAGCTGGAAGGGCCTTGGTCCTCTTTGGTTTAGCCTTGTGCCTCCTTGTGCATGGGCCCTCCTCTCCCCTTCTTGAGTCTGCAAATCACTCCTTCCAGTGTCAGCCGGCAAATTGGTTTATCCTCCCCCCAACCCGGCTTTCATTACCTTGCCGAAATGAAGCGATATCTCCTCTGCGGAGGCTTCCCGTCCGTGCCGCCGCTGGCATAATAAATGAAGACAAAGTGCCGGCGGCATAGACCATCTCTCCCACCGCACCACCAGCCGCTGCCAGCTTCATTATTCGCTTAAGTTGCCGGAGAGAATTACTTAACCCTGACCCGTGTATTAGGGGCCTGTATTAATGCCGCGACAGGCGCCTCTTACGGCAGAGAACAATTTATTAGTGCCGAAACAGGCTGCTTTTCTCTGTCATTTTTCCAATCTGAGCTTTGAACACACATCATTAAACTTGTCTGACTCTCTCCCCTTCTCCATCATTCCTTTTTCATTTTTTTTTTTTTAAACAGAAAGCACCGTAGAGAATGGAGATTGTTCTGAAAATCTCCAAGTGCCTTGCCCTCTCTCTATTCTCCATTCTCACCCTTTTCTTTTCTTCTTTTCTTCTTTCCAGTTCTTTCTTTGGCCTCTTTTTGGTCTTGGGCTCTTTGCTGGTGGCTCTCCTACTTTTGGTCGGAATCTGATGGAAGGGAGCATTTGGTTCATGGACGAGAATCCAAATGTCCTTTGGACGTGGGGGGTTGGGGACAGAACCACCACAGCTGCTTATCCCTTGAGCCTGCATCACCTTTCTCTCCCTGGGATCCCTTGAGCCCGCGTCGGCTTTCTCTCCCTGAGATCCCTTGAGCCCGCATCGGCTTTCTCTCCCTGGGATTCCTTTGCCAGAGGCGGCCTCTGCCTCTCTTTGTGCCTCAGCTGGGAGCATCTTTGAAAACAGGCATTGAGATTGATTCTGGGAGGTAAAGGACCTGAGTGTGAGGAAGGACTGGGCAGGGTTCCTATTTGTCATGCGGACTTTATCATGTCCACATTTGGAAGAGATGGTTGGGAGGGGTTTGGAAGCACCTGGAGATGGCCATACAGTGTCTGAAGCACGCTGAGCCCCAGTGCAGTGGCTGGCCACCACCTGGGAAGCTGGCCATTGGGCTGTGCTGCCACAGGGCTGCATACAAAGCTCTCCCTGACCAAGGCAGACAGAGTGTCAGCTTCTGGGTGTTCTCATCTCTGGCTCTCCATGTGGCTTTGTCTCAGTACCTGAGCACAACGTACAGCTTCCATGTCTTCCCTGGCTCCTGGTCTTGGCTCTTCTAGCCTCACACATGCCCTTGTCTTTAACACCACTGCTGCCCGGAGCCACATGGAGCCATCGCTGTTTGTGGTGCTTGCCACTTCTCCCTGGTGACCATCTCCTGCCCTGCGTATTGGGGACACACCTGGCCACTGTCTTCATTTGTGTTCCCCTGAAAGCAGAGCTTGAACAGACTTGGGCATAGATAGTTTGAGAGATGACATCAGGAAGCAGGAGTGAGGGGTGGAGAAAGTGAGAGTGATAAAGAGGAAAAGACAATAAAAGCATGAGTTAATGAGGGAGCTGTTTCGCTGGCAGTGGTGCTTGACTCCACCAGGCCCTCTGAGCCAGGTACACAATGCCTTCCAGAATTGTGCTTCTGGAAAGCCTGGGGTATTTGTTCACAGGGCCCTGTGCCCCATGGGCTAAGGGTTGCCCCCAAGGGTATAAACTCTCCTGTACTTCTTTTCTTTTTTAATTTTTTGAAGTTGATTTACAATATTGTGCTAATTTCTGCTGTACAGCAAAGTGACTCAGTTATACACATACATACATTTAAACTCTCCCTTACTTCTCCACCATGCTTGTGCGTGGGTGACAGGTACTGCTGAGCACCTTCTTCATGGAGAAGTCCCTAGGGCAGAAAACTGGAGAGAAATGTGAGGCTCCTTCTTGAGATGGGTTTGGCTGGGATGGGTTCACAGGGACCTGACCAGCACAGCTATCACTGAAATCAGAGGTGGGCCAGGAGGAGTGAGGTGGCATCAATAACATCTACTCCTGCCACCATCCCACATGCGCACCTCCTCTCAACAGCCCCTCCCTCTCAATCCCCAACCCCCTGGACCTCCAGTAGTACACAAATGCTATCACAGGCCAGGCAGGGGTGCAAACAAGTGAGGCAGGATGGGGGCAATAAACGGGAACTGGTGGGGACTGGCAAATCAGAGAGTAGAGACAATCTTGTAAAGACAATAACATAATTTTAAAATAGCATAAGTTTGTGCTATTAGACAAACTTGTAAGGGGGCTAGAAAATTTCACCTGTAGACTATCAGTTTAGCATCAGGATGGATGGAGTCTTTGGAGAAGGTATGACTTTTGCAAAGTTTTCACTCACTGTTTAGCTTTTTTCCCAACTCTAGCTGATGGCTTTGGGAACTATTTGGAAGTGAGTAGTGGGGAGAGGGGTGGAGGGGGCAGAAGAGCAGGAAGGCCCATCTAAAGGCCAGTGGCTTTCCCCCCAGCCCACTCCTTCCCAAATTCCCTCGGCCTCCAGATCCCTGCAACCCTCCCTCCCACTTAGCTCAATAGCTCTTGAAAGTTCTCTAATCACCTCTCTGCTTCCTGCATTAATGAGCCTCTCATCTCACTGATGGCAATCAGAATATTTGCTTATGAAAGAGACACGGTTAATAACACGATTGCTCCCCTCCACCTTCTTCCTTCCTCTCCTCCCCCCTCCCCTTCCCTCGCCCTCCACACAATTCTCTCAATTAACGATAGGCAGAAATTAATTTTTCCCCTCGATTGAAACAATTGCAGGGAAGCGGATTGCCAGCGTTGCTTCAGATAGGGACCGCTCCCAGCAGAGTGGAGAGAAAGGAGGGGAGATGGAGGAGATATGCACGGCCCTATCTGCAGGCACAGGACAGAGTAATACAAATGTTATCCTTAGAAATGTACTTAAAGAGGATATGTTTATAATTCGGAGGGGATTTTCAGGGGCTCTCCTGCCCTCCCTCCCTCTCTGGGGCACTCCACTCCACGCACTTCGGAATAGCAGAACCCAGAGTTTGTTGGGAATTTTGCTCCTGCTGCCTCCGTGAGTGGAGTGGGCCTGGGGTGAGAAGGGAGGTCAGGTTAGCTGGGGGCATGGTCATGGTCCAGGGGCCCAGGGCTTAGGCCATTACCAATAGTGCTGACTTAGTGGCCAAACGCCAAACACCAGGTGTCAAATCTGGCTGTTGTGTGGGCTTTCCAGGTGAAGGCCTTGCTAATTTGCCACCTTTACCATCCCTTCTGCGCCTGCCTGGACTTTTGGTTTGGGCCTCCCTCTCAGTCCATCCCTCCATCCAGGCAGAGAGGCAGGGGCCTCTGTGGGAGCCAAGATCATATCCTAGCAAGGTGGTTTTAAGAACACGGACTCTGGAGCCAGACAGCCTAGGTTTGAATCCCAGCTCTGCTGCTTAACAGCTCTGTGATCATAGGCAAGTTACTTAACCTCTCTGTGCCTTGGTTTCCTCATCTGTAAAATGCGGATCACATCTACCTCATAGGGTTGTGTAGGGATTAAATGACTGAATGTCATTTAATAACATTTTAATTTAATGTAATTTACTTAGAATAGTACCTGGGAGGAAGCAGGTGCTATTTATATGTTTGGGAAAGAAGTAAAAAAACACAAAACAAAAACAAACCTACATTCTAGTGGCAGTCAGGAATTTATTGATCTATTCATTCAACAAACATTTACTGCATACTGATCCTATGGAGGATATAGACATTTTAAAGATTGGTGGTCTCTATACTCTAGTTGTGAACAACCATAACAGCGTGGGCAGAATTCATCACATAAAGGTGGTGTGCAGACTGCTATGGGATTTCAGAAGGAGAAGGGAGGGACATTCAGGCAGGACAGGGCAATCAGGGTTGGCTTCACAGAGGAGGTGGCATCCGAGCTGACCTTTGAAGAGTAAAAGTTGAATTTTCTATAGGTTGGGAAAGGTTGCTGCTGGGCAGAGGGGGCCAGAAGAATGAGAGTATCAAGTTGTACGGCCAACTGGTCAGGCGGGAAAGTTGGGACATTGGGTGGGGGAGAGGGGATTAGAGCAGCGTAGTCCCTTCTGTCATCTCCGCCCTTCCATGTTCACTCACCCCAGCCCCACCTGTCCCAACTCTCCCGCTTCTCTCAACATCCAAGAAAGATTAACTTCTCTCAGTGCGAGAAAGTTATCATTAGCAGAGAATTAAAAGAGTGATTAATCATGCACCCCTCCCCCCATCCCACAGCCCTTATCTGGCGGCGGTGAGCAGGACAATGCGGTGGGTGGGGAGGGGAAGAGGAGAGGGAGAAATGGAAAACAATAAATACCAAGTGCAAGAAAAAAGGGAGCGCAGCGCTGTTCCCACTTGTTAGATTGAAGGCGCCTCTCCAGAGGGGGGAAGGATCCAAATTGCTAATTAGCGCCTCTGAAAAGGCCTCGCTCCGATATGTGCGCCGCTGAAAGGCCGCCGTTAATGAAGCCGCGGCGAGCCCGCTTCCCTTTGACTGGCCTTCATCCCTCCTCCGAGCCCCGGGCCGCCGGAACAATGAGGCGGGGAGCGGCGGCTCCCCCAGGCCTCGCCGGGACGGCCCGGGCAGCGCGCGCGGGGAGCAGCGCGGCGCCGGCGAAATGTGGAGGGGGAGATAAGGCCGAGCGGAGGGAAGAGGCTCACTCCCAGGGGCCCAGGGAAAATTTGCAGTTATTATGAAGGAGATGAGACAGATTAAAAGCCCTTGTGTTCGCCGCTCTGCCCCTTTATTTAGTGGCTTCATCTAGGAGATGAAA
This sequence comes from Balaenoptera musculus, assembly GCF_009873245.2. Taxonomy (NCBI): domain Eukaryota; kingdom Metazoa; phylum Chordata; class Mammalia; order Artiodactyla; family Balaenopteridae; genus Balaenoptera; species Balaenoptera musculus. The sequence continues at coordinate 149,481,427 of NC_045786.1, forward strand.
GAAGTTGGAAATGACTTTCTCTGCTTTGCGCTACAAGAAGCTTCATGGCACATTTCTTGACTTTATTCCTTCTTTTGTTTCTCTCTTCCTTGCCTTTAACCCCTGAAAGACTTCACTGTGTGGCCACAGGCACTGGAGGCCAGGAAACAGGGACCGGTAGGGTCCAACTCTATTGACCACTGGTAGCCAGACCTTGGAGAGCTGTGGCTTCTGGCTGATCTCTGGGGGCAGTGCCTGCGCTAGGGAAGGGATGAGCTTGCCCTCTGTCCCTGGAAGGCCCCAAGAGGAGGCTGGATGGCCCATTATCCAAATGGGGAGAGGGGTAGAGGCTCTCATAATGCCCTGGGCCTGTTCCCGGAGGGCAGTACAGCATCGTGCTCAGGGACTCCACAGCCAAGTTACCTGGGTAGAAACCCAAATTCCACCACACATGAGCTGAGACCTTGGGCAAGTTATTTAACTTCTCTGTACCTGTTTGCTATCTGTTAAATGAGGACAATGATAATACTACTAATATCTACTTCATAGGGTAGGATAGACTGATTGCATTACTGTCCTGGTTTTTCATGCCTCCCTTACGTATACCCTTTGTTAGTGCCTTTTCATGCTGACTCTGGGCTTCGCCACATTGCTAGCTTTAGCCAGTGTCTCAGTTAATTACAAGCTTGATTCGAGCAGAGTCATCGCTGCATTTTTCCATCTTCGAATGTGTACTTCTGTGTGTACCTCTCAGAACACTACCACAGTCATGAGACTATACCAGGGCTAGACTCTGGTCATGATAACATGACTGTGCCAGCCTGCTGGAGGCATGTGGAAGATAGCCAACTTGTCCCAGAAAAAGATATACTAGAGCAGCTAGCTCCTTGCTGACTGCAGGTACATGAGCAAGCCCAGAGATCTGCCAATCCTAGCCCAGATGGGCAGTGCTATCCAGTCAGCCTATGGACTTGTGAGAAATAAATAAGTGGATGTTGTTTTAACAACTAAATGTTGGGGTGGCTTGTTATGCAGCATTATTCTGCAGTAGATAACTGATACACAAGTTGGTGCTTAGAAGTTTAATGCTGCCAAAAACAAAAAATAAATCAAAACCCAAGCCTAAGATACAAACATTGGCTTTGGGATTGGAAAGCAAGTAGGAAGTAGAGGCTGGAAAAGATGATAAAGATACTGCTATAGCAGGTTGGAAAAAAGGTAGCCCATATTACGTATGCTTAAACAATCAGTAAAACTGTTGTCTGAGGTAATCTGGACAGTAGAAAAAGTACTTAATCAACTTATAGATTTGAGTAATTCTCAGGTAGAGTCCTGAAAGGATCAGCTGGCTCTTACTAACTGAATCCTACAAGGCACTATGAGAAAGAGGTGGACTAAAAAAGGAAACAACTAGTTTGTCAACAGAATTTAGAGGGAATGTAAAGGGGCCAGAACTTCCTGGACTGAAAAGTAATCTCTAGTCTCCCAAGCCAGTAAAATATTCTCAATGTAATACAGGGCCTGGTACTTCTGTTTCTGGCATTAATGGAGTAATAGGGACTGTATTTACTCTCCCACCTTAAATAATTAAAGGAATACAAAATTTTCCAGTATCCAACAAGGTAAAATTAGAAATGTCTGGAAAACAATAAAAAAATTTACCAGGCACAAAGAAGCAACCATAATGCAAAGAAAAACCAATCAATAAAAACAGACTCGGGGCTTCCCCGGTGGTGCAGTGGTTGAGAGTCTGCCTGCCGATGCAGGGGACACGGGTTCGAGCCCTGGTCTGGGAAGATCCCACATGCCGCGGAGCAGCTGGGCCCGTGAGCCACAATTGCTGAGCCTGTGCGTCTGGAGCCTGTGCTCCGCAACAAGAGAGGCCGCCATAGTGAGAGGCCCGCGCACCGCGATGAAGAGTGGCCCACACTTGCCGCAACTAGAGAAAGCCCTCGCACGGAAATGAAGACCCAACAGAGCCATAAAAAAAAAAAAATTAATTAATTAAAAAAATTAAAAAAAATAAAAATAAAAACAGACTCAGAATTACACAGATGACAGAACTATTAGATGAGGATATTAAACAGCTTTTATAACTACATTTCATGTTTAACAAGGTAGAGAAAAACATGAGCATATTAAAGAAAGTCATGGAAATTTTTTAAAGCCCCAAATCTAACTTCTATAAATATACAATGTCTGAGATAAAAAATATGTTGGGTGGGATTCACAATAGATTAGACAATACAGAAGAAAAGATTATGACTGTTAAGACATAGCAATATAAACTATCCAAAATAAAACAGGAAAAAAAAAAAACCAAACCAACCAGAAGACAACAACAACAAAAAAAGAAAGAACAAAAGAACAACTTAAGGCAATCTAAAATATGTGTAATTGGAGTCCCAGAAGTAGAGAGGAAGTGAGAGGAGAAAAATGATATTTGAAGAAATAATAGCCAAAAACTTTCCAAATTGAATGAAAATCATAAACCCACAGAACTAAAAAGCTCAATGAGTCCCAAGGACAAGAAACATGATAAAAATGACACTAAGACATATCATAGTCAAATTGCTTAAACCTAGTGATAAAGAGAAAGTCTTAACAGCAACAACAGTATAAAGGCATGGCCTGTATAAAGAAAAAATAAAAAGATAAGAGTGACAGGAGACTTCATCTCAGAAATAACGTGAGCCAGAATACAATGGAGCAAAATCTTTAAAGTACTAAAAGAAATGCGCTGTCAACCTAAGATTCTATACCCAGCAAAATATCTTTCAAAAATGAAGATAATATAAAGATTTTTTTTCAGACAAACCTGAAGGAATCATCAACAACATACCAGAACTACGAGAAATGTTAAGGAAAATAATTTAGGCAGAAGCAAAATTATACCACATAAAAATCTGGATCTACACAAAGGAATGAAAAGCACCAAAAGTGGTATTTGTGAAATCATAATTTTTTTTCTGATTAAAAAAAAATCTCTTTAAATGATAATTGTCTGCTTAAGGCAAACAAATAAGAATGTATTGTGGGATTTCTGCCATATTTAGAAGTAAAATGTGGGACAACAATAGCACAAAGGCTAGGAGAGAGGAAATGGAGGGATATTGTTGTAAGCTTTTTATACTAGGTATAAGTGTTACAGTATTAGTTGAAGGCAGACTAAGATAAGTTAGAGATGTATACTATAAACCCTAAAGCAAACACTAAAAATATAAAACAGAGATATAACTAATAAGCTAACTAAGGACGTAATATGAAATAAAAAACACTCAATCAAAAAAAGGAAGAAAAAGTGGGAAAAAGAACAAAGAACAGATGGGACAAATAGAAAATATATAGCATGATGATAGATTTAAACCTAACTGTTATGGGCTGATTATATCCCCCCAAATTCATATGTTGATGTATTAACTCCCAGTACCTCAGAATGTGACCATATTTGGTAATAGGATCTTTAAAGAAGTGATTAAGTTAAAATGAGATTGTTAGTGTGAGCCCTAATCCAATATGACTGGTGTCCTTATAAGAAGTGGAATTTGGGACACAGACACACACATAGGGAAGACAGTGTGAAGATACAGAGGGAAGACAGCCATCTACAAGCCAAGGAGAGAGGGCGCAGAAGAAACCAAACCTGCTGACACCTTGATCTTAGACTTCAAGTCTCCAGAATTTTGAGAAAATACATTTCTGTTGTTTAAGCCACCCAGGCTGTTATGACAGCCCTGGCAAACTAATACACTAACCATATCAATAATCATATTAAATATAAATATTCTAAATAACCCTTTTCTCCACCATACCACCCCAGCCCAGCCAGACCAAATTGTCCTTTTAATCAATAAATCTCTGGATCAAGAGGAGCCACATTTTTTTAAAATTAATTAATTAATTTATTTATTTTTGGCTGTGTTGGGTCTTCGTTTCTGTGTGGGCTTTCTCTAGTTGTGGCAAGCGGGGGCCACTCACTCTAGCGGCCTCTCTTGTTGTGGAGCACAGGCTCCAGACGCGCAGGCTCAGTAGTTGTGGCTCACGGGCCTAGTTGCTCCGCGGCATGTGGGATCTTCCCAGACCAGGGCTCGAACCCGTGTCCCCTGCATTGGCAGGCAGATTCTCAACCACTGCGCCACCAGGGAAGCCCAAGAGGAACCACATTTAAGGAGTTGCATTTGGTCCAAATGTAGATCACAACATCTTAGACTCCTAGCCCAATACCATGGTTGGATGAGACTTTTGGGTGTCCTGGGATGGGGTGTGAATATTTTGCATGTGGGAGGGACATGAATAATTGTGACCCTCGGGAGGACTGTGATAAGATGATGCCATTAATGACTCCAATTTTTCATGTCCTCCAGAAAGATATGTTCAAGTCCTAACCTCCAGCTAACTTATTTAAAAATAGAATCTTTGCAGATGTAATCAAGTCAAGATGAAGCCGTACTGGATTTGGGTGGGCCCTAGTCCAATAGCTCGTGTCCTCACAAGAAGGGAAGAGACATAGTGACAGCCACACGCTGAGGGAAGACTGCCTTGTGAGGATGAGATTGGAGTGGTGCATCTACAAGCCAAGGAATGCCAAGAACCACACAAGAAGGTAGGAGACAAGGAAGGATACTTCCCTAGAGTCTTTTGGAGGGACCCTACTAACAAACACTTTGATTTTGGATGTCTAGCCTTAAGAACTGTAAGAGAATAAATTTCTGCTTCAAGCCACCCAGTTTTGGGTACTTTGTTATAGTAGCCCTAGGAAACTAACATACCACCTCATGGCCCCTGCCCTAACTGTTCCCTCTGCCTGGAATGTTCGTCCCTGAGATGGTTGGATGGCATACTCCCTGCTTTCTTTGAGGTATCTGCACCGATGAGCCCTTGTCAGAGGGACCTATCACAAATAGCAGCAAGCCCCCAAGTCCAGCAATCCCTTTCCCCTTATCCTGCTTTGTTATTCTTCATAACACTTCCACCACCTGACAGTTCATATATGGATCTGTTTATTGTTTGTCTTCCTCCCCCGAGAAGGGAAGAATCCTGAAGGCAGGGACTTTTGTCTATTTTGTTCACAGATGTATCTTCAGTATCTAGGATTTGGTACGCACTCACTAAATATGTCCTGACTGACTGAATGAATGTCAGTGCAGGCAATACCCGCCAAGTGTCTCCCAAAAGGGGAGGAGAGAGTATAGTGAAAAGAGTACCCTTTGAAATCAGATGCCTGGTTCTGAGCAGTTATTTCACACACCAGCTGTGTGATTCCAGTTAACTTCTCTAAGGTTCAGTTTCCTCTTCTGTGTAAGTTAGGGCAAAGCGCTTTCATTAAATGGTTATTATGAGGATTAATTGAGTGATTTTGTTAATATATAATAGAGGTACAAATCGCTGTATAATCAACATATGTCTAACAGTTAATGTATATCACGTATGTGTGTACATATTGCTATGTGTCATGCAGTGTGCTAAGCACTGCTGTTCATTTTAGGGGCATATAATTTAGTGGTTAAGGACATGGCGCTGCCTGGTTACATGCTTACCAGTGTGTGGCCCTGGGCAAGCTACTTAACCTCTCTGTGACTTAGTTTTCTCATCTGTAAAATGGAAATAAGAATAGTACTGTAAGGATTATTAGGTTTACCCATGTTAATATTTAGAATGGTGTCTGGCACCTACTGAGGACTCAATAGATATTAACTACTATTATATTATCATCTAACTTGATCTTCTACGCATTTCTGAGGCAGTTTCTGGCACATTGGTGCCCCATAAACACTAATTTCCCTTTCTGGCCCCTTCATAATTCAGTTCGAGCTGCCTTTACAGCACATTTCCCCGCTCTGTCCAACGAGCTGCAGCTTAAACAGTCTTGGCCCAGCCCTCTGAACACTCCAGTTTCTTGCTTATTGTTACTTCCAGTGCCTTCCATGTCAAAGTAAGCTCATCTGTGCTTGGTTACTTCAGCCCCTCATTACCTGTCCAGACAGGCCCTACATCTTGTGTGAGCCCCTTTCAAACACAGAACTCCAAGAATTTGTATTGTCTAAGCTCTCAGTGGCTAAACAACTTTCATGCATGTCAGGGCAGAAGATCGGGTGCACATTGCACTGTCACTTCTGTGAAGGGAATGCAAGAGGGACATGAGTAGAGGAGCTGCAGGTTTTGCCAGCCTTAAGTGGTAGAGCAGCTTTTGGTCCTAATGGTGGGCAACAAGATGGTAGTGGATACAAAGTGTGGCCTGAATGGTGGGCAGGTAAAAAGCTAGGATGCTCTTGGCTGCAAGCAACCCAAAGTTGCTTAAAAAACATGGACATTTGGTATGTCACATAACAGAACACATAAGTTCTGGAATAGACCCTTCAGGGTTGGTTGTTACCTGAGGTCCAGGTTCTTTTCCTCTCCCTGCCCTTTTATCCTCAGTGTTGGCTTCATCCTTGGGATGTTAGCAAGAAGGTTGTAACAGTTCTAGATGTCATATCTAGACATAACAATTTCCAGAAAAGGAAGAGACATGATGTCTTCCTACGATTCTCTCTAGAGTAGAAACTTGTCTCAGAAGGCATCCCCAACAATCCTCCCCTCATGTCTCCTTGCTCATAGTTGGGTGATGCACCGGCTCCTGAAACAATCTGCATGGGGAATGGGATTCATCACCCCTTGAGATGGGGGTGTGGTCAGCATTTTCCAAGCACATGGATTAGTGGGGAGCTGTGGGCTAAATTATGTCTCCACGCAAGTTCATAAGTTGAAGCCCTAAGCCCAGGACCTCAGAATATGACTGTATTTGGAGGTAGGGCCTTTAGAAGTGATTAAGTTAAAATAAGGCTGTTAGCATAGGGTCCTAATCCAATCTGACTGGTGTCCTTATAAGAAGAAGAAATTGGGACATGCAGAGAGCCATTAGGGGTATGAAGAAGCAGCAAGAGGGTTGCCACCTGCAAGCCAAGGAGAGAAGCCTCAGAAGAAACCAATACTGCTGGCACCTTGATCTTGGACTTCCAGCCTCCAGAACTGTGAGAAAATAAATGTCTGTTGTTTAAGCCACTCAGTCTGTGGTATTTTGTTACGGCAGCCCTAGTAGACTAATATAAGGGGGAAGGCTCCATTCAAAAGAGGAAGGGGGTTGTCTGGTAGGCAGCCAGTAGCATTCACTACAGTGGTAGTGAGAGGAAAGGAAGGGGTAGGAATAGGTGAACACAGCTTAGAGATAGTGTGTACAAGCTTTGGAGTCAGGCAGAGCTGGATTTTCGGCCTGACTCTATCCTTTACTAGTTGTGTGAATTTAGGCAAGTTTATTAGCCTCTCAAAGCTTCAGTTTTGTCATCTATAAAATGAGGATCGTATAACACTGTGATAGGCAGAATAATGGCCCCCTGGAATCTGTGAATATGTTATCTTACATAGCAAAAGGGACTCTGCAGGTATGATTAAAGTTAAGGACCTTGAGATGGGATGATTATCCTGGATTATCCATGTGGGTGCACATGGGTTCCTAAAAACAGAGAACCTTTCCCAGCTGTGGTCAGAGAGTGATGTGATGGCAGAAGGAGGATAAGAGAGATTCGCCATTGCTGGCTTTGAAGATGGAGGAAGGGGCCACGAGCTGAGGAATGTGGGGGGCCTCTTGAAGCTAGAAAAAGCAAAGAAATGGATTCTCCCCTAGAGGCTGAAGAAAGGAACAAGCCATGCTGGCACTTTGATTTTAGCCTAGTGAGATCCATGTGGAACGCCTGACCTACAGAACTGTAAGATAATAAATTTGTGTTGTTTTAAGTCACTAAATATGTGATAATTTGGTATCGAATCAACAGGAAACTAATACGTACACCAACATCAAAAAGGTTCTGGAGAAGATGAGATGAAATAATGAATTTAAAGTCTTTAGCATGATGCCTGGCCCATAGTAAGCCTTCAATAAATGTTACCTCAACGACCCCCCCCAAATTCTATAGAGTTGAGGAGGGTACACGAGAGAGTATGAAAGCTGTGGCAGAGGTGGAGTTTGGAAAACTTCTGCCATCTGCCACCTGCAAAAGAAAAGGCATCAGGTGTGCTGGGGCCAGGGAGGAGGGCAAGTTTCAGGGAGTCACTCATTTTTTCAGGTAAATACAGACACTTCCTGCCCTCCTTGGTGGACACTGCTTCTATTAGGAACATCTCTTCAGTGACTATTGGAAAAATTTCTGGAAAGATTCCAGAATGTCTTGGATCAGTTTAAAGAGAAGCTCTGAGCAAGGAAAAGAATTGTGGAGGAACACGAAGGCAAAAAGAAAGACAACGTCCCTGTTCTTATGATATTTATATTCTAGTGGGAGGTGACAGAATATAAATAAATACACACCAAATAAACAAGGTAATGTTGGATTATGATATAGGCCATAAGGGAAATAAAGAAGATGATAAGACAGAAAATGGCTAGGGGAGTAGGATTTCTTCAGATGGTATTAGAAAAGCCCTCTTTTTGGAAGTGACATTTTAGCCAAGACTTCAAAGATGAGGAGATTCCTTGACCCTCACCTACAAAGCCCTATAGACAGGTATTCCTGGTTGCAGGACAGCATATGCCAAGGCCCTGGGGTGGGAGTGGGGAGGCAGGGAGGGACAGCTTAGTGGGTTGGTACTAGGAGCATGGGGCAGGGACCAGATCCCAGGCTGTGCAGACCATGATGAGGACTTTCAGCTTATTATAACCGCAGGGAATCTAATGAATCAGCAGAGGTACTTTTTTTTGGTGGGAAGGACAAAGGAGGGAGAAGCTTACTGTGTGCACATCCTTTTCAGCTGGTGATTTGCTCGTTCAACTTACAGTTCCACCCTGATGGTCAATTGAGGGAAACTTGTTGACTAGACTGTCTTCCTCGTCTTGGTAATTATTAATATTTTTGGAGTGCTTCATTTTTGTCGGGCTCTATATGAAATGCTTTGCATTCATTATTTCATTTAACCTCCACCCAGGAGATGAGTACGTTCTGTTATTGTCTCGTGTTACAGATGAGGAAGTGAAGCCGTCAGCGCTGGACACAGCTAGGCACATATGGAGCTTCACCCTTGGCTTCTCTCCCACCTCCATTTCACCTGCTCCAAGTCTGCTCACAAATCCTATCATCCACTATCATCAGTGCCTGCTTCAATCAGCAAGTGTGATGGCCTTTACTGAGAACTGTTCCTCCCCAATTTTCCTTTTGGCCCTCTTTTTCTTTTCTTTTTAATTAATTAATTTTATTTTTGGCTGCATTGGGTCTTTGTTGCTGCGCGCGGGCTTTCTCTAGTTGCAGCGAGCGGGGGCTACTCTTCATTGCGGTGCGCGGGCTTCTCATTGCAGTGGCTTCTCTTGTTGCAGAGCATGGGCTCTAAGCACGAGGGTCTCAGTAGTTGTGGCTCGCGGGCTCTAGAGCGCAGGCTCAGTAGTTGTGGCGCACAGGCTTAGTTGCTCCGCGGCATGTGGGATCTTCCCGAACCAGGGCTCGAACCCGTGCCCCCTGCATTGGCAGGCGGGTTCTTAACCACTGTGCCACCAGGGAAGCCCCTCTTTTTCTTAAATGTCACCCTTCTCTGGCTTCTGTACACTGGTTCTCTTCCAATGCTCTCTGTCCTTTGAGCTGGCCACCTTGTTCTCCACAGGCTTCTTCTCTTGCACCCTTTTTCCTCGAATGGCCCTGCCCACAGATCCCACCATCACTAGCTTTCATTTACATTTTCTCTTAAGATTGAGACAAGCACTTCTAATTTCCTGTTCCAGCATAGTAAACAAATATTTGTTTTTTCAACTGACAATAGTTTCTGAGCACCTAGCATGTGCAAAGCACCATGCTAGGAATTGGTGAGAATACAATGGCTAGGACGGGGTCTCTGGGGCAATGGAGTGTAGGCTTCATTTTTGTTCACATAGCTATGTCTCCAGAGCTTAGTGTAGGGCCACGCATGTTGTAGGTACTCAGTAGATATTTGTTAGATGAGTAGTTTAGCTGGGGAGGCAGACTTGCACATAATTGGCTCAGATTCAAGGTTGAATGAAGAAAATGATGTAATAAAGATACCAGCAAGTGCTGAGAGAGCCCAACAGAGTAGACAAGCAAGGGGAAGTCTTCATGGAGGTGACATTGGCATTGAGCCTTTATTTTTGTAATTAATTTTTTAAACATCTTTATTGGAGTATAATTGCTTTACAATGGTGTGTTAGTTTCTGCTGTGTAACAAAGTGAATCAGCTATACATGTACATATATCCCCATATCTCCTCCCGGCATTGAGCCTTTAAATCCCCTCAAGTCCCAGGGGTGTTCAAGAAAGAGCAAGTGGTCTGGTGTGCCAAGCATGATATAGGAAGTAGTGGAAGACCGATGAAGTAAAATGGTGTTTCAGGAATCTCACTCCCTGCCAGTGTAGAGAATGACTTTTGGGGGAGAGACTAGAAGTGGCAAGACAGTAAGGAGGCTGCTGTACCATCCAGAAGAGTGGTTGCCTACCCAGATGTGGCCAGTGGCAGACAGAAAGCAAAGGAGGGAGGGTGGATGCAAGAATACTATTGAAGTAGAATCCTCAAAGCTTGGCATTTAATTAGATGAAGAGGTATTAAGGAAAAAGCAGGGACTAATGGCTAATTCACCTGGGTACCTGCATGATGATGCTGACATTTCCCAAACTGGGAATAGTGGAGGAGGGGCAAATATGATAGGGACTATGGAAGAAACTAAGATTTCTTTTGACATCTTAAATTAGAGATGCTGGTCAAGAAAATAAGTGGAAATATATAGCATAAATCTGAAAACAAAAGCTGGATTTCAAGAAATTTGGGAGCTTTCAGTGCTGATGGAGGCAACCAACACCATGGGAGTGGATATGATTTGTGGGAGAGAACTTCACTTAAGCAGAAAAGAGGGCTGATGGCTGTGGACACCTCTTGAACATTTCCATCTTTTTGTCCTGTGGGAGTCGCAAATTCAGCATGTCCAAAGTGAACCTTTTTCTCTCCTTGTCTTCTCTCGCTGTGCAAATGGCACCAACCACTCTGTTAGTTACTCTGGCTCAAAACCTCAGTCTTCTTTGCCTCCTCCCTTAATTCTTTACACAATGTTTCACCTACAGAAAATTCTGAAAATCCACAAAAGCAACAGGTAGTAGAGACAGTCACTTATAATGGAACTATTTTGGATGATAGGTAGTGTATCATTCAGGTCATATTCCTGCGCAAGTATAGATTTAGTTTCCTTTATGTATGAATAGAGTCATAAGCTACATTTTTAGAGTAACCTTTTTATTAAGGTACAACCATCATGCAGAAATGTACACAAGAAATTGATGACTTTTCATGTCATTAAATATTCTTCCACAGTCAATTTCAAAAGGCTGCAAGGTATTCCATCCCATAGACGTAATTTAGATAACTAACCCCAGTTGTACGATGTCTGGCGTTTTTCTAGTCTTCTCACTCCTTCCTCCACAATACTACAAAGATGAATTTACCTGTATTTAACATTTCTGTGCCCATTTCCAATTTTTCTTTAGATAAAATGCGTAGAGGCAGAATTTCTGGGTCAAAAGGTATGTGCATATTTAAAAATAAACTTTTTATTTCAGAATAGCTTTAGGTTTCCAGAAAAATCCAAAGGTACTACAGATAGTCCCCACATACCCCATATTCAGTTTCTTCCATTATTAACATCTCACATTAGTAGAGCACATTTGTCACAATTAATGAACCAGTGTACAGACATTATTATCAACATTAACTGAAGTACGTAATTTATCTAGATTTCTTTCGTTTTTACCTAACGTCCTTTCTCTATTCCAGTATCTCATCAGGATACCATATTACATTTAGTTGTCATGTCTCCATAGGTTCCTCTTGGCTGTGACAGTTTCTCAGACTTTCCTTGTCTTTGAAAATCTTGACAATTTTGAGGAATACTGGTCAGACATTTTGTAGAATGTCCCTCACTTGGGGGTTGTCCACTTTTTTCCTTTTGATTAGACTGGGGTTATGAGTTTTAGAAGGAAAGTACCATAGAGATAAAATGCCATTCTCATCATATCATATCTAGTCCGCATACTATCAACATGATTTATCACTGTTGATGTTAACCTTGATCACCCGGCTGAGGTAGTGCTAGTTTCTCCACTGGAAAGGTTACTCCACTGTAGTTGTTTCTCCACTGTAAAAGTTACTCACTTCCCCCCACTTTCCATATTGTACTCTTTGGAAGGAAGTCACTGCACAGTCCACATTTAGAATCAGGAGTTATGCCTCAGGGTGGAGTATCTATAAAAATTGTTTGGAATTCTGCACCAGAGACTTAGCTCTTCTTTCCCATTTATAAATTTATTTGTATCAGTAATTGATTTATACCAGTTTGACTATGGATATTACTTTTACACTTCAAGTTATAATCCAATACTACTTTGTTTTATTACTCAAGCATGTGTATCTTTAATAGTCTGAGCAACTCATTCGTGCTACCCCCGCAAAGGCTGTACAATTCGCATGGTTAAGAATGAGGATCCATTTCCCTAACTTCACACACCCTGTATAAAGTAGGTCAGCGATCAAGGGCAAGGCCGACGCCCCTCCCTAGCGCCCAATTTCCTGACGCCTCCGAGGCAGACGAGGCCTGCATGGGTAGGCCCTTCACCAAGATGGACACCTCAGCCACATAGGCACCCCCGGTCCAGTCAGCCTCTAAATGCCGCCCCTCCTTGCCCCGTTGCTTTTCTTCCGGGTTCTCGCGGCCCCGCCCCCAGGGGCGGAAGTGGGCGGGGCCGCGGCAGGAAGCGCTGGGCCGGGGCGGGCCCTCTCGCGCAGCCTGTCCCTCCCATTCCACCACCGCCCCACCGCACCGGCTCAGACCGGAAATGAGGTCAGAGAGGGAAGCCCCGGTGGGGAGACTCGGCCGCAAAAGCCGCGGCCGTCGGAGGTGGCTGCGGCAGCGGGTGAGGGGGACCGGGAGTGAGGGGGTCGGGGCCCAGGGGGCCCGCGCCAGCGGGGATCAGCGTTCCGGGCCGCGGCAGAGCGGCCAGGGGCGCCATGGGGCCCCAGAGGCTGGCGGGAGGGGAGAGGGTGGCGGGGCCTTGTTTTTCAGGGCCCATCTCCCCGATCCGGGGGATGAGGGTCGGGCCATCTCCCGGGCGACAGTCACCTTCTCTCTTCTCTGCTGTTTGGCTCTTTTGAGCTGGCGACAGCGTGAGGGCTTGGTGTCCCGAGCCGTGGTCGCCCTAGTCCTCGGGGGCGGGCCCGGGCGTGGGGGAGTCCTTCGAAACACGCTTTTTCTCACGGATGTGGCCATGTTGCGACCCTTGAGCACGGAGGGAGTTTAGTCGCCAGGACTTGCATTTTGGCAGTTTCTGCCCTGGAAGGGCTGACCCCCTGCCCCTGGTCACCCAAATTGAGAGGTTGCCTCGTGCCTCCCCCAGCCCCCTCCCCCAACCCGGTCGCCCCCCCTCCCCGCCTGACCGTGCGCCTGCCCGCTTCTCTTTTTACTTCTGCTAGTTTCTCGATCCTTCCGTTGCGTGACTCGGACAGCCTTTGTCTCCCCGAGTGCTTGCCTGGCCCCGGGACCCTCTCGGACTGTGCATCCAGGGAGGGTGGGAGTTCCAGGGTTCTCCTGTCACCTCCTGTTCGAACTGCAGCCTTTAAGCCTGGCATTCGACTGCACAGTCAACTGCAAGTTGTTTGGTAACTTCGTTTCACGTTAAAGTTTGTACAGTTCTGCTTGAGTTTTTAAAGCAGTAGTTCTTTATTAGGGAAATAGGTAAGTGCGTCCCCACTTACGTATTTTGGTTTTAGAGACAGTTGTCTCCCAAACCCCAGCCATGGTGTTTTAAACTACTTATTGCTTAAATGAGTGTGGCTTTTGACACTTTGAGAAGTTTTGTTTGGTTGGTAGTTTGGGACTAGGTGTCCCCGTTGCTCCTCCTGCCTTTAAATTGGTTGGCATAAGGATAGCATGAAAATAGATTTTAGAAAGTCCTTTGCAAAATGTAAACTGTATGAATGGAACTATGGTCTGAGAGTGGCGCCACAGAGTTTTAAGCTCCAATTATGGTCTTGAAATACGTTGGACTTAACAAGGGCTAGGGAAAAGGTGCTAATTAATTTAAAATGTATTTAATTAGATGTTGTACGAAGTATATTAAATGTTTCCCTTTAAAAAGGCATTTTGAAAATCGCTCCTCCTGCTCTCAGCCTCTGGAAGGTTTGCCTGTGAAGTGATGTATGATGGTTTGACAAGAATGAGTTGAAAAACAGGAAACTTTGGGAAGCTGTTAGCTAGAAATCTTAGAGACCCCTCTTATCCTTGTCATTTCAACCTCAGTTATAACGTGTTTTTGTGTGACTGTCTGGCACTAAAGCACAAAACTTGGATAATCACTTAATTTATTTTCTGAAGGATGGCAAGAAGACTTAAATGTTGCTAATTATTCACAAATATATGACATACTCTTTAAGGCTCTTTTCCTGGTAGCTTCTGGGTGGTAGTTGGGACCAGAATGGGTGCAAACTTGGTCTTTTTTTTCCATGCAGAGTACAAACCTGGGTCACTACAGATTCTTGGAACGCTAAAACTGCAAGCAGCCTTCCTTAAAGTGTGTCACTAAGTTGTCTTTCTCTTCCTGCCACAAACATTCTTATTAGTGACCCCAGACCATAGAACGGTCTTTTCATCCATGGTTTTGAAGTTGAGTGTTTTTCTCCTCCTGTTTGGACAGATGAGACATTCTCTAATCTTTTTAGATCTGATCATCAGGTAATTTAGTTTAGCAAGTTTAATTGGGGGAAAAGGGGAATGACTGATTTATTCCCCTGAGTTTGCTTGATTTTACTAATAACCCAGTTGTCATCTGGTGAGTATTTTGAGTTTTTGTGCTTTAAGAACATGCTGACTTCAGGCATTTAACAAGGGCCAGATACCTATTTTTAATGGCTTAAGGGAGTATGGATGGTAGGAGTAGAGTCTAAGGGTAGCCAGGTGAAAGGTGACTTTATTTTCTGTAGATAGGGTGGACTCTGCAGTGCCATGATCTGTTTTAAAAATTATTCGAAAAGAACAGATCCTATTCAGTCTTTCTTCTTCCTTTTTCTTTTTTTTGAACCTCCTTTTGGCAGATGTGGCCTCATGGATGAGCTGGTACATGACTTAGCCTCAGCCTTGGAGCAGACATCTGAGCAGAATAAGCTTGGTGAGCTGTGGGAGGAGATGGCGCTGAGCCCTCGGCAGCAGAGGCGGCAGCTTCGCAAACGGAGAGGCCGGAAGCGCCGTTCAGACTTCACTCACCTGGCAGAGCATACCTGCTGCTACAGTGAGGCCTCTGAGTCAAGTCTGGATGAGACCATCAAGGACTGTCGAGAAATGGCCCCAGTCACCAATTTTAGTGACTCTGATGACACTATGGTAGCCAAACGGCACCCAGCTCTTAACGCCATTGTTAAGAGTAAGCAACATTCTTGGCATGAATCGGACTCCTTTACTGAAAATGCGCCTTGTCGACCGCTCAGGCGCCGGCGGAAGGTGAAGCGCGTAACATCAGAGGTGGCTGCCAGCCTTCAGCAGAAGCTCAAGGTGTCAGATTGGAGCTATGAGAGAGGCTGCCGGTTCAAGTCTGCGAAGAAGCAGCGTCTGTCCCGCTGGAAGGAGAATACTCCCTGGACCTCATCAGGTCACGGGTTGTGTGAAGCAGCAGAAAATAGGGCTTTCCTAAGCAAAACGGGAAGGAAAGAAAGGATGGAGTGTGAAGCAGATGAACAAAAACAGGGCTCTGATGAGAATATGTCAGAATGGTGAGATCTCCCTTACTAAGTCATAGATTTTCCTGGTTAACTTTACCTAAAGCACAAATCCACAGTCTTGATGAGTTCAACTTTCTTTCAAACCAGCCTCTGTAATACTGACTTTGTAGCTCTGCTTTAACCAGTCAGGTTGTGTTTAGCTTCTTAAAGTACCCTCATGATCCTGTTTCCCTACATCAAGAAGGCTATATTTTATAGAAACACATTTGTTTCTAAAAATCATTTAAAACGTGTCCCTCTTATTTTAAAAAACATTTTGCTGCTCTTTGTGCCACGTAGTTCATACACAGATACTGTTCTTTAGAACCAGGGCCTCAGTAGAGGCTGGTGTGTATATGTATGTGTGAGAGGGAGAAAACACGGGTGCCAGGCATATGGAGTTTGTAAATGTTCTTGGTAAGCTGCCTTTACCCATTAAGAGTCATGGCTTTAGATATTTCTGGACTATAATTCTGTTCTCTGCTACTTACAGTTTGACTGTATTGAGTTTAACATTCAAGTTGTCTGAACACATGGTAGGCTTTGAAAATAACAGGGCTAAGTCCCATCAGTCTTACACCAAATGTCATCGAGCCAGAAAAATCTGTCTCTAATGGGTGCATGTTTAAAACGTCAGTATAGTTTTTGGTGACTTTTAATTTTTTACATCTCAAATAGATAGTCCTAGGGACACTGATACTCCCCAGCTTGATACTTTAATATTATTATTAATATTAATGTGTGATATCTGTTTCTCAGTGTGGATGCTGTTGGTGTTTTGGATGGGGCAGTTCTTTGTGGTGAGGGATGTCCCATGCCTTGTAGGGTAGTTGCCACCCCTACGTTGTTCCCATCACCCTTCACAGTATCAAAGCAAATGCTTCCATGGGTGCTCCCTAAGTGGGTTGAGTAGTCCCAATCGAGGACCAGTGTATTCTATTATTGTTAATATTAGTTAGCATTTATTAAGCGCTAACTGTGTGCCAGGCACTGTACTATTGTGCAGAACATATATTCTTCTTTAATGTTCATAACTCCCCTGTCTGGTAGGTACCACTATTTGTATTTTATAGACGAGGAAATAGAGGTTATGAGTGTGGAGATAATTTGCCCAGGGTCACCTAGTAGCAAAACTGGGAATCAAACCTGATTCCAAAGCTCATAGTTAACCACCATGTTTTGCTATGCTTTGAGCTTGCCTTTGCCATGGCACATTTTCTGTCTCATCTGAACTTTTACAACTGTAGAACAGATGACCTTTCTTAGGACTTGGCTTCTTCTGACGTTTGTGTGAAAAACAAAGGCATAAATCTTAGGAACTTGGAGGTGAGGTTTTGTCAGTAACAGGAAAAGCTGTTCAAGTCTGTATGCCTGTACCTTTCATGGGTGGTTTTAATCCAGTTTTAAAAATTTTTCTTAACTAACTTTATATTTGTCAGGCTGTGCAACTAGGTAGGCTTATAATTTGGCTTTCCTGATTTTCCTCTAATGTATATTCTAAGGCCTATTTACCCAATTTATATGTATAATTTTGGATTATAAAGCTTTTTTCCTTATCATGCTATTTTTAATCAAACAAGAAATGCCTAGTTAACTTGTATCCTTCACAATGTTGAAACCCTCAATTGAGGTGTTCAAGTTTGTTTCAATGTCAAGCTTACATACTGAATAGTAATCATCGTACTGTTAAGAATGTTTTGGGATGATATTTTTGGATGTATGTATTTCTTCCCCAGAATTTCTTGCTAAACTATGACTTAATTGTGTGTGTGAGCGACTGTTAACTCTGTCTGCTCTAAGATTACAGCCCAAGTGTGGTTCCAAATGCAGAGCCTGTAACCTTGCAGTGAGGCACTTCAGTCTTTCTAGGTCCTTCTTACCCCAGATACATCTGTTGCACATTATAGTCAGGTTGTGATAATATACATCTAGAGCTTGGATAAATTGAGGTAGGCAGCAATTTACTCTTTCAAAAATCTGCTTGGATGTGCCAGTTTGTTTGCATACAGATCAAAGTGTAGAACTTTATATCAGAGGTATTGAGGGTTGTCAGAGTATATGATCCAACTTGTGAAATTATTAAGATGAAGTTGATCATTAAGCTTTACTTTAGCCCAGTCAATAGATAGAGTTCTTTTAAAAAGCATATGTTAGGTGTTTTAGGTTTGAAAATCTGTATCTCAGAGAGCTTTATTTCTACTTTCCTTAAATTTATTCTGCTAACTAAACATAGAGTAATTTTAAGCTTAACTGATAATTCTTTTTGCTTTTCTGTTTCTGTTCTTCCTTCCATTCTATACCAATCAATCCCTCAGACGTTCTGAGGAACTGAAAGTGGTTATGATGTAATAGTTTTTTAAAGCCTTCAAAAAGCTCACTTATTATTTTAATATTTTTCTTTGCATGTGTGTTCCATTCTAAAATGGATCAACTCTTTTAAAGGATTACTTTCTACTGATCTTTATTCAAATTGTCTATATAGCAGCTATTAATTAGGTGAGTTATAGCCTAATTTTGCTTTATTCTTCACTAATACATCATTCATTTGTTCCCCTTGAATATAATTTAGCTTCTTTTCTTTCATAAGTGAATTGGTTTGGTGATGGCCTGAAGTTACAGTTAGGAGCCTTCCTAAGGTGATGTATTAGAAGCCGATCTCACAGGAAAGAAAATATTCCCTTCTGTTGGAAGCCAAGTGACAGAGATAGAGTGCTAAACCTTCCCCCTCCTTCTCTAGCCCAAGCTGACCTTCTGCGCCCCTTGGTGCCTCTTGTTTTCTTATTTTTATAGAAAATCAATATCCTTTCTGCCACAAACAATAGCTCAGAAGCAAGAATAAATGGTAGAAAGCTGAGATCTCTGTCCATCACCTCTCACTTTAACTCCCCCAAACTCTTTAATTATGAGGGTGCTTTGCTCCAGGTGTTTGCGACAGTAAAATTGCTAAATGAGGACCATTTTAACCAAAGATTGGGTGATCAATAACACTTTATAGCAGTAGCTTGTTGGATCAATAGCATTCATTATTTCATGGTTAAGGTAAGTAGCCTCCTTTGCAAGTGGAGGTCATTAATCAGGGGTGACTGGAGCTGTGGAAAAGACTCTGTGTGGTAGGTTGAGGATGTTCTGTTTTCTATTCTGTAAATAGGGATGCTGACCAAGAGGATATTTACCATTGTTGAAGATTGTACCGTTGCATTTGAGAGTATTGAGTCGCTAGCATAGAGTGCTTCTATAGATTTATTCAAAGCTCTGCTACTATATCCTTAGGAACAACTGAAAAAAAAAACAACTTGAGAGATAGATTTGATACTATTGTATTTGAAGATCTGTCTCTTGAAAGAAATGTTAGGATTATTCTGTGACTCCAGAGGAAGGAACTAAGACTCATAGGTAGAAAGTACGGAGTGTGAAGTGTTGCCTCAGTATAAAATACAACATTCTGAAAATTAGGACTCTATAAAAATGAAGTGAGTTGTTTTACCAGGTGATGAGTTCTACGTCACTGGAGGGATTCAAGCCTGGGCTTGATGACCACTTACTGAGTTGTTGTAGAGTTGGAGAGGTTGAACTGAATGACCTCTCAGGTCCCTTGCAACACTGAGATTCTGTAATTCTTTTCAGTCACAACCTCCTTCCCATCATTGTAATTTCATATTTTAAAAAGCGTCTGATAAGCAGCCTCAACTGCCCCTAAAATATTTATGAAGACATAAAACATTGCAAACTCACATCACCAGAGATCAGGACTTACTGCTGGCTTACTGCCAAGATTTTCTCAAACTCCAAGGCTGATAGAACTGCGCTGGAGAGTGCAGTTGGAAGCCCACAGCAGTGCTGAACCTGCCCTGAAGGTCGGTAGTGAGGCCCTGCATTCTTTCTCTATAGTCTGCCCTTGGTTCAGAAAGGCAGGGTCCGGTTCAGTCAGAAAGTTGGGCAGCTACAGTTTGAGCCAGAGTGTTTTTCCACCCTTTACTTGCAATCAGTATCTTTCAGTTTCTCTTTGGAGGCTGTAACTCCCAGAATATACTTGGATAGGGAATCGTCGTGTTATCTGTGTGTGTATTTGTTCTGAGGGATAGGAGGCAGTCATAGCATATTGAGTTCTGGGAAATACAGTCTCCAAGAGTAGTTTACTGTTGGCATGGACAGAGAAGGAAAAAACACTCTTAGTAGTCGTGCATTCTGGAAACTGGAGTGTTTTATATACCTTCATTTATTGTAGACTCCTGGAATGGGCCCAGAATCAGGCAGTGAGGGTCAGAAGAAGATCCTGTCTTAGTCCCACATAGCTACATGAGATAAAAGCCTACCAGTGACACTGGGGATTAGGCTAGGGCCTCTGCACATCCTCTTGGCCAGTTGTAGATGTGACAAGAGCATGTTACTTGTATCCAAGAAGT
Source organism: Balaenoptera musculus (assembly GCF_009873245.2). NCBI lineage: Eukaryota > Metazoa > Chordata > Mammalia > Artiodactyla > Balaenopteridae > Balaenoptera > Balaenoptera musculus. The sequence goes on from NC_045786.1 coordinate 149,501,565, forward strand.
AGAGGATGGAACCAGGAGTAATTTACATACCCTTTCTGTTGGCAAATACCAAATTCTAGGTAAACCGGTTCTCAACAAGAGGCTTTTGGACAAGTTATGCAGAATAAGGGAAAGGGAACATCATCCTGAATGTTCAGTGGAAGAACACATCTTTGAAAATGACTGCCAGTGGAAACCAGAAGAACATTTTAGAAAATCTTCATTAGGATGCAAGGAGATATAATCACTTTGAAACAGGAGCAGTAAGTCATAAGGACAGAAAGATAGCTATTTGAAAGCCCAGTAGTATGGGAGGAAAAAGTGTAGGGAAATTTGAAATGTAATTGTAATGTTAAAATGAAGGACAATTCTTTCTGCAGAAAATTGAGTTGATGATGTGGAAAACTTTTGAAGCCCTCCCAAAACGCACAGAGAGGAGATAAAAATGAGAGAGAAGGTGATAGATCTGGAGGACAGGGATAGAGGGCCCAGTCTGCAAGTACGTAAATACTCCCAAGGAAGAAACCAAAGCATAGGGATAGAAGAGTGATTTTAAAAATATAACTGAGGGGAAAACATGTTCCTGTGTTGAAAAAATTAAGCATACAGATTAAAAGGGAAAACTAATGAAAAGAGACCTCTACCTAGACATATCCTGGCAATATTTTTGCATTCTGCATTGGTGGTGGGAGGGGAGCAGTTATAAAGAAAAATCTTTAAAGGGATGAAAATAAGGTTGACGTTGATCCCTACGGTACTAAATGTGAGGGGCTATCGACTTGCCTGTAGAATTTTGAGGGCCAAAGTCTCCCACCTTCCCACCGTGAATTTTATATATAGCTAAGATAGATTTCATATGGAAAGGCACTAGAAAGACATTTTCAGATATTCAAGTCTCAAAATATATGCTCTTTAAAAATTTACTCTGAAAAGATATTTCATCTAACTGAGGATGAAACTGTTAGTTCTAAGAAAAGGTAAGTCTTAAAAGGATGGGTGGACTTCTCTAAGGCACAGCCCACGGCTCAGTAGCAGAGTCCTGACAAAAATCATTATCTCTGCAAAGTATACCTGATTGCAGTGGCCACGCTAATGAACCTGTGAAACTAGAGAGGTTGCTGCCTTCTTTTGCGGTGCCATCTGAATGAAACTGAAAAACAAACTACTTCGTTATACATTCTCATAACTTACTATGAGAGTAATTTTGCGGTTGGTGTGAGATATTTCTCTGAAAAACCTGTCCCTCAGTCCTGTTTACTTTCAGAATCAGAAATCTGATTACATATAGTTACAAGTGTAGCACCTCAATCCAGAAAAAAGAAGGAAAAAGAATTGAGTGGAAATGTTTTGGGTGATCGGTCTAGGAGTGACCTTTCCATTTTTTGTAAATTCTAGGACAATTAAAAATTTTTGTTAAGTGTATTATTATTTAATAAAAAAATTAAAATGAAAACCCCTTAGTTTTTAGCATGATGAAGTAAGACATTAACTCTATCCTGCTTGTTTCTTTTAAAATTAGATGTAAAAGACACCTCTTATTTAATAATCTTAAAGGGGTGAGAAACCCAGGTGGTAAAGTTACTGGTACCAACTTTTGAATATAGATGATAAACTAATTCTGTACCTCCTTACTGTAATTGTGACAAGTATAAACTACTTTGATTCAGTTCTAAGTTTACAGTTTTCTGTGGTTAGGAATATGAAGGAATTAGCAAGCTCTCGGGTCAGAGGACAAGCTGTGTTTTCCCCCTCTCAGCTGTGGGAATTCAGAGCTTTAACTTATAGAAGTTAGAAACTTCTCGTTAGGGCTAGAAAGGAGGGAATTATTTTCAAAAAAGAATTCATAAAGATGCTATATTATCTGTTGCTGCAGAAAAAGTTGCCCTAAAACTTAGTAACTTTATAAAACATTTATAGCCTTACAGTCTGAAGTCAGGAATCTGGGAACGGTTTATCTATGTGATTCTGGTTCAGAGTCTCTCATACTTTTGCAATCAAACTGTTGGTCGGGGCTGCAGTTGTCTCAAGGCTTGGGTGGGGCTGAGGAGTCCACTTCCAAGCTCACTCACAGGGCTGTTGGCAGATCTCATTTTCTTATTGGCTGCAGGCTCGAGAGAGTCTCAGTTCCTTTCCACGTGGGCCCCTCTACAGGGCTGTTAGCATTCTTAAGATATGGTAGTTAGCTTCCCCTAGAGCAAATTGTCAGAGAGAGGGAGAGAGGACCTAGTCTCAGAAGTGATGTACTGTTAGTTACATCTGCCTGTGCTACTGGTTACACAGCCCAACCAGGGTGTGAAATACCAGGAGGCTGGCATCACTGGGAGTCATCTGGGAGTCTGGTTACCACAGGTGGCCACTGGTCTTCTGAAAATTTTTCCTAACTTAGTGTGAAGCTAAATTCAGGAATACTATTCTCAAACTAATTATTTCCTCAGAACATACTGAGAGAATGTTTTTACTGTGATTTCAAAGGAAGGGCATTCAGGAACTATAAAGGCAAGCAAAGTATAGATCCCTGAGAATGTATTTTGTTGTATTTTAAGTAAGTATACTGAAGATGAATGTTTATTTTTTAAATTTAAGATATGGCATTAAGGGAGAGAGCTTCTTTCTGAAGTGAGTTTGTAATTCGTTTTCTTGATGTTCAGCACATAGGATGCATTTTTAGCTGATGAGCTCTTGAAGGCTGGCCCTATCCAGCAGAAGTACACAGGCTCCTCTCCTCCTCTGAAGTGGTTTCCCTTAACCATGATGTCCCACCCCCTTCATCCCTCCACTTTGTTCATCACTCTAGATGAGGGTTCTCACCTTTTGGGCCAGATAATTCTCTGTTGTGAGGGCTATTCTGCGCATTGTAGGATGTTTAGCAGCAACCCTGTCCTCGACTCGCAAGATGCCAATAGAATACCAGTTTCCTCTTCCCCTCTCCAAGTCCTGACAAACAAAAATTTTTCCAGATATTGCCAAATGACCCCGAGGGCTGGGGTGGGACAGGAAGGTAGGAGAAGGGGGACAAAATTGCCTCCAGTTGAGAACCACTGCTCTAGATGTTTCTGGTACTGAGATTGGGTTTTTACTTCATTGACTCTGCTTTTACCAACAAGCATGAGTTTCAAATTAGAGAACTCAGTAAGACCAAAACATTGATCTCTTCTATAGAATAAAAATACTGTGATTTAAAAATGGAGAGTTATTGCTCATTTGAAAACAGTACCCTTTAATTGCTCTGAAAAGGGCAGGCAATTCGTTTTCAGAACTTGTAAAGAAGAGCAGTTCAGACGAAAACATTTAAAAATTTATATCAAAGTTTACAATGTTTAGCTAACTCTTTGCCCTGGAATTAATTATTTAAATGGACAAGAGGTATCAATTATGTTTTATTAGGCTTGATTCCTAAGATAATCTACCTCTCTGAAAATGAATGCGATACCCAGTCATCTGGTCTACCCAGAGTGCCCTGAATTACAAAGATGCTCAGGTGAGGTTAGATGGATGCATGCGTGACAAAACAAGAAAAAAGCAAAATGTTAATTGCAGTATCTAGGTGATGGAGTGTGAGTGGTAACTTTCAACTTTTTTGTGTGCTTGAAAGTCTTCATAGTAACAAAATGTTGGGAGAGGAGAGCTGCTGGAACTGCTGGTTAGGTTGACTTTCTTTACATTTATGTTATTTCAGTTGGATGTGGTTCAGTTGCTTCTAACAATATTATAATAATTAGATAATACAATTAATTGGTAGTCCAAAATCTAGGTTTTAATTTTGTTTGTCTTATTTTAAATGGTGACTATGCTTCTGAATTGTGGAAACATTTTTTTAGTGAAAACCATTATAGAGAAGTGCGATGTATTATTACTATTTTTACTCACATATGAATATTTTTGAGACGTTTTCTGGCTTCTAAAATGGGGTGACTTTCTCAGTATTATAAGGTTAAATTCTAGGCTTGCCCCACCCCTTATTTGGAGAATTTTCTTCATTGGAAAGCATTCTTTCTATGTTTTCACACTCTTCTCCCATAGTCTAAGTTTTTTATAAAATGCATGCATTTAAATTGTGGTTGACATGCTTCTTTGTTAGTTTTAGTGCTGGTTATAGCAGGGTCTGGTATAAACTTAATAAATGCTTACTAAGTGAATGAGTGAAAATATAGGGGAAGTAGTGGGGGAAATCCTTCCTCCTCCTTTTCCTGTTAGAGACTTTTTATTGCCCCAATTAAGAATTGAGTATTTTTGAATGACATATAAATTATCTGTAGGGTTAATACATTGCTACTCAAAAATATTTTAGAAATATTCTATGAAGACTTTTATATGCAAACTATTTATAGATTAGAATCATGTGAGAACAGGGAGTATAGAACAGCTCCCAAGGCAAAGACAGGAGGCATTGATGTCTCTAGGAGTTGCTGTCATTTTAGGAAAAGACAGGATTTCATTACCTACTATCTTTGTGGGCTTTGTCTTGTTACTTTTTCTGAAGATTAATAAAGGCTGAGTTTCCGTCTTCCTGACTAAGTTTCAGAGGACCATAGTGGAATGGACACTAAGGATAGGATCACATTTCTTTTTCCTTATAAAAATGAGGAACAGAGCTTTTTTCCTTGCCTAATAAAATTGCTCATAGCAAAAAAGTTATAAACAAATTTGAAGGTTTTGGAATAGGAAAAATGTGTAGTAGCCTGACATCTTTTAACTTTTTGACCTTGTGATCTTACAAGGGTACTAAAAGAAAATTGTTTTTATTGAAAGATAGGAGCTTATTTTTAACAGAATATTAAACATTATGTTTAATTAGCTATATTAACATTTTATAGTTGACTAAATCACTATTAAAATCCTATGAATCTAATTTTTTTAAAAAAAATCATAATCTCTGAGTCAGAAGTGAATGAAAGCCACAGGGCTGGATAGCTTTGGCCTGTAAATTGTAAGGGGAAATATTTACTTCTACTTCATAGCTAGCACTACATTTTTGCATGCTGTTATCATGGTGTTTATGTGCAAATATGCCATGAAGTTCCCATTTTCTTCCTCGGAAAATTATGCTAACAGTTTCTTACATAAAATTAGATTTCCACAATGCAAGTTCTTCTGAGGGAATAAGATGTTATCAGATGAAATACTCATTTCCAGATGGAATGATGATACTTTTATGTAATAAGTGTTCTTTAAGGCATAAATTATTTTCTCAGTGAGGAAAATATGTATCTGCCTTGAACACAGTCTTAAAATCCTGGTGATATTTCTGTGACATCATTGCCATTACTCTAATTAACTGTTTATAGAAAACTTACAAGTTTAGTCCAATCTCTTTAAAGAACAGTGAGTCTCTTTAAATACTGTTGACAGAAATAGAAAATGTACAGGGACAGGAAGGTTTTAGGTTACCAACACCTTTCTTGATCCAGCAGATTTCTTTGCGCTTACCCCCTTTATTTAGAATATGAGGAGAGAATGGAATCCATGCAAAAAAGGATCAGAGAAGCACTGTATCTTGTAGTGCTTACAGGTGGCTGGAAATGAATGAGGAGAAGAATTCATAGACTTCGTAATAAAACAATGGTTTTAATTTCTTACTTGGAAATATTCAAATAGAGGAAATATTCAAATAAATATTCAATAGATATTGCAGAGTAGACCTTGTAATACACTTAGAGCAGAGATCAGCAAATTTCCTCTGTAAAAAGCCAGATAGTAAATATTTTGGGGCTTTGTGGGTGATTCGTTCTCTGTTGCAACTCCTCAACTCTGCAGTTGTAGTGTGAAAGAAGCCAGAATCGATAGGTCAATGAATAAGCCTGGCTGTATTCCAGTAAATCTTTATTTATGGTCACTGAAATTTGAATTTCGTGTCATGTCCATATGTCACAAAGTATTCTTCTTTTGATCACCCCCCCACCCCCCCTCGTGATTTAAAACTATAAAAGCTATTCTTAGCTCACAGGCTATATAAAAATGGTTGACAGGCGGCTGTTTGCTGACCCCTACATCTCAGTTACTGATATGCTAACCAAGAAAGCATGTAACACAGTGGTGGAGTAGAATGTCTGTCTTATGGCCTGATGTGCTTTTTAAGCCCTCCTTAATATCAAGAGGAACTAAAAAATATAAAATATGCTTTACCTTCGAGGCAAGATGAGAGAAATTGATATAAGAGAATGTGTATTAAGACTCAGTGGAGTTAGAGTTAGACCACTAATATTCTTAGGAATTTGCTAAAAACATAAAAACAACACCATAAAGTTCAGCAGGCACAGTTCCTTGGACTCAGAAGTAGGAAGAATACAGTACCCAGTGAGGATGTCTTCCGGATTTAACTGCAGAGCTCTTTGAAGACTCTAAATCCATCAGAATCCAGCGGTATAGTTTTGTGAGACATTTCTTATAATGACATCTGAGAATGTTCCCACTTATAAGTATAGAGGAAAATAAAATGAAAGAACCTTTAAAGAAATCAGGTATGTTTTATTGGCTCTTGCTGAAACAAATTTCTTGGATCTGTTACCCAGAGACAAGCTTAAGTGAGGAAACATTGCTACTTAATTTAACCAGCATTTTTAGGATTTAGTATTGGCAAGATATTTGGAAATGTTGCAAAATACAAAATATTTTCAGATATTTGATCCAGAAATGTAGACTGGGATTTTGCCAAGACTATTCTTTATGCAGCATGGTGAGAATGCTTCTTCCGTCTTCTAGAGCACGTGAACAAAATTGACTAGCTTAGAAGGAAACATCCCAATCAAGGAAATCGCTAATATTGTGAAGAATAGAGAAATTTTTCTTGAACCAGATAAATCAAATTTGATGATTAGGTGGGAGAAATGCAGCATCAGAAGAGGCAGAATCAATTGTTGGAAGTAGCTCAAAATGAAGCTGACTTGGACAGAATTCTATGGGGCAAAAGTTTTATTTCCGTTTATTTTTTTCCATGCATATAAACAAGATGGGTTGATGGATAGATGGAGAGACGTGTGATAAAGGAAATAGAGCACTATGCTAATTGCGGAATTTACGTGGGGGGTATATGATGGTTTACTCTACAATTTTTTTTAATATTTATTTATTTATTTGGCTGTGCTGCGTCTTAGTTGTGGCACGTGGGATCTTTGTTGCCGAGTGCGCGATCTTTAGTTGCGGCATGTGGGATCTAGTTCCCTGACCAGGGATTGAACCCGGGCCCCCTGCATTGGGAGCCAGAGTCTTAACTACTGGACCACCAGGGAAGTCCCTAAAAGTTTTATTTCAGTGACTTCAAATGGAGTTTGTTTTTATATTTTTATTTTTAACCTCCTTTTTTGAAAATGAATTTTGCTGTATCCACTTGCTATGAAGAGAGACATTAATTTTAGAAAATACAGCTTTTGTCATACTGATTTTCTTTTTTTTTTCTGTTCGTGGATTTTCGTTTGCTGCTTTATAAATGGGAAAACTTGAAACATGCTGGATGTCTTAAAGTTGCATGGCTTCATTTGAAACCGATAGTAGACAGTATTTAAAAATAAAATTGGTTGGTAAATTTGTGTTGTTTGATATACCAAAGCAGGTTGAGATTACTTCTGTGAGCCTTAATAAATAACTTTCTAATGCTAAACTAATAAAGTGACTCAAGATCTTTTAAAAGTACTTTAAAATGTAAGTAAAAGTTTTACAGTTCTCCTCTTCTTACATTTCTTTCGTTTTTGGGGAAAATAAACTTACCCCTGTGACTTAACTATGAAATTTACATTTCTGATTGGCTAATGAGCTAGAGTGAAATTAGGGAAACTTGGAATCTTTCGATTTGAAAACCAGAAGACGAATGGACAGTGCTTTGTTTTTGACTGGAGCTGATGCATTCTCTTGTGTTTTACTCTTTTTTCAGTGAAACCAGCAGTGTGTGTAGCAGCAGTGACACAGGGCTCTTTACCAACGATGAAGGACGGCAAGGTAATCTTGATTCCAGCTTTGGGACATTGGTTCAGTGTTTCTGGGAAGATTCTAGTGGTTCTAGGAGTGCCTCACAGAGAATATGATGGTTGTCTATGAAAGTGGTTTTCAAACTTCAGGGCATAAAAGCCACGTGGGGGAACTGTTAAAACGGCAAGTTCCTGAGCTCCTGGAAATCAAATTGGTCTAGAGTTGGCCCCTGGAATCTGCATTTTCTGCAAGCACCTGTGGTGATTTTTGTGCAGGTAGTTCAGACTTTGAGAATCATTCATCCAGGGGGGTTATAGTGTCAAAGATGGAACTTTGAGAAGTTGCTTTTTATTAAAACCAAAAAATAACCTTCTGTATTACTGGATGTTAAGACATTCTTATTTTCACATATGGAGGATTTATTTTTTTAACCTTATTTATAAGTGGCCATAGTGTTCTAGGTGAATATATTATAGAAATTCTTTCTGAAGTTTAGTAGAGAGCACTGTGAATAAGGCTGGTGTATGTTAATTATCAGTTTTTTATTTTTACTATTTAAACAGTAATTTGATCCTGTCCTGTACACTTGCTTAGTGACACAGTAAGTGTGTACTGATAAGAATTTCTTATAGCTCCTTTGGACTGTAGTTTTCTTAATCTAAATAAGGGGTTTGTAGATCTTCTGAAATCCAGTGATTTTTCTCCAAGGGTTAAGTGATTGAAGGACAGAGACACGGCTACATGTCTAGGTTGATCCAGATAGGCTCCTTAGTAACTGAAGGGATCCTGGGACAGTGAGACTTAGGTTCCAAGTCCTAGTTTTGGAGAGAGACCGTGGGGGAGGTGTCTCACCCATGCCTCAGAGTTGTGGGCATAGATGGAGTTCATGAGCTTCCTACTATAATGGAGGCTGTTGTGAGTACATTTCTGTTCCTTTCTGATTCTGAGGGAGCTAGGTGTCATTAGAAGCTGTGTGTATATACTCCCCGGTGAGCTCTAGCTAGGGTCTTGATTCTCTTATCTCATACCAGGAAAGTCTGGTTGTCTTTCCATGAATGAACTGGAGCATACTTTCAGAATTACTTTTTCTTTGCTTTTACTACAGTATCCTAATGCATCTCTTAAAGGGTATGATGTGTATACAGAGGGGTAAGAAAGTGTGGACCTATTACAACCAATTAAGTTTTGGGCCTTTGGAAAGCCTTCCACTGATAAGGAATCCTTGGTATATTATGGAAGGTTGTAGAATGTTTTATAGCCCCAGCTTTCCTCTTTGTCTCTGCCTCAACTTCACACATTTTGGTGATATTTAGATACTTAGAGTTCTCAGCACAAAGCTATGTTACTTCCTGATTCTATGTCTTTGTTTATGTTGGTCTCTCTGCCTGAAATCTCATCTTCACCTTTCCTTGAATGGCTGGTCATCCTCCAAGACAGTTCTCATTTTGCTCCTCTGGGGCATATTTGTGGACTACATCTGTGAGTTTTGCTCTCAGTTTCTTGTTGGGTTTGGCCAGTAGGAGGCAACAGCAGAAGTATGGAGGGAGGGAGGTGAAAGAGATTGGGTGTATTAGTCAAGTTTTTGTTATGCTAATACTGTTTAACAGCCCCCAGATTTCAGTGGTTTACTACATTTATTTCTTGCTATGGGGCTGGGGGTTGGCTGTGGGTCAGCTGATCTTGCCTGGGCTCAGCCTGTCTCCAGGCTTCAAGTTAGGTTTGTATCTACTCATTGTTTTCTTATTCTGGGACCTAGGCTAAAGGAGCAATGGCTCTGTGTGGCATGGACTTCTTATGGCAGAGTACATAAATGCCAAGTGACCAAACCAGACCATGCATGAACATTTAAAACTTTTGCTTGAATCACATCTGCTAGTGTTTTACTACCTAAAGCAAATCAGATGACTAAGCCCCATGTCTGTGTCCATGGAATGAGGAAGTGTGCTCTGCCTCAAGGGGAAGGCTCTGTGGAATCCCAGGGCAAAGGAAAAGGGTGTGGATATATCATTCTATTATAGTGAGGTAGTGAAGAGTTGGAAACAGTAATGCAGTGTTGGATTAGAGCTGTCCCTGACTCCCTTTCTGTTGGACTGCTGGTTGGTAGGGGTTGTGTTCTTCTGCTGAAGGCTACCTCTCCTCTTTGGGCCCTTCTGCTGTAACCACAGTTCTCTTTCTGTGCTCTGGTAACCATTCTTTCCCCTTGCTTCTTCAGGTCTAGGAATGATAAAGACTCCCTGCTCTGCTGGCTCCGAATGCTTCAACATCCCTTTGGCTTCTCTTAGTACTGTCTATACCTATGTAAATAATCACTTCACTAAAGTCTCAAATACCCCATTCAAATGTACATGTTTCCTAAAGGGATTCTGACTGATACACTTAGTGTAGGCGTCATCTCCTAGAACCCTCGACTCTTCTTTCCCTGTACTTACTGCTTTCTTATCACTTACCATATTACACTATTGTTTATAGATGCATGTCTTTTCCATTGAAGCTTTTCAAAGGCAGGAGTTTTTTTATTTGCTACCACAATAAGTAACACATTGCCTGGCATATAGTAAGCTCTTAATAAATAATTATTGGGGAGCCCAGATAAGGGGAAAATCCTCCTTTTTCTCCCTCAAACAGAAGTGTACATAGAACCTCAAATTATAAAACAACTAAACTTATTTTGGTTAAAGCAAGGTCCTAGAGGAGCAGGAGGTCTGGAGCCTGATCCACTCAGCCTCTTCCTTATTCTCTGGCAGCACTCTTTTGAGGAGCTCCTGCATCAGGCATCCTAGTGAACCCAGGTTGAAGACTACTGGTCTAGATGAGATCTCAGAAGGTTCCTTCCAGTTCAGTGAGTCCCTTTCTGTATTATCAAAAATCTTGAGTGAATGCTTGAGAACCAAAAAAAAGAAAATTCCCGTATAGTCTGACATTTGTCATCAGAAAATATGATCTAGCTAAATAATACTATTTTAATAAATGGCCTGAGGAATGCTTATGAATAGGAAGGAATTAATATATTGACTTGCAGTGAAACTAATCATTGTTAATTCTGATGTCTATCTTTAATTCATCCTTGTACCTGGTTTGGTGAGATGCTTTTAGAGTAGTGGTTCTCAAAGTATGGTCTCCAGACCAGTTTAGCATCACTAGGGAACTTGTTAGAAATGAACATTTTTGGTCCTGTGTAGGCCAGGATCAGAAACTTTGGGGGTAGGGCCCAACAGTCTGTGTTCCAGCAACCCATCCCAGTCCTTCTGATGCACACTAAAGGTTGAGAACCACTGTTTTAGAAAAACAGCCTGTTGATGGTGTGTTTTTATAAGGGAACACTTGGAGCAACTTCTTTAGTGGCTTCTTTCCCCTTTTAGAGATCTCTGCAGTGATTTAAGAGTTATCATTCTCCTGGGTGTTAGTGGTCCATGAAACTGATACTTCATGAGATTAGCATGGCCTGAGCAGCTTCCTTGAGATCCAGTACCCATCAGAAAATGAATGCAGTATGAACTCTTTAGATGTTCTAGTAATAATTTCCTTCATCCTTGCTGTTTTGAAAGGGGTGTGGGGTAGCGGACATAAAGTTACCCATCTTACTCTTTGTGGGCAGGAATAAGCTCTTTGGGAAATTGAGATGCTATCATTGTAGCCAGTAGAAAGAAGTTTGAACCAAGCGTCTGGGCTATATGGGTCTAGTCTTGACTTTGTCAATAATCAAAAGTATGGCCTTGGGCAAATAGTATAACTTCTTGACAAGCCTTGGGGGCTTATATTGTCTTTTTGGTTAGTTTTTTCCTGGTAGCTTGGATTGCTACTGTCAAGATGATTTTGTGTCCCATTAATGAGGCATCAAGGAAGAAACAAGGTATGGATATACATTCTTTATTCACCTATTATGAGAAATACAAATGTAGCAGGAAATTCTTCAGGAATAGCTGGTTTTGAATTGAGAAACATTTGTGGGCTTTGAACCTCCAAGTTCATTTTTACCACTTAGAATGGTACATGGGAGGCAGTTTATTTTTGTGCTAAAGGCTTTGGAGTTAGTCAGGCTTTGGGTTGAAACCATGGCTTCGTCATTTACTAACTTGACCTTGACTTCTCTGGGCTTTAGTTGCCTAATTGATAAGTTGGAGTTAGTGTAAGGTTTGGAAGAGATAACAAATTTACAGATTTTTAGCATAGATTCTGGTAGGTGGTAAGGGCTTAGTAAATGGTAGCTTTATTAGTTTTTACTATCAAAAGCAGTCCAGTGTACCACAGTATGACATTTATGTGGAACTAGTTTGATGTCCCAGTTTTCATCAAAATATGGATCAAGAAGAAGTATCAAAACAATTTTTTTGTGTTTTGGCTTTGTTTAAAAAGTATAATCAGGGCTTCCCTGGTGGTGCAGTGGTTGAGAATCTGCCTGCCAATGCAGGGGACACAGGTTCGAGCCCTGGTCTGGGAAGATCCCACATGCCGCGGGGCAACTGGGCCCGTGAGCCACAACTGCTGAGCCTGCACGTCTGGAGCCTGTGCTCCACAACAAGAGAGACCACGACAGTGAGAGGCCCGCGCACCGCGATGAAGAGTGGCCCCCACTCGCCGCAACTAGAGAAAGCCCTCGCACAGAAACGAAGACCCAACACAGCCAAAAATAAATAAATAAAAATAAATAAATTTAAAAAAAAATGTATAATCAAACCCATAGCACTGAGAAGTCATCTTCATATTTGGTTTTTCATAGAGCATGTTAAAATTCCAGCTTATGATAGGATCTCTTTGCTTTAGGGGATGACGAGCAGAGTGATTGGTTCTATGAAGGAGAATGTGTCCCAGGATTCACTGTCCCTAATCTTCTGCCCAAGTGGGCTCCTGACCATTGCTCTGAAGTAGAGAGAATGGATTCTGGACTGGATAAACTTTCAGATTCCACATTCCTTTTACCTTCTCGGCCAGCTCAAAGAGGTGAGTTCTGAGGAGACCAAAATATACTTCACACTTATGTGATTCTTTCTGGGGAGAGTCTTCCCATGGCAAGCATACTCATGCCTGTAAGCATGCATTACCTATCTGAATTTTAGAACTAGTCCAGGGATTTTTCTAGAAGATTCAAGGGTGAGTCTCAAAGCTTGGGGTTCTCTCCATTCTTACCTAAATCAATCCATGGAGACTCTTGGAATATATATTAGCAGGGCGTTCCTTCAGCTTGCTATTGCCATTTGTGCCAGATTTAAGAAGCCTAGCAGCGTGTCACTGCTGCTTATCCTGCTGTGAAACTGATGGGCTACTGAGTGCCCAGTGGAAGCCTGAAGTAGTGGATCTTGGAAGATAACAGATTTCAGTAACAACACTCACGTACAAGGTATAATGACATTTTAAAAATGGATGATTTAAAAATATTTTAAAAAATATTTTATATTAATAATTCTATTATTGTGGACTGTAACACAAATACATATCCTTTCCCTTTGCTTTCCATCAATTATGATGTAGCAAAGTGAAATGGAAAGAGCCTAGGACGGGGAAGGAAATGTGGTAATACTCTGTGGTAATACTGTCTGGTACTGTCTCCCTAGCTCTGTGACTGTGGCAGAGTCACTTCATTTCCTAGGGACATCAGGGTCATCACTTAGGATATCGTGACAATGAACAAAACTGTTTCAGAGGTTTCCTTTAGCTCTATAAATTCATGATGTGAGGATTCCCAGTAGTCAATAATCAACCAGTTAGTCAGTTACCAAGTATATGTTGAGCATCTATTGGTGATCAGAATTACAATAGAGCTGTAAATTCCTATTCTGTAGCATTTCATTGTAATAAATTTGGGTGATTGAAAGTCCTTCTCAAAGCAGTTGGTTCTTGGTAATGATGCTTGGCTGAGGCACGTTGTTTGCTACCTTAAAACTTTCATAAACATTTCAGTGACCATTTCTAAAAGTTCTTTATGGACCACTTAAAGTACATACAAATGAACAAGAATAGGAAGAAGAAACTTTAAATGGCCTATAATCCCACACCCAGAGTCATTGATAACATTTTGGTGTGGATTCTTCCAGTTGTCTCTTCTATGTGTAGAACATATACAGCAATTAGAAAAATGGGATTATACTATACATGCTATTTTTACCTATTTCATGAATTAGAATATTTTTAAGATAATAGCTAACATTTAATTTGCAATTAGAAATTGTAGATAATATGTTATATTTGTACAGTGTTTTTAGTTTATAAAGTACCTTCCATGTGCTATTTCACTGAGTCTTCAAAACAGTCCTGTAAAAGAGGACTGAGCCAGTGATTATTCTTTTTTTATAGATGAGGATGCCTATGTCAGAGGTAAATGACATGCCTAAGATCATACTACTGGTGACAAAGACATGGGAATAGTAAATCATTGGCAAATAGCCTAGTGATACTAGTTTAAGGGTTAATTTAGTAAGATCTTGGGGGGGAAGGCCTTTGGTGTACTAGAAGCATATCATTGCTAATGAATCTTCTGCATTCAGTTACTGAGGTCTTTCTTCTTTTTTATTTAGGGTACCATGCTCGCTTTAATCGTCTGCCTGGAGCTGCAGCTCGATGCCTCAGAAAGGGGCGAAGAAGGCTTGTTGGGAAGGTGATAGCTGTCATTGTTTTCTAGGCTCACTGGGAAGATAATATTTCCTATGAGATTTGCGTACACTGTTGATAATCAAAGGTGCTGCAGAACTCCCTGGGGTTAATTAAGCCAGGTGTATTTTGCAAGTTCACAAGAGTGAACATTATATAGGGTGTGAATGGATACACACAAAGAAGATGAAGCTTGATTTATACAGAAGTTCTGACAAAGCAAACACTGTCATGACAGTGTCTGCTGTCTGTAAATCTACAGGCCTGATCTCTGTCTCTTCTTCTCTTTTGATTAATCGTATATTATTATTATATAAGTTGAAATACTCTTGGCTTCTTTATGACTCCTCTTGAATTCATGAATGCTTCTTTTGTTCTAACTTTGGTCTTTTATTCTAGAATTCATTAAAAAAGAAAAAAACTGGGCAAAAAAAACCTGTTATCAAATTTCAAAAGCCCCTCCTTGGCCATGAGGGAGGGATATTTACCATTTACTCAGTTCTGCCTTTGCCAGGGACTGTGCTAGGCACTCAGTTCACTTAATCCTCCCAAAAATCTTGTAAAAAAGATGATATTCTCTTCAGAGGATGAGGAAAATGGGTTCAAAGATGTTAAGGAATGTCTGATGTTACCCAGATAGAAGTGGCAAAATATAGAAAATTGAACCCAGGTCTACTTCTTTTTTATCTTTTTCAATTTAAATTTAATTAGTTATTTCATTTATTTTTTACTCTGGCTTTGAGATTGAAAATAGGTTAAGACTGGGGTTCATACCCAGTCAGAGAGGATTGTGGTGGACAAAGAATAAGGACAGGAGAGGCATTTTAGAGCATTAACGTGTTTGTTCACTCAGTAAGCATCTAGAGTGCCTATGTGTGGCAGGCTCTATGCCCAGCCAGGTATGTAGTGGTCAGAGCCACAGTCTGCCTGCCCTCAGGGAGCTACTGTTTCATAGATTAATCAGGGAACTGTTTTCTGTAGAAGAAATGAGGCTGTTTATTTTCAGATGAATTCATATTCTTTTTATCTTTAAATTCAATTTCAAATCTCTAATTAGAAAGACATTTGCTTATTGGAAGAATGATACCTCTTCTTTTGGATTACTCATTTTATAGGCGATAAAATGCTGCATTTGCTATTCTGAGAGCTTATTCTTACCAGGACAGCTAGCAGGGTAGGAATGCATGAGGGAGGCAGGAGGTTGGGAGTGGGGAGCAGAGCACTGGTTTGACTTTTTCTCTTTATTGGTTAGGCTTGACAGATGATGTTCTCCCTACCACCTACCTTACTTTGTTTCAGCTCCTATAAAATAAGAGCCTTCCACTTCCATGGAAGTAAATCATTTCATCCTGGAGGCTCCCTTTAGCTTGCATGGAAGGAAAGTAGGGCCTATTGGATGTGTCTTTAATGATTTCAAATGAATAGGATAATATTTACTTGTTTAATTCGTCTTCATCACCTTAAAGGGATATTTGTCATTTCTACCAGAGGTCACTGTTCTGCCCCCCTTCTTCTCCCTCCCCCATCTCTCTTCTCTTTTTCTAAATTGTAATCATAAATAATGAGTTTCATTCACAGCTCCCTGCCAGCGAGCTGCTAATTACGCAAAGTACTGCTTGTAATTTACACAGTAATAAACTGTAAATTTAAACATTACGGCACTTTAAGTTAATAATTTTTCTGCTGTAACAAATAGCTCATTTTTCACCCATCTTTTCCCTTGGCCCATTACCATGGCTGTGTCTGTGACCAGGAGGCATAGGTGTAAGGAGTGAAGGATATGAAGAATACAGTATGTGAAGCCTTTTCATTTAGCTCCAATCCCACCTGAAATCTGACCTCAAATTAATTTTTCTATAGCCAGTTCTGCTGAAATGTGTACCCTAATATTTAGGCTAATCCACACACATAGATGAATGCAGATAATAATGTTTCCTCAGAAACAAATGTGTTTGAGTACCAGGCTTGACATTTTTGACGTTCATGTCTATGACTTACGCTCTCTCATCTTAACACTTCCTCATATGTGCGTAACTCTTGCTCATGTACTGTTGGTACGCATCCCAACGTTCTGTGATAGATGTTCACTGTAAGTGTACTCACGTTAAATGAAGGGTGAGTGCCTTCTGCCATTTTCCAGTTTTTTGGATATGATTAGTTTCTGAATTGCTTGTGGTGTTACGGATATGATTTCATATTACAATCTTGAGAACCGGAAATTTAAGAAGCAATTTATACAGACTTCTATTTTTACTTTAGGACATGTTTAACAGGCAAAATACAGGGTGACGATTTTTGTAAGTTACAAAAGTCCTATGACGTGTATACATTTAGTTAGTAGATACTTAGGTGTTACCAGTGAGGACTCAGTAAATGTCCGATTATGAAGGCTCTTGAGGCTAAAATCATAGACTTTAGGGATCTTGGTGTGCTGGCCTGTTAAAAATTGGCTGCTGTTGGATTTTTTTTAAAGTGTTTCTATTTTGATACACTTTAGTAACTCTAGGAGGTATTACTCACTATATTAAAATACTGTATATAGTAAAAAAAATGTTTATAATGACTTTTTTTTGATCACTAGAGAAAAATAAGTTTAGAATAACATACAATACTTTAACAGTAGAGTACCGCAAAAAGACACTGTTGGATTTTAAGATTGACATCTGACTTGTGCTTTGGGGTTGCTGGTATAATTATGGGAAAGCATGAGCTTGATGACGGATCATACTTACATATTTGTTTCTGTGGTTAGATGACACTGTTATCTTCTTTGGCTTTTCAGGAGTCCAGCATGAGTAATTTGGGAACTGAGAGGATAAGCCACCTCATTAGTGACCCTCGGCAGAAAGAGTAAGTACTTAATGTATTTACTGGCTGTCTTAGCCTTTTCCTTGAAGGAGGCAGCAGGGGAACATTTTATGAAGGAACCTAAAAATTCGATTGTAGAGCTGAAAAAGAAGGTTTTAAAGATGGGTACTTTATGACAGTTAACATGTGTTTTTGTTTTTTTAATTTTTATTTATTTATTTATTCACTTATGGCTGTGTTGGGTTAAAATGGCTAACAACATAAACTCATGAGAGTGATTTTTTTTTCCTTTCTATACTAGTTTTTATTTCTTTGCTATTTATGTCTATAGGTGCTCCATTATAAAAGTAGCCTCCAATAAGGATATTATATTTTAAATTCATTTTTCTGTCTCTTAAAAATTTTTTTGTTCAAAATGGGTGATTGCTTCTGTATTCTCCTATATGGTCTTCCCATTTTTAGACCTCTAGACAGAGAGATATCTTTTTGTTCTAACTACTGTGATAAGTGCCACTGGAAAGCCTATGTGTAGCTATAGGAAAATCATTCCACCCTTTTTTGTGACAGCCTTGTCCCATAACATGATTGGCTCTTTGGTGTCTCTACTACATGTCATCGTCAGTATCCAGTTATACTCCTATACCCATCCAGCCTGGTTGAAGTTTTAATCTATAAAATAGGCAAGATGTGGTTTATGCTCTTGTTGAGTTGGGGATCCTGTTCTCATTGCACAGCTGAGAGTGCATTGGTGTCACACCACCATCTTGAGTTTTTTTAAGAGTGTCTAGGGCTTCCTTGGTGGCGCAGTGGTTGAGAGTCTGCCTGCCAATGCAGGGGACACGGGTTCGAGCCCTGGTCTGGGAAGATCCCACATGCCGCGGAGCAACTAGGCCCGTGAGCCACAATTACTGAGCCTGCGCGTCTGGAGCCTGTGCTCCGCAACGAGAGAGGCCATGACAGTGAGAGGCCCGCGCACCGCGATGAAGAGTGGCCCCCACTTGCCGCAACTAGAGGAAGCCCTCGCACAGAAACGAAGACCCAACGCAGCCAAAAATAAATAAATAAATAAATTAAAAAAAAAAAAAAAGGAGTGTCTAGTCTTCTGCATTCCATTAAAAGGCTTTTTACTTTGAGGAGTTATTTTCTGCAAAAAAAGTTCATACACATTTAACATCTCTCTCCTTTTCTCCTCCAACTCCATTTTTTCTCATTTCTTTGTCTTCATTAACCCACATCTTTTTGTCTTCTCTCTAATAATGTTCCTACCACTTCTTTTATTGTTTTCTTTCCTCTTATTCTCTCCCTCTCTTTAGTTTCTGGTTACCATCAGCTGGGAAAAGAGAACGAAATCAGGTGAGATTGCTTTTCTTTGTCATCTTTATTTTATCATTTGATTTCCTTTTCTTTAGAAAGAATAAAGCGTTGGCTTCTGATTTTCCTCACATTTCTGCTTGTGCACATGAGGTAAGGTTCTTGTTCCTTATGTTATTCTGATTTTCTTGGAGGACTGTTTTCCAAGAATATCTAGTATTCACTGATAAGAACTGTAGCTAATTCCCCTTTTTAGTTTCAACTTGTGACCTTCAGTTTATTGCTTATAACACATATTTCATAGGAATGCAGTTGTCATTCTGGTTTTGAACTTGGCAGTAAGAAATCAGAATGCATCAGCATCCTGTGCTGAGAAGTACAATGTTGAATCCTAAACATATGAAGCAGAGGAAGGTAGAGCTACTTTGGGTAAAGTGGGGTTGAGGCCTAGAGCCTCTTACTCTTTTACCCTAGCTACCCCTGAGGGGGCCCTTGGCATATCTAATCCTTTATAGGGGTCATAATTTTAAAATTACTGACAGTGACTCTCAATATGTTCCTTTAACGTTTGAGGCTTTTGAGTTTTGCTGGGAGAGAGGTTGCTTTACCTTGATGATTAGTTGTAAAATAGATGAAGACTGATAGGTAAAAATTCTCAGGCTTTCTATCGCTCCATCATTTTTTTTGTTTTGTTTTGTTTTGTTTTGTTTTGTTTTGACTGCTTATTAGCTTGTTAAGTTGATAAACATTTTAGACTTGGAACTTTCATCTTGAAGTTACTGTTTCAAAATGAAACATTTAGTGGTACACCTAACTGGTGTGTATTTATTATATGATTTTAGTTGGCTTGTGGATACAGAATTTTTACTTTTAAGTTCTGATAATTTACTTTAGAAACATGTAATCATTCTATCAAACTTGTTATTTCATAGAAATATAGTAAGGACAAGGGTGAGTAAAAATAATTGATACAAAGAAAAATATTAAATAGTAGAGTGGGTGGTGGACAGATAAAGAGAAAGCCATTAAGGTGGGATGTGAGAGATTGCAGTTTGGGGAATGCTAAGCAAGGGTATTAATTGTGTTTGCATCAGAGGATCTAAAGGCAAAGAGACCTGTGATGATCACCTAGTCCAGATGTGTTATTTACAAATGAGATGTGTTATTTACAAATGAGGTTTAAGCTATTTGCCCAAAGTCATACAACATTGGGACTGGAACCTCTATGACAGAACAGTTGCTTAGTTTGTATACTTTTTAAGTCCTTTTGAAATTACCATTCAGTGTTCTTCTAGTATTGATATATATTTACTTCTCAAATTTTGGGGAAGGAGTACTTACTGTGGAAAAAATCCAAAGAAAGGTAGCCAACATAAAGTGAGGTACTTTTATTATAGTGTCCTAGTTGATCCTTATAGCCCCCTTTTGAGGTGAATAGGTGTTTTACAGATGAGAAACTGAAATTACTTGTTAAACCGAAAGTAATATTTTATGTAGCCCTCACAATAATCCCATAAAATAGGTAAGACAGATAGTGATACATCTATTTTACAGATGAGGATAGTAAAGGTCAAAGAGATTTTGTGGTTTTTAATACATGGCAACTCAGTTGTAGGCTGGAACTAAACGTTGGGTATTCTAATTCTTAATCTAGTTCTGTTTCCACTACACTGCTGCTGGTATGTGCTAACCAGTTATTCACTGGAAACATCTGCCAGGATAAGGAAATGAAAAGGTAATTTCATGCTAGTATTCTTGGGAACAAGGGCTGATAATCAATAGGCATAAGTTCCCTTTATGTCAGTTAGAAAGTACTATCTTTTGCCATTTAAGTAATTATTGTGTATCAGAAGTTTTTGAAAAATTGTTGCTTACCAAGGAATAGTCTGTTTTTTGAGGCGTGCTAGATCAGTTATGCTACATTCATGGGTACACTGTTGAATATGCACAACTTTATTGAATGGTGTCTGTGTTATGGCAAGAGAGTTGAACAGTCAAAGGGCAAAAGTAAGCAAGTAGCAGGTAGCCCTTTAGGATCAGGTCTGTTTCATATAAGCCATACTGAAGTAATCTCATTTATTCCTGCAGTTTAATCCTCTTTCTCCCCTTTACTCCCTGGATGTTCTTGCTGATGCTTCTCACCGAAGATGTTCACCAGCACACTGCTCTGCCAGGTAATTGTCTTCGAGTGACTTTTTTTCTAGATGATACTATTTCCTTTTTATAACACTTTGCAAATTAAAGTATGTTAGTGTATACTATCCAATTTGATCTTTTCAACAACCTTTTGAGGTCAGTAGTTGTTTTATAGGTGCAGAAACTGAGGCAGAGTGTTGAAGTTCTTTCGTGTGGTCACATGGCTAGGATGTGATTTAAATCTCAACTTTGACCTAAGTTCTGGCTCCTATTCCGTATTTCTTCTGCTAGAAGCCCCATCCTCAAAGAACGTTATTAATGGTGCTTGCCATGACCTGCAAAACCCTGCATGATCTGACTCCTGCCTTCATGTCCAGCCTCCTTTCATAGACTTTGTCCTCCTCACTGGGGAAGAGATCGAGCTGCACCAGGGAGCTCCATTTTGTTCTTTAAAAATTGCAACCCTTTCCTGCTGCTGAACCTTCACACGTGTTCCCTTTGTCTGGACTGCCACCTTAGAGCTCTTCCCATGATTGGCTCCTTCTCATCTCAGCTCAGGCCACCTCCTCAGGGAGGACCTGTCAGACCGCCCTGTCTAAAGGGGCCACCTATGCCACTCGCCATTCATTATCTCTTTCCTTTAGAGCTTTAGTCACAGTCTGAAATGACTTTGTTTATTGTTCTTTTTTCTTCCTGCTTTCCCCTCAGTTTCTCATTAGAATATAAGCTTCTAGGTGCTGGGACCTTGTCTTGTTCCCTGATATGTCCCCAGTACCTAACACAGTGTCTGGCACTTACTGGGCATTCAGTGTATATTTGTCAGAAAGAGTCCTGCACCTCCATAGCAGAATGAAACCAGTGCCTCTGAATATAAATTCTAAGTTGGGTGACATGCAAGGTAAATATGGTTTCAGTGATGGCATGCCCTAGCAGGTTTTTGTGCACAAGGAGCAACTAATAGGCTGAACCATAGAACTTTTATTACTTCTGGTGGCACAAAGAATTTTTTTCCAAGGTTCTGATGATTTTTTTTTTTCTGTTTTTCTTCCTAACACATTCTTAAGTGGATATGTTCATAGATTTGGGGTGCAGGCTGCACAAAGAAATTATTCTTTCATGGATACAGTTAGAACTTTTGCTGTGGGCTGTAATAATAAACTCTGCATTATAACCAACTGCCTAGCCTTCTACTGGAAAAGTAGTATTTCAATAGGGAAAGTCATTTGAAAAGAGAGACTATCACACATGGTGTTAACTAAGAACTTGGAAGATTAGGGGATATTAATAAACTACTGTAAGGCCTTTTCTTTAGTTGTATGCTGTTTGGTCATCATTCATTCATCATTTGCTGACTCCCTACTGTGTGCCAGGCACTTTGTTTAGGTACTACCCCTAAGGAGCTTATATCCTCATGGGAAGGTCAGGTGTGGAAATGGAGAACTACAATTTGTAGTGACAAGTGCCTAAAGGTGTGCAGCAGAGTGATAGCAGCACAGAGGAACGGCTCCTCACTCAGGCTCAGGGAGCTTTTCTTAGAGGTGGTGGTGCTCAGGCTGACTTGGAAGGCGAGGTTTCAATCCATACGAAAGCAGTCCGGCTGTTTGTCTTTTTTTCTTAACATCTTTACTGGAGTATAATTGCTTTACAATGTTGTGTTAGTTTCTGCTGTATAACACAGTGAATCAGCTATATGTATACATATATCCCCATATCCCCTCCCTCTTGCTCCTCCCTCCCACCCTCCCTATCCCACCCCTCTAGGTGGTCACAAAGCACCGAGCTGATCTCCCTGTGCTATGCGGCTGCTTCCCACTAGCTATCTGTTTTACATTTGGTAGTGTGTATATGTCCATGCCACTCTCTCACTTCATCCCGGCTTACCCTTCCCCCTCCCTGTGTCCTCAAGTCCATTCTCTACGTCTGCATCTTTATTCCTGTCCTGCCCCTAGGTTCATCAGAACCATTTTTTTTTTTTAGATTCCATATATATGTGTTAGCATACAGTATTTGTTTTTCTCCTTCTGACTTATTTCACTCTGTCTGACAGACTCTAGGTCCATCCACCTCACTACAGATAACTCAGTTTCATTTCTTTTTATGGCTGAGTAATATTCCATTGTATATATGTGCCACATCTTCTTTATCCATTCATCTGTCGATGGACACTTAGATTGCTTCCATGTCCTGGCTATTGTAAATAGTGCTGCAGTGAACATTGTGTTACAAGCCTCTTTTTGTTTTTGTTCTTGTTTTGTTTGCTTTTTTTAATAAATTTTTAAAATTTATTTATTTTTATTTTTGGCTGCATTGGGTCTTCGTTGCTGCATGCAGGCTTTCTCTAGTTGGGGCTAGCGGGGGCTACTCTTCATTGTGGTGCGTGGGCTTCTAATTGCTGTGGCTTCTCTTGCTGCGGAGCACGGGCTCTAGGCACGTGGGCTCAGTAGTTGTGGCTCGTGGGCTTAGTTGCTCCACGGCACATGGGATCTTCCGGGACCAAGGCTCAAACCTGTGTCCTCTGCATTGGCAGGTGGATTTTTAACCACTGCACCACCAGGGAAGCCCCATCTTTTTGAATTACAGTTTTCTCAGGGTATATGCCCAGTAGTGGGATTGCTGGGTCATATGGTAGTTCTATTTTTAGTTTTTTAAGGAACCTCCATACTGTTCTCCATAGTGGCTGTATCAATTTACATTCCCACCAACACAGCTGTTTGTCTTAATACCAAATAAAATAATGGCTGTGTGTGCTCTTTGGGAGGACTGTATGAGTAACACCGTGTTATGTCAGATGCTGAAAGTGTATTATTTGCCCTTCTCCCTTTACCTTTGCTGCCTAGAGCTGTGCTGTGCTGAGATTGGTATCCTTGCTTTTATCAGGTTTCCTGTTGCCTTTAAGGCCTTATCCTGGTTGGAGTGGGTGTGAGCTTCTTGTTTCTTTGTGTATCTCATTATCCACATCATTATCTTCATTCTTTTACCAGCAGTGCTGGTGGCTGGACTTGGAAACATAAGGAAGCCTAGGCTGTGTTTCTGGTGCACTGAGCTCTAGGGAAATATTGCTTATTGCTTCAGACCATTGCTGAAAGCAAGATGAGAGAATGTGGACAATTATAGCTCATCCTTGTCCTGCCTGACATCATTCCTGGGCCAGTGGATACAAAGTAGGTTGCAAACATGAAGGTTCTTTGGGGTAGAGGGAAGAAATTTAAAAAATTTTTAAATGTATCTTAAATAAATACAGTTACTTATTATCTTATCCTTAAAAATTTTTTTTTTGCTTTAAGTTGTACATGCATTAGTCTAGCAGCACGTATTTTTGTTTTATGTGTGTGTATTACATATATAAGAAGGGTTTGTTCACATTTTTTCCTGGTGAGGGTGCACAATCAATAGTTTGGCAACCCCTGATCTGTGGGAAATGGTCAGCACAAGTGACCTCTGCAGGTTTTAGGAAATGTGGATGATGGTCTCACTTAGCCCTCAGGGCTCCCTGTTTTCCTTAATAGCAGGGTCCCTGCCCACTAAGTAGTCAGTAGAGAAGGAGCAGTCTAGCTCCAGTGTGGCTGACTGATGAGATCGGATTCACAAGTAGATGGTGGGCTTTGTAAAGAGTGGACCGTTTAACAAAGCCTGGCACCTAGGAAGGAATGTTAAAGAGTGCTGGTGGTAGGGAAGAGGCAGGTGAATGACCATATGAAAAACTGTTTCGAATGGAAATTTTATCTTTTTCTTGTTCCATTTTATTTGTAGTAGGAAAAGATTTCTTTCAAAGCATCTGGGCAGCATTGGGAATTTCATACCCATTATTAGAACGATTTGTGTGTGTGTGTGTGTGTGTGTGTGTGTGTGTGTGGTGACTATGTTATCATTAGTGGTATAATTTTATTTTGCGAAGAGAGAAGTGTTTCCTGTTTTATCACAGCTTTCCCCGAGGAGGGCTGGTGTATTAATTTGCTGTATTGCCTCCTGGCTGTTCCCAGGCTGTTTTTCCTCTTCATCATGGAATTTTTAATGGCCCTACTGCCTCTTGGGAAGCATGTGAGGAAGAGTTCCTTGGGGAGTGCTTCCCTTTTTTCACATGCCTATAATTACTCTCCTGTAAGAGCACAAAGAGTTTGATAATCATGCCTGAACTGTGAAGATTTCCTGCTTTCGGGTTACTGAGCTGAGGCTGCTTCCTGCCTGGACGTGGCCAGTTCCACTCCCCCAAACCCTCAGCTGCAGGAGAGGGAGTGCTCCTCAAGCATCTGCTTCCTCACTGCTGGAGCCTTAACACAGCTCTGGTTCTCTGAGTGAGGCCTGGGGACCGCTGGGGGGCGATGAGTGACCTCAAGGTACTCTCTTGTTTAGAATTTCATTGCATAAACAAAAAAATAACAGGACCGTGATTTTAAGACAACGTTTGATTGATGTGTCATTTTAATACAGCCCACATGGCAAGTGCAATGAGAGCGAGTCTTTGTGGTCTTTGTACCACCTAATCGATTTGTGGGCTAAGAGGTTTTCAGAAGTGCCACTCTAGAAATAACGTAAGTTTGGTGGTTTTCATCCCTGGCTGTACTTTTGAGTCACCTGAGAAGCTTTAAAAAATATAGCCATGCTGGGCCACCACGTCCCAAGATTCTGATTTAATCGGCCTGGGATGAGGCCCAGGCATTAGCAGTATTTTGAAGCTCCCAGGTGTCTCTAATATGCAGCCAGGGTTGGGAACTATTGCCCTAAATGCATATGGTTTTATGACTGGTGCTTTGTAATTTGCTTAGCAGGAAATCCCATTTCATAATTGGTATGAGCTCTGTGCTTTGCTGTTGTGAGCACAGTTCTGTATGGGAGGTAGAACCCTGGGCTTCACTTAGCTTTGGAGAACTGCTGCAGGTGAGGAAGAGAGTGCTAGGGTCTAGCACAGTGCCCAGCACATAGTGATTAACAAATGGGCAGAGTTGGTGGGTGGGTTGTGGATAGTGGGCAGGGTACCTAGATGAAATTCGTAAACCAGCTGTTTTGGTTTGGTTGTTTTGGTTGCTGGTATTGGGCTGTTGCTATTAAAGTAGTAAGACTTGGTTCCGGTATTAAGAATTGCTGCTGCTCAAAGTATGAAAGTAGAATGCAGAGGGAACTCGGGATTTTTTTTCTGCAGAAATTTTTCACAGTAAATGGGTTAAAAAATTTTTTCCATTTAGTTTTTATACAGTTTTAGAAAAAATAATTAAAATTACCTTCAAAATTAAAAAGAGATATTACAGTGATATATAATTTATAAGTAGATATTTATGTATTGGTTTCATGCTCAAAATTTTATTGGAAAGACTATATAATCTGAAAAGTTGTAGACCAATAATAATGTAGAAGAGTAGCATTCAGTCTACAGGTCCAGTAATAGTGGGCCATCCATTTAAAGAAATTTGATGTGTCTATTTAATAGATTACTATAAAGCCACTAAATTCACCACTAAATTACATGGAAAAGAATTGTATTTCATAGCAGTGGAAAAAACTTAAGAAAGCATATATAAATATAAAAGTTTAATGTGTATTTTTATTTTCACATGAGTCAAAAACGTAAGGTTATATAATACAATTTTAATTCTGTGAGTGTATGTATGTATCTATCTCCTGTATTTTTGCATTCTTCTATGTCATTTTTCTATGTTTTCTGTAAGTACATGGAATACTTTTTAAATTAAAAAATATGTAGGTATTTGAAGGTTATGTCATATTCAGATTTATGGGACTCACATTCTCTAGAATATTGTTAGCATTCAATTTATATTTAGTGAATCCTTGGATGGATAAATGAATTAATGAATAAAAATTTTCTTATTCTAAAAAAAAAAAAAAAAAAGAATTGCTGCTGCTCCAACGGCAGATGGTGTGATTGGTGTTCTGGTAGAGGCGGTGGTATTGCTGTCAAGGACACAGTCATGGAATGGTAATAAGGAACTAGTGCTGTAGGCAGCTTTTCCCAAAATGAGAGATTTATTGATTGTGAAGGATAGCTTTTTTTTTTTTTAACCATTATTGTCTTAGAAAACCATAACTGGAACTTATCAATTGCTACATCTCTTTGTGTGATGCACAAGTCACCAGTTGTAGTTTTTGAGTGTCTTGCGGCAGTTTTGAGTTTTCTCCAACTTTCCTGACCTTTCCTCTATTTTGGGTGGTGACTTGGTAATGTATCACCATTTCCATTTATTCCTTCTTAATCTCATATTAGTGTGAGGCAGACTCAGGTAAGAATCTTGGCTTTACCTGGGCGAAAGACTTAACCTCTCCATACCTCAATTTCCTCACCTCGAAAATGAAAATATCAATATTTTGGGGGCTAGTGGGGCTCAAAATGAAATAGTATATTTGAATATTTAGCATACTGGTAGCTAAAATTATTATTTTTGTTATATAGTTACCACCCTACCCTGTTCTTAGGATAATTTCAGTTTTACAAACCTTGAGTTGGCTTCCAGAGTCGTTTGCTAATGAGAAGTAGTACAGCTTCTTGAGGTGCTTAAAATGACCTCAAGTGGACTATAAGAGGAGGCATTTGGACAGTGCTTGGGTGAAAAAGAGAGAGACCTTCCTGCCCGTTACAGAGTTGAAATGTGATAGGCTGCACTCATTGTAATTCATTTTATCTGTTCACAAACGTTATGATCTGCATATCAGAGTTGTGTGCCCAGCTGGCTGTGCCACTTGACAAGGAGTTTCAAAGAGCAAAAAGAAGACTCAATTCATACTATTTATTTTGACCTTTGGAGCCACAGTAAACAGCCTCAGGTTTTACCTCAGGGCTTGGGGGAAAGAACCTGTTATTAGTCCTCTATCTGTTGGGATGCTGTGATGCACAGCAGCTCTTGCTCACCTCTTCAGTGCCTCGGTTTTGGTCATGTGTTAGGAAATGTTTCTGCTCTAATGTTGTCCATAAGGCTGCCCAATCCTACTGGAATTCCCATTATATAGTACACAGTTCTGGAATCTTTTGTCCTCTGTTGGACAGTCTTGTTTATAGCAGCTCTCAGCCAGCTGGCATCTTACTGCCGGAGTGGAATGATGAAAGCATTTTCTCTCTCTGTTTTGCTATTGTAATATACCCATCCTTCTAACTGATGTGAAACTATTCTGCTCCTGTGGGTGGCATGAAACAGCTTCATGATATGCTAACCTTGGCTCAGCCAAGGGAAGTAGATTATGGAGAATTTTCAGGTGCTAGTGAGCAGTTTGTCATAGACTGCTGAGGGTTAGTTAGGTTTGAGTGAAAACACTAGTGGGATTGCTAAGATCTCTTCCTATTAGATAAAGCTCCTTTGTGTCCTCTAATTGTGAGGTCGTTTTCTCTCTCTGGCTGCTTCTAGTGTCATAGGCCTGGATCCTCTCATATGTGCAAGTTTGTGAAAATACATTTCCCCTACTGGGTGTTTAATAAATGTCAGTTGACCCTGAAGGTAAAAATCACATGTGAGGAAGGGGTTTCTACATCCTTAGATTTAATCCTCTTTTTCCACAATTTACCCTCACACTTTCCTTATTCCTTGATTACAGCTCAGTGTCTTGTATCTGTTAGTTCTTTATGCTTCGGCCTCCCTCAGTGTGTTGTGAGCTCCTGGTGGACGGGCCCTTGGCTCAGTCATCTTGTATATAACCTATCTGCATCCAGCATAATGTAGGCCTCCATAAATTTTTGTTAAAAATAATTGAGGTGAATAGATTAGTAATTAAGGAGAATAATTGGAATATATGATTTATATGACCTATGGTCCTTAGAAATATCAATAATTTTTCCCTGATGTTACTTATTTGTGTGTGCTTAAGGAAAAGTACAGCAAATAAATACCTTTTCCCAGTAAATTTTATTTTTATTTCATACCAAAAACTGAACTTTTCAATGAGTTTTTAAAATGAGTGATTTTTGAAGGTGAACCATTCCTTAAATTAGCTTGCCATCGGCAGATAAAGATTGTTTTCTTTCCTTAGGAGTGACTCTAAACATCTTTGTTCTAAATCTAAAGCAGTCATTTCAGTTATTTTTTTTGCCAACATTGGTGCTATTAAATATGCATGTATTTCTCAAAGTAAGTTTTTTTTTTTGTTTTTGTTTTTCCCTAAAAGTACATTCCTGCCCCAGGGACATAGTGATCTGCCTAGTTTCCTAAGTAACACTGCAGTTTTAACAACTCACCTGATCTTTTCAGTTACCTGCAGTAAAAAATGAAATAGATTTGTTTTGTTTATGTGTGGATATACAGAATACTCTTTCAATTAATTGTTAATCTTCAGCATTCACCTTCACATTTATGAAGTGAATTTAGTGTTTTTTCCTGAAGTAAGAATTTTTGAAGAGCGTATTTATTATTTTTAATGTTCATTCCACTTCCACCTCCCTGAGTTCTTTTCGGCAAATGCTGCTGAATGTGATGCTTTTAGGGGAAGTACTGACCTGGCATTCATTCTGTGAAAGAAGTAGTGCCCAAAGAATACTGAGGCCCAGATCAGATGAAACAGAAAAAGAGTGAGCTTTGCTGTTTGTCTTTTCTCTGGGTTAATTGCTTGCATACTGGGGAACAATACTTTTATCTATATTTATATTCATTTAGTCATTCTGTTATTCTTTAAGTTAAATATTTAGATTTGTTTTATGGACTAGCTTGGCTTTGGGAATTTGGTCTATTTTTTTTAGCTCAGTAATTTTCACAGTAGGTAGAAGCTTATGAGAATTACCTGAGGAAGAATTTCAAAATAAACATTACAGATTCTTCTCCCATCCCAGCATGGTGGGAGATGTGTATTTTGTGAAAGTTCCTTACATGATTCTGATAACCATATGCCACTTCAATTGAGAAGGAGGTTTTAACTTGGTAGAGATTTTAGCTTAACTAATACTTAGCCTTTTTTGCCCCTGCATAATTGAAAGGTCCGCTCCCTCCTCACACAGTACGTGGTTCAACACAAAAGCAACTGTGTACTGCTCTTAAAAAGAGTTTTTAAAAATCTAGTTAAATCTTCTACCGTTCAACCTATAAGGATGGGGGTTTGTGTGTTGGTGAGAAGGGGAAGCCCACACTCTTCTCCTGTCCTTTGTGATGCCTCACCTGTGTGTTGTCCCTTTTCAGTTTCTGTCTTTTGAGACAGTGACACAGAGTAAAAGAACACAATTTTCTTTTTGTTCTTCAGAATACAAAAAAGTAGTTTAATAACGAAAATAATGTAGTAGTTTATAATAACCAAAATATGAAGGGTCTACAAAAAAGTAACATGATGCAAAAATAAAACAACACAAATTAAAGAAATAACACATTAAACAGAAAGGGAGCCAAGTGGTTAAATACTCCTAAGTGAAAATGGGGGTGGGGATAGTTCAATCTGTTTTTCCTTCCCTTCCTTAATGCTTTATGTCTACAATTTATAGATATGGAATTTTGGGGGATAAACAGAAAATTGGAACTGCCTCTTGAATAGGAAGCTGAGCTGCAGCAGTTGCCTGCCGCCACGCACAGGTCCCCAAAGAACACAAGGGGCCCTTCCAGCCCACACAGAGTGCTCTCCACTCCGGTGCAGGCCTCTCCTAACGTTCTGAATGTGCTGCACAGCACGGCAGTTTCATCTCCTGTCTCCTTTAATCCTCCTGCTCTGAGCACCCAGCTTCCTCTTGGCTTTCCCCTGGCTCGTTCTGAGTTCTCGTCCTTCTTTGTCCTCTAACGCAGCGGTCCCCAACCTTTTTGGCACCGGTTTCATGGAAGACAGTGTTTCCATGGACGGGGGTGGGGGGATGGGGGATGGTTCAGGCAGTAATGTGAGCGATGGGGAGCGGCAGATGAAGCTTCACTCGCTTGCCCGCCGCTCACCTCCTGCCGTGCGGCCCGTTTCCTAACAGGCCTCGGACTGGTAGCTGTCCGAGGCCCAGGGGTTGGGGACCCCTGCTCTAAGGTTTTTCCCAAGTAGGGAAAATTAGATTTCCCCAAGCTGTAAACTCTGCCATTACTAGGGTTCACTTGGACCTGTCCTGCTGTAACAGTTTGGCTGTGTCTCATCCTCCCTCCCCACATCTTTACTAGGAAGGGACACAGAGAAGATACCCCTTCTGTACTCAGCCCTAAGTTGTGAAGTTATTCTACTTCTTTTGAAATAGCTCTCCAACCTGGAAATGATCTTAAGAGAAATGTTTTAAGAGGGAAGGAGCACTAAGCTGAATTTTAGGAATGAGCATGACTTCTCTTTCTCTCTGCCTCAGTTTCTCTCTTATGCAGATTCTGTAACTAGGAAAGCTGTGCAGCTGGAAATGGGACTAGGCTTCAAGCCCATTAGGGAAGAGACTGTCTGTTTTGTTCACCACCGTATTCCCCCAGTGCTCAGTAAAAACCCAGTGAACAATGAAAGAAGCAAAAAAAACCCCTCCTGAGTAGAAAGGAAGTAGTCCACACAGAAATATATACTTTTACAACAAAATAAGGTTATTGACTTAGTGAACTGTGTTACCTGGTTTCAGAAAGCCTTCAGTTCTTTCCTAAGTTATAACCAGAGGAATTTACAAAATTTGAAGGTGTAACAATTAGGAGTGGGAATGGGGTGGTAGAAGTAGATCATTTACTGCAGAGAAGTTACAGGCTGAAGGCTTAGCAGTTGTTGGGGGGGTCATTTAATGTAGGGACGATTAACCCTGAAGCCCTTAACATCACTGAGCAGGGACGAGTGGGGATCCAAGAAGCAAGGCCTAGAGGGGCTGGTAGTGCAAGGGCCACCTAAACCTTTCAGTCCACAGCAGCCTTCTAAGGACGTTGCAGAATATAGTGCAGTGAATAACTATGTGCAGAATAGTAGGTAAATACTTATTTTCACTTTACTAAAATAAATAAGCATTTAAAAAACTACCATATTTCCATTTAAAGTGGTTAAAAATGTAAACATTTTGGTGCATAAATGGCTTCATCTTTTTACTCCATAATGTGTCATTCCTGGAAAATGTGAGATAAATGTTACTGACTAGGTCCATAAAGGAGTGATAATATGTGCCTTCAGCCATCTTACTGACATACATCAAACATGCAGAGCTATGAAATGATGGATGGTGTGTAAATAAAAGGCAGTATTTATTTCATTTAGCTCAAGTTGATACTTTGAGAATTACTATCTTAAAACCCTTTTGAGTGCTTTTCTTATGCTTGTTATTTTGCATCTGTCAAAACTTAGCATTTTATAAACATTGATTGACCTTGAAGAGCAATATTTTTTAAAATATAAATTTATTTATTTTTGGCTGCATTAGGTCTTCGTTGCTGTGCGGGCTTTTCTCTGATTGCGGCGAGTGGGGGCTACTCTTAATTGCGGTGCGCGGGCTTCTCATTGGTGGTGGCCTGTCTTGTGGAGCACGGGCTCTAGGCGCGCAGCCTTCAGTAGCTGTGCGGCACGTGGGCTTAGTTGCTCCGTGGCATGTGGGATCTTCCTGGACCAGGGCTTGAAGTGGTGTCCCCTGCATTGGCAGGCGGATTCCTAACCACTGCGCCACCAGGGAAGCCCTCCATATGCTTTTTTTTTTTTATTTTTTTTTTATTTATTCATTTTTTTTTAACTTTTTTTTTTTTTTTTAATTTTATAGCTACTTTATTTATTTATTTATTTATTTTTGGCTGTGTTGGGTCTTCGGTTCGTGCGAGGGCTTTCTCTAGTTGCGGCAAGTGGGGGCCACTCTTCATCGCGGTGCGGGGACCGCTCTTCATCGCGGTGCGCGGGCCTTTCACTATCGCGGCCCCTCCCGTTGCGGGGCACAGGCTCCAGACGCGCAGGCTCAGTAGTTGTGGCTCACGGGCCCAGCCGCTCCGAGGCATGTGGGATCTTCCCAGACCAGGGCTCGAACCCGCGTCCCCTGCACTAGCAGGCAGATTCTCAACCACTGCGCCACCAGGGAAGCCCTCCATATGCTTTTAAACTGTGGAAGTTGCCAGATTGGGGACCTCTGAATAGGAAAATTTGCCCATTCAACCGTAGTCTTGTTGCCTTGCTAACTAGGTTCTCTTAGATTTGACTCAGGTTTCAGTTTTAAGACTATTAAGCCATGAGACTTGATTCCCCATCTAGGACTATGAATTAGGAGTTCATCTGATATAATTTTATTAGAGTCCTTTTTATATGTTTTGTACTCTGGCTGTGTTTTAAAAATTGTAAAATATCATAACATAAAATTTACCATTTTAGGGAATTCCCTGTCAGTCCAGTGGTTAGGACTTGGCACTTTCACTGCTGTGGGCCCAGGTTCAATCCTGGTGGGCAACTAAGATCCCGTAAGCTGTGCAGCATGGCCAAAAAAAAAGAAAAAATTTTACCATTTTAACCACCTATAAGTGTACAATTGAGTATTTTGTTTTTAGAACTTTTAGTCATTCATATCAGTTTTATTCAACAGATATTTAGTGGGGATCAGCTATGTGCCTTGCGTGGAAGTTGGTAGATCACTGGAAAATTATGCAAGAAATGTAAATATGGTCCCTATTCTCAAGGAGATTAGCCTCATTTGGGAAAAAAGATATGTATACACCAGATAAATAATGATTCATGGTAGATAAGGCCTAGGATGTTCAAGGAAAGCTTTGTATAAATGTGAGGCTCAGCTTGGTCCTTAGTCAGGGGTAGGATCTATCTAGGTTGAGAGGAAGGAGGAAATAGGGAACTAAAATAGCATGCCAGCGTCCTAGCTATGGCAATCAGAAGAAAAAGAAATGAAAGAAATCCAAATTGGAAAAGAAGAAGTAAAACCGTCACTGTTTGCAGATGACATGATACTATACATAGAAAATCCTAAAGATGCTACCAGAAAACTACTAGAGCTCATCAGTGAGTTCTGTAAAGTTGCAGGATACAAAATTAATACACAGAAATCTCTTTCATTTCTGTACACTAACAACAAAAGATCAGAAAGAGAAATTAAGGAAACAATCCCTTTTACCATTGCATCAAAAAGAATAAAATACCAGGAGTAAACCTACCTAAGGAGGCAGAAGACCTGTACTCAGAAAACTATAAGACTCTGATGAAAGAAATCGAAGAGGAGACAAACAGATGGAAAAATATATTCTTGGATTGGAAGAGTCAATATTGTCAAAATGACTGTACTAGCCAAGGCAGTCTGCAGATTCAGTGCAATCCCCATCAAATTACCAATGGCATTTTTCACAGAACTAGAACAAAAAAGTCTTAAAATTTGTATGGAGACACAAAAGACCCCGAATAGCCAAAGCAATCTTGAGAAAGAAAAACAGAGCTGGAGGAATCAGGCTCCCTGACTTCAGACTATACTACAAAGCTACAGTCATCAAAACAGTATTGGTGGGCTTCCCTGGTGGCGCAGTGGTTGAGAGTCTGCCTGCTAATGCAGGGGACACGGGTTCGAGCCCTGGTCTGGGAGGATCCCACATGCCGCGGAGCGGCTGGGCCCGTGAGCCACAGCTGCTGAGCCTGTGCCCCGCAACGGGAGGGGCCGCGGTGGTGAAAGGCCCGCGCACCGCGATGAAGAGCGGTCCCCGCACCGCGATGAAGAGTGGCCCCCGCTTGCCGCAACTGGAGAAAGCCCTCGCACGAACCGAAGACCCAGCACAGCCAAAAATAAATAAATAAATAAAAATAAAAGTAGCTATAAAATTTAAAAAAACAAAACAAAACAAAACAAAAAAAAAACAGTATTGGTACTGGCACAAAAACAGAAATACAGATCAATGGAACAGGATAGAAAGTCTAGAGATAAATCCATGCATCTATAGTCAATTAATCTACGACAAAAGGAGGCAAGAATATACAATGGAGAAAAGACAGTCTCTTCCATAAGTTGTGCTGGGAACACTGGGCAGCTACTTGTAAAAGAATGAAATTAGAACATTCTCTAACACCATACACAAAAATAAACTCAAAGTGGATTAAAGACCTAAATGTAAGACCAGATACTATAAAATTCTTAGAGGAAAACATAGGCAGAACACTCTTTGACATAAATTGCAGCAATATCTTTTTGGATCCACCTCCTAGAGTAATGAAAATAAAAACAAACAAATGGGACCTGATTAAACTTAAAAGCTTTTGCACAGCAAAGGAAACCATAAACAAAACAAAAAGACAACCCACAGAATGGGAGAAAATATTTGCAAACGAGTCTACTGACAAGGGATCAATCTCTAAAATATACAAACAGCTCATGCAGGTCAATATCAAAAAAAAAAAAAATAAACAACCCAGTCAAAAAGTGGGCAGAAGATCTAAAAAGACATTTCTCCAAAGAAGACGTACAGATGGCCACAAAGCACATGAAAAGATGCTCAACATCACTAATCATTAGAGAAATGCAAATCAAAACTACAATGAGGTACCACCTCACACCAGTCAGAATGGCCATCATTAAAAAGTCTACAAATAAGAAATGCTGGAGAGGCTGTGAAGAAAAGGGAACCCTCCTGCATTGTTGGTGGGAATGTAAGTTGGTGCATCCACTGTAGAAAAGAGTGTGGAGGTTCCTCAGAAAACTAAAAATAGAATTACCATATGATCCAGCAGTCCACTCCTGGGCATATATCCAGAGAAAATGAGTCTGTCATACAGAGTGAAGTAAGTCGGAAAGAGAAAAACAAATACCATATGCTAACACATATATATGGAATCTAAAAAAAAAAAGAAAGAAAAGGCTCTGAAGAACCTAGGGGCAGGACAGGAATAAAGACGCAGACATAGAGAATGGACTTGAGGACATGGGGAGGGGGAAGGATAAGCTGGGACAAAGTGAGAGAGTGGCATGGATATATATACACTACCAAGTGTAAAGTGGATAGCTGGTGGGAAGCAGCCACATAGCACAGGGAGATCAACTTGGTGCTTTGTGACCACCTAGCGGGTGGGATAGGCAGGGTGAGAGGGAGACGCAAGAGGGAGGAGATATTGGGATGCATGTCTATGTATAGCTCATTCACTTTGTTATAAAGCAGAAACTAACACACCATTGTAGAGCAATTATACTGCAATAAAGATGTTAAAAAAAAGGTACATGCACTCCAATGTTCATTGCAGCACTATTTACAATAGCCAAGACATAGAAGCAACCTAAATGTCCATTGACAGAAGAATGGATAAAGAAGATATGGTACGTATATACAGTGGAATATTACTCAGCCATAAAAAAGAATGAAATAATGCCATTTACAGCAACATGGATGGACCTAGAGATTATCATACTAAGTGAAGTAAGTCAGACAAAGACAAATACCATATGATACCACTTTTATGTGGAATCTAAAAAACTATACAGGGCTTCCTTGGTGGCGCAGTGGTTGGGGGTCTGCCTGCCAATGCGGGGGACGCGAGTTCGGGCCCTGGTCTGGGAGGATCCACATGCCGCGGAGCAGCCGCGACTGCTGAGCCTGCGCTCTGGAACCCACATGACACAACTGCTGAAGCACGGGCACCTGGAGCCCATGCTCCGCAACAGGAGAGGCCGCCACAATGGGGGGCCCGCGCACTGCAGCGAAGAGTAGCCCCCACTCAACGCAGCTGGGGAAGGCCCGCGCGCAGTGGCAAAGACCCAACACAGCTGAAAATAAATAAATTAATTTTTAAAAATAAATAAATAAAAAACTGTACAAATGAACTTATTTACAAAACAGAAACACGTAGAAAGCAAATTTATGGTTACCGAATGGGAAAGGTTGTGGGAGAGATAAATTAGGAGTTTGGGATTAACATATATACACTACTATATATAAAATAGATAATGAACAGGGACCTACTGTATAGCACAGGGAACTCTACTCAATATTCTGTAATAACCTGTATAGGGAAAGAATCTGAAAAAGAATGGATATATGTATATGTTTAACTGAATCACTTTGCTGTACACCTGAAACTAACACAATATCGTAAATCAACTATACTCCAATATAAAAATAAAAATTTTTAAACAAATAGCTTACCAGCTATTTCAGTGTTAAGTCCATTGCCTTTCAGAGAATCTTTTGCTTTTCTAGCTTTGAAGCTCTCACTTTTTTTTTTTTTTTGGCCGCGACGCATGGCATGTGAGATCTTTGTTCCCTGACCAGGGATCAAACGCACACCCCCTGCAGTGGAAGTGCAGAGTCTTAACCACTGGACCGCCAGGGAAGTCCCTTTTTTTTTTTTTTTTTTTAAACTGAATATTCAGTTGAGGGAACATATTATTGCCACATAATATTTTTAAAAATCACAGAAACTAAACTTACTTATTTTGTGATATAGACACTATTAAAAATCCAGATTTATAGTGATAGAAGGGTTAAACTTCCTATTAAAATTCTGTGCAAATATCTGTGTTCATGTAGCGTTAAACTTTTCAATATATTACCAGTTGGGAATAGGTATTTCATTAGTGAGTTTAGAACAATTTCGGTTATAGTTTTTATGAAAAATAATTGTACAAAAAATAACATGTAATGAAACACATATTTATTGAAATTAATCATGAATGTTTGCTGTTCTGAATTCAGATAAGTTTACAGTGGGTGTATGTAGTGTATAAAGAATAAGTTATGATTAATTCTGAATAATCTTGTACTGACACTTGATGGCAAAGGATGATGCCCATTTTGTTAGTATATGTCTGTAGTGGGTCAGAGGTTTCATCTGGGCTGAACATATTCTCTTACAATAAGAATTACAAAGTTAAAACAATATTTTTTCTTTCTCATATCTGCAGACAGGCAAACATACACCTGGGACCGCCATGTTCACGTGACATCAAGAGGAAACGGAAACCTGTGGCTACAGCATCTCTGTCCAGCCCAAGTGCCAGTAATTATATATGTAGTTATCCTTTATTGACCACCTACTGTGTGTCAGGCACTAAATTATATGTTTTATATACCTTTTCATCTCTGACCCTGAAGTCTGTGCTTTTTCACTGTGTCTTACAGCTTTCTTGAGTTTGAGTCCCTATATTCCACTATCAACAGTCTTTAGTCATCTGTACTTTTGCTCTAGCACAGACAGGAAATTAGGTGTGTGGTAATGAAAATCCTGGTAGAGTTGCAGTTTAGTCAATAGTGAAGGAGCCATATGGGTTGATTTACTTTCATGTTTGGTATACAGCACAATACATTATCACTGTTTTAATGTCTAGTAGAGTGCTAATATTTTACCATTCAAGAAATTTCTAATTAAGTTTTTAAGTTAAAACCTAAGGTTTTCTAGGCAAAACTGGTTCATAGAAACCAAAATAATGGTTATCTTCAGTGGGAGGTAGTGACCAGAGGAGGACATAAAAATGTCTTCTGGGATGCTGGAAATGCTTTATATCAAGAACTTGGTGGAGATTACATGAGTATATACACATGTAAAGATTCACTGAGCTGCACATTTACATACATACAGGTATGTTATCCTTCAATGAAAAAAGGCAGATAATTACATATTTATATCAGCAAGAATACTGGATGTCTATAGATATTTTTCTTTGAAGTTAAGAGAAGATAATTAAAGGTAATTAGTAATCACAGGAAATAATACTTTGTGTATTTCAATACATTTTGGGGTGAATTGCTCTGGTTAAAAAGGGTATATCTGCTTGTAGGACCTATCAGAAATACCTATGGTTATTTTCTTGATGATGGTGAATTCACTCTGAGGGAATTGAGCATATCATAAATTATTTTATTTTCTTCAGAAAATACTATATATTATATAGATCAGAGCAATTGATACCTGAGTAAAGAGTAGACCTCAGACAGATAGGAACTCTTATTTCTCTAACTTTACTTAGTAAGTTTCAGCATACTCTGAAATTGACCTGTTTGAGCTTCTGTTTGGAATGGCTGCTTGACAGTGGTTCATACTGAACATTCTTAATCATGGGTCTGATGACTGTAGTAAGTTTTTCTTAGTGATTTTCGCATGGCCATGCTTTGAGCTGAACATTTTACATGAATTATTTCACTTAACCTTTGCAACAACTTTATAAGGCAGACGCTGTTTTTATTCCCAGTTTACACATGGGAAAATTAAGGCTTAGAGAGGTTAAGTCACTCGCTGAGGTTATATGGCTGATAAATTGTAGAGCCAAGATCAGACCAATTTCCCTATGACTCTTGAGCTGCCCTCTTAAACACTGCAGGTGTTTGGTCTTGCATACGACAGAATTGGTTCCAAACCATGACTCCATGTCAAAACCCAGATCCTCATCCAGTCTATGGAATTGGAAGCAATAAAACACAGTCTCCCCTCTTTATCTTTTTGTTCTTTTTTCCCCCTTAATATCTAGCTCTATTTTTAGCTTTTAGTTGTTTATAAGAGAAGAGCTGTTGAGAAGAGTTTACAATCCTTATTCCATATTCAAATCAGGAAATGTACTGGGAGGTATTAAACAAGACTTGAGCATTCTGCATTTCCCCTACTGAGCCCAACTCCTCTCACTTGTTGACTCAGGCCTGCTTCACTGAACATTTTTTTTTTTCTGTCCACAACCTGAGTGCCCCATGGAGGTGAAGGACATAGCCTGAGCCTGCGCCATCAGTCAGTAGAACAAATGGGCTTGCTCTGCCTAACATCGGGCCATCTCGGATTCCACCTCTTTTATAGAAATGAGTGATGAAGAGAGGTGCGTTCCGCTTTGCCGCTGTATTAATACACATCAGGGGCCAGCTCCTGGCATTAAATCATGCTCCGGCATACATCTGTTATCAGACTCTTCACCAGTGTGATGAACAAGACTGCAGATAGAGGCTTCCTTGTGTCATTCTTTATAGGATTTTCCTAAAAGAATAAATAGCTCAGATCTCTGCCAACACTCTCTCCTGTCACTGTGATGAATTCAGCTTCTTTCTTAAACATGCAGCCACAAATCTTTTCCCTTTTCCCCTCCCCCACTAGTGGAAAGTTTTAAGTTGAAATTGACTGCATTTAAAGATATTAATAAGGCTAGAAAGGTGAAGAGCAAAAGGGAATAACATACCTTCCTGTCTTTTTGTACTAATATTAACAAAGGCCAGGGAAAAGGACCTTTTCATAGGATCGTTAGGTAGATCCATCTTGAAAGTGTAGCACCTCTATTTTCTTCATTTTATTTCCACTCCCCTTCCCTCTATGGCTTTATAACATGCAGGTGCCTGGTGTACAGATCCACCCCTGCATCCTAGTGAGTAACTGTGTTAACCTGCTTTTAAGGTCGATACACCAGAACAGGGAATGCCCAGCAATGTCTCCCTCATGCCGAAGTGAACCAGCTGTCATATATGTTCTTAAAGATTGTAACTGGAAAAGAAAAAAGGGTTATTTTCTCTAAAACTTGAGAGACTTAAGTAGTTATAGGAAGCATAAGGAACTCAGATGAAAACAAGACTTCTTTTCCTTGAGATGATTTTCTTCATTAGAATGGCAAATCAGAGCTTTGGGTGAGCAAATCCCATTCCTTCAAAAAGTAAACACATGGCTTTAGCTGAAGGAGAATTGGGATAATAAGATATTCTGTTAAGAGCCCTGACTTTTTTTTTTTTTTTTTTGGCGGGATCTTAGTTCCCTGACCAGGGATTGAATCCGTGCCCTCTGCAGTGGAGTGCTAACCACTGGACCGGCAGGGAATTCCCACGAGCCCTGACTGTTTTGGCCATCACAAGAGCCATTTCTGACCTTCTTCACCCTGGGATAGGATATGTGTCCTTAGAAGGGTACCCAACAGTTAACCTGTTAATTAGTTACGTAAGATTTCAAATACCAGGCCAGCAGTGCTAGCAAAGCATTCACAAGGGCAGGAATTTTTACCTGTCTTGCTCACTGCTGTACCCCACGGCATGTAAAGAATAATGCTCCACACATAGAACAGTCTCTAGATATTTGTTGTATGAATAAATGAATAGAATCTTCAAGATGAAACAGAGTTATTCTCAGTATTATTCTAATCCTGTGATTGGATTCAGTAGTTCCATTTCAGTTTGGTCCTTGTCTCAGGAGTCATAGGGCAGATTCTTATTGCCTACTGTGCCTTTTAATTAAGTTTAAATGTTTTCTAAAGTTAAAAATGTTTTTTAAAATAAATATTGAATGGCCACAAAAGAACATTTATAGAAGATATATAAGATATAAAGAAAACCAATACAGCAAGTATCCATATACCCACCATCCACTTTAAGAAAAGGAACATCACCTTTAAATTTTTCTTCCCACTCTCCTCAGAGGTAACCATTATCCTGATATATATTTTTGGTTAATCATTTGTCATTCTTTGTTTTTTTCGAATAGTTTTGACAGACATATGTATCTCTAAGCAGTATATTGTCTAGTTTTGCATGTTTTTGAACCTTGTGTAAATGGAATGTTATATTTTATAAGTTACAAGTTTCACCCATTTATGTTCTTGAGATTCATTCAGGTCTTATCCTACCAGAATCCATTCATTTTCTTACTGCCATATGTATGGTATTCCATTTTATCAGTTGACAAATATAATACAATTAACCGTTCTTGATGAACATTTCAATCGTATTCTTATGCTGTTTTACACTATTGTGAAAAGTACTGCACCATTCTTTGGGAGAACATATGCAAAAGTTTCTCTTGGCCATTTCACAGTTCTTAGGATAGCTATATCAAAAAAAAAATAAAGTTGTTGTTTGAAGGATGCGGAGAAATTGGAAACCTTGTGAATTGCTGGTGGGAATGTAAAATAGTGCAGCCACTGTGGAAGAAGATACTGTAGTTCCTCAAAAATTTAAACATAAAACTACCATGTGATCCAGAAATTCAATTCTGCTTCTGGATATATACCCAAAAGAATTGAAAGCAAAGATTCAAATAGATATTTGTACACCCATGTTCATAGCAGCATTATTGACAGTAGCCAAAAAGTAGAAACAACCCAAATGTTCATCACTGGATGAATGGATAAATAAAATGTGGTATATACATTCAGTAGGTTATTATTCAATCTGAAAGCCTTCATTGTAAGAATGAAATTATGAACGTTACAACATGGATGAAGGCAACATGTTAAGTGAAATAAGCCAAACACAAAAGCATGAATACTGTATGATTCCACTTATAAGAGGTACCTAAACAATCCAATTTATAGAAACAGAAAGTAGAATGGTGGTTGCCAGGGGCTGGGGGAGGAAGAGAATGCAGAGTTATCGTTTAATGGGTAGACAGTTTCCATTTGGGATGATGAAAAAGTTCTGGACATGGATGGTTGGTAATGGTTGTGCGACAGTGTGAATATACTAAATGCTACTGAACAGTATGCTTAGAAATTATTAGAATGGTACATTTTATGTATATTTTACCATAATAAAAAATATGTAGCAAAACAAAGTTCTTCTAGGACAGAGTTTTTTTGTTTTGTTTTTTGTTTTTTTAACCTCTTTAGTGGAGTATAATTGCTTTACAATGGTGTGTTAGTTTCTGCTGTATCACAAAGTGAATCAGCTATACATATACATATATCCACATATCCCCTCCCTCTTGCG
Organism: Balaenoptera musculus; assembly: GCF_009873245.2. Lineage (NCBI taxonomy): Eukaryota > Metazoa > Chordata > Mammalia > Artiodactyla > Balaenopteridae > Balaenoptera > Balaenoptera musculus. Next base: position 149,543,720 of record NC_045786.1, read on the forward strand.
TCTCCCTCCCACCCTCCCTATCCCACCCCTCTAGGTGGTCACAAAGCACCGAGCTGATCTCCCTGTGCTATGCAGCTGCTTCCCACTAGCTATCTATTTTACGTTTGGTGGTGTATATGTGTCCATGCCACTCTGTCACTTCGTCCCAGCTTCCCCTTCCCCCTCTCCATGTCCTCAAGTCCATTCTCTACGTCTGCATCTTTGTTCCTGTCCTGGTTCTTCAGAACCTTTTTTTTTTTAGATTCCATATATATGTGTTAGTATACGGTATTTGTTTTTCTCTTTCTGACTTAGAGTCTGCAGACTCTAGGTCCATCCACCTCGCTACAAATAACTCAATTTCGTTTCTTTTTATGGCTGAGTAATATTCCATTGTATATATGTGCCACATCTTCTTTATCCATTCATCTGTCGATGGACACTTAGGTTGGGTTGCTTCCATGTCCTGGCTATTGTAAATAGTGCTGCAACGAACATTGTGGTACATGACTCTTTTTTCTCTGGGTATATGCCCAGTAGTGGGATTGCTGGGTCGTATGGTAGTTCTATTTTTAGTTTTTTAAGGAACCTCTATACTGTTCTCCATAGTGGCTGTATCAATTTACATTCCCACCAACAGTGAAAGAGGGTTCCCTTTTCTCAGCACCCTCTCCAACATTTATTGTTTGTAGACTTTTTGATGATGGCCATTCTGACTGGTGTGAGGTGATACCTCATTGTAGTTTTGATTTACATTTCTCTAATGATTAGTGATGTTGAGCATCCTTTCATGTGTTTGTTGGCAATCTGTATATGTTCTTTGGAGAAATGTCTGTTTCGGTCTACTGCCCATTTTTGGATTGTTTGTTTGTTTTTTTTGATATTGAGCTGCATGAGCTGCTTGTATATTTAGGAGATTAATCCTTTGTCAGTTGCTTCATTTGCAAATATCTTCTCCCATTCCGAGGGTTGTCTTTTTGTCTTGTTTATGGTTTCCTTTGCTGTGCAAAGGCTTTTAAGTTTCATTAGGTCCCATTTGTTTATTTTTGTTTTTATTTCCTTTACTGTAGGAGGTGGGTCAAGAAGGATCTTGCTGTGATATATGTCATAGTGTTCTGCCTATGTTTTCCTCTAAGAGTTTTATAGTGTCTGGCCTTACATTTAGGTCTTTAATCCATTTTGAGTTTACCTTTGTGTATGGTGTTAGGAAGTGTTCTAATTTCATTCTTTTACATGTAGTTGTCCAGTTTTCCCAACACCACTTATTGAAGAGGCTGTCTTTTCTCCATTGTATATTTTTGCCTCCTTTGTCAAAGATAAGGTTACCCTATGTGTGTGGGTTTATCTCTGAGCTTTCTATCCTGTCCCATTGATATGTATTTCTGTTTTTGTGCCAGTACCATACTGTCTTGATTACTGTAGCTTTGTAATATAGTCTGAAGTCAGGGAGCCTGATTCCTCCAGCTCCATTTTTCTTTCTCAAGATTGTTTTGGCTGTTAGGGGTCTTTTGTGTTTCCATACAAACTGTAAAATATCTTGTTCTAGCTCTGTGAAAAATGCTGTTGGTAATTTGATAGAGATTGCATTGAATCTGTAGATTGCTTTGGGTAGTGTAGTCATTTTCACAATGTTGATTCATCCAATCCAAGAACATGGTATATCTCACCATCTGTTTGTATCATCTTTAATTTCTTTCATCAGTGTCTTACAGTTTTCTGCATACAGGTCTTTTGCCTCCTTAGGTAGGTTTATTCCTAGGTATTTTATTCTTTTTGTTGCAATGGTAAATGGAAGTGTTTTCTTAATTTCTCTTTCAGATTTTTCATAATTAGTGTACAGGAATGCCAGAGATTTCTGTGCATTAATTTTGTATCCTGCTACTTTACCAAATTCATTGATTAGCTCTAGTAGTTTTCTGGTAGCATCTTTAGTATTCTCATGTATTATCATGTCATCTGCAAACAGTGACAGTTTTACTTTTTCTTTCCCGATTTGGATTCCTTTTATTTCTTTTTCTTCTCTGATTGCTATGGCTAAAACTTCCAAAACTATGTTGAATAATAGTGGTGAGAGTGGGCACCCTTGTCTTGTTTCTGATCTTAGTGGAAATGGTTTCAGTTTTTCACCATTGAAAATGATGTTGGCTGTGGGTTTGTCATATATGCCCTTTATTATGTTGAGGTAAGTTCCCTCTATGCCTGCTTTCTGGAGAGTTTTTATCATAAATCGGTGTTGAATTTTGTCAAAAGCTTTTTCTGCATCTATTGAGATGATCATATAGTTTTTATCCTTCAGTTTGTTAATATGGTCTATCACATTGATTGATTTGCGTATATTGAAGAATCCTTGCATTCCTGGGATAAACCCCACTTGATCATGGTGTATGATCCTTTTAATGTGTTGTTGGATTCTGTTTGCTATTATTTTGTTGAGGATGTTTGCATCTATGTTCATCAGTGTTATCGGCCTGTAGTTTTCTTTTTTTGTGACATCCTTGTCTGGTTTTGGTATCAGGGTGATGGTGGCCTCATAGAATGAGTTTGGGAGTGTTCCTCCCTCTGCTATGTTTTGGAAGAGTTTGAGAAGGATAGGTGTTAGCTCTTCTCTAAATGTTTGATAGAATTCGCCTGTGAAGCCATCTGATCCTGGGCTTTTGTTTGTTGGAAGGTTTTTAATCACAGTTTCAATTTCAGTGCTTGTGATTGGTCTGTTCTAATTTCCTGTTTCTTCCTGGTTCAGTCTTGGAAGGTTGTGCATTTCTAAGAATTTGTCCATTTCTTCCAGGTTGTCCATTTTATTGGCATAGAGTTGCTTGTAGTAATCTCTCATGATCCTTTGTATTTCTGCAGTGTCAGTTGTTACTTCTCCTTTTTCATTTCTAATTCTATTGATTTGAGTCTCCTCCCTTTTTTTCTTGATGAGTCTGGCTAATGGTTTATCAATTTTGTTTATCTTCTCGAAGAACCAGCTTTTAGTTTTATTGATCTTGCTATCGTTTCCTTCATTTCCTTTTCATTTATTTCTGATACGATCTTTATGATTTCTTTCCTTCTGCCAACTTTGGGGGTCTTTTTGTTCTTCTTTCTCTAATTGCTTTAGGTGTAAGGTTAGGTTGTTTATTTGAGATGTTTCTTGTTTCTTGAGGTAGGATTGTATTGCTATCAACTTCCCTCTTAGAACTGCTTTTGCTGCATCCCATAGGTTTTGGGTCGTCGTGTTTCCACTGTCATTTGTTTCTAGGTTTTTTTGATTTCCTCTTTGATTTCTTCAGTGATCTCTTGGTTATTTAGTAGCATATTGTTTAGCCTCCATGTGTTTGCATTTTTTACAGTTTCTTTCCTGTAATTGATATCTAGTCTCATAGCATTGTGGTTGGAAAAGATACTTGATATGATTTCAGTTTTCTTAAATTTACCAAGGCTTGATTTGTGACCCAAGATATGATCTATCCTGGAGAATGTTCCATGCGCACTTGAGAAGAAAGTGTATTCTGTTTTTGGATGGAATGTCCTATAAATATCAATTAAGTCCATCTTGTTTAATGTGTCATTTAAAGCTTGTGTTTAATTATTTATTTTCATTTTGGATGATCTGCCCATTGGTGAAAGTGGGGTGTTAAAGTCCCCTACTGTGGTTGTGTTACTGTTGATTTCCCCTTTTATGGCTGTTAGCATTTGCCTTGTGTTTGAGGTGCTCCTATGTTGGGTGCATAAATATTTACAATTGTTATATCTTCTTCTTGGATTGATTCCTTGATCATCATGTAGTGTCCTTCTTTGTCTCTTGTAATAGTCTTTATTTTAAACTCTATTTTGTCTGATATGAAAATTGCTACTCCAGCTTTCTTTTGATTTCCATTTGCATGTAATATCTTTTTCCATCCTCTCATTTTCAGTCTGTATGTGTCCCTAGGTCTGAAGTGGGTCTCTTGTAGACAGCATATATATGGGTCTTGTTTTTGTATCCATTCAGCAAGTCTTTGTCTTTTAGTTGGAGTGTTTAATCCATTTACATTTAAGGTAATTATCGATATGTATGTTCCTGTTACCATTTTCTGAATTGTTTTGGGTTTGTTATTGTAGGTCTTTTCATTCTCTTGTGTTTCCTGCCTAGAGAAGTTCCTTTAGCATTTGTTGTAAAGCTGGTTTCGTGGTGCTGAATTCTCTTAGCTTTTGCTTGTCTGTAAAGGTTTTAATTTCTCCATCGAATCTGAATGAGATCCTTTCTGGGTAGAGTAATCTTGGTTGTAGGTTTTTCCCTTTCATCACTTTAAATATGTCCTGCCACACCCTTCTGCCTTGCAGAGTTTCTGCTGAACGATCAGCTGTTAACTTTATGGGGATTCCCTTGTATGTTATTTGTTGCTTTTCCCTTGCTGCTTTTAATATTTTTTCTTTGTATTTAATTTTTGATAGTTTGATTAATATGTGTCTTGGCATGTTTCTTCTTGGATTTATCCTGTATGGGACTGTCTGAACTTCCTGGACTTGATTGACTATTTTCTTTCCCATATTAGGGAAGTTTTCAACTATAATCTTTTCAAGTATTTTCTCAGTCCCTTTCTTTTTCTCTTCTTCTGGGACCCCCTATAATTCAAATGTTGGTGTGTTTAATGTTGTCCCAGAGGTCTCTGAGACTGTCCTCAATTCTTTTCATTCTTTTTTTCTTTATTCTCCTCTGTGGTAGTTATTTCCACTGTTTCATCTTCCAGGTCTCTTATCCGTTCTTTGGCCTCAGTTATTCTGCTATTGATTCCTTCTAGAGAATTTTTAATTTCATTTATTGTGTTGTTCATCATTGTTTGTTTGCTCTTTAGTTCTTCTAGATCCTTGTTAAACGTTTCTTTTATTTTCTCCATTCTATTTCCAAGATTTTCGATCATCTTTACTGTCATTACTCTGAATTCTTTTTGAGGTAGACTGCCTATTTCCTCTTCATTTGTTTGGTCTGGTGGGTTTTTACCTTGCTCCTTCATCTGCTGTGTATTTCTCTGTCTTCTCATTTTGCTTAACTTACTGTGTTTGGGGTCTCATTTTCACAGGCTGCAGGTTCTTAGTTCCCATTGCTCTTGGTGTCTGCCCCCAGGGGGTAACGTTGGTTCCGTGGGATGTGTAGGCTTCCTGTTGGAGGGGACTGGTGCCTGTGTTCTGATGGATGAGGCTGGATCTTGTCTTTCTGGTGGGCAAGACCATGTCCAGTGGTGTGTTTTGGGGTGTTTGTGACCTTATTATGATTTTAGGCAGCCTCTCTGCTAATGAGTGAGGTTGTGTTCCTGTCTTGCTAGTTGTTTGGCATGGGGTATCCAGCACTGGAGCTTGCTGGTCGTTGAGTGGAGCTGGTTCTTAGAGTTGAGACGGAGATCTCTGGGAGAGCTCTCGCCGATTGATATTACAAGGGGCCGGGAGGTCTGTGGTGGACCAATGTCCTGAACTCAGCTCTCCCACCTCAGAGGCTCAGGCCTGACACCCGGCTGGAGCACCAAGACCCAGTTCTTGGAGAAGGGGCCCTTGCAGTTTCTAAGGAGCAAGGTTTCTTTGTAACTGCTGTGTCCATGAGATCACATAGAAAGTTCTCATTTACTGAAGGAAATGTATCCAGAGAAGCAGATGGCATAATTTCCATACTGTAATTCCTCTTCTTTGGGTAGGACTCCTCAAAAAGGTAACAGGCCAAGAATCTAGGACAGAGTTTTTTCACCATGGTTGATGACCATCTAGTAATGCTAGGTATAGTTTTATGGAATTTATTTTCACTTAAATAGGAGTGGATGAGCACGTATATGTGAGAAATAGAGAGAGAGAGAGAGATTTGGGTGGTGATGTCAGATGTATTTCTTGCTGCTATGGTTGAGGTTCCAAAATGTTTGAAAGCCACTACCCTCTAAAAACTCTTGTATATGTGCCATGGAGTTAATAGCTTTCAAGGTTTTGTTTTTTTCTTTCTGAAATTCATGTTTGAATGTTGGGTATACCTGTAAATCTGAAATAAACCCTTGGGTGTACTCTGATAGAATCTAATCTTTTTCATTAAGAAAAAAAAAAGTATTGGTCATGACCCACTACATTGATTTTGTGACACATAATTTGAAAATTACTTTTCTAGGTTATATTCCTGGGAATGGAATTACTGTGACAGGATAAAAACGAAACTTTTTAAGATTTTGCTCTATTTCAGTGTCTATATTTGCTTTCAACAGAGGGGGTATGCTGGTGGTTTGTACTGCTCTGCTCAGGGGGCATTTGGAAATGTGAGGACAGTGTTTGGTTGTCACAGTGACTGGGGAATGCTTTTGGCATTCAGGGACAGGGTCCAGAATGGTAAGTGTCCTAAAAAAACAGGACAGCCCTGCACAAGCAATGATTATCCTGTCCACAATGTCTTAATGTGCTTGTTGAAAAACCATGGGCTTGGCTGTGTGATTTTTCTACCATTTGCCTTATTGTTCAGTATTTATTGGTGACACCGTCATATTGGAGGCATAGGATGTTGTAGAAAGAGCAGAGGGCTTGGAGTCCAGTATATGAGTTTGAGTCTTGCTACTTAACCAGCCCGGTTGTGTCCCTGAACAAATTATCCGCTTTCTCTATGCCTCAGTTTTCTGATCCAGGAAATGGAGATGACGATACCTACTTCTAAGAGTTTGCATTAAGAAATAAGACTATAAGTATACATTGTTTACACAGTACAGTGCCTGGCACGTAAATGCTTAATAAGTGATTATTACTACATTATGAATTTGTACTACTGAATTTATTCATTTGTTCAGTTAAACCCATTATCTGAGGTGGAGAAATACAATACTTATCTTACTTAAATCTTGCCTTTATTTTTTGGTTTAAAAAAAAAAAAGAAACTTTATGTGGCCCCTTGGTTTAATAGGACATAAAGTATAAGGATTAAGAAAGTTTTGTGTTGACATCTCTCTCATTCTAATTTGTCTCCTTTTGACTTCTTTCCTCCTTATTTTTATTGTAACACCCTTACCAGTTCACATGGACGCAGCGGAGCCAACCATAGCAGCATCACAGGCCCCCAAATCTCCAAACTCTGAGTGGTTGGTCAGGACCTCTGCTGCAGAGAAAACCACTGACTCAACTGCAGCTACATTTTTTAAAATGCCACAAGAAAAGAGCCCTGGATACAGCTAGACAGCAGAATTTCACCCACCAAGAGACGACTGGATGTTGTTGAAACAAATATTAGACTTTGTATTATATTGTCTTGCATATCTTAATTGACATTCCCAGTCCTTTCGCCACCAGGACTGACTCCTCTTCAAAGAAGTGGACTCTTTCTCTTAGAAAATCATATTGTGAAAATCTTTTTCTTTTTTTTAATTGTAAAATATTAGGACAGCAATTTTTTTAAAAAAGGTCATCCTATGCTATATTTGTTACATTGCTATTGCTGTCCCAACAGTTACCTACAGCTCTGTTTACAGAGCTGTTGCTCTTTTGCAGGTATGTCTTTTTTCTTGAAGAACTAGTAACTGCTTTTGCATATTTTTTGTGTAGAGCTTTTAATACCATTTGAGGAAGTTCCAAATTTGCAGCCAGTTCCAGACAAAGTTAAACACAGATTTAAGATCTGTGTGTGGAATTGTTTGCAGGAGATAAGGCTTGCCTTTGAGCATGGTTTTGATTCAAGCAGAGTGCCAATAAGATAAATCCACCAAGTACTCAATTTGGAGCCTCAGAAGAGACTACCAGCAGCATGGGCCTTGGAAACTTACTCCATTTTTCTAGATGGCCTGTTGGAATCGCCAGCAGCTGCATTGTACTTTGCCTCATCTCCAAAGTCTGTGTTCTACTGAAAGAGGACCTATATATATACACATACAGATTGGTGTCATGAAGAAGGTGCTTTAGGTGTACAGCAAATTTAAAATAGTGGATTGTGTCTTAATACTTCATGTTGCGGTGTAAGCCTTTATGTACTAAACAAGACTTTTATTGTTCGTATTATAGGTCAATAACCTGTAGCAGAAATTCATACTCTATTATAATAATGGCTTTTTGAGGCCATTCTTTGGGGAGGAAAAATATCTTTTTGACATGCCTTTATACTTGGTATGTTTATGACGGCTCAGCTGCATGAAGAGTTATATATACAGCCATGCCTCAAGTTGGATGCTCCTTTGTCAAAATGAGGAATAAGTGACTGCCTAGAGCTTCTGAAGAAAAGCTACCCTTTCTAAAAAAAAGTATTATCAAGAGTGTCTGTCGTTGAGGGACCTGGTTGGCAGAAGGGCTCTTTTTTGTACAAATTGAATGCTTTTACTCTGAGATACACAGAAGCCGTTCTCAAGTGTCCGCTGCTCTTGTGACATTCTAGAGGAACTCCCACCCCTGCACCTGGTAGGACAGAGCCTCCTTTCCCTGAAGCGCAGTTGTCCTTCTTTCTCACACAGAATTTAATGGTGGGCTGCTCTGTCGTATTCCTTTAAAAATTGTTGTCCTTATCAGTGGTAGCTCCAGAATGTCCTTGTCAGTGGGGTGGGTGTGAATCTGGTGGGAAAGGGGAACTGGAAGCTAAGTTTACATAGTACTTTATGTAAGACTGAGAACATGGCAGTTGTCCACAACAAGGAACATGGTGGAGGGAGGGGCGGGTGGAGATTATGGCGTGAGAAGTAGTGCTAAAGCCAGCCCAGCATCCCTGGGAGCCACCCAGGTTCTTGTGCAGTAGCGAGTGTACGTCCCTTCCTATGGCTGTACCCATAGCAGAATAGAAAACATAATGTCTGTTGAATATAAAGTGGTTCTACTCAGTTGTTTTAGTGATGAAGGTATCTTTTTGTTGTAATATGTGCATTCTTACCTAGTCCCTATAGTGTCCCGAGGCATACATTTCTAACATAATTTGTTGGATTTAAGGGAGAAATTCATGAACATAATAAGTTTATTTTCTTTGCACTAAGCTCCATGGCTCATTCAAAGATCAGTCCTGTGATCATGGCCTGTTAAGACCTCTGTAGGTCGGGTAACATCTTTTTCTTCATGACATGTAGCCTAATAATTCTCCTTTCTACCTGCGGTTAAAAATCACTTATATGTACAACTTTATTTACATTTTAAACATCTGTGATGTAAAGGTAGGTGATTGCTACCATTTTATAGAGTCAAGAACAGTCTTAGTGACTTGCCCCAAATCTCATAATCAAGTCAAGACTAAAATCCCAGACTTACAGACTTTCTTGGCCCTGGGTTATAGTCTTTTGATTGTCATTGATAGACCTGAGTCACTCTGAGACTCATATTTTTGAAACAGTAACTCTGAGACTCATATTTTTGAAACAGTATGCCAGATAAACAGCATGTTTATCATCTTTCTTGATCAAGCTTTCCTACATATTTTGAATACTTTCAACAGGGAGCAACCCAAAATGCCATATCTGTAATAAGTAGGAGAGAAAATTAATTGCCTAAGAGAATAGCCATTGAGCACACAAATATTTTTCCAATACAAGGTTGTAAATTGTGCTCCTTATTTTAAGCTGCTGCATGAGCATGCTTACAGAATTATTCACCGACTTATTCTGCTTGTTTTTTATATGAGTCCATTCCAGAGGAATACTCTTAGAATCAAGTGTATTTTGAATCTTAAATTTTAAATTTCCTTTTTATATGGCAAAGTGTATAATGTCATAAATTAAGAAAAATCTGTTACCTTTCAACAAAAGGTATAATTTCAAAATCAGGTTTTGAAATCTGTTGAAAAAAAATTATAGCTTGACTTCTTTTGAGGATAATCATTGAGCTCACATGTGTTTGATCTGCTCAAAAGTAATAACTGAAGCAGAGTTCCACAGTTCTTCCTAATTTCAGGATTCTGATTTATCCCAGCTTGCTGTCCAGTCTGCCTGTCTAAATCCTAATCTTGGGTATTTTTCACAGTGGGCAAAAACATTATGTACTTGCATGAGCATCATTCATAAAGGATAGTTTTGCTTACGGATTTAAGGGAATTTGAGATTATTTTTCAGGTGCAGTATTTTAAAGGGAACAACTTCATTTGCATCAAAACTTGTGTTGCTTTTTGGTAAGAACTGTTCAGAAGGGGAAATTAGTAGCTGTTTACATGGCGCCAAGTTTGGAGGGGCAGAGTATGATCTTTATTGAGTGGTGTGTTCTCGATAAATAGGCCTCATTTAGCCTTGAATTCTTTAGAAATCAAATGCAATTGGAAATTTCAGATGACAAAGTTTTGCTGGGCTATAGAAACAGGCTGCAAATAAGGCCATTTTGGCAACAAAATGACCAAAAGCTGAAATAAAGCTTCTTAATCTGTGATGCTTATGGCATCCTTTGCTAAGTAAAGCTCAATACCTAGGAGAGGTAATTTAAACTACTTCTGAATCCCAAATAGATGAATCTGACATATCTCTGTACTTTGGAACCAGAAATGCAGTGTAGATCACAGCATAGCAAGTTCTGATGCTAAAAGTACAGGAGCAGAGTTATCATAGCAGTAAGTCATTTAGAGGTGAACGAGTCTCAGAGTGTCACATGAGGAAGGAGCTAGGTGGCACTGTCATTGCTGGTGTGATAGGTTCTCCACTTCGGCTCCAGGAAAAGGCTCCTGGTGATGCCTGATTCATTTCAAGTCTTTGCTTTATTTTGGCTTCACTACCATGATTCTGAGCCACAAGCTTTTTTATTTCCTGGGGATTAGGCTGTGTAAGAATTCAGCATTAGCCATATTCAGCATTCTGTATATTTGGTGAACCTTATCCGAGCTGGGATGAGAACAGAGTGGCTTTCTCTAGCAGCAGTGGATACAGTCTAGTTGGGGGCATAGCTTATAGGCTGTATCATGGTTCATGGGATGGTGGGAGGGGTGGTAGAAGCAGTTTGCTCTTGCTGTCAGCTGCTTCCTTTGCTAATGTTTGAGCTGCCCATTTTACTTGTCAGTATTTCCTTATCTCCCTCTCCAGTTGTGACAGTTAGTGTAGTTACTGATAGTGACAGCAATCAGGTTGGGTTCATACCCCATGAGAGAACTGGCACAGAGGAAAAAAGGTGAGGAAATTGGTGGGTTCTGCTATTAGCACTAAACGCAAGTGGCCCAGACATGCTTTCATTAAGATCACGAAACAGATGAACATCAAGATCACGAAACAGATGAACATCAAATGCCTGGAAATAGCAACATTGAAAAGAAACAAAGGAAATTGAGTGATCTTGCCGAAGAGTGTGGATTAGAAGGTTTTTAACAAGCCCAGCAAAACAAACTTATGGCCAAAAGAAGAAATTTTCCTGCCACTGCCCTGCACTGCACTTGGTAAAATTGCCAAATGTGGGGAATAAAAAAAATTTTCAAGTACAGTATTGAAGAATGGGGCAGATCCTGAAGATGTTCACCAAGGAAAGGAATCTTGGCAAGGTTCAGACTGGGAAGGCAAGGGGAAGAGAAGGAGATGCTTAGAGCAGGGGTGCTAGGGCCCCGAGATCGACAGCATCCATACATTCTTCCCCCTCCAGATCTGCTGAATCAGAAACTCTGAGGGTGAGGCCCAGCAGTCTTTTACCAGCCCTCCAGGGGACTTGATGTTTAAGAACGATGCACAATGATGTTTAAGAACCGCAGGCTTTGCCACAGTTAAAAAGAAGTGTTTTAATATACTGGTGTCCCCCCCAAGCTCTGAGGTGCTCTTATACTTTCCTCCATAAGTATGGAGATGTTTTGTGTATGGTTCTTTGCAGAAACTGTTAAATGTCTTTATTTCCCATATTTTTCCCCTCAAGTTCCTGAAAGATCTCCTGGAAATATTGAGAAAGGATGATGTGGAGAAAAATGCCATTGAGGCCATTTTTAGGTGGATAGAAACAACCTTTTAAAAGTGGATTAAAATATAACAATGGATTTTTAGTCTGTGAGTGATCATTGCTTTTCACAACCGACAGTAAAACATTTGTGTAAGATACTGCCATCCATGATTTTATGATACCTGTTCATTACATCTTAGTTTCATGGGAAAATGTCATATATTTTCCAGCATCATAATGATGAAGTCTTTAAAGTATGGCTCACAAAAATGAAAAAAATAATTGGAAGAAAAAAACACCCTGAGTACATAGCTATTGTGTAATAAACACCTGTTGAATTATTGGTAATCTTTTGCTGGGAATTAATCTCAGTACTTCAGAGCATGTAAAAATCAATTTTCAGTGATCCCACTTAATCACACCTTACTGTCTTTGTTTTACATTTTCAGCTAGTGATTCCGCAGGGGTTGGGGACCAGTAGTAACAACATGTTATATTTTTTCGTCGTCTGACTTAACGATTCAGTGTTTCAGAAGACAGTACTCTAATCTTAAAGCTTTGAAGTGGTGGTATGGTCATTTTTTCTTTAGATTTTATTTGTGTGAATTGGCCTGGGCCCTACTTTATAACTAAAGCCTATGAACCAAATTTCTCTTTCTGGGAATATGTGTGGCTACGGAGGAGTTCTCTAGTATCGTTTCCTCACATGCTCATGTTTTGTGCCTGGATTTTTATTTGTAAAGGTAACTGATGACACGGAAATGTCAGTGCCATTGAAAGAAAAGTCTAATGTTACAGTTCCCCTAGAAACAAGAGGCACGGTTTGCCATGCAGGGTCACAGGACAAGCACCAAGTTTGGGTCAGGAGGCAGAAGATGGGAACAAGTGATAGGTTTAGGCCAGAGCCATGATCAGGATTTTCTTGGGAAAGGCAAAGCAGGGCAGGGAGAACAGTTTAGGAATGGCTAGTGAATAATTCCAGGGCCTTAGGGCTACAGTGTGGGCTCCAGTTGCCTGATGCCTGGCCCTGGGATGATTGTGTTCTGGGGTGTGCAGGCCAGATGGAGGAGGTGTGGCTCCATCAGACCTGGTTAGTTTGCACATCAAAAGCATGCTGCAGGCTGAGTCCTTTGCAGTCTCTAAGGACTGGCTACCCCTGAGAGGGCTCGTCTTTCCCCATCCAGAAAGTTTTTTTAAGATGTCAAAACATCATGATATATTGAAAATATGAAACATGATTAATACACATGTATAGACTGTTTAGCTCTCCTTTCAATTTTTGTAGTCTTTTAAAGCACCACGTAATTTTTCTTTTCCATCTTGAAAACCATTTAAAAGTACCTCTGGCCAAAAATGATAGCGTTACTAGATATTATCAAGGTGTGGGAATATAAAAAATTTTAAAATGTAAATTATGAAAATGTTTTCTTTCACTAGAAGTGAGTTCTGACCCTTGCAGATCCCTCTTTCAAATGTTTAACTGAAAAAGGAAAGAAAATATCAGAGAACTTATAAGTAGCCTTGGTGAGACTTAAATCAACCCGTTTCACTACGTATAGATTCTACACCTTGCTCCTCCCAGTGGGCCATGTATTTCTCCATGAAAATCTGCCACCCCAAAATCATGGTGACAATCTGAATTGCTCTAAATATTTATCTCACTCAACCTCCCACCTGTTGTCAGTAGCTATTGCAAACTGGCCATTTTAAACCCTTTCAGTCCCCACCGTCTCTCAACCCCAGCAGCTCATCTCACCTCTCCCCTAACAGATAATAGAGCATTAGGTGGGGAAACTCCGCTTACACACCTTCACATACACCCTTCCTCACCTCTTTGTCTTGGAAATTCCTGTCCTCCCCTAGCAAATCCCTTCTCTTACACTCAAGGTCCTCGCCCTTGATCAGGTGCCTTGCTCGATACAGCTTCTCACTCCTGACACATATGGCTTTGCATTAAACACATTCAAAGACTCCCTCTTCAAACAAAAATGCCTTTCCTCAAACCTTTGAACCCCTTGACTAGCACTAAATACTATTCTTTCCTGTACTTTGTCTATTCTCAATTCACTGAAGCAGTAGTTTTTAACCCTGGCTGCACACTAGGATCATCTGGGGAGATTTTTAGAAACCCTAATTCCTTTGACTGAACCACAAGCCAATTACACCAGAATGGGGTAGTGGGACAGTCTTTTTAAAGCAAAGACGTGCAGCCAACGCGCAGCCGAGGCTGAGAGCCGCCGACACGCTAAAACCTGGCCGCTACCCTCGCCGCCATTAAGATTGTTCTTGCTCGGTTCACCAGTGACTTCTGGTTGCCAAAATTTAGTCCTTAGGCTGATCTTCATGTCTTGATACCATATAACTGCTTCCTTTCTGGAATACTGACTCTTCTGACCCTGCTCTCCTGATCTTTCTCCTGCTTTCTCAGCCTCTCAGGCAGAGTGGTCGGTAGGTCAGTCCAATGCAGACTGAATGTCTGCCTCTGCCCTCACCTCCATTACTTCATTAATACCCATGTGCTAGTGAGTTCCTTTGCCATGCCGCCTTATTGTGCTGGCTTAAAGCACAGATTGGAGTGAAGCACTTCCATTCATTGATAATTATCGTAAACTGGGAAAGCCAACTCAAGGTGTCTGCTCCTTTCCTCACTTCTCTTTGCTCCTCCTTCAAGCCTGCTGTAGTAGGAAGAATTGCTAACCACACTAGTCAGTTTCTATAATGGATAACCCCTAATTACTAGTGGGTGGAGTTGTTCTTCATGAAGAGTCAGGCTGAACTGTGGTCCCTTTTCTGCTTTCTCCTTTCCAGGGTCTTGGACTGGTAAGGAGGCCTGGGCCCACTTCTACATATAAGAAGGCTACCCCCCATCTAGTACTTGCTTCAGTTTTTACTTGCTGCTGTTGGTAAGATTTTATTTTGACTTTAGGGGAGAGACCCATTTCCTCACCTCTTTTTGACCTTGGGTGCCATGTTGGAGCTTACTTTATCAGAAAACTTTGTTGGAGTCTCAGGCATTCTCCCTACTAATAATGAAGTGGAACTTGATTTTCCACATCACTGCGTGCTGCCTTTGGAACTCTATGTACGGGTTCCACCCTCACCAGAAGGGACTGTGTGTTTCTGGCTTCTTTACATCACTAGTTTCTGATTTAAAATCTGGGATAGGTGGATCTGATTGTCAGATGCCTATGTCCTAACTGCAGGAAGTGAGAATGAGGTTATCTGGAATGTTTAGCTTCCACTGGGGAGAGATGAATTCCTTAAACACAGTATGTTTTAATGTCTGGGAGAGCTAGTCCCCTCATAATTTTTCTTTTTCAGTGTTTTCCTGGCTATTCTTACATGTTTGTTTTTCTATATAAACTTTAGTGTCAACCAGCGTAACTCCATTTTTAAAAAGTGTGTTGATATTTTTATTGAGATCGTATTACATTTATTAACTAACTTAGAGAAAAATGACATCTTTACAATGTTGAGTCATCCTATCCAAGAACAGGGGATGTATTTCTACTGTTCAAGTCTATTTTTGTGCCTTTTAAAGACTGTTTTATAATTTTCCTTGTATAGGTTTGTGTTTCTTTTTTTTTTTTTT
Source organism: Balaenoptera musculus (assembly GCF_009873245.2). NCBI lineage: Eukaryota > Metazoa > Chordata > Mammalia > Artiodactyla > Balaenopteridae > Balaenoptera > Balaenoptera musculus. The sequence continues at coordinate 149,559,060 of NC_045786.1, forward strand.
TTAATTAATTAATTAATTAATTAATTTACTTTTGGCTGTGTTGGGTCTTTGTTTCTGTGCGAGGGCTTTCTCTAGCTGCGGCAAGCGGGGGCCACTCTTCATCGCAGTGCGCAGGCCTCTCACTATCATGGCCTCTCTTGTTGCGGAGCACAGGCTCCAGACGCGCAGGCTCAGTAGTTGTGGCTCACGGGCCCAGTTGCTCCGCGGCATGTGGGATCTTCCCAGACCAGGGCTCGAACCCGTGTCCCCTGCATTGGCAGGCGATTCTCAACCACTGCACCACCAGGGAAGCCCAGGTTTGTGTTTCTTGTTAAGTTTATCCCTAAGTATTTAATCTTTGTTGCTAGTAAATGGGGTTTTCGCTGCCATTATGTCTTCTACTTGGTTATTGTTCTTATATGTGAAGGCTGTTGATTTTTATATGTTAATTTTTTATCCTGCTAACTTACTGAATACTTTTACTTTTGGGTTTAGTTTTATCATTGATCACTGAGGGTCCAAAAACATCTTTCTAAATGCACAAAGCAGTGGCAAGAAATGAAAGAATCTGTAGAGGTCAAAAAGGGATGTGAAAGCTCGAAACTTGGGAGGCAAGTAAGATGAAAGCCAGCTTTCAACCTGAAGGTATCTGCTGAGAGCTGGTCTCCTTGAGTCTCTGTCATGATGACTGTGATGCGTGCAGGAGGTAAAGCAGGGTCTGCTCAAGGCAGGGAGATCTGAGGTCTCCCACAGAGCGAGGACCCTCAAAGTGCTACACTTACAGTGTAAGGGTAGATACTAAATAAACCCACCAAGCAGAAATAACAGCAAGGGAACATGCCTTTCTTGACCTTGGCCCTGGATGGAGGAAAAGCTTTTATTTTAACCTAAAAATTTTTAACAAGTTGCCCCTTATAGAGGTTTATGGCCCAAATTTTTACTACTCGTGTGGTCCAAAATACTGCAAGTGGGAATTTAATTTACAATGGACCCAGGTAGGTGGTAACCCCAGATGACTGGCAGAAGCAAACACACATTCTCTCTGGAGGAATGAAACTTCAATCTAGGTATCAAAGAATTCCCACAGATAAAGTTACAAAGAATATGGGTAGCTCGCAGTTAAAAACCACAAACCAAAGAAGGAAATAAGTACCATGAGTGCAAGTCATCAGAAACAACATACAGGAGAATCAGACTCACAAACAACTTAGATATTGTACTTATTAGCACAGAATATAAACATGTTACACATGTTTTAAATATATTTCAAGAAGTCAAAGAGAGGCTTCAGAACACCAGGCAACAAAAGCATATACTTTTGAAGGGGGTTGATGAGAGTTAACATGTCCTTCCGCCCTTTACTTTTTCAAGAGGAGAGTAAAGAGTCTTATTAGTTAGGGACTTTAGGTAAGTAGAGCTGTTAAAATATTTGGAGTAACTTTTAAAAGAATAAATGTAAAGAATATAGCATTTAAACTAATAATGGATAAAAGGAATGATAAGAAAATAAATTAGAAAGTTAAGAAAAATAAAAAGTATACAATAAGGTGGTAAAAGGATTCAAATATAGTAGTAAATGTAGTAGTAAAGTGTAAATGTATTACTCCAGTTGAAAGATAAAGCCTATAATACTGGACTTTTAAAATCCAGCTATATGCTCTTTATAAGAGACATATCTAAAACTTTAAAGAAAGATTGAAAAGGAAAAGGATGGAAAAAATATACGAGGCAGATATCAGAGAAAGTAAGGATAATCTCTACAAAATAATAAACATTGGTTCAATTACTGATAAATGGTTCAATTTGTCAGGGGGATATACTAATTCTCAACTAAGCTTAATAATATAGCCTCAATATACATAAGCAGAACTAAGTTTAAAATATACTCTTTCAGTAATTGAAATGACAAGTGGACAGAAATGGTTATGAATATAGCATATTTAAATAACAAATATGCTTAGTGTAATGGGCATGAATGGAATCACACCCAAGAATATGAAGAATTACACATTATTTTCAAGCACAGATTGAAAATTTATAAAAATTGACTCTTAGGCCATAAAGCAAACCTTAGTAAATTCCAAAGATTAGAGTCACATAGATCACACTCTAATCACAAAGAAAGTAAATTTAAAAGACAATAGCCAAAAAGGGGGGGTGATTTTCTAATGCATTTAGAAATTTAATAACATATCTAAACCAATGAATCAATGAAAAAATCCTAATGGATATTAGAAAATACTTATAACTAATAATATAAAAATCCTATGCCTTAACACTCTTTGGTTACAGCTAAAGGGATAGTTAGAGGAAAATTTATGGTCTGAAATGTTTTGAGTTAGAGAAGAAGAGAGGACTGAAAATTTATGGGGTAAGCATTCTACATTTACACTTACTAAAAAAACAACATTATTCTTCTAGAAAAGAATAATAGAGAAGGCAAAAGTAATAAAAGTTGTAAGATCAGAACTTAATGCTATAGAAAATGAACATATAATTGAGAGATCAACAAAGCCAGAAATTAAGACAAATAATATAGGCAAATCTCTAACATCATTAATTAAGAAAAAATAGGGAAGGCACAAAAATATTAGGAATCAAAGGGGTATATAATTATAGATTTAGAGATTTAAAAGTTAATAAGGTAGTGCTATGAACAACGTTAGCCAATAAATTTGAAAGCTTAGACAAAATGGACAGATATCTAGAAAGATATGATTTACCAAAACTCAATTGGGAGAAATAGAAAGCTTGGTTAATCCTGTAACATTAGACAAATCTAGTCAATAGTTTAAAAGCTGAGACTGTATGTTCTTTGTAGAAAGATTTTGTGTGGTCCACTGAAAATGCTGGAAATGTCTAGCTCTTTCTGGAGCTAGGTATGTTAATTATAAAGTTCATTTGGAAGAACAAGTGTGCAAGACTAACCCAAGAAAACCCTTAAAAAGCACTTGGGAGGGGAGGGTATTAAAACATAAAGTCTCAAAAACTGAAAATGAGGTATAGGCACATGAACAGACCAGTGGAACACAATAGAAAATTCAGAAATAGACCCAATTGCATATGAAAATTCAAGGTACAATAAAGGTGGTGAGTTCAAAAACAGATACATGAATCAGTGGAACAGAATAGACAACCCAAAAATAAACCCACATACCTAAGGTCGTTTACCACAAAGGAGGCAGGGATATACAATGGAGAAAAGACAGTCTCTTCAATAAGTGGTGCTGGGAAAACTAGACAGCTACATGTAAAACAATAAGATTAGAACATTTCCTCACACCATACAGAAATAAACTCAAGGTAGATTAAAGACTGAAATGTAAGACCTGAAACCATAAAACTCCTAGAAGAGAAAATGAGCAGAACACTCTTTGACATAAATCGTACCAATATTTTTTTGGATGTGTCCCCTAAGGCAAAATAAATAAAAGCAAAAATAAACGAGTGGGACATAATTAAATTTAGAAGCTTTTGCACAGCAAAGGAAACCCATCAGCAAAATGAAAAGACAACCTACTGAGTGGGAGAAAATATTTGCAAATGAGATGACCGATAAAGAGTTAATATCCAAAATATGTAAAACAGCTCATACAACTCACCATCAAAAAACACAGAACCCAATTTAAAAAATGGGCTGGAGACTTCCCTGGTGGTCCAGTTCCTACAACTCCACAGTCCCAATGCTGGGTTCGATCCCTGGTCAGGGAACTAGATCCCACATGCCGCAACTAAGAGTTCGCATGCTGCAACTAAAGACCCCACATGTCACAACCAAAAAAAAAAAAAAAAAAGATCCCCCATACTGCAACTAAAAAAAAAGAAGGGCCAAAGACATTTTCCAAAGAAGACATATAGCTGGCCAACATGAAAAGATGCTCAACATCGTTAATCATCAGAGAAATGCAAATTAAAATCACAGTGAGATATCACCACACACCTGTCAGAATGGCTATCATCAAAAATAACAACAAATGTTGGTGAGGATGTGAAGAAAAGGGAACTCTCGTACACTGTTGGTGGGAATGTAAATTGGTGCAGCCACTGTGGAAAACAGTATGGAGGTTTCTCAAAAAATTAAAAATAGAACTAGCATATGACACAGCAATTCCACTTCTAGGTATATATCCAAAAAAACTGAAAACACTAATTGAAAAAGATACATGCACCCCAAAGTTCATAGCAGCATTATTTACAATAGCCAAGATGTGGAAGCAACACAAGTATCCATCAACAGACGAATGGATGAAGAAAATGTGGCATAAATCTATATCTATAGCTCTCTATATATACACAATGGAGTATTACTCAGCCATGAAAAGGAATGAAATTCTGCCATTTGCAAAAATGTGGATGGACCTAGAGAGTATTATGCTTAGTGAAATAAGTTAGAGACAAATACTGTATGTTATCACTTAGACGTGGCATCTAAAAAAATTAATGAATGTATATAACAAAATAAACAGACTCACAGATATAGAAAACAAACTAGTGGATACCAGTGGGGAGAGGGAAGTGGGAAGGGGCACAATAGGGGTAGGGGATTAAGAGATACAAATTACTATGTATAAAATAGATAAGCAACAAGGATATATTGTACAGCACAGGGAAGTATAGCCCTTATTTTGTAATAACTTTAAATGGAATATAATCTATAAAAATATTGAATCACTGTGCTGTAAACCTGAAATATAATATTGTAAATCAACTATACTTCAGTAAAAAATAAAATAAAATAAAAGGTGGTGCCTTAAGTCAGTGGGGGGAAAAGATGGACTATAAAAGTGAATGGTATTGGGATAACTGGATAGCCATATGGAAAACGAAAATTGATCTGTTCCTCACGCTATGGGCCAGGATAATTTTCAAATTGATCAGAGATTTAATTGTACAATATTAAACCATAAAATTACTAGAAAAAATAAGATGAATTCCTCAGTAGGCTGGCTGGTCTAAATCTGTGAGTCTATTTTTGGGCTACTGAGAGCTAAGTAAGAATGTTTTTTTCACTTTTGAAGGGTTTAATAAACAAGGAGAAGGAGGAAAAAGACATGATCATATCTGGTTATAAACGCTAAAATATTTTAAATAGTTTTTTAAAGGTTGTCAACCCCTGCTGTGTAACATGGGAGTGAGGAAACTTTCCTAACAGTATTGGTTAATTGTTGCATAATAAACGCCACATGTCTTTCAGTCTCCTTGGATCAGTAGGAAAATATCCACCCATTTGGTGGAAGGGATTGTAATTCACATGGTAAAGCATGGGGATACAGAGAAGGGTGAAGAATTGGGGCCAATAATGTAATCCTCCAGACTAAGTATGACTTAAAAATCCAGATACAGCAGAGATATATTTGGCTATGCTAAAAAAACAAAAAACAAACAAAAAACATTCCTTTTGCATCTCAAACATAACAAAGTAAAGTAAAATACAAGTGATAACTGGGAAAACATTTTCAATTTATATCACAGATTAAGGGCTAATATCTCTAGTTTATAAAGAGCTTCTAAAAATAGAGTCAGTCTTATAGAAAATAGAGAAATGATTCAAACAGTTCACAGAAAAAAATGCAAATGCCCCTTAAACATATGAAAAGATGCTCAACTTTCCACAGTTGTTTGATTTTTACAACAACATAGTGAGGTGGATATTCTTATCACCCCTATTTTACAGACAAGAAAACTGAGTCAAAAAGAGATAAAGTGTCCTGCCTGAACTCAACTAATAAGTAATGGTGCTAGGATTTGAACCCAGTCAGGCGGGCTCTGGCTAAGAGTAGTTCACCATGACTAAGTGATGCTTATTTCAGGAACACAGGATCATTTAATATTAAGACTAACTGGGTGTTTCCTTAATATGATAAAATATGTTTATCTCAATCCAAAGCCAGCATCATGCTTAACTGAGAATTAGAGAAGCAATTTCCTTAAAGTCAGAAACAAGACAAAGATGTCCACTAATCATCACCATTATTTAAAATTGTTCTGTAGGACTTGGACAAAACAATTAGACAAGAGAAAGAAATTAAAGGTATAGAAATTAGAAAGGAAGAGAGGTTAGACTTATAATTTGTAGATGATATGACTGGATTGTTTACTGAGAAACTAAGGAGGACTAACCAAAAACTTACAAACAATATAAGAATTTAATAAATTAAATTTGTACAAAATTAATTTTTAGGAAATAACCTTTGTATGCAGTGTCCAATTATATGCTCTAAGGAAAGAAAAGGCCATTTTATAATAGCAGAAAATAGAAGATATAAAATACTTAGGAATAAACTTAAGAAACATTATTTGTAGAAAACTTAAAAATGCTAATGAGGGACATAAAGCAAGACCTGAACAAATGGAAAGACATACTATGTTCTTCTGTAGGAACACTCAGTATCATAAAGATGTCACCTCTCCTTAATCTATAAATTTAATGTGATATCCAGTAACAATACCAATAGGATTAAAAAAAAAAAAAAAGATTTACACAAGCTGATTCTGAAGTTCATATGGAAAAATAAATAAGAGTATCCAGGAAAGAAAAGGATGGTGATAGAGGGAGATTAACTCTACAGATATTTTAAAATTTGCAAATTTACAGCAATTAAAACAGTGTGGTAATAATTTGTGAATAGTCAGACAGATCAGCATAACAAAACGGTTCAGAAATAGACGTAAATACATATGGGAATTGAGTACATGATAAAGGTGGCTTTTCAATCAGTGGGGAAAAGATTCAGGAAGTGGGGACCACTGAATAGTGTTCTGGAAAAAAAAAATAAACTGAACCCATACTTCACTCCTTATATCAGGACAAATTGCAGACAATTCAAAGATATAAACATAAAAAATGAAACTCTAAATGTACTAGGAAAGAGGACTTCCCTGGTGGCGCAGTGGTTAAGAATCTGCCTGCCAATGCAGGGGACATGGGTTCGATCCCTGGTCCGGGAAGATCCCACATGCTGTGGAGCAACTAAGCCCATGCTCCATAACTACTGAGCCTGCGCTCTAGAGCCTACAAGCCACAACTACTGAGCCCACGTGCCACAACTACTGAAGCCCGCACACCTAGAGCCCGTGCTCTGCAACAAGAGAAGCCACTGCAATGAGAAGCCCGCATACCGCCATGAAGAGTAGCCCCCACTCGCCGCAACTAGAGAAAGCCCACGCGAAGTAACGAAGACCCAATGCAGACCAAAAAAAATAAGTAACAGTCAAGAAAAATGTAAGTCAAGAAGTATTACTGAAGATAGAGGGTCAGTTCATAAAAATAAAAGGACAAATCTATCAGGAAGATATAATAATTTTGTATTTTGATGCACTTAATTCAGTTTTAAAAGCACAGTCACAGAACTATAAGGAACTGATGGTACAAAGAGTGAAAAAAATAAGAATATGGGAGATTGCAACAATATGAGTAATAAATTTCATCTAATTGACATACATACCACACTACAATCAACCTTGTCAGAATATGTATTCTTTCTAAGTATTCATAAAACATTTACCAAAATTTACCATATGCTGGTAAGTCCCAACAAGTTCCAAAAGGTAAAACCATCCAAAACATGTCCTTTGACCAAAGTGGGATTAAGGTAGTAATCAATAACCAAAAGATAACTAGAAAACCCTCAAATATTTGGAAATCAAGCAATATGCTTTTAAATAATCAATAATTCAAAAGAAATTACAATGGACATTAGACTATATTTTGAACTAAATGACAATAAAAATATGGCATATCAAAACTTGAAGAACAAAGCTAAAGCTGTACTTCAAGGGAAATTTATTTCTTTAAATCTTCATATAATAAAAGATAATAAAGGCTAAAAATTGATCTAAGTGTCCATCCCAAAAAGTAGAAAAAGAATAGTAAATTAAATCCAGAGATAGAAGAGTGGACAAAATAATGAAGGTAATAGCAGAAATTAATGAAATAGAAAAATGGATAAAAGAAAATCAACAAATCTAGAGGTAGGTTCTTTGAGAAGACCAATACAATGAATAAACTGCTAGCAAGGAAAAAAACTGCTAGATCAAGAAAATAAAGAAGGAAAAAGGGACTTCCCTGGTGGCGCAGTGGTTAAGAATTGGCCTGCCAATGCAGGGGACGCAAGTTCGAGCCCTGGTCCAGGAAGATCCCACGTGCCGTGGAGCAACTAAGCCCGTGAGCCACAACTACTGAGCCCATGTGCCTAGAGCCCATGCTCCACAACAAGAGAAGCCACCACAATGAGAAGCCCACACACCGCAATGAAGAGTAGCCCCCACTCGCCGCAACTAGAGAAAACCCGCACATAGCAACGAAGACCCAACGCAGCTATAAATAAATAAATAAATAAATAAAATTTTTTTGAAAAAAGAAGATACAAATTATCAATGTCATAAGTAGATACTACAAAGAATTTTATGCCAATAAATCTGAAAATCCACATGAAATTAAATTTCTAGGAAAACAATTACCAACTGAAGAGGAAAAAGAAAATCTAAATATTTTGTGTCTGTTTAAGAAATTGAATCTGTAACTAAAACCTTTGCACAAAGAGATTTCCAGGTCCAGATTACTTCACTAGCAATTTTTTCTAAACATTTAAAGAAATGACATTAATCTTACACAAACTTCCAATATAGAAAAAGAAGAGACAATTTCCAACTCATTTTGAGACCACCATAATTTTAATACCAAAGGGTGACTAGTATGCTACAAGAAGGAAAATTATAGACCAATATGTCTCATGAATATATTTACAAATATACTAAACAAAATATTATATGATTTATTTTAGGAATACAAGTTTGGCTTAACATTACAAAATCAAAGAATGTGTTCAACAAATGGTCCTGGGACAACTGGATATCCACATGTAAAAAAAACGTTGGATCTCTTCATACATCATGTGCAAAAATTAACTTAAAATGGATCAAAAATCTAAAAGTAAGAGGTAAAATATAAAACTCTTAGAAGAAACTACAAGTGTAAATCTTCATGACGTTGATTAGGCAATGGTTCCATAGATATGACACCAAAAGTGCAAGCAACCAAAGGAAAAATAGATAAATTGGACCAAAAGTTTAAACTTTTATGCTCCAAAAGACACTATCAAGTAAATGAAGAGATAACCCACAGAGTAGGAGAAAATATTTGCAACTCATATATCTGATAAGGGTCTAGAATTCAGAATATTTAAATCATTCTTACAATTAAACAAAAAGACATACAACGCAACTAAAAAAAAAAAAATATGGGCAAGGGCTTGAATAAACATTTCTCTAAAGAAGATATACAAATGGCCAATAAGCACATGAAAAAATGCTCAACAGCATTATTTACTAGGGAAATGTAAATCAAAACCACAATGATATACTGAGACAGACTGGGACTTGGACACTTTGCTGCATTGCTGCAGTGCTGCAGTGCTTGCACCTGGACACACCTCTCCTCAAGCAACAAAATACAGAGAAACTGTATGGGACTAAAAATAACTGTGTGCCTGTGCAATTGGGGCAAATTCAGGATCCAAAAGATACAAAAAGACAAAAAACCCAACTGCCATTTCTGAAGAGCTGGGAGCAAAAACTGGGTATTGGGGGCAAAAGCAGAGTACTGCGCATGCCCCCCCTGCACTCAACACCACAAAGGGGTGGGCAAACCACCTAAGCCACCCCTCTGGCCCGACCCCTGGACACACCCCTACCTTCACCCCGTATATGGAATGAGCTCCCCTTGCCCCCGGCAAGGAATGAGTGAGGGAACCTGTTACTTGTTCTCGCTCCCTCCTGCAGCTGATGCAGGGGCTCCAATAAAGCCTTGCCTGAATTTCTTGTCTGGCCTCAAGTCAATTTCTATTGATTGGGGAAGGCCAAGAACCCTGCTCAGTATCAATACTACTTCACACACATGAAGAAGACAGTAATAAAAAAAAAATACAGACAATAACAAGTGTTGACAAGGACCTGGAGAAATTGGAGCTCTCATAAATTGCTGGTGGGAATATAAAATGGTGTAGCCACTTTGGAAAAGAGTTTGACAGTTCCTCAAAAAGTTAATCGCAGGTTACCATGTGACCCAGGAATTTTACTCCTAGGTGTATACCCAACAATTGAAAACCTATGTCCATATGTTCATAGCAGCATTATTCATAATAGCCAAAAAGTGGAAATAACCCAGATGTCCATTGACTAATGAATGGATAAACAAAAATGTGGTCTGTCCATACAATGGAATATTATTCAGCCATGAAAAGGAATGAAATAGTGATTCATGCTGCAACATGGATGAACCTTGAGAACATTATGCTGATTGAATGAAGTCAGACACAAAAGGCCACATATTATGATTCCACTTATGTGAAATGTCCAGAAAAGAAAAATTTATAGAAACAGAAAGTAGATTAGTGGCTACCATAGTCTGGGGGAGAAGGTAATGAGGAGTGACTGCTAACGGGTAGGGAGTTTCTTTCTGAGGGTGATAAAAATGTTCTGGAATTAGATACTAGTGATGCTTGCACAGCTTTATAAATATCCTAAAAACCACTGAATTGTACACTTTAAAAGGATGAAGATTATGGTATATGAATTTTATCTCAATTTAAAAATTAGTGTATTTAACCAAATTAGCATAAAAATGTAGAAAAAGAATAAGATCATCTCAATAGAATGATGTAGAAAAAGCATTTAATAAAATCAAATACTTTTCATAATAAATACTCTTAACACACTAAGAATAGAAGGAAACTTCCTTAAGCTGGTAAAGATCATCTATAAAAATCTTACAGAAAGTATCACAGTTAATAGTGAAATATTGAAAGCTTTTCCCCTGAGATTAGGAATACCTCCTAATACTACTTCTATTCAATATTGTACTAGCGATCCTAACCACTGCAACAAGAAAAAAAAGTTATAAAGACTGGAAAGGAAGAAATAAAACTGTCCTTATTCACAGATAAAATTATTGTTTATGTAGAAAATTCTAAGGAATCTATAGTTAGAATTATTAAAAATAAATATAGCAAGGTCTCTGGATTCAAGAAATATGTATTTCTACATATCTGCAAAAAACAGAAAATGAAAATTTAAAATACTATTTACAATAGCATCAAAGATATAAAATACCTGGGAATATATCTAATGAAAGATATGCAAGACCTTTACAGAGAAAACATTGAGAGAAAATTAAGAAGACCTTATGGAGAGAGTTGCTGTGTACATGAATTAAAGGCTCAAATATCAATTCTTTCCAAATTAGTCTATAGAAAGAATGTAATCCAGTCAAAATCACAGCATTTTGGCTGGGGGAGGAATTAACAAGCTAATTCTAATATTTATATGAAAATGTTAATGACCAAGAATAGAGAATATAGTCTTGAAGGAACAGAGCTGGAAGACTTATGCTGCCAGGTATCAAGACTCCTTATAAGGCTATAGTGCTATGTGGTATTGGTGTACATATAGACAAGTAGACCAATGGCATAGAATAGAGACCAGAAGCGACCGACACACATACATCACTTGCTAAGGACAAAGGTGACCATGTAGTGCAGTGAGGAATGGATGAACTTTTCATAAGAGGTGCTCACTCAGTTGGATATTCACTTGCGATATAAATCTTGACCCCTATCTTAACCACTTAAACAAAACCAATTCCATAAAGATTGCATTATAAAGGTGAAACGGTAAAATAATAAAGCTTCCAGAAACAAACAAACAAACAAACAGGAAAACACCTTCATTACCTTGAAGTAGGTAAATATTTCTTATGCAAAATAAAAAGTACTACCCAGAAAAATAAAGACTGATGCATTAGTTTATATTAAAATTAAAATTTTCTATTCAAAAGACCTCATTAAGAGTAAAAAAAGTCAGCCATGGGGTAGGAGATTATACTTGAAATACAAATATCTGACAAGACTTGCATCCACAATCTATTTTAGAAATTGCTACAAATCAATTAAAACAGATAATCCAATACCAGGCAAATGACTCGTACAAAACATCACAAAAGAAGATATCCAAATGGCCAATAAGTGTATGACAGAGGGTTAAACATCATTAATCATTCATGAAATGTAAATTAAAACCACAAAGCCATACACACGCAACAGAATGGCTAAAGTTAAAGAGACTGACAACACTGAGTACTGGTAAGGATGTGGGGCAACAGACACTCCCCTAAACTGCTGGTAAGGGTGTATATGCAGCCGCCTTGGATAGTTATTTGACAATATCCACTAAAGCTAAACATATGCAAACCTGGCCACCCAGAAATACCATTCTTAGGTATATACAAAATAGAAATGTGTACACATGTGCACCAAAACACATGCACATAGCAGCCCTATACAGCATAGCCAAAACTGAAAATGACACAAAAGTCCATCAACAGAATGAATTCATATATTGTGATATAGTCATACGGTGGAATACTACATAGAAACAAGGATTAACAAACTACATGCAGCAACATGAATGAAGGTCGAAAACATAATGTTGAACAAAGCAGCCAGGTACATGAGAACATATTGTATGATGCCATTTACATAAGGTTAAGAACAAGCAAAACTGAACTTTGCTGTTAGAAATCTTTCCTGTAGGTGTGAGTATAACTGAAGGAGACAGAAGGCCTCTGGAAGTTTCAGCAATGTTCTTGCCTTTGTTTAGAGGGTGTGATCTCTTTGTGAAGATTCATTGAGCCGTGCATTTACAATTGTGCATTTTTCTGGAAGTATGCTGTAGTCAATAAAAGCAACACAAAATAAAACAAAAAAAAATGTCTGTGAGCAGGGGTGGTTTTGAGTGTAGGGTCATGTCTGAGAGCCAGGCCAGGGCATGCGTAGACCCCACTTTCCCCTGAAGCTCAGGACCTGGGCAGGAAGTACTACACAGAGGCCCTCCCTCCTAGACTGCCTTGAGGGGTCCTCCCACCCTGCCATTTGGGGATTCTTGAGAGACCCTGGCATTTCCTTTCAGGATAGGTCATGGGGCCATATATAATTCTCCATGTTGTTTTAAAAAGATCTTCCACAGCGAAGGCCATGCTGGGACTCAGTCCCCAGTCTTCTGGCCAGCATCTCTTCTGATTAGGATAGTAGCTGTCCCTGTAGGATATCCCTGGTGTGGGACTAAGCAGCTGCCCACAGATGTCTTTACCACCGCCCCCCTCCAGCTTCAAAGGGCCTGAGCACCTACCCGGTCAGTGTGGAGTAGAGGAAAGAGCCCAGGCAACAGGGAAGTGAGACTGATGGAGCCCCAGAGCCCAGGGGAGAAGGACTCAGGCAGAAGTGACGGTGACCAGCCAATGGGGGTAGAACCCAAGGCATGAAGTTGAACCCCTGTGGGGAGTTGAATCCAGGGATGTGAGGAGACACTGCCTCAAGACCATTCTAGGATGTTCATGATCCACAGCCCCTCTGGTGTGGATCGCTTGCAAGTCATTTGTGAATTGAGTAACATAAAATGAATCATGTTCCTGCTAGGAAACATGCTTTTATTCTAAGAGACTTAAAAGTAGCTCATCTTTGTAACACAGATATAATCCTCTACATGTAGAAATGTGTTGGGAAAAGTACTGCTTGTGACTAGTGGAATTGGTATCCACATTGTGTAGGTATGTAAAACATGAGTTGCTCAATTCTACCTACAAGCAGAAAACAGCCTCCTAGTCCTGGCCACTCCGGTCATCACCGCAGGGACCCTACACAGAGTCTGAGAGTTGGAAAGCTCATTGGAGGTCACCTGGTCCAGCCTCCCCCAGCCAGAGGGCTTGGTCCAAGATTCCTGGCCCTGGGAAATAAAGTAAGTGGAGTAAAAATGTCTATTCACATCTCCTGGGGCAATTCCTACATGAAAGGGAAAAATAGCAGTAGATAATCCTGGAGCTTTCCAGAACCAACACTGCCTTATAGGTCTATGTGGCTGCAACACTGAGGAGGTTAAATGCTAATAAAAAGCCCTGTCTGGAACCAGAAGGTGAGTACAAGTGCTAGGTATCAGGATATTACCGATTTGCATTCCCACTTAAAAAGATAATAAAGTAGTATTGCTTTCTCTTCCCCCTGGACCCCACAGGAACAAAAATTCCCCTCTGTTAGATCCAAGATTCTCAAGCATTTTGTTTCAAATGTTGAGTTCCTTTTGGGGAGGGAGGAACATAAACACTTTTGGTGTTGATTTGTGTGTGTGTGTGTACACAAAGAAAGGTTGCTTCTTCCCTCTCACCTCCCCACATTACAAGTCTCTGCCTCTTTCTCTGAACTTGTAAGTTTCAGCATTGTGCCAGGGGGCATGCAGTTTCTAGGTTGTCGGTTTTCCAAGGTCATCCTTTGAGATTAGCTGACTGCTGGATGCATCTGTAACAAGTCAGACAAGGGTTTCTTCGGCTGACTTAGTTGGCTCTTCCGCTCTGATCTGAACCTGCTGAGGAAGTTTCCGTGTATCCTGTAGCCTGTTTAGTGACTGTAAATTCCTAAAAGAAAGTGAAAGCAGAGTTTAATAATTCCTGGTGCCCGTTCCTTATCTCCTCTCCCCCACCTCCCTGTCCTTTGGTGAGTGTGAAAGGACATGACAGTGTCTGGAGGAGTTGGTGGAGAGAAACAGTGGCCTGTGGGTTGGGACTCAGAGAAAGAGGTTATCCTAGGATGAAATACAAACCATATCACATTGATTTTCCCTTTGGGGGGCCCGGATATCACATCCTTCCATTTCCCTCTAGTCCCTGCCCGCCATCGACAGGGAAGCATTAACAGGGAATAATCAATGGCTCTCTGTCCTGAAAATAAAAGGCTTGTCATGTCTCTCCATTTGGTGGAATGGATGTGGGACCACGGGTAATGTGGCCAGCTCCCATCTGTCTCCTGACACAGGCACTGACTCAGACATGCTTTCCATCCAGAGGGCTGCAGCTTGCAGCCAGGTGATTGCAAACTCTCTGTGGGCATCAAGAAAAAACATGACTTCAATTTCTTTGAACTCTTGTGTCAGGAGCTTGGCTAACTATCAAACATGGCAGCTAAGGAGTGACTTTACTGAACTTTAATTTCTGGGTTACGTAATGGATTGATGTTCCCTAATATGATAGATGTTGTGCTTGCAGTCAAAACAAGGCTGTGTATTCACTGTTTCATGATAGAATCACAGAAATTCAGAATTGACAGGGACTTCTTAAATCTACGTTCCAACCCTATTCCCCATCTGATTTATGAATTTGCTATAAATTTCCTGATAAACCCAATGGTTGCCTGAACACTACCACCTCCCAGTGTTGCCCATCCATTGTCAGAAAGCTCAGCTCTTGGAAAGTATTTTCTCACACTAACCAAAATCTGTTTTATGGTGCTTGTGGACATCACTCATAGTTTCCTCTCCAAATGCCCCCCCGCTTTCACTTAGATCCAGTTCCCACTTGGTTCCCAACCTCTTCTGATTCTTTCCCACCAATAATCCTGGTAAGTTCCTTTAGATCTAACCCTTATATTTGGTTATTCATCAAAGACTCTGGCTTGGAAGCATGCCAGTTGTCTTTCTCCTTTCATACTCCTTGCGTAGCCTTCCTGCTCCTGCCTAATCCCCCACCATCAGCCCAGAGGTAAGTGGGAAGCATCCCCTTCCATTTTCTGTACTTGTGGTCACTTAGCTGGCTTTTTTTTTTTTTTTAATTAATTAATTAATTTATTTATTTATTGGCTGTGTTGGGTCTTCGTTTCTGTGAGAGGGCTTTCTCTAGTTGCGGCAAATGGGGGCCACTCTTCATCGCGGTGCGTGGGCCTCTCACTGTCGCGGCCTCTCTTGTTGCGGAGCACAGGCTCCAGACGCACAGGCTCAGTAGTTGTGGCTCATGGGCCTAATTGCTCCGCGGCATGTGGGATCTTCCCAGACCAGGGCTCGAACCCGTGTCCTCTGCATTGGCAGGCAGACTCTCAACCACTGCGCCACCAGGGAAGCCCCACTTAGCTGGCTTTGGAAGACATCCTTTGGACTTGTGTTAAGATAGATCTAAACTAAAATCTCTGCATTTTTAATGCATGCTACAAAGCCATTTTTCTATCTTATACCTGTATGACTTGACTTTACTTGGACCTACATGAAGAACAATACCACTATTACTATTACATTTTATCTTGTTAGATTGGTTTGTTGCTCCACCTTTTTAAGATCTTTAAAATCAGATTCTGCCATTGCAAGCATGCACCTTCATTCGCAGCTTCGGTTAATCTGAAATATAATAAGCATACCTTTTCTGTCCTGGTCTCCAACACTGGCAAAAATGAGAGGATGGGGTCCAGGACAGGGTCCTTGAATAACCTTTAAAAACCTCTCTTTAATTAGTATCTCTGAGGCAATCTCATTGGGTGTGGTAGTTGCTAATCCTGCTAATTAAACTAACACCTATGCTGTATTTTTAAATTTAATTTTTTAATTGAAGTATAGTTGATTCACAATGTTGTGGTAATTACTGCTGTACAGCAAAGTGACTCAGTTATACACACATATATATATATATATATATACATTCATTTTTAAAAAATTTCCATTATGGTTTATCATAGGATATTGAGTATAGTTCTCTGTCCTCTACAGTAGGACCTTGGAACCCCTCCTTCCCCCAACCCCCTCCCCCTTGGCAACCACCAGTCTGTTCTCTATGTCTGTGATGCTGTTTGTTTCGTTTGTGTCATACTTTAGATTCCACATATAAGTGACATCATATGGTATTTGTCTTTCTCTTTCTGACTTACTTCACTTAGTATGATAATCTTAGTTGCATATGCTATATTCTTAATGATGATGATTACTTATTGAGCCTTACTATGTGCCAGACTTGTCTCATTTAATCTGCATAATAACCTAGTGAGGTTGGTACTGTCATTATTCCCATTAAACAGATGAGGCACAAAGAGGTTAGTTAACTTGCCTGAGACCACAGAGCAGAGCCAAGATTTGAACCCAAGTGTTCTGACTGAGTCCATACTGTTAACCACTCTTTTTTTTTCTTTTAATAAATTTATTTATTTATTTATTTATTTATTTTGGCTACGTTGAGTCTTCGTTGCTGTGTGCGGGCTTTCTGTAGTTGCGGTGAGCGGGGGCTACTCTTTGTTGCAGTGCACGGGTTTCCCACTGCAGTGGCTTCTCTTGTTGCGGAGCACAGGCTTTAGGCACGTGGGCTAGGTAGTTGTGGCTCGCGGGCTCTAGAGCGCAGGCTCAGTAGTTGTGGTGCACAGGCTTAGTTGCTCTGCAGCATGTGGGATCTTCCCAGACCAGGGCTCGAACCCGTGTCCCCTGCATTGGCAGGCAGATTCTTAACTGCTGTGCCACCAGGGAAGTCCCTGTTACCCACTCTTATATTGATATCTCATCCACTGCACTGTGAAATTCCTTGTCATGTGTCTGTGTATTGTGGAACCTTCAGCAGCTGCATGCTCATGCAAGCCAGTGTGAGAGCTGGATAAAGCCACCATGAGCATGAGTGTCCCACCCTGGGGACCTGTTCCAGCTTGCCTTCCACCAGCCCCCTTCAATATTTCTTGCTCACTGGCTCCTCTGATTTCTCTGAGATTGGGTCTGATGGGGTTGGAAGTGTAGAGATAAGATCCATGTGCCTTCCCAAGTTGGGAACCAACTGAGAGATAGACCCAGTTGTCAGAGAGATGGAGACCAAGATGTCAACTCTCTAACAGAATGGAGTGCAGGGACAGAGCCCACCCCACCAAATTACTACATAACAGGGCGGTGACTCCCAGTGGGCAGGCAGGCTTCAAGAGAGCCCAGAAGGGGCTGGTGGACACGCTCTGTTCCTTCTCAAAATGCACCAGAGACGTTTTTGCTCCTCCCATCCTGTTAATAATATTAAGCCTTTTATGGTGCCTTTCCATTTATGAATCACTTTGCTATGCATTCTCTCATTCAATTCTACCTCAACTCTTTTATAGGTGGAGGTATAAAGTATAACTCTTTTATACTTTCCTCACTGAAGTACCTTCACATAGACCCTGGAAACAGATTACCCCAGGAGTCCAAACATAGTTCATTCACCGTATTTCCAGCAACAGCTCTGATCTCCTTTGGGGGATCTGTCCTCCTCTCACTTCATGACATTTAGATGAAATCTCTCCTTCCCTTCCCTAAGCTCAAGGGATGGGCGTACCACTAAATAGAAGTTTGGTACAGTGAGTCCCACTGCTAACCACCTTAAGTGAGTGAGACAAGGACAGCCTCCCATCCCCCAGAGACAACACCGGATCCATGCGTGCCAGTGGGAGCGCCCTGACAAGACAGTTCTAACCAGAGTCCTGCACATCCTTGCCCTGCCTCTCCACCTTCCTACCAATTCTGTGAGTTCTCCACTACTTTTCCCAGGGAAGCCCACTGTTCCCCTTAAATGTATGAGGGAGTCTATTGCTTATAGCAATATAACTAAGAAAAATAAAGTGCAGGTTTTGATTGTTACCAGGGTCTGACGCAGCTTTCCCTGATTCAGCTTCTGGCCCCATTAACACAACTTTCCAGGTTTCCTGGGCGACGCCTCTGACATGCGTCCACATCCATTAAGGGACAGCCCAGCCTTGTGCCTGAAGGGAGGGGATCAGGAAATCTTTCGCTGAATTACAGATATACCATATCCAAGAGCCTAATAATCATGGCAAAGATAGAAATGATGTCAATCTGATGTTACGCATGTGCATTTATAAACGAAGCCACACAGCATCCCTCAGTTCACCATTTTGTATTTTAAGTGCTTGGAGGTTATTTAGAATTTGATGCTCTTGTTTGGGTGTCAGTAATAATCCCCTTTATTTTCAAAATAAACTAGCAGTGGGACCTTCGGCAGATCTGTTTGAACCTCGGCATCCTCATCTGTAAGATGGATGCCATCCCACTTATGATTCCAAGCGTCTGTATGTGGCTTTATCATTTAGCATTTTTTCTCTCATTTGATCCAACTGTACTTGTTTGTTGCAAAGAACAAACAACAATTTGTGTGAAAATACTTAGTGAAATGTAATGCATTATATCTAGGCAGCAGTTTGTTATAAAAGCTCCAACCTTCATCTTCTAGAATCTTCTATTCTCCCGGTTGCTTCCAAGATCCTTGACAATAATTTAGCAATCCCATTTGCAAGAGTTATCAGCATCCAGGAGAGTAATTCATCAAGGTAAGCGACTTTAATTCATTAGAGTAGCTAGAAAACAGGTGAATCTCTTCACTCAGGGCTTTAATTCTCTCTTATCAAACATTTGTGTTACCCATTTCATGGTAAAAGATTTTATTTGACAGAAAAGATGGAAGCAAATTAGGGGGCGTAGAAGTTCTGCATTCTTTCTGATAAAAATCACTACCATTCCTAAACAGTGCCCATGGCATCTTTTTCTTTGACTTGCCCTAAACTTAACTTTAAAAAGCAGAAGCCATTTTTGATGCCCTTGACTCGTTTCACAAGTCTCCACTCATTGCTGGCTTCAGCCTTCTGACTCTTTAGCCAAAAGCCATCTTGTTTATTAACGTTTTTATTCACATTCTGCTCTGCCAAGATTATGAAGAACAGAAGCCCATGAAGATAGAAGCGTTATTGGGGAAAGTGTTTTGAGCACTGTGTCAATTCAAGATCCTGTTGCCCCACTCAAGGACTGAAGCCTCTGCTGTCGGTGTTAATCTGGAAGTGATCCTAAGGGTTCACCAGGCCACAGCCCCCATTATAGACACACATCACCCTGTCATCACGAACTTCTCTTCTATAGCACTGCCCGTCACTGTTCTCAGAGTTATGTAGGTCCCTGGTTTCGTGTTTCTTCTTTCTACCCTTTATATTTGAGCTTGTCAGAGCTCCTCCTGCAGCTACTTAGATTTTCTTACAGTCCATTTCCCTTTCTTTCCTTTTGGTGACACTTTTAGTTACATAGTCAGGTTTGAGCTTTTGAGAGTTTCCCAGTCATGGACTACCTTTCTCATGCTATGGAATCATTGCTAATATGGCTAAAATTTAGAGACTAAACACACACACATTTCTAATTATCAAAGTAAGTTATACTTATTGGCATACTGTGGACCATTTGAAAAGTTTAGAGAAGTAGCAAAAAAATCACAATCTTACCACCCCAGAACAGCTACCCATTGGCATTTTGGTATAATTCATGTACACATTATTCTACCTGTATTTCAAAATCTACATGTGTATAGTAAAAATACTGTACATCAAAAGTTTTGGACATGTTACATTCGCCCCCCCCTTATCAGTATGAGTTCTTGATAAGTGCTATATTTAACGCCTGCATAATATTGCATACATGAAACACAGGTCTTCTATTATTGAACACTGAAGTCGTTCCCAGGAATTTTTCTTTTATAAATAACCCCATGTGAGGTTGGAGGAGGGGCACGATCCACAAGACTACCCTAATTTCTGACACCAACCGCGAAGTTAGGGAACAGTTTACATGACCACCCTCACTTGTGGCACCATTGTAAGTTTAAGGGTTCCCAAGACCACCTTGAGTTTCTGTAATTCACTAGAAGGACTCACAGAACTCACTGGGAGCTATTATACTCGTGGTCATGGTTTATTACAGCTCAAGAAGACAGATGAAAATCAGCCAAGGGAAGAGCTTCCAGCAGTCCTCTTCCCATGGAGTCACAGACAGTGTTACTTTTCTGGCAACAATGTGTGACAACAGGCACCAGCACTGCCAACCAGGGAAGCTCACATGAGCCTTGGTGTCTAGAGATTACAGATATACCATATCCAAGGGCTCCCTGGGTGACTGCCCCTTTAGTCTCCAGCCCATCCAGACACAGAGTGGATACCACTTGGACCAAAGCCCCCATCATAAATCATAGTGTTAGACTCTGTTCAGTGGCCAAGGCCCACAGGTAAACAAAGACACTCTTATCAGGCGGGGCATTCCGAGGGCCTAGAAATCACTCCCAATAGCTGAGGACCAAGGCTAGACTGCTCTTTGGTATACATCTTGTAATGACTATCTTTGTGCATAAGTTTTGTCCATTTTGAGGGCTATTTCTTTAGGGTAGATTCCTAGAAATGGAATTATTGGATCAAAGGATAAGACTTCATACATATTATCAAAATGATTTCCGAAGAGTGAACCAATTTATACTCCACTCCTCTCCATCCCCACCCAGGAACACACCAGAGTACCTGTTTTATCACACCCTCACTTGCAATGGGTATTGTCACTTAAAAATATTTCTGGCAATCTGATAGACACAAAGTGATATCACGTGGTTTTTGCTTGTCTATGATTACTAGTAAGGGTATATACTCATGTTCATTTTTAAAGCTTTTATTATACAGGATTTTGAGCACACACAAAAGTTGACAGAATAGCTTAATGAATTCCCATGCGCCCATCATCCCAGCACAACCATCAACCTCTGGGGCTTCTACCTCATTCAGAGCTCTACCTTCTCTCACTCTCATCGTTTTTTAAAGAAAACTGCTTAGACGTATCATTTTATCTTTTATATTTCAGTATGAATTTCTAGAAGGACTCGATTAAAAGTCCACAAATACAATTACTGTACTTCAAAAATTAATAATTTCTTTTTTTTTTAAAGATTTATTTATTGATTGATTGATTGCTATGTTGGGTCTTCGTTTCTGTGCTAGGGCTTTCTCCAGTTGCAGCAAGCGGGGGCCACTCTTCATCGCGGTGCGCGGGCCTCTCACTATCGCGGCCTCTCTTGTTGCGGAGCACAGTCTCCAGATGCGCAGGCTCAGTAGTTGTGGCTCACGGGCCTAGTTGCTCCACGGCATGTGGGATCGTCCCAGACCAGGGCTCGAACCCGTGTCCCCTGCATTAGCAGGCAGATTCTCAACCACTGCGCCACCAGGGAAGCCCCTAAAAATTAATAATTTCTTAATGTCTTCAAATATCCAGTTGATATTTAAATTTCCAATTGTTTCATAATTATCAGGGTTTTTTTTTTAATGCCACTCTCTCACTTTGTCACAGCTTACCCTTCCCCCTCCCCATATCCTCAAGTCCATGCTCTAGTAGGTCTGTGTCTTTATTCCCATCTTACTCCTAGGTTCTTCATGACCTTTTTTTTTTTTTTCTTAGATTCCATATATATGTGTTAGCATACGGTATTTGTTTTTCTCTTTCTGACTTAACTTCATTCTGTATGACAGACTCTAGGTCCATCCACCTCACTACAGATCACTCAATTTCGTTTCTTTTTATGGCTGAGTAATATTCCATTGTATATATGTGCCACATCTTCTTTATCCATTCATCTGTTCATGGACACTTAGGTTGCTTCCATGTCCTGGCTATTGTAAATAGAGCTGCAATGAACATTTTGGTACATGACTCTTTTTGAATTATGGTTTTCTCAGGGTATATGCCCAGGAGTGGGATTGCTGGGTCATATGGTAATTCTATTTGTAGTTTTTTAAGGACCCTCCATACTGTTCTCCATAGTGGCTGTATCAATTTACATTCCCACCAACAGTGCAAGAGTGTTCCCTTTTCTCCACACCCTCTCCACCATTTATTGTTTGTAGATTTTTTGATGATGGCCATTCTGACCGGTGTGAGGTGATACCTCATTGTAGTTTTGATTTGCATTTCTCTAATGATTAATGATTTTGAGCATTCTTTCATGTGTTGGTTGGCAATCTGTATGTCTTCTTTGGAGAAATTTCTATTTAGGTCTTCTGCCCATTTTTGGATTGGGTTGTTTGTTTTTTTGTTATTGAGCTGCATGAGCTGCTTGTAAATTTTGAGATTAATCCTTTGTCAGTTGCTTCATTTGCAAATATTTTCTCCCATTCTGATGGTTGTCTTTTGGTCTTGTTTATGGTTTCCTTTGCTGTGCAAAAGCTTTTAAGTTTTATTAGGTCCCATTTGTTTATTTTTGTTTTTATTTCCATTTCTCTAGGAGGTGGGTCAAAAAGGATCTTGCTGTGATTTATGTCATAGAGTGTTCTGCCTATGTTTTCCTCTAAGGGTTTTTTTTTTTTTTTTAAACATTAGAAACACCAGGATCCAAATGAGGTCCAGATACTGAGATTTGTAGATACATTTTTTAATCTAACATATGTT
The DNA here is from genome assembly GCF_009873245.2 of Balaenoptera musculus. Classification (NCBI taxonomy): domain Eukaryota; kingdom Metazoa; phylum Chordata; class Mammalia; order Artiodactyla; family Balaenopteridae; genus Balaenoptera; species Balaenoptera musculus. The sequence continues at coordinate 149,582,094 of NC_045786.1, forward strand.
CTTTAATTTATGAATCCTCTCTCTTACCCTCCTCCCTCTCTGCCTCCCCCGTAGAGATGACTTTGTTCTTCTTCCTCTCCTTCACCGCCTCCCTCTAAGACATGACTTGTTCACGGCTGTATTCCTGGTGTCTACACCTTTGAGTAACCCCCTCCTCTTGACTGACTTCCTTCTAACGATTAGAATATGGCAAAGGCAAGGGGATGTCACACCATGATTATGTTATGTAAGACTCCTTTCTCTCTCCCTCCGTCTCCCTCTCCCCCTGCCACTCCTTCCCTGTTGCTGGCTTTGGAGAAGCAACCTGCATGAAGCAGACAGCTCAGGTGGCAAGGGGCTGTGGGCAGTCTCTAGGAGCTGAGGGTAGATTCCAGCAAGAAACTAAAACCCTCACTCTGGCAACTACCAGGAAATGAAATCTGCTAACAATCTGAAGGAGCTTGGAAGCAGGTCTCTTAGTTGAGCCTCTGATGAGAGCACAGCCACAGCTGACACCTGGATTGCAGCTTCGTGAGACCCTTCAGCAGGAAACTCAGCTAAGCTGTGTGCAGACTTCTGACCTATAGAAGCTATAGATAGTAAATGTGTCTTTAAAGATGCTAACTTTGTGGTAGTTAAGTGGCATAGAAAATGAATACAGAGGGTGTTTGCCAAGCCTATGTATAATACAGAAGGCTAGTTAAGAACTGGTCAGACACTCTGCTTTTAGCTGAATGAGTCTTCCAGCCATTGACCACGTGGTTGAACATCACCACCACTGCTATTGCCTTTGAGGTGGTTTGTGACCCATATTGGCACTGATTGAGTTGGCCAGGTCCTCCTTCTAGCCAGGCCGACGGTAGTATACTCCAACAACTTCGCCTCCCTGCCCTACCCCACCACCTCCATCCTTCCCCCATGATCTCTCCTCAGCCTGCTTACAGTGACCTTAGGATGAGCTTCTGGAGGGTAAGCACCCTCATGAGAGCTCTCCAAGGGTTTATACCTTCTCAGTATGCCTGGTGCTTTCTGCTAATGTGGACAGCACTGAGCGTATGGTCCTTGGGTGTCTGCCCTGCACTTTCTTCACCCTGTGAATATCTCTGCCTTTGATATAATTTACCTTCTCTCTACACAGCTTCCCCAGTCTGATTTCTGGATGACTGAATTGCTCCCAACAAAAAGCTTTTGAGTGGGACATAAACATGCAGCCCTGAGCTGACCCTGTGTGCTCACCGTGCACAGAGGCCACCCTGGGAAGCTTCCTCGCCTTCCACCTGCAGGGGCAGCTCTCCTCTTTGTCTCCACGGCCCAGCCCAGGGCTTCACAAACCCTCTGTTCTTAGTGCTCTCTCTGCCACCTCCCAGATTCCATTCAGCCTGGTGTTTAAAAACAAGCGTTGTCAGAATATGCCATTCAATCTGGTTTCATTTTTTCCTGTAAAATGAGGAAGTGAGGACTAGCAGTAAGACCGCAGATGAATAATGAAAGAATTCCTCCCAGCTGTTCAGGGATATATATTTTTCCTGCAGTGGAGCGAGACGGATTCCCATCACAGCTCAGGGACTTGTTCCATGAAGGCTCTCATCTGTCAGCGCTCCTGGGGGAAGGGGAAGGTGGAGAGGTGTCATTATGGATGTAAGTGGGCTCAGAAGGGACTGGCCAAGGCTGACGCTGCAGTTCTGATGGAGCGGTTGATGGAAATTTTCCTGGGGGCTGCTGCTGGCTGGTGGAGTACGCAGCTCCAGACAGCCCCCGCTGCCCTGTTCTGGGGCTGACTCCTGGATCCTTTCCAGTCAGCCTGCCTTGAAGCTAAAATAAGTCCCTCCAAGGTAGCTACCCAGGGAAAATACCCTTGACCTGTTCCAAACTAGATAGGAAATCAAAACAATATTCTTTCAGTTTTGCAATAAGCCTGAACCAGATCCCCTTAATTGTCTCTGCTTTCCTATCCTGAAGCCAGCCTGTCTCCCTGGGAGCTCTGAGCAGAGTGGAATCAGGTGGTCTGTATCTGTAGCTGGTTCCTTATACCCAAAGGGAGAAATGCTTGTGATCTGGGGGACCAGCATCGGGTATGCCAGTCTTGTGTGGATGCTGACTTAGCCTTAAGACCAAGGAAGACAGAAATAGGTCCATTTCATAAGATGGAGAAGCCAGACCTCGATTTCCTCTCCTTATGCCCCTTTCTTAACCCTAGAAAACAACTTGCACAGAGCTTTTCTGCCGCTAACAGCTGTTCTTCCCTCCCTTCGCTCCTGCTTTTTCAAAGGCTGACCCTGATTGCAGTGCCTGCGGCCGCCGCTGCCAGAAAGGATCAGGGAAGGTCCTGTTGTGCCGATGGCTGTCACCCAGCCACTCCCCCTAGGTTTTCAGTTTGCTTGGGAAAAGACTCTCTCTGCCTTTTGAATTCTTATTGCCAGTCTTGTTCCTAAAAGGATTTGAGATGTCTGACAAAAATACAAATAGTACAGCAAAGTAGAAGGTAAGGGAGGAGCATCAGGTGGGAGAAATAAAGGCAGGAAAAATAAGACAGCCACGCAAGTTTCTTATACCAGAGGCTGATTGATGTGCACTTGCTAATTTGATTCTGGGTTTTCTGGAAGAAGGAAACATAATCAACCATTCCCTCCTCAGTGTCTATGAGATAAAAGCAAACTAGTTGTATGGGAGAAAGTTCTGAAGTACCAGACACATCTCTGGTGGGATGTTTGTTCTTTCAAAGAGGTGAACAATGCCCTCAATAATGCTGAATGTCATGGGGCATAGAATTATTGAAAATGTTTAACTTTAAGGCTGTCTGAAGATCACTGGTGTTTGAATTCTGTGGCTGTCTTAAGAATTGATGTCTTATGGAATCAAGTTTAAAATAATGATTTTTCTTTCCTCCTCTCTCTCCTTTTCTTCTTTCTCTTCCTCCCCACACCTCTTTATTCTTCTTGAAAGACTAGACATTTTCTACTTTCTGGAATCAAGGAACCTGGGCTCTGATGCTGATTCTAAGTGGTTATCTGTATCACTGTGCCATGTGTCATGATCTGGTGTGTTTCTGCCATTGTGTGCTCGTGACAAGAGTGAATGCAAGTGTCTAGTCCAGCTTCTTTACCAAGTTATTGTTAAATTACATGCAGTGAGTTGGGGGTAGAATTTTTCCAGAGCTTGAGCATGTATCAGAATCTCCTAAAAGGCTTGTTAGATCACAGATTGCTGGGCCCCATCTCCAGAGTTTGACTCAGTAGGTCTGGGTGGGTCTGAGAATTGGCATTTCTACCAGGTTTCTAACAGGTGGTGCTGTTGCTGTTTGTCTAGGGATCATGCTTTGAGAACCACTATTGTAGAAAAACTTCCTTTCCCCTAAACCATCCTAGGTTGGACAGTCAGTTCATGTACATCTGGGAGTTCCCATCTCATTTTTTCATCTTCAAAATGAAAAAGTGAAAACTAGCCAAATATAGCCTCTGTCTTTCGGCTTTGTTCTTGACCCAAACTAGGACCTTGGCTGGGCAAGGTTTAGAGTAGCTCCCGCTGAAGTCACAGAGAAGCAGATTTAGACTTAATGTGCATGCATGCTCTCTACAGACTATCACTGGGCTTTTCCACAGTTCTCATTTGGGCAAAACACTGTGTGGTGCTGCTCAGATCCTGAGAATGTTCTGAAAATGAGATAAACATTATCCACATGTGTGGAAAATATGTCAATACAGGTGGCAAGCTAAAAGATTTAATTTGCTGAGTTAAGATCCAGGCTCTTTTCCCAATACTGTCATCTGAAACTAAAAGCACTTGCTAGAAGGCATTCATTTGGGTCAGAGTCTGGCCACTTTCACCAACCGAAGAGGGTTTAGGGAGAACAAAGAGCAAGTAGGGACAAGATTTCTTAGCCACCTAACACCCTGCATTCCTAGGGCCAGTTGGCCACTTTTGCTGGTATATCTTCCATGGCTCTGCTACTAGTGCCAGCTAAATCGAGATCAGGGAATCAGCACCCCCCGTGGTGGTTTAAATATGTCCACAAATTCTTTGTTACTCCTCCCTTCAGGGGGTGGAGCTTAACTTTCCATCCCTCGAAGGTAGGCTCTACTTAGTGACTCTTATAATGAATAGAATATGGCAGAAGTCATATTTTACCTGAAACTTGATAACTTTTGAAGGTAGGTTATAAAAGCCATTGCAGCTTCTTTCCACCTTCCCCACTTTCTGGAATCACTCAGTCTGAGGAAGCCAGCTGCCATGTTGTGAGGACCCTCAGGCAGCCCTTTGGAGAGGCCCATGTGTCAAGGAGCTGCCAACAGCCTGTGAGTGAGCCACTTCAGAAGTGGACCCTCCAGTTGTGTCAGACCTTCAAATGACTGCAACCCCAGAAAACATTTTGACAGCAACCTCATGAAACACCAAGATACCACTGCCCAGGTAAGCTGCCCCCAAATTCTTGACCCACAGAAACTGAGATAAGTTTGTTGTTTTACTCCTGGAAGAGAACATAGGCAAAACATTCTGACATAAATCGTACCAATGTTTTCTTAGGTCCGTCTCCCAAAGCAATAGAAACAAAAGCAAAAATAAACAAATGAAACCTAATCAAACTTATAAGCTTTTGCACCACAAAGGAAACCATAAACAAAAAGACGACCTATGGACCGGGAGAAAATAGTTGCAAATGCTGTTACTGACAAGGCCTTAATTTCAAAAATACACAGAAAGCTTATACAACTCAATAAAAAAAACACAACCCAATCAAAAAATGGGCAGAAGACTTAAATAGACATTTCTTCAAAGAAGCCATACAGATGACCAATAGGCACATGAGAAGATGCTCAACATCGCTAATTATTAGAGAAATGCAAATCAAAAGTGCAATGAGGCACCACCTCATACTGGTCAGAATGGCGATCATTAAAAAGTCTACAAATAATAAATGTTGGAGAGGACGTGGAGAAAAGGGAACCCTCCTACACTGTTGCTGGGAATTGGTGCAGCCTCTGTGTAAATCAGCATGGAGGTCCCTTAAAAAACTAAAAATAGAGCTACCATATGATCCAGCAATCCCACACCTGGGCATACATCTGGAGAAAACCATAATTTGAAAAGATACATGCACCCCAATGTTCATTGCAGCACTATTTACAATAGCCAAGACATGGAAACAACCTAAATGTCCATCGACAGATGAATGGATAAAGATGTGGTATATATACAATGGAATACTACTCAGCCATAAAAAAGAATGAAATAATGCCATTTGCAGCAACATGGATGCAACTAGAGTTTATCATACTAAGTGAAGTAAGTCAGAAAGAGAAAGACAAATACCATATATCACTTATATGTGGAATCTAAAATATGACACAAATGAACTTATTTATGAAACAGAAAACAGACTCACAGACATAGAAAACAAACTGATGGTTACCAAAGGGGAAAGGGGGTGGGAGGGATAAATTAGGAGTCTGGGATTAGCAGATACAAACTGCTGTATATAAAATAACAGGGTTCTACTGTATAGCACAGTGAACTATATTCAATATCCTGCAATAAACCATCATGACAAATGTGGAAAAGAATATATAACCGAATCACTTTGCTGTATACCTGAAACTAATACAATGTTGTAAATCAGCTATACTTCAATTAAAAGAAAAGTTTGTTGTTTTAAGGCACTAAGTTTGGGGATAATTTGTTACACAGTAATAGAGAATACACAACAAGACAAACATTTACACCACTGCTGCAGAGACTCTGATCCTGTCACGTTCCTTCTGAGACACTTTCAGTAACTTTTCATTACCTCAAATTAGGTGCTCACTCTTCAGTTAGGTGACCAAGACCCTCCTACGCCATCTCCCATAACTTCCCTAAACAGTCTCAATTGGACTATTTGCTGTGCTCTGAACACTCCTCACACTTTCACACCTTTGCCCACCAGCCTGAAAATATTCCCTAGATCTCATTTCCATCTTTAAAATACCCTTGCATCCTCAAATAGAGAATGTAATAGAACAAAACTAAGTTGGTTTTTTGAAAAAAAATTGAAAAATCTTTAAGCTAACTAAGAAAAAAAGAAGACTCAATCCATAATGAAAGAGGAGACATTACAATGGATGCCTCAGAAATAAAGAGTACAAGGGACTATTATGAACAATTATATGCCAACAAATTGGCTAACTTAGAAGAAATGGATAAATTCCTAGAAACATAACCAAGACTGGATCAAGAAGAAATAGAAAGCCTGAACACACCAACAAAGAAGGAGATTGTAGAAATCAAAAAACTCCCCCAAAACCCAGGACCAGATAGCTTCATGGCTGAATTCTACCAAACATTCAAAGAATTAATACCAATCCCTCTTAAACTCTTCCAAGGAATAGTAGAAGGAATACTTCCACACTCAGTTTATGAGGCAAACATCACTCCGATACCAAAGCCAGACAGACACCACAAGAACTACAGACCAATATCTGATGAACATAGATGCAAAAAGCCTCAGTAAAATACTAACAAACTAAATTCAACACCATATCAAAAAGATTATACACCATGACAAAGTGGGATTTATCCCTGGGATGTAAGTTTGGTTTAATGTATGCAAATTAAACAATATGATACACTATGTAAACAGACTGAAAGAAAAACCACATGGTTTTTCTTGATCCAGCAATCTATCTCAATAGATAAAGAAACATTTAACAAAGTTCATGATAAAAACTGTCAACAAAATAGATACAGAAGGAAATTTCCTCAACACAAAAAAAGGCCATTTATGAACAGCTAAATGCATAATCAATGGGGAAAACTGAAAGCTTTTCCTCTAAGGTCCATTATAAAGCAAGGATGCCCACTCTTGCCACTTCTATTCAATATCAGACTGGAAGTACTAGCAAGAGGAATCAGACTAGAAAAATAAAGTGCATCTAAATCAGGAAGTAAAATTACCTGTCTGCAGATGCTGCAGATGACATGATCCTCTATATAGAAAACCCTATGGATCCCATTAAACTGTTAGGATAAATGAATTCAGGAAAATTACAGGATATAAAAAAGTACAGAAATCAGTTGTGTTTCTTTACACCAACAATGATCTATCCCAGAAGGGGAAATAAATCCCATTTACAATTGCATCAAAAAGAATACTTAGGAATAAATTTAACTGAGGGGAAAAATCTGTACACTGAAAATTAGAAAACATTGAAAGAAATCGAAGATACAAATAAATGAAAATATATCGCAGGTTTAAGGATTGGAAGAATATTGTTAAAATGTCCATACTACCCATGTCCATACACATTCAATGCAATCCCTATCAAAATTCCAATAGCATTTGTCAAAGAAGTAGGAAAAAACAATTATAAAATTTGTATAGAACCACAAAGACCCCAAATAGCCAAAAGCAATCTTGAGAAAGTTAGATTAGCATCATACTTCCTGATTTCAAATTATATTACAAAGATATAGTAATAAAAACAATATGGTGCTGCCTCTTGAAATGAATTTAACAGCACTGACCTATTATCAGCATTCAGACTGTTTGATGAGATGGAACAGTCTAACAATTTCATCTTCTGGACAGTGAAACTTAAAGAGGTTTCAAAGGTGGGACTGTAGGGGAACAAAGTTTGCCACCCCAAAATATCTTTGACATGTGGATTATTTTGAGCTTAAAAAAAAATAATCAAGCCCCCAAAAGACTCAGAAACTTTGACCTTCCCCGTAAGTGCCTAAAGAATTTAGATAGCTCTATTCCTGTAATAGAACCTCTATCACCAGAGATATCTGCAATAAATATGGGCTAGGTGTGGTGGGGAAACTCATAGCTAAGGGTCCACTCTGTCCTATTGTCTCGGCATGGCCCAGCAAATGTTTACCAAACAAACACTTGCTTTTCCATCTCCAGGTGAATTGCCTTCCTCCACTTTGAAGTCCCAAATCACTACCCCCAACATCCTCTTTTGTCTTTAGCTGAAGAGGATATTTAAAAGGTGAGGGTTTAGGCCATTTTGGTGAGTTACTCAGTTTTTCTGGGTTTCTCCCATGTATACATGTTACTAAAAGTTTGGTTTTCTCCTGTTAATCTGTCTCATGTCAATTCTTAGACCAGCCAGAAGAACCTAGAAGGGTAGAGGAAAATTTCTTCCTCCCCAACAATGGTAGGTCATTCCAGTTCAAGTCATTGTGTCTTTCTAGTGTTTTACATCTTTTATAGGATCATACACAACTTTTGTAATCTTATTCCTAAGTATTTTATCATTTCTGTTGATATTGTTAGTTTTCCCCCTCTTTATATCTTTCTACATAGTCTCATTTGCATTGATGAAAGGTACTGATTTCTAAATAAATGCATACCCATCACTGTACCAAAACCAAAACACAGTATGGGACTGCATAAAATCAGATACGTAGATCAATGGAATAGAATTGAGAGTCCAGAAATAAACCCAAGCATATACAGTCAAAGGATTTTTGACAAGGGCACAAAGAATACACAATGGTGAAAGGATAATGTCTTCAGTAAATGGTACTGGGAAAACTGGATATTCACATGCAAGAGAATGAAATCAGACTCATCTTACATCATAAACAGATCAACTTTAAATGGATTAAAGAACTGAAACCATAAAACTCCTAGAAGAAAACATAGGGGAAAAGCTTCTTGATGTTGCCTTGGTGATGATTTGTTGAATGTGACATCAAAAGCTCAGGCAACAAAAGCAAATATAAACAAGTGAGACTACATCAAACTAAAAAGCATCTGCACTGCAAACAATCAACACAATGAAAAAGCAACCTATGGATTGGGAGAAAATATTTGCAAACCATGTATCTAATAAGGAGTTAATGTACAAAAAAATACAAGGAACTCATACAACAATAGTAAAAAAACCTAAACAACCCAATTTAAAAAACTGTCAAAGGACCTGTTGGGCTGCACCCATGGGCCTGCAAACCTTGCAGTTGCCCAGCCTTGAGACCGAAGAAAGAACCCAGAGACAGTGACAGAGACATCAACGGTTTATTGGACAGGGAATCTTATACGTCCGAGGCAAAAGGTCCTGGAGTGACACCCCACCCCAACGGGTTAACACGGCCTAGGCACTGGGACCATCACTCTTGGGATATTCAGTTATAGTTCGTAGGGCTCAAGTTAGCCTCCTGGTCCTCGTGTTGAGAGACCGGTTTCCCGTCTCAGCTGTTGTTTAAGTAGCCTGTTCATCCTTCCAATTAGCCGGGCAGCAGTAGGTTGTAGGGCAGGTGGAAATGCCCGCGTATGTCATTTTATTGGCCTACTCCTGAACTTCATGGCTGGTAAAGTGGATCCCTGGGTCACTATCCAATGTCCATGGGGGTCCTGTACATCACGCACAGCTGTTCTAGACCCCGAATAGTGATTTTTGGCGTTGCTCGAGGCCTCAGGTAGGCCTTTTGTAAGGTCTCCCACCTGTTGTAACGCTGTGCAGATTCATACGGCTGCTGTTCCATCACACTATATGGTTGCTCTGCCCACTTCCGTAGCTGGGATCAGGAGCCCAAGGACACTTATTAGTTTGCCGTTGCCACGGGCCCCAAGCAAACCCTTCCAGGTAACTGGCCACGTCCAAGTCACAAGTCAGTCCCTGAGTTAATATCCCTAAAGCCTGTGTCTGTAACTGTTTAGGGGTGGAGGGTCAGACAACACCTAAGTATCTGATAGATAATCCAGGTCCTTGCGTTTTTTTCTGTATTCACCAGAGATCCCTGTGCGGTCATAGGAACCACAAGCACGGGGCTGTTACTTTTAAACTGGTAAGAGATTCCAAGGTTAACAGGATATCATCAATCTAATGGAAGAGAAAGACATCTCCCATGGCAGTCGGCTGCCACAGGGCCCCACAGGCTAGTGGACGGCCACCTTGGGATCACCCCTGCAATTTTCCATTCCTCAACCTTATATCCTGACATCTTGGTGCTCACAGGAGTTTTCTCAGCCTCCTGGCTGGCTCTTCAACTGTTGGGCTGCACCCGAGGGCCTGCAAGCCTTGTAATTGCCCAGTCTGGAGACTGAAGAAAGAGCCCGGAGACAGTAACAGAGACATTAATGGTTTATTGGACAGGGGATCTTACTGGTCCACAGCAAAAGGTTCTGGAGTGACACCCCACTGTGAACGGCAGCTGACAAGCAGACCATGGCAGCCATCCTTGCTACTTGGTGGGGAAAGAGGCTACCATTTAAAAAGGGGGGAATTGACATCAGGTTGGCTCATCAGTTACCAGGGAAACCAGCAGCTGGGGCCCATCCCTCACAGCCCCTCAAGTTAACGACCATCACGAGGTCAGATGTTTCCCTTTAATAAACTAGCAGGTGGAGGCGTTCTGGCCTAAGGATTAGAACTATCACTGGCTGGGGCAGGGGGCAAGTGCGTTTATGTAGGTAGGGTATAGGTGAAGCAAGGACTGGTCCAGCAGGGCATGTACAAAGAGCAAGAGAACAGCCATCTTGAGTGGCCTGACCATACAGGACCTTAATAGACATTTTTCCAAAGAAGACTTACAAATGGCCAACAGGTATATGAAAAATGCTCAACATCACTAATCATCAGGGAAATGCAAATCAGAACCACAATGAACTATCACCTCACACCTGTAAGGATGGCTGTTATCAAAAAGACAAAAGATAAGTGTTGGTGAGGATGTGAAGAAAATGGAGTCCTTGTACACTGTTGATAGGAATATAAATTGGTACAGTCATTATGGAAAACAGTATGGAGGTTCCTCAAAAAAATTAAAAATAGAACTACCGAATGATCCAGCAATCCCTCTTCTGAGTATATACCAAAAGGAAATGAAATCAGTACCTTAAAGAGATATATGCACTTCCATGTTCATTGCAGCATTATTCGTAGTAGCCAAGACATGGAAACAGCTTAGTGTCTATCAACAGATGAGTGGATAAAGAAATGTATATATATCCATTTGCTACATCATGGGTGAAACTGGAGGACATTATGCTAAGTTAAGTAAGCCAGAGACAGAAAGAAAAATACTGCATGATCTCACATATATGGAATCTTAAAAAGTTGAATACGTAGAAGCAGAGAGTAGAACCACGGTTACCAGGGGTGGGAAGGTAGGGGAAACAGGGGAGATGTTGGTTAAAGGGTACGAAGTTGCAATTATGTAAGATGAATAAGTCTAGAGATTTAATGTACAACATGATGACTACAGTTAATAATACTGTATTGTATACTAGAAATTTGCTAAGAGAGTAGATTTCAGGTGCTTTCACCATATACAGTACCAAAAAAATGGTAACTTTGTGAAGAGATGAATATGTTAATTAGCTTGACTATAGTAATAGTTTCACTATGTACATGGATATCAAAACATCATGTTGTACATCTTAAATATATCCGATTTTTATTTTTAAAAAGTAAATAAAAGTAACATTTTTACTTTTCCCTTTCCGTTTCTCATTCTTTTCCCTACCCACTTTTGGTCATCAGCCCCTCTCAAGGGTGACTGCTATCCTTACTTCTCATGACATGGATCAGTTTTGCCTGTTTTTAAATTTCATGCACATGGAAGCATACAGTGCTACTGTTTTGGTCTGGCTTCTATTGCTTATTGTTATGTCTGTGAGATTCATCCGATTTGTTGTAATATCTATCAGTAGTCTTGTTCATTCTCATTGTGATAGTATTCCATTGTATAAATATACCACAATTTATGCATTCACTCTATTGTTGATGGATATCTAGGTTGTTTCCAGTTTGGAGCTGTTACAAATAGTGTTGCTATGAATATTCTTCTACATTCTTTCAGTGAATGTATGTACACATACCTAGGGGCTGAATTGATGGGTCATAGAGTAGGTGTGTGTTCAGTTTTGATGTATATGTAATGCCAAATGGTTTTCCAGATGTTGTCTTCTTAGTCATCTACTCACATTCCTCACCCTCTTGTCTTTGCACATAATGGATACTTAACAAAGAATCATTATATAATATTAATATTATATATTACACATATGTGTATATCTATATCTATATCTCTCCCTGCTGTATATAACAGAGTTAAATGTAATAATAACCCTAGTAAGCCAACAGTCATACATACTATGCTATGCTGGGATCACAAAGGGTGTGAGGTCAGCTGGGGGTGGCTGGGGAGCACCCATTCCCATTTGAAATTTGGGTCAACAAAGGATTCATCCATCAGTGTATTGCAGTTGCCCTTTGTCTGAATTCTAGAAGTTGGTACAACTTCTTTCTTGTGGTAGTTGACAAAATGGAATCAAGCCTTTGTAAGGAAGGGGAGTTAATGAAGAAAAAGTTTATCTTTCTTCCGCAGTGCTGGAATGGGGAAGAATGGGCCATGTTTAGGATACTTGGAGAAGAGGAACGAGATCTTTGGTGTGGGAACAGTCCAGTAAGAGTTGCCAGGCCAAGACTCTTAGAGGTCTTATTGACTTTCTTAGAATCATTTTTGTTTCAACAATCTACCTTTTCCTGAATGTTTTTTCTGATTCAACCTTTAGAAAGGACTTGGTTTGCATAGTGATATTAGTACGGCTCTTCTGTGAACTGTCTCCCAAAACTGGGAACAACTTTCAGAATTTCTATAAATGGAAACATTACGGTGTTGGGTGATTTTTTTTTTTTAATCACGGGAAAGCTCTAAAATGTGTACTGTGATTTGCTTCAATATTGATTGGTCTCATGTGCAAATTTAATGTCACTAAGAAACATATAATTTCCCACAGATGTTAAATTTCTTTATTAAGCTATTAGTATCCAGGAACCCTGTGTGCTCATGAAAAGGGCCAGAGTCTGTGACTTTGGCTAACCACCTACCTGTTCTCAGTTTCTAATGTAAAAAAAAAAAAGTCAGTGATTGCAATCCAGGATCCCTTACAATGAAATTGTGTGTGTGGTGGGGATTTATCAATCTATCTTTTATCATAAGCAGTATGGGTGATTCACATTGAATGGCAAAATTATAGGTCTTTAAGTCAAGTAAAAAACTACAGATTCCAAGTAGATCTGCACATATGTATCAGAAAATACTACAGAATTCATAAAGTTGAAGCGAAACGACCAGTCATTAATAATTTAAAGGAAAGAATGATGACTATTAAAAACCCTGACTTGGGACTTCCCTGACAGTGCAGTGGTTAAGATTCCACGCTCCCAATGCAGGGGGCACGGGTTCGATCCCTGGTCGGGGAACTAAGATCCCTCATGGTACGGACAAAAAAACAAAAAAACCCTGACCAACTTACTTAGGATAACACTGATGATTGACAGTACACTGATAATAAATTGTCCTTTTCAAAAGCTGTGGGAACCTTGAGTCTATGCGTGCATGTTCAGGAGTTGCTCCGTGTGGCCCAGGACTGCGTAGATGCCAGATGGCATAGCAGACCCAGGACTGCAAGTCCCTGGTGAACCCAGGGAATGTGATAATGTAAGCTTATGAATGTGAAATTTCAGCAATCCTTAATAACCTCCTTAAGAGGTTACTAGTAAGAACCCCTTAGTCATATGAAAAAGAAAAGTCTTTGTAATTGTTCATCATTTGCCCTGAAAAGAACCAAGAAAGAACTCATGCTAGTTCTTAGCCCAACAGGGGACCCCACAAAACCCAACAGTGGGACGTAGACCTTCTGAGAACCAGAGTCCTATACTAATATGGCAAATAGGAATGGAGGCCCCAGTCCTCTTCGTGCAGATGTTTAGATCTTCCTGCAGGACTTGGGTGATATGGGATGAGTTAAGAGGCACGCCCTAAAGGAGCACGGAGTGCAGTGCTAGCTATGGCTACGCAGACCCCAGTATCAGCAGCCGAGTGAGTTTGGTTGAGACTTGGGTGTGAGGTGATCAATTACCATGCATGTTACTGTGGGGTGAGCGGGGATGATGGAGGTAGCCTAGGTTGGGAGAGGCCGGGTCAGCACGTTGTCTGATTATTTCTCGTCTTCTCTAGGTGATTTTCAATCACCTCTCATAGCTCATATATACACTTAATCGTCAAATAATTTGCTTAAAAAGCAATCAGCAAGCCAGGAATTGATTTATAGCTGAAGTCAGTTTCTATGTTGTTTGGTTCCAAATATATATATTTCAAAGCTCTGTATGATATACAGAACCATACAGAGATCAGAAAACATACAAATATCAGATCTTGTCATTTGTGAATTTGGTGAATTATACCATTTGAATCACCACTTGAAAGTGTGTTATCCTACAAGTCTTATGTATTTCTCAAAATAAAGGAGGTCTTCAGATACCCAGGTGTCCAACTGCTCTCCTTTTTAGCTACCTAATATATTTTGTATTAATCTCCACTTTGCCTTTCTCAGTCCTCAACTGCTAAGCGTTACTCTAACCAGATTCCCAGTTGAGTATTTTTTAAACGAGTGTGCTTGTGAAGGTGGCTTAGAAAGATAGTTGCACATCCTGAGCTCCTGCAGGACATCAAAAGACAGAATTAGACATGAGTCTCCCCCCTCTGTGCTCACCATGAAAATATTAAATAGGCTAGAAGCATGAGGAAGGCACAAGAGCACACACCTTTGTAGTTGGGTTTTTCCACTGGAACCTGCAGATCAGTCTACATTTTGTGGAATATTTTTTATAAATGTGTTTATTGACTGAGTTTTAGAAAGGTAGGTGTACCTGTGGTTATCCTATGTTAGCTACCAGTAGGCTTAGGATTTCCTGCCTAATGTGTTAACTAGGTGTCAGGAACCTGTCACGCTAGTAAGCAATGGAAGGCCACCAGGACCTGAGGAAGCGCTTAGTGCATGGACAGATCTGTGACTGACTTGTCGACATACCTAGATTGGTCTTAGAACAAAAATAGACAAATTTAGAAAGTCCGCTTTATTTCTGTGGTTGGTATGTCTTTATTCTTTGCTCTGAAATGCTAAAGAATATTCTATCAAACTGCAAATTTTAGCATCCCAACCTGTTATGACAGCATTAGAAGTTGTCAAATACCTCACCATTATTCTTTCTTCCCCTAGAAATGGAACTTTTACACAGAACCACTTCTTACACTGGCAGGGGGAAATGTGAACTTTGCTATAATTGCTACTCTGATGTCGTCTACCCTCCCAAGAGCTTGGGGGTCTCCCAAATCTTGATTGGAAGATACCTGGTGAGGTGTGAGAGTCTATGGGGAATGAGAACATTTGGAGTTGGAGGAAGAAGGCAAAGAATTGAATAGAGGTTGCAGCTGTCTTGATGATAGAGTCAAATCCTCAGAAAAGTGGAGAAAGCCTATAGCTCAGAGAACCAGCACCGATGGACTGACACATCTTGAGGCAGAGAGGATGCTGGGATGAAGAGCCCTTGGTAAAAGCCTTCACCTTAACTGTGCATGTCCACTTTTCACATACTCAATTGCAAAGGTGCCTTTGCAGTCTAGGGAAAAGATAGAGCATCAATTAAGCAATTAGAGTCACTGTCTCCTCCTCTAAAAGGACTTCTCTATCTGAAGGAAGATAGCTGGCTTTATGTTTTCATGGAGCTCACTGCTCAGAGTTAGTTATAGTTGGAGAAAGGGAAATAAGAAGGGGGAGTGTCACCATTTCTATATTCACTCCGAAAGTCCTAATACTATCTCTATTCCCATCATCTGAGTGACTCCTTTTGTTTTTGTAAAGTGTGTTCCACGGAAGATCTTTATCTTCTTGCTTCTTGCAGTTGGAGCTTCCTACTTGTTTCTAACCACACTTTAGTGGCAAAGAATCCAAGAAAGATGATGAATTAATTAGTGTTATTGACTTCCTAAAGGGGTGAGCAGTTCATCTCACAGAGTCCAGTAATTTTCTAAAGCAAGAGGAAAGGGTTTGTGCACATAGAGATGTGCATATGTAATGAACTTTCAAATGTATAGAATGTAACACTCACTGGGACCATTCTTAAAAAATTAAACAGATTCCCATTTAGTTTCATCACATATCCAAGTTAGCCTGGAAAGTGACCAATGAGACAGGTCAGTCAAGCAAGCACTAGTCCCAGTTCCAGAGCCAGTGTGATGGTGGGCTTCTAATATGTATGAGACAAACACACAAACAACCCAACAGATTGAAGCTTTTCTTCTCCCTCCAGCCTCCCTACCCCAGGCAACGTCTCTTAACTCTTTAAATCAAGGCACTAACAATAACATCAACACATTTTGGTCCCACTTCCTCTCTCTCTTTTTCTGTCTATTCTCAAATTGATATTCTGGGGAGTCAGGAAACAGCCAAAAGCAAAATATTATGGGTGGTTTTCAGAAAAGAAGAGCTCCTTGGACACCTATAAACAGAGTAGGAGTGCTTTGCGTGTCTACATTAGTTATATGTATTTAGGAAATATGGGGCCAATCCCCCCACTCCCTCCCACTCCTTTCCCCCCCAAACCCAATTCCACTCCCCCAACCCCATCCCTAGACGTATCCACTGTTGGTCACCCTAAAGTGGAAATTACGAGCAGGGAGGGGAGAGCCCACCTGCACACATAACTAGTTTTGACCTTGTTTGCTTGTGGTGTCTGTGTTAGCGTGTGGGTGCCTGCACGTGCGGAATTCTTTATTCTCTTTGCATGTACCTCTAATTGATCTTGAAAAGAAGGGACAGTTAAAGAAGACGTTAGGGTGAAATGAAGCCATAACCGCAGCTGGAGACTTTTATTAAGTGTGGCAAAGTTCCCTGGGCTGCGCTGAAATTGTTTATTGATTTTGGTATGGCTGGGTGCTCAGGAGTAATCGCCCAGAATGCCGCTAGAGAGAGCGTCTCGTTAGCTCCCGCTCGCTGTCTCCTCAGCACAGCGCTCACTCTGGAGCTGGCCCCTTTAACCTGTAAATAAATACCCCTGGTTAACTCCTGAGGTGCCTCTGCCTGGGACCAGAGCTGCTTTGGACCTGAAGTTGCACACCCCCAGCAGCATTCAAAGACCACAGTGGGGTTTAAGTTCTCCCCTTGGAAAAGGTGGTCTTGAGGGGGAGGGAAAACAGGGTTAGATTTGCTATTAAGGGCGTATACCATTTTCCATCTTTAGTGCATATTTGGTTTGTTTTTTCTCATTTCCCTTTTAGTATTTAGGTGGGAAGTTTGAAAAAACAAAGTAAGTTGAGATTTTTCAGCGGTGTTTTCACTGTCCCATCCCTGTGTCTTTCCTTGTGTGTTTGTCAGTTTCATGGGCTTTGCCCTTGCCGGGGCCTTCCTGGTTTTCCCATCGCTATATCTAAACTTTCTCCGGAGTCTCAGTAGGGCAGCGATGCCAAGGCTGTTCTCTGGCAAGCAATCCTGTGTAGGGCAGCTGTATGGCAAGGACAGAGTGTGCACACGGTCATATGGTCCATGTCCTCAAGCTAGCGAGGAGGCGGGAAGAGAAGCCTGGTTCAGGATAATGCAAGGGAGGAATCAAGTTGTGGGATGAGAGTCAGGATGTTGGGACAGCTGAAAAAGGGCAGGCTTAACCTAGAGTATCCCTTCTCCAAAATAGGTAAGGTTAGCATCTCTTGGGAGTTCCCAGGTTGACTTCGAGTAGAGTCATATTCTTGAAGGTATTTTGCTTCAGAAATAGGGTTGGCAGTGATGGGGAACTGCCATCAGTTGCATTGATGGGTTTTATTCCACATCATCCAATGAAATACCCCCATGGTTATTCTTTCCTTACCTTTGAGATCCTTCTGCAAGTATCAGGCATCATTTTTTGCAAGCTCCATGACCATGCTGTTCACAGCATTGGACAAATGGCTCCAAAATAACAGAGCTACAGAGCACATGGGATCAGGGGTTTACATTGGAGTCCTTTGGAACTATTCAAAAATAGCATTCTATGAATTATTTCTTCTTAGTTATCCCTAAACAATCTCTCTCAAGATACTGATGTAATGTCATGTCCTCTGTGAATCCCTCTGTATTTGCCTTTTCCCCCTCACTTAGTAATTATTTTTTTTCAAACAGTAGCATATTTCCTCATTCCATTCTGGCCACAATGAGTTTTATTTTTTCCTCTGACTTATCAGTTATCTATTCCTATCAGTTATCCTATCTGTTCCTATCAGTTATCTGAGAGAATCAGAGATTCTTCGGAAAGCATTGTAGAAAGAAAATCTACAGTTTTCTACCTCCACCATCCTGAATATCATGACAGCTGTGCCCAGTGTCTGAGGGAATGACTCTACTCCCAGGGAAGGAAGTGAAGATGAAAGACAAACACATAGAAAACTTGTGTTATCCCTAAATTACTACTGCCTTTTCATGCCTCTACGTAGCCTCCAGTAAGAGGGGGTTCGTATTTGTTCCCCCATCCAACTGGTCAGTATTGGTCAAGACTAAGGAGGAAGTTGGAGCTATTAAGATGAAATGGACCATAAGTTAACTCAATGACAAATGCCATTACACTGAAATCTCAGCGTAATCAAAAGATTTCTAAACCTAAGATGATATCTTCCTTAACCTCAAAAACCACTCAACTGAATGACATGTTAGTGAACCGGTGGGGTTTGAGTGGTCCTTGGGCTAAGTTTGACTTGTATAGGTACGATTTGTATAGATATTTGACATATAGATAGCGTTGTTAAGAGTGAACATAATACCTTCTCCTTTGGAAAGTAGCACGCATCTAGGGGAAATTTTTTGCATCAAGCAGACTTGTATTCAAATCCCAGTACTATCCTTAAATATGATATTGAACAAGTTATTTAACCCTTATGAGTTAAAGTTTTCTCATGTAAAACAGAGATGTGGCAATTAACTAAGATCCTATAGACTTTTTCTGCAACAGGCTAGATGGTAAATATTTAAGGCTTTGCAGGCCATATGGTCTCTGAGGCCACTACTCAACTCTACTATTGCAGCAAAACAGCCGTAGACAATATATAAATCAATGGACATGACAGTGGTCCAATAAAACTTTATTTACAAAAACAGCCAGTGGTTGGATTTGGTCATATAGCACCTGACTGCTGCTATAGATGAAGTATTTGGCAGATGATCTGGTATTCATAAATATGAAATGCCTTCCCTTTCATTGATCATAGGATAGTTGGCTAATACTTAGACTATAGTCAGCAAACTGGTTTGGCCAGTATGAAAAACTAATTTTTAAAAGTCTTCTAAAAGCTTGTACTGGGTATCAGTCCTAAATTGTAATCCATTCTATCTTCCTAGTTAATGTTTTCTTTTCTCCCTAAGCTCGGATGTCAGAGACCTCATTCTGACCCTCCCTTTGCCACAGTCTCCAATTTGGCCCTGGGCTACCTCGGTCTTCCGTTACTTCCGCAGCCCACGCCTGTTAGAGAATTTAGAATTCCTGCTAGAATTCCCCAGTCGGTTACCTCCACTGGAAAGAGTTATTTTTGACCTACCCTGACCCCTTCTTGAACCACAATAAAATGGGGATTGGGAGAATTGTGACACAAATCAATAGGTTATCCCAACAGACGTGATCTTTGAAGCTGTGTTTTCTCGGACACTTGCAGCAGTAACAAAGATAAATAGTGACTCCCTCACATGGCCATCTGAGTAGTAGTTGTCTCAGCGGATCACGATGTGACCTCTAGTCTGGGTGAGCAGCAGATCTGAGCGGTATGAGGAGCAGGGGAGAAGAAAGGTTCTGGCCACAAGGAGGGAAAAGGAGGTGGCCAGAGGACAACTGGTACCTCCGTTTGTAGTCACAGTTGTCGGGGCACGTGGGTTTCCTGCCTGCTTTTCAGTTTGCTCTGCTCACTCACTCACTCACTTTCTCATTTATTCTCATTCCCTTATTTTACAGACATTCAATAAACATTTCTTGAGCACCTGCTGTGTACAGAGCACTGGCATGGTGTCTCAGGCATTAGTAGTGGCTCTGGTGGTCCCTTGCCTGATTCTGAGCAAAATGAGGTTGAGAATTGATTGCTGTGCCTGATTCCAGGATCCTGGGAGGTAGGGGAGGGGAATGTAACGCAGTGCCTTCCTCTTCTACCTTCCTGGGTACCATAGCTGGCTGGAGAGTGATCAAGAGCAGACAGAATAGATGGAGGAAACTCTACTGCCTCTTGTATGGGTTATGTGCCCCTCTTTGAGCTCCTGTGGAACTAGTAGTGATGATAATAATAGCTAACAAAAATATCGGTCAAGGACTTCCCTGGTGGCGCAGTGGTTAAGAATCCGTCTGCCAATGCAAGAGACACGGGTTCGAGCCCTGGGCCGGGAAGATCCCACGTGCGGTGGAGCAACCAAGCCCTTGCTCCGCAACAAGAGAAGCCACCACAATGAGAAGCCCGCGCACCGCAACGAAGAGTAGCCCCCCCGCTCGCTGAACTAGAGAAAGTCCGAGTGCAGCAACGAAGACCCAACGCAGCCAAAAATAAGTAAATAAATGTATAAAAATAAGTATCGATCAATTATTATACATAAAGTGTATTCTAGCCGTATTACCTATATTTACTCCTCTAATTTTTACAACAACCCCATGAGGCAGGGGTGATTATCATTCCCATTTAAACAAGAGGAAAAGTCCAACAGAGTCGAATTCACTTGTCATCACATGACTAGGCTGTGGCAGAGCTGGGAGGGGAGGCCAGGTCTTCACATTTACCTGACTGTGTTATGTGTCTGTTTACATTTCTGCTTTCCCAGCTTGACAGTGAATTTGTTGGTGGTATAAACATTCACTTAAAAAACAATTTATATGGTATGATATAGCACATATATAGAAAATTGCACAAAACATAAAGGGTAAAGTGCAATAAATTATTGTAAAACAAACTTCTGTGTATTCACTGCCCAGACATTGCCAGCACCCCAGCAAATTCCCCCCATCCCCCTCTCAATCCTTACCCCTCCTCTCCTCCCCAAGTAACAATTCCCTTGACCTGTAGCACCACAGTTATTTTTGTCTATATCTGAGCTAGAGCTACATGGGAGCATAATGTAAATTCTCTTTCATGTTTGGCCTCTTTTGCCCAGCTTGATGTTGTTATGCATCGCTGTAATTTGTTTATTTTCATTTTGGTATAGTACTCCATTGTAGGAACTTGCCATAGTTAATTTATCTAGACTATTGTTGATGGACATTTGGGCAGTTTCTAGCTTTTGAATATTATGAAGAGTCTTGCTGTAAACTATAAACATTTGTGTGCACGTCTTTTGGTGTTCCTCTGCATGCATTGTCCTTGGATGTAGATCTAAGAGTGGACTTTCTGGGTCAAAGTGTTCACTTTGTTTTTACAAGTTTCCCTCCCCCTGTTGTTTCATGCCTCACTAGCACAGGGATGTCAGGTTTTTTAAATAGATGGTGGTAACTCATTCTGGCCTTAATTTGCATCTCCCTGATTCATAATGAGGTCAACATTTTCGTGTTTACTGGCTCTTTGGAATCCTCTTTTTGAATTGGCTGTTCAAGCCTCTTGCCTATTTTTCCTTTTTGTGTTTGCCTTAAAAAAGAGTTATATATTTAAATATAAGTGCTATACTGGTTATATGTTTGGCAAATAATCTTCTCTCACCCTGTTGCTTGCTTTTCACTGTCCTGATGGACTGACGTTCTTAATTTTAATGATGCTAAATATATCAATCTCTTTCTTTACACGTTATGCTTTTTTCTTACATACTATCCTGTTTACTGTTCTGTTTTCATTGTAGAGCTGTATAACGAGGCTTTACTGTTCTGTTTTCGTTATAGAGCTGTAGTCTACTTGGAGTTGATTTTTGTGTATGATACGAGGCAGGGGTTGACTTTCTTTCTTTTTATTTTCCTTATTGATATTGAATTGACCCAGTACCATTTATTCCAAAGACCTTCCTTTCCCCACTGCTCTGCAGCGTCACTTTTGTTGTAAATCAAGTGACCCATAAGTATGGGTCTGTTTCTGGACTCTATTTGGTTCCATTGGTCCATTTGCCTATCCTTGAGCCAATTGTATACAATCTTAATTACTGTGGCTTTATAATAAGTCTTATACCCAGTGGATGAACTCCCACCTAGATCTTACCTGAATTCTGTATTTCTATCCCTGGTGCCTATCCCAGTGCTTGGCACATTATAGATACTCAAGAAATATTTGTTGAGTGAAAGGGCCTCTGGTGCTGGTTTCCGCAGAGCTGCCACTGTGGAAGGCTGTGGGAAGAGGATGGTTTCACTCCTCTTCCAGGATGGAGGCTGGATCTGGAGGGTGCTTTGGACCCATGGGTGTTTTGTCGGGGTAGCAAGACCTCATTGTCTACATTAGACATATTCACAAAGGCCATGGGGGTTAGTGGAGCTGGGAAGCTCTGACAGTGACCGGCATCAGGGATGGGGCAGAAATGGCTGGGTGAGTTAGCTGGGTGCCCTTGGCAGTGACAATGGCATCCAGCTGTGCCCCTGGAGAGAGGCAGAGGCTTATCTGTGGGAACTGTAGAGAGCATTTGCAGACTGAAGCTTTCATCAAATCTAAACCCAAAGCTTTCCTTGCCACCCACAGAGACTCCTTTGCCTGGAACTGGGCCTTGTCAAGCAAACTGCTGGGTTGCCTCCTTCTCTCTCCATCTCCCAGTGCGATTGTGGAAGGGATCCATATTCCAGAGATGGCCTCCCGGACTCTGGTCTCTCCCTGTCCCTGTGGGCCGCTAAGCTTCCTCAAACACCACCTTCAAACTGTCACCCCTCTACCTCAAGACCAACAGCAGACTCTTGTCATTTACAACATACATTCCAAACTCCTCAGATTGGACCTTAAAAGCCTCCATAATCTAACCCCTAAGTACCCAATCTTCCTCTTCTCTCCCAACTATTCTTTGGTTTACTTAATTATCTTATCTCCTATACAGAAAATGCTCATTCCTAGCCGAGTTGTTCCTTTTACACAAATGTCTTTATCTTCTCCTCTATCCTAGTCTATGGATTCTTTAAAGCCCAACCCCGGTTTCATCTTTCCCTCAACTCAAGCCCTTTCTGACTATTTCAACATCCTGTGCTCTCCCATCTCGAAACTCTTCATGTATCTTTATCCAGTATTGAAAAGTTGCTACTTATGGTTCTCCCCATAGATTGCACAAAAGGAAAGCCCTATTAGTCAAGCTTCTCTTGGTGGCTGCATTAGTTTGCTACGGCTACTGTATTAGGGTTCTCCAGGGAAACAAAACCAACAGGATGGATGGATGGATGGGTAGATAGATAGATAGATAGATAGATAGATAGATAGATAGATAGATAGATAAGAGGATATTTATTATAGGAACTGGCTCAGGCTGTTATGGAGTTGAGAAGTACCACAATCTGCCATCTGCAAGCTGGAGAACCAGGAGAACTGGGGGTATAACTCCCAGTCCTAGGTCAAAGTCCTGGAGTCCAAAGGTCCGAGAACTAGAAACTATGATTGTCTGAGGCCAGAAAATGATGGACATTCTTCTTTCAAGAAGAGAGAATTCACCTTCCTTTACTTTTGTGTTCCATGCAGGCCCCCAACAGATTGGATGATGCCACCCACACTGGAGAGGGTGGATCTCTTTACTCTGTTTACTGGATTGAATGTTAATCTCCTCCAGAAACACACTCCCAGACACACCCAGACATTATGCCTTACCAGTTGTCTGGACATCCCTTACGACAGTCAAATTGACACATAAAATTAACCATCACAGCTGCAATAACAAAATACCACAGACTGATGATTAAAACAACAGACATTTATTCCTCACAGTTCTGGAGGCTATAAGTCTAAGATCGAGGTGTCAGCAGGTTTGGTTTCTTCTGAGGCCTCTCTCCTTGGCTTGCAGATGGCCACCTACATGCCGTGTCCTCACATGGCCTTTCCTTTGTTTGCACATGACTGTGGTGTCTCTCTCTGTATGTCCAATTTCCTCTTCTTATAAGGACACCAGTCAGATTGGATTAAGTTTCACTCAAAGTCCCATTTTAACTTAATCGCCTCTTTCAAGGCCCTATCTCCAAATCCAGTCACAGTCTGAGGTACTGGGGGTTAGGGCTTCAACATATGAATTTGGGAGGGACACATTTCAGCCCGTAACAGTAGCCAACTCGTGGTGGATAAAGTGAAAGAGAGAATTTATCACCTCCAGTATCTGAAAAGCTGTGGTTGATCAAATTGTTAGAGCTGGATCCAGGTACCCCACGTTTTTTGGAACATTGTGCCCTCCCTCCCTCCCTCATCTCTATGTTTTCTGGCTTGAAATCATTCTCAAGAAGCTTCCTTTCCACTGTGGCAAGATGGCTGTCACAGCTCTCAGCTTGTCTTCTGCCAACTCAGCAACTCTAGGGAAAAGAAAGCTTCTAACCCAGTGGTACCAGGAAAAGTCCTGGGGCCAGTTCTCATCGACACTGACTAGTCATGTGCCCATCTCTTCACCAATCACTGAGATTCTAATTCGACTGACGTTGGCATCCCCTCACCCCCACTCACACACACACAAAAGGTGGAGTCAGCCTGATGAAACCACATAGACTGAGGGGGACAGGGGTTCCCTGTAGAAAAGCCAAGACTTCGTTATAGAAGAAGGGCAACAGGGTGCAGAGTAAGAAAACAAGAAATGTCCATCCCCACGGCTTTACTATTCATTTTATTTTGATCCACACATTAACCCCAAGAGGTAGGTTTTGTTTATTCTCATGTTCATAACAGAGAAATGGATGCTCAGGGAGGGTAAGTCAAGTCAAGTAGCTGGTAAGTTGAGAGCTAGATTTAAGTACCAATCTATCTGACTCCAAACTGCTCTACTATGCCATCTCTCTCAACTTCTTCTGGGCAGGGACTTAGCTTCCAGCTTCCTCCACAACTGGCCCAGCTGTAAGAAATCATAGGCGTTCAAGAGATGATAGAGGCCAGAGGGTGATGGTAGTGGGTCGCACGTTGGACGTGCTGCAAAGTGTGTTCAGCCTCAGGCCTGGGGTGGGGGCAGGTACGGCTCCAGGCTGGGAACAGAGGGGTGTGAGCAAGGAATTCTGGGTGAGAAGGTGAGGGGGACGGGGAGGAGAGAACTTGGAGGGACACACAGGAGCAGGTCGGCGGGTGGGACTGGTACAGCTCATTTCCCATGGCTTTGCCGGGCACGCGGGACACCCGCCTGTTGTCTCCCATTTCTCCCCTCCAAGACTTGAGTTTTGCTCTTTGAGTGAAGGTGGGTCTACCAGTATCCTTCAGATCTTCCCCTTTGTTCTTCTTTGTAGATGGCTTTGCAGACTTTCAAACACTAGAACACTAGAACATTGAATTAGAGATTGCTCGGCTCACTGCAATAGAGTGGAGAGAATCAGAGAGCAGTCCAGAGGTGGTCTGCCTGGCTCTGCCACTTAGTTGCTGTGTGACCTTGGGCAAGTTATTTAACCTCTCTGGGCTTCAGCTTCTTTATGTGTAAGATAGGGAGAGAAAGAGGTTGACCTTACAGAGTTGAGATGATCTACCAAAATTTCTCAGCTCAGTGTCCCACTCACTGTGTATGCTCAGAAATAAAAATGTCAGGTGTTCCTGAGAAGCCGGGCTGGACAGGGGCTGCTCAGCCCATAGCAAAGACCCTGATGAGCAAAGGTGAGCTGGCTCCTTGTTCAGACTATTCCTGCAAACTCGACTCAGAATTGCAGTTTTGTCTCCTTTAGGGGAGGGCTCACGGGCAGGCAGTCAGCGTTACATCTGAGTTTGCTTCCCTTGAAGAGGGCTTAGAACAGGCTTCTCAGAAGAAGTGAGTCATAGGGAACAATTTTAAGAAAGGGAAGTTGTTGATTAATAGGGTGACATGAAACTTCAAAAGCTGACCTCCATAAAAATTTAACTAGCAGAGCAATTTTCATCCCCTCATATTAACTGAGGGCTCCTTTGCCTTGGAAATCTATACCCACTGATAACCCCAAATGCACCTGTGATTTCAGAATGTATATATATATATATATATACATATATATATATGTATATATATATATAATTTTGGCAATAGAGTTACTTCTTAATCACATTTGTAGTTTAAATTAATATGGAAATTAACCCTGAAATTAACCCCAGACCATTTCAAAGCACTGAGTTTTACAGATCTTGAACTACTCTAAAATAAATGCTGAAAATGTGAACTGCATAAAAAATAAAAGCTGATAGTTTTAATTTAATTTCATCTCCATTAAAAATATCACAAATGATTTACTGAGGTTTTAAAAGTGAAAAGGCGTATGCTCTGTTATGGGCACGTGCCTCTTACAGATGCAGGTTGTTAGAATGAAAAATGATGCTTTTGCCAGATGCTAGTTTACGGCTGGATCCCAACCCAGGAATAAAGTTTTGTGGGTTTCACTTTAATGATAACCTCTATGAACGCATGTCTTTGTGCAGAAACATCTCATATCTTTTGCAGTATGTAGCTACATACCAGGATTTGTCACATTCCAGATTCTGGGGAGAATAAATTTCAAACCATCTTTACTGTGGATCTGAATTTGTTCATTCACAAGATGTACTGAACACTCACTGTGTGCCCTGCACTGTGTTGTGTATTTACTGAAAGTCGTGGGTAAGGAGAGCAGATGTAGTCTCTGCCTTCATGAAAATAGTAGCCTGGGGGCAAGGGAGACATGAGAGAAGTGAACCTAAATAAATATATAATAGTAATTTGGGATAAGTGCTTGAGAGAGAATTTGGAAGGGGTGTTTAATTTGGTTTGCAAGAGGTCTGAGAAGGCCTCACTGAGGAGCTGACATTTAGCCTGAGCTGCAAAGAAAGGTGAGGACTTTGCCTGTTCATGCGCGCACAGGTCACCTCTGCACACGTATGTTACTATGTGCCTGTGGAAACACAGCGGGAAGGTTGGAAGGATCCTCACATACCTCAGGGTGAGGAGGGGTAGGGGTTTTATAGGGGGGATTCTAAGTGTGCATCATTCCCAGTTCAGAGAGGCTGTCTCCTGCTCCAGTCACACTGCTGGTAAGTGGCACAGCTGGGATTTGAACCCACATCTCTGCCTCAGAGCGCATGCTCTTTCTCTCACACTACAAAGCCTCTCAGAAAAGAGGAGCTTTCTCCCCCACTTAGATTCCCAGCACGTCATCAAGGGCATCTCGGCAGGCGGTTGGAATTTCATCTTTCTTCTTCAGTTTGGGCTGAGACAAGGGGTCTTTCTCTTCCCCAGAGGAACTCCCTGGACCAGAAGACCTGAGCTATCACTTCCCCCTCTGAGGCTGTGTCTGTCCGCGCGGTGGCTCAGACGGATGCGTGGCTTAAACAGGACAGTTGTAACCAAAGCCGAGGAGTTCCTTCGGATGTTGAGAGGTTTCTTTAGTGCCTTTCTTCCCAGCTAGAAGCCTGTGGAGATAATTCCATCACCAGCTGGGGGAAGGAGTGATAAGGCTGGAGGCTGAGGATAAGTGGACCCGCCTGGGGGTGGAGAGCAGGTGGGGGTGGGGTGCCTGCCAGGTGTCACCTGTAAGATGGCCACACCTGTAGGGGAGGGGAGATACGTGGCATTCTGAGCCCCAGAGAAGAACAGCTTCTGACCTCTATTCTTTTTTCTTTTTAACTGACATTTGAAAAGACAATTCAAGTATAATTTACATATGATAAAATGAACAGATCGTAAGCTCAGCTCCACGGATTATGACAATGTGTACACCTAGGAAACTGATATGATATAAACATTTCCACCATTCCAGAAAGTTCTCTTATTCCCCTGCCCCACCCCACCATAGAAAACTGATGTTCTGACTTCTATCACCATTGGTTAGTTTTGTCTGGTCTTGGATTTCAGTTACATGGAATCACACACTGTGGAGTCTTTCATGTCTGGCTGCTATCACTCACCTAACACTTACGCGATTCATTCAATTTGTTGCGTGTATCAGCAGTTTCTGCCTTTTTATTGCCGAACAGAATTCCATTGTATGGGTATACCATAATTTGTGTATCCAGTTTTAGTTGGCAAACATTTGGGTTGTTTCTGGTTTGGGGTTTTTATGAACAAAGTGCTATGCATATTTGTGTCAAAATCTTTTTAGAGATATGTGTTTTCATTTCTTTTGGGAAGATATCTAGGTGTG
The DNA here is from genome assembly GCF_009873245.2 of Balaenoptera musculus. Classification (NCBI taxonomy): domain Eukaryota; kingdom Metazoa; phylum Chordata; class Mammalia; order Artiodactyla; family Balaenopteridae; genus Balaenoptera; species Balaenoptera musculus. The sequence continues at coordinate 149,610,029 of NC_045786.1, forward strand.
GAAGTGCTGGGTCAGAGGGAAGTTGTACTTTATATACCTTTACTCTGGCTTCTAGTGGAAGGAGAAGCAGTGGGGAGATGGAATCTCACTCACTCACGGCTTTGCTGTCTTTTCTGATAAACTTCAGTGCGTGCAGCGTATTTATGTCCCGTCCCCACTCTGGTGCTGCTGATGAGACAGCCCTAAACACATGCCTGTGGACATTGCTCAGCAGGTTGCTGCTGAGTAGAAGGGCTGGTTCTCACCCTCAAATCGTCTTTCCTTGGCTTCATTTCCTGTCCATTCTTAGTTCTCTAACTCCATCGGTTAGGTCCGTCTCCACGTGCCCACTCCTCTTGCTGCAGGCAGGGGATGTTGTATAATTGGCAAGCTTTGGAGTCAGGCAGATTTGGTCTGTCTGCTGGCTCTGCCACTTATTAGCTGAGTGAAAAGAGCAATTACCTAATGTTTCTGAGCCTTGGTTTCCTAGAAACTGTTGAAAACAACTATCTTGAGGAGTAGTTATAGGAATCACATCAAGGCTGCCAAGTATGACCATGCAGGTTGCTCAAGCCCAAAGGGACCAGTGCATGCTCTGCTGCCGAGCCCTGTGTCTCCGTGTCACCATGGAGGAAGGGGCATCTTTGGTAATTTGTCTGACAGAGGGAGAAACTTTTCAAGTTTTCCCGCCCAGAGGTGGTGTCTTGTAATTCATACAAAGACGGCTGTAGTCAAGCCACAAGGTGAACAATATTCCACATTCAGAAGGTGCTAAATAAATGGTAGCTATTATAATGCAAATTGTATCAGGCAGGATTCTTGGTTGCAAGCAACAGAATTGGCTCTGGCTCTCTTATGGGTAAAAGGAAATTTTCTAAAGGGATATCAGGGGCTCACAAACTTGTTAGGAGACAGGAGAACCAGGCTTGGGAATGTCAGGAACCAAGGGCAGGGAGCTGTTTTTAAGGACTGTGCAGCAGGAACAACAGCCAAGGCCACCTGAGCAGGAACTGGCTGGTCCGTGCCCTGCAGTGACTGCTGAGATAAATATGGCCTCCAGTGTCCCACATCCTTGAATGACTCCAGGGAGAGAGTGTCCAATTGGCCAATTTGAACTCATGTTCTTGCCCACCTTTGGGGATGGGCCAAAAGAGTCAGGATTGAGCTTCCTTAATGATGGGCAGGCCCTCCCTACCCCCAAGATGTCACCACATGGGCAATTCCCCATTATGATGATGCCTCTTTCCCAAGAAGGCATCTAGTGGGGATTTCCCATATTGGGGTGGTAACAGGAAGGGGGATTATATGCTGGACAGCCAACAAAATGATGAACCCCATATTTAGGTCAGTTCTGAGGAATGGAAGATGTTCAGATTTATCGCCAGGAGTCCTCATCACTCGGTAAACCAAGCCTTAAAAATGCAGGAGCCTGTTAAGCCAAGTCTTCTTTTTTTTTTTTTTTTTTTTTAAAGATTTATTTATTGATTGATTGATTACTATGTTGGGTCTTTGTTTCTGTGCTAGGGCTTCCTGTAGTTGCGGCAAGCAGGGGCTACTCTTCATCGCGGTGCGCGGGCCTCTCACTATTGTGGCCTCTTTTGTTGTGGAGCACAGGCTCCAGATGCGCAGGCTCAGTCGTTGTGGCTCACGGGCCTAGTTGCTTCGTGGCATGTGGGATCTTCCCAGACCAGGGCGCGAACCCGTGTCCCCTACATTAGCAGGCAGATTCTCAACCACTGCGCCACCAGGGAAGCCCCAAGTCTTCTCTTAAATTAATGGAGGGACAAAGACCCTCAGACAGAACAGGGCACAATGCCTCAGTCTTTTCCACTTTGTATTTGGAGAATACCAAATACTCATTCATTGTTGTTTTAAAAATGCAGAATCACCTGAAGAGATACGATTTTAGTTCTGGGAGAGCTGCCTGCTGACTTCCAGAGGATTTATTCCTCACATTAATGACTGTTAGCATAGCAGAGTGAAATGTGCCTGAGAAACTGTGAAAAAAGTAACGAACATGGTGGTGATCAAGGCTGATTGGCGGATGCTCTTGGGGAGAGTTGAGGTTTTGATTTATAGCTTTAGCATCAAGGAGTCACAAGCATTGCCGTTGCAAGCCACCTTGTCACCTGATACTAACCATGGGGGAAGATTCCAGAAGGACTCAAGACTAAGTTTTTGGAGGGGTACAGATGCCAAGAAGAATGCATTATACATTCTGTGGTGGGGTGACAATCTGGTAGGGTTGGGGTAAGTGTAGGGTGAGCAGTGGGTTCTCAGTTCCTAAAGAAAGAAAGTCAGCCTTGTAGGGCAGGAGAGGGAAGGTGCTAATATTAGTTGGACATCGTTCCTGGCACTTCACCTCTGTCAACTCGTTTAACCCTCACCACAACTGAGTGTGGTAGGTATTATTATTCCCATTTACATATGAAGAAACTGAGGCTCAGAGAGGCCATCTAAATGGCAGCATGGTCTTATTCAGATGGACTGGTGTATGGCTAGAAGTTTTAAAGGAAGTCCTAGAACGTTGCCACACATTTTAGATCTGGAATCAGTGGGAGGGAAGGATATTCAAAACTGCCACATCAGCCAAACGATAAGAGACCCTTGTCACCTCTGCGTTTCGATGACTCTTCATGGTCTTTAACACGTCCTAGCTGCCCTCAGCTCTCAGGTTCTCAAGGCAGATCTTTCCTGATGGCGCGAGAGGGCACGGAGCCTCCTCCTGCCACGCTGTGGCTGCTCCTACGCAGAGGGTCCAGCTGCTGCTTGTCAAGCAAAGGAGACGAGGGAAGAGGGAGGACAGGTGAGCGCTGCTAGGTACTCAAGCCACGAGGCCCCTTTCTCTATGCAAACAGCCCCGGCAGAGCTGCAGAGAGGCCGGGGTTCGTTGGTGGCCCAGGCTGCACTCCTGTCACCTTGGGGGGGTCTGTGAGCAGAAGTGGCTGATCCCTCCACCCCTACTTGCCATGTTTTGTGTGTTCTGAAGAGCCACCCTATCCCGAGGCTAGGACATCTCCAACTAACCGGAGCGTGGCCGTGATTATTTGGCTAGTAACCACCTCTTCTGTTGAACTTCCTCAAACCTGCCTCACTGAAGGTATCCAAACACCTCAGCCATTCCTTCATCCCACGTATATTTACAAAGCACCTGCTATGTGCCAGGTACCATGCGGTCCCCATGGGTTTGGCAAGCAGTCCCTGCCCTCAGGAGGCTTACAGTATGGTGGGGAAGACAAACCATTCTCTTCCATAGCTCCCCCACCCCCAAAGCATCCCTGCTATTTTCTCTCACCCACCTCCCACCCCAATGCCTACAGTCCCTGGGTCCTCCCCGCAGCCATACAACACGATGACAAATGCTGGGCTGCTCGTCAAAGACTCCATTGAGAGCTGGTCACCGTGTGCAGAAAGCAGCAGTGTTAGTCCTGAACCTGACCCGGGGAGCACTGCCTATTGTCAGCATTGTTTTGACAGCCCTTGACAGCAGGTGTCTGTCAGCCCTCCATTCCTCCCTCCCCCACCCCACCCTCAACACATACACACACAGCCTCCAAGTGTCACTTCAGTTCGGAAAGCATGGAGGGAGCAAGGTGGAGAGAGGAGCCAGGCATCACACGGCTTGTTGACCAGCGATGGGGGTCAGGTGTGGCCAGAGGACACATGCAGCTGTGCTGAAACACCCCAGGAGTGTGATGCAGCCCCTGCCCTTGAGGATGAAGGGAGTGGGGGTCACGGGTCCCTCAGCTGCAACACTTCTCTCTGCCTGTGCCTTTGAAGAGGGTTGTTTTCTTCCATGGACCCACCATCAGAGTATGCCTTCTCAGTGTCTCACCCAGTGGAAAGAATTGCTCCGGCTGTAGGGTCTGGGTGATGAGAGGAAGGGAATGTCCTGGTTAAGGGTGTGGGCTGCCAGAGACTGATTTTAAGGGAAGAGAAACAGAGTGAGTATAGGGTAGTGAGTTAAAGCTTTGGGGTCAGACGCACTTGGAACTCAAATCCCAAATATGATCCAGCAATTCCATTCCTAGGTGTCTACCCAAGAGAAATGAAAACACCTGTCCACACGAAGACATGTATGCAAATGTCCATAGCAGCATTATTCGTAATAGCCAAAAAGTGGAAACAATCCAAGTAGCCATCACCTGATGAATGGATAAATAAAATCTGACCTACCTATACAGTGGACTACAGTTCAGCGCTACACAGGAGTAGAGTGCTGACACATGCCCCAACACGGATGAACCTGAAAGCAGTAGCTACGTGAAAGGAGCCAGATGCAGAAGTCCTAAGCTGTATGATTTCACTTATAACAAAAGTCCAGAAAAGGCAAATGTCTGGATACAGAAAGAAGACGAGTGGTTGCCTGGGGCTGGAGACAGGGGGTGGGGTGTGAACAGGGAGTAACTGCAAATGGGGACAAAGGTGATCTTTTTAAGGAGGTGGAAATGTTCTAAAACTAAGTAGTGAGGGTTGCACAGCTTCGTAAACTTACTAGAAATCATTAGATTGTACACTTAAAGTGGGTAAATTTATGGCATGTAAATTACACCTCAATGAAGGAGTTTCAGAAATCCTAATTATGTCACTCACTAGCTGACAGACCTTGAGAAGTTACTTTACTAATGAGTATCCCCATCTGTAAAATGGAGATAATGATACCGACCCAATAGGCTCATTGTGAAAGCCAAGGGGCCTGATTTAAAATGAGCATTCAATAAATGATAGCAGCTTTTGCTACCACTCCAATTTTTTAAAATGATTTGATTTATAAAGATATATGGAGAGATACCAAGAATCACGGGTAGCAGTGAAATTATAGTGTTTGAGGGCTCTCCCTGTACTAGATAGATTTTTTTAAATGGTCTGCCTCCATATACATTCCTGAATGTTTCTCTGAATGCCAGGGAGACTGGTTTAAAAAAAAAAACAACTCACACCAGCCAAAAGCATAATGGGGATGCAGGTCTTATATCAATATTGACAGCAAGGGGAGTGAATTAGGCCGAAGTGAAAGCGAAGGAAATCCAGTTGGTGACTAGTGTGCCTTCCTATTCCAGCTGTTCATTCCTATTTATGAATCCAGGAATGCCTTTGGAGTTTACTGTGAGCAACAGGTGGGCTGAAAGATCTTTCTATGAGTCAAAACCCTTCTCATTTCAAGTGTGGAAACACAACACAGACTGGCCAAGAAAAAAAGGAAATATAGACCCCAGACCCAAAGATAGAATGGGATTTAAGTTTGTCTGGATCTAGGATCTCAAATGAAGTCAATTCTGGTCCCTCTAATCTCTTGGCTTGGCTTTCCTCTGGGTTAGATTTATTCCCAGGAAACTTGTTCCTCTCATGGTGACAACAGGGTTTTCAGCAACCCCAGGCTCATGTTCATTCAGCTTAACAACCCCAGGGAAACAGTTCTTCCCCAATAGTTTCAGCAAAATCCCCAGGGTTTACTCTCCTTCAGTGTACCTGGATCTCCTGTGCATCCTGAACCAGTCACTGTGGCCTGGAGAATGCAGCATGCTGATTGGCCAGACTGGGGTCACATGTCCGTAGGTAGGCGAGATCAGCCCCACCTAACACACATTGATGGTAAGAGAAGGAGGGGAGGTCCCTCAAAGGGAAATTAAGAGATTCTTACCAGAGGAAGAGAAAATAACCAACAGGCAGATAAAACATAGATGTCCACTCTGACCAGCCACCTTGGGGCCTCTACCTTCCTTGTGCAGGTCTTGGAGTAATTTTATTATTATTTTTTAAATTTGTTTATTTTTGGCTGCCTTGGGTCTTTGTTGCTGCATGCAGGCTTTCTCTAGTTGCGGCGAACAGGGGCTACTCTTCGTTGTGGTGCGTGGGCTTCTCATTGTGGTGGCTTCTCTTGTTGCGGAGCACAGGCTCTAGGCATGCGGGCTTCAGTAGTTGTGGCTCGCGGGCTCTAGAGCGCAGGCTCAGTAGTTGTGGCGCATGGACTTAGTTGCTCCGTGGCATGTGGGATCTTCCCGGACCAGGGCTCAAACCCATGTCGCCTGCATTGGCAGGTGGATTCTTAACCACTGTGCCACCAGGGAAGTCCCTTGGAGTACTTTTAGAACTGTTATTTGGGGAACTCTTTGGCCCTGTTTGATGGATCCCCTTAGTCTGCTATTTTCCAGAGGCTCCAAAGCTGTCCTCCTCTTCAGGCCTGAGTACTGGTTAGCAACTTCAGTTTCATAAGAGAATGTTAATCCCACATCCCACCTGGCTTATTTTCAACGCATATGTTTTAGCATTTCACTGGAAACACAATATCTGCATTATAAATTCTTGATAAGGAATATAACCCTAAGGATTTAACTCTTATAAAAAATTTGATTTCAGGGACTTCCCTGGTGGCGCAGTGTTTAAGAATCTGCCTGCCAATGCAGGGGACACGGGTTCGAGCCCTGGTCCGGGAAGATCCCACATGCCGCGGAGCAACTAAGCCCGTGCGCCACAACTACTGAGCCTGCGCTCTAGAGCCCGTGAGCCACAACTACTGAGCCTGTGTGCCACAACTACTGAGCCTGCACTCTAGAGCCGTGAGCCACACTACTGAGCCCGCGTGCCACAACTACTGAAGCCCGCGTGCCTAGGGCCCATGCTCCACAACAAGAGAAGCCATCGCAATGAGAAGCCCGCGCACCACAAGGAAGAGTAGCCCCCGCTCGCCGCAACTAGAGAAAAGACCACGCGCAGCAACAAAGACCCAACACAGTCAAAAATAAAATAAATTAAATAAATAAATTTAAAAAAAAATTTGATTTCCAAATGTAATTCACATGGAGGCTGTTTAGAGCACTTACAGTGTAATCGTTTGTCCAGATACTCCAGACTGCAACCCTGGGTCAAGCCAGAGCTACCCAAGGACCGTATGGCTACTTCAACTGCATGGCTTTGTTTCCCCTGTACAACCACCTCTTGGGAATAAGCCACTGGTTTTTACTGAAGTGTGCTATAAAAAGCCGTTGTATTAGTCAGGATATTCCAGGCCATGATGCAACAACAAATAAACCCTGAATCCTCAGGGGTTCAACACAATAAATGTTGACTTTGTGTTCACCTTGCAGTCTGATGTGGGTCAGGTGGTCCTCTCCCAAAGAGACTCAGGAATCTAAGCTGCTTCCACCTGGCTCCTCAGCTGTCTCTGATGTCTTTTCTCTCATTCTTGAGGATGAAGCAGCTGAGGGGAAGGGAACCAGTGAGCAGAATTCGTTGATACTTACATTCCCTTCCCTGAAAATTCAGCTACATGGTCCCAAACTAAAAGGGGTTCTGGAAAATGTCATCTCCCTGAGTGCCCCTGAAGAGAAAACAGGCTGGTGAACCCACGGCATTGTCTCTGCCACATTGGTTGTCGGAAAAACACAAGTTTATTTGTTATAAGAAGGCTGTTGAGATTAAGTACAGCGGATGGAAACACATGCATTTATTACCATTCCTTACCCAAACCCAGCTAAAAGTATAGTAAATGGATTTTCGAAAGGCATGAACCCATGAGGATAAAGAGAACGAGAAGGAGATGACAGCAATTAAATTTTGGAAGTTGGAAAACGAATAAACAAGTGGGTACCGGCCACTTCCGGGAAAGCTGAAGCCTAAGTCAGGACGGGGGTGGAGGTAGGGTGAGGAGAGAGAGGAGCCCAGAGGTAGGTTAAGCCCAATCCCAGAAAGGCTTAGGTGTCTTTGGAAAGTATTTGGTACCAGGTAGTATTTGGAAAGTGAGGGGACAGATGGTACCAAAAACAGAGGGACTGGTTTAAATTTGTAAAAGTAGCCTTTAGACCACCACCTACCCTCCTCCACACATGGACAACTGATTTTTCTATCCCACTCCAGCAAAAGAAGAGAAGTTTATTTTCTAGAGAAACTGAGCCAGAAAGACTCTGGACTTGCGCTTCTGGACACCCCTGAGGGCAGGGATCCCCTGTAGACAACAGGAGCATTAAGTGTAAGTCTGCACACTGAGGGTTGACCCCCTCTAGCCCTTCCCCATCCGGCTCCCAGAACTCAAGCAGTCAGATTTATTATATAACCCAAACTGGAGAGTGGCAGAGTCCTCTCTGAGGAAACCCATGAAACCAAGAGAGAAGACCTACAGGAGCTTGCTATTTCCTTCTGGCAAGGTGCCCTCCCCCAGACCTTAGTTGTGCTTCTGTCGAACAGCCCAGGAACACCATCTTAGGAACATTGTGAATGTTGTAATGAAGGAACCTTCCTCCTTTGCTTTGCCTCTAGGAAACTTAACTCCACATCTTCTGTCCAGCTCAAGAAGTTGTGTGGAACGTTCTGGTATATATTTCTGGGCACTAAATTTATTCCTGACTTTACGATGCCACCTTATTTTAATTTCACTCTGATTTCCATCCATTGATCCACTCACTCACTCGTTCAACAAACGTAGGTGGACTGAATGCACTTTGTGTGCCAGACAGTAGGCTCAGTGTTGGGGCCCATGGACTTGCTCCCTTGGACTTCACACGCTGGCATCGTGTGCATTTTTGTAGGTATTCTCAAATTTATTTTGGAAGTATATGCAAGTGTACGATTGATATAAACGGATACATATGCCAAGAATAGAGCTGATTATCCCACTGTGATGCTGGAGAATTTGCTTCATTGCAGGGGCTAAATTCCAGTGATGTCTCAGTACATCTGCCACTGTGGATGGTTAGGCATGGTGTAGGGGTGAGGGTTCTGGGAAATGTGTAACTTCTCCTGGAGGGACCCCATACCTTGAGGAATTTAAATAGGAGAGAGACAAAGGAATGAGCTTGTATTCTTACCTCTCAGGTATCTCTCTAAAGAGTCTTTACTCTGAATTTATGCTCCTAGGTGCCTGAATAACCCTGCAAGACAACATTGTTACAGAAAACCTCCAGCCAGTTTCGGGAACGCCAGCTTGGGTCTGATTACTGCTTCTCTCAAAGGCTGATCTTTGCTATGAATAGGGGTCTCACTGCCCAGATCCACCCCCTGCCCCACCACCCCTTGTTGGCTGAGTGAGGCTGGGGTGTGCGGAACACAGGTGACCTGCCTCTGGGATGTACGTGCTCCGTACAGGTGGGTCTGAGGATCTGGCTCACGTCCAGGCAATGTTAGCAGGGCGGCCCCCCATGCGTGTACACACACACACAGGCTCACATGTGTGCACACCCTACAGGGAGGTTAATAGAGATCTACAGCCCTCGTCACCATTTGCTTTCGTAATAAATGTATTAAGTAGGAGAGCCAGATTTATTTCCGGCAACAGCTTGCTGGCTACACCTCCCCCTCTTATTCCCAGTTCCCGCAGTAACCCCAGCCTCTTCCACCCCATCCCCAGGCAAGATTTTCTCTCCTAAAATTTTATTTTTAATTTGTCGTGATGAATGAGTGACACCTCTGACAGCCGATTCGCGGAGATTAATAGAAACGACACAATATTTACGTCGCCGCTACGAACAATTATCCTGCCATCTATCTCTGAGATTATCTTCCTGATTGAAAACTACTCATCCATGTAATCGGAATTATTTGGAATTAGAAGGGAATTTATAGCCCCCCTGGAGCACACTCTCTCCCCTCGAATCAGCACCTCGGGCTTCATCATTCTCTTGTCCTTCCTCTGGGGCTTTGGCCTTCTCTTCTGTCTTGGTGATGAGCAGGGAAAACTCTCCTCTCTTCCAGGAGGGCCTCTTGTCAGGGCAGCGGGCATCTCTCTGGCCTGGCATGGTGACTGTGTGATGAGGAGTGTGGGTGTAGTGGTTGGTGGGAGAGAGCGTCCAAGTGATGTTGGAAGAATCAGGGGTCAGCAAGGGTGGCTTGTGAGCTCGATAGATGAACACAATCTGAAGAAAGAGGCTAATATGAGAGTGGAGAAGAAAGGTGACTTTGGGAAGCACGTGGAATCAGGTTGGACCAGCTGAGAAATCTAAAGGAGCAGGATAGGGTCTAAGAATGACGCTGAGATTGGTGGTGTGCAGGGCCAAGGAGGCTGAGTCGGGTGGTCTGGAGCAGGACCCTATTAAGAGCCACATTTGGGTTGCAGGGGTGGGGGAAGGGAGGCTGCATAACAGCTTGTGCAGATCTGGGGAGGCCATGGAGTGGGATTCAAAGTATGAAAGAATGGTGATGCTATGAGAATGTTCTTTGTTCTCTGCCTGGTCCCTGTCTGCTAGCCCAGTGGATACTGAATCAGACAGACCTTGATTTTGACTCCTCACTCTGCCACTTTGGAGCTGTGTGACCCCGGGCAAGTTTCTTAACCTCTCTGAGCTTCAATTTTCAATCTCTAAATCCCCAATTTACAATCCTCACTGAGCAGTGTACACAATCTGTAAATTGAGGGTAGTAACAGTACCTACTTCACAGGGGTGTTATGAAGATTAAATGAGATAATGCATGCAGGGTGCTTTGCACAGTTCCTTGTATGCAGGAAAGGCCCAATATATGTAGGTGCCACAGAGGAGATAAACCTTTGTCTCCCTTTAGGAGACAAAGACTTGGGCTCCAGGATTGGCCCTGTTTGCCAAGTTCCTTTCCCCTCCCTTGGCATCCTCATCCTGCTAACACATTGACCTGCAGCCTCCTCCTCCCCTCCCCCTCTGTAGCACTGGACGGGCAACTGCAGCTGCAGAAAGCAGGCAGGTGCTTGGTTTGATGGGTGCATGCTAGGATTGCAGAACCACTTTCTGGTATTTCTCCTGTCCTCTAATCCTTCTAACCGCTAATGTGTATTGGACACATATTAGCATATTCTAAGTACTTTACCTGCATTTAATCAATATAATATCACCATAAACTATGTGCTATTAATTAGTAACATTCTCATTTTACAGATAAGGAAACTGAGGCCCTGGGAGGTTAGATAATTGGCCAAAGCCACATGGCTAATGTGGTGGGCAGCCTCTAAGATGCCCTCACTGGTCTCTACCTCTGGCATTCACACCCATGTGTCATCCTCTGCCCTTGGGGCAGGCTGGACCTAGTGGCTTGCTTCTAGTGAACAGAGTATGACAAAAGTGATGGGATGACACTTTAGAGATTAGGTTCCAGAAGACTGTGACAACTGTCTTGCCCAGTCTCTCTCTTCCTAGCTTTTCTCAGGTCACTTGCTCTGGGGAAGCAAGCTGCCGGGTGGTGAGCTCCTTTATGGAGAAGCTTTAGGGAGCTGAGGGCAGCCTCTGATCAACAGCCCATGAGAAACCAAAACCTGCCAACAACGCTGGGAGTGAGTTTGAAGGCAAATCATTCCCCAGTGGGACCTTAAGGTGACTGCAGCACCCGGTTGGACACACCTTGATTGTGCCTTGTGAGGGACGCTGAGTCAGAGGACCCAGACCCGGACCCACAAAACCAATCAGCTGCTGAGTCTGAGGAGGATTTGTTACACAGCAGTAGATAACCCATACAACTTGTAATAGCCAAGCCAGGATTCGGACCCAGGCTGCTGGACCCTAGAGCCTGTGCTCTTGAGCACTTCGCTCCCTGGCACCTGAGGAGCTCTTTAGGGCTGAGCCACTCAGTTCTTCAGTCGCGTCCGAGACGGGCAAGCGAGCTCAGATGGCTTCTCATGTTGTCACAGATTCCGACTGAGCTTAAAGTAATGTCCTGGTCAGAAGTGACATGCAAACACCACCTGGACAATGTTTCTTCTCCCTTAGGACTAATTTAGCCCTGTCCAAGGGAAAGAGGAGAAATACATATCCTTTAGGTCTACAGGAGCTTTACTCTTTAGGTGGCTGGTAGGCGAGGAAAGAGCTGGCCTTTGTAAAAAAAAAAGGGGGTGTCAGGGGGCCCTGGACAGGTGAGAAGAATCTCTGATAGGGTCCTCAAGAATGCTTCCAAGCCAAGGAGGCCTCCTGTGGTAAATAACAAGGGTTCAAAGGCTGGCAGGACTTGTCTTCAACAGGAAAACAATCCGGCTTTTACCTCACTCGCATTGGAGCCCAAGCTCATCCGACAGAAATGAGCTCATCACCACCGTGTTGTGAAAGACCCTTCTTCCCTTCACGGACTCCCATCCACACCCAAGTCCCCCTCCCACTGCCTGTGTCCAGCGTGTGTCCTAGAGACATAACAGGACCGGGCAGAAGAGACTAGGGAGGAAACATATGTGAAATGATGTGTATGGTTACCCTTTCTTAGGAACCACTTCGGATGCAAATAGACGATTCTGCAGAGGACCAGGGCAGGGCCCAGAGACAGAAGCTGAGCCTTATTTAAAAATGACAGTAGATGTCTGTATTTGTTTGGCAGTGTGGATTGCGGGGGCAGGGGGCACTGCAGTGAGGTGCGTGCTATTCTGGTGGGGCCTGGGAGCAGAACAGACGGGGCCATTGGGGTCTCATCCACCCCGAGCTGAGGGGCATGATCTCTCCTATCCTTGGGCAGCACCCGGTGCTGGAGGAAAATCAACACAAAGCAAGTCCTCAGAGAGCAAGCAGCCTCTTCATGAGAGGGGCCACGGGGGGCAGGCGGGAAAGTCATCAGGGTAATCAGCCTTAATAAAGGTAGAAGATGAAATGGGAGAGGGGTGGGCTGGAGCAGGGGGAGTCGGAGGGAAGGAAATGGTTGCTGGAGAAACAGATGCAATTGAACAAGACTCGTGGAGATGGATTTCCCTGCCTTGGTCCAAACTCAAATCCCTGCGCTCAGATTAATTAGCAAGGAAATATTTTCCTGTCTGCAGAAACAGGCTGCTGGATCGCCAGTGGGACATGAGGGTGGGCAGTCTATCAACTAACTACTAATTAGGTTACTTCCCACTGCTGTTGACATGTTCCTGGGCCAAAATAAAGGAGGGGGGAGGAGGGGATAGGAACAGAGACAGAGAGAGAGGTGCAGGCCAGGATCCTCTCTGCTCATTGTGCAAAACTGTTGGCTGGAATTAGGAAGGAGACCTGGGTCCAAAGCCCAAAGGGGAGATGACAGAAGACAGCCATGTTCTGATTAGCGGACAGCCCTTGGCGGAGAGCTACACTTGTGCTTGTATTGCCTGGCTTTCTACAAAAGCTCTGAAAACATGCACAGTAGGGAAGCCCTGGGTGGGAATTTGAATGATGATAATAATGACAATGGGTGCTTTCTGAAGTATCAGTAGCACTTCATTCGTTCATTTATTCAACAAGTATGAGATAGGGGCGTTGGGGGGGCGCAGAGAATGGGAGATTAACATTCATTTGCCTTATTGTTTCTCATAACTAGGGAGAAGGTATTTTAGCCCCTTTTTATATATAAGGAAATTGGGGCTCAGAGAGGTTAAATAACTTGTCCCTAGTTACACAGCAAGTAAGAAGTAGTGAAACTGAATTTTGTACCCAAGGTGGTCCTGATTCCAGCCCTGCCTACCCTTAATCACTCCTCAGTGGATAATGCACAGTCAACAAATATATTGTCTTCTTTTGTCTGCCTGAGTTCCCCAATTCTGCCCTAAAGTTCTCAAGGCATATTCTTCAGTATGTCACATGCAGGAACTTTAAATATCCTGCAGGAGGGGCACCACCATGTCTCCCAAGGTCTGAGGCCATCATTTAGCTCCCGATTTTAGAGAACCAAATAGGGAGATTGGCCAACCCATTCCACTGGCAGCACCATCAAGTCATCTACATTGTGCACGTGTGGAGTTTGCCTATTTCCTTACAATCTCTCATTGCAGATGGGGCAGTAATTGAATCAGCTGTGGTGCGAAGTAGCTCATGGCCATGCCCTCTCCCGGGCCGGTCCATCCTCCACCCTTCACCCTTTCCTTGTGAGCAGAGTTGGACCACAGGATATCCCTCTGCTCTCTGGGTGAACCTCCTGCCTGGCGAGTCCTGTTCTGCCCTGTTGTTTCTTTCTTTCTTTCCTGGAAGCTCCTCCTGCTATTAAAGTAGCTCTTTGTAGCCTGGTCACTAGATAGCAAGTTTCTTGAGGCCAAAGACTATGTCATGTTCACCTTTGCGTTCCCTGAACTCAATATTGTACCAGGGACCTTGTGATGAGTGTTCCATGAATGTTTGCTGAATGAGGGAGTAAATGCCTGAAGGACTCTGTTTGGCTCACATCTGGCCTGCCTCTAAATGTTTCCCTAATTTGTTTCCCTATTGCACCAGACACCAGTACTGAGGTGTCTGAGTATTCTCTGCTAACTAAGTATGGCACAAAGATGACAGTGCCCCCAAGATGCCATTTTACCCTGTGTGCATGCAAGTTCCCTCTTAACATTGAAAGAGTGGGGACTTTGCACAGAGGAGTTGCTACTGCTATGGACGGTGACAGGAGTTCAGGTACTGCTGTTCTCCCTCTTAGGCCTTTGAAAGGCAGATCCAGACCTGAGGTCCTGGGCATGGGGAGGATGACGGATGGGGTAGGGAGATACATCAGAGTGGCCGGGAATGAAAGAGTGTCCAGGAAACCTGCTTCCTCGGAGCGAGCCCTGTGTGAACAGAAGGAATCTATCCACAGAGGGGTGAGGTAGCGGAGCAAGTGGGTTACCTAAAAATAGCAGCGCTGGTTTCCCACGTTTAGAGATGGGTCCTCTGTGATTCGTCTTGGCTGGTTTGTGCAAGTTTGCTTATTTATTGAGAGTTAGAGAAAAGGACCAAATCATTCACCTGCAGGTGGAAATCCGCAAGCCCTTCTGCAATGAGCAACTAGACAGGGCAGCTGCGCAAGAGGCTCCTGAAACCCAGAGGCCTGGGGCTTGCTGGGGGGAGGCAGCCAGGCCTAGGAGCCCCTCTTCAGCTGCTTCCTGCCTTTATGGCACAGTTGATGGTGGGCAGAACCTCACTCCAGTCATGGGAGACTTCTGTGGAAGAGGCATGTATATACACACAAGTGCCCATAGATCTGTACGAATGTGTATCTCTCTGAGGGAGTTAATGAGCTACTGTGCATAAATCACCTAGCCCAGCACCAGGCACCCGTAGTAGGTGCTTAATAAATGTTAACTAAGGAGTCAATTAGGTGGGAGTGAAATCAGGGCAGGAGGAGGCAGGGAGCGAGAGATATAATATAAAACAGCCATAGTGTTTTTGAAGACAAGGGATGGATTTTGGAGGCAGGAAGCCGTAGGTTCAGATCCTAACTCTGCTGTTAACACTGTAACCTCAGGCAAGTCACTTCACCTCTCAGAACCACAGTCCTCATCTATAAATTTTTAAAAACGGGGATAATAATACCTATCTCATAAGATTGTTGGGATTATTAAGTGAAATAGAAAGAGTACCTGTACAAGGCTGAGTTCAGTAAATTAGAGCTATTTTTCTTTTTATTATCATTTGTTATGAATAGCATCAACAATGAGGGCCCTCAGATCATTAACAGTTAGAATATTACTTTAAAAAAGAACTCAAATTAAAGATGCCAATATTCCCCAAATCGATCTATAGAATTAATGAAATCCCAATCAAAATACCAGTAGGCTTTTTTTTTTTTTTTTAACAACTGATTATCAATTTATTAAAAACGTTGATTTAAGCATCTGCCATGGTGACTTCAACCTCAGCTCCTGGCTCAGTACTGATGGAAGTGATATGCTTGACAATCTCAGAAGGACTGTGCAGGTCCATGAGTTGCTTGTGGATCCTCATCTGGAAACGATCCCAAGTCTTAGAACCTTCACCACAAGGAGTTTTCCTTGTAGTTATTCTGAGTCTTGGTAGGCGTCGAACCGGTCCTTTCATTTTGAGATTCTTTTCCTTCGCACCTCTGATCAGGTCAGCACATACCTTCTCCAAAGACTGCACGCTGCAGCCGGCGAGGGTGATTCTAATGCCGTGAATCGCCACCTCGGGCTCCACAGGAGTCTTTCTGGTATCTTTAAAAGCCATATTACTCAGCCATAAAAAGAAGTGAAATGGAGGTATTTGTAGTGAGGTGGATGGAGTTAGAGTCTGTCATACAGAGTGAAGTAAGTCAGAAAGAGAAAAACAAATACAGTATGCTAACACATATATATGGAATCTAAGGGGAAAAAAAAAAAAAAGGTCATGAAGAACCTAGGGGCAAGACGGGAATAAAGACACAGACCTACTAGAGAATGGACTTGAGGATATGGGGAGGGGGAGGGGTAAGATGTGACAGGGTGATAGAGTGGCATGGACATATATACACTACCAAATGTAAAATAGAAAGCTAGTGGGAAGCAGCCGCATAGCACAGGGAGATCAGCTCGGTGCTTTGTGACCACCTAGAGGGGTGGGATAGGGAGGGTGGGAGGGAGGGAGACGCAAGAGGGAAGAGATATGGGAACATATGTATATGTATAACTGATTCACTTTGTTATAAAGCAGAAACTAACACACCATTGTAAAGCAATTATATTCCAGTAAAGATGTTTAAAAAAAAAAAAAAAGCCATAGCTGCGGCGCGGCTTCCTGACCGACTTGTTCCTCGAACAGAGCGAACAGCGGTGAGGCAGGAGCAGGAGCGGGTGGCCCGAGGCTCCGCTGCAGCGACCGCGTCTTCCTCCAAGAGCCAGTAGGCTTTTTAAAAATAGAAATTGACACACATATTCTAAAATTTATATGGAAATGCAAAGCCCTCATAATAAACCAAAACATTTTTAAAAAGAAAAAAGTTGGAAGAGCTACACTACCAGATTTTAAGACTTAAAAGCTACAGCAGTAAAGTATTGGCATAAGGATAGGCGTATTGATGAATGAAACAGAATGAAGAGTTCAAATGTAGACCCATAGATATTTTTAGTTGCTTTTCTACATAGGTGCCAAGGTTTTCAATGTGGAAAGGATAATATTTTCAACAGATGGTGCTGGAATGGCTGGATATCCATTTGGAAAAAACAAAACAAAACAAAAACCTCAATTCTTCTTACCTCACACAACATACAGAAATTAATTCAAAATGGACTATAGATTTGTGATGACTAATTTTACATGTCAACTTGGCTGAGCCATGGGATTCCCAGATATTTGGTCAACCAGTATTCTGCATGTTTCTATGAGGATGTTTTGGATGCGATTAACATTTAAATCAACAGATTGAGTGAAGTAGATTACCCTCCCTAATGTTGGTGGGCCTCATCCAATCAGTTGAAGGCCTGGATAGAACGAAAAAGCTGACTCTCTCTTTAGTGAGAAAGGATTCGTCCTGCTTTCCTGCCTTTGAGCTAGGACAATGACTTCTTCCTGCCTTCGGACTTGAAATGAAACATCGGCTCCTCCTGGGTCTCTAGCTTGCCAACTCTGCAGATCTTAGGACTTGTCAGTTTCCATAATCTCATGAGCCAATTCCTTGTAATAAATCTCTTTCCATAAACATATAGATATATCTCCTACAGGTTCAGTCTCTCTGGAGAACCCTAATACAGACAAAAACTTTTGTTCATTGAAAGACACAGTGGTAGATTGAATATTGGCCTCCCCAAAATGTCCATGTCCTAATCTTGGAACCTGTGAATATGTTACCTTACATGGTAATAGAGACTTTACAGATGTGATTAAATTACGAATCTTGAGATAGGGGTATGTTCCTTGGCTATCCAGTGGGCCTAATATAATCACAAAGACCCTTCTAATAGGGAGGCAGGAGGGTCAGAGACAGAGAAGAGATGTGATGATGAAAACAGAGGTTGCAATGATGCAGGGCCACCAGCCAAATAGTGTATGCAGCCTCTAGGAACTAGAAAAGACAGGTAAATCAATTCTCCTCTTGAACCTCCAAGAAGAATGCTGCCCTGCCAACACCTTGATTTTAGCCATCAAAGGAGGTGAAATTGACCTCCAGAGCTAGAAAACAATAAATCTGTGTGGTTTTTAGCCACTAAGTTTGTGATAACTAGTTACAGGATCAATAGGAAACTAATACAGACACCACTGAGAAAAAACACACACACACATAGGACTTGTACCAAGAATACATAAAGTCTTATAGTTCAATAATAAGACAACCCAATTTAAAAATCGGCAAAAGATTCAAACAGGCAAAAGAAGACATACAAATGGCCAATAAGCACACAAAAAGATGCATAATATCACCAATTACCAGGAAAATACAAATTAAAACCACAAAATACTATCTCATGATCATTACAATGGCTAAAATTGAAAAGACTGCCAATGCCAAGTGCTAATGAGAAGGAGGACCAGTTGGAACTTGCATACATTTCTGGTGGGAATGCAAAATGTTCAACCACTTTGGAAAATTGTTTGCTGGTTTCTTATAAAGTTAAACATAGATTTACTACATAACTGAGAATTCAACTTTTAGTTATTTACCCAAGATAAATGAAAACATATGTCCAAGCAAAGACTTGAACATGAATGCTCATAGCAGCTTTAATTTGTAAAAGTTAAAAATTAGAAACAACCCCAAATGTCCATCAACCAGTGAATAGATAAATTATGGTATATCAATAAAGGAATACTAACCTGCAATAGAAAGGACGAAACTACAGACACATTCAACAACATGGATGCATCTTAGAAACATTACAAGAAATAAATTTAGTCAGACACAGAAAAGTACGCTGTGATTCCATTTACATGAAATTCTCGGAAAGGCAAAATGAATCTAGAGTATCAGAAAGCAGGTCAGTGGTTGTCTGGGATCAGAGGTGGGGCAGGCAAAGAGTCAGGAAAGAGCTTTTGGGGGTTGATGGAAATATTCTATGTCTTGATTGTGATGGTGGTTAGAGGTCAGCAAACTTTCTTCTATCAAGGGTCAGATAATAAATATTTTAAGCTTTGAGGACCATATGGTGCCTGTTACAACTACTCAATTTTATCACTGTAACATGACAGCAGACATAAATAATATGTAAACAAATGAATGTGGCTGGATTTGGCTCAAGGGCCATAGTTTGCTGACCCCTGGTCTAGACTCTTCAAACTATATTCTTTAAATAGGTACATTTTATTATATGCCTCAATAACATCGATAAAAATAACACAAATCAAAAATATTGTGTAGCTATTTTTGAAGTTAATGTTTTGGAAAGCTACATACAGAAAATGTACAAATCATGTGTACAGCTTGATGAATTTTAATTTTAGCCATTCTAGCAGGTGTGGAGTAATATCTCATTGCAATTAATTTATATTTCCTGGTCACAACTGATAACTGAGCACCTTTGATAATGCTTATTGGCCATTTGGGTATTTTTGTGTGTGTGAAGTGCCTGTTTAAGTCATTTTAAAGCTCAGTTGTTGGGACTTCCCTGGTGGCGCAGTGGTTAAGAATCCGCCTGCCAATGCAGGGCACACGGGTTTGATGCCTGGTCCAGGAAGATTCCGCCGCGGAGCAACTAAGCCCGTGTGCCACAACTACTGAGCCCGCACTCTAGGGCCCACGAACCACAGCTACTGAGCCCACGTGCTGCATCTACTGAAGCTCATGCACCTAGAGCCTGTGCTCCGCAACAAGAGAAGCCACTGCAATGAGAAGCCCGTGCACCGCAACGAAGACCCAACGCAGCCAAAAATAAATAAAATTATAAAATAAAATAAAGTTGTTTACCTTTTACCGATTTGTATGAATTCTTTGTATAGTCTGGATACAGGTCTCTTTGTCAGATATGGGTATTGAAAATATATTCTTCTAATCTACAGTTGACTTTATGCTCTTCTTTTTATGAAGTATAGTTGTGTTACAATGTTGTATTAGTTTCAGGTGTACAGCAAACTGATTCAGTTGTGCATACATGTATATACATATATATATTCTTTTTCAGATTCTTTTCCATTATAGGTTATTACAAGATATTGAATATAGTTCCCTGTGCTATACAGTAGGTCCTTGCTGTTTACCTATTTTATATACAGTAGTGTATATCTGTTAATCCCAAACTCCTAATTTATCCCTCCCCCCCCACGCCCACCCTTGTTTCCCCTTTGGTAACCATAATTTTGTTTTCTATGTCTGTGAGTCTATTTCTGTTTTGTAAATAAGTTCATTTGTATCACTTTTTTAGATTCCACATATAAGTGATATCATATGATATTTGTCTTTCTCTGTTTGACTTACTTTACTTTGTATGATAATCTCTTAATCCACCCATGCTGCTACAAATGGCATTATTTCATTCTTCTTATAACTGAATAATATTCCATGGTATATATATACCACATCTTCTTTATCCATTCATCTGTTGATAAACATTTAGGTTGCTTCCATGTCTTGGTTATTGTAAATAGTGCTGCTATAAATATCGGGGTGCATGTATCTTTTCGAATTAGAGTTTTTGTCTTTTCCAGATACATGCCCAGGATGGATCATATGGTAACTCCATCTTTAGTTTTTTAAGAACCCTCCATACTGTTTTCCACAGTGGCTGCACCAATTTACATTACCTACACCAACAGTGTAGGAGGGTTCCCTTTTCTCCACATCTTTTCCAGTATTTATTATTTGTAGAATTTTTGATGATGGCCATCCTGACCAGTGTGACACTTTATGTTCTCTTAATGGTGTCTTTTCTTGAACAGAGCTCTTAATTTTAATACAATCCAACTTATCAATATTTTCCTTTATGGTTAGTGCTTTCTACGACCTGTTTAAGACATCTTTACCTATTCCAAGGTTATAAAGATATTCCCCTGTTTTCTTGAAAGAGCTTTATTATTTTACCTTTCACATTTAGTTATTCAATCTGGAAATGGCTTCTGTGAATGGATATCCAAGTGACCCAGTTCCATATACTGAAAAGGCAACCGTTTCCTACTTCATCACAGTTACATCATTGTCATAAATCAAGTAACCCTTGTGTGAGTCTGTTTCTCTATTCTGTTCCATTGGTCTAGTTTCCTCTCTTTGTACCAATACCATACTGTCTTTTCTTATAAGGTCATTGTTTGGTTTTGATATTAGGGTAATTCTGGCCTCATAGAATGAGTTGGGATATATTCCCTTTTCTTCTATCTTCTGAAAGAGATTGTAGAGAATTGGTATAATTTTTTCCATAAATGTTAGGTAGAATTCACTGTAATTCACCTGGACCTGGTGCTTTATGTTTTAGAAAGTTATTAATTATTGATTAATTTTCTTTAGTAGTATAGGCCTATTCAGATTGCCTATTTCTTCTTGTGTGAGTTTTAGCAGATTGTGTCTCTCAAAGAATTGGTCCATTTCATCTAGGTTATCAAATTTGTGAGTATAGAGTTGTTTATAGTATTCCTTAATTAACCTTTTAATGTCCATTGGATCTGTAGTGATGTATTCTTTTTCATTTCTGATATTAGTAATTTGTGACCTCTTTCTTTTTTTCTTAGTTAGCTGGTTAGAGGCTTATTGATTTTACTGATCTTTTCAAAGAACCAGCTTTTGGTTTCATTGATTTTCTCAATCAATTTTCTGTTTTCAATTTCATTGATTTCTACCCAAACTTTTATTATTTCTTTCCTTCTGCTACTTTGGACTTAATTTCTTATTCTTTTCTAGTTTCCTAAGTTGGAAGCTTAGATAAATTTCCCCAATACTATGAATTTCCTAAGCACTGCTTTCACTGCATCCCACAAATTTTGATAAATTGTGTATTCATTTTCATTTCATTAAAAATATTTTAAAATTTCTCTTGAGATTTCTTCTTTGACCCATGTGTTATTTAGAAGTGTGCATACTATCTTAATTAGTGAAACTTCGTAAAAATTCTTGGTATCTTCTTATAAGTCCTCAAATTTTGTTTTCCTACTTCAACATTGGGTTTTTTGTTTGTTTGTTTGTTTTGTTTTGTTTTTTTACTTTGCATTTTCATATAAATTTTAGAATCAGCTTATCAATTTCTTAAAAAACTGCTTGGGATCTAATTGGGATTATACAGAATATATACATCAATTAATGAACAGTTACCCTTTTTACAATTCATGAATATTGCATATCCCTCCATTTATTTGGATTTCACTTTCTCTCAATAACTTTGTAATTTTCTATGTAAAAAAAATTTGCACATCTTTCGTTATATTTAAGGTATGTGATTTTTTAAATGCTATTGTAAATGACATCTTTTTAAAGTACATTTTCTAATTGTTTGCTTCTAGTATATAAAGATAAAATTGACTTTTGGGTATTGGTCGTGTATCCAGAGACCTTGCTAAATTCACTTATTCTAATAGTTTATCTGTATCGGTTTTGTATTTTCTACATAGACAATCATGTTACCTGCAAATACTGACAAATTTATTTCCTCATTTCCAATTCTTACACCTTATATTTCTTTTCCTTGCCTTACTACTCTGACTAGTATCCCAGTACAATATTAAACAGAAGTCATTTTAGTGGAATCCTATCTCATTCTCAATTTCATAGAGGAAGGAAGGCTTTCAATAATTTATGACTTAAGTATAAGGTTTTTTGGTAAAATTTACATAGATACCCATTTTTATGGTAAGGAAGCTCTCACTTATTCTTAGTTTGTTAAGAGGCTTTTATTTTTTTAAATTATGGAATATATTTTATGAAAAAAAAAGTGGGGCATCTTAAAATGACCATATGTTTTCTCTTTTTATTCTGCAATAATAGTGAATTACATTGATTTTTGAATGTTAAAAT
Source organism: Balaenoptera musculus (assembly GCF_009873245.2). Taxonomy (NCBI): domain Eukaryota; kingdom Metazoa; phylum Chordata; class Mammalia; order Artiodactyla; family Balaenopteridae; genus Balaenoptera; species Balaenoptera musculus. The sequence continues at coordinate 149,632,490 of NC_045786.1, forward strand.
AACCTTGCTTTTCTATAAACCCTAAACCCTAGTTTTCCTTTTTATATAACTCTGGGTTTGATTAGCTAGTATTTCATTTAAGATTTCTTGCATCAATATTTATGAAGGATACTGGACTGTACTTTTCTTTCTTGTAATTTTCTTTATCATATTTTGTGTCTGATTATGCTGGTCAGATTATGCTCACCCAAATAACAAGTTTTGGGAAGTGTTCCCCCTTTTTCTATTCTCTGGAAGAGACTGGGTAAAACTGGTATTTTATTTCTTCCTTAAATCTTCGGAAGCATTTACAAATGAAGCCATCTAGGCCTAGAAATTACAAATTTTAATTCTTTAATATATAAAGAGAACTATTCAGATTTTCTGTTTTTTTCTTGTGTCAGTTTTAAGTTTTATTTTTAAAGGAATTTGTCCTTTTCATTTAAATTTTCAACTATATCAGCGCAAAGTTGTTATTCTCTAATCTTTTAAAAGTCTGTAGAATCTGCAATTGTGTTCCCCTTCTCATTCGTATTATTATTATTAATTTTTTTGTGTGATTCTTGTTAAGGGTTTTTCAGTCTACTAGTCTTTTCTAAGAACCAATTTTTGGCTTTGTTGATTTTATCTTACATACCTCTATTTTCTATTTAATAATTTCTGCTCTAATTAGAAATAAACTACAAGAAAAAAACTATAAAAAACACAAACACGTGGAAGCTAAACAATATGCTACTAAACAACCAATGGATTGCTGAAGAAATCAAAGAGGAAATCAAAAAATACCCAGAGACAAATGAAAATGAAAGCACGATGATCCAAAACTTACGGGATGCAGCAAAAGCAGTTCTAAGATGGAAGTTTATAGCAATATAATCTTACCTCAGGAAACAAGAAAAGTCTCAAATAAGCAACCTAACCTTACACCTAAAGCAACTAGAGAAAGAAGAACAAACAAAACCTAAAGTTAGTAGAAAGAAAGAAATCATAAAGATCAGAGCAGAAATAAATGAAATAGAGACAAAGAAAACAATAGCAAAGATCAATGAAACTAAAAGCTTGTTCTTTGAAAAGATAAACAAAACTGATTAACCTTTAGCCAGACTCATCAAGAAATAAAGGGAGAGGACTCATATCAATAAAATTAGAAATGAAAAAGAAGTTGCAACAGACAACACAGAAATACAAAGGATCATAAGAGACAAGCAACTGTATGCCAATAAAATGGTCAACCTGGAAGAAATGGACGAATTCATAGAAAGGTACAGTCTCCTAAGACTGAACCAGGAAGAAATAGAAAATATGAACAGACCAACCACAAGCACTGAAATTGAAACTGTGATTTAAAAACTCCCAACAAACAAAAGTCCAGAACCTGATGGCTTCACAAGTGAATTCTATCAAACATTTAGAGAAGCGCTAACACCTATTCTCTGAAACTGTTCCAAAAAATTGCAGAGGAAGAAAAACTCCCAAACTCATTCTATGAGGCCACCATCACCCTGATACCAAAACCAGACAAAGATGTCACAAAGAAAGAAAACTACAGGCCAATATCACTGATGAACATAGATGCAAAAATCCTCAACAAAATACTAGCAATCTGAATCCAACAGCACATTAAAATGATCATACACCATGATCAAGTGGGATTTATCCCAGGGATGCAAGGATTTTTCAATATCTGCAAATCAATCAGTGTGATACACTACATCAACAAATTGAAGAATAAAAACCTTATGATCATCTCAATAGATGCAGAAAAAGCTTTTGACAAAATTAAGCATCCATTTATGATAAAAACTCCCCAGAGTGGCATAGAAGGAACATACCTCAACATAATAAAGGCCATATATGACAAACCTACAGCTAACATCATACTCAATGGTGAAAAGCTGAAAGCATTTCCTCTAAGATCAGGAACAAGACAAGGATGTCCACTCTTGCCACTTTTATTCAACGTAGTTTTGGAAGTCCTAGGCACGGCAATCAGAGAAAAAAAAGAAATAAAATGAATCCAAATTGGAAAAGAAGAAGTAAAACTGTCACTGTTTGCAGATGAAATGATACTATACATAGAAAATCCTAAAGATGCCACCAGAAAACTACTAGAGCTAATCAATGAATTTGGTAAAGTTGCAGGTTACAAAATTAGCACGCAGAAATCTGTTGCATTTCTACACACTAACAACAAAAGATCAGAAAGAGAAATTCAAGAAACAATCCCATTTACATCACATCAAAAAGAATAAAATACCTAGGAATTAACCTACCTAGGAGACAAAAGACCTGTACTCCGAAAACTTTAAGCACTTTAAAGATGCCATTCCTTGTCTTCTGGCTTCCATCATTTATATTAAGAAGTTATCTGTCAGACTTATTGTTGCTCCTTTGAATGTGATGTATCTTCACTATGGCAGCTTGTAAGATTTTCTCTTTGTTTTCAGTTTTCAGAAGTTTGACTAGGATGTGTTTGGGTGTGATTTCCTTTGTATTTATCCTCCTTGGGGTTTGTACTGCTTCTTTGGTTTGATATCATTCATCAATTTTGAAAATTCTAGGCCTTTATTAGGCCTTCAGATATTGCTTCCACTAATTCTCTCTTCTCAAATTCTGGGACTACAAATCCACATATTTTAGAACTCTTACCCTATCTCATGCCTGTTTGCTTTTTTTTTTTTTTTCACATTTTCTCTTTGTGCTTCAGTCTGACTTTTTTTCTACTGACCTATTTTCTAGCAAAGCAATCGTCTCTTCATCTTTGTCCATTATGCTGTTATATCCATGTATTGACTTCTTAATTTGACATTATATTTTTCAGTGATAGAGACTCCAATGTTTTGTCAGTTATTTTCTTGAACACTTTCATCACATTTATTTTAAAATCTATGTCTAATAATGTTAATATCTGGCTCATCTGTGGATCTGTTTCTATTGCTTTGTCCTTTTCTTTTCTGTACCAGGAAATTTTATCCAATACCAGATTTGTGGAATTGGATTTGAGCAGGATTTTGGGCAGGTATTGGATTTTGGGCAGCTAGGGCAGGCAGATTACCTCAATCCAATTAGAGACTGAAATAATGCAAAGCTGGACTTAGACTTCTAAAGTTTTGTTCTACCTCTGATGCTTCTTACTCTTAGGGTGTAGCCCTAAGAGTAAAGTTCTAACTGGGAGTTCAGGATGTTTTCAAGGCCCGTCCCCATTGTCCAGCTGTTTTGGAAACTCTCCACTGACCTCAGATAGAATTTTGTATTTTATCCAGCTTTTCTATTTGTTCTTGGTGGGAACATTGCTCTAATATAAGCCACTGCATCCTAGTGAGAAGGAGAATGTAACAAATATTCTTTTTATAATCTCTAGAACTGTCATTTAGGCTCTGATCCAGGACTAGAATTCATACATTTTCTGAACACTATTTATTGAGTTTCTACTTATAATTTAGGCACTGTTTTGGTGCTAAAGATACAGCAGTAAATAAAGAGCAAAAATCACTGTACAAGCGTACCTTGGAGATACGGAAGATTCCATTCCAGACCACCACAATAAAGCTAATATCACAATAAAGCGAGTCACACAAGTTTTTTGGTTTCCCAGTGCATGTAAAAGTCATGTTTACACTATACTGTTGTCTACTAAGTGTGCAATAGCATTATGTCTAAAAAACCAATGTACATACCTTAATTTTAAAATACGTCATTGCTAAAAAAATGCCAGTCATCATCTGAGCCACCTTTACTTGTGGAAGGTCTTGCTTTGATGCTGATGGCTGCTGAGTGATCAGGGTGGTGGATGCTGAAGGTTGGGGTGGCTGTAGCCATTTCTTAAAATAAGACAACACTGAAGTTTGCTGCATTGATGGACTCTTCCTTTCATGAACGATTTCTCTGTAGTATGCAATGCTGTTTGATAAAATTTTACCCACAGTAGAACTTCCTTCAAAATTGGAATCAATTTTCTCAAACCCTGCCACTGCTTTGTAACTAAGTTTATGTCATATTCCAAATCTTTTGCTGTCATTTCAACACTCGTCATAGCGTCTTCACCAGGAGTAGATTCCATCTCAAGAAACCACGTTCTTTGCTTATCCATAAAAAACAACTCCTCTCTGTCAAAATTTTATCATGAGATTGAAACAATTCAGTCGCATCTTCAGGCTTCACGTCTAATTCTAGTTCTCTTGCTATTTCTACCACATTTGCAGTTACTTTCTCCACTGAAGACTTGAACCCCTCAAAGCCATCCATGAGGGTTGGAATCAACTTCTTCCAAACTCCTGTTAATGTTGATATTTGGACCTCTTCCCATGAATCACAAATGGTCTTAATAGCATCTAGAATGGTGAGTATTTTCCAGAAGATTTTCAACTTACTTTATCCAGATCCATAAGAGGAATCGCAATCTATGGCATCTATAGCCTTACTAAATGTATTCTTTTTTTAAATTAATTAATTTATTTTTGGCTGCGTTGGGTCTTTGTTGCTGGGCACGGGCTTTCTCTAGTTGCGGCAAGCGGGGGCTACTCTTCGTTGCGGTGCGCGGGCTTCTCACTGCAGTGGCTTCTCTTGTTGTGGAGCACTGGCTCTAGGTACACAGGCTTCAGTAGTTGTGGCACGCGGGCTCAGTACTTGTGACTCATGGGCTCTAGAGCGCAGGCTCAGTAGTTGTGGCGCATGGGCTTAGTTGCTCTGCAGCATGTGGGATCTTCCCGCACCGAGGATCAAACCCATGTCCCCTGCATTGGCAGGAGGATTCTTAACCACTGCACTACCAGGGAAGTCCCACTAAATGTATTCTTAAATAATGAGACTTGAAAATCGAAATTACCCCTTGATCCATGGTTGCAGAATGGATGTTGTGTTAACAGGCATGAAAACATTAATCTAGTTGTACATCCATCAGAGCTCTTGGGTGACCAGGTGCATTGTCAATGAGCAGTAATATTTTGAAAGGAACCTTTTTTTCTGAGCAATAAGTCTCAACAGTGGGCTTAAAATATTCAATAAAACATGCTGTCAACAGATGTGCTGTCATCCAGGCTTTGTTGTTCCATTTATAGAGCACAGGCAGAGTAGATTTAGCATAATTCTTAAGAGCCCTAGGATTTTTGAAATAGCAAATGAGCATTGGCTTCAAGTGAAAGTCACCAGCTGCGTTAGCCCCTAATGAGAGAATCAGCCTATTTGAAGCTTTGAAGGCAGGCATCGACTTCTCCTCTCTAGCTATGAAATCCCTAGATGGCATCTTCTTCCACTATAAGGCTGTTTTGTCTACATTGAAAATCTGTTGTTTACTGTCCCCGCCTTCACTCATTATCTTAGCTCGATCTGGATAACTTGCTGCAGCTTCTACATCAGCACTTGCTGCTTCACCTTGCACCTTTATGTTATAAAGATGGCTTCTTTCCTTAAACCTCATGAACCAACCTCCTCTAGCTTCGAACTTTTCTTCTGCAGCTTCCTCACCTCTCTCAGCCTTCAAAGAACTGAAGAGAGTCAGGGCCTTGCTCTGGATTAGGCTTTGGCTTAAGGGAATGTTGTGGGTGGTTTGATCTGCCACCCAGACCACTAAAACTTTCTCCAAATCAGCAATAAAGCTGTTTCTCTTTCTTATCATTTGTGTGTTCACTGGAGTAGCACTTTTAATTTCCTTCAAGAACTTTTCCTTTGCATTCACAACTTGTCTAACTGTTTGGGGCAAGAGGCCCAGTTTTTGGCCTATCTTGGCTTTTGATCCGCCTTCCTCGCTAAGCTTAATCATTTCTAACTTTCGATTTGAAGTAAATAAATTGACTCTTCCTTTTGCTTGAAAACTAACTTAGAGGCCATTGCAGGGTTATTAATTGGCCTAATTTCAATATTGTTGTGTCTCAGTGAAGAGGGAGGCCTGAGGAGAGGGGGAGAGATGGGGAATGGCCAGTCTGTGGTGCAGTCAGAACACACACAACATTTATCAAATAAGTTCACTGTCTCATATTGGTGGGGCTCCTAATGCTCCAAAACAATTACAACAGCAACATTAAAGAATGCAGGTCACCATGACAAATATAATGATAACGAAAAAGTTTGCAATATTGTAAGAATTACCAAAATGTGACACAGAGACACAAAGTGACCAAATGCTGTTGGACAAATGGTGCCAATAGACTTGCTCAATGCAGGGTTGCTACAAACCCCCAGTTTGTAGAAAATGAAATATCTGCTAAGTGTGGGAAAGTGAAGTGCAATAAAACGAGGTATACCTGTACATGTGGTGCTTGTATTTTAGTGGGAAAGATAGAAAATTGGCTAAATGATGATGTAAAATATATAGTGTATGAAATGCTGGGCATATACCCTGAGAAAACCATAATTCAAAAAGAGTCATGTACCACAATGTTCATTGCAGCACTATTTACAATAGCCAGGACATGGAAGCAACCTAAGTGTCCATCGAGAGATGAGTGGATAAAGAAGATGTGGCACATATATACAATGGAATATTACTCAGCCATAAAAAGAAACGAAATTAAATTATTTGCAGGGAGGTGGATGGACCTAGAGACTGTCATACAGAGTGAAGTAAGTCAGAAAGAGAAAAACAAATACCATATGCTAACACATATATATAGAATATAAAAAAAAAAATGGTTCAGAAGAACCTAGGGGCAGGACAGGAATAAAGACGCCGATGTAGAGAATGGACTTGAGGACACGGGGAAGGGGAAGGGTAAGCTGGGACGAAGTGAGAGAGTGCCATGGACATATATACACTACCAAATGTAAAGTAGATAGCTAGTGGGAAGCAGCCGCATGGCACAGGGAGATCAGCTCCGTGCTTTGTGTCCACCTAGAGGGGTGGGATAGGGAGGGTGGGAGGGAGACGCAAGAGGGAGGAGAAATGGGGATAAATGTATATGTGTAGCTGATTCACTTTGTTATACAGCAGAAACTAACACACCATTGTAAAGCAAATATACTCCAATAAAGATGTTTTTTAAAAAATTTAAAAAAGATAAAATATATAGTGTATGAAATAATGAAAAGTGTTAGGGAAAATACGTGAAGAAAGGGGAATAGAAAATGTTTAGGGGAGTGAGTTGTAATTTTACACAGGATGACCAGCTAAAGTCTTACTGGGAAGGTAACACATACATGAAGACCTGCAAGAAGTGTGAGAGCAGGTCATGCAGATATCTGGTGGAAGAGCCCTCCAGGCAGATGGAACAGGAAGTACAAAGCCATGAGGCAGGGGCAGCCAGTATGTTTAAGGATGTGCAAGGAGGCCAGTGTGGCTGGAAAAATGAGTGATAGGAGAGTAGTAGAAGGTGGAGTCAGAGAGGAAAAGGGGCCATTTATGAAGGACCTTGGAGGTCATTGTAAGGCCCTTAGCTTTTACTGTGAATAAGCTGGGAAGCCATAGGAGGGTTTTAAGCATAAGTGTGACATGACTGACTTATGATTAAACAGGTTCACTCTGGTTACTATGTATTGAACAGATAGAAGGGTGACAGAGGAAGCAAGGAGACTTGTTGGAAGGCAATAATCCAGGTAGGAAAGGTCTTGGATCAGGATGTAAAGAAGAAGTGCAAAGATGAAGCCCACAGGATCAGATATGGTGTGAAAAAGAGGGGGATGAAGGATATCCAAGATTTTTGGTCTGAGCAATTGGAAGATGGAAAAACCATTTACTAAGATGAGAAGAGCAGGTCTGTAGAGGCCAGAAGGGAGATTGCTAAAGCTCAACTTTGAATGATGGCTGAAAATGTCTATTAGATATTCAAGTGGAATCAGATGGTTGAATATAAAAATATGAAATTCAAGGGAGAGGGCTGGGCTGGAAATGTAAATTTAGGAGGCATCGGCATATAGCTAGTATTTAAAGCTATGAGACCTAAGGATGTCTCCAAGAGAGATGTAGGTAGAAAAGAGGTAAAGACCAGGACTGACCCCCAGGCTCCTCCAACAGTTAGAGGTCCAGGAGATGAGGAAAAACTGGCAAAGGAGACTAGGAAGGAACATCCAGAGACATATTAGGAAAATGAAGACATATTAGGAGAATGATGTCCAGGAGGGAGTGACCACCTATGTCACTGAGGCCCAATTTGGTAATGATGGGTAACTGACCACTGGATTCAGTGGCATGGAGGCATTTGGTGATTCTGATAAGGGCCTTCTGGCATCATGGTAGGAAGGAAAGGCTCGTCTATATAGGTTCAAGAGAGCTCAGCAGAAGAGAAATTGTAGACAGTAAGTATGAGCAACTCCTTTTGGGAACTTTGCAATAAAGCAGGACAAAGAAGATGGGCAGAAGCTGCACTGAGAAGAGAGGTCAGACAGCGTCTTTTCAAATTGGAGAAAAAATGGCATGTTTGCCCTTATGGCCGGAATGGTCTAGTGGAAGGGGAAATTGATGACAGAGGAGAAAGAGGGGAGAATTATAGGAGCAATGTCCTTGAATAGGTGCCAGAGACTGTGCAAACGTGCATGCATGGGGGTTGCCTCAGCAAGGCGCACAGACAGTTCAACAATAGTCACGTGATGTGAGCCAAAGGCTGCTTTAGGCCACAGATATCCAAGAAGAATAAGGTTCCTGACCTGTTCATCCTATGACTGCTATATTTCACTTGTATTTTATTTAATTTTTTTATTTTTATTTTTTGGCCGCACCACGTGGCACGTGGACTCTTAGTTCCCCTACCAGGGATCGAACTCACGCCTCCTGCATTGAAAGCATGGAGTCTTAACCACTGGACCACCAGGGAAGTCCCTCACTTGTGTTTTCATACTAAATAGTTGGCTCCTCCAACAAAGATTCGACAAAAGGGGGGAAAACTTGTGCCAAGGGAAAGCGGTACCTTCAGAAACAGAAGAAGCAGATTCCTTCTCTCCTGCCTGTGCCCTTTGGTTCAGGCTATTTTCCAGGAACTGCAGGGCAGCCTGAGGGGAGACCAAAAAGTCTGCAGTTATGACTCAGCCCTGAAGGTCAGGCCATCACTTCTCCGGCGCGGCAGAGGGAGGAACGCGCCCATCTCTGCCTCGGTTCTAGTTGTCGTCATCCACCAGGGTCCCAGGCCGGAACTCTCACAGCTACCTTGCTTCTTCTCCCTCTATCACCTCCACCAGCTAGTCAATCATCAGATCTTGTAAATTCTATTTCGGAGATGTTTACTGCAGATCCCCATGTCTCTCCATTCCCTCAGCATCGCCTAAAACTACACCCATGTCTTCTTCCTCTTGGTCTATCTCAAGGCCTCCTACGGGTCTCCCTGCCTCCTACTCTCTGTTCCTCCATCATTATAGGACCCCTAGAGTTATCCTCTTAAAAAACAAAGCCGGTTTTGTCACATATCTGCTTAAAAGCCTTTTTTGGCTTGCACATGGCTAGAGGGAGGAATTTTGAACCTGGGGCGTATACACTCCCTGAAACCTCAGGTACAATTTAATGTGTGTCACTATGTGTGCATTTTTTTTCTGGGGAAGGCAGTGGCTCATAGCTTTGTTCAGATTCTCGGAGGTGTCTGTGACCTCCACAGGCTAAGAATCATAGGCTTGAAGGGTAGCAGGGAATCTCCCTTCTTAAAATACAAGGTCCCCTGTTATTTGACCTCAGTTGTACCTGCTGTCACTCCTCAATATTTAACAGAACATTTGTTGAGCCAGGCATTTTTGTACTACTAAGTGCTGGGCATTGTTGTGTGTGCCAGAGAAAATGGAGATAAACAACATATGGAGCTTACCTTTCATTAAGGGCTGGGATTGGAGAGGGTATAGAGATAGAAAACAACAGATAAATAAAAAGAATAACATATTGTTTAAAAACTAATAAGTGCCACTTGGGAAATTGAAGTAAGATTATATGAATGCTAGTGAGAGGCTGCTTTAGGTGGTGTTGCAAACTGAACTAGGCCATTTGGTCAATGATAACCCTTAGGTTATTTTTGGTTGGTAATGGGAGTGGCTAAAGAAGTTTGAAGAGGATGAGTGTTAGCTCTCCCCCACAATTTCACAACCATGTTATAAGAGAAGCTACTGCAGACTGAATTACACCCTCATAGAGACATTCACGAACTAAACTTGTACCAGGAGTCAAGCGCAAAAACAGTTCATACACCTATTCTGTAGGCTCAAAGAAGTCCCAGCTCTCTGTCCTTTTAGGTGCTCCAAAAATTACCAAGATTCCAGAGGCAGGATTCTTACTACCCTGAAAGCCCAACAGCAACCAGAATTTTCCATAACTCATAGCTGGCTGATGATAGAATAACTTGGGATTTGACTTAGAGTATCTCCCCGATGGGTAAAACCTACAGACTCCACTGGATTCATATACTCTGTACATACAAGGGAGGGAGAATGTTTCCACACATTTTAGCTAGGCCAGTTGCTGTCTTACTTTGGGTTCTCCCAGAAGCAGACCCCTGAGACAAAACCCTGGGTACAGCTATGTTATTTCAGAGATGATGTCAGGAAACACAAGTGAGGGAATAGGGGAAGTAGAACAGGGAAGAGAGGAAAGACAGCAAAGATTTTACTAAGGAGAGAGTTATTGCTGTGAGTGGTTGGACCTTAACCCATCAGGGACCCTCTGGGACACCATGTGGAGCAAACCTCAAAAATCTTTCCACCAAAGGACTGGGAGACTGGGGTATTTATCCAATGACTCCCATCTCCTTTCAGTTGAAGTTTGCCCCTGGGGGCATTAACTCTCCTGGCTGGACCTGCTTTTAGCAGAGCAAGCTCCAGTGGCGGCAGAGGAAAGAATCAAGCAGAAAAGAGAAAAGACACAGGCACTTGAGGTGGGAAGTGGGCAAGCTGTCAGACACTGTCAACCTCAGATGCAGGTGAACCCAGATGGGCAGAGGGGTTACGGGGTGGGGCACCCTCTCACACGGTTGTTGAAAATTTCACAACAGAACTCATTTCTAATTTATCAATAAAATTCCATTCCTGACATTCACTGTGCTACTTAGCCAAGTGTTGCTCGTTGATCTAGACAAAAATACCAGATGCTCTGACCATGGGCCTCCCAGCTAATGGGCAACCCTCACCCTGCACTGTGCATTCTTGATTGAAATGCTAGAGGTCCCTAGGTTATAGCTTAACCTAGGTCTCACACATATAATACCACACTTACATGCTGGGGTCTTTCAAGGTAAGTTACAGACACTCTGACAGGTAGGTAGCCAGGGAAGGTGTCTCGGAGAGGTGACCACAAAGCTGAGATCTGAATGGCAAGAAGGAGCCTGCCAGACAAGGTTGGACATTTTAGGCACAGGGACCAGCTCTTGCCACTCCCTCCTCCTCCCCACTCCTTCTTCCCTCCCCCTCCCCACTCCTCTGGGCATGCCAGAGCCTTTTTTGCTTTTTGCTTGTCTGGACCTGGAAAACAACGCTCACCTGCCTATATGCCTACAATCGCCTCTTCAGGCTTCAAAGCCCTGCTCAAATATCCTACTTCCTCATAAACTCTCTTTTGACAACTTCACTGGGGTCCTCTGAGCATCCAAGGCACTTGATCCTACCTCTGCCTTAGTATTTATTATGTTGTGTTATATTTTGCTTTTGTATGTTTGCCTTCTTAAGAAGCCTTGCTCATCTTCAGATCTCTAGTCCTCAGCGCTATGCCTGGCTCCTAGTAGGTGCTCAATAAACATTTGCTCCACGAATGGTATCAGCAGGCTGGGCAGGGAAGCGCAGGTAGTCAGGATAATTAGCCAGGGTTGACTCCTCTTCCTAAGTCACTGCTACCAAGTCCTTACACCCCCAGCCCAACAGCAACCAGAATTTTCCATAATTCACAGCTGACTGATGATAGAATAACTTGGGATTTGACTTAGAGTAATGGTAAGGGAAATGGTAAGAATGTCTGAAAGGGAGAAACTGTCTTCTGCGTGCTGAGCACAAAGGCAGGTCTTTAGGTATATGCTGTGGGGGAGGTTTGGCCCTCCATGGTTTAATGTGTAACTGGTCACCTTTCCTGAATGTCAATTTCTTTTATTTGCCTGTAACACGTTCACCTTGCTCAGTCTCCTTGGTTACAATGTGCAGCTCCAGTCCCACTGCAGTCGCTCCACAAGCCTGCCCACCTCCACTCCATGTTGATTGACAGAGGCTTTGACACCTTGTCTCCAGTGCCAGGGGAGCAGGGCTAGACTTCCCAAGTCTCCCAGACATGCCCCCAAACCGTCCCTGCCCAGGGTCCAGCTCCTAGGAGCCTTGGGTGTTCTTTCAGAGTAAGAGCCTAGGGGGCACGGCCTGTCCTGTGCCTTGTACATTGGAGGTACTGAAAGAGTATCTGCGGAATTAAACCAAATTGCTATCCTTCTGCTAAGTTGCCTTCATGTGAAGATGGCCTGTCTCCTAGAAGAGTTCACACTAACCTAGAAGCTTGCCCACCTTTCCTTCCTCCTTTCCTTCCTTTCTTCTACAAATATTAATTGAGCACCTAATATATGTCAGGCACAGAGGGGCCCATGGTAAATAAGCCATTCCAGGCATCTCTTTTACAGTGATGACCTCACAGTGGGGTGGGGGAGAGGTGAGTCAACAAATCAACAAGGTGACCTCTAACTTTGGGAGATGCTCTAAAGGAAATAAGCAGAGGCCCCAGACAGAGAGGAGAGGAGACAGGTCTGCTCTGTAGAGGACAGTCAGGGAAGGGGCCATTGGAAGAGGTAACAGAACACCTGATGAGCAGTGTCAATGTCTTAATGATATAAAATTTTGTTTCCTAAAAAAAAAAAAATGTGCAGCTAACGACATAAGGTTAACATTTCTTCCTTTTGGTGGTGAGTACATAGGTATTTATTACCTTTTGCACTTTTCTGTATTAAAGAAGCTTTCTGCATTAAATCATCTCTAATTGAAAAGTTCTACTCCAACAGTTCACAGTTTGTGACACGTGAGCGGTAGCTCATATGAATGACAAGTAGCCACCTTGAAGCATCATCACTGGGTCCCTGAATGATCCTCTGACCCTTGTCGTGTGGCCACCCAAGCCTGTTTCCTTTTCTTTTCCTGGCAGACTCTTATTCATGCTTCAAAACCCAGCTCAAATAACACCTTCCCAGGGAAGACTTCTTTTACCTCCTCTTAAGGAGAGTCAGGTGTTCTATGGATTGTGGTTGCTCAGTACATTGCTTATGTATTTCTAATAAATCCTAGCATACTGTATCATAGTTTATTTGTTTGCATATATAGAATCTTCCAAGGCATCGTCTGAATCTCATTCAACTCTTTATCCTTGGCTTCTAGCACAGAGTACATAGTAGCACATTGTAGATTCTCAGTAATGTTTCTCCATGATGCCTGTTGGATGAATGAATGAATGTTTAACCTTCAAGCAACAAGCTCTCAAAAGAGTATTAATAGAAGATATTTGCATATAAGGAATATGCTAATTAAAGTTAGTTTTATTTATTCATTCATGCAAACTCAGCAAGAACCCCATTTGGCTGCTGTTAATGTTTAGTGTGATTTACTATAAGTACTAGAAATGTAAAAAATGTGTTTCTTTTAAAAGGAAAGCCACAGTTCCTCCTGGTTTTCCCCACCTCCCTCCTTCCATTTGTCTGAATTAGTAAAGCTTTACTTTAGCTTAGGCCTTTTCCTGAGACTTGTAGGCTTGTGGCATGGTAATTTAATTACTTCTGAGTCTACTGTAGGCAAATACCAAGCAATCTACGGGGAAAGATTATGGAGTTCCAGGTTATTTATTAAGTAAGCTTTGGTAGTCCTTGTGGTGGCAGTGGTAACCCCACCCCTCATACCTACCCCTTGGGTGTCAAGTGCTGGGAGGGAAACCCAAGTTTCTCTAGATCTTGGAGTGAGCCAGCAGGAGGATGGCAGGACGCTTATATAAAGACCAACCAAGACAGAGGGATGCTTAGCTCCTCCCCAAACTCTAGGTTCTTCCTGGAGGGACACAGATTCATAAACACAGAATGGCTTTGTTTTCTTTCCAGGAAAGAGTTGCCCCCATCATTGAGCAGGTTGTGGGGGAAGTGTAGGTCTGGAGTGGGACTAACTTGTTTCATGTCCCAGCCATGCCTCTTTCAAGGTGGGAATGTTATAGGGCCTCCCTCTGCCTCAGTTTCCTCACCTGTAAAATGGGGATGAGAATGGTATCTCCACTTCATAGGGTTGCTGTGAGGATCAGATAAGCTAACATATGTAAAGTACTCAGAACAGGACACATAATAAGTGCTCAGGTGCAAAAGGAGTTCTTCAAGAAACTCATTCACAAGGCCCAACTGATATAGAGAAAGAGGGTGATCTTCATTGCTACCCCTTGTCCCTTGGCTGTTTCCTCACCCCTGTCCCGTCTGCCTGGGGGTTATTATGGCCTAACTACATGAATAGCATTTTGTAAATTGCAATAAAAAGTATGCAAGGTTGACAGTCCTCGCGGAGAGTTGCCGCGGTTTCCTGCTTCAACAGTGCTTGGACGGAACCCGGCGCTCGTCCCCCGCTCCGGCAGGCTGCTCAGAGCCAGCCCTCGCCACCACCTGACAACGCCCTCCGACCGCCCCAAGGTCCCCGCCGCCGTTACAGCGCCGCGCAGCCACCGCCTCACCTCAGCCGCCCGCCATGACGACCGCGTCCCCTTCTCAGGTGCGCCAGAACTACCACCAGGACTCGGAGGCCGCCATCAATCGCCAGATCAACCTGGAGCTCTACGCCTCCTACGTCTACCTGTCCATGTCGTACTATTTTGACCGCGATGATGTGGCATTGAAGAACTTTGCCAAATACTTTCTTCACCAATCTCATGAGGAGAGGGAACATGCTGAGAAACTGATGAAGCTGCAGAACCAGCGGGGTGGCCGAATCTTCCTGCAGGATATCAAGAAACCAGACCGTGATGACTGGGAGAATGGGCTGAATGCAATGGAATGTGCGCTACACTTGGAAAAAAGTGTGAATCAGTCACTACTGGAACTGCACAAATTGGCCACTGAGAAAAATGACCCCCATTTGTGTGACTTCATTGAGACTCATTACCTGAATGAGCAGGTGAAATCCATTAAAGAATTGGGTGACCACGTAACCAATTTGCGCACGATGGGGGCCCCCGAATCTGGCATGGCACATTATCTCTTTGACAAGCACACCCTGGGAAATAGTGATAATGAAAGCTAAGCCTTAGGTTGGCTTCCTGTAGCCACAGGAGTGACTTCCCTGGTCACCAAGGCAGTGCATGCATGTTTGGGTTACCTTTACCTTTTCTGTAAGTTGTACCAAAACATCTACAAGTCCTTTCCTTAGTATCATTCCTTCAAATAAAGTAATTTGGTACCCCAAAAAAAAAAAAAAAAAAAAAGTATGCAAGGTTTTTTTTTCTGGCCCAAAGACTAACCATTTTGGGGAAGGTGAAGGTTGGGGCTTGGATTACAGCTAAGGGGAGACAGTACCAACTTATCATACACAAATCAGAGACAAATGGAATAACCAAAAATACGAAATCAAATTCACACTATTGATACTGACTAATGTTTGTGTTTAGGGATTCTTAATTTATGAGGTCTCAGGATTTTTCTGCTCATTTACATCCCGTTTACATTAATTAACTGGCTCCCAACTTGCATTGCCATATTTAGCATGAACTCTCCCCGCCCCCTACACACACCAATACATCACTTAGAACGCTTGGGGATGTAAGTAATGGAAAAAAAAACTAATAGGGATTTAAGTGATTAAAACACGCATTATCTCCTATAACAAGAAGTACATGATTCCAGGGTCGATTTTGGTTCAGCACGTGACCGATGCCCTCAAGGACCGATGCCCTTTCCCCTCTTGTGCTCTGCCATCCTCTGCATATTGGCTTTTCTCCTTCAAGCTTCTTTCTTCATGGTGGCAAGATGGCCTCTGCAACATTTCCCATCTCTCTCTCTCTCTCTCTCTCTCTTGCAAATGTCCCTTCTCGCCAAAGAGACTCTTCCTTAAGTCTCATTGTCTAACTGGGACATAAGGCAGCCTCTAGCTGTAAGGAAGGCTGGGAAAACCAGATGGCATTTTCAGCCTCTACAGTGTGTGACGGGTCCAGCCAGCCAGGAAACGCAGTGGGAGAAGACTGTAAGGTAGCCAACCAATCATGTCTGCCAAGCTCCCTCAAGCTCCTCTTCTAGAATTCTCATCTATGTTCCCTTTTCCCAAAACCTCTCCCAACTCACATTAACTGGCTGGTTATTTTTTCCCTGGAAAAGGGTCTATGCCTTCCTAAGTCTGTTCTTTTTCTGGGGCTGCTGCGTATAGCTGCAAAGGTAGTGATCTGCATGATCCTAGGAAGTTCATGTGGACCCTCACATGAACGGTGCCTCCTGGAATTGTGCAGTGCACCACCTACTCCACCAGCAGCCCTGTGGACCATTTCTCACTCATCCTACATCGATCTCTGACCTCACCCTTCACCTTCTTACTCTATATTTCATAATTCATCAGTTTTCATTCAGTCAGTCAATAAACATTTATTGGTTACCTACTAGATGCCAGGACCTGTGATAGGCATTGGTTGGTAGTGGGACAGAGGATGAAATAAACATACAAAAAGCAAGTCCTCATCCTCTAGCAGCCGCATCCCAGGAATGGAGACCAATGTGTGAGCAAATATTAACAGTACCAGGTGATAAGTGCTGTAGCTGAGTGTGCCACACAATCCTGTAGGAGTACAGAGGAAGGAGTGGCTGAAGTTGGGAAGGGCTTCCAGAGGAGGTAACATTGGAGCTGGGTTTTGAAGGTTGCGTGCTATGTTCCGGGCAGAGGTATGAAAGAGAATGCAATGTTGTAGAGGAAAAAGCTCCACATGGCAGGACACAGTGAGAGATGTAACCAGGAATATAATACACAGAGCAGAATTATTCACTATAGATTAGATCCAGACAAAGGACTTGGATTTTATCCCATGGAATGTAGAGAGCCATGCAAGCGGGAATCCATGGCAGAGATGGTTCAACAGTGGCTAGGAGCACAGCCTTTCCAGTTAGGCAGATGTGGGTTCAAATCCTGACTCCCACTGGGTGATCTCACTTCATTCTCTGACTGCCACTTTCCTGGATGATGAATGGGGGAAAGTATCCCTGCCCGATAGGGTAGTCATAAGGATTAAATAAGGCAATGTAGAGCTTTACACAGACCCTAGCACACAGCAGGTGCTCAGGGCATGGTGCCTTATTTCCAATATCACTGCTTTGCTGTAGCACGAGGCAAATACACAAGAGAAGACAGTACACGACTCAGGGCAAAGTGGGATGCGGTGGGTGGCTGGAAGGACATGTACTGTTGGCGGTGGGGAGACCAGCAGGTCAGACCCCGGTGGGCAGGGAGTGGGCAGGCAGGACGTCACACTCATGAAGAATGAATAGAAATTAGGGGAGAGAGAGAGGGAAGGCGGTAGAGCGGGGAATGCACCCCACAGGGAGAGCTTATTGATGGGACACCATGTAGCCTGGGTGAGCAGCAGGGCAGGGTCACTTGGGGTAAAGGAATGGGAGAAATTGGGAGAGGGGGCTGGGCCTGGGGGCTTTTGATTTGTTGACGTGGCCCCTTGTTAGGTCTCCTGTTATTCCCCCATCCCTGTTCTGGTACCTCCCCTTCCTCTAAGAGTGTAGGACCCCCCAAGAGGGTTGCAGGCCCGCATCAAAAGGCTGGGCCTGGCAGTTCCCAGGCAAATGGGGCTCCTGGTCAAGAGGTTCTGCGTCCACTGAGGGGGGTGGGTATTTGCTTCAGTGGGGGCACCTCCTTTCATGGCTGACCGTCTAGGAGGGGATCAACTGCCCCTCACACCTCCTCCTCCCATGCAAGACATCCCCAGCCCACATCCCTGTGGAATGCCCCCCAGAGGGAAAAGCCAGCAGTGTCCCAGCTCCGCCTGGCCCTTGTGTGGAACGCCAGTGCCCACGATGGCAGCTCCCTGGTCTCCTGTGTCCCAGCAGGAGATGATTAATGACCCAGCTGCACCGATGTGTTGTATTTAGGTCTATTCCTGAGAAGATAGATTTTTCTTTCCAGATCAAATGAAGGCAGGCCCTTCCTGGGCTGCGGCAGGTCCCTGCCCACCCCTCCCCATGGCAGTCTGTGAGGGAACTCTGAAAGGTAAATGAGTTGATAAGCCGGTGAGAGCAGGGATGATTGTACCTTCAGTGGCCCTTGTAAACAGCATAAAGTCACCTTGATGTGCCAGGACTAATGACGTTGGGGCAAGCCTTACGGAGTCCGGTGGCACCAAGCCAGAGCAGGAGCCTGGCCGCCTACGGCACTAAGACGGGCTGTCAAGGCTTCACCTCCCTCTGAGTGGGTGTCTTTCCCGTGGTAACACCCACTCAGCTGTGTCTCATACTGAATGCAAGCCCTCCTGAACTTTCAGCTGCTTCCTCTGTACAAGGCAATGTTGAATTGTCTTCCCCCAAATGATGTTCAAGTCCTAACCCTCAAAACCTGTGAACATGACCTTATTTGGAAATAGGGTCTTTGCAGATGATCTAGTTCAGGTGAGATCATTAGGGTGGGCCCAGTCCAATATGACTGTGTCCTTATGAAAAGAGGAAATTTGGACCCCAAAACAGACACATGCACAGGGTGAACGCCATATGAACAAGAAAGCAGAGGTTGCGGTGATGCTTCTACAAGCCAAGGGGATGCCAAAGTTTCCTAGCAAACCACCAAAAACTAGGAGAGAGGCCTGAGACAGATTCTCCTGCATTCCCTCAGAAGGAACCAATCCTGCCAACATCTTGATCTTGGACTTCTAGCTTCTAAGAATGTGGGACAATCAATTTCTCTTGTTGTAAACAAACTGGTTTGGGGTACTTTGTTATGGCAGCCCTAGGAAACGAACACAGGGAAATAATAATTCTCCCCTTAGGTTTGTGTGAGGATGTCACTGGGGAACCCATGTGAGGGAGCTGGCACATCGTGGGTGCTCACAGAGAACTGTCAAATCTTTAGGCCAGGAGGCTCACCCGAAGACACAGGGGCCAAGACCAGGGTGGAGGCCCACAGGTGGAGGCCGGTGGACCACATGAAACAAGAGGTGCTGCAAAAGGGTCAGGCTCCTGTTTCTATAGGACAGACATGTGGGCGCAAGAGGTTAGGAGGAGGCCACACATTACGTGAGTTCATTTACAGGATTTGTCCACAGTAGACAAATCCATTCAGACAGAAAGCAGATTCGTGGTTGCCAGGGGGTGGAGGGAGGGAGAAATAGGAAGTGGCTGCTACAAAAGGGTACAGTGTCTCCTTTGGGGGTGATGAAAATGTTCTGGATCCAGATAGTGGGGATGGTTGCACAACATTGTGAATATATTAAATGCCACTGAACTGTGCACTGTAAAATGGGTAAAACAATGAATTTTGCGTCATGTGAATTTTAAATATTAAGACAAAGTATATATTGCATGCTAAAAAAAGAAAGGTTAGTACAGAAAACTCAAGAAGTCCCAGAGTTGAAATCACCTTTGAAGGAGGAAGGAGAGCTCATAATCTCAGGGAATAATAGGTTCAGTAATTGGGGTTTCAGTGATACTTTGGTCACTTTTTTCAAAGCCATGCTCTGGTCAGCTGCTGGATAGTAGCTGGAGGTGGGATCCTCAAGTCTTCCAGGATCCTGAGATACCAGGACGCTCAGAATACTCAAGGTGGGCAGAGAATCTCTTGGGAAAAGGGAGGGGGTGGTGGACGGAGGGGCGAGCAGGTTATGAACCTGGCCCTTTGGGTGGTAAGGGGGTCAGGGTCTTCTGGGCGCTCCTGTTCTTCGCCTCACCCACCCATAAGCTCACACACTAAAGCCCCCAAGTCCCCACACAGTTTTCTCTTCCTGACCTCTGACCTCTGGCCAGGCTCTGCAGGCAGAGCCCTTCTTGTGGTCAGGCGCTTGCCCTGCCACTGCTACCGCCTCTAGCTGTGGGAGAAGAGCCAGAGCACGCTGAGTAATGTGGCAAAGGTAGGCAGAGGTGTGCGTGGGGGCTGGTAACGCTCCCTGAAACATGTATGGAGGATTCTCACGTGCCTGTCACTGTTCTAGGCATCTCCTTGCATTGAGTCATTTTGTCCAAGTGACAATCTGAAGAAGTAGACACTTAGAATTTCCACATTACAGATGGGAAACTGAAGCACAGAGAACTTAAAGGATTTCACCAGTTTCCCAATACTAAGTGGAAGAGGCAAGATTCCAACCCTGGGAGCCCCGATCCAGAGTCCGTGTTTTAACTGCTGGGGGGTTGTCTGCATGTGCATCTGCCCAGGGCGCCTGGCTCTTGAAGCTAGAGAAGCTTTAGAGCCTCCTGAAGGCAAAGGCCTATGGTCTCCCATGACGGTGACCAGCATTTCAAGGGAGCCCTGCGTGATCAGAGGGATGCCGGATGGTTATCAGATGCCCCACCCCCCACCCCGCCCAGGGCCGCTTAGCGGGAGCAGACACCAAGGCTTGCTTCATTCAGCTGGGAGAGCTGAATCCCTGGGAATAATTCAGAGATCAGCCTGGAGGTAAAAAGCCAAAACCCAAGTCCCACAGGAGCTTTCTAAGGAGGATGCCTTTTAGGAGGCGTGGCTTGGTTCAGTGCATTCACTGAGCGCCTACTACAGACAAGGCGTGGTGCTGGAGGCCGGGGAGGCTCTGGGAGAGGCTGCAGCCACAGAGAAAGACTCACGCATGATTTCTGCCAGAAGTCAGGGAAGGGTTAGCAAGAGTCCGAATGGGCGCAGCTGAAAAATTTGAATAGAAAGCAGATAAGTCTTTGGTCTGCATCGGAAGACAAAAGTTTTCCCCTGAGAAGGAGCCTGGCAGTGAATGTGGGTCCAAGTGGCCAATAGCCCCAGTCATCAGCATGGGAATTGGTCTACAACCTTGCCTCTCAGCAGGGTCATCGGACTTCCTAGCAACTATGCTCCCCGGAGAAGCCCGTGAGTGCTCAGGCATGATTAGAGGGAAGTGCTTGGTGGCCACACTGGCCAGGAACCCAGAGCACAGAAGTTCTCAGATGAAACTATGAATAAATGGTGTGTCAGTCAGACAATATCTGCCTAAAGTCCTACTCCTAACTCTCTGCCTTCCTAGGGGCTCTCTCATAATACAGACATTCTTCTAGAGAGGATGTCTTAGTCCAAACGCGTAACTCAAATGGTGGGTATCTTAGGCATCACTCATTCACTCATTCGTTCATTCATTCATTCAATCAGTTAGTCAGTCAGTCCACACCCAGGAAAGTCTTCCTATGTGTCAGGTATCATGGTAGCACTGGAGATGCAATGGTGAATAAGACGAACACATGTCTTTCCCCTCTGAGAGCTTATATTCCAATGGCAGGTTATTTGTGGAAATGTTTGAGGTCCTGCATATTAAATGGGCTTTGACTTCAACAGCCTGGGTACCCTTAGCCTCAGAGTTTCTGTTAACCTGGAGAGTAAAGAATTAGATCTAACGTGAAGAGGAAATTCCACTTCATTTTTTTAAAAGTTGGAGATGGGGAAGTTCTAAGGATGATAAAGTGCCTGTCCCTTACCACCAGCAAGGGGCTGGGCCTATCCATCACTCTTCTTGAAGCGGGGAGCCTCACCTGAAATTCCACCTAAATCAGTGCGTACAGGTAACCAGATCATCAAAGGTAGAGGACCCTTGTGTGGTCAAAGCACGTGGTCTCCAGATGGCAGGATGGGAGTCCCTGGGGTGATCAAGAGCCCACCTGGTTACTTGTGGGACAGTTCACACTTCTGTCGTTTCTCCACAACTCTCCTGCTTTCTGGAAACTTTGCCCCGTGGCTCAGCTTTCAGAGATGAGCTGGACCACCCTGGGGAGGCTGCCCCACCTTTGCAGAAACTGGGGCAACCAGTGTTTCTTAGAGACTCCTCAGTATCCCAAAGACTGGGGCTCATTTCCCCAAGAAGAAACTTTTTCGGACAATTCAGTCTCCTAGGAAATCTTTCTAGAAGAAGCAGAGACAGCAATGCCCCCATGGCCTTTCAACCTTGGGCAATTCTTCTGTCTGGAATGTCACCCCCTGTCCTTTTAAAAACCCATTACGTGCTGCGAGTGGGCCCACTGGGCCCTGCCTCACCAGGCACAGGTGACGCCTGTCCCAACCCCTCACCTGCAAATCCTCCCCCCACCCTTCCCGGCTCCAGGAGCCTCCTGCGTGTCCCCCAAGAAGCCTGCCTGGCCTCTGGGCTAGGAAAGCTCTGTCTGTTCCCTCCCTTCCTCCTGATCTGGCAGGAGGCATGGAAACTTTCGTGGAAAGCACTTGTGCTGACGAATGCTCCCAAGTCAGGACTTTGACTCCAGCCCTGACCGGGCCAGGGGCTCAGGGATGTGGGGCGGGGCCTCTCCTTCACGGGGTCAGGACCTCCTGCCTGTTCCCCCCTTGCTGTCTCTGCCGACCATCACTCCTTGGCTCTCCGGTGACACCAAGTGACTGCTCCACCACCAGAGAAGTAACTGTCTTCCACACTTTCTCTCTTTTTTTGTCCTCCCCGCCCCACCGTCTCCTCCTGCCCTTTATTGTATATTTTTCTTCCCCCCCCCCTTTCCAGTGCCCATCTGTGTAGTCTGCGTGGAGCTCTGTGGAGTTGAAAGTCTAGAGCCTTTTGGTGTTTTGTTTAAGACCTGGTTATGGTTGTGGGATTTTTTTTTTTTTTTTTTTTTTTTTTTGTCAGCTGCCTGTTATATCAATCACGGAGTCGGGATCTATTTATAGGTTGGGAGTACTGTGTCCTTAGTCACAAAGAGACACAGACAGGGGACTGTCAGCTGGTGCCGGAGGAGCTGAGCGACAAGCCATCAGCGACTGGAAACAGCTGAGGGGGAGACCCTTCCCTGCCAGCCCTGTCCCCTCCCCAGCCCCAAGCATGTAAGTACCGGACTTCTCCCTCCCCTCTGCCCCAGACTCTGCCCTGGGCCTTCCTGTCCTTTTTCCCACACACCCCCCCTTCTCTCCTTCTCTCTCCCTCTCTCTTTTTAATGGATAAAAATATCTCCGCATGCCTGCTCTTTCATCCTGGGTTTCGGCACCATTGAGCATCTCTGGGTGGCCCAGAGGAAAATGTTGCCTGTCACAGACTGTCCTGGGAAGGTCAGAGGGACCAGGAATGGCTGGTGGGACAGTTATACAAACTCATTTGGAATCAGTACGTTCTCTTTTATTTTTATGTGTTTTCACTGGGAAAAAGTTAGTGAATCAAAAGGGCAAGGGAAAGTTTACATGCGACTCAGTGGGGTGGTTACGTCTCCCAGCCTGAAAACTTTTATTTGCTGGCAACTCCAGCACTGGGTGAGCTGGGAAGGTTCCAGAGGGAAGACCCATTTCACACAGGACAGGTGATGATGGAGGGCTGCCGGCAGGTTCGGGCTGAGCCCGAGAGCTTCCAGGTTCAGGGGGAGTCTTGACAGTCCCAATGGCCAGCTTTTCTATAGCGCCTTAAAGGAAAATGACTTTTTTTTTTTTTTTTTTTTTTTTCTTGCTGCACAGGGCAAGTTTGCTTTGAGAAGTAGGAATGAGAGCTGACAATTTGTCTGGCCTTCCGGGCTTTCGTTGGCTCACTGATTTGGTGTGTTTTCTTCATCCTGAAAGGGGAACTTGGGTGGGGGGCGGGTGGGGAGGAAGAACGTCTGAAAGGACAGAAGCCAGGTGTGGAGTGCCAAGGAGCCCTTGCTCTGCATCCTTCCCGAAGGAAGAAACTTAGTATCACGATCCTTGTCAAAGCCATGCTTGTTTCAGACACTCAGAGCACAGGCTCTGTGAGCACACTGGTGGCTCCCAGAGATGGCTGTCCCCAGGTGTTGTCCACTGGTCCACACAGCTAACATGCCACCAGCTTCCTGTGGAACATTTGGGACTTTAGTTTCTGGAAAATGCACAGTGTTAACTAAAAATGCTACACTTGGGGAGATTTGCTATATATTATTTACGAAGAAATAATAGTACTATTTACTAAATAATAAATTTAGTAAAATTTAATTTACTAAATTTTGAAAAAGAATGTGATGATGTTTAAGGTATATGATATACAACTTTTAAAATGCATCTGTTTTTACGAGTCGAATAATCCCTGAGTTTCTATTTACTAAAACAATGCTTACCATATACTATATTGCTAAGCACTACTTCTTGACTTGTTTGGGAAAACAGTATCCTAACAAATCAATCTTCCCAACAATTTAAAAGCATTAAACAAAGCAGATATGTCTGGATTGCTTTTGATTAAAAACAAAATTGTTTTAGCAGCAAATCTAACGATGAAAGTTAAATAATATGGACACACACATATATTTAGAGAGGCAATTTGGTCTCATTTTTATTTTGACCTTTATGAAACTTTCACTTTCCTTCTCTTGGTTCTTTATTTTTACCAGATTTACTTCAGGTTATTAATGCCTTTAATCCATTCATTCATTATTTTGGAGGACAGAATGGGGATCAGGAAGGAATAAGAGATTAGAAAGTACACTTCACATGTTCACTATATTCATTGGTAGAGAAATTAGAATAAGGAGTTTGGTGTAAAATCGGGGGAAATGTCACTATTTCAAACCTAGTAGGGAAAATAAAGTCCCAGAAATTGAGAGGGAAAAAAAAAAACAGGAATTGAGCATATTATATACATAGCATTATTTTCTCTATTCCAAGGACTCTGCTTTAATAAACATATCCTGTAAAGGTTTCCCACAATAATACTGAAGTGGGATTTGGTGGGTGATCATTAATTAAAGCTCAAGTGAATCAAACGATTGAGACCTTACATTCAGAAATCTCAGCAGTCAGCTGTTGGCAAAATTGAACTGTTAGGACTTTCTGATCTCAATGGCTTTTTAGGAAAAGTGTGGCATTTTTAAAACCTTTTCATACAAGAGCAAATTGTTCCCTACCCTTCTCAACATGCACCCTGGAGCCTGCTGGCCGGCGATTAAATGCACTGGGAGAGAGTCCCGAATTTCTGAGCAAGTCCTATGTTCTCATTAGCGTTAACAGTTGAGAGGGAAGAATATTTGTTGGCATATTTAGACAAGAACTGCTCCTTCCTTTGGCAACCTGTGGCTGCTTTTAGGTGGGATGGGGGCTTGTTTGGCAGTGTAATGGAAGGCCTGGCTTTCATCCTCAAGTTCAGGATGTGGCTTTTCCCCTTTGGACTTATTTATAGCGATGCAGTTGGGGGAAACTTCAATGTATTTGCATAAGGCAGCCTCTGATTACTTAGTTTCTGCTTCAATAACGATTCATTTTATGTGGACCAAGCTGTCGTCAATCTCATCTTTTTCCCAAACTGATTGCTTACATGCAATTGGTCACAGGGCTGTCTGTGACTTCAGGTCTGTAAAATCTCACCCATTCCATCCTCATCTTTGTTTATTTCTTTGACGTAAAGTTGCAGTTGCCTGTGTACATGCTGTCGTTTTATGTGTTCCCCCTCCTCCCTTGAGCTTGTGGAAACCCAGCCCTGACCTCCTCCCAAATTGGGGGCAGTGGGGCCAATGAGCAGGTGCTCTGGAGGCAGCAGGCTCAGGTACAGGACCATCAATCTCAAGGAAGAAGGAATCGCAAATACCTGGAACGTGCTCCCCTCATTCAAACAATCTTCCAGAGCTGAGGTCTCTCCAAATATCCCACAAATAAAAAAATGGCAGCTGGCAGGATTTTTCAGCCACAGACCACGTACAACTCTTTCTCCCCATCACTTCACCTCTACAGTGTATCTGTCCATCTTTTTCTTATCTCTACTTTTACATTTCATTATCTTCCTGCGCGCTGTCGCTCTCTCCCCCCCCCTTCCTTTCCTCCCCCTTCTCGCCTTCCTGAAAAACACATTTCTATCTGGCATAGAAAATAAACTCAGATTGTGGGTAGTTATGTTAATCTAATTCAATCCTCAGCGGGCTAAGAGTGAAATTCTAATAGTGGAGCTGTTGAGGGCTTTTTTGTTAATGGCTTGGGGATTACATTGAGTTAAAGGCTCATTTCCTAATCAAACAGAGAGGGAGAGAGTGACTCCGAATATTTATGAGTCTCCCAGTGAGAGTTTAAACATTCAACTCCAAAAGCAGGGTTTCTGCAGGAGGAAAGAGTTAAAACCCCTCAGGGCTGCTGGGGGAAAAAATTAAACCGGTTAAGCCATCAGCACTTTCAGGCTGCTGTACAACTTGGGCAAAGTGGAAGGTGGAGGGGAGAAAGGGGAATCATTTCACAACTGAAGATGGAAACTGTGACAGAAGCGCCGAAAAAAAGTCCCCCTTAAGAGACACGGATCCTGGGTTCACCAAGGGCCTGGAGGGCCTGTGTGCCTTCAACTCCCCCAATCAATTCTCCTCCAGTCCGGAGGTGAGCTCATGGAGACAGGAGAATGGCTCAATTTACCAGCAGCGGGAGAGTTCCCCCAGCTGCCTGGTGAAGCTGGCGGGCAGAAGTCTCCCCCACTTCCGCCTTGCCTCTGAAATGCTGAGGGTTGGCTTCCCCTTCCAGAGCAAATTCACATCCCCACAAGCTCCCCCTTTGCTATGTCATCGGTCTGGGTCCCTCGGTCCCTTGGCTTCGCTCTCTGCACACCAGGACCTCAAAGCCCATCTGGATGGCTGTGCCCAGGAGAAAGCAGGTGGAGAACACCCATCTCCAGCCAGAGAAGGCATGGAGCAACTTGACCAAGGTCAAGCAAAGTCAAGGCCAAGCTGAGGTCAGGAGTCTAAAGTTCTGCACAAGCGTACGATAGAGGAGAGGGGAAAGTCAGAGCCATATGGCTGCCAAAACGTGCCCTGGCTCCCCCAGAGTGCAGTTTCCTTCCCCAGCTTCAGGAAAAAGGGCAGGAATCCCTTATACAGGAGGATTCTGACTGCTCTGTGCACACTTGGCCTTTTTTCTCCACCAGCCAAGTGAGCAGTTTCTAGTCCTTTCGCTTGGGTCTTTTTTCCTGCACCACAAGGTCAGTCAGCAGAGGCTCTGGAAGCCACCTTTCTGTCCACAGGGTCCTCTGGCCTTTTGTTCCCCTCCAACCTGGGCACTGTTCTTTCTCTTAGTGCTTCATGCTCAGTGGCCGTGAGGCCTCTTGCATTTGCCCTTTCTCGAGTCAGGGTGGCGTTTGTAACTTGTCTACACCAGCTTTTCTGCCTTCCTTACCTGGTTGGCATCTTCCTCTTCTTGGGGCCCCAGGTGATGTCCCTCCATCATCTCATTCACCCCTATGGGGCGATTGCTCCCATGGGTCTCCCTCACTGTACCAGGAACCCCCAACTGCAGGGGCTACGTGACATTCCCCTTTGTAAGCCTAGCTCATCGTTGCACATTCCTGTCCTCCTGCCCTGACAAGTGTCTCCTGCGGACGGCACGGAGCTGTGGTTAAGAGCGTACACTCTGAGTTAGACAGCCAGAGTTCAAGTTCCAGCATCACCTTTTCTCAGCTGTGAGACTTGAGCTCTTAATCTCTTAAGGTCTCGATTTTCTCATCTGTTAAATGGGGGTATATATAGAACCTACCTCATAGGGTTGTCGGGGAGATGAAATGCATGTGAAGTGTTAGCCCTTTGCCCTATTAATAAGTCTTAGCCCTTTTATTTGCTCAGCACAGAGCAGTCGCTTCTGCACACATCATGTCACACCACTAAAAACAGGTCCCTATGCCTCCCACTAAGGGGCTATATCCTAGTCAGCTTGGACTGCCATGACAAATTCCCACAGACTGGTGGCTTAAGCAACAGAAATTAATTTTCTCACAGTTCTGGAGGCTGGTCCAAGATCAGGGTACCAGCGTGGTCGGGTTGCAGTGAGGATCCTACTCTTTGTAGGCCATCTTCTCCTTGTGTCCTCACATGGAGGAGAGAGTGAGAGCTCTGGTTTCTTCCTCTTCTTAAAAGGACATTAATCCCATCATGGGGGCTCCACCCTCATGACCTCATCTAAACCTAATTACCTCCCAAAGACCCCACCTCCAAATACCATCACATGGGGGATTAGGGCTGCAACACACGAATTTGGGTGGGGACACAAACATTCAGTACATAACAGCCTATTTTCCCTGAATTCGGGTGAGCAGAGTCCTGTGTCAGCAAGACTTCCAGCTTCGTCCTCCAATGGGCGATTCCAAATGGAAATCAGAGTTCAAGGCATACTGGGAGCATCCTCCCCCCAACCTAAAAGGAACTTGGGGCTTTAAACCACTCTGGGAGAGCAGAGGATGTGAGCGGGCTTCAGGCAGCAATCCTAAGTCAGGGGAAGAAGGCTTGACTCTTTTCTGCTCTGCAGAGACAGAGCTTGGTGAACTCTCTTGGCCTCACTCACATTCCAACGAACAGCTTTGTTCTTGGGTCTCTGAGTCATCCTGCACCCCTCTCTGCCCTACATTCTCAGA
Organism: Balaenoptera musculus; assembly: GCF_009873245.2. NCBI lineage: Eukaryota > Metazoa > Chordata > Mammalia > Artiodactyla > Balaenopteridae > Balaenoptera > Balaenoptera musculus. The sequence continues at coordinate 149,660,763 of NC_045786.1, forward strand.
TGGCAGTTCAGGCTCTACCCTCACAGTAGGCCAGGCCAGTCCTGGCTGTGAGGCCCACTGGGCTGTGTTTTCAAGGCAGCAGGTGCCAGCTAGTCCTCTCTCTCTACAGGGTCACTTGACCAATGAATCCAAGAGCCATGTGGGTGTCACCAGAGTTCCTGCCAGAGGCGTGCTCTCCTGGGCTGCCCGCAGTGCCGATGTCCTTGACCCTCCCTGTGTGTCTTTGTAGAGAGTCTGTGCAGCAAGGCAGTGAACCTCCTCCTTTTCTTCCCCCACTGATCAGGGGATCGGCGGATGTATGCAGCGCCACCCAAACTTACAAAACGCCCCATGTTCCTCTCCCCGCCTCCTCTCTGCTCTCCCTCCTAGAGCTGGAGATGACACTACTAAACACTTGAATTGTCACAGCCTCCCTTTTGCCTCCTTGCTATTCAGCTTTGGATGCCCCACTGCCAAGCGCAATGCCTGGCATACAGTATGTGTTCAATAACTGCACGCGAAGTGAATTGTATGGAGTCTCTCCTCTCAAGGGGGCACTCCCAACCTGTTAATTGTAGGGAGGGGGCAGTGACTTGAAGTTATGAATGTCCAGCTGCCTTGACTACATCAGCTCGTGACCCGTGGACCATGGTCTTTGCCCCTACCCTTCTCTGTCCCTCCTGTCTTCACATTCCTCCATCCAGGAAAAAAAAAAAAGAATGAGGTGTGTCTTTTATGCACATGTGGTCAAACCTTCCCCGGAATTTTATGCTGTTCAGTAAGGAAGCTTTGTCTAAGTTGATGTCAAATTTAGTTGCTAAACTGGTACCTCTCCTGTGATGCTTTCCCTCATCTGTCACGCCCTCCCCTCTCCCCTTTCCGGGCTGTACCTGCTTCCTCTGGCTGTTCTCACTGTGGGGTCCGCATCCTCCTCCTTTGCTTTAATCACGCTGGTCCCGGTTGGTGCACATGAGAGGGAGACCCTCCTTCTGAAGTGCTCCAGAGTGTCTGCTTCCATTAGCACAGACAAGGCTTTTGAAAGGTGGCAACTTGGGAACATCATCTTAGGCACTGGATTCTTCCCAGAACAGCATTTCTGCTCTTTGGGAAGTCAGGGGAGAAAAGCTCAGGCTGCAGAGGGTTAAATGAGAGCAGTGAAAAATCTAGGCATCTCTTGGGGACTGGTCGCTGGCTGAGACAATTGATTAGCTTGGCTTAGTGATCTTTCTAGCAATATTCAGGAGTGAAATTATTGCTGATTAGACTGTGTGTGTGTGTGTGTGTGTGTGTGTGTTAGGGCTCACAGCAGTGAGGAGGGTAGGATAAGATCTGAGAAAGCAATGTTATGGATTGTTTGCTCCTAAATCAGTCTTAGGAAGAGACCTATCACCCCACGTGTATCTGCAGTTATATTAGAACTCTGTGTGGGTACGAGTCAGCTGGAGGGGCAGGATGAATTGTGCACAGAATCTCCCTGGCCATTTTCTTTTCGACTCCCTGTGACGTTAGAATTATTCTGAAATAAAAAGTTAAAAACTGGGAACTCCCTGGCGGTCCAGTGGTTAGGATTCCACGCTTCCACTGCCAGGCACCCAGGTTCGATCCTTGGTTGGGGAACTAAGATCCTATAAACCGCGAGGTGCGGCCAAAAAAAAAAAAATTAAAGACCGAAGTCAACTGGAGGGAAGCCCACTGTTGAGGCTGCTTCTATCTGTGGCTCTAGTGGATGGAGGGCCAGCCGGGTACCCCGGGCAGAGGCAGGTGCCAGGCGGGTTCAGTCCAGTTCACTCCCAGATCAGTGATAATTGAGGTGCACAGTCTCTCAGGGCCTCAGTTCCCTGCATCATAACATGAGGGATTGGACGAGATCTCTTAGGCCCTCCAGCTCTAAAAGTTTACATTTTAGAACTGTTCGTGGTGGACCTGGTTCATGGTACTCCTGACATAACAAATAACGGCACCTCAGACCGCCTGTGTCCCTTCTTTTTTATTTTTTTATTTTTTATTATTTATTTTATTTATTTATTTTGGCTGCGTTGGGTCTTTGTTGCTGTGTGCGGGCTTTCTCTAGTTGCGGCAAGCGGTGGCTTCTCTTGTTGCAGAGCACGGGCTCTAGGCACGCGGGCTTCAGTAGTTGTGGTGCACGGGCTCAGTAGTTGTGGCTCACGGGCTTATTTGCTCCGCGGCATGTGGGATCTTCCCGGACCAGGGCTCGAACCCGTGTCCCCTGCATTGACAGGCAGATTCTTAACCACTGCACCACCAGGGAAGCCCCCGCCTGTGTCCCTTTAATGCAAAACCTTGGGCCCAGACTTGGCTTTGGGGGGCTCTGTGCCTTTACCAACTCAGTCAGTCCCTATTATCTATCATCTTCTTCAGCCTGTTTTGTATCCTCACCTCCCTCTGTCTGTAAGTACACCTGGGCGATGAGTGGAAAACTGGTCAGGCCTTCTTTTTCAAAAACAAATATTGTATAAACTCTGCATTTAAAATTTTGTTTTCAGTTGGTGGCAACCATGGTTTTATACCTCTGTGGTCCTAATACTCCTCCCTCACAATCCGCCCCAGAAGTTGCATCCGGGCCTCTAGGTGTCTGGAGAAGCCCCAGCGGCAGGGCACCTGCTGCTCCTCAGGGTTTGCTCAAACCCTTAGGTGGGAGCACAGTTGGGATTTGGGAAGAGAGTTACCAAACAGGGTGACCTCAGCAAGTCCTTAACCTCGCCCTACGTTCATTTCTTCACCAGCAAAAGGGGCTGAAACCTGCTCTGAGTGTCTCATGAGATTGGCGTGAAGCTAAAATAAGAATCAGAGGGCAAACGTTCCTTAAGAAAGGGACGTGCTTACCTATTTTAGACTAACTTATTCTCCTGCACGGTGACTCCGTGCAGTGGTTGGGTGGTGACAAAACGAGCGTTAGAACCACGCTGCTGGACCCATGTCCTCTTGTACTAGCTGTGACCTTGGACAGGTTTCCCACCCTCTCCACTCCACGCTCGGTTTCCTCATCTGTATAATGGGCATGGTAAGAGCACCTCCCTCACGGAGTTGTTGTGAATTTAAAGGAGACCCACGTAAAGGCCCTTGAACAGTACCTGCTAGATAACAAATTCGGAAAGCCATTGTTGAAGATGATGACATCTTGGCTGTTGTCATCATTTTCTAGGGTCCCATGCCAAAACGGCCAAGAGGCAGGAAACTTTCAAAGTTTCCCTACATTCCTCCCAAAGCCCCCCTGGGTAGCTTACAAATGCAGCAGATGGTGCTACTCTAGAGGTGATTTAAAGACATACCTGGTCCTCTGCAATTCCCTGCAGTTCCATATCCAATAACCAAGGGGGCATTCTCCCAGTGCCTGCCTGGGCTTTGGGGTGATCTGGCCAAGCCTGTCATCTGTCATGGAAATCTGTTCTCCATGGCCTAGCGTACATGGCTGCTGAAGTCCAGGTGTGAGGTTGGAAACGGTTTAGATGGGTTGTCTTGTGTGTCCATGAGTGCAGTGAAGTCACTAGAGTGTGTTTTCTGCACAGGGCGAATTCCTCCTCCTGTACAACGTAACTGAGTGGGGATTGCTTATTTTCCATATATTTGATGGTGCATATATAGGGAGTGCTTAGCAAGGAAAGAAAAATGGGAATAGGTAAGAGCAACTTCTGATGTCTCCAAGGGAGCCCGATTTGTATATTTCAAGGGACCTGTAGAACCAACATCACGTTCTTAGGGGAAAATTCCAGATTCAGACTTGGGACCAGCCTGTGTGTTTGTGCACACATGTTCACGTTAAGGGTATTGTGGTCAGTCATCCCGGACTCTCTTCTTTCCCCATCTCAGGCTGAGAGCAATCTTGAAGGAACATGTAATCACTGTTTACTCTAGGGCACTCAGTTGAGAACACCCTCATGTAATGACTCTTGAGTTAATTCTGCCTTCAGATGCCCATCTGCTGCTGCTCCTTTGGAAGTCAGTGGAAACCACGCACCACATGGAAAAAAGGTCATGAGACGGATATTAGTCCCTGCAAGGTCAAGGTTTACTCTTGGGCAACAGAAGTAGTGTGGTGGCATCTTTCTCATGCAGAATCTTCACGCAGATCTCTGCCCTTAGGGATAGATGCTTCAAAGCAGAACCAACCATTAATCAAATGAGCAGTCTTGGTGGATTTGAAGAGTCAGCAGCACTGATAAAGGAAAGGCATTCGGAAAAATTCTAGAGATAGGATTGTAGCATTTATTTAAAGTTTTAAAACATGCAAAGATGCTGTGCTTCGCCATTTTGGGGGAGGGGGATGAATTTGCCTGATCATTGAAGGTGGGGAATGGGGCAGAGGGAAGGCCGGTGGATGCATTATAATGAAACCTGTAGAATCTATTTGCTAAAAATATCTGATATATTACTTTGAAATATGACACTCTAGTGATGCAGTTGGACACTGTTGTGGAGGCCACCAAACTGCTTACGGAAATAAAACTGGTTTGTGTGGCAGTATACTGAGTGAGGCTTTAGATTCGTTTCCAGGTGCCCATACTGCGCCTAGCTCTGCCACTGTCTGATGACTTTGTACAAGCCACTTGATTTCTCTCTGCCTCTGTTTCTTTACGTGTAAGAGGAATTGGTGGACTAGATAACTTCCAAGTGCTCCTCTGGGTGCAGCTCTGAACCTCCCCAGTGCCCCACCTAAACAGTGATCATCTTGAACCACAGCTGTTTGTGTGGTGGTTTCCCCTCCAGAATTAAAGCTCCATGGGCAGGGACTGGTGGTCCCATTACCCAGCACAGTGCCTGGACATGACAGGCACCCAACTTGCCTTTGAAGGTACTAATGAAAGAACTGACACAAGTAAATGCCAACTGCCTAACCCAGTATCAACTTGTCTGTTTCCAGAAATGCCACAGGCCTGGCTGATGGTTCTTAATGGCTTGAATTTCCACCCTCTGTGTCCTCCCTCATTGGTCAGGGGTGGTGGTTCGTGCCTCCATGGTGTGAACTGGAAAATCTTTTAGCAACATGTAAATCGAGCTGCCTAAAACCAACCCTCTGAAAACACCGTTTAGGAATGACATGATTTCCCAACTGCCATACCTACTTCTTTGTATGACCATTCTGCTGTCTGTTTCTGTTCTTTTTTCCCTCTCTCCGTCATACTCTATTAATTTAAAAATATTACATTTGGAGACTTGCTAAATAAAGAGACCTCAGAGCACAAAATATCCCTTATCCATTTTCTGGGTCCCTATGTGCTTCCTTATAAAATGTTTTTTCTTATTTTTTTACTAAATGGCCTTAATTTTATCACTAATCTCTGTGTGACAATTCTTTTACTCTGTCTAACTTATTTCTAAAATATTCTCCCATAAGTCCCCAACTCTACTCCTATTGATCCCTGGTGCCCCTTTCACTTCTGTCTTTGCTGTTTCATAAAACTTATAAAGTGATTCCTTTATAAGTTGGACCCTTGATCTCAGTCCTTTCCGAGTCCTCCACCAAAATATCCCAGGAGGACGGTTCTGACAATTGGACTTTCACAGTTCAGGTGGTCTTGGGTCACTGTCATTTCTATACTGAGCCTGGGGACATGCTTTGTTGTCTATCCCCTAAAACTCATATTTTCTTTAACCAGCAGTTTTCCCATTGCAGATGAACCACATTACGAATTTAAAGCCTTAAAAAAATCTTCAGCATCACTCTTTTGCGCCATATTGTGAAGGATTCCACTTTTTTTTTCCTTCTCTCCGCACATTAACAATACCATTACCTGGAACCTAAGCATGACATTTCCTTGAGACATTTCTTTACCGTTTCCTTACATTGTTGCTTACTGCTTGCTTTGTTTCTTGGCTTTTTCATGTGTCCCACCTCTGCAAGTACTCTTCAGAGTATGGGAGAAGAAAAGAGGCATTTATCAAGGGCCCATTATATGCTGGAAACTTTACATAGTTTATCTTACTTGGCCCCTGTACCGACTGAAAGATGTAAGTATTATTATTATTCCCATTTTACAGAAGAGGAGTCAGAGGCACTGAGGACCTTGCTTAAGGTCACCCAGGTAGTAAGCTGTATGGTCTGACATCACCCTCCACAATATACTGCAGGGCTAAGTGCAAGCAGACAACCAGTGAAAACCACACCATTACCCTTTGGTATCATTTACATCAACATTGAACTTGGTCCAACATTTGCAAAGTTTTAGTGTTTTTATTTATTTTCTTGAAAAGTGTCAGATGTGCCCTTTAACAGACTTGTCAAGAGATCCTACAAATCTAGTTTTTCTTCCCCAAGTCCCTGCGTCCTTGGAAATAGTACAACACAGATGCTTCCATCAAGGGAGTCCTCTGTTAATCACCCTTAGCTCTCCTTTGCCACTACCAACAGTCTTTCCCCTATATCAATTTTTTAAACCTCTCCAGAGGAACTGGGAACCATATTAGTAACATGTGGACCTAACCTGTGGCTAAAATGGGTAGACTTTAAAAGCTCCCATGATGCGGGCTTCCTCTTTCAGAAAGCACGTTCCTGTTCCTCCTGCTTTATTCTGACTGTTCCTTGCCTGCTCCCCCATCACCTGTCCCACTTCTGCCTTTATATCCTCCCTCCAATTAGCCCATAGACAGTGTTTTCATTCCCTTTATGTTTCCTGTTTTGTCTTTTCCCCCACCTTCCTCTAACCACACATCATTTGTCTTGACTTTGTCTTCTGAGAGCTACATCTACTTTGTAAACCTGACACTGGTGCTGCACCCCTCTCCCGCCATCAATATCATCCTGACTTCCTGTAGCATGTTGTGTGTCCTTCCCTCTTGTGTGAGCTACACCAACCATAATCCACCACACTTTTTTTTTTTTTTTTTTTGAGGGAGTGAGGTGAGGGAGGAGGGGCTCTCGCCAATGCCAATGCCAATGCCACAGCCTTGGATGGCTGGACTTGCTGCCTAGTCTCCTGTGATCTTTAGCTCCTCTTGATCCGCCCACCTTGGCTCTCGGGATGCTAATCACATTGCAGAGCAGAGTTATAATATCTCCCACCTTAGATGGAGTCCAGCATGCGCTCACTGTTTGGGACAAAGAGTTTATCATCTCCCTGTCCGTGACCTTCCGTGGGTACAGGTTCATCAGGTTTCCGCCTTTTCTCTGGCTTCCTTTTCTCTTGTTTTGTTTTTTTTTTAACATCTTTATTGGAGTATAATTGCTTTACAATGGTGTGTTAGTTTCTGCTTTATAACAAAGTGAATCAGTTATACATATACATATGTTCCCATATCTCTTCCCTCTTGCATCTCCCTCCCTCCCACCCTCCCTATCCCACCCCTCTAGGTGGTCACAACCCACCTATCTGATCTCCCTGTGCTATGCGGCTGCTTCCCACTAGCTATCTATTTTACGTTTGGTAGTGTATATATGTCCATGCCACTCTCTCACTTTGTCACAGCTTACCCTTCCCCCTCCCCATAACCTCAAGTCCATGCTCTAGTAAGTCTGTGTCTTTATTCCCGTCTTACCTCTAAGTTCTTCATGACCTTTTTTTTTTTTCCTTAGATTCCATATATATGTGTTAGCATACGGTATTTGTTTTTCTCTTTCTGACTTACTTCACTCTGTACGACAGACTCTAGGTCCATCCCCCTCACTACAAATAACTCAATTTCGTTTCTTTTGATGGCTGAATAATATTCCATTGTATATATGTGCCACATCTTCTTTATCCATTCATCTGTTGATGGACACTTAGGTTGCTTCCATGTCCTGACTATTGTAAATAGAGCTGCAATGAACATTTTGGTACATGACTCTTTTTGAATTATGGTTTTCTCAGGGTATACGCCCAGTAGTGGGATTGCTGGGTCGTATGGTAGTTCTATTTGTAGTTTCTTAAGGAACCTCCATACTGTTCTCCATAGTGGCTGTATCAATTTACATTCCCACCAACAGTGCAAGAGGGTTCCCTTTTCTCCACACCCTCTCCAGCATTTATTGTTTCTAGATTTTTTGATGATGGCCATTCTGACCTTAAGAGGCCCTCACAGCCTACAATCTGCCTCCTGAATACAGTGGGTAGGGGGCGATGGTGCTCACTTGTCTGGCCTTTGCAATGAAATGCAAATGGATGTTTGACAGTCACTGCTACGATTTCCAATGTTTCATGTTTCCCCCTTGTCCCCAAGCCACGGTGTCACATTGAGAACCTATGTGAGATCACTGAAGTTGCTTAGACAGTCAGCGGAGAACTTTTCTGTCTCTGAACTACTCGCTTGCCTTGGAGACTTTGTTTCCTGCCTTGTCTGAGGTTCTTAGGGTCTCTGATCCTCCATCTCTCTTTTTGTAGGGAGAATATGAAAGTTCTTCTGTGTGTGCTCGGCGGGCGGGGGTGGGGGCAGCTTGTTTGATGCGACTGTTGTTGCTCTTGGTGGAGCCCACTGGGTCCTCAGCTGCGTGGGACAGGGTATCAGTGTGAACTGCAGGATCTGTTGGTTTCCTGAGTCGTAGCCTTAACCCAGGCTCTGCTTCCCCAGATAACAGTGACCCAGAGGAGACCAGTAGTATTCTCTCCTACTTCTGGGGCCTTTGCAGATCCAAGGCCAGCATTTTCCCCAGGGTGGGTGACTCTGTTGCTTAGTTGTTGCCTCTTCATCTGATGGGTGTGCAAGTGTCTCTGCTTCGATGTTTTGTCATTGGCCTTGCTTGGGGTTCCACCATCACCTTGGCAGTTTGGGGAAGACTCCTGAGAGGTGGGGAGGAGAGTGTCTTTGGTCAGTGTCCCTAGAAGCAGAGCCTGAAATGGAAATTCTGGGCGAGAGATGTATTGAGGGAGTGCTGTCTGGAGACACCTGTAGGGGAGTGAGGAAAGAGAGAGAGGGGAGGGGAGGGAGCTGAGTAAGTGCGTGGATTCAGCTGAGGTCTAGCTTCAGCCTGATCCCACGGGGCACTCTGGAGCATGAGTTATACCACAGAGTTGTCCCACCTTGAGGCAAGCATACTGGCCAGGTGCACCTCCATGTCAATCAGGCATTGGTTGGGAACTGCCCCGAGGTGAGGCAGCAACCTCCCAGACCCTTCTGGACCAAGGGGGCTCCCAGTGGTCAAGGGCGATTCTCAGGGGAAGGCTGCAGCCCTTAGCATCTGGAGACGGGTGTACCGGGGGTGTGGGGGGCAAAGGGATCTGAGCAGAGCCACAACAGCATCTGCTACAGACAGACTGTCCGAGTGTGGGCCTCTGTCTCTCCACCTCCACGTGGAATTTGACGGTGGGCTTCCATCACTCGCGAACCTCAGCCCAGGAAAGAGCCATTATAAAGCACCTGGGTGTTGAAGATGGCAGGTACAAAGACAAGGACTCTGAAGATGCCAGTGCCTGGAGCTGCGTCCCACCTCTCTCTCCGCTGGTTGTGCTCACCAAAGGCAGAGGAAGAGAGAATCACTCACCACCTCATGCTTTCACTCTGTGGGAGCCGGAAACAGAGTGAGAAATAGCCTCTTCCTCTTCCACAGAGGATGGCTTCCCTCTAGGTCCCTTCGGTGGAATTAAGAGTCTCCCTACAGGAGAAACTTTTGGCCTTTGATTTGCCTTGAGCCAAAGGCAAGGATGGGGTAGGTAGACATTACCTGTTACCAAGCAGCACTTTATGGTAAGTCCCGTACGTACGAACAAGTTCTGGTCCGAGAGCGTGTTCGTAAGTCCAATTTGTTCATAAGTCCAACAAAGTTAGCCTAGGTACCCAACTAACACAATCGGCTATATAGTACTGTAGTAATAGGTTTCTAATACTTTTCACACAAATAATACATAAAAACAAACACACACAGAAAATAAAGAAAACATTTTTAATCTTACAGTATAGTACCTTGAAAAGTACAGTAGTACCAGCTACATCACCGCTGCTTTTACGCTTACTTCCGGACATCCTGGACTTGAAATAAAGATACTGTACTACTGTACTCTACACAGTACTGTAAAGTACACAAAAGCACAACCACTTTTAGAAGATGCACACACATGACAATATACACCAGACACGTGAACTAACTTATGTGATTGGACACGCGAACGCACATTCGCATCTTTGAAATTTCGAAACTTGAAGGTTCGTATGTAGGGGACTTATTGTATTATAAATGGCCACGTGCCTGGCTCTGTGTGGAGAAAATACCGAAAGATGAGTTCTTGGATTTTTTTTTTGAGTTTGAGTTTGAAATTAGTTGGGGGGCGGGTGGAGTTGCGAGGAGGGAGGGATCACCTGCGTACTTGTACTTGGTCGTAACTCATCTAGCTGCCTCAGGGGAAAGGCCAAGGGATGTGTGTAAGGAAAGCAAGTAGCTGCGGGAGGAAACCATGAGTGCTGAAGGGCCATGCTTAGAGTACGCAGCCAGGGTCTTTGTGTGTTACTGCATCTGATGGCCACAGCAAACCCTGAAGGACTTGTTATTTCCAATTTACCGCTGAAGGAACAGAGGCTCTCACATCAGCCTACCTGAGAGCACTGCAGACCTATGAATGGTAAAGATGAGTTTCAAATCAAGCCTGGTTCCCTCTTTAGTCCGTGTTACCCCATCCCTAAACCAGGAGGGCTTGGGTACCCAATTCTGGGAACACTGTGGTCAGGCCCCTGAGGGTATGCCGGCCCAGCGACTCCAGGTTGCCCAGTTCATCCCAGTCCCCAAGGGCTTGATGCTTCTCCCTCTTGAGCTCCTCTGCCCTCCTCAATCCCCTCCTCTCATCCACCTGCCGTCATGCACACCCATTGTGCACCCTCCCCCGGAGCCCTATGCCAAACCACATCTTCTCTGTGATATTTTAAGATGTCTCCTCCCCGGAGCCGCCCTAGTGATATAAAGCCCAGTAAAGTACCCCCATTCCGCATGTCCAGCACCCATCGCTGATTCCCACAAGGTGTCTGTGCACCCAGAGCCCACAGATGTTCACGGCCGCGCTCATGGATACAGGCGTTCATTCTGTGTGCCAGCAGCTCAGCCCTTTTGGCCACACAGCTTGCGGGGGTCTTAGTTCCCCGACCAGGGATTGAACCTGGGCCCTTGGCAGTGAAAGTGCCAAGTCCTAACCACTGGACCTCCAGGGAATTCCCTGCTCCACCCTTCCTACGTACCCACTCAGGATGCCGCCCACAAAATGTCCCCATGCTGAAGGAGCCTACCTGGTGGCCCGGTGCCAGCACTGGACTTAGGGCAAATCTGGGTTCCAAGTCTGGCTCTGCCGTGTCTTCAGTTCATGGTTTCAGGCAAGTTAATGTGCCTCTTTGCACTGAGTTTTCTCACATGTGCAAAGGGGGTGATCAAACCCAGTCTCATGGGGTTGGCGTGAGGGTTAAGTGAGGTGAGGCAGGAGGAAGCACGGGCTTGCGGCTGGGCTCAGGAGCTCTGTCCTCCTCACGGCTCAGTGGCTAAAGTTCACGGACAATGAGTACCATAGGGTTTTCATGGACACAAAGCCCCCAGGGTAGGGGCAGTTCTGATGGTAACAATGTTAGTCTAATCTGAAATTCTGCTGACTCAAGAATTTGATCATAGACGTGGGAAGAGGGTAGGAATGAGGTTTGCTTTGCAAGACGTTTCCACACGATTCATCACTCCTCCTCGACTTTTAGGACCCCATGACACATTTAAAAGGCCACACAGCTTTTGTCCCTGGCTGTGCCATGCACAGAGTGGGGAAAGAAAGCACCTTCCTACCAGCAGCTTTTCCGAGCACCTGGCACGTTTGCTTCCCTGGGTGGAGGGAGGACTCTGGGGTGCACAGGCCACCATCTGCTGGAGCCACCGTGCCCGGGCCCAGCACCAGCCCGGTCTCCGGGACCCTAGCCCCAGCTTTTGGCAGTTGCCTGGGCTGGGGGAGCCCGGGCCGGGTGACCTCGCAGCTGTGCCTTCAGCCCATCGGGGACTTGTGTTTCTGTGTCTCTCTGGGGCCCATCCTGGCTGCCAGGCAGAGGGCCCACTGTCCTTCAATACCAGAGGCTCGCATTGCCCGGCCTGTGCCAGCAGTTGGCAAAGAATCCTCAACCAAGAGGCCCTCTCGCATCCGTGGCTGCCTGTCCCACCAGGGGCATAGACCCCAGGTCAGTGTGGGTCTTTACCAGCTTCTCCTTTTCTCTCTGACAGGTCTGGAAACTCCTTAAAAAATATCCATTCTCACATGAGTCAAAGGGGAAAATCGTGCAGATGGCTCTGAAAGCAGAGATACTTGATAAATTGTACTGAAAGGATATTGACACTAATCTAGGGATGGGTTTTTTTCTAACCTGACTCCATGGAAAATATACAGCTTGTGATGATGATTGGGGGAGGGGAGGAGAAGGAGGAGGAGGAAAGGGAGGAGGAGGGGGAGGGAGCCCCATTACTGAGCAAGCACACACCACGCTTGGTGCTCTAGTCCTGTTGTTCCTTCTCACACACAGCAACCCTAGGAAGTAGGTGCTATAATTTCCCCCATTGTACAGATGAGAAAGATGAGGTCCAGAGGAGTTAAACCATTTGTCCTAGGCCACACGGCTGCTGAATGGCAGCACAGCGATTTGAGGCTGGCCTCTCTCTAACATGTGTGCTTGCTTTTTCTTTTTTCCCCACATACTTTTATATACATTTTAATATTTGAACCACAAGTATATATTATATATTCAAAAACTTAAAAATTTTTTTAAATTAAGCGGTTGTTAGTTGTGTTGCAGCTTTCTTGCTTTGTTTGCCAGCTTTTTTTTAATTGTAAAATACACATAACATAAAATTTACCATCTTAACCATTTTTAAGTGATAAGTTCATTCATATTTTTGTGCAACTATCACCACCATCCATCTCCAGATCTCTTCTCATCTTGTAAAACTGAAACTCTGTAGCCATTAAACAATAAATTCCTACCCCCGCTTTCCCCCAGCCCCTGGCAATCATAGTTCTACTTTCTGTCTCCATGACTTCGATGGCTTCAATTACCTCATATAAGTGTAATCATACAGTATTTGTCTTTTTGTGACTGGCTTATTTCACATAGTATTATGTTCTCAAGGTTCATCCACGTTGTAGAATGCATTAGAATTTCCTTCTTTTTTAAGGCTGAATTGTATTTCATTGTATGTACATACCACCATTTGTTTATCTCTTCATCTGCCAACGGATGCTTAGAGAGCTTCTACGTCTTAGCTATTGTAAATAATGCTGCTGCGAACAAGGATGTACAAATAACTCTTTGAGACTCTGCTTTCAATTCTTCAGAAATTGAATTGCTGGATCATATGGTAATTCTATTATTAATGCTTTGAGGAACTGCCATACTGTTTTCCACAGTGGCTGAATTATATTACATTCCCACCAACAGTCCACAAGGGTCTAATTTCTCTACCTCCTCGTCAACACTTGACTTTTTCTGGTTTTTTTTTTTTTTTTTTTTTGACAGTAGCCATCCTAATGGATGTGAGGTGGGATCTCATTGTGGTTTTGATTTGCATTTCCCTAATTATTCGTGATGTTGAGCATCTTTTCACATGCTTATTGGCCATTTGTATATCTTCTTTGGAGAAATATCTATTCAAGTCCTTTGCCCATTTTTCAGTTGGGTTGTTTGGGGCTTTTTGTTGCTGAGTTTTAGGAGTTCTGTATATATTCTGGATATTAATCCCTTATCAGATATATGATTTGCAGATGTTTTCTCCCATTCTGTAGGTTGCCTTTTCACTCCGTTGATGGTGTCCTTTGATGTATGGAAGTTTTTAATTTTTATAAATTCTAATTTGTCTCTTTTTTTCTCTTGCTGCCTGTGCCTTTGGTGTCATATTCAAGAAATCATTGCCACATCTAGTTTGCCCTATGTTTTCGTCTAAGAGTTTTATAGTTTTAGGGCTTACATTTAGGTCTTTGAGTGAATTTTTTTTTTTTAAAGAAATTCTGATATTTATTACAAGTAATAAGGTGTCATTTTAAATTTATTTATTTATTTATTTTATTTATGTCTGTGTTGGGTCTTCGTTTCTGTGTGAGGGCTTTCTCCAGTTGCGGCAAGCGGGGGCCACTCTTCATCGCGGTGCGCGGGCCTCTCACTGTCGTGGCCTCTCTTGTTGCGGAGCACATGCTCCAGACGCGCAGGCTCAGTAGTTGTGGCTCACGGGCCCAGTTGCTCCGTGGCATGTGGGATCTTCCCAGACCAGGGCTCGAACCCGTGTGGCCTGCATTGGCAGGCAGATTCTCAACCACTGCGCCACCAGGGAAGCCCCGAGTGAATTTTTATGTATGGTGTCAGGTAAGGGCCCAACTTCATTCTTTTGCATGTGGATATCCAGTTTTCTCAGCACCATTTGTTGAAAAGACTGTTTCCCTATTGCATGGTGTTGACAACCTCATAGAAAGTCATTTGACCATATTTGCAAGGATTTATTTCTGGTAACACTCATACTTTTTTTTTTAAATTTTATTTATTTATTTATTTATATATGGCTGTGTTGGGTCTTCGTTTCTGTGCGAGGGGTTTCTCTAGTTGCGGCAAGCGGGGGCCACTCTTCATCGCAGTGCGCGGGCCTCTCACTATCGTGGCCTCTCTTGTTGCGGAGCACAGGCTCCAGATGCGCAGGCTCAGTAATTGTGGCTCACGGGCCCAGTTGCTCCGTGGCATGTGGGATCTTCCCAGACCAGGGCTCGAACCTGTGTCCCCTGCATTGGCAGGCAGATTCTCAACCACTGTGCCACCAGGGAAGCCCAACACTTATACTTTTAACAGCCATTCCTGCACTGCATTTCAACACTGTGCAATGCTTAGTGGAATTATGGAATATCAAAGCTGTAGGAGACCCCAAACAAGTAATGAATACTTCCCCATTCTGTAGGTGGAAAAACTGAGGCCAGTGGTCAGAGTACTCTCAGTCTAGTGCTCAGGCCAATACAGGACTCTGTGAGGGTCCTCACCTCCTGGAGTGAACTGCAGGGTTGCTGGGAGACTTTTCATGCATTTTAGCAAATGCTCCATTCTGTGGGCAAATGTACTCGTGTTTTAGAAATCAAAATCGTAGAAGGTAGAGGCGAGTGAGGAAGCATCAAGAGTTGGCCCAGCAGTGAGGTGTGCTGGATGGAAGGCCACTGAAACCCCCCCGAGTCAGGGTCCAGGACCACCATCTTCTGGATGACTCTGGATGGTCCCCCCGATCCAGGCACAGGAGCAGCAGGCAGCCTAAATAGCCTGGGTGTGTACAAATCCTATGTTCCTCCGTGGCCCAGGCCCCACTTAGCCCCCAGCACATCCCCTGGGCTCCGCCCTCACCTCCACCTCCCTCCTGCCCTTCACTGCCCTTGAGTCCCAGTCGCTAGCTCTGCTGAAACACTCTGTTTTCCTGAACACAGGCTAGGCTGAGTTGCACTCCTGTGTCCCAGGTCACACAGGCACACTTACGACTGTTTATCCCCTTCTCCGAGAAGCCCTCCCTCACGCCCCCTCTGGTAGAAGTCACCTCTCTGGCCCTGGTGCACCATGGACCCTGCGCCCCCTTCTACACTCTCCCTGGAGTTAGAGTGAAGTGTCTTCCTGCCAGAGCTGAGATCTCTTGAAACTGTGTTGCAAATATTCAAAAGAATGTCCTAAAGAGATGTGTGTGTGTGTGTGTGTGTGTGTGTGTGTGTGTGTGTGTAATCCTCAGTGCACACAATAGCTGCTCAAAACACTTTCGTGAATCCAGTTCAGAGAGGGAGCGATGAGTGAAAGGTCCGGTTGTGAAGGGAGCTGCCGGCTCAGCCTGGGCCACGGCTGGGAGAGTGAGTCGGGGGCTCGTCGCCGGGGTATTACGGTACTCAGGCAAAAGCAATTGCGTACTTGTTTGGCCACCATGCCCCACTAACTCCAGTGTAAAATTGGATTTTCATTCTGGGAAAGGGGCCACCGATAAGCTTGTTTTCCCAGGGCCCAGGAAAGAGTGAGGAGAAGGAGGTGGTTCCCAGCTGAAGAATAAATAATCAAGTCAATTTCAGGTTTAATTTCCCTTTGACCTCATGTCCCTGACTGTCACCGCCACCAGGCAGTGCCGGTGCCAGCAGGTCACCCCTGTGTGCCAATTCCCCATCCCAGTCCCTCTGCAGGGAGCTGGAGGCTGTGTGCCCCTCCACAGTAGCTGGCGCAGCTGGAAACAGATGTGCGCATCTCAGACACGGCTCAGCCCAAGCCAGGCGCTGACCTGTGCAAACACAGGCGGAACTACAGCCACGCATAAACAAATTAGCATCCTTTAAAAGGTGAAAAGCTCCATAAGATGTCTGGGTTTTGTTTACGGCTTCGAGGTGGGAGTGACGGGGAGTCGGATTAAATCACTGGGGTGCGCATGCGGCGCTGGCCCTCCTGCTCCCTCTTGCCTCCCCCTACCCCTTGGGCACGCGGACACAGCCCTGCCTTAAATGGCCGCTCCGTCCGCCCCGGTCCTGCCGTTGTTCCAGCCAGCCCGGGTCCCAGCAGGTGTTCCCTAATTAGCAATCTCTTCATTTCCAATCAAAGCACAAAGCGGCCCCAAAAGCCTGTCTTTACGAGGGAGCCAGCAGCGGCTAGGGATGTGCGGGGGGATAATTGTCTTCGCCAGTGGCGGCAGTAAGCGGGTTGGCTAATTCATTATTGTAATAACTTTGCTTGTCCTTGGGGAGGTGGGGTGGGGGAGGGAGGAAGGGTAAGGGGGGAGGGGACTGAGTGTGGCTGAAGGTGGGGCGGGGTGAGGGTCTGGGGCAAAGGGGTGGGGAACAGAGGAGCGAATGAACGATGCACCTGCTCGCTCCCGTCTCCCCGACTGGCTGGGCACCCGCTTCCCACGGCGGGTGAGTGACACGGTTTGTCAGCCCCCGGCAGGGCAGCAGCCACCAAGTGGCAAGGCATCCAGACTTTCCACGGCGCAGGGAGGGGCCCTGGATTCTGAAGAGGCTCTGGGCTCGGGGAAGCACACGCTCCATTACCTCTGGGGCCTGAGGGGCTGAGGCTGTGTGGTGGCGTCCCTGGAGCCAGACCTCTGTCTTCCCAAGGGCTGAACTCTTGGACCTTGACTGTCATCCAGCCTGGACACAGTGGCAGAGGGTCGCCAGTTAGAATGTCCCAAAGAGCTGCCTTATACTTTTGTTGGCAGAACGGTATGGGTGACAACTCAAAGACCCTTCCAAGTCTGCAGGGGCCACAGAGGTGGCTGAGTGCACCCCTAAAATGAGGCTGAGGTGACCCCAGGTCGGGTTGTCCCCTTGCTCTGTCTGGCGCACTCTCCCTGACCCATTTCTCCCACAGTGAGCAGGGCCTGGGAATAAAAGTTTGGAGAGCCCCTCCCTGGCAGCCGTGGGCTGGGTAGTCAGGTGGCTTTGTGAGGGATTCAGAATTCCAGCTGAGCTTCCATCTGAAACCAAATACAGGTAGAGAGGCAGGAAGGGAGGGTGAGTCCAGTGGGGGAAACAGCATGGGCAAAGGCACAGGGTGAATCCTGGGACTGGGGGTGAAAGGAGTCAGGTCTTGTGGGAGGGGGGATGGGTGAGGGGGAGTGCTGAGGACTCAAGGGCAATTCTGGGAATGGAGGGGGAGGCCGGCCCATGGAGGGCTCAGTCTTCATCTCTTGTGCCCCCAAATCAACAGCACAGCAGCCCTGCTAGAGAGCCTGTGGATGGCCTTGCCCTACCCTGGAGGAGAGGTGTTAGGGTAAACCCTCAGCTTGGAACTCAAGGGAAATGGCCTGGACCCGAACAGGGACCTCCAGGGGGCCAAAGGGAGAGGGATAGGCTTTCCCAGACTCCTTCCTCTCCCCTGCAGCTGCAATCTCAAATCCGCCAGGTGGAACTTGTCAGGGGACCTTAGAAATGGACCAGCCCTTGCCTGACTCCTCACAGCCTGCCTCTGAGCTGAACGTTTCCCCTGGCTTTAGTGCCCTGTGGTGGCCACCCAGTGGATAGGATCGTGGGCTCTAGAATCAGAAGACCTGAGGTCACATCCTGGCTCCATCAGCTATACACCTTTGTGTGCCTCAGTTTCCTCATCCGTCAACTTGGGATGAAAGAGTCCCTATCTCATGTGAGTTAATACCTGTGAGGTTCATAGCACAGAGCTGGCTGTGGTGAGGGCTCCAGCTGTCTAGTGCCTGCACTTAAAGACATAGGGGTGGGATTAAGAGGTACAAACTACTAAGTATAAAATAAATAAGCCACAAGGATATATATTACAGCACAGGGAAGATAGCCGATACTTCATAATAACTATAAGTGGAGTATCATCTTTAAAAATTGTGAATCACTATGTTGTACACCTGAAACTTGTTTAATATTGTAAATCAACTATAGCTCAATGAAAAAAAAAAAGACATGGGGGTGGAGAGGGGGACATGTGAGGGGCTGGGGAGGGACCTTCACGCCCCTGCTTTCACCCAGTTTTTTTCCTTGCTTGTGAAGCAGGACAGGCGAGGCTGTACTGGGACCCTCCAAGGTCTCAGGTTGAAGGATGATGGGAGGGGGTGAGAGGTGGGACGGGGGCGGAAGGGGCGCTGTTGTGCTGGGCAGCACCCTGTCCTCTTGTCCAGGGCCTAACTGGGAGATCTCCACATTGACCTGGAGACGGAGGCCCAGCCTTGTTCCCTCTCAGCCCTGCCCCTGTCTCTGTGGTGCTGATGGGGAGGCGCTATGGTGGTTCCTAGAGCCTGGGGGACAGGGAGTGAGGGGTGCCTCCCTGGCTGTGCTGACTGGGGAGTCTCCCTGGTCCTGGACTTGGTCTGGCCCACGGAACAGAGTTTAGGAGGCCTGGTGCCCAGCCCCCAGACCTCTCAATAATGGTCATTGCCTTTTTTTTTTTTTTAATATTTATTTATTTATGGCTGTGCCAGGTCTTAGTTGGGGCATGTGGGATCTTCACTGCGGCGTGTGGGATCTTTAGTTGCGGCGTGCAGACTTCTTAGTTGTGGCATGCATGTGGGATCTAGTTCCCCGACCAGGGATTGAACCCAGGCCCCTTGCATTGGGAGCACGGGAAGTCCCTCGATGGTCATTGCCTTGGGGCACTGTGGCTTTGGTCCCTGCCTCTCAAACTAGCTTAAGAGTCAGAAAAATCAAAAAGCCAGTCTTGCCTATACCCCCTGCCCCCGCCAATTTACAGATCATTCTTTCAACAAATATTCATGAAGCATCTATTTTGTGCATAGTGGGAGAATCCAGTGTTACACAAGTAAATAAGAGGATGGTTGGGGCAGCCTCTCTCTGGGGATGGAGACAGCTACTCTGAGGAGGTGACATTTAAGCTTCAGCCTGAGTAACTGGGAGAGAGCTAAATTAGGATCTGTGTGGGCTAGAGCAGTGCTATCCAGTGGAAATATAATGCAAGCCACAAATGGAAGCCATTTGGGTAATTTAAATTTTTCTAGTAGCCACATTTTTAAAAAGTCAAAATAGACAAGTAAAATTAATTATATATTTTATTTAACTCAATATATCAAAATATCACTTCAACATGTAATCAATGTAAAAATTATTACTGAGATATTTTACATTCTTTTTCTTGTACTAAATCTTCGAACTCTTGTGTCTGTTTTACACTCACAGCACTTTTCAATTCAGACTAACAACTGCATTTCAAGTGCTCAATAGCCACGTGTGGCTAGTGGCTGCTGTATTTGACAGCACAAGTCCAGAGGTTAAGAGTACAAAGTCTGGAGCCGCTTGCTAGCTGTGTGACCTTGGGCAAGTTGCTAAACCCCTCTGTGCTTTGGTTTCTTTTTCTGCAAAATGGGGTAGTAATGGACCTATCCCTTGGAGTTGTTATCCTTGGAGTTGTTATGAGAATTAAGCTCATAAACATAAAGACCTAAAATAGTGCCTGGCCGGTAGAAAGTGCTATTAGATGCTAGCTATTAATAAGAAGAATTAGAAAACTGAGAATAATAAATCTCTGAAGGAAGAGAACTCACTCAAGGCAGAAAACAAAGAGCAGAAGGAAGAGTGGAAAGGCTGGTGGCCGGGCGGGGTGCTGAGGGGCCGCAGAGGAGGCCAGCAGGGTGGACACCATCAAGACACCACGAAGAGCTTGGTTTCCTTTACAGCTCCGTGAGCAGAGCCTGAGAAACCCGAGAGAAAATTCTAGGGGCTGAGACTTTGCCTGACACCTGTTCCTGTCTCAAGGGCTGGGGTGGGAGCCCCGGGTGGGAGGCCTGGTGTATCCCTCAGTCTTCCCCGTCTTGCTCTGACTCTGAAACTGTTGCATGCTTCCCACTCACAGCCGTCTGGGAAGCACCGGGGCGTCAGCTGGAGGGGGAATATTAATGATTCAATTTTCAACCGGGTTCCACTCCAGGGCCTCGCCTGAGACATGCATTTTTAATCATAACAAAACAGAATGACAAAGGGAGTCATTTGCAGCAAGGCAGCCCCTGCTGGCTGGCCCCCCTGAAGGGTCTGCTTAGGGGGTTGGGGGAGCTGGCTTCCCAGCCCACAAGACATTCCCCATTCTGGTGCCAGAACCGTTCCCCGACTTCAGAGAGGGTCTAGCTGTGGCGCCAGTCTCTGGCTGTGCCGTGCGCTGCAAGCCATTCTCTCTGGGCTATGACTTTCTTCCAAAAGGGGGCTACTGGCTTAGGGGAACCAGAAACACTGGGTGCGCATCGGCTAGGGCTGGCAGAAGCTGGGGGTAGCAGAGACTTGACCATCTCCCTGAGGGTTCCGGCCGATCCACGGCAGGGACAAGGAACCATGGGGGTGGTGAGGGGCCGTGTGGGTATGGAGGTTGCAGAGAATTTGACCTGCCCGTCCTCCAAGGCCTGGAGTCGTTCTTCTGTCTCTGAGCCTCTGTCAGGCTTGGGGTTGGTTACACGGAGCGGGTCTTCTGGGCTGACCTCACCGTGATGATTGGCTGGCCCTTCTCTGAAGGAAGCTGCACCTTAGTTCCCTGTTGGATCGCCTTCTGCCGGCTGCTGGGTCCTGGCCCATCCTGTTTGGTGACTAGCTTTGCACTGAGTCAGTCTGGAATGCTCTCCCTCGTCCTTCTTGGTATTCTTGAGAGTCCCACTTGCATCCCATCTCCTCCATGAGCCTTCCCTGGCTGCCGGGCCACAATGACAGTCACCATCAACCAGCTCCTGGTCTCCTTTCCAATCACATTACCCAAGTCTGCACCATCCCCTTGGCACTTCTGCTGCCCTCTGACTGTCCTTCTGTCCATCCTCCCAACCTCCGAGCACCCAGTATGCACCAGGCGCTGTGCATGCTCGCTCCGTCTAGTGGGGAAGGCAAATGGTCAGCCCCTAAACCTTTTCACTGTAAGGGAAGTGCTGAAGTGGGAGGCATAAAAGAAGCTGTAGGGACCAGCAGCCAGTATGCTTTAATGTGTACATGCTATTGATTCCACCAGCATTTATGAAGGACCTATCTGCGCCAGGCACTGTGCTGGGTGCTGCAGCTACAGCGGTGGAGAAAACAGCCATTTCTCCACCTTCACAGAGTTTACAGTTTGGTGGAGAAGATGAAACAAACCAACAGGTGTCCCATGCTTCTTTTTGTGTCTGCCCTTGTGTCTTGTACACAGCAGGTGCTCAGTAAATGCTTGCTGGCTGGTTGGTTCTAAGTTGCCTAATTCTCAGACTGTGTCACTTTCTTCCCCCTTGCTTTATAGTTACGAGGCTGGTTCCCAAGTTGGGCCTTTACCTACTTCCTGCCAGGAAGTCCCTGTCCTGATTCAGCTAACTCTGATCTCAGGTGTGATAAATTAATAATAGCAACCACCAACGTTTATTAGGTGCTTGTTATGTGTCAGGTGCTAACCACTTTGCCAATACAGGTAATACCATCCTATTTAATCTTTACAACGACTACATGGAATGGGTACTATTATTCAACCCATTTTACCAAAGAGGAACGTCAGGCACAGAGAGGTTAAGTCACTTGTCTGAGGTTGCACAGCAAGTAAAGAGCAGAGCTGGGAACGAAACCCAGGCAGCCTGACCCGAGTCTGTGCTCTAAACCATACTGTGTCACCCTGCAGCTGCCTACTACCATGTATAAAATAGGTCAGAAAGACCTTTTCAACCCATTTGCAGAAACTTGCTGCCTTTTAGTTGACAGCCATTGCTAGCTACTTCTAGGCTGCGCACCACACCCTCCAGGAATCACGGAAGGCCCTGTTGGGAGTCCTCAGAGGTCCTCTTCTGCACCTCTCTCATGTTTCAGCCAAAGGAACCAAGGACCAGGGACGGGAAGGGACTGGTCCAAGGGCTTAAGACCAAGTCTTGACTGAATGGGCCTCCTGGCCCAGGCTAGCCTCAGCCCTGGGCTGACTTCCTGAGCATTGTTTTACAGGCGTTAGTAGACCGGGTGGCGGACAGCTGGTCTCAGATGGAGGGGGCAGAAAAGCTGATGAGCAGCCCCTGACCCCTTGAGCCTGTACCTGCCTCTCAGCAACCTTTGAACTCCATCGACCCTTATTCCTGGGCTCTTGGGCCCACTGCTCTCTGCCCTCCTCGCCCTATGACCCCACTTCATAGCCGGCGCCTCCCCCCTCCTTTCCATTGTCTTCCCCCTGGGGTGCCAGTCAGCAGCAGCCCATGCTTCTCCCCATGTGGCCAGGGCAGGAGTGGGAGTAGGGAGTCTGCCCCAAGGACCCTCCTCACTCTTCATGCATCCCAACACATGTGCTAGCCTGTCCTGGGTGTGGGGATACAGTAGTGAACAAGACAGACGAAAGTCCTTGCCCTCGTGGATCTTACATTCATGTGTGTTGCGGGGTGAGAGGGAGCAGATTAAAACAAAACAGAACCAAACCTAAGATAAAAAATGCATTTAGTATATTAAATAGGTGAGTATATGGAGAAATAGGAAAACAAGGGAGCCAGAGAGCCCTTACTACAGTTGAGCAGAGAACTGAAGGAGGTGAGGGAGGGTGCCCTGCAAAAGTCCAGAGAAGAGAGTGTCAGGAATAGGGAACACACAGCAAGTGCAAAGGTCCTGAGGTAGAAACGTGCCCAGTGTGTTCAAGGCACAGCAAGGAGGCTGGTAGCTGGTGTGGAGCAAATGAGAAGCATGGAAAGAGATGCCGTGAGAGAGTGAACCTCAGAGGATGAATGGACACCCTCTGATGCCATTGACTGAAGGTGTCAATGAGAGACAGAAATCACTTGCAGTGGCCCTGAGGCTGCCTGTCCAGTGGGTGGGAGGAGAGGACGTTCACCATGGAGCCAGTCTCCCTGAGCTGCCCATTAATGATTGGCTCAAGACATACGAGAGGGTCTGTGAAAACCACTGGCAGGTAGAAAAGGTACACAGTGGTAGATGTTTCTGTGCTTCCAACCCCTGCTTCTTGACCAAGGGAGTTCTAGAAAAAGACTGGTCCACTTTCACCCCCTTGTCCTCCTCTCACCCTCCATGGTACTGTGGGCGGAATCCATAGAACTTTCTAGGGAATGGGTGATGGGGAGGGTGTTGAGGTGGGGGCAGGTGCTTGACCTTTTGTCTGGCCGAAGCTCCATCACCTGGAATTCTTTACAATGGAAACGATCTTTCTCTTCACTCCGGGAAAGGACTCTTCCAAGCTCCTGTTCCCACAGCTGCGCTAGGAAGGAGGCCTCAGTCAGTCAAAGACTTTGCTAGGAACTTAGGAGCTCCTGGTCGTTGTTTTGAGGGGACTGTACCCAGGGGACACTCAGTGGACACAGCCTCATTACTTACCACCCCGTCCTGTGTCTCCTGCTTGCCCGGGGGTAGGAGGCCCTGATGTGGCATGTGCCCTGTGGGGAGCGAGCCACAGGGCTGAGGCTGTTCCGCCCAGTGGAGCCTGAGGCTTCTGCTTCCTGTGTTGCCCCTCCTTCCTCCCGCCTCCAGCCGCCTCTCTCAGATTTAAGGGCAGGTTTTATTCCCAAGCTGCCTGAGGGCTCCTCTTTCTGATTGTATTAAAGTCTCCAGTAATTCTCCCCTCATTAATGATTGGCATATTTTTACCTCTCACTAAAGGAGCTTCAGGGCGACTCCCGGGGGCCCTACTCTCCGAATGAAACAATTTCATCCTGCTCCAGAAACGCATTAAAAAGGGTTTGTCAGGATCTTATCACCAGTTAGAGAAAGCTAATCAAATTACTTCTATTTATTAGCTGGTACAGCACTGTGTCATCCCATGAAGCTCCGGCCTAGGGTGGGCAGGAACAGAGAACCCTGGCTGCTGGAGGAGGGCACTGCTGGATGCCCGGCCTGCGGCTCAGCCCCTCTGCCCCCCTGGCACCTTGGCACCAGCCCTGCCTCACAGGAGAGCCGGGCTGAGCTATTGGCACACCTGACCGCAGTCACCTATTACTCAAGCGTGGTGGCCCCTCGCAGGTACCTGCGTGTTCTCACAGACAAGAGGGCGCGTCTCAGCCCCCCACTGCCTGTCCTTGGCAGGGCTGGGAAGGACATTGCAGTGTATTTATAAGAACACATGTATTCTCCCCTACTTTGGGAGAGAAGAGTATAGACCATTTTGTTTTCCTTTGGGGAATAGGGTTTTTAAAAAAAAAAAAAAAAAAAAAAAAAAAAAAGAAAGAAAAAAAAAAAAAAGTGTTTTTAAGAAAACAGTACAGAAAACAGTATGTATCTACCACCCAAAATCGACGATTGATAATATGTTGTTAAAACAGGAAACATATACAACAACAGAATTCACATTTCAGGTAAGTTAGAGACTCCTTTGTGCCCATCCTCCGGTTCCCTTATTCCCCACACTCCCTCCCCAGTGACAAGTATCATGAATTTATTACGTATATTTCTAGGCTCTTAAAAATTCTTTAAAATAACATACGTGTGTCCAAGGATGGTACAATCTACTGGGAACTGTTGCTCATTTCCACTCGGTAGCATCACGGGTGTCAGCCAGCATGAACTGTGGCGTCAGGTTGCAGCTTGCAACTCTGTGACCCTGGGCAAGTAACCTAACTTCCCTATGCCTCAGTTTCCCTACCTCTAAATTGGGAATAATAACAGCACCCGCCTGACAGGATTTGTTGTGAGGATGAAGTGAGATAACAAACGCGCTGGGCAATGTGCCTGGCAGGTGGTGAGTGCTCGCAGATGACGGACATCATCATTAACATCTTCTCTCCCCCTTCCACTTGCACCTCATGGGGGGCCCATGTGGCTTCTGGGCTCCACCTCAAGTGTACATGTTCATGCCCACCCAGCTTGAGGCTGCTTCAGGATGTGTGGCATCCAGCTGTGTGGACATGTGTGGACATGTGTGTGCTCTTTGCAAGGAATTCTATGGTTCGCTGTATGGAGAAGGCGGGCTGAGTGGGAGAACTGGGCCAGGCTGGCTGGCGCCTTGGCCCGGCATCCCCTGAGCAGACCCAGGCTGGAGCGGAGGAACAGCCCCCTGGCCTGGCCAGCCCGAGGCAACGAGGGCTCTTCCAGCTGCACAGCTGTCTCCGCGACCCCAGGAACGGTTCAAAAGGCCATGCCGCATGCCCCATCACGTCGCACAAAAGGACATATTGATTGGTTTGTAGGAGCATTTCCTGGGGTCCTTTATATCTCTCTCCCTCGCCACCATAATGAGGAGGCTGAGTGCACAGAGGAGGGGAGAGGCCGGCACACATCCATCCGGGTGGGATTTCTTCATCTTATCAATCAGGACTTTAATTAGACACGTCCGAGAGGGCAGTTCCATCTTGGGGCAGGCGGCAATCTTTATCAAGCATGCCACATCTCTAATTACCGTGTACTGACAGATAACAAGTCGGGGGTAGGGTGGGGAGCCCAGGAGGCAGGGAAAGGACAGCAGGGCCTGGTGAGCAGCCGTGCACCCAAGGAGAGCGTCCTTTCCAAGCAACCTGGAGGGAATCGCTCTGGCCCTGATACCCAGGGGCAGCGGATGTGGCCTCAGATAACAGCCCTCAGAGTGATTGCAGGGATGGGGCGTGGGGAATGGCCAGGCCAGGAGATGGACAGATGTAAGGATCCCCATCTCCAACCCCTGAACTCCTGATATTGGCTTCTTTCTTTCCTATAGCTCTGAATTCCACTTTTGCTCCGTGTTTTTAATGACACAGTAGAAAGAGCAAGGAAGTTCTAAGTTTGAATCCTATGGCTTGGCTACTTGGCTTCATATCCATCTGTTTCTGTGACCTCAGACAAGTAGCTTATCCTCTCTGGGCTCAGTTGCCGTCACTGCACCCACTGGGGATAGTCCCACCACTCGTGGGATTGCTGTGGCCGTGAACTGAAATGTGTACAGGTATGTATGTGTTTCGCTCCTGGCCTGCCTTTCCGACCTTCCCATCCATCTGGTGAGCAGCTTTATTTAGGGAGTGGGGACAGCTGACATCATCAAAGGCTAAAGACAAAGCCTCCTGCCATTCCAGGGTGAGTCTTGTTGCTCAGCAGTTTTGAAAATCATCAGGGACGGTGGAGCTGGGGGTGGAAATGAGGTACAGAGCAGCAGACTGGCGAACTCTGCCGCGGGTGAGCTCCGCTGGCTCAGACGTGACGGGAGGAACACACGTAGGGTCGGGGACCTGGATTGGAATGCTTGCACTCTTATGAGTGTATTTAATTGTTTATTATTTCCAAGCCTCAGTTTCCTCATGAGAATGGTGTAATCACCCCTCCCTCCAGGGCTGGGAGGTTGGCACATGAAGTACCCAGACTGGGCCCAGCCCTGCACCCAGGTAGCTGCTTGGTGGGTTAATTGAGATTGAGGTTGCCCGAGCCCGCTCTAATCCGCACGTGCCTGGTGCCTGCTGAGACCTGCCGTTTCTCAGAAGAGAGGGCTGCGTGGTGCTCACTTGTCTAGACGTCGTCCCAGCTCTTCGTTCACTGGTTCTCAGGCTGGGGGCCTCCTGTCCTGATGGCCCCTACCCTCATACCACATTCGGACCTCTTTCACAGATACCTCAAGTTCACACCCCTTTGGCCAGGCCTCCAGTAACCAGTTCCTGTGGTCACTCCCTGCGGCCTCCTGTCCCACAAGGCCTCCCAGCTCTCCTGACACCATTGGAACCTTGTTCCCAGACCCCAGCGGCCAGTGCTTCTCTCTCAAGAGACTTGGCTTTAAAGCTTTCAAATGCTTCCGGCCTCTGGGGTCTCAGGCCAAGTCCCAGGAAGGTACAGGCCACAGGGTTCCCAGGGTAGAGTGGGGAACAGAGGCTCAATGCTAGCTCTTTACAAAGCATTTAATTGATCAAAACAGCCTTTCTAGACGGAGATCTTAATCCCTGCTCAGAGAGGTGAATAAACTCACCCACTGTCTCTCAGAGCCAGAATTTGAACCTAGTTCTGGTGGTCAAGTTGATCTTCTTTAAACTACTCAGACAGGCAAGTGAGAACATTCAAAACTGAATGAGACCGGGCACCACAGGCTCGGGGATAATCTGAGAATGTCCCTAGGTGATAATTCTTGTGAGGTGCTTTTAACAAACCAAGACTCACCTTTCCCTAAACGGACAGCCCCAGGTCTGTTGGAGAATGGCGTAGAAGGTGATGCTCTCAGGGGCCAGAGTTCATGGCCCCTGAGAGCGCCCCGTGAGGCCATCGGCCTGGTTGACGCTGGGCGTGGGCTGACGGGGACCCCGGGGTGGAGTTCCAGAATGCCAGGCTGGTTGGGACATGGGAGGACAGGTGGCGGAGGTGGCCACGAGGGTGAACAGAAGGGCAAGGCTCAGCCTCACCTTAGAGACATCAGGACGTATGTGCGGGGGAGGAGCTAACACACGGACCCACCGGAGAACAGCAGAGGGCTCACTGGACGGCAGAATGGGCATTCATGGGGAGGAGCGGGCCCCTCTGCCTCTGCAGATCACACATCTTTCAGAAGAGGTGGCATCCTAGCAGGGAAGAAGGAACGTGGTGAGCAAAGGTGGGGGGTCGGGGAAAACTTGGCAAGAGCCCTAAGCAGGCCTGCAAGCAAAGCCCACCGAGCTCCAGGCCTTTCCAAGACCAGGAAAACACTGCCGATCACAGAAAAGGCATCCCTTCACCCGACACATAACACGTTACACATACCTCCACCCGCTTTCTTCCCCAGTCACCGGCTACCCTGAGAGGTAGGTGATAGGATCCTCCCCATTAATCCAGATAAGGAAACAGGTGCTTAGGAGCATGGGCTATGGGACCAAAGAGTTCTGGTTTGAATTCAGTCCACCTGAGCTTTGATTTTCTCATCTGTAAAATGGGAAGAGTAACATTCATGCCACAGAGTTGTTGGACGGCTGTTACTTAGCATATTTTCTGGCTCAGAGTAAGAATTCTATAAATAGTAACTGCCTGGATTCTTCATTCATTCATTCATTCATTCATCCATCAAGAAAATACTTGTCAAGCACCTACTCCATGCCAGGCATGGTGCCAGGTCCTGGGATCACAGCAGCAAACTTGACAGCCAAGTTTCTACTCTTCTTTTTTCTTTTATAAATTTATTTATTTATTATTATTTTAATTTTTGGCTGCGTTGGGTCTTCATTGCTGCACACGGGCTTCCTCTAGTGTGGTGAGCAGGGGCTACTCTTCGTTGTGGTGCGCGGGCTCTAGGCGCATCGGCTTCAGTAGTTGTGGCATGTGGGCTCAGTAGTTGTGGCACATGGGCTTAGCTGCTCCGCGGCATGTGGGATATTCCCTGACCAGGGCTTGAACCCGTGTCTCCTGCATTGGCAGGCAGATTCTTAACCACTGTGCCACCAGGGAAGTCCCCCAAATTTCTACTCTTGAGGGACTTGTGTTCTAGTGGGGAGGTGGGAAGTGACTGAGTAAACATAGAGTGAGATCCCTGCGAAGTGGAATAATCGGTGAGGAAGGAATTAAACAGGGTGGTGGGGAGATAGTGGCTGGAGAGACGGAGAGATCGTCTGGATCCCAGGGTATGCAAAGAAGGCAACTCAGGACTTCTGGACATTAGCAGAAAGTGTGAGAATGACCCAGTCATGCCAAGAGCAGCCCAGGTAGAGGGGACAGCACGTGCAAAGGCCTGGGGTTCTGAGAACAGAAATGTGTGGAGCACAGTGAGGCAGAGGGTGGTCCAAGAAGAAGTTGGACAGATGGACCCACAGGGCCTCGTAGGTCATGGTTAGGAGCTGGTGGTTTATTGTAAGCACAGTGTGAACTCCTGGAGTGGTTTTAAGGACGGGAGAGATGGTGTGATGCAGCTTGAGAGCATGGAATCTGAAGCCAGACTATCTGGATCCGAGTCCTGTGTCACCAACCCCTCCCAAAACTTAGCGTTTTAAATCAATAAAAATCATTAATTTTGCTCACAAACCTGAAACGTGGGCAAGGCATGGGGAGAATGGTTTGTGGCTGATCTGTGTACATCAAACTGGGCCGGAGCTAGAGTGGATGGCTCACCCATGTATCTAGCAAGTGGTGCTGGCTACTGGCTAGACTGTCAGCTGGGGGCCTCAAGCCCTCCCCACATGAGCCTCTGCTGCTTGGGCTTCCTCACAGCATGGTGCTTGGGTTCCAAGAGCAAATATTCCAAGCTGACTGGCTGCTTCTGATCTGGCTTTAGAAATCATGCGTCATCACTTTTACCCCATTTTATTGACTAAGCTAGCCACTGGGGCCAGCCCAAACTCAAGGGGACAGGAATCAGACTCCATTTCATAATAGGAGGAATAGTAAAGAATTTAACCATGTACCAGGGAGTACCATGTACCAGGGAGTTTGGAGAGGTAGGTTAGGTCAGAGAGAGATCAGGCAAAACCTTGTCAGTCATGGTAAGGAGTTTTTATCTTATTCTAGGTGTGATGTGAAGTCATTGTGTGATTTTTAATGGGGTGACAGCAAATGTGGTTGGTGATAGCATGCAGTCTTGGAATTAGGCTGCCTGGATTTCAATGCCTGTACTAATTAGCTGTGTTACTTTGGATATGTTTCATAACTTCTCTGGGCTCAGTTTCCTCACCTATAAAATGGGATTAGTAACGATACCTACCTCAGAGGGCTGTTGTGAGGATGAAATCAATGTAACTCTTGCTTGTAAAGGGCTAGAACAGTGCATGGCACATGTGATGTGCTCAAAACCTGCTCTGTTACCATTAGAGCTACGCTTTTAAACACTTGCTCTGGCTGCCATGTAGGGAAGGCATTGCAGTGTGACTTGAGTAGGATCAGGGAGGCTCAGTGAAGTGGTGGAGCCAAGATTTGAATTTAGACCTTGCAGGTGCTCTGCACACATGCGTCTCCTTAGGTATTTACTGTGTGCAGGATACTATCTGTGTTTGTGTCCTAGGGCTGCTGTAACAAAGTACCACAAACTGGGTGACTTAAAGCAACAGACATTTATTCTCTCACAATTCTGGAGGCTCGAAGTCCAAAATCAAGGTGTCTGGCAGGGCCATGCTCCCTCCGCAGGCTCTAAGGAAGGATCTGTTCCATGTCTCTCTCCTAGCTTCTGGTGGTTGCCAGAATCCTTGGAGTTCTTGGCTTCTAGATGCGTTACTCCCATCTCTGCCTCTCTCCGACATGGTCTTCTCTGTGTGTCTGTTTCCGTGTCCAAATTTCCCTCTTCTTATGAGGACATTAGGGCCCACCCTAATCTAGCATGACCTCCCCTTAACTTGATGACATCTGCAGGGACCTTATTTCTAAATAAGGTCACATTCACAGGTGGACGTGCATTTTAGTGGTACAGTAGTCAGTACACTGTCAGGGCCGTTTTCGGGGCTAAAATGATGGAATAGCTGCAGATCCTGCCCGAAAGATGAAGGAAACCCGCTACATGGATAACTGTCACACCTGGTAGGGAACTGCTATGTGGCCTAAGGGGAAAGTTAACAGAGCCGCTGAGCCCCTAGAACCCGGCCTTTCTCAGTACCTCAAAGGCCAGACCCTGAAATGACTCCACCAGCCAGGACAAAACACTGGGTCTCCTGGGTTCTAAACCAGGAGGTGGAGAGGATAGGAACTTTTTGTCTGCCAGAGGGACTCCTCTGGGGCCAGGCCTCAAGAGGCCAGGGCGCTAGGTGCTCGGTGAGCTGGCAGGGAAAGCTGGCCACCAGGCCAGCCCTTCCCATGTCCCAGGCGGCCGGCTCTGCTGCCTCTGGGGCCTGGGGTCCACGTGGCCAGGCCCTGGGGGCGTCTGCCCGGCCGCTCCTACAGGCTGTCCCCCACCAGGCTGAGCCAGGCCCTGCACGGTCTGAGGAATGTGCCCGGGATCAACCGGGATTCCGTAATTGGACCGTTGTTCTTTCATTTTGCCACGTCGTAGCATGCGGATTACAGACACTACACGCTATAGATTTCCTGTCAGACCTCATGAATCAGGCCCCACTGTCTTATTTACCACTGGCCAGCGGCTATGAATATCATCGCCCTCAACACACGCTCACAGGCCCGTGCTGGTGCACCACTGCCCACAGAGCCGGCCTGTGCTGGGTCTCCAGCCCCCTCGACTAGGGAGGTAGCAGGAGGGAGCCTTTCTCCTCTTGCCTGCCCCCCCCCCCCCGCCCTGCCCCGTTCCCTTTGGAACAAGCTAGAGGCCTGGTCGCCTGGGCAGCAGCCTTGCTCTGGAAGGAGATGGTTTCGTTCAGACTTTATTTTTTCTCATCCAACTTGGGCTTATTCTCTGTGGACTTAGGGAGGGGCCCAGCCTCTAGACTAGCCTGCAGTCCGTCTACGCCTGTGCGTGCAGGCAGTGAGAAAAGATTAATTTTGTGCCTGGGCCCTGGGGCCAGAGAGATGGGGCTTAAAGCCCAGTGAGGTCCCTTGCTACCTATGCAACCCTGCCCTGGTTACATGTTCCCTGAGTCCTAGTTTCCTCATCTGTAAAATGAAGTAATAATAGCACTCATTCATGAATGTGTGTGTCTGTGTGTGAGAGAGAGAAAGAGAGAGAGAGAGGAAGAGAGAGAGAGGAAGAAAGAGAGGAGAGTGGGGTGGGTAGGGAGAGGGGTAACTAAATAAGAATTCATGTGAAGCACTTGGCACAGTAGCAGGATAGATGCTATTAGCTATTACTATGGATGCTTAATGCTACTGCAGGCATATCACAGATACTGAGCTAGCTCACTGATCTGCCCAGCAGCTCTTCTAGGTGGGTATGGCTCCATTTTGCATATAAAGAACTCAAGCCTCAGAGGGGCTAAGTAATTTGTCCAAAGTTGCATAGCTATTAAATGACGGAGCCAGGACTCAAAGCCAGCTCCATCTGGCCCTAAGTGCCAGGGTATCTCCGTTAGGCCCACTTTGAAGTCAAGGCCTCCAAGCAAACAGTTCAGAAGGAGCCTCTTTGCCCCGCTGAGTCACCACCCACTCAATTGCCAAAGCAGCGACCCCTTCCTTCCCCTCTCCTGCCCGTGCAGGGGCTGTTCAGATGGACGTTTCTCCTCCTGTGGAGCTTAAACCCTGATCTTGTTGCTCAAGGCTAGTGGGGGGTCAAGGGTGGAGCTTATTAGATTTTTGCTTTTCTGTACAGAGTATCTATACAACTTATAGCATGTGCATCAGACTGTGAGCTTCGGAGATTATGCACTATCTGTGTCTAGTTCACTGATCTCCCTACACCTGAAAACTCGGCAGAAAGTACCTGGGTGGTTGGATGGATGGATGGATATGTCCCTACCAGCTTCATAAGAAAAGCGTCTGGGTACTTTTTAAACTAAATATGTGCCACATTTCCCATTGGATCTTTCTTGTCCGATATCCTTAATAACAGCCACTTCAAGGTGGCACATACCTGGAAAAATCACCATTAAAATGCAAATTTCTCTGCTTCAATTTTTCTTTCTTTCTTTCTTTCTGGCTGCATTTGGTCTTGGTTGCTGCGCGTGGGATTTTTCTCTAGTTGCGGCGAGCGGGAGCTACTCTTTGCTGCGGTGCGCGGACTTCTCATTGCAGCAACTTCTCTTGTTGCGGAGCACAGGCTGTAGAGCGCAGCCTCAGTAGTTGTGGTGCACGGGCTCAGTAGTTGTGGCGCACGGGCTTAGTTGCTCTGCGGCATGTGGAATCTTCCCGGACCAGGGCTCGAACCTGTGTCCCCTGCATTGGCAGGTGAATTCTTAACCACTGTGCCACCAGGGAAGTCCCCTCTGCTTCAATTTAAACAGAGATGCTGGCTCCCAGCAAAGAAAACACCAGTGACCTTCTCCGACCCCTCCTCCCTGTCCTGAGTGGAGGGCTGGACTGGCCCCCGGGTAGGGTCTGACTTGCTGGCCCCCAGAGACTTGCAAGGGGCTGGACTTGGAAGACAACAGGACTCCTCCCAGAAGAACACTGTCCTATCACATCCCCACAGGCTGATTTCTCACTTTTCTCTCCCTGTGTCTTCAAAACGCAAGTCAGGAAAGGGGACTAAGGCTTCCATTTTTTCTGGGCTGGTCCCCAGTCACCTGTGCTAGACCCCAGAATCATTTTTAGCTAACTTCATTTTTATTTATTTATTTATTTATTTTTGGCTGTGTTGGGTCTTCGTTTCTGTGCGAGGGCTTTCTCTAGTTGCGGCGAGCGGGGGCCACTCTTCATCGCGGTGCGCAGGTCTCTCACTGTGGCGGCCTCTCTTGTTGCAGAGCGCAAGCTCCAGATGCGCAGGCTCAGTAGTTGTGGCTCATGGACCCAGTTGCTCCGCGGCATGTGGGATCTTCCCAGACCAGGGCTCGAACCCGTGACCCCTGCATTGGCAGGCAGATTCTCAACCACTGCGCCACCAGAGAAGCCCTAACTTCATTTTTAAAGGCAGTGCGGTTCCTGAGAAAGCAGGTCACTTGGTCTCTCCGAGCCTTGATTTCCTGATCCATAAAATGGGACTAAGAATATCTGTCTCACAGGGACGTTACGGAGCTTGGAGTCCTTGATGCTTCCCCCAAGTCTAGGATAAAGGATCATATTCCATGTCTTTTGTGTCTTCCCAGGCACATAGAGTGTATTAAATAAATACGGGTGATCAATTGCAGAGCTGTTAGTTGCCACCTGGAGCTTCGGGAATTCTAAGCATAGGTGCTTTGGCTGGGGCCTGGATGTGACCCCGTCAACATGTGTATTAGGCCCCTTTTGTCTGGGAAGGTAGACACATTCCTTCCTTCCCCTGAGAAGAGAAACTTCCATGGAGTAATAAGGTCGGCCTGGCAGATAATGTTTGAGTGAGATGCACCCTCACCTCAAGGCCTGTTTGGTGAGTCATCTCCAAATAGGCCCCCTCCCCGCTCCCCCGCAAAAGCTTGTTCTGTGCCCAGAGGAAACGCTTCATCCTCAAATGTAATTGTGTCTGAGGAGGTGTCCTCTGCGACCAGGCGGGTCACGGAGCCCACGAGTGAGTCAGCGCATCCGGGCGGAGTTAATTAAAGCGGGAGGGCTGGCGGGGGCTGCCAGAGGGGTCTGCTGCGGCAGGAGATGACTCCCAGCAGGCATGGGGCCCAGTGCGGCTGGGCTTTCGGCTGTGGTCTGCTGGGCTCCAAAGGGTGCAAGGGGGCCATGGTCACAATGGGGGTGATCCAAGTCTAGGCGGGGAGATGAATGAGGGGGCGATGGAGGCCTCCTTGGCTCTCCAAACTAGCTCAACAGTTTGGCTTAATATTGGCGGTTTCCACTGTCCTTTGGATTCTGTACACAATATTCACAAATAATCAAGAATTCCCTGCGCGTTCTCTGTGCCCAGAGAGATGGACTGGTCTGGCGGGGAGGGGTAATTCTCTTCGACTACTATTCACCCACAGAGGTGTGGCCTCATGACAGATGCCCAAGATGTCCAGGGCCTAGAATGGTACCCGCACATTGTAGACACTTAATTGACAGCTTTGAATGAATGAATGAGGTTTAGGCTCTCCAGTTGGGGTTTATCTTGGCTGCCAATAGCTGGGTAGGTTGTAAGAGAAGAATGAAAGAAATGAGTTGTTAAGAGGCAAAGAGAGAGATGCATCCTCTAGAATGTAAATTCCACAAAGGCAGGATGTTTTCTCACTGCTGGGTCCCTTAGCACCTAGAACAATACCTGGTTCAGAGTAGAACTCATTAAAGGTTTGTTAAGTGAACAGAGAAGGAAGGAAGGGAGGGAGGGAGGAAAGAAGGGAAGGAGGGAGGGAGAGAGGGGGCAAATCCATGCAACAGGGTAGGCCTAATGAGAAGTGGCAAGCTTGGTGAGAGCAGTACCATTCTTCCTCTACACCATCCTTCCTTCCTCACCCCATTCCTCGGGCACCTGTTCATGGGGAAGACGTGTTCTCTTAGCAAATGATGTGGAGGTTTCTTATCTGCCTCCTTACCCTCGCTGCCACCCACGAACCTGCTCTGATTTCTGAAATATCCACCCCAGGGGAGGTTCCAGCCAAGAGCTGTCCCCAGTCCCAGGCGGGACACGTAAATGGAATCTCTGCTCCTTTCCTTCCCATGTAAGCTGGGTGGGACAATTCAGAGGGACCCTCTACTCCTCCCTCAAGCATGTCCTCCCTCAAGCCAGATGGGGCTGTGGGCAGGGCGGGCCACGTGCCTCGCTTCCATTGATTGAGGAAGGCACTGTGCTGGACCAGCCCCGCCCTGCGAAGTTAGCTGTCTCCTGGAGCTGTATCTGAAAACCTGTCTGCCCAGAAGGGTTACGGTGAGCTGCAGGGCTGTAGGGAGATTCAGAGTGAGCGTTGCCGGGGCCCCAACCTCCCAGGATAGCAGAAGCCACTAGGTCCATATGTATCGGCAACTTCACAGTGAGGGACTGGGTCCCTCGTGGTTTTCAGATCTGGCACTTTGTGCATTTCCAAACCAGAATATTCTAAGCCAAGAGAGTCAATATTCTGCCTCCCAAAACCTGGAGCTCTCAGGTGAACCAGGCACAATGATGGCTGTCTGAAGGCACTTTGTAGGGCAGCTGCTGAGTGAGAGGGTCTGGGCCATGTGTGACTCCCCAGGAGGCTCGTGCCCTCTGTCTGCCACTGTCGTGGGCCACCTGGACACAGCTGGATGGACTGGCATGACGCTGCCTCTCCCTCTGCCCCTCCCCTCTCCAGGAATCAACGAGCAGTTCAGCAGTAACGCGGGACTTTGGCGATGCTGAGTGAGGCTGGCAGAGCTGGGGCTGGCAGATGAGGTGCGGGCTCCCAGGCACACCTGCCTGCTATCTGCCCTGCTATCTGCCAGCTGGAGGCACCTTTGCCATCCTGGTGGGAGCCATGGGCTAGTTCAGACAGGTAGAGGACAGCAATGCTGCGACCACAGGCTTGGGATTGATGCCATCGCGGCCAGTGAGCTCTATACCAGGAATACCTTGACCCTGATAGTTGTGAGGGTGGAGTGAGGCAAACAGGGGGTGGATAAGCCAGGTTTATCCCCATTAATGGGAAGAAAAAAGTTAATACCATTATAGTAGTTTCCTAGGGCAGTAACAACGTACCACACACTGGGTGGCTTAAAACAGCAGAATTTTATTGTCTCACAGTTCCGGAAGCTAGAAGTCTGAAATCAAGGTCTCCGCAGGGCCATGCTCTCTCTGAAACATAGAGGGGAGAGTATTCCTTGCCTCTTCCCAGCTTCTGGCGATGGCCTACAATCCTTAGAGTTCCCTGGTCTATAGCTCTAGCGCTTCAGCCTGTGCCCCTCCGTCACATGGCGTTGCCCCATCATGTGTGTGAATGTGTGTGTCTGACTGTCTCTTCTCTCCTTATAGGGACACGAGTCATATTGGATGAGGGCCCATCCTACTCCACTATGACCTCATCTTAAGTTGATTACATCTGCAAAGGCCATATTTCCAAATGAGGTCACAGTCACGATACTGGGGGTTAGACTTTCATATATCATTTTTGGGGACACCATTCTACCCATAATAACCATCCATGCCCTTCCTTCCAGGTGAAGGTCAGGAATATTATCTCATATATGGCACCCTATGCAAAAAGTTTGATTGCCTTTCTGTTCAGTCCACAAGGACTCTTCTCATAAGGCATCTAGAAACAAGAACTAAGTTAATGTCACTGGGGACTCCTATAGCTGATGAGGAATGTCAGCTCCAAGAAAGAAAGAGTTTTTATCTGTCCTGTTGACTATTGAGTCCCCAGCACCTAAACAGTGCCTGGCACAAAGTAGGTGCTCAATAAATGTTTTCTGAATGAATGAATGAATGAATATGGTGGTGGGAGCTCCAGAGGCTGTCAGGTTTTACCTGTGTGACCCCACGAAAGTCACTTACCTCCCTGACTCACATGTAAAATGGAAATAAGAATGAGGACACACAATTCACACATTATTGGGAGTATTGTATGGAACCGATGTAAAGGCATTAATTTGGTTCCTGGCACATAGTAAGTGTTCAATAAATGCTAATTAAATCAGAATCTGTTGGAGGCCATGGTGTGGTCTTTGAGTTTTACAGCTGGAGTGATGCCAACCTGCTGAGTGGAAATGTAGCTACACACTTCTTTTCCGCAGGGAAGGGTTGAGCTGCTTTAACCAGTGACCTGCTGGTGAGAAAGTGATTAACCCTCAGGTGGAAGGAGGAGAATGGATTGCTAGGGAGATAGTATGATAGAGTGACCCGTTAGGGCACAGGCTCTGTCTGTGGCTGCCCCTGGAGGTTCAAATCCCAGCTTTGGCCTTTGCCAGCTGTGCTGAGACTCAGTCTCTCCAACTCTAAAGTGGGGAGGTAATAGCATCTATCTCCTGGAGTTCTAGTGAGGATTGAATTGCAGTGAGTGTGGCACACAGTGAGAAGTATGTACAGTTAGTAGTATTAGTATCATTTTTGTAAGTCCTCTGCCCTGATTGCTCGCGGCTAGATCCTTGCAAAACCTGACCCTCGAGTTCCGGGCTGCCTTCTGGGGACACGGGCTGTCTTTCTGCTTTCCCTCGCCCCCAGCGCGCGCAGGGCATGCACCTGCCCACCCGCGCCAGCGCCCACTCGCGCCCGGCAGCTCCGCGCACTATGAGATCCAGTGCGCCCTCTGGTGGCGCTCGGCGGCCGCGCTGAGAGTCATCTGTGGGCACGTTCAAGGCTCTGACGCTTCCTGTTCTGAGATGCCCTTGACCATGGCTTTCGTCCCTGTTGGGGGTCTGTAGGAAAAGCTATGTCTCTCTGCGGCCTCTTTCGCGCACTTGCAGATGTTCTGGAGAGTCCAGGAGCCGAACCGGCCTGGAGAGCGCAGAGGGGGCGGACAGAGGACACCCTCCTCATCCAGAGAGCAGAGCTGAGGGGCTCTTTTACACTCCCCCATCCCACTACTTTTTTCCTTAGTATGATGTTGAAACTGACTGGACAGCTAAAAGGGCCTGATAGCTACAAATTTGCCCCTTTGGGGATTCACCCCATATATCTTGGAATATCCAGCCATCTCCAGCCCCTAAGACTAAGGGATTAGAGTTCCTGCCCTGTCTGTTATGTGGACCTATTTTGGCATTCCAGCCTCAGGATTTCATTGTCATCATCTCTAATGTTATTTGGCACTAAGCCCGTGCCAGGCGGGGTTCTAAGTGCTTTATGTGCATAACTCCTTTTATACTGAAAAGAGTTGGACCTAGAGGGACAGTAGCACCTAGGAGGAAACTGAGGCTCAGAGAGGTTAGTGATTTGTGGAAGATCAAACAGAACAAGGATTTGGATCCTGGCAGTCTGGCTCCAAGCTGATGTCACCACCAACCGGTCCTACTGAGCCCCTGATGAATTCTGTGTTGTGGTGCTTTACCCCTACCCTTGTATATGTATGCCCCGACCTCTCTATCTAGAATTCCCCTCCTCATCTCCAGGATGCCCACTTGGCAAACTCTCCTGTGAGTTCTTCCCTGCCTCTCTGTGGGTCCCCTGGACCCCCACTCCCAGCCCTATCTCTCCATATGCCTGTCACCTGTGTTACTTGTTTGCCTCTGCTACTGAGCTCTGGAGCTGCTGACAGCTGGGACTATTTGCTGTTTGTCTTTGCTCTGTCAGCGCCAGGCACACAGCAGGTGCTCATTAGATGAAGCGAGGCTCAAATAGCAGCTGCCTTCTCCCAGGGACACATCTCACCATTGCCTCTGAAGTGGGGAGGAAACGTACATTAGTCCCATTTCAGAGATGGAAATGCTGAGAGGGTAAGGGATTCAGCCAACTGCACAGAGTGAACCGAACAGGAGAAGTTCTTACATAGTCCCTTGTTCTGTGCTCAGCTTCTCAGGCCAGAGTCGAGTGAGAGACAAGGAAAAGGTGAGGGCCTGATGGAGAGTGGAGGTGTTCGTGTGGGGAGGTCCCGGGCTTTATCTGCCTAGGCCAGGGAAGAGAGAATTTAAAATTAGCACTCGTCTTATTCTCCAGGGTCTCCCCTTGAAAGATCTCATCCTTTGGGTCCATCCTCCTCCCTGGCATGTCTCCTTTCCATGTAGACTTCTGTGCAGGCTGAAGCAGGGGCCATGTGACCAAGGCAGTGGGGACCCAAGTAGGGTCTGGAGGAGTTGAGAACCCAGGGCAGCTGGGGGCTGGGATGCTGGGTGTTTGCCTGCTGGGCCCTGGTGTGTCTCACTCACTCACTCCCTGCTTAATGACTGCAGTGCTTGCCTCACTCCCCTTTCCCCAAGTCCAAGCCTCGCCATGTCTCTCTTGGCCACATTATTGTTTGTTTCCTCTGCTCCACCCCCATCGCACTCCACTGAGCCATGTCACTGAGCACTGAGTTTGTGTCCATGTGGATCCTGTTAGGGATTTCTGGGCCAGTCCTGTTTCTCCTGTGCTAGTGGACGCTTCTTAGAGAGAAGAATCAGGTCCTCTGTCCTGTTTGCCTCCCTTCAGTGGCCAGCACAATTCTGAGAACTAGTAGATGCTTAAGAGAAGGCAAGTTGCTTAACTTATCTGAGCCTCAGTTTCCTCCTCTGTAAAATGGGGATAATATATCCATATGTGTGAGGCTGGGTACGTCAGAGTACCTAGCACAGGGCCCAGCACACAGGAGGCAAACATGCAATGTCAGTTTCCCATCTTCCCTGTCAAATCAAGCTGCATAAGCCCCCGGCTTCCTGCTCTGACTGGGGGTGAGTAGCACCTTCCATCTTGGGCCCTGGTGGCTGGTGTTCAGAGGTTCAGATGCCTTCTCCTTTGTAGTCTTCTTTGCAACCTTGGGGACTAGAAGGGAAGGGCTGGGGACTCCGTGGCCCCAGCAAAGTGGAGGTTGGGTCTCGGTTGTCGCCCCAGCATCCAGCTGGAGCACTGTGGAGCTCAAGGTGGAAGTTGCCAGTGTGACTGTCATTGAGTTGACCTGCTCCAGAGCCCCATCCCGCCTCCACCAGAAATGGCCTAATGAATGAATGGGTGGGGGGAGACGGGGATGGGGCTTGGATTTCTCGCTGGGTTCGTGAGTGATGGCGCGAAGGGCATGGCAGGCACGTCTTACCCTTCTCCACTGGCTGTGTCTTTAAGCCAAAGCATAGGCTCCCATGGTGTGGACAGGGTAGGTTTATGGGATGTGTCTGAGTGTTTCCTCATATTAATTCATTTCATCCTCACAATAACCCTGTGAGCTGGGCACTATGTTTCTCACATGTTACAGATAAGGAAACTAAGAGAATCTACCTCTGGAAACTGTGCTCTCTACCACTGTTATACTGTCTCCGGGATGACAGAATGAACATTTTAATTTAAACCCCGCAGCCTGATTTCTTCTAGTGCCAGCCCACCTTTTTGGCTCATGGCCTGGTACCAGGGCCTGCCCGTGTCTCATGGCCCCAGGTGAGTGCTCTCTGCTCAGACCTCCCAGCTCTAAGCTCCCTTGAGACTCATTGTAGCCTCCTGGCGCTGCCCAGCTCTCAAGGGGAAGTGGAGAGTCCCCAGGGGATGAGAATAAGCAGCTCATGAATATGTAACACTCCTGCCCCGCC
This sequence comes from Balaenoptera musculus, assembly GCF_009873245.2. Taxonomy (NCBI): domain Eukaryota; kingdom Metazoa; phylum Chordata; class Mammalia; order Artiodactyla; family Balaenopteridae; genus Balaenoptera; species Balaenoptera musculus. Next base: position 149,701,400 of record NC_045786.1, read on the forward strand.
CCATCCCCCCCGCCCCGCCCCCGCACAGCCCTGCGATCGCTCTGGGTGTCTGGACACTCTCTGTGGGTTTAACTCGGCCTTATGCTTTTGTCCAACCTTATGCTGCCTCACTGTACCGCCTCCACCATGATTTCTGTCTCTCCTGAGGAGAGGAAAGGGCTTTTCTTGGACCTCTGATGGCCACTAAAAGCTTCCTGTGGGGATCCCCAGGGAAGGCTGCCGCTATCCTTGAAACCCCCCTCCTCCCCACATGCACCCCGGGGGAGGGTTGTCCGGGCTCCTGCCTGGTGTCCCTGCCCAGCTGCAGAGCCTCTAATTGTGGGGGGGCGGGGCACGGCGGGCGGTAATTTACTAGCACTCACCACTCCTCTCCAAGGTTACCAAAAGTATTTTTCTGAGTTCACAGGAGGATGGGAGAGAAGCATCTCTATCCAGAAATGTAAGATGCTGGGAGGAGCTCAGAAATGTGCAAAAGTATTACCCAAAATGAAATGGAGTTTCATTTAAAAAACAGTACAAATAATAAAGAGCCCTAGTGAAACATTCAGGGCCTTTGACTCAGTAATTTCACTTCTGAGAGCTGATTCTAAGGAAATCATTCCAGAGAAGAAGAAGGAAACATGAGGCCTAAATGGGTTCATTACAGAAGTGAAAAATTAGAAACCACCTAAATATGGGAGAATGGTGAAATAAATGGAGACTTTGATGTGATGGTATCATGTGAGATCCTTTTAAACGATGCTTATGAAGAGTATGTAACAACTGGGAACATGTGTACAATACATTGTAACTACATAAAATACAAAACTACATAAAATGTATGTGCAGAAGGGAAGGAGCAAAACCGTAATAATTTCGGTGTAAGTGAAGTGATTAGGGTGGTAACTTCCTTTAAAATAATTTTCCTTGCTTGAAGTACTCCTACAATTAAAAAGAAAAAGAAAGAAATGAACGAGGCAGGGGTAGTGATTGGAAGGGGGACATTTGGGGTGCCAGCAGCGTTCAATGAATGTCTCGATCTAGGTGCTGGGTACATAGATGTGTTCATTTTATGAACATTCCGTGAACTGTACACTTGGGATATGTGAACATTTCTGTATGTATGTTACTTCAATGAAAAGTTGAAAAATAAAAGAAAAAAATGAGATTTTAAAAACAGAAATGTTGACTACCTCATGTTTTATTGGATACACTCTAAACTGTAGCCTACACAGTTAGTAAGGGTTTTCTTTTTTCCCTAAAAGGCCCTCTTATTAAAAATTAGTAATGACTTAAAAAAAATTTTTTTTTTTATTTTGGAGTATAGTTGATTAACAATGTGTGTTAGTTTCTTGTGTACAGCAAAGTGATTCATTTACTCATATACATATATCTATTCTTTTTCAAATTCTTTTCCTATTTAGGTTATTACAGAGTATTCAGCAGAGTTCCCTGTGCTATACACAGTAGGTCTTCGTTGGTTACCTATTTTAAATACGGCAGTGTGTACATGTCAATCCCAAACTCCCAATCCATCCCTCCCCTCCCACACCTCCCCCCCGCCCCCGGTAACCATAAATTTGTTCTGTAAGTCTGTGAGTCTTTCTATTTTGTAAATAAGAAGTTCATTTGTATCATTTGTTTTAGATTCTGCATATAAGTGATATCATATGATATTTGTCTTTCTCTGTCTGACTTACTTCACTTAGTATGATAATCTCCAGGTCCATTCCATCCATGTTGCTGCAAATGGCATTATTTCATTCTTTTTAGTGGCTGAATAATATTCCATTATATATATATATATATCTCACATCTTCTTTATCCATTCATCTGTTGACGGACATTAAGGTTGCTTCCATGTCTTGGCTATTGTAAACAACACTGCAGTGAACATTGCGGTCCATGTATCCTTTCGAACCATGTTTTTCTCTGGATATATGCCCAGGAGTGGGATTGCTGGATCATGTGGTAGCACTATTTTTAGTTTCTTAAGGAATGACTGTTTTTAAAAGTCCTTTCCTCTGGGATTGTTTGAAGCTGGGCAACAAGAAGATAGGCTTAACGACCTACATGCCCATCAGCAGAGGAATGGGTAAAGAAGATGTGGTACATATATACAATGGAATATTACTCAGCCATAAAAAGGAACGAAATTGAGTCATTTGTTGAGACGTGGATGGATCTAGAGACTGTCATACAGAGTGAAGTAAGTCAGAAAGAGAAAAACAAATATCGTATATTAACGCATGTATGTGGAACCTAGAAAAACGGTACAGATGAACTGGTTTGCAGGGCAGAAGTTGAGACACAGATGTAGAGAACAAACATATGGACACTGAGGGGGGAAAGCCGTGGGGTGGTGTGATGAATTGGGAGATTGGGATTGACATGTATACACTGATGTGTATAAAATTGATGACTAATAAGAACCTATGTATAAAAAAGTAAATAAAATAAAATTCAAAAATTAAAAAAAAAAAGAAGATAGGCTTAAGAACTTATAGTGCCTAATCTCTGTGAAACCTCAGTTTCGTGGTTTCCAAACCAGAGCATGCATCTGAACCTTCTGGATGGCTTGACTGCTTGTGAAAACATAGATTGTTAGGTCCACCTAGGTCTGGGGTGGGGTCCGAGAATTTGCATTTCTAACAAGTTTCCAGGTTATGCTGCTGGTTTGTGGAACCCACTTTGAGAATCACTGCCCTAAAATAACCATCTGGAATCCCAAGCTTAGTGGCAGGGGAGGGCTAAGACATAGTCTTTTTAAAAAAAATTTTATTTAATTTAATTTTTTTTATACAGCACGTTCTTATTAGTTATCTATTTTATACATATTAGTGTATACATGTCAATCCCAATCTCCCAATTCATCACATCACCACCATCACCCCCCCACTTTCCCCCTTGGTGTCAGTACGTTTGTTCTCTACATCTGTGTCTCTATTTCTGTCTTGCAAACCGGTTCATCTGTACCATTTTTCTAGATTCCATATATATGCGTTAATATACGATATTTTTCTCTTTCTGACTTACTTCACTCTGCATGACAGTCTCTTCATCCATCCACATCTCTACAAATGACCCTACTTCGTTCCTTTTTATGGCTGAGTAATATTCCATTGTATATATGTACCACATCTTCTTTATCCCTTCGTCTGTGGATGGGCATTTAGGTTGCTTCCATGACCTGGCTATTGTAAATAGTGCTGCAGTGAACATTGGGGTGCCTGTGTCTTTTTGAATTATGGTGTTCTCTGGGTATATGCCCAGTAATGGGATTGCTGGGTCACCTGGTAATTCTATTTTTAGTTTTCTAAGGGACCTCCATACTGTTCTCCATAGTGGCTGTATCAATTTACATTGCCACCAACAGTGCAAGAGGGTTCCCTTTTCTCCACACCCTCTCCAGCATTTGTTGTTTGTAGATTTTCTGATGATGCCCTTTCTAACCGGTATGAGGTGATATCTCATTGTAGTTTTGATTAGCATTTCTCTAATAATTAGTGATGCTGAGCAGCTTTTCATGTGCCTCTTGGCCATCTGTATGTCTTCTTTGGAGAAATGTCTACTTAGGTCTTCTGCGCATTTTTTGATTGGGTTGTTTGGTTTTTTTAATATTGAGCTGCATGAGCTGTTTATGTATTTTGGAGATTAATCCTTTGTCCATTGATTCGTTTGCAAATATTTTCTCCCATTCTGAGGGTTGTAAGACGTAGGCTTGAATGTCAAGACGTAGTCTTCCTTTTGCAAAACCAAAGCTAGTGTTAGGTCTTGATGATCATGATTCTACCACCCCAAAAGATGTCAGTGCCTCTGGTCATGTAGTGCTCTGCTCTGTGCGGAAGGAATTGATTTTGACGGGCCTTACAGATGCCTTCCAAAAATTCTAGCCAAGGCTGGTATTGGTGTGAAAGGGACATAGAGTCAAAATCATTCAAGAATGGGGAACATACAAATTAGAACGCCTGGCATTGTATCTTTAAACTCAAATGAGTGCCTTTTTAGGGGGTGAAAAAGCAGTAAACATTTTTTACTGTTATTTTTACTGTTTTTTTTACTGTTATTTTACTGTTATTTTTACTGTTACATTTTTTACTGAGCAATTACCCTAGGCCAGGCACTATGCCGAGAGCTTTATGTTCTTTGTCTCAGTGCATCCTCAGAACCACCCTCCGAGGTCAGTACAGTCATTGTCGCCATGGCCAGCCCAAAGCCGCGGCGTATACATGCATGTGTGGATGGAGGCCCAGGTGCAGAGCGTGTGGCCATGTGCGGGCAGAGCCAGTGGGCACTCAGTCACTCCCCCTCGGAACCACCTGCAGCGGTGGCCAGGGAGGAGGGATGCCAGGCGGCCCGCATGGGCAGATCAGGGAAGGGATGGGTTTCATAGGAAGGGGTGGTGGAAGAGGTAGGCTCTGGGGAAGGCTGGCCTGAGAAGGCGGGAGGAGGAGGATACATTGTGCAGGGAAAGATCCAGGAAGCAAGGCACCATGGGCTGGATGTGCTGGGATTTGGGGATGAAAGAAATGCAACTCAGAGAAGCAGAAGCCCCAAAGGCTCACTTATCTGCAGATCCTGTCCTCAGGGGTGTCTGGGTCCACCAGGGCTACCAGGACTCCACCTCTCCTTATTTTCTGCCTTTTCTACAAGGGACATAATAGAAAAAGAAAAAAGGAGTGGCTAAGGTCAGGCGGCCAGGGGTCTAGTTTTAGTGGCCTGAAGGTGCTGCTGAAGTGCTTTGAGGCCTCCTGGTGGAGAGCCCTTCCAGAAGCTGCTCTTCCTCCCTCCTCTGGGTGAGCGTGGCGGGCTGAGAGGGCCCTACTGGCACCCCTGTCGCACCGTCACGTTGCTCTGCTCTGGATGCAGCCTGGTGTGTGAGGGGGGTGAGCCCGCCCTGTGCAGCCACTCCCGATGGTTGCGTGACTCTGTAGGGCTCTTGTTGGTACCCAGGTTTCCCCCCGTAGGTGCTTGTTCTTCACCCCTGCTCCCTGCTGCCTCCCCATGGACCCAAGACACCTGGGTCTCTGCAGCAGACCCTGGCCTTCTCACTTGCAGGCATGGGGAGGGGGCTGAAGGTCTCCCTTTCTCTCTTTTCTTAAAAAATTTATTTATTGATTGATTGATTGATTGGCTGCGTTGGGTCTCCGTTGCTATGCATGGGCTTTCTCTAGTTGCGGCGAAGGGGGGCTACTCTTCGTTGTGGTGTGTGGGCTTCTCATTGCGGTGGCTTCTCTTGTTGCGGAGCACCGGCTCTAGGCACGCGGGCTTCAGTAGTTGTGGTTCGTGGGCTCTAGAGCGCAGGCTCCATAGTTGTAGCGCACGGGCTTAGTTGCTCCGCGGCACGTGATCTCCTGAGCCAGGGATGGAACCCATGTCCCCTGCATTGGCAGGCGGATTCTTAACCACTGCACCACCGGGGAAGTCTCTCCCTTTCTCTTTAGTGTACAGCGTTCTATGAGTTGAGGCACCTCACCAAGTCTACTGCTTTGCAGACTGCTTTATCATGAAGCTCTGTTGTGTTGGCTGGCATTTTGTATAACAAGACTTAATAGATGATCAAGATTCACTATTGCTCTGTCTCCCTGATCTCAGATCTGATAGCACCTGCCTGCCTTTCTGGGTTGTTCCATCCTGAACTGTAAGGACATGCTATTCATCTTTAATATCTGTTCATTCCACAATCCACCCACCCCCACACCGGGAAGGGACCCAGGAGTGTCACCCAGAGGGGGGATTGACTTTATTTATTTCCCCCTCACCAGATGGAAGGTACTGTTCTGCCTCTGATCATGAGCTAACAAGAGCCACGAGACAGTGTCCAGGAGGGGCTTTGAGATGGCAAGGCATCTCTCTCTCTCTCTCTCTCACGCACACACACACACACACACACACACACACACACACACACACACACACACACACACACACACACACAGCTTCCACCCTACTTGGAGGGGCTGCTACCTGGCCCTCCTGCAGTCTCTCTCACATTGTTGGTCATGGTATCATGAAAGGACACATTTGAGAAGCTATTCCCATGTTTTCATTACACTGAGACCATCCTTCATTGGAGATGGTCCCAACATATCCCAGATGACTTGGCTACACAGGGCCAGACAGGTAGGATCAGGGGCTCACACACTTCTCTGCCTGGGCTGCTATCTGAGGCCATTCAAGGTGGCTGCATTGAGAGTCCCCTTGAGGTGGGAGGCTGGGGTGTGAGGGGGACCTCAAAGTAGTCAGCTTCTTCTCTGCCACACAGTGAGGTGCAGTGAGTCCAGCCGTGGGACACTAAATAATCCTTGTCTCTTCATTACCTCCAAAAGGTCCTTTAGAGAAGAAATAGCCAGTATTTGGATTTTTACATATTGATGACTCTTCCTCCAAGATTAAGAGATGGGAGTAATATATACATTTCTGAGGGTTGCCTGGGCAACACCTGGTGCTATCAACAGGTGTGTAGGAGGATTTCCAAGAATGGAGTAAGCCTCAGAGGCTACAGGAATGGCAATTCCTTTTACCCTTGTTGAAAGACTCAGATCCCAGTGGCATGTTAGGTCAGCATGAAATTCCATGTTTGAATCACAACAAAGACTCAAAGCAGACCCAAGGGCATCTCTAATGGGTAGTCCTAACTGTGTGGCCTTGACCCTGATATTGCATGAGAGTCTGCAGCTTACCACGATGGACCAGGCATTCAACACTTGGGTTACATGGTTGGGAAGCTCATGGTGAGGTGGGCAGAGGGTGGCCAGGCTAGGAAGAGCTATGCTCCCATCACAGCTGGGAAGATGCGGCTCCAGGTCCTGCCATCTTCAGACCCTGTGGGATCTGGGGCAGCAATAGAGCAGAGAGAGAAGCCGTCAACAGGACTCGTATGGGCTGTCTCAGTGAGTAAGTTTAGCCACTGGCTAACCTTAGCTTCAGTGGTCCTCTTCTCCGGAGGGCTGAATGTAATGTGGACAGTGGATGTGTTATGCAGGAGAAGATCACTGTGAGAGTGGAGCCAGTGTCTGTTGAACACAGATTCTGTGCCAGCTACTGTGCAAAGAGCTCTACCCACACTACCACGCAACAAACCAGTTTAAAGACTGAGGAAACACGGACAAGGAGGTTACATGCTGTCCCAGGATCATGGAGCTAATGAAGGGCAGAGTGAGGGTTTGAGCTCAGGTCTGCCAGACTCCAAAGATAGACCCTTTACTGGTGCCTCTTAACTGCTTCCCCCAGACACAGACGGCAGGAGACTTTGACCTGGACACTGTCTCCCAACAGCATCAGAGTGTTCCTTGTAATTCACAAAGCATTAACTGTATCTTGATTCACCCCTTTTGCTCCCACTCAAAAAGAGCACATCCCATGCAAGTGAATGAAAGTGATATTATTAAATACCATTTAATAGTACTAAGTACTAAATGAGAAAGAATATTGTGCTTGCAAATTTGGGTACTTTACCAATATTAACATTCCTAGTAACTGACTTCATACCATACCCGATTTGAAATCCACCTGTACATCATGACACTGTTTGAGAATCACCCAGCTATACTACCCATGATGATGAGTTTGGTCCTCGCTCACATATGCTGCAAGGCCAGCCACCTAAATGGGGCTGGTCTCATCCTGAGTGGCAAAGGACATCGATACAAAAAGCAAGGGTGTTTAGGCAGGTTGCTACCTTTCAACCAAGGCCTCCTCTAACATGGCCCCGGAGTCTCCAAAGGGGCTGCTGTTCTAGGCATGGGTCTGATTTGTAGTAGCGACGCTTCTTATTTTATTTATTTATTTACTGGTTGATTGATTGATTCGATGCTGTTTAGAGAACACTGATTTTAGAGATACTGTTTTGATTGTCAAAGCATGCTCCAGTGGGGCTTAGAGGTTCCATAGATATGGTTCATGGACTTCTTGGAGGTGTTGGTGAAGGACCTAGACTGGAAACGACTTACCAAACAGAACAGCTACTTTTTTGCTGCTTTATATAACAGAGTTCTACGTACAGTTCCATCTGAAGAAAGACTTTTTGGGGGTCTTTTTAAAAGTTTGAAAACCACTGCTTTAAAAGGATGCTTTTGCAATCCCATAGGCAATATCATTCCTGCTTATGGGCGAGTCTCTCTCCTGTGAACCCACTTACCGGCTGGCAAGGGAGAGTTGCTCAGGCACTAAATCTATGTAAAGACCCATCCTCTGGCCTATCCTTTGATAATGGGGCAAGAAGTGAGTCTCCCTTGTGGAGTGACTGGGAACTAGGAACAAAAGGAAATGTGCATCGGTGGATGTTGGAAGAAACAGGAAAATAAAACCACCTATTCGGTCTCAAGGTGGCCTTTCAGACTGGAAGGGAAGGAATATGGGGTAAGGAGCCCTCCTTGTTTTATTAGGGAATTTATTCTACCTCCAGAGGGGGCCTCCTAATTTCTCGGGTGTTTGCAGAAACCATTCGCGTGCATCCAGGTTGTTTCAGAATTGCTGCGCATTTGAACCTGCTCCAACCAAGCAAATTGGCCCTAATGGGGAAATTTTCCTTGGCAGTAGATCGTCTTCCTTTTCACCACCCCCTCTGTCTTCTTCCGGCTGCCCTTCATCTTTTCCAAGTCATAGAAAGTTAAAATTCACCCTTTGGCATCATTCCATAAAGTCAGTTGGTTTCCTCCCCAGTGTTATATTCTTTCTCCCATTTTCTCCCCTCAGCGCTGAGCACACACCTCCTTCTGATTTGAAAGACCTTCTCTATTATGGATGAACATGTCTTGCTAAATACATGTACGGTGGAAGTAGGTCTGACCCATATTGGCTTCCCAGGGGCTATGTCCCTAAAGTACTTTTATAAATTGGTTGACTGGACCTAAGCACACATTTTCCCATCCAGCCATTGGCCCTGGGTTCCCAGGCCTGCCCACAGAATCCTCTTCTTTAGCCATGGGAGGCAGAGCTGGTGTGGACTCTCTCAAGGTGACATGGTGGAATGGACAGAGAACACAGGTTTGGGGATGAGCTAGAATTGGGTTCAAATCTCAGATTATCTTCTGGCTTTGAGCCACATACCCTTAGAGCTACAATTTCCTCCTCAGTAGCTAAAATGAGATTGCTGACACCCACCTCAGATGTAAAGTAGGCTTGATTACCTTGAGTTAGGGCTAACTGGCAGAACAGTGCTGAGTGCCCAGCACAGAGTGGGTGCTTAGTAAATGGTACTTCCCTATCACCCCCCTCCACCCCCATCATTGACTCTGAAGAGTCGTACTGGAGTTGGCATTCTTCAATGAACAATGAAAAAAGAGGAGACAATGAAAATGCTACAATATTCGTGATGCACCAAAACAGGGAATCGATCATATCATGAATAAGAAATAGAGTTTCTGTCTCTATTGCTGGTATTAGATAACAGGCAGAATTATTCAACTGGAGGAAGATGGAGTAGATGGAGACAAGATGAAGACGCTGAGGGGCTGTCTGGACAGTTTCTGGGCTCAGGGATGGTTACTGCTGACCTGTTTGGAGATGAATTCCCTTAAAAATATCCTAGGGAAATGCGGTCAGTTGTCTTTCTCTGTTTCTCAGGATTGCCAGTCCAGCTGGGGGTAGGAAGAGACAGAACAGCTGGGCAAGAGGAGGGATGGTGGACAGACCCTGAATATTTGACGCCTGGATCCACCCTCCTCTACAACAAACTTATACTGAGTAATAATCATGTAATGATTAATAGTAATCCTTATTTTCCTGATTGTTGATTAATTTAAAAATAAACACTTTAAAACCGTGAACAAATTTCAATGTTAAAGATATTATTCAAATCCAGTAAAATTTGTCCTGTAGGAACTAATATTTGAGCTTACAAATATCCCATCTCACAGTTCTGCTCTGTTTCACTGTTTTAAATTTTAAATGCAAATAAAAATTTCACATAGAATAACAAGATTGAAGTAAGCTGAGCTCTTTCTCTGTCTCTAGGACACCGTGCTATCATTGTTTACTTTGAACCTACCGTTTGAACACAGGGATATGTTTAGTAAGTACCACAGTGACCAAGACACAAACGGGCCATAAGTGAGCTTGAACAATTCTGCATTTTAAGAACGGACTTTTTTTTTTTTTTGAGAGTTACGTTTTATTTGGCAGGAATTTTTAGGACTTCAAGCCTGGGAGGCAGCATCTCGAGTAACCCTGAGAAAACTGCTCTGTGGAGGCCAGGGGGGGCGTCAGGTTATATAGAAGTTTTGCAACAAAAGGGCAGGTAGTCTGACCTTCAAAAGGTTATTGTTTTTTGTTTGTTTGTTTTTACATTATTTATTTATTTATTTTATTTTTATGGCTGTGTTGGGTCTTCATTTCTGTGCGAGGGCTTTCTCTAGTTGTGGCAAGTGGGGGCCACTCTTCATCGCGGTGCACAGGCCTCTCACTATCGCGGCCTCTCTTGTTGCGGAGCACAGGCTCCAGACGCGCAGGCTCAGCAGTTGTGGCTCACGGGCCTAGTTGCTCCGCGGCATGTGGGATCTTCCCAGACCAGGGCTCGAACCCGTGTCCCCTACATTGGCAGGCAGATTCTCAACCACTGTGCCACCAGGGAAGCCCCAAAAGGTTATTGTTAATTAAAGAAAACCAGATATCCCAAGTTAAGAAATTTAGCGCTTTTCTATTCATGGGAAGATGCAAGAGTCTGAGCTCACTGAAATCATCCGTTTGATATGCACCTCAGCCATCTGGGGCCAGTATCCTGTGTTTTCACATCCTGAGTTTCCTCAGGGCTCACCGTAGGGAGTGGCTGCAGTCTGATGGCTGCTAGATGGCAGGTAAAGTATGGACTCTTGAAACACCCAGGGAGCTAAGGGGAGCTAAGTTTGTGTGTGTTCGGCTGACTTCATAACCTCCAGGTGGAATGCGATTTTTATTAAAGAACAGGTAATAAGAACATGCTAATTTGAAGCTTACGTATATTACTAAAGCTCAACAGCAACTGCAGCAGTTGTTTAGAACTTAGACCAACAAGAGGTTTTCTTGGGGAGGGGTATTTTATCACTGACATTGTTTCGACTTTCTGGAGCAAGATGAGAAAATAAAGTAGCCTGACTTAGAGTCAGTTTTATTATTGTTTTTACATCCCTACAGACGATGAACCTCTTCTTGCTTACATCCCTTTGGTGGCCTATCGCCACAGCCCTGCCGAAGGTAGGGCCCAGGTGTGGCAGGCACTGTTTGGTGCTCGCCCAACAGCCATTCCTACTTCCTCCTCTAACAGAAGTCCATCTTGTTTGTCACTGAAGGTTAATGTCCTCAGGAAAAGTGAGCCTCTCCCCCAGCTTCAGGGAGTAAACATATTTTAAACCAATCATGGCAATCCATTTCTCCTCTGACACTGATTGGTTTGGGGTCAGTATGTTTCTGGATTCTGGCCAAGAAGATGTGAGGATAAGTCTGCTGGAGTGGGAATGGGGAACTCCTGGGAAAGATTTTCCTCCGGAATCAAATCAAATCCAAACAAACAAACACTGAAAAACAAACTAGAGACATAAGGGGTGACATTTCTCCCAACATAAACACACGTATGCATATATCCCCTTCCTGGCTTTGGACACACTGGGTGAGGAAGTGGTGCTGAGGCCCCAAGAAGCAGCCTTCATCCCTGGGGGAACAAGGCGAAGGCGACAGCCAATATGCTAAGGACGGCCCACCAAAAAGATGAAACCACCTGCCCCCGGAGTCTTTGCCGTGTGAGATCATAGACTCCTATCCCTGAAGCCACTGGACTCTCCTGGTGCTTGAAGCCAAAACCAGCATAGAGTTATCATTGAGTGGGTGTGCATGTGGGGAAAGACGGTCACCCAAGGAAGTGGCACAGCTCAGTAGGGAGAAAACCAGGGAGAAGGGAGAGCACAGTATGTACTGGGCCTCCCGTGGTATGGAGGAGAAGGAAGAGAGTGGAGTGGAGAAGAAACATGGGGCCAGGGGGTTCTGATGCTTGGCTTCGGATGATACCATGGACCTGAACGTCTTGGCAACTGAACCAGAACCAGGGTGTCTGAGTGGATGAGTGGGGGGATGGATGGGGCAGGGTCCACGTGGGCATTTGTGAGCCAGTGAGGCTGTTACTAGTGCAGTGACCACCCACATAACCCATCAATCACTGCACTCATGCTCCTCCTCCCCAAACAAGGAAGGCATAGTAAACAATAAAACAGTGTGAACTGAGAGAAAGTCAGTGGCCCTGAGCCATTTGCTGATTCAGTCTTTATCCTAGCCTTGGTCCCCTAGAAAACAGAGCCTGAGGCCAACTTTGAAATGCTGATACTTCATTGGAGAGGTGCAAGGCCAGGGCATGGAAGGTGATGAAAAGGGGAGGTCGGGGGGAGGACAAATGCCAAGCAATATGACATGATGTGTACTGTGCTGGCCACCACGTCTCATCTGGCCTCAAAGAGACCTAGCAGGTTGCTTGGGGTGCATGTCTCTTCTGGAAGGTTTATAAAGAGAAATCACACCATGAAACAGTGCACAGAGGGCAGAAAAAAAGGGAAGAATTCAGGGAGCTACCCTCCTGAGCTTCTGGGGTGCATCGTCTGGCCCCTCAGTAAACCAAACCTCATGCACCGGACGTGGAGGTGAGACTCAGCCTGAGTGGGTGCTGAGCAAGAGAGAGAAAAATGGAGACAGTTGAGGGAACCTGCAATGACACCTACAGTGTGCACGTGTGGCTCGGGCTCTGGACCCAGGTAATGTCCTTCAGTGTGCAGGGGCAACCCATCCCACCTTGTCCCACATTTGTCCCTCTCCTTGTGGGGCTCAGACACCCTTCAGGAGGCCTTGACACCTTCTCCACCACTCTTCCAGTCCTTTCCTCATCACCCTTCCAGTCTGCTTTCGAAGCAAGTCCCTCAGGGCTGAGCATAAAATTCCATCAGTGCCTTTAGTAAGGGAGAGTAGAGAGGAATTATGGCTGTTCTTTGCTCGGCTGGGTTTTGTAGAATTACCCCAAAGCAGTGTTTATCATGCCACTGCGCTGGAGGCCCATGCTTAATGTGCTATCTGTCCTGACCCCAGATGTCTCTCTGCATCGCTGCTCTTCCACCAGCTCTCCTATAGTCTGGCTCATTCTAGGGTCATTGCTGACAAGTGTATTACCCGTGTTTATCCATATTAAATCTTGTATCGTTGACTGCCCTTTACCCATTTCTGTAAACTCTCTTTGGTCCTCCTGCAGTTTCCCCTTCCTGCCTTGCCTTGTCCTTCTTGGAAAGGCAAACCCTTCTAAGTCAGGAGCTCTAGTGAAGCTTGTTCCTAATTGTTTACGAAGAATAAAGCTGTTAGAGGTGGCCCTGCTACAAGGCTGGAGACTTCATCTGGAATTGGTACTGACCCATTCATAATTACATCATTCAGAGCAGTGGGGACTTCCCCGATGGAACTGGTTTCATTACAATATACATTTGGGAAGCTAACAGTTGGCCAGCACTTTTCTCATGTAAAAACACAGCCGAAAGCTATCATCTTAATCATGTTTTACATAGCTAGAGCACTTGACAGTTTATAAAACACTTATGTTTGATTTTTCCTAAAACCTAAAAGCATTTGCTATTTTTCCCTCTCCATAAAACATTTTACTAGAACAAAAATAAAATGCATTTTATTCTGAAAAATAATGAAATAAGAAGTTTTACCTTAACTGAGCCATTAGGAAATGAAAACACAGTTCAGTGTTTCCAGGGTTGACTTTTATGTCATTAATGCTAGGGACGCAGGCTCAGCCTACATGTTTCTTTGTTCCCAGTAAATGACAACACTTTACATGTGTGTGGTAGTTTAGAATTAATTTTCCCAAAGTTTCATGTATTTAATGATTTCTTTAAGACAATTATCCCTGAGAAGAGAAATAAACTAGGAGGCATAATCTGTGAGTTTGCAAAGCAAATTCTTCTCTCTTTCTGTGGCTAGTGTTGACCGTGAGATTTTGGCAGTTAAAACTATCATCAAAGAAAAAGTTTGCCTTCTACCAATGATGAGGCCCTAGAAACAAATTGCCTGCTTGGTATTTGAAAACGACTATGTTTTATGCTTAAATTGATGCAAAAGTCACAAGAAATTAGATGATAAATTAATATGTGACAGATGAAAATAAGGTCAAATCTCTTTGTTATTAGTTACGAAAAAACCCACAATCCACTGTAATGGAAAATATTTCATTAGACAGATCATTCATTCAGTCAATAGCTAGTTGTTTAATGCCTCTTAGGTAGCAGGTACTATCAAGGCGTATTCTTCTCCCCCTCCCCCCTCCCCGCATCCTCCCCCTCCTCCTTCTCTGCCTCTCTTCCTCTCTTTGTACACGTCCTCTAGCTCATCTTTCTTTCCCCCAGAATTTGGCAGGTGACGAAGCTCTTAGAGTCATGATGTGTTCTTATTCTCCTGGAGGTGAGGAAGGACAACGATCTTTGTTTCTATGGGGAGACATGTCTCACCCTCCTGACCCCACAGCTTGCCTGCTCACTGCAGCCCCCATCTTGCACAGGGCAAGGAATCTTTTTGGCCAGCAGAGACCTTCAACACGCCATTCAGCTGTGTTGGTGAGAATGGGATCTTGAGGCTCAGGAAAAAAGAAAAAAATAGAGCTTTGAAATATCTGGAAGTTATTCCAAGACCCCTGGTAAGGATTTCAGATAATGAAACGGCTGATAGTGGTGGTGGGAGGGAACCCAAGCCTTTATCCACTCAAGACGTCATCCCCTTCACATTTTATCTTTGGGGTCATGGCGGCAGTACTAATAGGACGCGAGCCTTCTTGCCCCAATAATGGCCCATTACAGCTTCAGGAAAAGCCATCATGTTTCCGCAGCATTTATCTGTCAGCAGGAGACTATTATGGGAGCACAAACTCGCATTGTATTAGCGTTATCAGTTCATTATGATTCTTGGGACGCGTGCCAGCCAGGGGGCTGCCAGTCTGCTGACCAGCACTCGGGGATATAACTCCACACCCCAAATTCAAGCACTGAGAAGACAGTGGGCCCACAGGGGCGTGTGGTTGGGACATTTTCTCCGGCCAGGAGTCCATGGAGCCCTGGCCCGATCAGCACCGTATCCAGAGATGTCCAAGTTAGGCTCACTGTCCGGGCTGGGCCCACCTTAGTCCTCATGGACCGTCAATGGTTGTGCTTCCCCGACTCACCTCCCCCAGCGCTTACCCTGGGGTGGAACAGAAACAGGCTTGGATTGTGATTCAGACAGTTTCACGGAGGCATCCTCTCCTTCCTGGGCTGGTGGTAAGAATTAACTATACACCTTGTGTTTCTCAAGGCATCATTCTCACCCGGAAACTTGGTTCGGGGAACATGGATAAGGTTGAGGGACAGGGACGCCGTAACCAAACAATTAGTGTCCCGCATTCACCGTGCTTAGGGAGCACGTGGTGGGATTGCCAGAAATTCTCGTTGCTCTTGTCTTTTAGTGATGAAGCCATTAGGTCCTCCTGCTAGGTTGCCTGGCTTGAAAGATGAGAAAAGCCTCCTCGTTGTTGAGCCAGAAGTAGCCCGTCCAGGGAGGGGATTCAAGAACCCGGGAGACACTGCTTGCTGCTGCCTTGCATGTGCAGAAATGAGAAGTGTCAGGGGCGGGGAGGCGACTCGAGACAGGGACATACACACCAAGACCAGTGCAAGGTGGCGATCTTCACCACACTTGTGGCAAGGGGTGCTGCGCTGGGGTCAGCCGCATAGATCATGGCAAGACAGCTCGAGTGGCCCTCGGGATCCAGGTGCAGGCATTCGGACAGACCGTTCTAAGGACTTAGCCAGACTGGGATGGGGAAGAGTGGGTGGCTAGTGTGGACCTGGGTTCGGCTATTCGTGAGATACTTGGTGCTTTTTGTACCCAGAGGAACATAGATCTGGGGGACAGAACACTCTGAGCTGTGTCTGGGTATGTTTTCCTACTTATCCGCCTCCCGGACCCCACCCCAAGGAGACCACTTGGGGAAGGGTGTGGACACAGAAGGCTGGGTCCCCACCATCTCCCAGGTGATGTGTGTGTGGAGTGTTGTTGCCAAGGGCATGGTTCTGGTTTGGCTTCATACTGCTTAGGAAAGAGCTTGAACTTGGGCAAGGAGGGAGGAGGGAAAGCGAAGAGACTTGTGTACAGAGAGTTAGGAGTTGAATAAGTAGAAATCCATGCTTTGCCAGTTGTTCGCCGTGTGACCTTGGGGAGGTCCCTTCACCACACAGGGCCATTTACGTGTTTCTTTCTTTCTTTCTTTCTTTCTTTCTTTATTTTTAAGATTTTTAGAAATTTCATGTAATGTCTGAAACATTTATATTAACATATTTCCATACAAACACAAATATAAGATTTTTAGAAATGTGTTTCCTTATTTATAAAGTCTGATGATGGTTCTAAATGATTCCCTGAACCCTCCCTGCCCCCACTCCCCAGCTGTAAGGTCCTGTGAATGTAATAAATATCTATTTAAAGGAATTTGTCACAAGAAAAAGTCAGCTGCTGTCCCCTTCTACCCTCCACAATTACTGTGTCTAATACATTTTGTTCCTTTCCCTTTGGGCTGACTTGCCCACCTCGGGGTGCCAGTACTGGGACACGGGAGAGTGAAGGGGTGGCTTAGAGCTTTTTGCTGGGGTGGATTACAAATAGCACCTGCTCCAGGGGAGCAGTGGAAGATTGAGATGATGATTGGCTGAATGAATTTCAAGCTTGAGGGAGCACAAGAGCCTTGCCCACCCCATTCTACCCCCAGCACCACCTTTATTTTCTGGAGAAGAGATGACGGCGGCAAGGCCACGCGGAGTGGTCAGGACCAGATCCCAGAGTCCTCTGCACGCTCCCACACTACGGCTTCTCCAGCTACAGGCGTGGAACCCACTCTAGCTTTGGAAAGGAAATCCATCCCCCCTGAGCTGGCTGAGGACAGAGAGGGAGAAAAGCTGGTACCACGAATAGTGTGTGTCCTGGCCATGTTTGCCTGGAAAACCACAGGAGAAGCCTGGGTCTGCCAGGCTGAATCAGGCCCCCAGGATGTCTCCGCTGGTGGGTCCTCTTCTCCCCTGCAGTGGAGTCCACAGCCTCACACCTGCCAGGGAGGGAAAGGAGGAAGAACTCTGCCCCAGGGCCATGTGCAAAGGGACTGGACAGACACCGCGGAGGAAGACGGTCAGAAGAGGACCAGATCTTAGGGACCTCATTCTCGCCCTGGAGGACAATCAGCTTGTGCCCAGGGGTGAGGCCCTCAGTTCCTGCATCCCTGTGCCTTGGATGCAGACAGTAGTTGTGCGGGCATTAGCCTAGCTTTTTTTTTAAATTAATTTTTATTAGAGTATAGCTGAGTTACAGTGTTGTGTTAGTTTCTGCTGTACAACAAAGTGAATCAGTTATACATATACATATATCCACTCTTTTTTAGATTCTATTCCCGTATAGGTCATTACTGAGTAGAGTTGCCTGTGCTGTACGTATTCTTATTAATTGTCTACTTTATATAATATATAGTAGTGTGTGTGTGTTTTGAGCCAACACAGACTTCCTGTTTTCCCTCATTTGCCCCCAGTGGCTTTGCACCCACTGCTCCGGGCTGTGAAGTTGTCTTTCTTTTCATGCTCCATCGAGTGTGCTCTGTCTCCAGTTTAAAAAAAGGTGCACCCACCCAAAGCAAGGAGCCAACCGATCTCATACAACCTGTCAGGCACTAAGCCCCTCCAGGGTAGGCAGCCTGTCCCCTCAGCAGGCTTTGCCCACTCCCACCCCCCAAACTGCTGTGGTCTAACATTTCATTCAACAAAGTCTTTATCAAGCAACTGCTGTGTGCTAGGCACCGGTAAGCACCGGGGATTCTCCAGTGAGCAAAAACAGACAAGGTCCCTGCCCTTATGGAGCTTACAATCTAGTGTGTGTGTGTCGGGGTAGGGGGTATTATTCACACCAATACACGTATAATTGCAAACTAATAAATTACCTGAAGCAAGGCAAATAGCAGAAGGTTCTGGCGTGATCTGGAAGGTGGGGCGTTCTAGGTGGCAGGGGCAGAGCCTGAGGGGGACACGGCATGGGCTGAGGAGAGGTGGGGAGACACACAGGAGCCTGTCATCTGGGGCTTGCCTTGTAGACCACAGGGAAGGATGGGGGCGTTTTTCCTGATTGCAACAAATTGCAAAGGAGACTTTGGGTGTGCATTTTACAGTGCACTCCCTGGCTGCTGTGGCTTGGAGAGTGGATTTCCAGGGGCCAGAAAGGATGCAGAGAAACCAGTCACTGAGGGCTTGGCAAGAGATGGTGGTTGTGTCTCTGCACCTCTCTTTCCGTCTCCAATGTAACCAAGTACCTATGTGATTAAAACAATCCGGGCTGCCAGGGGTTCTGCTGACAGAGTCGACATCTTCATCCGTCTCTCTGTGAGATATCTGCCAGCGCCCCGAGCCTGGAGAATCCCATGCGTTCCTCCACTTCAGCACATAGGAAAAACCTCAGCTTTGTTTCCCAGCCTGCACAAGCTTCCATTTATCCAAGTCAAGTATCATCTGCTGTCTTGCTGCCCATTCCCCAGCCCCTCCTGAGTGGCCAGCCCCTCCTGGGGTTGCTCACAACCCTCCTGCTTTTATTCCTGAAGTGCTTGGACACTGCCTGAAGTTACACTCCATTTAGACATTATTTTGGTGATAAAATGAAGTTTTCCCCCCTACTGCTCATTGTCTTTTGTAGAATATAGGAGAATAAGGTGGTGGTCTCTCCTGAGGGCTTTTTCCCCCTCTTTAAATAATTCTATACCTATCCTCTCCCCACACTCATTTGAATCATCAAATTGATTATCCCTGTGGCTGGCACATCTCAAAAGATGACAAGCCCCAGAAGAAGGATTGGGGCTCGACTTAAAGCTGGCTTTGGTACAGTGGCAGCCCATAACATTCAGGTTCATGGAGGGAGAAGCAGACGGGGATTGCAGGTGTGTTTGTAGCTGGGGATTCAGGTGCGTATGTTGAAGTGTCTACTTGTGCCTCGAAGTGGATGTGGCAGGTAAGTTGGTTGTTTTAACCACAACTGTGTTTTTCTAAGCAGACAGGAATTTATTTGCTCGTGTCTGTGTCCCGGGTACGTTTCTGAGAGTTGCCAGTGAGCATCATTTTATACATCTAGAGAGCGTCTTATAGAAGTGCGCCCTGCGTCTCGCCATATGAGAGCCTTACAGAACCCACTGGCCCAGGTGATGAAAGCTGGGAAGGGAATCAGTTTCTATCCTGTTCTCTCTTGCTGGGCCTCACCTGCTGGCCTGACCCTTTGCACTTCTGTGCACCAAACACCGGGTTTGAGGCTATGAATTTCTAAGGCGCTGGCCTCTTCTCCTTGATATGAGGGAGGAGAAATGTGACTCATTTTTAATTTGTAAAACAGACCCCTTCCAAAAGGCTGAGAGGTGAGTTTGCTAAACCTGCCAGTTAAAAGATAGGATGGGGGGTGAGAAGATATACAAGGGGCATATCTTTCAACCCCCCAAACCCACCAGCCAGTTGGACATTTTTTTTTTTTTTTTTCTTTAATGGCGAGAGGACAGGCCTTGCGGCTCTACAGCACAATCCTGCTACTCCTCAGGAGGTGGGGACCTCGCGCGAGCGTCTGATTCCATTGAAGTCTCTCTGGCTCACCCCCCTCCCCCCACCCCAGCTCGATTCTGTCACTTTAAGTCCAGCCCCTGAGAGATAGCCAATAGGAGCCAAACCATACATCAGTCTCCCAGCCTTAAAGCTACAGTAGGGTTAGTGGGCTCCAAGTCTCTGGTGCCCGAGCCTCCTCCACGGCTTCCCATCCCCTCTGCCCGCTCGGAGTGTGTGCATCAGTGGGAGCGCTGGGCTGGGCGCGCAAAGCTCTCTGCCTCCCTCTCGCCCCACCACGGTGCTTCCTCCCACTCTACCTTCTCCCGCTCACCGTGTCCCTGCCCGGACTCGCACCTCGCCGGTGCCCTTCACTCGCTCTTCCGCGTGATTTCCCCGCCGCCTTTCTCTACCAACTGGGAATGCTAAAAGGGGACTGATGGACGTGTCAGAACTCTGCATCCCGGACCCCCTCGGCTACCACAACCAGTAGGTCCTCTGCTTCTCCGTCTGTGTCTGTCCTTCTGTCTGGCTGTCTCTGTCCTGGGTGTCGCAGTTCTTCTTCTAGGCATTCTTGAAGTGGCAGGGACCCCGGGGGCACTTGGGGGAGGTTGGAAGGGGAAAACCACCCACTTCCTGGGTTTCCTTCTGGGGATAAACCCGACTCTAACTTTTCCCTCACCCCCTTTTACAAACCCTCACTTTTAGGTAAGAGCGGAGCTTTCTCATTCACTCTTTCTCTCAGATCTTCCCCGCGGGGAGAAAATATTTGAGTTTCTGTGGGCTGGGGAGGCAAGCCTAGAACAGGTGCGGGATGTCGCAAGGATGCCCTGTCCCATCCTGGAAAGCCTCCCTGCGAGCCCTTTGACTTTAATGTTTATTTCCATACTGGGGACCAAAAACGATCCTGGCAAGGGGACGAAATCGAACGTGCAGCGCAGGTTTGGAAACTGTGGGCGGCCAGCGCCGTCTCGCCCCGCAGTCCCAGTGGGGCGCCCCGAGGGCGCGCACGCGGCGCGGTGGACTCAAGCCACCCCAGGGGTGCGGGCGGCGCGGCCCGGGCAGACTGCGCCCCGCACGCCCTGCGAGGGGAGCCCACATCCCGCTGGGAGTGGGGACAGTCGGCTCGGCGCAGCGGCGGAGGCAAAGTTGGTTCGCGGCTTTAGGAGAGGCTGCGCGCTGCGAAACAGACTGGCGTGATTTCCGTGCCCCGGGGCGGCTTAGCGCTCGCCTCCCTGGAACCCGGGGTGGTCTGAGCGGCGTGCGCTTGGGTGACGGCGGGGTCTGCAGGAAGCGACTCGCAGTAACCGCGGGTCCCCGAGCTTGGGCAGCGTGCCGAGCGCGCAGAGTGAGGAAGCGGAGAACTGATTCCCTGAACGGTGGGAGGCTGCCCCGCGCGGCCAGCCTGGGCTCCCCGGGGTTCTGCCCCGGCCACCCGCGGTTTCCCACCCAGGGCCCTCCGCGGTCGTCGTCCCACCTGCCCGGGTACCCGCCCTGGTCTCACCGCGGGCGCTACGCGTGTCGCCGCGCTCCGGGCTGGTGTCCCGGCGTCGGGGTGTGGGCGCGTGCAGAGTGGACCCTCGGAAGGCTTCAAACAATAATACAATGAAAACTCTAGGTTCTGTTCTCGCGGAACTGTTTAACTTCTTCCTCTTCTTCCTCCTCTTTTTTTTCTGAAGCAAACAGAACTACCAAAGTCAGTTCTCGTTCCGCCATCCTTTCATTTTTGTACCACCCCTTCCTCCCAAGAACCGCGACATCCCTAAAACAATACTCTGGATAACGTGGGGTCCCAGGAAGTGTGATTACGTCCCCCTCGCTGCACAGAATACCTCCACCCCAGGTGGACCACGCGTGAGAGAGGAGGCAACTTCACAGCAGCATCTCCTGGGGGTGACCGGACTGTCCAGCCTCCACGCTGACCTTTTTGCTTGTAGTTTTGGGATTTCCCTCGGCAGAGGGTCCTTTAGGTGCCGCCAGAATTTAGACAGAGTGTCAGAAGAAGGCGATTGCGTTGGGAGATGAGGGGAATCTTTAATTATAATGGATTCAGATTTCCATCAGTTTGAAAAGTGGCTTTTCATTCTCTTTAAAGGTTACACTGATCCCAGCTTGCGTGGCTGGCGGGGGTGGAGTGGGGGGTGGTTTCACACGGTGGTACTCCTTCCGTAAGGGAGTGGGAGCCCCCAAAGGAACCTCCTGCGTGGGCGAAGCTGTGAACAATGTATGATGTTTGTGGGGCATTTCCTCACGTAAAACTACCAAGTACGACAAATATTGGATATTTAAATTATTTAGGTCACTCTCTCCAGAGGTGCCTTCTTTAGTTGAGCTTGAAATATCTATGTATTTGTCCCTGGCTCAAGTCACAGTCAATAAATATGAAATTTCCTATGGGGAAGTACATCTTTTGATTATGTTGACCAAGAAAGCAAGGAGAGATGGGGGATTTAGCAGCTGGGTAATTCATCGAGTTGACGGCAACCCTGGCTTGAGTTTGAGGAGAAATATGGGCAAAGAAGGAATGTCGGGGAAGCGGCAAAGGGGAGAGAGGGAGCTGAGGTCCTGGGTGTCTGGGAAGGGTTTGAAGTGGAAATCAGTTATAAAGTAAGCCTGAGAGTGGTTTGGACTCCCTAGCCTTCTTGGTTTCTTTGCAAGGAATTAGCTTCTCATTCCATGGGGCAGAGGAAAAGCCAGAAACATGCCTGCTTTTTCTACGGAGGAGCTAAGCATCCCTGTGAGATACTGTTTCTCAGAGCCCAGGACCTGCTGGGCAGCAGCCGAAACATTAGTGAGCCGGCCCCATATACAGGTGTGTGCCTCCTGGCGCGGGTTTACCTCTGCTGTAGTTACAGGGGTCCAAAATTTCCAAGGACGAGCTTGTGGAGGTCAGAGGCTGATTTGGGGGGAGGCATCTTTCTGACCTCAGCCCCGGTGCTTCACAAGCAGCTTTAGAGCCACTGGTAGCAAAGTAACAAGACCGAGGACTGCATTCTTTGGTTTGTTGGAAGGACCGTAGAATGAATCCATCATTACGGTGCCGATGTTTCTTGGGGAGCATATACAAGAGTGGGTTCGAGTGCTCTGTACACACGGTTTCTACCTATTTGGCTTAGCTGATATCCCTGGACTGGAAAAAACCCAAGGGTGCAGGGACCACAGTCCAGCGAGAAAGAACTCCCCATACTTCTTTCTCACCTGCTGATATACAGAGAGCATTTTTTTAGTGCTTTAGTGTTATTTTCACTTTCCAGGTGAGAAATTAACACACACACACACACACACACACACAGAGATATACCCAGACCTTCATACCTTTCTCTCCTTCATTTTCATTTTCCTGTAGCCAATCCTGTAGGTGACTCCATTACCAGTTCTAATCAATATTTTATGTACATATATAATCAGCCAGAGTGGGAGTGAGTGTGCTGGCCTGTGTGGGCTTGTATACAAATGCGTCGGGGACGGACCTGATGGAGACCCTCGGCATAAAATCCAGGGAGCAGGGGGCGCTGCGTCACCCAGCGTCCGATGACCACTTTGCTGATGTTAAAGAAACAGAGAACAAACTGTCCTGAAGGTAAAATATGTGGGTTCACACGTAGGAAAAATGCCACATGGTAATTCAGAATCAGTGACCCAGAGAAAAACAAAGGGGGAAATTAATTTTTAATGGTACATGTAAAAATAAATCAGAGTGAGGACATTAGTCTTGGTTTTCTGAGGGAGGGGCTCTAGGAAATAAACTTTTATGTGCCTGCCACACTTCTGGAGGTGTGGACTGCCATGGAAGAGGGTGGTCTCGTCCAGGCCTGAGGGTGATAAACTAGGAAGAAACAGTGGGTCAACGCAGAGGGCCCCAGTCCCTGGTAAGGCCCTTTCCAGCTCAGTGAGGTCTTGACATCAACTGGAAATTTCCTCTCGGAGCTTATTTCCCCAACTCCATTTTACAAACAGTCCTCGATTTTACCAATAATTGGGACATATAAAAATATGTTTCTTAAAAAAATATATATGAAGAAACAAACTGACCCACCAAACAAGATCCTTTTCATTCTATTGATTTTAAGTAATCAATACCTATTCCATTTAGTCTGAGAGAGGAGGGACAGAGGGGACTTTCGGGGAAAGCTCTGTGAGGGAAGTGGCTGTGATAGAGATTTCATGTCACAACGCTGCCTTCTCAGAGTGACCCCCACCCCCCCCGGCCCTAGCCCAGGGGGCCTTTGTGACTTTGTCCTGTGTGCTTGATCCGTATTCCTGATAATGGGACATTTTGCCAAATGGTTTTTATTTAAGATAATCTATACTCATTGAAAGTTTGCCACCTTCCTCAGTGCTCTGCAAAATGCCTAGTTTCTTTTGAGCAGTTGGAACTGGGAAGCTCTGTACAAGTCTGGCAGCCCCAAAAAAGAGGGGTGGGTTGTGAGAGAGACATTGCGGGCGTGTTTGCCTGGCGGGTGGGCGATGGAGCTGGCTGTGTGAAAGAACAGGATTCAAAAGGAAATCAAGTTCAGTTCGGAAGACAGCCGAACAGTTAGATAAGAGGCGGGATGCTTCTGACACGGTTCTGCAGTGCTGTTCCCTAGAACTTGTCTTCCCAGATGCTTTAAGTGGTTTCCTCAATATGATTAAGATTATTCGTGGTTCTAATTTAAGGGGAAGGAATAGCAGATACTTAGACAGTAATCCACTCCTTCAAAGTAAAGTCCAGCCCACACCCTGAACACCCCAGGCTGGTGCCTTTCCACATCTACCAGCCATCATCTGGCTCTGTCCCTTTTCTCTCTGCAAGCAAGGCCCTCCCAGTCTCTTCCAGCTTGACCAGGAGGTCTGCCCAGAATTAGTCAGGACTCCTCACAGCTCTGCTGGGAGCTTCTGTCTTGGGATCGGGTGGCTTTTGGCTGAATGATCCCATGGGGGACCCCAGCATGGCTTGAGGGCTGACCCTCTGATGTCCTCCGCAGTGGCCATGGTTCCCAGAGGGTGTGTGGGCCCAGGAGGGGGCTGCTAGTAGAGGGTCCACAGACCATGCCAGGAATCCTGGAAGGGCTCAACTTGGGGATGCTGGAACCAGACAAATGTGAGCCCACCTCCTGCCCTTGAGGCCATTTGCTAATTTCTAGGGATAAATCAAAGGTCTTTTTAGCGCTGTAAGTGCTGGTGACCCCTGACTGGGTTTCATCTCTGGTGAGCGTCCCCTCTCTCAGTCCCATCAGCCTCAGACCTCCGGGGAAGGGTCACATGCATGGTCATTCCTCGGAGGAGGGGCCCATAGGCTTCTGCTGGCCCCGGTGTCCCGCGTGGCTGGGGTGGCCTGCGGCAGGATCACATCCCGGCTGGTATGGCCAGGTCCCTGCGCAGGGAGGTTGCGGTGTTTATAATTGCAAATGTAATTAGCAGACCAGCTCTGGGGGCACTGGGATGCTCAACTTCTCTGCACATCACAGTGACCCCTGTGCTGGCTGGCCGGCAGATTAACCCTCCCCGGGCCAGCCTGCCCCCCCACCCCGTCACCCCGCCTCTGGTGAGGCCGCTGACCTTTCACTGATAATGGCAGGACTGTCCCGGGGGAGGGGTGGCAGGGCCAGACCCCTTCCTCGGAGAGGTTGTCAGGGCAATGCCTGGGAGAGGTCAGTCGTTGAGGGCGTAGTTTTTCCCTAGGCCACTGGGCATGTAACCCTTACCACTAGTGACAGTGTGACCCTGCGTGGCAGGCTGCCCTGGGGCATTTCCTCGTGCACTTCCTGGGCCACGCTGGAAGGAGGTCACCGGAAGACTTTGGGTGCGTGCTGGTCTGTGGCTCTGGGCGCCTTGTTGGGGAAAGCAGGGCTCTGGAGGGGGCATCCTGTGACTTTGGAGGAGTGCTCCTGGCGCTCAGCGGGCAGAGGGGAGTGAATGCCTGCTGGCTCCCAGGTTCTGCGGGGCTGCCCCCACTCCGGATGTGGCAGGGGGAGGCACGCCAGAGGACAGCGTGGGCTCAATTTGTCCCTGGGAGCAGAGACCCCCAAGCAAGCGTCCAACAAAAAACACTGACAAACCAGACGAGTGGGAAACTTGGAGCCGCCTGGTCCCCAGCCCCAGCCCCTCCTGTGAGTGTACTGGTCTCTGCCCACCTAGAGGGCCTTTCTGTACCGATCAGGATTAGAACAGAAAGGATTTTTAATAGCACCTTTAGTTATAAGCATTGGCTCAAGGGAGTGTCAAGCCCTTTCTTGTTGCCGTCAACACCCTTGATACAGAGGATATCTCTGAACCCCGAAGCATCAAGAGCCGCATCTGTTCCTAGGAGAGTGTGTGTGTGTGTACGGGCGTGAGAGCGTGCTATGGTGGGGCTCCCCTTTCAGATGGGCGTCACAGGGGCGACGGGCTCTGCTATTTAAACACAGCCCCGGCCACCCTGCCGGGGTGCTTTTACCCCTTGCCTAGACTGAGGTCAGGCTGTGGCCACATTCCCGTGAGGGGCTGCTGAGCCTTGAGGTTTTTCCGTGGTGTGAGAGGGAGCACGGAGAGACCCAAGGGCTGGCTGTCCCTGCGGCCAGAGGAGTTCAGTCTTTCTTTAGAGGCTTTCTTGAGTTTTCTGGGCCTGGGTAGGGCTGGCAGACCCCAGAGAGGGTGAACAGGCCGTACTGCCCTTCTCCAGCGGAACAGATGGCCACGCTCAAAGGAGCCTTGGGAGTTCTGCCCCAGGTCCCCGACTAACCCTTCTCTCCCTGGATATGGCCATTGACAGTCTATCGCTAAAAAGGTCAAATGTGTTCTTAAATCAAGGAAAATCAGAGTGGTTTTAATCTGCCCATGGGACGTTCAGTATGGAATTGGACAAGATGGGGGAAAAATCTATTGGCAAGTTGTCTTAAATTCAGAGTTGTGTGTGCTTGGGTTAAAATAAGCCCCAAGCAAAAGTTTTCCTGGGGGTTACAGACATAATTTTTTTCATCTTCATTTTGCCATGCTTTTTAACCTATACACATCGTAGTCCCAAAGAAGTTTTTTTCCCCTTCTTTTCCTCTCTCTCTCTCCCTTCCCCCCTCTCTCTCCCTCTCTCTCTCTTTAAATTTCTGTCCTCTGTTCCTTAGGACTTTAAAATATTCTATTCAATATTGTCATTCAGTGTCCCCGGGATTGAGCCTTTTCTGGGAATGGTTTTCTGGATAATGTTATTTTGTTTCTCAATGTCATTTCATCCAGAGGTCAAAAGGCAGTTAAACAAACTCCAACAAGGTTTTGTTTTTATCTTCTTGTTTCAAATGTGATCAATTTTCATTTAAAACTGTATCAGAATCCTCTCCTGCCAATTACAGCAGCAGTCAGCCTCACACGCCTGACCATCCGTGTTTACTGAAACACTACATTAAAATTGCACAGATGTGAAGTGCCCAATTAGAGTCAAGCTTTTCTATCTAGGAAGCCATGAGTTTCAAAACCCCAAATGCTAAGTGTTATTTTAACTTGGCTCTTTATTTTTTTTAATTGCTTGAATTAACTTGAATTCATAAATTTAGTTTTTTTCTTCTTATTGTTATAAAATTCTTAAAGTATTATATTTACTTAGATTTATGCTTTCGGTATTTTCACCTGGGTTGTAAGTTCAAACAGACACCCGGCAAAAGGTTTTTGAGCATCGCTGGTCTTTTCGTGTGTTCTTGGTTTCCGGAGGGCAAAGAACAAGGAAATACAGTCGTAAGGAAAATGCTCTGGGGGAGGGTGGAGAATGCGAAGGGTGATGTTTCAGATGAAATTCTCTCATGTCTTACAATTTAACATTTTCCTTTGTCTTCACTTATTTTTTCCCCTCTATTTTCATCCCAACTTGTTCTAGTTTGCCTTTGTCCTTTCATCCCTCTTTGGTTTTATATGTTTTGGAGGAAGGAGTGTAGGGTGTGTGCGTCTGTGTGTGTGTCTACCTGAGTGTGTGTGCATGTGTGTGTGTCTGAGTGTGAGGGTGTGTTGGAGCCATTCTGAGCTGCTGAGCGCGATTAGTCGAGAGAAGTCCCAAAGCAGACTGGCTACTATGGGCCACTCGTTCCGATTCAGCCATCAAGGCCTTGACCCACTGTCAATGGCCTGCTCGCATTTGGTGGGGACACCAAAGAGGGTAAAAACCTCACGTTCCAGGTTGGCTGTCTGTTACCTGAGGAGGTGCGGGTGAGAGGGTGTCAGGATGCACCAAACTTTATTTGAAGCCAATTTTTCCGTCTCTCTGCTCTCTTATCTCACTTCCTAGCACTTTGAGCTCTAGTTTGGGATCCTGGTGTTGCTGAGTGAATGAGCTAGTGTATGCTTTTGTTTTTGCCTTCCTAATCGATCGGCAGAAAACATTCCCTTTTGATGGTGAGACATCTCTTCAGCACGCATGCAGAGTGCAGTATTTATCCTTTTCCTTTTAGCCTCACTCTTTGTCATTTGTCCCTTGGGTGTGTTGACATTGTCTACCTAAGCAGTCAGGCTAACAAGCTTTGGCAGAAAGAACACCGCTTTCACAGAAATAACAGCAAGAATGTGATGGTTGTAATAATTATAACAGTAATAACAGCGTGCAGCTTTTTCTTCCCCAAAAGCGCAAAGCAATTCTCATAACCAGTTTCCTCGTAGTAACTGGATGAGGGTTGCTGTGTCTTGCCTCTGAACATAAATGTTTTTCTGCAAACATAACTTGCACAGGCTTCAGGTTTGCATGTCTAAATTCATCCAAGAGCAAAAGATGCCTGGTGTCTGAAATTTGAACAGACTGGTGAAGTCTGTTCACCAGTCTAGCCACACAGTCCCCCTCAGAAATGCTAGGTGTGTTGCCTTTGAACTGGGAAGGGAGAAATGTTTCTTGTAAAGGACACTGTGTCGGGTCTGACCCTCCTGTCACAAGCACCTGAGGTCCACGCCAGGCTCTGCCTCTCCACGCCCCCAACGTTGCTTGGTTCCTCTGGCTGCAATCTCAGGAGAAGTTTGCAGACCAAAGGCACACAGAGGACAAGGGGGGTTATGACTTGGCACATGTGAATAGCTGGGAAAAGAGCTGGGTGAAGAGAGAGGCAAAGTCACCTCACCACCCTTGATCGCCTTCTTGGCCATTCAGCGTCTCCCAGGGCTGCCGTCCCTGTTCCTGGGTACCTCAACCTGTTCTCTGGAGGCAGAAATTAGAGGGAGGGCACCAGGGAGCCGCCCCCTCTGGATCCCTGAGACCCCTCTTGTGACTTTTCATGCCGATACCCAGGCCTGGACCTGCTCACCTGCAAACTGCTCATCTGTGCATTACTTTTGAAATTGGTGCTGCCTTTGTTATTTCCTCTCTCACCACCACCCCCCCTTTTTTTGTATGTGTGACTTGGAAATAGGAGACAGCCTAATATACCAGCCTAATATACCAGCCTAACATAACAGGAGCCACCTAACATACCAAGGTCCCACGACTGTATTTTTTATCTACTTCAATATTCTCACTCATGTTCTTGCTCAATTTTTCCCCCCAAAATACCCAACAACCTAAATTTTGGGGTTATTAATTGATTATTATCTGATTTAACAAACAAAACATCCTACCCCACAAGGAATCCCAGCAAGGATCTGGCTGTGTTGCTGAGGCTGAGATCTGCTTTTTCCCCCCTCAATTGGTGAGAAACGTTATAGCTTCAATTCCCTTGTTGGACCCGGAGTAAAAAATTAATTCATGAATAATAAAAACCAATCAGTCTTGTTGAGTTAAGAAGGATTAGGAGAAAGGGTGTTTTTTCTTACAGAGAACATTTGGAATCTGCGTGTCATTGTCACCGAGTGTTCGGGGTGGCTTGAGCGTGCCTTTATTCACAGCAAATGAGCTGTTTATTATCCCGAAGTGTAACACGTCTTCCTCAGTTGTAAGGCCAACTTACTGAAGATTGTTACGGGTTTCCCACCCAGTTCTCTCCCACGATCCCATACCGCAAGTCAGTGATCATTCATTGAAATTAAGACAGTTTCCTGTGTAAGTGGCACAAAACCAAAGAGCAACAGACCCGGCATTGCATTATGAATAAGCCAGTTTGTTGATGGAATGGAGTCTGACTCTCGATTTCCCTCCCCTTTCTTTCCCTGGGAAGTAATTGACTAGAAATTTACATGCCTTTGCAAGAAGTTGAGAAATTAAACTTGTAGATACTCTTTTTAGTTTCCAGAATACTATCTTCCTTCCAGGGTTATTGTGAAGATTAAACAGAGGTAGTTCACAAGTGTCAGGCACATAGTGGGTGTACATTAAATGTTTGATGTTCTTATTAATATTTTGATATTATCTTATTGGAAGTTACTTTTCATTCCTTTGATATAACCTCACAATGAAAGTCCTTCCTCCTCAGCAGTGAGATTGGGGTGCTTGAACTGATTACTTTGTTTAATGCGATCAATGTGGCTTGGGTTTCCATATGTAACACAAGGGGATTACAGAGGGAATTACGATTTGGGGCCGAGGTGATGAATAGGAAATTTCCTCTGAATGAATCCCTATATCCTTGGACCATGGGTAGAGTTGCCCAATAAAATACAGGACACTCAGTTACATTTGGATTTTAGATAAGCAACAAATAATTTTTTAGTATAAGTATGTCCCATGTGATATTTGCTAAATCTGGCAACCCTATCATGGGTGTTTTTCTTAAATTGGTCTGATTAAAAAACACATTTCCCTTATCTTTTCTACTTTTGACAAAGCCCCAAAGAACGATTATGTGTAGTTTCTTCAAATTGTTTTTTAAATGACTATCTTTAACTTTTTGCCAATATTAACTTGTTAGGTTGGCCATGTCCTTAGAAGTTAGTGCATACAAGTCATTTCTGTCGTCCAGATATATTGATAGAGTTGCAATCAGGTAAACAGATCTGCCGAATGAGGTCTCCTAGCGTAGCACCCAGAGCTACTGAATTTTGCCTTAGGGAGAAACAGGGTAAGCAGAGTCTTTTCGGGAACCTGCCTCTGCATGATGTTTCCCTGACAAGCAGGTTGAGGGGCTGGATTGTTAGAACCTGACACCCCAGCAATTGGAAGCTACCCTTGCTGCACCTTGGAGGCCAAAGCAGCGGCCTCTCCCTGCCTTCCCACACAAGGACAAGAGGCTGACCCTTTGGAGGCATCCCCTAGGGGGCTGTAAGGGAAACGGCCCAAATCAGTGTTAGGTGGTGGAGTAGGAAGAACAAGGGGCTGAACCAGATACAGTCAGTTGGGGGCATGGATGAACTGGGGCACACCAGCGAGGGACCATCGAATCCCAGCTTCTCTTCATTCACCTCCCAGAGCAGCATAGTTGCTCAGACCGGTAAACACAACCCATTGTTTTAAGCGTGGTACCCTCGCAGCCCAGAATATGGGAAATGGAAGAGCTCTAGAGCCCCCTGCAGGCCATCAGTGGCACTGCACCTCGTGGGCGACTCCCACTAACAGAGCCTTCTGAGGGTGGGAAGGAATGTGGAGGATCCCAGCAGGTGAGCCTGCAGCAACGCAGGATCCTGGAGGAGTGGGTTAGGGTTAGGATTCCGGCTTCAGAAAGTAGCTCTGGTTTTGGAATCGCCTTTCGGAGCCATGCTCCATGCTTTTTAGCACTGCAGTTGCCTCCTAGTGTGGTATGCCAATGCCCTCCCCCCACGCACACATACACACGCAGGACCCTCTGCCTCCGTGGCTTGCCCTGACCTCCCGACAGGCTGAGCAGTGCTCAGGCCTCACTCAGCTTGAGGAAAACCCTCCAGGCGTGCAGAGCACCGCAGCCAGTGCTATTTTCAGAGCCCAATTGACACTTGTGTCCAGACTGTCTTCTCCAAGACGCCTAACTCCCTGGGGATCATTTTAGGGTTTGCTGGAAGAAAAATTTTGGGGAAGACAAGAGAGCTGAAAATAAACTGCAGGGTCAGAGGTGGACAATTGTAATACTAAGAATAATAACAGTCGTTAACATTTATCGAGCACTTACTGGGTGCCGGGCTTTGTCCTAAGAACGTTTCATGTATTAACTCACTACTTTCTCACAATAACCCTATTGGGGTTAATAAGAAAATAGGAACTAGGTCCAATTACTATCCCCATTTCACAGGTAAGGAAACTAAGGCACAGAGATGCTAGGTCACTTGCCCAAGGTCACACAGCTGACAAAGCTGGGATTTGCTCAGGAGCAATCTGGCTGTGTGCCTGCACTCCCGCCAGTGCTGTATGTGTTGTATGTCACTCGCTGAGTCTAGAATTCTAGCTTTCTAACTCCAGCTTTTACACCACCCCTTCTTAGCTGTGTGGGTCGAACACATAGGTAAAGTTTGGGGTGGAGGTAGAAGGGGAAAATTGGGCCTCATGTCTTGTTCCTAAAAAAGCAGAAGGGAGAATGGCCACGGTGGGTTGGGCCCTGTTCCCCCCTTAGCCTGTATCATGGGCAGAGGGGAAGGCTGGAGAAAGGAACTTTTAGTCTTCCTGACTTCATCCTCCAAGAGCCCATGGCCAACCTCCAGGGGCACCCCCTTCGTGCCTCCCTCTGAGTCTGTCATCAACATATGTTGAAGCTGTAATTTTCTCCCATCTCATGCCCTCCCCTTGTTTTCTCATCACCCGCTCTCCAACAACTCCCAAGTCTGAATCTCAGGGTTGGACGCTGGTGTCCAGCTTGGGCTCCTGGCTGGACCTCACGCCAGCACGTGCAAAAGAGAATTGCTGCATCACCCTCCAAACTGCTTCTCCCCGTGTCTCCCTTGTCTTGGCCTCCCTTGATGCAGGGACCCCCAGCTAGGGTATGGAGTGTCTATCTAAATATACACCTCAGATCTATTCTTTCCTATTTGTGCTATTATATACCCGCAACCCCCAGTCTGCCTGGCAAACTTCTATTTATCCTGTATTTATTTATTTTTTAACTTTAATTTTGTAAGTTTTATTCAACTTTTTGAAATTTTTATTTATTTATTTTATTTATTTATTTTTTTGGCCGCACCACGCAGCATGCAGGATCTTAGTTCCCTGACCAGGGATCGAACCCGAGCCCCCTGCAGTGGAAGTGCAGAATCATAACCACTGGACCACCAGGGAAGTCCCCTCTATTTATCCTTTAAAACCCTGCTCATGTGTCCCCCTCTGAGTGAAGCCATCCCTGACGCCTCCCAGGGGGAAGTAATCTCTCTCTTTTTGCAGCTACAGTCTGGCCCATGCCCCTGACCGGGTTGTAACCTGTTGGATTTGAATATATGCTTATCTTTTCCCACTACTTCATGAGCCCCTAGAGTACAAGCTCATCTCTGTCCCCACCGCCTAGAACAGCACCTGGTATGCAGTAGGTGCTTAATGCATGTTAGTGGGGCTAACCTAGGGAGATCAGATATGGGTAAAGGGGAATTCTGGAGGCATAAGAGGGAGGTAGAAGGCCATGGAAACAGTGACCAGGAGGGGCCTGGCTCTGCAGCATCTATTGCCCTGTTGATCGATGAGGGCAGATCTGGCTGGCTAGGTGGCCTCCGTGCCCTTCTTGGGGGCAATATAATGTAATGGTTAGGAGGGAAAGCGCTGGCTCCAGAATGACTGAGTCTAAATCCTGGCCCCAGTGGTGTGCTGGAACCAGCTCAAACTGGCTCAGGGGAACCGACCATTAAATTTTCAGGAATTTTGTAGCTGATTGTTAAACACAATCATCATTAAAAATGAAATTATATAAACTTACTAGTAAATACGTAGTCTTAAAAACAAAGGTAGGGCTTCCCTTGTGGTGCAGTGATTGGGAATCCACCTGCCAGTTCAGGGGACACGGTTTTGGGCCCTGTTCCGGGAGGATCCCACATGACGCGGAGCGGCTGAGCCCGTGAGCCACAACTGCTGAGACCGCGTGCCGCAGCTGCTGAACCCCGCGCACCCTAGAGCCCGTGCTCCAAAACGGGAGAGGCCACCACAGTGAGAAGCCCATGCACCGTGACGGAGAGTGGCCCCTGCTCGCCGCAACTAGAGAAAAGCCCGCAGGCAGCAGCAAAGACCCAACGCAGCCAAAAATAAAAATAAATAAAATAAATAAATTTTTTTAAAAAGCTAAGTAGAAAATAATTGTTTTTACAAAAACAAACAAAAAAAAACAAAGGTAATAAATACTCAAAACTCACTACTTCTAATATTTTATTACCTTTATGTTCTTGAACTAAATTTGCATCTAGTATGTCTGCATGGTAGGAATACTGTATGACGGATTGTTACTGCCCATCTCTCCACAGTAACACGGCATCAGTGATGTCACATTGGTAGCTTGAAGCTGGCCACGATGGGAGTATGTACACCATGGAAACAGGCAAATCAGTCCCCTTCTTCCATCCGGTTCTTAAACATTTACCGTCACACCACTGCCTGGCTGTTTGACATCCCAGCTCTGTGACCCCGGATAAGTTACTTAATCTCTCTGTGCCTCAGATTCCTCATTATCAGTGACGACCTTCATTTCTGTAAAGATTAAAAATTGATCAATATAAGGTACTTAAAGCAGAGACTGGTACACAATAGGTGCTCAAGAAATTTTGGCTCTTTTTAGTGTTTCTTCCTCACGGTTCCAGGCATGTCCCTATTGAAATTCTATCAAAACTAATGACCTTCCCAGATAGCAGAATGTGAGTTTTATCCTTAGAGTGTAAGGTTATTGCTTTTCCCTGCTGGACCCTTGCCCATGGGGTTTAACTGTGGTAGCCAAAAGCAGGAAGCAGAAAGCACTAATCTTCCAGGCGGAAAGGGCCCTGTGGAGAGGCCCACTCAAGCCTCCGGGCCAAGAGAGGACCTGGGACCACAGCAGCCACCAGTGTGGCTGAGCAGGTGAGGTGGGCACAGGTGAAGTCAGGAGAGAAACAGAGCAGATGCAAAAATAGCCAAGCGCCAGGGTGAAGGGAGGCTGTGCAGTGGCTGCAGTGGGTCCCTTAGGTCACACGAGGGGGCAGAGCCTCTCCCAGGAAATGCTGGGCAGTGCAGCCACGCCTGCGGAGGCAAGGGCTCCTCTGGTTTGGGAGTTGAAGGAATATTCCAGACCATCCCCAAGTTAGCACACATGCTGTAATCAGCTTGAGCTGGGGTTGCATGGGCCGTGCTGCAGTTGCTGGGGAAGCTGCAGGAAAATCCACAGCTCTCAGCACGGCAGAGGCCCAGGAGAGGCCAGAGTGCGCTAGGATCTCCTGGACTCTTCCTCGGCTGGCTTCTCGGGCCCCAGTCGCCTCTGGCCCCAGAGGAGGTCTCTGCACTGACAGTTCCCTGGAAATTGCTTCTGGCTCAGACCTTTGGCATCAGGAGGTCCAGCTCAGTGACTCAGTCACACACAGGCCCCAGGCCAGCCCAGCCCGCTTTCAGTATTGAGAGGACTGCAAGCCTGCAGACATGGGTAACAGCTAGATCTGCACAGCTTTCCAGGCCAGGGGTGCATCTCATCGCTGGGGGCTCACTTCGTTCTCTGAATCCCTGTTCTGTAGAGAAATGCCCTTGGAAATGGCCTTGTCAAGGAAGAGGCAGCCTTGAGAATTAAACCCTCTTTCCCACATCTCCATGAGTGTTGCACCATCACCCTGAGCCCCTTAAAGGCCTGGATCCAGTTTATTTGTGAATCTGCAGCACAGGGCCAGGCATGGAGGAGCCTTCAGTAAATATGAGGTGAAAGCTTAGATACATTTTGAGAAAATTTGTGCACTGAGTTGAGCGCTGATGAGCCACCTGTACAGTTGTACAGGTTGTTCACTGACCAAGAAAGAGTTCCTGGTTGAGGGGGTGGGTGAGGTCTGAACCTAGTTTTTCTAATTCACCCCAAGATACACATGGCAGGGAGGAGAGGTGGTGAGTATTCAAGTTCAGGGCCTAGAGGGGCTGAGGAGTCTCAGGCTCTGACACACACTGGGCACAACCCCCCTAACTAACATATGCCGTGGTTCTCTAAAGGCCGCTGTGTTTCTGTCTGCCCAGCACCATCCTTGCAGCCTGAATTTAGAGCCTGATAAGGTCTTCAGAAGGCTTTCTGTTTTGTTTAACTGCAGTTCTTAGTGGGTCCCCACAGCTCTCCGTAGGCAAGACCAGGAAGGGTCACCCAGGCCCTGTTCTGTTGCTGCCCAACACATTGGGCCCCTCTGTTCCCAGACTCAAGGGGCCGGGTGGTGTGTGGGTGTGGGCAGGCGAGGGCCCTGGCTGGCAGGGCATGTTGGAGGGAGAGTGTCACATGGTCCCTGGGCTCCAAGGGCCTCGATGAGTAGATTTCGGGGAGCGCTGGAGCTTAGTAACTTGAAAGGGAAGGGAACTGCTGTGTTAGTGTTTGATCGGGTGCTCGCAGGCATGATCTCTTTACATTTACAGTAACACCTCAGTAGAGTAAGGGGTCCTATCCCCCTTTATGGGAAGAGGAACTGGAGGTCCAGAGGGATTGAGTGACTTGCCCAAGGTGACAAGTGGGTCCACTTTAAAGATCCAGGCTGCAAATCCAAGCCTGCCTGAAATAGTGCAGCACTCCAGACCAACCCTCTTGACATTTCCCCTGTCACGGTAACGTGATCCCGAGCTGCCCCTGGGCTCAGGAAGGGGGAGCAGAGCCCCTGAGAAGGGCATGTGGCTCTTGAGCCGCCCGGGGCACCTGAGCAGAGGGTCAGGGCATCTGGAAGTGTGGATGTTGGTGCCTGTGGATGTCTGCTGGGCTGAGGGAAGTGCCTCTTCTCGCCAAAAAGGGAAGAGGAGGAATGAAGTACCACCCCCTCGCTGCTTCCAGGTCAGCTGCCTTGGAGCTGCTGAGAGCAGTCAGCCTGCTTGAGTTGGAACTCAGGCCTGTGGCTGGTGCCTCCAAGGGCCTCCATGCAGGTCTGTGGGGGAGGGGATGTGCCAGAGGCCAGTGTCCTGCGTGGAGCCTTTGGGGCACAGTGGAGAGGAAGCCTGCTTTGGCTTGTCTGTGCTGTGGCCAGTGTTCAGCAGGCCTGGGTTTGGGTTTGAGGTTTTCTCTCTCCTGTATATCCAGCCTCCCCGTCCCCGCAGCTTCACCCCAACCAACAGAGCAGTCCCAGGATTGACTTGGGACAACAGCAGGGGACCCACCCTGCCCTCCCTGGGGACAGGCACCCCTCAGCAAAAAGGCTCTCATCGCCTTGGGAAGGGCCCCGGCTTGGCCCAACCAGACGCCCGCACGTGTGCCCATGGCTGTCAGCCTTGCTCACCCCTCCTGCACCCCTGCAACCTCCTAAGTCTTTACTCTGCCAGGCACTTTCCCGCGGTAATAGTGAAAAATACAGTTACAGTGGTCCGCAATGGATCTTTTTTTTTTGGTCTGTAAATATATTTATCTAAAAAATGTTACATGTTGTGACATCTAGATATTGCGTGAAATACCTTTATGGCAGAGGTTAAAGTAACCTGAGATCAGAGCAGTCCCAGAAAATAGGGACCCCTGGCAGCCAAGCCAGGCCCACAGGGAGTGCAGAGGTCAGGACGGGAGGCAGGTGTGCTGGCAGTGCCAGGTCGTCCTCGTGGGTGTGGCCGGTGTGGGCCACTGCTCACGGGCCGGTGGGTCTACAGTGTTGCCGAGCAGGGGCGCAGCCGGCAGCCAGTGGCCGTGTGCAGCAGATACCTGCAGGATCTGAATCAGAGGCCTCTCCACGGGCGCGCAGGAGGACCGAGGGGTGTAGAGGTGGGGACTCGGGCAAGGGACACCATAGCCGCAGTCTTCTGGGGGGGTCACTGGATTCTGGTTTATTCAGTAGTCACAACTCCCGGCCACGCAGGTGAGGCCAGAGACGGTGCCCATGACTGGGAGACCCAGCCACTCGAGGCTAAACCACTTTCTCTCCGCGTCTGCAGCTCTATTCTGTTTCTCCATCATACTTGCCTCCCAGCCCTGTAGTCCTGCCTCTGTCATCCTAGGCTTGTTTCACTGTGTTTTTCTCTTCTTGCTGCTCATGGCCACACTCATCATCACTAACATCTGCTGAACGCCTACGATGAGTGAAGCACCGTGCAAAGCGCTTCCTGTGGACACTCGCATCTTTTCCGTCCTCTCTTTCCGGACCTTCTGTTCTAAAGACTCAGCCCTGGGAGCCCCTGAGCGCCATACATGGGTGGTGTGTGGGACTCCCTACTTCCCAGAGGGAGAAGGCAGAACCTGGGGGCTGGGGAAGACCCAGGAGGCTCATAGGTGCCTCAGGCCTCATTTGACAGATGGGAAAACTGAGGCCCTGAGCGGATGAGGGTCTTGTCTACAGTCCTGCAGCTCGTGTGCAGAATCCAGCCCCGGCCCCACCCCGCGCCTGGTCGTGCACTGCCTGTCTTTCTGGATGTAAATCCTCTTTGCCCTCAGCTTCAGGCAGGGCCTCCAGGACCTGAGCTGTGAGCCTCAGGGCTGAGCAGTGCTCGTCACCATCTCTCTCTTCCACTGTTACCCTGTGCGCCCACCCTAGCCGGGCCGGGTCAGGCAACAGGACGGCAGGAGCCAGACAGAGAATCATGGGGGTGCTGGACAGACTGACATGAACAATTGCAATCTTTTTAAAACATCGAAGAATTGAGAGAGTTTCAATAGTTGGAAACTGGCAGGGAGAGAGATGAGCTGGTGGTCCTGGGCAAGGAGGCCTCCCCCTCCTCGTGGTTCCCCTGCCATCCGTCCCCGATGCACGCCCGTGGGCTCCTTCACGTTTCCCTCCCAAGGCATCTCTTAGACTGGGCTCTGCTCTTGGTGACCAAGGTGGAGACAGCAAGGATCTCCCCAGGTGGAGGAGAAGGTGGGAGATTTGAGCCATGTGACAGTAAGGACCACGTGCTCTGTCTGGCTCACGCTGGCCTTCCTGGTGCCTCACCCCATGGCTGGCACCAAAAAGGAACACATTGCCCTCCTGCCAACCCTGTGGGCACTTTCAGGCAGCATCCAAGCTGCTGCAGCCCATGTCCAAGGTCAGCACCTAACTGGCCATCCCTGATCCAAGGTCAGCGTCAGGGTCTGTAATACTCCCGTGTACATAAACGCACCCGGCTGGGCTGGCAAGGCTAGAGAAGGGCCCCTTGGAGGAAGGAGAGGGAACCCTTTCCTGACTCCTGACTCACACTCGCGGACATGCAGGAATAGACCACCCCTGCGTGATGCGCTGGAGAGGGCGGAAACTTTGATGTCAGACTGGTCTGAATTCACCTGGTAACTCTGGCTCCCCTTGCTGTGCAGCCTTGAGAGAGTCACCTAACCTCCCTGTGCCATGCTGGCCTCATCTGAAAATAGAAATAATAACCCTTCTTGGGACTTCCCTGGCAGTCTAGTGGTTAAGACTCTGCGCTTCCACTGCAGGGGGCACAGGTTCGATCCCTGGTCAGGGAACTAAGATCCCACATGCCACGCGGTGCGGCTAAAAGAAAAAAGAAATAATAAGCCTTCCCTTAAGGGTTGCGATAAGCTTTAATACAATAATACTTGTAAAATGTTCACACAGGACCTCACAAAGTCCATTATGCCCCAAGCATTCTCTATAAACATTCTGTGGTCATTGAAAGGAAACATTCAAATTCATTTTAAAGTATGACTGAATTGTGAATTTATTATGTATTTTTCCAACTGATGAAGAATAAAGATACCAAGATTATGATACAGGGGAATCAGGAAATGTTTTGGTACTAAAAAGCCCCCCTAAGTCCATATGGACTGATGCAGAAATACAGACAGCATAGAGTTAAGTGAAAAAGCAGATGGCTGAGCAGAATATATAGTAAAATTACATTTATGGCTTTTTAAGTTCCAAATGCTGGGCATATGCTTTGGGAATTTTTGGAAGGAGACACAAAAAGCTGTCATTTGAGTTACCTCTGGGGAGTCTGCTTGGGAATCCTGGAATTGGGAAAGATTTTTCTTTTGACCTTACCCTTTTGGTCATATGTGAGAATGGGTTCTATATGAAAACAATTGTAATTTAAAAGTTAAGGAAACCGACTTAAGCAAGCACATTAGCAAATGCTCCCAAGAAAAACATCGGAATAAAAAAGGGTCCTCTACAAGCTTGGAAGCCAGTGCTCTGGACAGACAGACTTCCAGAAACGGGGTTCTGTCCTAGCCCGGCTCCCTGCCCCCCCTGCTTCCCCTTGGCCCCTGCAGTGCACGGCTCACCACGCAGGGGTGGGTACCTCTGCCCGCAGCAGCCGCAGAGACGAACCTGGGCGCAGGTCCGCCCGCAGGCTGGGCTCGCAGGCGTGGGGCTGACAGCGGATGAGGCAGCCGGGCTCTTCCGGTTGGCAAGGGTTGGCCTCCTCACCACAGTCTTTCTCCGCTTCACGCCTGGCAGAGCCAGGCCGGGGGAGTCGCTGGAGGATCTTGGCTGGATGAGTGGGCGGCTCCCCCCCTGCCTCGGAAGCCATTAATCTTGTGTCTCCTCCGCCTCCCACCCCCGCCGCCCTGGCACAGACGGACTTGGGAAAGGACATGAAAGGGGCCCTGGGCTTCTCTCTGTGGTGGACCATGACCCTGGAACATACCATCTGGCTTTTCTGTGTGTCTTCTGACACGAATTCCCCAAGTCGGGGACACATCAAATAGAGCTGTGTCTGGTGACATTTCTCATTGTTATTCCTTTGGCGGGGCCTTCTGGTTCAAGGTCACAGGTAGATGCAGCCTCCAGAGGCTGCCTGCGGGGCCTGGGGCCTCCCGTCCTGTGGGTGCCTCAGGAGGGGGCTCGCACAGGGAGACCCAGGACCGCAGAGAGGGCAAGACCCTACTCACGGCACCAGGCAGGCCAGTCCCACAGGGCCAGGCCAGGCACCAGAACTTCCTGGTGCTACCAGCTCTGTGCTTCCTTCCCTGCAGTCTGACTCTTCCCACACAAAATAGCCAAAGTGCCAGGTACCCAATCTGGGGTGTCAGCAAATGTGTAGAGTTTGACCTTGGCCCTGGGAATATCGGCTTTAGTCTCAGATCCGTATTTGCTTTAGGAAGGCAGAGGTTGCTGGCTTTAGAGTAATTCCAAAATAGAGTTATTTGGGGTAAAGTAATTTTGTGCAAAGGAGAGGGTCTTTTTTTTTTTGGCTGCATTGGGTCTCCGTTGCTGCGCGTGGGCTTTCTCTAGTTGCAGCAAGCTGGGGCTACTCTTCGTTGTGGTGCACGGGCTTCTCATTGCGGTGGCTTCTCTTGTTGTGGAGCACGGGCTCCAGGGCGCACGGGCTTCAGTAGTTGCATCACGTAGGCTCAGTAGTTGCCACACTCGGGCTCTAGGGCCTGTGCGCTCTAGAGCGCAGGCTCAGTAGTTGTGGCGCACAGGCTTAGTTGCTCCACGGCATGAGGGATTTTCCCGGACCAGGGATCGAACTCGTGTCCCCTGCATTGGCAAGCAGACTCTTAACCACTGCACCACCAGGCAAGTCCCAAAGGAGAGGGTCTTTGATTAACCTGGATGTTTGGTACTCAAAGTTGGACTATCTTCTGAGCAGTGAGTTCTCCATCACTAGGGGCATGTAAGTGGAAAGGGGACCTGTTTGGATTGAGCTTGCTGTTGTACACTTTGCTCTTTAGAAAAAACCCCTTCGTTTCATATCGGTCGGGAGCAGACGGTGGACCTGCACGGGGCCACATTGGACAGCATCTCACTTTTTTACTTCTGATCTTTCCAGCATGGGGCAGCGCCTCCTGAGCTACCTTGCACTTATTGGAAAGTTGGTTCAATGACCCTAATAGCTAACACATATCTATGTGTTTACTATGTGCCAGGCAGAGCACTGCATGCTTTCACCTACTTTTCATCTTCGAATCTCAACAGTACTGCAAGGTAGGCACATATATTTTTCTCATTTGACAGATGAAAGGCCGGGGCTCGGAGAGGTTGAGTAGCCTCCCCAAAGTCACAGAGCTAATAAAAGGCAAAGCCAGGATTTGAACCCAGATCCACCTCCGAGTCCACTCTGCTGGACACACTTGTGGATGACAAATGGCTCCCTCTGTATTCTTTGCTCCCTGTTGGAAATTGTTTGGTTCTCCTTTTTGTCACTGTTTACGCTATCAGAGTTTAAAGGCAGTCAAGAAACTGGGTGGTCTCTGCTTTGCTGCTTACTGCCGTGGCAGGTCTAATGGCTGGGAGGAGGGCAGGGCTACAGGGGAGGGGGTCCGAGAAGAGGACTCTCTGGGCACCACACTTGGCACATGAGGGCATTCACCTGGGGTAGGGGGTGCTTAGCGTCGGGCATCTCATTCAGGGTCAACCCTCCCAGGCCCCAGATACACATGCTCATCCAATCCTTGCAATAACCCAGTGGAGCAGAAGCTCTTCTGTGCTTCGCCGCACGAACACTGAAACTGATGCCCAGATTGGCTGCGTGGTTGATCAGCTAGTGGACAGTGGAGTCAGATTCAGATCAGATCAGGATCTACCTGATTCCTAACTCAGTCTCTCCACCGCCATCCTGCATATTATAGAGATCAGTCTCTGCTCTTTTGTTGAGGGGATATATGGGGAAACAGAAGAGATGCAGCTGCATAGGTGAGTGAGGGATTATTCTAATCCTCCTTTTCCAGATCAAGACCCTGAGGCCCCAGAGTGTCTTGTTGAAGTCAGAAGTTGGGGACCAAAGTTACCACCAGGCCCCTCCTTGTCCCCTGTCTCCTGTCTGTTCTCTTTGCAGAGGGGTCCAAACAGTAGATGCTGATCATTTGGAAGGAAATGGTCACAGGGCTGTGTGCAAGGGGAGGAGACTGGATGATGTGTTGGCTGGCTGGGTTTTTTTTGCTTGTTTTTAAATCAGTACTCGCATCCTGATTTAAACAGGTGGAATGCTTTGGCCAGTCCAACAGGAAGCTCCCTGTGGTGGAGTCTGAGGCCCTAGCTTAGCCCCTTTGGTAGATCTGTCATCTTAACTAGTCAGCCTCTGAGCCTCCATTTTCTCATCTGTATAATGTGGATAATATCACCCCAGCTCATTGGGTACATGTGAGGGTTAGGTGAAATCAAGTCTCCAACAACGGTGAGATTCGACTGCCTGGGAGGCTCAGTCTAGCAGTGCCTCCATCCCTCACTCCTCCTTGGTGGGCCCTCACAGTCTGCATCATCTTCTCTGAATATGCCCTCTGGTGGTGAGTCTTCTTCCTATGGGGGTGATTTCATTTTTAATGTAGGCAAGGTCATTTGGAGGCAAGTGTAGGAATTAGCTGGGTGACAAAGCGATTCTTGATTACAAGGAAAAGTGAGGATGTGACTCTCTCTCAGGTAATCTAGCTCTCAAGGCAGTTCCCAAGAGGAGTTTAAAAAGGCTTTGAAAAAAAAAAAAAAAAAAAAAAAAAAAAAAAAGGCTTTGACCAAAGACAGCATCGCTGGGAACTGGGAAGAGATGCCCAAGGTGACCACGTGGAAGGGGACAGCACTCTCCAGGTGTATAAATATCGGCTGGTCACAATTGGTCTCCTGACTTCACAGTCACACCCCGTTGCTCCTGACGAGCTGCCCCCGTTGGCAGAGCAGACTTGGGGAGGGGGGTGGACATGCAGGCACCCAGGGGAACTTGGGTAATTGTGGCAGCCACGGGTCAGTCTCAGTCCCTGCTCCGTGCAGAATAAGTAACGGCCCAGCAAGATGCCTATAACTTTCTCGTTTTACCAGCCAAACCTGCAAATTACCCAGCAGAACCCACGCTGCTTCGGCCAGGAAGGCCAAATGAGCCGGAGCTTTGGAGAGTCTAGCGGGAGGCGAAAGGAAAGAAGGACACTCAGCCCCTCTCGACCCCCAGTTCATCATTTGCTCTTGAGAATTAGCCTGGCAGTGGGAGCCCTAAAAGTGGGCACTTAATTCCCCTTTTCTTGTACTGCCATCCCCTGGCATTTTGCTTCTGGGAAAACTTCCAGAGAAACCGTTCTGGGAAACGTAGAAATTCGGAAGTTTTGAATAAGAAAATAGCAAGCCAAGAACATAACCTGGGGAGAAAGGCAGAGTATGGGGGCAGAGAACCCTGAATAGTGGCAGGTGGACCTCAAATGCTGGTCTGAAGACCGTTAGAGATCAGAACAAAATGGGAAAGTATGAGCGGCACCACGAACCTCCCAAAAGCATTCACTTCAAGGGCAAGATTGTCCTTTATTGTGAGATTATTGCTTTCCTCATTTGGGGTGCTAAAATGGCTTTTCTTTTTTTCTTTTTTATTTTTAAATGTCTCTTCTTTTATGAAATGATGGTCATACTAGGTTCTTTTTTTTTTTTTTTTTTCATTAACACTCTTACTCGACAGAATAGTCAACCTTGTATTGATTCCCAGATTTGGTGGTAGTGGGGTAGAGTGAGGTTCATTCTGTGAGACTGAAAGATGGGGAACCACTGGCCTAGAACACAGAACCCAGACACCAGCTGTCCTCAAGTTGGACCATGGACTCTGCAGGGAACCTGGGGCAGCAAGTGCAGACACGGGAAACAAGTGCTCCCACCCGATGTTTTTCAAGGAAAGGCTCCCACGAGATGGGGCTCCGTCCACCCAGGAATCTTCTTCCCCCTTGGAGCTCTGCTCTTTGTGCTGTTCAAAGGGCAGCTGACTAGAAGTCACAGAGAGAGGAGATTTCTTCTCGGCTTTGGCCAAGTGCTGCTGAGAACCCTGTCTTCACCCTCCCTGGATTCCGCCCGAAGTTCTGGCCTCCTGCGAGGCGTCAGCAGCTGCGTGTCTGAGAAGAAAGGCTCCTGTTACCCTTTGTGGTAATGGCAGTTCAGGGCCAGGCCACTGTTGAGGTCAGCACAGCCCCAGATATTCACGTGGGAGGATCGAGAGGAGAAGAGCAAGCAACTCCTTGTGTCAAAGGAGAAGGGAACAGTAAAGGAAAATCTGAAACAGACTGGGAATTGTCATCCATGAAAGAGCATGTCTTCTTAATCCCCACTCCAGCCTTTCCAGCCTGGAAGACTTCAGATTAAAGGGCCATGATGAATAGGGACCACAGTGACACATTACTTCAGAGAGCGCCCCAGGATTTAGGTTGGGGGTGGCTCCACTTTCTGGGCAGTGGGTGGGAGCAGATCCTACAGCCCTCTTCGATTCTGACCCTCAGCTACAGCACTCCTTGAAGCATTCGTGGAACTTAGGGACTGCAAGATGCTCTCGGGGAAATAAAGGTTTCTGTGTCTGTGTTAGTCAGGGTTCTCCAGAGAATCAGAACAAATAGGGAAGGTGTGTGTGT
Organism: Balaenoptera musculus; assembly: GCF_009873245.2. Classification (NCBI taxonomy): domain Eukaryota; kingdom Metazoa; phylum Chordata; class Mammalia; order Artiodactyla; family Balaenopteridae; genus Balaenoptera; species Balaenoptera musculus. The sequence continues at coordinate 149,746,041 of NC_045786.1, forward strand.
GTGTGTGTATCACACATATAGATACACATACACACACACACACATATATATATATATGTGTATATAAAGAGATTTTAAGGAATTGGCTCATGCAATTACAGACGCTGACAAATCCCAGGATCTGCGGGTCAGTCAGCAAGTCCAAAGGCCTGAGAACCAGGAGAGCTGATGGTGTAGTTCCAGTCCAAAGGCCGACAGACTGGACACCCAGGAAGAGCTGCTGTTTCAGTTTGAGTTTAAAGGCAGGCAAAAGCTGATGTCTCAGTTTGAAGGCAGTCAGGCAGGAAGAGTTCTCTCGTACTTGGGAGAGGGCCTTTTTGTTCTATGCAGACCTTCAACTGATTGGGCGAGGCCCACCCACATAAGGGAGGACAGTCTGCTTTACTCAGTCTACTGATTTAAATGTTAATCTCATGCAGAAACACCCTCACAGAAACAGCCAGAAAAATGTTTGACCAAATATCTGAGCACCTTGTTGTCCAGTCAAGTTGACACATAAAATTAACCATCACGTGGTCAGATGAACTTGGGATACTCTGTATACTATAGTTGTGTCTTACACCTTCCAGTGTGTGTTAGTATATTAAAGGTTCTGAGAAGTTCTGCAGTAAAAAAACCTATTTGCCTTGTTCGCCCAAGTGTTTTGCTTATTTATTTGACAATGATTTTTTTCTTTCTTTTTTTTTTTTTTGTAGAGGTGGTGTGGGGAACAGACAAGATACCTGTTAAAATCTCATGTAACTAGATTCTATGGACCAGGCAGTGGGAAACACTGCCCTGGAGACATTAGTTGAGACATCACTGGTCCTCAGAACTTCCTCTGCCATAACTGCATCCCTGCAAATATTTGATTTTGGCTTCTTAGGCTTCTCTTCCCTGCTCTCCCCCATGCTGTGCTGGCACAAAGGTAGCCTGTCTATGATTGGGGCTATTGTGCATGTAGAAGATTTCATGCACTATCATGGTCAAACTGCATCCAAAAGTAAAAGGATTTAGGAGAGAACTTTCTGAGAGTTCTTAATTAGGTGGCTTTTCTTAGGTACTTACTCAGTGCTGGCTTGGTGCTAAGTGCTTTATTTATATGCATGATCTCATTTAATTGTTCCAACCACCCTTTGAGTTAGGGACTGGTATCTCATTTTACAGGTAAAGAAATAGGCACGGTGGGAATTCCCTGGCAGTCCAGTGGTTAGGGCTCCGCGCTTCCACTGCAGGGGGCACGGGTTCAATCCCTGATTGGAGAACTAAGATCCTGTATGCCACGTGGCGCAGACAAAAAAAAAAGGAGAGAAATAGGCACAGAGTTTCCATGATTTTCTAGCAAATGGGAAGTCAGTATTTGAACATGGGTTCTGGAGCACATGTGCTCCAGAACCATGGCCTTTACCACCATGCTACCCTGATTTGCAATGTGTGACTGGGAAACCTTTAGGAAAAAGGAAGCAAAGTTCTCACAGGCATGTAGTTTGAAATCGGTCTATTGATGTCAAAGAAGAAAATTGGAGAGATTAGGGAAGGGGAGGAAGGTAATGCCAGTTAGGGAAGAGAGATTGTGTTTGTAAAATGTGCTCATGTTCCAGAGGGAAAGGCAGAAGAACATCAGCTTAGAATGTCCTGGCCCACGGTCCCCCTTGCTGGTGACAGACAGACCCTGCTCAGCTGTGTGTTTCACTTGGTGCAGGAATGGCCTGGTGCCCTTGGAGATGATCCCTGAGAGCGCCAGTGGGCTGAGGTAGTAACAGGCAGCAAGGTCCTGCTAATTGCGAGCAGGACTTCTGGTCCAATTATTGGCCTGGCTTGGACAAGCTGGGTGCTCCCAAATATCTGGCGTGCTGTCTGCCTATCTGCTAAGTGAGCAAGGCAGCTGCATCCTATTTTGCACAAGGCTGTTCCACAGAGGGGGAGCGGTGTGTGTGCATGCGTGTGTGACCGTGTCTGTCTTCAGCAGTCGGTGCCCATCAGGGAGGGGCTGGCTCCTGCCACAGAGGTGCCCACAGGAGTGTGTCTGCATACGTGTGTACACACCACACACAAATGTGTTCCTGCATCACACAGTACTTTTAAATTATTTCAATTATAATTATGTATTATATTGTATTATATCCTTGTTAATCATCTGTCCCTCCCAAGAGAATAAAAGCTGCCTGAGGTCACAGACCTTATTTTCACTGCCAGAGAGTGTCCAGAACACTGAAGTACCCAATAAATATTATGAATGAATGAATGGATGAATGGACAGACCACTAGGTATAATCTTTCAGTAAATTGTCCTGAAATTTACACCTTCATGGGAACTGCACCCCTTCAACAGAGCCCTTCAGGAAACTTCAGTTAGCTCTTTCAGCCTTCTTCCCCTCCCCCTCTCCTTTCCCCTCCCCCACCCCTCTCCCTCCCCTCTCCTATCTTCCCTTCTTCCCTTCTCTCTCCCCCCAACCCTCTCCCTCCCTTCCTCCTCCTCCCCTTCCCCTCCTTCTCCCTCCCCTTCCCCCTTCCCCTCCAGTTCTCCCTTCTTCCCCTCCCTCTACCCTTCCCTCTCACCCTCCCCTTCTCCTCTCTTCTGTTCCCCCTCCCTCTCCCTCCTTCTCTCCCCCACCTCCTCCTCCCCTCTCCTCCCCCCCACTCCCCCTCCTTTCTCTGTCCCCTCCCTCCCTTCCCCCTCCTTTTCCCCCCTCCCCTCCCCCTCCTTCCCTTCCTTTCCCTCCAGTTCTCCCTTCCCCTCCCCCTCATCTCCCCTGCCCTTCCCCTACTCCTCCTCCCCCTCCCTCTTGCTCAGTTTCCCCTCCAGATCCCCGGTGCTCAGAGTCACCTCTGGCTTCAGCCCAGCCCCTTGAATATCCTTAATGACGATTTTTACCTTTTTTTCTAAGAGACAAAAGTCATTTGGAACCAAGCATATGAGCCGGTTTGTTGGCCAAGTTGGTCACTAACCCAGAGATGATAAATGAGTGTAGTAGTAATCAGACTAATATTTTTTTGAATATTAATACTTTTTTGAAGACGGCTCAGTGCCCAGAGGGTGGGATGAACTGCCTTAAGTTTTCTTTTGAGGTGGTTTGGGAGCTTGGATGCTGAGTTTATGGGCATGATCAGAAGAGGGTAGAGTGTTCCTGGCAGTTTTTCCTAGTGAAACTGGGGGTGAGGCATCTGTGAACTTCAGCGAACAGATCCCAGAGGGGAGAGGGAAATGGACAAAGCCCAGAATCTCCAAGGGCCTGCTTTGGTCAGGTTGGTAAACCAAGGTTAATTTAGCTCTTCTTCTCTGCCAAGCCTTCCCTCCGCCTTTGACATGTCACTGTGGGACCTCGGCAGCGACTCCTCCCACTCTGATTTCCTCTCTCCTGTGCTTGCATCTTATTCTACCCTGTGCTCACTACCTGCCTGGGAGAGCAGCTACCCAGGAAGCCAGACCCTTCTCCTGTGATGGATGGACCCCTGCAGAGGCAGAGGTTGGCTCTGCTACGCCTGGGCATAGTTAGAGTGGGACAGAATGGCTGTGCCCTGCCTCACAGACTACCTCTTGCTGGGCAGGCCCTTCATTCTGTCTACAGCACTGGCCCTTGGGCTGCATTGCCACTTTCTGCCCAAGCTCCGGGAGCCCTGATCCTGGGGCACTGGGCACTGAGCCTGGTTTGGAGCCATTGCCCCTGCTGCTGCTCTCACAGCTTAGCACAGAGCCTTGCACGCTCCCAGCCAAGGCTGTTTAAGATCTTCACAAATCCATACCAAAGCATCCATATTAAATGCCTCATTAATATAATTTTTATTGTAAAAATTACTTGGAAAGGTTGAAAAACGTTTGGAATTTCAGGGATGCAAATAACTCATTGAATTTACAATAGGCTCTGATTTCTTGGAAATCATTAAGCCAACTCAGATATTCTTACTAAAAAAAAAAAATCTAACCTACCGATTATTTTCAGATGTGATGAAATGTTTATGAATAAATCATTAACGAGGCAAGTTGACATCATGTTATGCTTTGTGGACATTTAATTAAACATTAAAAATTTTTTGATTTTGCATTTTTTCCTTTTCATATTTGGGGATTAATAATATTTTGCATATTTCAAACATATGAAGGTCTTTGAAAAAATTCACAGGCCAGAGGCTCTGTGTATATAGAGCTGAGTGGACAAACCGACCCTGTTCCACCCTTGGGAGTTACAGGGTAGGGAAGGGGCAGGAGGGGGAGGTGGAGAAAGGGAAGGTGATGGCTGGAGAAGCCCAGGGTCTCTGAGAGCCACCTGGGGTGGAGCTAGGGCTAAGAGTCAGGGTTGTGTTCTGGAGTCTTCTCTGATTGGTAGTTGATCTCATCTGTAAAAGGCATTGAAGCCTTGTTCTGTTGCCTGGGGTGCTTCTCCTCCAGCCTTCCAGACAGCCATTTAAGTCCCTCCCTCTCTTCAGTCAAGACCCTACTCAAATGTCATCTTAGTTAAAATGGTACCTCATCCTTCTCCAATATATGATGCAGTGTTAAGAAACCATTAATACTATGAAGACAAATAAATCAGGACAAGGGAGTAGGGAGTGTCCACTGTCGTGCATTAGTTTATTTACTTGCGTGTGGTCTGTCTGGACCCTTTTCCTGCGTGGGACTGTGCTTTGTTCATGGCAGCGTCTCTAGCTCCTTGGACCGTGTCTGGCACCTAGTAACTCCGCATGGTAAATACTTGTTGGCTCCATAAATGAGCGAATGAATGATCTTTGTCTGCCTGCCTCCAGTGGCTGTTAGGAGAATCAGGTGAGAAGAGATGCACTCTTCAAATGATAAACTAATGTGCCAGGGGCCCCAGGAGTCAGAGCACATTTTCTGTTCGCAGAGGGCTTTCCAGGTGTTCACTAGGTGGCTCGCAGGACAGCAGTTTTCAAACTTCCATGTTGGTAACAGTCACTTGGAGAACGTGTTAAAGTGCCGGTTGAAGCCTCACGCCCAAAGATTCTGATTCCGTGGGTCTGGGGCAGAGCCCTGGCATCTGAATTGAACAAACCTTCTGGGTGATACTGATGCTGCTGGTCACCAGACCACACTGAGAGAAGCCCTCGACGAGCACTAGTTGTAACTTTCGCTTCATTTGCAGATCAAGACAAGAACCCAGAGCCCCTGGGCTGTCTCAAGCTGGAATGCAGTGTGACCCCAGAGCCCATGGTTCCAAAGTTGGTGGCAGGTGGGAGTGGGGGCTTCCCCTCTGAAGGGCCCAGGAGCCTGCACTGAGAACCGTGACTCTGGCTTGGTACCCCTGGGTGCTGGAGTTCTAGTTTTCCTACTTCTTCTTTTTATTTATTTATTTAAAATCCTTTGACGTTAATTGGTATATTTCTACTAATTCTTTTTTTTTTTCTTTTAATTTTACACTTTATTTATTTATTTATTTTTGGCTGTGTTGGGTCTTCATTTCTGTGTGTGGGTTTTCTCTAGTTGTGGCGAGTGGGGGCCACTCTTCATCGCGGTGCGCGGGCCTCCCACTATCGCGGCCTCTCTTGTTGCGGAGCAGAGGCTCCAGACACGCAGGCTCAGTAGTTGTGGCTCACGGGCCCAGCTGCTCCACGGCATGTGGGATCTTCCCAGACCAGGGCTCTAACCTGTGTCCCCTGCATTAGCAGGCAGATTCTCAACCACTGCGCCACCAGGGAAGCCCCCTACTTCTTCTTTTTAGACCAGAGGATTTGGGAGCTGCCAACCACACAGGCAGCTCAGGGCGCACACCAGGTCCTGCGAGGCCAGCCAGGCCACTGGGCCTGATTCACACTCAGCCTGAAGCCTTTACTGCTGAGCATTGATAGGGGCTGAACTGTCTTGGAGGAGCAGGCCTGGGTGCCCCCAGGGGGTCAGAGGTAGCCGGTTACTGCCTGATGACCTTGGCACGGGGCACAGAAGTGCTGGCATTGGAAGCTGAACAGCCCAAAGCTAATGAGCCCAGTGTGGGTGGAGGCAGCTGATTGGCTGCTTCTCTGAAGCAGGACAGATCCTCCCAGCCTGATCTGCTTATGCAAAGGGCCCGTGAATTCCTCTGCTGCAGCCCCTGGCTGGGTGACTATTGACACTGGACTGTGGGTCCTGGCTGCCCAGCCCTCTGAGAGACACCAGGCAGCACACGGTGCGCAGGTCACAAAAGCACCAGTAATCTTCGAGGACAGGGTATCTGGCCACAGTTACTCACATCTGCAGAGCAGACTTGGGACCCCTGAGTCATGAGTCCGGTTTGAGGGGCCATCAGGCCTTGGCCCAAAAAGAGTGCAGGTGGCAGTTGCCAGAACTCTGGCCTCACTCATTGATTCATTCTTATAAATTTATTTATTTTATTTATTTTTATTTTTGGCTGCATTGTGTCTTTGTTACCGTGCATGGGCTTTCTCTAGTTGCGGCAAGTGGGGGCTACTCTTCGTTGTGGTGCGCGGGCTTCTCATTGCGGTGGCTTCTCTTGTTGCGAAGCCCGGGCTCTAGGCACACGGGCTTCAGTAGTTGTGGCGCGCGGGCTCTAGAGTGCAGGCTCAGTAGTTGTGGCGCATGGGCTTAGCTGCTCTGCGACATGTGGGATCTTCCCAGACCAGGGCTCGAACCCGTGTCCCCTGCATTGGCCGGCGGATTCTTAACCACTGCGCCACCAAGGAATCCCCACTGATTCATTCTTTTGTTCATTCCACAAAAATGTATTAGGCACCTTCTGTGAGGACACCAAGATGAATAAGACAGTCCCTGTCCTCAAGGAACTTAACCAATAAATGATGCCCCAAGGCACAAGCACTTACAGAGCAGCAGGTGGCCATTGAATGCACAGTGCTACACTCAGCAGACACCCACTAAATCTCTGTTGAAGAGAGAGGTGCAGGGGAACATTGAGGAGGGAGTGAGAATGGCACAAGGGAAGGCTTCTTCACTAAGGAAAAGGGAAAAGGCATTCCAGACAAAGGTGTGAGAGTCATAAAATATTTGGGGAGTGCCAAGAAATTTGGTGTGAGTGACAGTGTAGAGGAAAGAAGTAAGAGCTAACTTTTATTAAACACTGAGTCCCAACCAGGCAATGTTCTTACACATGCTCTTAACCCTCAGGCAATGCCACTGTATAATGGGAGTGATAGCAATCTCTTTAACCCTTGGAGATTGCTATCACTCCCATTATACTGTTGCATAATGCGAGGCCCAGAGAGGTTAAGTTAATGCTCCAGGCCATGCAGGTAGTAAGTGGTAGAGCCAGGTGTTAAACCACTCACCAGTTGGTACTTAATCAATCTGAGCCTCGATTCTCCATCTGTAAAATGGGATACCCAGGCTTCTCTTGCAGGTTTCCTGGAGGGATTAAGAAAGCTACGCATGAATGCACATGGAAAATCTTTGGAAAGATACAAGATTCACAAAAAAACTTCGTAGCAGGGGTTACTGTGGGGAGGTTGTTAGGGGACCAAGAATTAGGAGAGGGGGAATAACATACCAGTCTCTGGATCACTTGTTGGGCCTCTAGTGTGTAAAGGTTAAGTGAAAAGGAACCTTAAGCGGAAGGAGTTGGGGTGAGGGTTCAGTCTGGGAGGAGAAAGAGAGTTGAGGCTGGTATCCCTAGAGCAGGGATGGCCTTTGTCTGCAGCAGACAATCCCCCTGCACCCCTGCCCCTCTCTTTGAGGGGCAGGACACTGTGGCGACAGGCCTCCTCCTTCATACAGTGTGTACATTTTATCTCTGCAGACTTCTTGCAGACTTGGTTTAAAGATCTCAGCTCAATACCATTAGTGTATATCTGCAGAGGGCCCTTTGTAAAATTGATTAGAAAGTGGGCTTTTGCATGTGGGGTGGGAGTGGGGGGGACCTAATCGGATTTGAGCACTAGATGGTATCTAATTCCCTGCATCTAGCAACTGGCTTGGGGACCTCCCTGGGAGCCAGGGCCCCTAATTTGGTTTGCGAATACATTAGCCAAACAAGCTGAGGGGGCTCCTTTGGGGAGAGGGTTTGGGGGAGATGAGGCAGGGAGATGGTGGGAAGGCTGAGGAAATGAAAGAGGTGCTTTCTGCGCAGGTCCTGGGTGTAGCTGTACCCAAGATTGCCAAGGATGTGCATTTTTGATGGTTTTAGCCCGTCCAGGAGAATGAAGCAAACTTTTAAAGGGACTTGCTTTGCTTGCCAATTTATTAAGCCCCTATATGTATCTTTTTTTCATTTTACAAATTTTTTTTAAAGTAATATTCACATGTATAACCAAAAAAGTCAAAGAGTTTGAGAGTATAGGCAATGACTGGTAAGTTATTCTTTCTCCCATAATCCTTGGTTCCACAGACAGCCTTCCCAAAGTAACCACTGTTACCAAGTTTTCTATGAATCTTGTATGTTTTCTCAGATTTTCCATGGGCATACAGAGCTTTCTTAATGCCTCCAACAAACCTGCAAGGGAGCCTGGGTGTTTCATTTCCCAGATGGAGAAATTGAGGCTCAGATTGGTAAAATGCCAGTTGGTGAGTGGTAGGGCCAGGATCCAAATTGTCAATGGTCTGGCTTTAAATTCTGGGGTCTTTTCATGGAATCATGTGCCAGTCCTGAAAACAGAGGGGACTGCTTAAAGCTAAACCCTTGGATTTTTATTTCTCCAACTCTTTTCTTGAGTCCACTCATGTGCTGTCATTTTGTCCACTTTTACTCAAGAATCTTCAAAACAGGATGGAAACTTGCAAGGGCATCTTGGTGGGAGACTCCTTCAATTCGACAGCCCTCATGAGATGGCCTTGAGTGAATCCTTGTCTGTTTTATCAGGATATTGTGGGCGGCCTCCTTCTGTCCCCTTCCCTACCAGGCACTTGTGTGTGTGTGGAGGAGGGAAGAAATGTGTGCAAGTGGCAGTGTGTGCTGTAAAATAAGTGTGGCTTCAGAACCTAGGGTCAGCACCCAACTTATTACAGATGGTAATGGTGCCAACCTCATAAGGTTCTTGGGAGGTCTGAATGGTATGATGGCATGGCACCTGGCCCATGGTAATGTCTCAATAAATATTAGCAATTATTAGTAATACTAGCTAGGTAACCTTTCATATATTACTCATCTACTCTGTACAAGTTACCCCAACCAAAATATAAGAATAGTACTGTTCTTATATTATTATACTGTTATTTACTATTACTTAATAGCTAATATTATTTAAATTATAATTCTGTTTACATAATAGAGCTTTTAAAAAAAATTTAGTGTAATGATAGGCATACAAGAAACGCTCAATAAATGTGATTTTTCATTTTTTCCCCTTCCCTTTACCAGCTTTAAATCAAGATCTTGGTTCTCTTTTATCTCCATTCTGAATCTCATTTCTCTAGGGGAGAATGAGAACAGGGAGTCAATGGCAGTCCAAGCTGTTTGGGGGGACTGGGGAGTGCGTGGGGTAAAGGGCTAGGCTCCCGCTCCCCACATGCAAGATTTTGTAGGGACCAGAAGACCTCAGCCCTGATGCTGAAGTGTAAAACCCAGAATTATGTAACAGCTGGATTAAGGGGCGATTATTAGCTTTGCTTAAAGATTTTCTGCTTACACAAGGATTAGCTGCGGGGTTCCTTTAAATAGCTGGCTTTGCTAATGCATTTGTACTGCAAAGAAAGGGGATGGAAGAAAAAAGGGGACAGGACTGTGAGGCAGAAGGTCTTCGTTCTACGCCTGCTGCGTGACGGTCATTTTACCTCATGGAGCCTCAGTTTCCTTGACGGAAGTGAGAAGCGGCTGCCCCGAGGTGCCGCCAGGAGGACCGCAAACCGCTGTGTCAGGGCTGCGCTGCGCTGCACAGCTAAGGCGCCCAGCTCGAACCGCAGCAGGGGGGACAGACCCGCCTCGCACGCTGTGGGTGTGATGCACCAGCCCAGCAGATGCTCCAGAGCCCCGCAGCCGCCCCGCAAAAGCTCAGAGGTCCAAACGCCCTAATGTAGCCCCCAGGGATTTTCTGGAACGAGCCCCTGCCCACCTCTCCATCCAGATCTCCTGTCGTGCCCTCATTTGTCCCTGTCCTAGACATTCCAGATTCCGATTCTTCGATGTATACTGCTGTTTCCCATCTGTGACTTGCACGTGGTGGTCCCGTTGCCTAGAGGCCATTCCACACCCGCTTTCCTTATTGGCCTGGCTAACACCTTACTTGTCCTTCAAGACAGCCTAGAGGACACCGCCTCCAGGAAGGCTTCCCTGACCCCTTTCCCCTGAGGAAAGTTAGACACCCTTCCTCTCTGCTTCAGGAGTCCCTGTGCATAGGCATGTGTGACTCTATCAGAACACTATTGGACACTTCACTGTCAGCATTCACTTGTTTGTAGCTGCTATGAGCTGCTGAGATTAGGGGCAGGGTCCTTGTGTTTGACTCAGTAAACTTGTAGTAAATGAAATTTTTTTTGTGTGAGGTAAATGTGCTTCATCCCCAGGCACCCACATCCCCCAGGAAGCGTACAGCATGTCCTTAAGAACCAAACCCTGGTGTTAGACCATGGGAGTCGAAAGTAATCCTGGCACTACACCAGCTCTGTGACCAAATTACTTTGCCTCTCAGGTTCCCCACCCTTCATGTGGGATTGTAATAGTTCTGACCTCTTAGGGTTGCTGCTCAGATGAAGTAAGTGCTGAACTTAGAACAGGGCCTGGACATTGTTCTGTGTTGGGCGGTGGATTTCATCCTGAAGGGCTCTGGAACCCTGCCCCCGCGGATCCTCCCAGCCCACCCTCACCCCCTCCCACGCCCCCAAGTTGCTGAGCTTGCCATTTCTCTCTCTCCCCTCGCTCCCGTGAACTTTCTCACTTCCCTCCCCACCACAACCAGTCAGCACGGAAGTAATCCAATTTTACTTGATTATTAGTCATTACTTTCTGCTGCTGTTTTTGTTTATTACTTTTTTAAAGGCTTCGAGATTTAATTGAGTTGATTGATTAGCACAATCACTGATTGGAAGGAGATACTCTGTAACCCTCTCCTCCCCCAGCCTGTACCTTTGCCCAGAGAGGACCTGGGCTGATTGTTGGGGTCCAGGGCTCCTGCCCTAGGGATGCAGTGGCATGGCTTGCTGGGCTGGGAGCCAGGCACCTGACCCTGCCTGGCTGAGTGACCTGCGGTGAGTTCCTTACCCTCTCTGAGCCTGAGTTTCTTCCTCTGTAAAAAGGGGATTGAACTCAGTGAGCCTTCTGATCCCTTCCTGCCCAAAAATTCTATAAAAACTCTACATCTAAGTACCACCATCCCCGCCCCCGCCCCCGCCTTGGTCTGTGAATCATTCATTCATTCAGCATCACTGAGACCCTGTGCCCAGCACTCAGCCAGATGTTGTGGCATCCAGATGTGAGTGAGACCAGGGCCCTGCCTTCCAGGAGCTGGGGTGGGGATAGCCTGACAAGCAGCAGATTCCAGCATTTATAACTTACCTGTGTTCTAAGTTCAACAGGGTTTTGAGGGGAGTCCCTAACTCTGGAAAGCTGTAGAGGGGGTGACCTCAGTGCAAAGCAAAACAAAACAGACTGTGATGGGGGGCAGTGACCTTTATGGAGGTCACCCCTCTGTGCCAAGTACTGTGCTTAAGCCCTTTCTTCTCATTTCCTCTGTAATCCCCACAGCAAGCCTGTGACTAGGGGAATGCAATAGCAATTTTACAGACGGGACACTTGAAGCTTGGCGGGGCTAAATGGCTTGCCTAAAGCCACACAGCAAGTAAATGAGGTGCGAACGATATGAAAGCATGTCCTCTTTATATAGTTTTCTATTATGTACAATGTTCAATAGTTTGAGAAAGGGTTTAAAAATGTTCAGCTAATTTCCCCAAATATCACTTCTCTTTTCATTTTTTGTACATTATCTTCCACGCATACCCTTTTTATGTTGGGAATGTATACATCTCTCCAGTGCAAAGGCCCTGAGGTGGTGATGCCCTTGGCGTGTTTGGGGACGAGAAAGGAGGCCAGGATGGCTGCAACGTGGGGAGAAGGGTGGAAGGTGAAGTTGGAAAGGCAGCCAGGGCTAGGGCATGCAGGGCTTTGTAGACCTTGGTAGGGGCTGGGTTTTAGTCCCAACAGGTTTTGCCACTGTCTTCCAATTCCTGTTGTTTCAAAAGTCAACCCAGTGGATGTGACATCATTTACCAACACTGAGGTTGTTTCCAGTGGGGCAGTGTGTGTGCATTGTGTGTGTGTGTGTGTGCACGCATGTGTGTTTGAAGTGAACACTACACGTTGCATTTCAAGCATATGGCTTTTGGCTTCTGGTGAACTTTCTTAGTCTAAAGCAGTAGGCATTGAGGTGACTGGTTTGGTGTTTGATCATTTGTGTGACTAGACCAGTACGGCCAGGCTGTGACTTGTGATGGAGAGAGGGGAAGGCATTGCAGCCAGCGGGTGTGTGAGTGCAAAGGAGCAGAGCCAAGGAAGAGTAAGACTTGTCCGGAGGCCTGTGGCCCTGAAGGAGCAGTGGGCGATGGGAAGGTAGATGCCACCTAAGGGCAGTCAGCACGCGTGGCTCTTCACCTTCTCTTCAAAAGGCAAAGTTGGAGCTTTTACATTTTTTCCAGTTTTTAAAAAAATTTATTTATTTATTTTTGGCTGTGTTGGGTCTTGGTTGCTGTGCGCAGGCTTTCTCTAGTTGCGGCGAGCGGGGGCTACCCTTCATGGCAGTACGCAGACTTCTCATTGCGGTGGCTTCTCTTGTTGCGGAGCACGGGCTCTAGGCATGCGGGCTTCAGCAGTTGTGGTGCGTGGGCTCAGTAGCTGTGGCACACGGGCTTAGTTGCTCCGTAGCATGTGGGATCTTCCCTGACCAGGGCTCGAACCCGTGTCCCCTGCATTGGCAGGCGGATTCTTAACCACTGTGCCACCAGGGAAGTCCCCATTTTTTTTCCAGTTTTTTAAAAAACTTTTTATTAGAATAGTTTTGCTTTTGCAGAAAAATTGCAAAGATAGTGTAGACAGTTCCTGTATACCCCTGTCCAGCTTTCCCTGTCACTAACTTCTTACAACGTTATCATGGTACGTTTGTCACAATGATGAAAATGACATTGGGACACTACTATTAACTAAACGCTGAACTTTGTTCAGATTTCATTTATTTCCCACTGCTGTCCCTTTTCTCTTCCAGGACCCAGTTCACCACCCCGACCCTGCATCCAGTTGTCATGTCTCCTTAATATCCTCTGGTCTGTGACAGCTTCTCTGACTTTTCTTAGTTTTCATGACCTTGACAGCTTTGAAGCTTGCTGGCTAGGTATTTTGCTTTTGCATTTTTAAACTTTCTATTTCCATCTGAAATCGTGATGTTGAGAGGCTGTGAAATGTTGAGGTCAAGCTCGGAATGCAGGAGTTGGAAGGGCCTGGGTTCAAATCCTGGCTGTGCCCCCGACCCACGAGGCGACATTGACTGAGGAACCCTTCTATCCTCAGTTCCTCCCGCCTTACAGTGGGCGTGAGGTGCCCCCCACTGGGACCTGGTGAAGGTTCACTGGATGGTTGCTTAAGTGCTCAGAAATTCAGGTTTCATTTTCGTTTTCATTTCGGTGGACACCTGCTGGGACTGATTGCCCTGAAGACCTTGTTCACTTCCTCACCAGGAGCCAGGGTTGTGAAATGCCAGAGCGAGGAGGATGGCGGGGAGGGTGTGACAACTTTGTAGGAAGCTGACACTTTGCAAAGCTTTTGAAAATAAGATCCTAACTTGATCCCCACAGTAACTCCATGAGGTAGCAACATGGATTAGCCCTGTTTTATTTTATTTATTTATTTTTAAAATTAATTATTTATTTATTTGTCTGTGTTGGGTCTTCCTTGCGGTACGCAGGCTTCTCATTGCGGTGGCTTCTCTTGTTGCGGAGCGCGGGCTCTAGGCGCGCGGGCTTCAGTAATTGTGGCTCGCGGGCTCTAGAGCACAGGCTCAGTAGTTGTGGCGCACGGGCTTAGTTGCTCCCCGGCATGTGGGATCTTCCCAGACCAGGGCTCGAACCCATGTCCCCTGCATTGGCTGGCGGATTCTTAACCACTGTGCCACCAGGGAAGTCCCTAGCCCTGTTTTAGAGGTGAAGAAACTGAGGCTCAGAGACCGTTAAGAAACTGCCGGAGGTCATGGAGGAAGGAAGGGGCAGAGCTGAGACTTGAACTTGGACTGCGAGAGCCCAAATTTGGCGCTCCTCCCAGTGTTAGCCTGGCCTGAGCTGGCCTGTGGGTGGGGCAGACAGTTCTGGGGTGGATGTGGGTGCAGAAGCCCTGCTCTGCTGATCTGGGGCTGGAAGGGGGGGGTCTGTCATGTGGGGCAGCTGGACTGGCATTTGGCTAGTTGGACACATCAGGGCAAGAGACTGGAGAGCTGTGGATTCCCAGTCTATACCTGTCATATTGATCCCAGGCCTTGTAGTACAGGGAGTGTTTTCATTTTGTAATGTGGGGTTTTCTTTTTTCTTTAAGTGATTTCATTTTTAACCCTTGAATTACCTGTGAAACTAGGATGAGCCAAAAGCTTGTGACTGGGGCCTGCTTCCTGGGGAAATCTTGGGACCAGTGGCTCCAGCTTCCCCCCAAGAGGGCCCACTGTGCTACCTCCTGTATCATGTGTCTTCAGGCCTCTCCTGCAGATGGCTAGGCTGTCTCCATTTTGCAGAAAGGGCAATGGAGTGACTGAGATCAGACAGGGCAAGTGACTGTCTCAAGAACACACAGCCTTGGAGCTGGGGCAGAAGCCTTATTAGTCACTGGGCTCTTTCTACCTGGCATAATAAGAGCTCAGAAGACCCTTGTGCTGTTTATTATTTCTTTAAAAACCTGAAATGTAAACTACAAAATGGCAATTCCACCCTTGAAAAGGGAGCTGGAGGGCATGTGTGTGTGTGTGTGTGTGTACGCACACTACGAGGACAAAGAACAAAGCAATTTTGGCATTTAAGCCTGACAGCCAAAATTTACCCTCTATTCCACCAAGGCACACAGAGGGTGGAGGGGTGGGCAGACCTTTCTAAAAGGACCTCTGGGGCCTGTGGCTGCCATTCCCTTGATATCTGAGGTTTCCATTCCATCCTCTTTGAACTTTCTACATTCGGGGCTCACAGGCTGCCCCCACCCCCTCGTAGCTCTGCACAAGGATGACGTGGCCCTGGCAATTCTTCTGGTTCTAAGTGATGTCTCCTCTGCGTGTCCCCCGTCACCGAGGTGTGCCCAGGTTTGCAGATCTCTGAAAAGCTTAGTGTCTCACGGAGCAGGCTGAGTGTTCGCCTGCTCCCTCCTCCTCTTGGCCCTGGTGGTTGGCCTTGGGACATGGGTCACCATACCTGGGTGATCCAGAGAAGAGTTTCTGCTCAGGCCTGCTGTCTTAGTCCGTTTGTGATTCAATAACAAAATACCGTAGACTGGGTGGCTTATGAACAACAGAAATTTATGTCTTACAGCTCTGGAGGCTGGCAAGTCCCAGATCAAGGTGCTGGCAGATTCGGTGTCTGGTGAGGGGCCGCTTCCTGGTTCATAGAGAGCTGTCTTTTCCCTGTGTCCTCACATGGTGCAGGGGGGAGGGGAGGGAGCTCTCTGTGGTCTCTTTTATAGGGGCACTGATCCCACTTATGAGGGCTCCTCCCTTATGACCCAGTCACCTCCCATAGGCCCCCTTAATACCATCACAATGGGGGTTAGTTTTCCACATATGAATGTTGGGCTGAGGACATACACATTGGGTCTATGACACCTGCTGTCTGCTTTCTGGCTGTCAGTAGCCTCTGCCCCTCTTCCCAGCCAGACCCACTAGGAGGAGGAAAGAGTTCCTCTTCTGCCACCTTTAAAGACCAGACTGGCCAAGAAAGGGAAAAAGTAACTGTTTGGAGTCATCACACTTCTCCAGAGACAGTCCTTGATCTTTGGAAGGGGGCAGGTTGGGCAGAGTGGCTGAACCCCTCACCGTGTGTGTCAGGTTGGGTTAACATTCAACCTTCAATGAACCATAGAAGCTGTGTGGCCCGTGAGGCCCACCATCGGTGCCCCCATAGATTTTCCCATCTGTAAAGCAGGACTAAAAATCCAGAATTATTGGGAGGATTAAATAAGCTTGTACGCGCAAAACACTTCGTACATAGTAAATGCCTGCTAAACAAGATAGGAAATTTAGTATAATTACTGTGTTAAATAATACAGCAGCATTAATTTTTTTTTTCCTTTAAAGGGCTTCCACGTCTATTTTCTTACTGAGTCTTTACAACCACCCAGGAAAGTAGGGTGGTTTTTCTTGGATCCAGTTTACCAGTGCAGTACCTGAGATGCAGGGAGTATAGTGACTTGTCCAAGGCCACTCAACAAAGCAGTGGAGGCACTGAGGCCTGACCCTGAGGTCCCTAGGGGTATCCCAGTCTGGCATACCTGCAGCCCCAAGGGCCTTTCCTGGCCGGAATGACAGCAGCCCCTGCCCCTCCAGTGCTCCCCTCATGAAGGAAAAGGACAATTTCCTGTCATCCTCCTGTCTCCCCTTCCTGGAGCAGCTGTCTTCCCCACCCAGGCTGTGACTTCCCAGGGAGAAGGGCCCTAATCCTTGCTTAGTACTGGCAGGGGGTGGCTCCACCTCTCAAGCCAGTGGCAGGGCTGGTGTCATTGCCAGCAGCATCTTGGCGGGATGAAGGTTGCATTAGTGAGCAGTAATTGGAATGCAAAATAACATTTTGATCGAGCCAGCAGGCTGTTTATTTATCAGATCAATAGTCAAAATGCCCCATCTGGAGAAGTCCGCGTGATAAGTGACAGCATTTCCAAGGGCAAGCCTGGTGAATCCAGCCCCTCACTCCCAAAGGTCTAGATTAAGGAGAGCCAAGGAGCCTGGGAGTGACCCACCACTGCTTCCCCCTTTCCTCATTTTCTTCTTATATCCAGTTTATAGAGGAGACGACTGAGAGCCAAATTGTCAGACCATACCTGCCATGGCTGGAAGGACCTGCATCCCAGAGACCTGAGGAATCATAGTAACAGCTCACGTTTATTGAGCACTTACTATGTGCAGGCGCTGGTGTCAGTGCTTCCCATTCATTGTGTCATTTAATCCTCAGAACACTTCTCTGAGGTAGGTATCTTTATATTACCCATTTTGCAGATGAAGGAACTGAGGCATGGAGAGTACAGCCTGTGGGTGACAAAGCCAGGATTCGAACCCAGGTGATCTGGGCCCAGAACCCTTGTGCCTGGGCCTGGTTCTGTCCCCTCTAGAGGGCAGGGAGCAGCAGTGGCTTTTTTTCACTTATACAGAGTCGGGGTCCTGGCTCTGAAGTCAAGGCAAGCTTTTTCCAACCTCACTTCCCACAGGTTTTCATTAATTACATTGCTTTTTGTGTTAAAGTATCTTCTTTAACATTTCAAAACTAGATTTCTTGATAAGTGGGTCTGAGATGCTAGCTTCTCTAAGTTACTTCCAAACACATTACATGCATTTGGGTGCTTAAAAAAATAAATAAATAAAAGTAAGAAAAATCCATACATCATAAGCAAAGTCTTTTCCGCCAGGATTAGTGGAATTTGATGGGAACTGGGGGCAAGTTTCAGTGGGACTGTTGGCTGGGTCTCTGCTCTTGAGGTGCTGGCTGACTCCCTTGCCCTGACTCTGGCCCTATCTTGTGGCTCAGGCCTGTGACTGTCACAGCCTGAGGGGAGGCAGGCCTTGGGGACTCGTATCCCACCCAAATCTCAGACCTCCTGCTTCATTTGTTCACTCAACAAATATTTTCTGAGCATCTGTTGTGCCCGGTAGCGCCCTAGACAGTGGAGAGCAACAGAGAAGATAGCAGAGGCAGCCTCTGCCCTCCTGTGCGGGGGGCAGAGGCCCCGAGGTGGAAGCATGCGGTCTAGTCCAGAAACAGCCAGGAGGCCGGTGTGGCCGGCCCGGAGTGACCCCATGGGGGAGTGGGCAGCTGTGGAAAGGACTCCTGCTTTCCTGGGAGTGTGATGGGAAGTCCCTGGCTGTTTGGAGCGGAGGAGTGCTGTGACTTACTCCCCT
This sequence comes from Balaenoptera musculus, assembly GCF_009873245.2. Lineage (NCBI taxonomy): Eukaryota > Metazoa > Chordata > Mammalia > Artiodactyla > Balaenopteridae > Balaenoptera > Balaenoptera musculus. The sequence goes on from NC_045786.1 coordinate 149,763,966, forward strand.
TTGCTTTGTAACTCACTCCAGCACTTTCTGGCAGTGAGACCCCTGCCAAGATATTTAGCCCCTCTGGCCTCCGTTTCTTCATCTGCAAAATGACGACAGGTTGTTGAAAGGGATCGCTGACCTCGTGCGTACAGTTCCGTGCCCAGCGCAGAGCGAGCCCTCTGTCGTCACCATTATGGAGCTCAGAAGCAGGTTCCCAGTTGGCTGCAGTGTCAGGTCCCCACCTGTTCACCCGAGTTAAGATGTGTCTTTGTCATCTGCCCAGGCTGCCCATTGGCACAAAGGCTGAAAAACTGGGTCAGGAAGAGAAATGGATTCTGGGAGCCCCAAGCTTCCTGTGTCATCCCTGCTGTGCATAAGGCCACATGGAAAGGGCCACTGCTGTGACCAGGTGGCATATGGAAGTGTGGTCCCTCTCACTGGGTCTGCACACTGCCCTGCAGGAACGCACATAAGAAGGGGGCAGCGACACCCAGGAACAGCACGCACAAAAGAGACTCAGGTGTGTGATCGCATAAGGAGCAGAGTGGAAGTCAGCAGTGTGAGCCAAGGGCCTTAAATGCTGATTCCATCTAGGGTTGCATCAACAGAAGTATAGTATCAAAAAAAAAAATTTTTTTTTTTTAAAAACAAACTTAGCTTTAGAGGAAAAAAAAACAAACCAGAAGTATAGTATCTAGGATGAGAGGGGTGTCAGAACTGCTCTGCACTGGCCAGAACTCACCTGGAAGGCTGTGCTGTATTCTGATGTTCCTTTCTGTGAGGAGTAACCAGAGCAGATGGATTATTCTCAAAGGAGGGCAAAATGCGTGGAGGAGTGATTCTAGGTCCAAGAGATGTGTTCCTGGTGAGGACCGGGCTCAGCAGGGAGCAGGAAGCTGCCTTCGGCAATCCAGAGGGCTGTCAGATGGAAGTGGGGGGTTAGACTTGTTCTGTAGGTCCTGAGGGAGAGAGCTGTATAAGCTATAACTGAAAGCTCCAGAAAGAAGAACTATTTTGGCTCTTGACAAAGAACTTAAAAAAAAAAATCTAAGGGCTTCCCTGGTGGCGCAGTGGTTAAGAATCTGCCTGCCAATGCAAGGGACACAGGTTCGAGCCCTGGCCTGGGAAGATCCCACATGCCGCAGAGCAACTAAGCCCGTGCGCCACAACTACTGAGCCTGAGCTCTAGAGCCCGCGAGCCACAACTACTGAGCCCACGTGCCACAACTACTGAAGCCTGCGCGCCTAGAGCCCGTGCTCCGCAACAAGAGAAGCCACAAAAATGAGAAGCCCGTGCACCACAACGAAGAGTAGCCCCCACTCACCACAACTAGAGAAAGCCCGTGCACAGCAACGAGCACAGCAACGAAGACCCAACGCAGCCAAAAATAAATAAATAAATAAATAAATTTATAAAAAAATCTAAGTTGTCCAAAGATGGAAACAGCTGCTGCCTGAACTAGTGATCTCCTTATCACTGGGGTCTTTAGCAAAGCCAGGCAGCCATGGGACAGACCAGGAGCCCTTTGAGGTCCTGGCCTGGTCCGAGTGCCCCTGGCTGGGAGAGGGCCCTGCCCGCCTACCTCTCCCTGTCTCTCTGCTATTCCTTCAACACGGAGCTCTCCCTTCATGCTTCCTAATCTGTTTTTCCTTGGGCTTCTGCTTAAATGTCACCCCTTCAGAGAAGCCTTCTCTGGCCACTGTGTCTGGACACTCCTCCATTCTGCCATCTGTCCCCGGCCCTGCTCTTTCTTCATAGCGCTCATCACTAACTGAATTTATACTATTTGGTTGTTTACTTATTGTATTAGTTAGGGTGGGTCACACTAGCTATTGTTACATACAACCTCAGTTTTTCAGTGGCTTAGCATGACAAGTTACATCTTGCTCACATAACATTTTAGTGAAGGTACTTGGCAGATCACCTTTCATGAGGTTTTTCATGGGCCCAGGCTCCTTCCAACTTGTGGCTCTGCCATCCCTCAGGGCCTTGGAGTCCCCTTCTGGAGCCTCTGCCTGGATCTTGTGTGGCCTTCAGATGGGGGAGGACAGAGAGAGGAAGGAAGTGGGGACGGGGAGTGCCATGGGAGATATTTATGGGCCAGAGGGAGGAGTGCCTTACATCCTTTTGCCCACATTCCATTGGTCAGGACCCAGTTGATGCGCACAGCTAACTGCAAGGGAGACTGGGAAATGTGGTCTTCCTGGGTCTAGAAAGAACATGAAACTGCTTTTGATGACCTCGTGGCAGTCTCAGCTCTACTTATTATCATATTTCATTGAATCTATGACATCATAGACACCATTATTTTTGGAACCACTAATTAAATTAAACTATGGCAAGCCATCCACTCAAGATGCATTCTGATTGCCAAGATGTTAAAATGTGAAAAAAGGGTGTAGTTTAGAGTCAGTGAAATATGGTGTTGTTGCTCCTTGAGGACAGGAACATGTCCACCTTGGGCACCAACCATCCCCAGGGCTAGAACGGTATCTGGCACACCGTGGCTACTCAAGGAATAGTAATGGAATGAATGAGGGAGGGAAGGAGCGAGTGGATGAACGAATGAGGCGGTGTGTGAGTTGGTTAGCTGTCAGAACCCCCTTGTGTGAGCTGCCACACCAGGGAATCAGGCCTTGTCGCTCACCTGAGCAGAGGTGCTGCCGCGCTGCCGAGCAGCTGCCAACTAAGGCTCCTGGGCCCCTGCCCCTGGCTGGCTCCCTTCTCTGCTGCCAGCTTCCATATTCTTCTTTCTCGCTGCACGTTGGTGTGAAGTATGACCTCGCTCACACTTGAGCTGTCCGTCTTACAGCCTCTGTCCCTGGAGAGGCAGCCGTGACACCAAGGTCTCATGGGAGAGACTCACTGCCCAGCCTGGGTCAGTTGCACAGCCCTGGGTGACTCTGCTGGGTAGCAGGTGGAGATACATGCGAATGTGGTGATTCCCGTGGGAGCTTGGCGTGCACACAGGAATAAGAGAGAAAGGAGGCTGGAGTCGGTTGTCAGCTCCTAGAAGAGAGGCTAGTTAGTTCTAATAGTTGGTTCTAGTAGTGCCTGAATAAGGAACCCCTTTGTCTGAAAAGGGACTTCCTCACTGGAAGTTCCAGCATGCAGAGAGGCACACAAATGCATGATTAAATGGTGGATGGATGGATGCACGGATGGATGAATGTGGGAAGGAGAGAGGGAGCAAGACAGTCTTGCTTGCTGTGGGAATGAACTTTTTAGAGACTGAACGGAAGCCATCTCCTCATTACCAAAAAAGGTGCTAGTAACAACTGCTAACATGTATTTATTGAGCACTTTTGCCAGGCACAGTTCTAAGCTCTTTTCTGTATTAACTCGCTAACCCTCAAGACCACCCTATAAGATGAATACGATAATTATTATCATCCCTATTGTACAGATGAGGAAACTGAGGCTCAGAAAGGTTAAATAACTTGTAAGAGACAGAACTGGAATTCGGACTCAGGCAGTCCAGCTCCAACCACTCAGCTCTACGGCCCAGCATCTCGGCTCCTCCAGGATTAAATGCCATCTGGAAACTGCCGAATTTGTTCAGTGACAGTAGGTGGGATGTTTATGCTGTATCACTGCTTGATATGGGGTAAAAATAAAACAGGTTCAAGAAGAGTTAAGATAAATTCACAGATGTCAGATCTCCAAGAGCTATTGAAAGGAAGATCACTAGAGGTGTGTTTGGGGGCATCTTCTGAAATTGTGAGCTGTCCTTCCTCCAGACACACCCCTTTGTGGTGCCAGAGGCTAGAGTTGGCCATATGGGCTCAAGTAAGAGCCATCAAGTACCTTTGGCTCCTGCACGAGGACACTCCCTTGAGAGGACTGAGGAGAGGGCTGAAATTTCGAATTGGTCTCCCCAGAGGGGGCCCCTCTTTCTAATCCACACACAGCACAGAATGAGCCAGCAGCGGCTGTCCACTGTGGGCCGGAGCTTTGCCGGGGGACCCAGCTGTCCCGGGGCAGCCACTCCGCTTCCAGTGGTCTCCTCCTGCTTTGGCGAAGCCTCTCACTTCTCATGATGATGGATGCAGCCTGGGACATCATGGATAAAAAGCCCCGATTGAAAGGCACTAATTACCCATCATTATTTTCCGTGCCGTAATTTGTGTGGAACGAGATTTCAATCAGTTGTCTGGGATCAACCTGGTTTTGACTAATCTTTCTAACGACAAGATGCTTAATTACAGATTTTTGCCTGAGTTCTGGCGTACAGGGGGAGGCAGGCTCTCACTGAAGCCAGTTTGCTATCAGGTCATTTTGTAGTCTTAAGTCCCAGAGGGTCCCCTGAGGGGAGGGAAAGAAAGTATGAGGAAAGTATTCCTGAGGAGACCAGACAAAATCGAACCAGCAAAGGACCGGTGCTGCGGTAGTGACGCGGTGATGGAGGGTAGCATGTGGGCCGTGTCAGCCTGCTCCCCTGTGCAGGTCACCTACCCACTGTGTCTCTACACCCCCAGCCAGCCCCCAGCCAGCCTCCAGCCAGCCTGGCTCTCTAGTTAGTGTCTCTGAGTGAGTCACGACTTCTAGGGCCTTCAGCTCCTCATCTGAAAGTCACCAGGCCAGGCAGGAGAATCTCTGAGCACTTAAGATTCACCGACTCCCTCTGTGCTTCTGTCTGTCCAGAAAAATAGATCCACTGATGAAAGATACGCATTGCAGGATTTCACAAGGAGTGATAAAAACACTGTTTATTACAAAGGTGATTCAGACTACTCCGAGGGAAGGTCAATTTGAATTAAAGAAATATCTGAGTTTAAGGAAAAAATATATAACGAATAGACTCAGATGCATGGAATTGGACTAATTATAATCCTTGGTTCATAATACTTTTCATCACTGGCTTCCCATTCCCACTCCTTCCTTCCCCCTCCCTTCCCTTCCTCCTTCCCTCCTCTCTTCCCTCCCTCCCGTGTAATAAGTACCCATGGATCCATGTCCCAACAGGAATACTGGGACCTTGTCAATTTAGCCACATGGTCCTCCCCATCCTATACCTCCATTAAAGGCCCATTGGGAATTATCTAATAATAGTTTTAAAGGAAGTTTAGCTGTGTTACTTTCAGGTGCCTGAGGGGCTGATTCATAACAAATAAAGCCTTGCTGGAGGGTCTGAGGGTCTGCTTTAATGAAGAGCTCAGTGGCCCCTGGTTAGCAAATTAATCATGGAAATGTACATAAGAGTTTCTCAGGTGTACGGAAACCATTTTTCTTCTGTAGAGTGGATTCCCATTTCAGGCTTATTTATCCTCTTAATTCACCTAACCTGCTACTTTCTCTCCTGGTAAATGGCAAGTTCCTTGTGGAACTATCCTCAGTTCTAGAGCTGGGGACTTGGCTGAGGGAAGAGCTTTGCTGGGTTTAACCACAGGCCGCCGCCAGCTGCTGGATTTTCTCGAAGGGGCTTCCTGGGAGAATCACAACAGCAGCCACTGTCCCCTGAGAGCTTGCTGGGCCCTAGCACGTTCTAAACGTTTTGCCTGCATTAACCCCTGCTCGCCCAGAACAACCCTAGGAAGGAGGTGCTGTGGTGGAGCCCATTTTACAGATGAGGACCCTGAGGCCCAGAGAGGGTGACCTGTTTAACGCAAAGTCAGCAGCTACTGTGAACTGGCTCATCTGACGTCAGAGTGATGGCTCTTAACCGTTAAGTGACTCAGTGGCTTGTTTCTGCTGTTACAGGGGCAACCCCAGCACAGAGCCAAAAGGCGGCTGTGAGGGCAGCCCCTCTGCATGTGATCCGGATTCTGGCATGTGGTAGGGTAGATTCTACTCAGTAGAGGACAACAAGCCAGGCCCTAAGCTAATCAGGCCATCACATCCCTCTTCCCTCCAGGAGCCTCTGTTCCTCCAGAAGCTTCTCTTCTGCTGCCTGCCCACCAGTAGGTAGCCTTGAGGGGGGTAGATCCCTGGGATTCCAGCTCAAATTTTTATTTTATTTTTCATTTTTTAAAAATGTTATTTATTTTTATTTCTTTTTTATTTAAAAAACATTTTTTATTGGAGTATAGTTGTTCCAACCTGAAGATTTATGACTGTCTCTTGCTGATATCCTGGAGTTTCTCTTCCTCTAGAGGTCCGTGGCTAAATAGCTGAAGAGTTTGGGTTTCCTTCAGAACTTCCAAGATTCTGTTGTATTCGGAAAACCTTCAGCCCACTTCACTGTCCAGCAAGGTGATGTCCAGCAGAGGCAGAGAGCCCCCAGTAAGCTCAGGCATCCCTGGAGGTCAGGCCGCTCTGGGGTAAGGGTCCCACACTGGACGCTAAGAGGGGCAGGCCTAGGTGGGGGAGGGGTCCCACATTAATCAGATGGTGGTGACATTGAGGCCAGGGCAGCTCTGGCTGTGCTCCTGTTACGAGATGGATCAGAGGGAAAATGATGCCTCGAGGGGCTTCGACCACTGACTACTGCTCTTTCAAAGGCGGCTCAGATGGGGCAGCGGTCCCCTCCCGTAAAGTCAATAGTCATCGACCAGTTGGGAACTGGGACCCAGCCAACCACAGATGATGGACTCGACATGACCCTCTCCTCCCCAGAGCGCAAGTGCTAGCCACCTCCCCTTCATCCCTAGGCTGTGCTCTTCCTGCTCCCCATCCTAGCCACCTACCCCGTGGCCACATCCTCCTGGGCCTCGGCATCCAGGCTCCACCTCTGAGATCTTCCCTGACCCGATCTCCCATCCTCCCAGCCGTCCTGCTCCTTCCTCCTGCTCTACCTCAGCCTCCACCGCCTGGAAACCCGCATTCTCTTGGGCGCTCCGTTTTCTCCCAATTCCACTCTTTGTGACATCACTCTAGCCCCAAACTACACCATGTGGCCACCCTTCAGCTCCCGGGCCCTGTGCCCACTCCTTTCCCGCCAACGTCCAAGTCAGTGGTTCTCAACTGGGGGTGATTTTGCCCCCCGGGGAGCATCTGGCAGTGTCTGGAGAAGGTTTCGGTTGTCATATCTGGGGCTGGGGGTGCCACTGGCTTCTAGTGGGTAAAGGGCAGGGATGCTGCTACACGTCCTGCAGCGCACAGGGTGGCCCACAGTGAAGAGTTACTGCCCCCAAGTGTCAGCAGTGCCGGGGTTGAGAAGCGCAGATCGAAGCTCCCCTGTGCTGCTGCCCCTGCAGAGTGAGTTAAGGGGCCTGGTAAAGCTTTACGCCCCTGACCTGTGTTCTCTCCTCCTCCCACAGTTGCTGTTGCAAACTTTCTTCCTTTTGCTAGATCTCCTGACCTCACCTCCCATTTCACAGAGTGAGGAGAGGCCACGTGGGGGGCGAGGGAGGCCACCTCCAAACTTCCCCTCTGCACAGCCAGCCCTCCCTCCCCCTCTTACTGCTTTGGCTCGTTTCTCTTCCCTTCCAGGGCATCCAGATACCTTGCAAACTCCCACCAGGTCCCCTGACTGCATGTGTTATTCCTGTAGGGTTCAAACTTGACTCCCCTAAGATTCACAGCTGGGGTGCTGAAAGCAAAGCAATAAGCAAAACCAAAAATGCAGGGGCTTCCCTGGTGGCGCAGTGGTTAAGAATCCGCCTGCCAATGCAGGGGACACGGGTTCGAGCCCTGGTCCGGGAAGATCCCACATGCCGCGGAACAACTAAGCCCGTGCGCCACAACTACTGAGTCTGCGCTCTAGAGCCCATGAGCCACAACTACTGAAGCCCACATGCCTAGAGCCCGTGCTCCTCAACAAGAGAAGCCACCGCAATGAGAAGCCCGCGCGCAGCAACGAAGACCCAACACAGCCTAAAATAAATAAATTTAAAAAAAAAATTTTTTTTTAAATGCAGATTTCTGGGCCCCTCCTGCAGGGCTGAATGTCCAAAATATGACTGGGGTGAGGTTGGGTCCAGGAAGCTACCTGTTCAACCAGCACGTTGGCTGACTCTGATGAAGATTGGACTGGAATTTGAGAAAAATCTTTTGTAATTGCAATCTTTCCATCTTGATTTGCTCTTTACCATTAGCATGTAACATGGAGTCACCATAGAATTCATTGCCTCCTCTGGGGAGCAATGGGGAGCGATGGGTAATTATACGGGGTCAGTAGGTGGGATCACGATTGCCCAGGGCAAACTGGAAAGTAATTTTTAAATCTCTTAAATTCCTTACATTCTTGACACACCCCCTCCTCATCAAAGAAGCTGATAAATTACGGACAATAACAACAAAAACATTCCTTCTCTGCAGCCACCGCCCCTAAGTTCAAGTGGATGGCGCTGCCTACAGGTGAGCAAGGAGGCCGCCACCCCTACTCCCTCCTCTGCCCGGCTCGGCCAGACGTGGCCAAACTCCCTGAAAGGACTGTCTGCTGTTCAGTGCCTCCTGCAGACCCGGCCCTGTGGCTCCCATCCCCCCATGCGTGACACTGCTCTCACCAGCCACATCCTGACTGTTCGCTGCAGGGGACACTGCACTCCTGACTTCCCCTGACTGTGCGGCTGCACGTGACGTGCCGCCACCTCCCTCTCGATGGCTCTCCTCCCTGCATGTCCACGACTCTCTCTCCTCTCGTCCAGCTCCTCTGGCCACTTCTTCTCTGCCCTCTTCTTGGACTTCTTTCCCTCTGTCCTTCCTTTAAATTTTGCTTTCGAATAAAGGAACAATGTCCAGGAGGTCAAGGATGGGTGGAAGGAGGGGGCAGGTTTCCTGGAGGGAAAATGAAGGCAAATATGAATGAATGAGTGAATGATTGAAGCCAGACCAAAGGGGCATGGCCGGGGGGCAGAGGGGGCCCTGTCCGTGTCCTGTTCCACACCCCCAGCCCCTGCCTTGCTGGTGCTCTACACACATGTGTTTCTTTCGTGTCTGTCCTTCCGGTGAGAGGATGAGCTTCTTGACATCATGGGCTGCGCTGGTCACGTCCTGCTGTCTGGCCAGCACTTGGCACATGGTAGGTGCCCGAAGTACCTGTTGTCTCACCCTGGAAAAGACATTCTAGTAGGGCCAAAATAATGGTCACAGAAGTGAGACGCCTGCAGGAATGAAATCATCAGACCCTTCTCAGCTGGGGCTCAGGCACTAAACCAGTAGCTAGATTTCTGTGCCAACTCTGAGGCCAGGGTCAAGTTTGCTTCCTTCTCAGTCCTAGAGTCTCTGACCAGGGCCTGGGGTCAGCAGCCTGGACAGGGTGCGTCTTGGCCGCACAGCCCACTAAAGAAGGCTTTGAACCAATAAGGGGAGAGGCAGGAGGGGAGACCTGTGGCTTAGGGTATGAAACCACTGCCTGCCCTGAGTGTCCTTCAGGGCTGGCTGAGCCGTGAGTCTGGGGAAGACAGCTGGGGAAACTGTGGCCTGCTGTCCACTGGGCATGGCTGTAGGGCTCCCCAGCTCCATCCCTCAGGGCACAAGCTTCTCATCCGTCCAAGGGACAGATCTGAAGCGGGTGGCGTATAACACATGCTCACTAAATAGCAGCTGCTATAATTACTGCTTATATCAAGTGTATCTCCTGAAATCTCTGGGGTGCTCACAAGCCTGGGAGAGGAGTGGGATGGGGGGCTTGGGTCTGGGAGCTGCCTTTCTTTGTCACGGTGGGCCTGGGATGTTCCTGGGCACTGGAGAGCCTAAAGCAGCAGTAGGAGGGGATTACAAATGTAAGAGCACCTGGTCCGCTCTGCCTGCAGGCCCAGCACAAGGGCAGTGTGGGGAGTTAACCCACAGGTGCATTTGTGTTTCTCAGGCCAATGGCGTTTCCTGAGAACACACCAGGGAGCCTCAGGTGGATGGAGGGGTGGCAGGTAGCCTCGTGGAGCCTGGGGACATGACAGGGCACCAGCCAGAGATGTAAAAAAAAAAAAAAAAAAAAAAAAAAAAAACCAGAGGAGACTTTCAGTGTGGTACCCTCTGCCAATGTAAGGGACACTTGGGGCTAGTAGGAGAGGTGTTTCAGAAGACTCAGGAATATTCAGTTTAGAACAGAACAGACCTGGGAGCCTCTATCTTCAAACACTACATTCCAGTAGATAATAAACTTCTTGACAGTAGGACCCTTATAGGTATCTTTTATCTTTTTATCAGAAGCAGCTCCCAGCTTCTGATTAGAACTGTCTGCGGGGCAATGTGTTCCCTGCCTCCGGACATGTTCAAGTGTAGATGGATGGGTCAGTGCCCTGGGAGGGGTATTGACTATGAAATCACTGGTGGGACCAGGGACAGTGGAGGCCCCTCCCCATCATAAGATTGCTTTTGGTGGGGCAAGTGTGTGGCCAAGGTTTCGTTGGGAGGGTGGGCTTTGTGGGTGTGATAAGACAGGCCTTTCCCCACATGGTGAATAATCCTTTCCCCAGTGATCTGCTCAGAAAACAGGGGCTACCTCTGAGCATTGTTGGACTGTGGCTGCTTCCCCATTGGGCCCTCCAGCACTGGGACACTCCCTCCCACCCCACTGGGGCCATCTTTCGATGAATGGGGCTGTATTGCCACCCTCTCCAGCCCTTTTCGTTCTCCAGGACACTTGCCTCTCTTTTTTTTTTTTTTAAAAGAATCAATTTTATTTATTTATTTTTGGTTGTGTTGGGTCTTCGTTGCTGCACACGGGCTTTCTCTAGTTGTGGCGAGCGGGGGCTACTCTTTGTTGCCGTGTGCGGGCTTCTCATTGCAGTGGCTTCTCTTGTTGCGGAGCATGGGCTCTAGGCGCGCGGGCTTCAGTAGTTGTGGCACACAGGCTCAGTATTTGTGGTGCACGGGCTTAGTTGCTCCGCGGCATGTGGGATCTTCCCGGACCAGGGATCGAACCCGTGCAGGACCCTTCCTTCTTAACTTTCACCTGCCCCTTAGGCATCCGCTTTGGCCTCCTCTTTACCTCCACCCAGCCAGGCCAGGATATGGACAGATGAACCCTGACCCAGCGTCCCGACTCCAGGGCCTGGCTGGCCCAGAGCTCTTGAGTATGGACTGCAGCTGGGCTTTTCTGAATGCATTTCCTGGCCCTTCACTCTTCTTGCTCACGCTGGAGAGAAGCCCCTCCCCTCATCCTGGGAGTTGGGATGTGTGAGGGTCGCACTTTGCCTGCCTTCTTACCCTCTCAGCATGGTTCTGGGAGGAGGGGTTTTCGTTATGGGAAATGTCTTATGACCCTTCCTCATGATCCTGCCTCACTGTTAATGCTCCCTTGACTCTACAGTGAGGCAGGGGCCTTAGAGGTTGAAGTTTAAGGTTAAGAAACATTTGGGGGATGCGCGGAGTTGGGGTTGGAAGGCCTCCTCATGCTGCATGATTGAGGCACAGTCTCTTTTTTTTTTTTTTTTTTTTTTCTTTAGACATCTTTATTGAAGTATAATTGCCTTACAATAGTGTGTTAGCTTCTGCTTTATAACAAAGTGAATCAGTTATACATATACAATAGGTTCCCATTTCTCTTCCCTCTTGCATCTCCCTCCCTCCCACCCTCCCCATCCCACCCCTCTAGGTGGTCACAAAGCACCGAGCTGATCTCCCTGTGCTATGCGGCTGCTTCCCACTAGCTATCTATTTTACAATTGGTAGTGTATATATGTCCATGACACTCTCTTACCCTGTCCCATCTCACCCCACCCCCTCCCCATATCCTCAAGTCCATTCTCTAATAGGTCTGGAGGCACAGTCTCTTGAGGGGGAGGCCAGCCTGATCGGGGCTATGAAGAGGAATGAAAGAGGGGGCCTGGGAGCCACCCACCAGATGTGCCTTGGGCCAGAGGCAAAACCCAGAGGGCAGCCAATTTGGCGGATGCCTTGGCCACAAGCGCTGCCTCTTGCCCTGGCCAGGTGACTTGGCATCTCTGGTCCCAATCTCAGCAATGGTGGCATTTGGGGGAAGCTCCAAGCTTGGGCTTACCTGCTGTCCCGGGGGATCGGGTGAAGTGGGTCATCAGGTCATTGTACTGAGGGTGTCTGGTCCAGAAGCTGGCACCCCTGGACTTTCAAATGTATTATTGTTGTGCCGGAAGTTTGGCCAAATATTTTGGCTGAATTATTACCACTTTTGTCACCCTCAGACCAGCAATTTGCAAAGGACTGGGGGGCCTCATCTGAAGTTTATTGATCGATCAAAATGTAGTTTTTGTTTTGAGGACTCAGAAGGTTCTGGTGGGTAATGCCAGAAACTTGCTCTGGGCTGTGCCGTTTTTCAGCCCAATTGACCTTCTCAGCCAGCATTTTATCTCACCAATGCCTTAACGTAGGGCCCCTCCCAGCCACCCCGCCCACCCGGTGCCCGGGAGCCCAAAGCTAATTCCTGGGGACAGCGTCACACCCACCGCACCCTCTCCGAGCTGACTCCTGCGCTCTGTGTCCCCAGGCTGCTGAACAGAATGTCCGCAGACGACCGGCACCTGGTCTCCAGCTGCGGCTCCTTCATCAAGACCGAGCCGTCCAGCCCGTCCTCGGGCATCGATGCCCTCAGCCACCACAGCCCCAGCGGCTCGTCCGACGCCAGCGGCGGCTTCGGCCTGGCCCTGGGCGCCCACGCCAACGGTCTGGACTCGCCGCCCATGTTCGCGGGCGCCGGGCTGGGAGGCACCCCATGCCGCAAGGGCTACGAGGACTGTGCCAGCGGCATCATGGAGGACTCGGCCATCAAGTGCGAGTACATGCTCAACGCCATCCCCAAGCGCCTGTGCCTCGTGTGCGGGGACATCGCCTCCGGCTACCACTACGGCGTGGCCTCCTGCGAGGCCTGCAAGGCTTTCTTCAAGAGGACCATCCAAGGTGCGTGGCAGCAGCGTGGGCCCAGGCGGGGTGCGGGTCCGGCAGGGAACCGGGTGATTCTCGCGAGCTGCCAGCTTGGGTCTGGGCGCCACTGGAGCCGAGGTTCTGGAGGCTCCCTTCTCTGTCTCCCAGGTTTTCTCATTTTGGGATTCTGGACAAGGGTTCTGAGTCCCAGGCTTTTGTTGAAATGGCATGCACCCCCATAGGGCGCCCCAGAAGACCCAGAGAAAATCTGCACAAATGCCTTAGCACGGGTGTCTCTCTTGCTAGGATGGGGAACGCTGTCAAATGTGTGTCCCTAAAAAGCTGATTTTTGGAGAAAAAGCCCTATTTGCCCTGCAACTCCATGCCTCTTGAACTGTAATGGGTCCCTCCTTTTGTTTTTATCTTTTTTAATTGCACAAGTAGAATGTGACTATTTTCTTCATCGTGAAACAGTCAGGGCCGCAGAGCAAGGGAAATCTCTCCCTGACTACTCATCCTGTCCCATCCCCGTGGGGCCGCTCTTTGAGGGCATGTGCATATCAGCTGAGTCACGTTCCGATGGCCATGAGCTGGCTCTCTCTCTCAGTGGGTACTCACTCTGATGAAGTCAGTCCTGCGCAAACTGGGGATACCAATGGGTCCACCCTCACAGGGCTGTTATGAAGGTCATGGCACAGGGTCCAGCGCAGAGGAATGGCTGGGCACGCTAGCCAAGATTCTTTCTACAGTAGGTCATGGGTGGAGCACTTGCTTCGTGCGTTCCCTCCCGTCGAGTATCTGTGAGCTCCTACTAAGTGCCAGCCTGACGCTAGGACAGACCAAAAGCCCTGCTTGTGGAGGTCACTGAGATGAGCAGATGCCGACCCCTGGGGGCAGAAACTACAGACCAGACTGGAGAAAACCCAGGGGTGCCAATCCTGTCCCTGTCCTGCCTGGCGGTCCGAGGGTGTCCTCCCTTCTGCCACTCCCCTATTTCACTTTTGGAAGAGGCAGGCTGAGCTTCCCTGGGATGATTCTTGGCCTGTTCATTCAACGAATATTTGTTTAAATTTCTTGTGACGAGTTATTTATTAAACTAATTGAGGGCACTAGGATTGGCTATGTTTCTAGTTCTGTGTATTAGTTGAGATGGTGTGGTGTCCTGGCCAACCGCCAGGCGGGCTCCTGGGTCACACAGCTCCATCCCTTACCTTACAGCTCAATGCCTTTGGGGCCTGCCTCAGTTTCTCTCTCTGCTTCAGTTTGCTCTTGGGTAAGGTGCGATGATGTCATGCCTACCTCACATAGAGCTGTTAAAACAGGCTTAAGGGCATTAATAGCTATAAAGCACTCATACTATTGCCTGGCACTTAGTAAGCGCTAAATAAATGTTTGCAATTATTATTTTCACTTTCACAATATCACTTAGGACATATTATTAAGACAACAGACAAAATTTGTTTTATCTTCCAGAGCAGGCCTTTGTAATTAACATACATTTAAATGAAACAGTACAATCACTATTTTGACTTAACAGGATTTAAACTATTTTAGCTATTTTAGTTATAGATAAATTTATTCATTAAGTGAACCCTTTAAAAAAATACAAACATGGTGAAAATTCAAACAGTACAAAGGAATAAAACAGTAAAAAGTAAGTTTTCCTAAAACCCTAGGCCCCAGTTCCCTATACCTTTCCCCAAAGGAGTCATGATACCAACTTCTCTCAGCAAATATTGATTGAGCGCTTTTGTATCAGGCACCGTGCTAGCCTTCAGCACAGTGAATGGATGCATCCTGGTCCCTGCCAGCTTCCATTCCCCAGTCTGGGAGGAGGCCCTGGAATCTCTAGATGTCAAAAGCTCTAGAATTAATGTCATTAATTCTCAATATCCTGCCTCAACCAGGGTTGAAAACCTCCAGTCCAATATCCAATCAGTATCATTGGATATTTGACAAATAAACATGAGATGTTTAAACCAATTTAAGCTACTGAAATAACACTGTTTTTCTTTCCAAATTGGGAAGTAAGCTTGGTAAGATTGCCACTATTTTAGACTCTTGGAGGGCGGTTTCTGAAAAATTGCTTTTTAAGAGACAATTACATTTTCTTCTGTCCATATTCTTAAATGTGCTGGCGAGTTCTGGATTAAATTTTCTGAAAGCAGAGCCTGGTATAGACTCAGGAACCTTACTACACCCTCAACAGTGGCCTGGGTGCTGACAACATCCTCTGCAAGTCAAGAGCCCCCAGGAAGGGACTTCCCTGGTGGCGCAGTGGTTAAGAATCCGCCTGCCAATGCAGGGCACATGGGTTCGAGCCCTGGTCTGGGAAGATCCCACATGCCATGGAGCAACTAAGCCCGTGCGCCACAGCTACTGAGCCTACACTCTAGAGCCCGTGAGCCACAACTACTGAGCCAACATGCCACAACTACTGAAGCCCGCGTGCCTAGAGCCCGTGCTCCACAACAAGAGAAGCCACCACAATGAGACACCCGTGCACCGCAACCAAGAGTAGCCCCCGCTTGCCGCAGCTAGAGAAAGCCTGCACACAGCAACAAAGATCCAACACAGCCAAAAAAAATTTTTTTAATAAATAAATAAAGAGCCCAGAGGAAGGATCTGTAAATAGTCTTAGTTATTTGCTACCACGTAAAGGATAAAGATCTCTTCCTAGAAGTCCAAAGACAAACAGCAGCCTTTATTGCGATCAGAACTGAACTACTCTGTCTCTCTTCTTTGTCACAAGAAGAGTTACTCAACCAGAAAGGTTTCTATCTGAAACAGGGACAAGTGAACTCTAAGGCTGACAGATTGCTCTGGTTATTTTATCAATTCTTTGGTTTTGTTCTAACAAAGATTTTGATTTTGTTGTTTCTGAGCATAATAGTTGTAGGAAATTTGGAAAAATGGGGAAAATATAAAGAGGAAACAAATGACCTACAATTGGACAACCCCAGAGTCAGCTTAGAACCAAGAGAGCATTAATTTAGTCCCTGCCCTGAGTAAGGTGCTTCAGGGAGAGGAAGAGACAGGGTACCTGCCCTCAAGAAGCTGGAATCTAAGGCTTAGAGCACACGAGGCTGCAGGCATAGCCTTAGCCCAGCCAGGGCAGTCTCCTAAGCACCTCCCCAATTAAGGAGGATATTTAGGCCATTTTTAAAAAGGCCTTTAGTCACAGAATGATCCATTCGCAAAGTAAACGCCTGGACAGCTCTGAAAATCATGCTAGCTCACAACCCCCCTTCCCTCCTTAGATCCCTTCTATCTGCTCAATTCGGTGGTTGCGTCAACATGGGAAGAAATTTATGGAAACAAAGAAGTCACGATAGACTTAAGGAGAAAGCCCTCAGACCGCCATTCCTTGCCTACAAATATTTATTGAGCACTCACTGTGTGCTTGTCTGTGCTGGGGGCTAGCGCTGTGTGGATGGGGGGAAGGGGATGGGAGTGGTGGGCAAAGTACAGTTTGCCCGCGGCTTCCTGCTTTTGTAAATCAAGTTGTATTAGAACGGCCACACCTATTTGTTTACATATTGTCTGTTTTGGTGCTTTGGTGGAGTAGTTGTCAGAGACCTTCTGGCCACAACGCAGAAAGCATTTACACTTTTCTGGCTTTTTACAGTAAAAACTTGTATACCACCGCCCCCACCCCCGCCCTTGCACTTCAGCATTGAACAAGGTAGATGCAGCCCACCAGCCCCCATGGGGCTTATAATCAATGCCTAGTAATGCATGTTAAGTGTTCATTACACTTTGCCCAATTGTATGCTGTCAGTGCTGGGGCTTATGACACTCACCCAGAGTAGATGAGCTCGGAGATAGACAAAAAGGCACAGTCCTGAAGGGACAGAAAGGCTCCATGGCAAAGGAACTAACCCTCAACCTGATTGAATTTACTAGCGTATCTATGGGAAAAAAAGAGGATGGATCAGCCCTGGAGGCACAGAAAAAGAAAGCTGACTTTGGCAAAGGCCCAGCCCTAGGTAAAGGGAGTCAGCCTGGGACAGCCTATTGTGATTAAACATTCAGTGGCTTTGATTAACATCTTTCTGATTATAATCTGGGTACCCTGTTGGTCTTCTGCTTGGAGCCAACTTGCTGGTTAGGCAGAATGCTGGCTGGGTAGATCAATTTCTTATCGTACTTGAGTGTGCAGGCATCCTGGGCTTCTACATGTGGTCCCTGAATTTGGGCAATGTGAGTCAGCCCCTGAGAGATGGGGCCCTTTTCTGTGGCTGGCACGGTCAGGCTTCTGGATCACAGGGCTAAGTGCCAGCTTCCTGACTGTGACGCTGACCCACAGTAACGAAAACCTTTGTCATGAGTACTGCGGTGATGAGGGGACCTTTCGGGGAGCCACCTGGGGGATCTTTGCCAAGCTATACCCCCAAACTCTGACCCTCTCTCAGCAACCACCCTGCCTCCTGTTCCATGGAGAAAGTGGAGGCCCTCAGATGGGAACTCCCTCAGCTTGTTGCCACCAGACCTACCCACTCTCGGCAGCATGTCTCCTTCACTGATGGCACAGATCTTCACTGCTACCCACTCGTGCTGGGAGAGGGGGCTCCCACCCCAGGCTCAGCTCTTCTCAGGCTTGGAATCCACCTCCTCACCACTTCCCAGAGACCTTCCTGCCCATTATCTCCTCTCTTTCATCATCTCACTCCCTATGGGCTCCTTTCCATCAGCATTTAAATACTGTTAGTATCTCCAGTCTTAAAAGAAAGTCCCTTCTGGGACTTCCCTGTTGGTCCAGTGGTTAAGACTCTGTGCTGCCACTGCAGGGGGCATGGGTTTGATCCCTGTTTGGGGAACTAAAATCCTGCAAGCTGCGTGGCCAAAAACAAAACAAAAAACGCAACAATATGCCCTTTTGTTAAACTTGCATATTTTCTGTCATATTATGTAAGACCATGTATTATTTTTTGAAAAACTTTTTCTTACATTTTGGAAGGCAAGGTTTATCAAATGTTTCACATGACTCTTTGATGAAAGTGTCTTTGCCTTCTCTAGGGCCACTTTCCGCGTCATTTGGTGCAGCGTTTCAGAGCACACCACCTTCACTTCCATCTTGGTTATGGGAGATTTTATGAGCATGTATGTGCTGTTGTCCGTCAGATTTTTATTTTGAGCCCTAAGTACATTTCCTAGACCATTAGGATAGTTCTTTTTTAGTTGTGTCAGTATTTTTTAATTGAAGTATGATTAATTTACAGTGTTGTGTTAGTTTCAAGTGTACAGCAAAGTGATTCAGTTACACATATATATGTGTGTGGGTGTGTATATATATATATTCTTTTTCAGATTCTTTTTCTTTATAGGTTATTACAAGATACTGAGTATAGTTCCCTGTGCTACACAGTAGATCTTTGTTGTTTACCTATTTTATATAGTTGGGTCAATTTATAGTCATGGTTTCCACAACATATCAGGTACTATACTGCTTTTGACTCTCAGTGTTTGTTAATTATGGTTCATATTCCCAGCAATAACTAAATTTGTGTTAAATTTCTTTCTGCCTTTGTTACTGATTCAGTCTGGTGACGAGACTTGATTGGGGTGTTCCCAGGGCACTGAGTCTCCCCGAAAGGCAGTTGTTCAATATGAAGTGACTGACACAGCACCTCTGATAAGAGACTCCACAAAGACGCAGATATTAAGCAACTTCCTCTTCTTTCTTTTTTTAAAAATTAATTAATTCATTCATTCATTTTTGGTTTCGTTGCTGCGCGCGAACTTTCTCTAGTTGTGGTGAGCGGGGCTACTCTTCGTTGCGGTGCGCGGGCTTCTCATTGCGGTGGCTTCTCTTGTTGCGGAGCACGGGCTCTAGATGCACAGGCTTCAGTAGTTGTGGCTCACGGGCTCTAGAGCACAGGCTCAGTAGTTGTGGCTCACAGGTTTAGTTGCTCCACGGCATGTGGGATCTTCCCAGACCAGGGCTCGAACCCATGTCCCCTGCATTGGCAGGCAGATTCTTAACTGCGCCACCAGGGAAGCCCACTGCCTCTTTTCTAAAGGACAGTGTTGGGGGAAAACTCCTGCCTTACATCTGAGCTTATGAAGCACTTGTTCAGTTCTTTGGTAATACTTTACTGAGTCCCAACCATTGTGCTGGGAGCTGAAGACAGAACAATGGGCCCTACTCTGTGGCCTTGTATTCTCGGGGGTAAGGCAGACAGTATATACGATAACAAATAAAGAGGCATAATGACAGACCCAGGTGAGTGCTGTGAAAGAGAAAAACCAGTGATGAGAGCAAAGGTGGCTCTCATTAGAGAGAGGGGGTCTAATTTAGTCTGAGGATTAGGTAAGGCCGTGCTAAGAAGGCGACTTTCAAGGTAAGGGGAAGCTCAGGCGTTCCAGGCAGGGGAAACAGCGGATCTGTTTCAGGACTAGAAGGAGGGCCAGTGTGGCTGTTATGAGTGAGTAAAGGCCAAGTGGAAGGAGACGGGGCTGAGAGGCTGACGAAATCTCAGGCTGCGGTGAGTGCAGCACTTGGATTTTCTTCTAGGTGGAAAGGAAGCCGTTGACAACGCATGCTGTGTGGCCATGAGGGGCTGTGCGGAGGGTAAAACCACACTGTCCCCCTTCCTATGTTCCCAGGGCAAGTGGCCAACTTTGCAGGTCACCGTGAGGCCCCTTGAGTAGCTCCTTAAGATGAGGAGGAATAAGCAAGAAAGAGGCTCTGGCACCAGGCTTCCTCTGTTCACATGGGGCCCCGATGCAGGCTTGGAAGGCAACTCCCCAAGGAGAGGGGCAGGGGGATGATTGATGGGTTATCCTGCCTTGGACCACCTCCAGGCCTTTTGTCCTGGTGAATGAGGCCTGGGATCCCAGGGGACAGAGACCATGACAGGGTGCAGAGATAAGCCAGGAGTAAGTGGGAGCCCGGAGTGGGGTGCTGTCCCAGCCCTGCCACTCGCCAGCCAGCTGACCTTGAGCAGGGCCTAGGACCCTCTGGCCTCAGTTTCCTCATCTGTACAAAAGCATAAAAAGAGTCAATTAAACCTACAAAACATTGCTGTCTGCCGGGCACTGAGGCAATGAGAGGAAGAACAAATCACCGTTCCTCTTTTCAGAGGCACAGCCAGGGTGAAAGTCAGGTGAGACACAGCCAGACAGAGCAGGGAGGGCTTCCCAGAGGAAGGGACATTTAAGCTGGAGTGGAAAGTGAACATTCTTGGTAGAAAGAACAGCAGGAAGAGGCCCATAGGAGTTGAGTGTGCTCTGCTCGGGAAGAGGGGACCAGTGGTAGGTGAGGGGCTGGAACAGAAGCTGGGACCGGATGTCAAAGGTTTTCACAAGCCCTGTTAAGGAAAAGTATAGAGTAATATTTCTGCTTGAGCTGCTTCACCTGGCTTAGAATCCCAACTTGACAATTTCGTAGTTGTGTCAAGTTGGGCAAGTTACTTCGTTTCTCTGGTCCTTAATTTCCTTGTCAATAAAAGGGGACTAATGGGGCTAATAAATAGTTCCTGCTCCTAGGATATTCTTGCAGAAATTAAATGAGACATGCATGCAGAGTGTCTAGCTTAGTGCCTGGCATATGATAACCATTAGATAAATAGGATTTGTTATTTGTTATTTATACTTGGCAACGAGAAGCCATTGAAGATTTTTGAGCAGGGAATTAATCACATCTCCTTTTAGCAAGATAATTCTGGCAATGATAGGGAAGATGGGCTGGAAATGGGAGAGTCTCGGGGCAGGCAGACTAGGTGGCGATTTTACCAGTCCAGTTCAGAGATCTAGTTAACCATCCACTTAGAAGCATCCAAACCCCAACAGTAGCAGAAGGGTTAAAAGGAGAGGTTAGGATTTTGAAAGTGATTTCAGTATAAAAAAATAGTGACTGGATTGTGAGACTGGCTCTTAGATTTCTAATTTAGGCTACTAGAGGATGGTCAGGGCATTGGCGGGGGAGAAACCTAGAAAGAATAATTTTGCTGGTGGAAGGGGGGTGGGCAGGGAGGAGAGGTTGGGATAATGGATGAAGTCTGAGGCATGTTGAGTTTGATCAGTTCACAGGCCTTAACCTGGGCAGCTGGAAATGCAGGGCTAGACCCCAAGAGTAAAATCCGAGTGGGGTTTTGGATCTAATGAGGTCCTCTAGGGCAGGGGTTCTCAAAGTATGGTCCCCAGACCTCAGCACAGGCTTCACTAGGGGGCTGGTTAGAAATGCAGATTTCAGGCCTGCAGAATCTGAGGCTCTGATTTAACAGGCCCTCTGGGAGAGCTTGTTCTAGGGAAAGCTGCTCTGAAGGAGGGGGTAAAGGGATAAGGCGCCAGGAAGAGGGACCCTGGTGAAAGGAAGGGGTCAGAGCCTTGAAAGGAGACTGAGAAATACCATATTTTATCAGTTCTAAGATGCACATTTCCCCCACGTAACATCTCTGAATTGGGCCGATTACTGTCTGCTAGGTGACGGATGTATGTGGTTGTCACTGCCCTCACAAGCACATTAAAACGTGCAGAAAGGGGCCAGTGACCTGGAAGGAAACCCCTACGAGAACAAGGGACACTCAAGAAGCACAGCGTCGTCAGCTCCTTTGTTAGCAGAGAGGACCATTCTGTGGAAAAACACGAAAACAATGACTTTGATCAAAAGGGATTCAGAAGAGTCACACTCTGAGAAGTTTTAGCAATATCTTCAATTTATTTTTCTTATGTTTTCCCTTTCATGTATGCACAAGAATGCTGTATGATCAAATCTGTATCTATCAATAAGTCTCAAAGAGCTCTTTTAATAAGAAAAAAAAAAAAAAGAAAATGCTAGTGGCAAGGAAACACAGCCATACTTTGATTGGCAGATGTTTTTCCTCTCTTTCTTGGTGGTATATAAAATAATGGTGCAATCTTACCATCAAAAGCATCTTAGATTCTATGCAATAAATATAGAAGCGATCAGAGACATTACAAGAGTCCCTGGAGAGAAGGGAGATGAAATCTAACAGTGGGTTTTAAGAGGTGTGACAGGTGTCTGCTGCTTCAGGAAGGACCAGGATGGGGAAGGCCCAAGGGAGGGGATTGCATTTGACAACTGGAAGGTCATTGTTGAATTCTAGGTTTCTCTGGGTGGGCACTCTTGCTTTCAATTTATTTGCCTTGATCAACGGGTGCTTCAGGGGGCAGACACTGTACTTGAGATACAGAAATGAAAGACCTAACAATCTCTATCCCCAGTAAGCGCGCAGTTCAGAAGGGAGGACAGCATGTAAAATCCTGATTATGAAACGTTAAGCTCGTTGCTTTCAGTGTGTGTATGTGTGTGGCAGGCGGGGTGATGGATGAGGCCTATGGGGGCAAACAGGCAGGGCATGTAAACCTACCTGGGACAGAAGGGAAGAGGGTGTCACTGAAAAGGCCACATGCGCGCTGAGGCTCCAAGGATGTGGAAGAGTTTGCCAGGAGGGGTTTCAGCTAGAGGGAGGTATGAGAGGGCCCAGAGGCTCCATGTGGTTTTCTGGAGTCTACAAACTGGGGGCCTAGGTGGAGGGAGATTACAGTGGACTGGTCAGAGGTGACCAGATCATAAAGGGCCAGATGTGCTTTTCCCTGGAGGTTAGATTTCATCTTTACACAATGAGCAAATTAATTTTAAATTAATTTTTAACTTTTATCAAAATAATGTATGCACATAGCTTAAAAAGACCCAAAGTATAACTCTTATAATAAAAAATAAGAGTCCCTGACCCTACCCATTCTCTCCCTTTCCCTCCGTGATCTAGAGTTAGCCATTTAAGAAAATCTTTCTTCTAGCCCTTTGTCTTCTTAATTACTACTATGATTTTACAGCTGTACTTACTGACAGCAATTTTACATTATTTCTTGACTTCCTGTTATGGAAGATGAAGAGTTAGTTCCCATTATACAAACCATCCCAATACACATACATTTCCCATCTTCCCATTGTCTGAATATGGTTATATCACAATTTTTGGTTAAATCTCTTTGTCTATTGCCAGTTCCTCCTGGATGTCCCCTTGACTTTTCTCCTGGTAGAATCCTCTGTCCTCTTCCTCTTTTTGGTCCTTCCCTTTTGGGGTGGGGCGTGGGGGAGAAGCTCATGCTAGAAGGGCACAGGAGAGGTAAAACTGTTGACATCTTGGATGTGTGGAAATGTCTTTACTCAATCCTTCAACCCATACATTAGATGCTAGTTGAAAATAATTTCTCCCCAGAATTTGGACACCATTGCTGCTTTGTCTTCTAGCTTCTAGTGCTGCTGTCAAGAAGTTTGATTCATTCACTTAGAAAATGTATATTGAGGCCTCACTCTTTCCCAGACATGGTTCTAGGTGTTGGAAAACAGCAGTGAACAAAGCAGATAATAAACAAGCTAAATAAACAAGTCAGGTGATGAGTGCTAAGAAGAAAAAAAGAGTGGTGAGTCTGTGCACTAGCTTTGTGTATTTGTGTGTGCACAGAGAGGGTTTTTTCCCTTATGGTTTGAGATATGGTGGCCAATCTTATTCTTGATCCTTTGTATTTGACTTGTTTTTAACACTCTTGCTGAAAGTTTTTAGGATCTTTTTTTTGTCTTCCATGATAAAAAATCTATGTTGTGTGTGTAGGTCTTTATATTATTATTATTATTTTTTAGTACCTTCAGATACATTTTTTTAAAATTTATTTATTTTATTTATTTTTGGCTGTATTGGGTCTTCGTTGCTGCGCGTGAGCTTTCTCTAGTTGCAGCGAGTGGGGGCTACTCGTTATTGCAGTGTGTGGGCTTCTCATTGTGGTGGCTTCTCTTGTTGCAGAGCACAGGCCCTAGAGTGCACAGGCTTCAGTAGTTGTGGCACATGGGCTTAGTTGCTCCGCAGCATGTGGGATCTTCCTGGACCAGGGCTCGAACTGTGTCCCCTGCATTGGCAGGCAGATTCTTAACCACTGAACCACCAGGGAGGGCCCTATATTATTATTATTATTATATTTTTGTTTTGAGGTAATTATAGATTCCCATGCAGTTATAAGAAATATTACAGAGAGATTCCATGTACATAGATCCCATACATTTCACCCAGCTTCCTTCAGTGGTAACATTTCACATAACAATGTAGCATACATAACTATATTATGTAGCTATATGACATAACGCATATGGGCTATATAACATAACTATATATAGCAAGATACCACAACCAGGAAATTGGCATTGATATCCATCAGCCTTACTCAGATTTTACTAGTTGTACACTCTCATCTGTGTGTGTGTGTGTGTGTGTGTGTGTGTGTTAAGTTCTATGCAGTTTTATCACTGCAAATTCCTGTGAGCACCACCACAGTCAAGATACAGAACAGTTCCATTACACAGGGTTCCTGGTGCTACCCTTTTACAGCCACACCACCTCCCTCTCTCTTCCCTCCCTGACCCTGGCAGCCACTGATTTGTTCTCTACCGCTATAATACTGTCCAGGTCTTTTTTCATTCATTCTTCTGGACTCTCAGCAGGCCTTCTGATCTGGAAACTCATATTCTTCTGGTCTTAGACATTTTCATCCCTCCCCTTCTTCTCGCCTTCCCTTTCTCCCTTGGTGATAATTTCCTCTCCACTGTTTTCTCTTTCAAAAACTCCTAAGGGTTGGATATTGAGTTTCCAGGACCAATCTTCTAATTCTTACCTCTTTTCTGGCTTATTGTCCATCTCTTTGATTTTTTGTTCTATTTTAGAGTAGCTGCTTAGATGATTCTTTGGAATTTTTTTGTATTTTTAATTTCTGTGAGCTCCATTTTATACTTTCTTTTTATTGCATGCTGTTCTTGTTTCATGAATGCAGTATTTTTATCTTCTCAAGTCAACAGTATCCTGAGTATTACTTGTGGAGGTTTATTTCTCCTTCTTGCTTTGTCCTGGTTTCTTCCCACATAATTTTCCCCCTGTTTATTTTGGTTAGTTTTTATATTGAAGCTTTTCATAGATGTAGTGATAATCCTTGGCTGTCTTAAATGCAAACAGGGATAAAAAGCATAGAAGGAGCTTTCCTTTTTTTTTTTTTAACATCTTTATTGGAGTATAATTGCTTTACAATGGTGTGTTAGTTTCTGCTTTATAACAAAGTGAATCAGCTATACATATACATACATCCCCATATCTCCTCCCTCTTGCATCTCCCTCCCATCCTCCCTATCCCAGCCCTCTAGGTGGTTACAAAGCACCGAGCTGATCTCCCTGTGCTATGCGGCTGCTTCCCACTAGCTATCTATTTTACATTTGGTAGTGTATATATGTCCATGCCACTCTATCACTTTGTCCCAGCTTACCCTTCCCCCTCCCCCGTGTCCTCAAGTCCATTCTCTACATCTGTGTCTTTATTCCTGTCCTGCCCCTATTATCTGCTGGTCTTTTCTCTGATGCCATTTGTTTTTCCAGAGAAGATTGCCATAAATTCCCATCTTCAGGTTAGGGGAGTGAGGAGTGGAGGGTGGGAGTGAGGGTGTGGAGTAGATGTCTGCCTGCTAGAATTTTGGGAGTGGGCATGGGGAGTGGGGCTGGGCGGTCTCACTCTTTGGTATGCAGTATTCGGAAACTTCAGCTAGCCTTCTGCCCTCAGCTAAGCCTGGCATCCCTGAGTCCCGATTCACTTGCTTATACTCTCCAGAGATTAAGTTGGCTTCTCTTGCGCAGGCTGTGGGGAGATCCTTGGTGGCTACCTGGAGTGGCAACTAAGTACTCCTTAAATACAGACTTCCAGCAAATTCCCATTTTTAATCCCATACCTCACTCCATCTTCTACTGTGTCTTCAACACCTGAGGCTTTTTGAGGTTCTGCGATACAAGGGCTTATTTCTTATCTGGAATCCCCTCTGGTTACTTTGATTTCGACTTCCTTCATTCTTCTGTGACTGTTCTCACTCCCTTACTGCCCTTTAGTGGGCTCCTGGGAAGGCATGCAGACATAAGTGGTTGATGAACCAGAGGTCCATCGAGGCATTTTGCACAGGAGTTATTAATGTCTCTCCAGGGGCGGTGTGGAGGGTAGACTGATTGGAAAGGGCAATGGTGACAAGAGGAAGCAAGTGCATTAGAGGAGAGGCAAGAGATGACGGGCGTGGGAACTAGCTGTGGCAGGAGGGGAAGGAGGCGGGAAATATCAGGCAAGTGGGATGAAAAGGACCTTAGAAGTAAAGGAGAGGGATGAATCTACGATGCCACCTCAGTTTCTTTTCTTTTTTTTTTTTTTAATAATTTACTTATTTTTGGCTGCATTGGGTCTTTCGTTGCTGCACGTGGGCTTTCTATAGTTGTGGCGAGCGGGGGCTACTCTTCGTTGCGGTGCGTGGGCTTCTCATTGAGGTGGCTTCCCTTGTTGCAGAGCATGGGCTCTAGGCACGTGGGCTCAGTAGTTGTGGCTCATGGGCTCTAGAGTGCAGGCTCAGTGGCGCATGGGCTTAGTTGCTCCCCGGCATGTGGGATCTTCCCGGACCAGGGCTCGAACCCGTATCCCCTGCATTGGCAGGTGGATTCGTAACCACTGGGCCACCAGGGAAGTCCCCGCTACCTCAGTTTCTGACCCAGGTGGCAGGTGGCTTAGTGATGGCTTTGCTGAGACAAGGAACACAGTAAGAGAAAGTCTGGGTGGGGATGGGTTCAAGTGGAGGAAGTATGAAGAACCCAAGGGAATTCCAGGTGGAAGTATCCAGCAGGCAGATGGATATAAGGGTTTGAAGCACAGATAGTGCCTCTTGCTGCCCGTCCTTGCCAATTAGTAAGCTGAAGCCAGTGGCATGAATGAGATCATCAGCTGGCGGGTAAGGAGGAGGGAAGGGTGGAGCGCTGAGGACAGTGGACCGTGTGGAGGTGAAAGGGATAGTCTCTGTCCTCCAGGAGTGAGATAAATAAGGGAGTGGAACCAAGTGACGCCCAGCCCAGCCCTATCACTCCAGAGCTAAAAATGGTGGCCATTCAGTCTCTGATGTTGGCCAGCAGCCTCTGAGCCCATAAATTCCTCAAGAGCTGTTTATCTAAGCTCTGCAGCCCCCGTCCCTGAGCCCCAGGGAGGGGACTGCCCACTTTCCTGCAGCTGTTTCAAGACAGCTGATGGGGATGCCCCTGGGCTTTCCTTCTCCTGGGGCACAGGATTGAAGAGAGTTGATGGTGGGCATTTCCCCTCTGCCTTGAAGTCACACTGAAATCCAGATCATTCCTGACTCCCTCCCTCCCACAGGCAGCATCAGCTCTGAGGTCTGTCTATGGGAGGCCTGGTCGTAATGTTCTTAAATGGCAGAATGGGTGGCTGGCCTCAGGTCTGACACCTAGAAAGGACTTACCCTGGGGTCTTCTGGCTGTATGTACCCTGGTAGCCCTGATGGATGTAAAAATAAGCATGTTCACTTTGACCCAGTGCATGCACTTCACTAAGCCCTTTATGTGCTGAATCCGCAGGACTGTATAGTTGGGAACATATTGTGCCCATTTTACAGATGAGGAAGCTGGGGCCCAGAGAAGTTGGGTGATTTACCTGAGGTAGAGTCTGCATATGTCTATACTGGGCACACTCCCAGGTTAGAACTCTGGATTTATGCTAGATGTTGGCTGTGTCCTTGTCCTGTGAGAGCCCATCCCCAACCCTGCCACCCCTCAGCCCCTGGTGAGTGAGAGTGTGTGTGTGTGTGTGTGTGTGTGTGTGTGTGTGTGTGTGTGTATACACACCCCTCTCTGCTCCTGTGCTCTCCTAGACTGCCCTCCAGAGACCACAGGAATTCTGATGAATTAATCTCATCACTTTATCAAGGAGGCACTTACAGAAATTACAAGGCAAGGCCACCAGCCTGGCTTTGCTGGCAGCCAGCCGCTGGGGCCATAAAACAAATTGAAAGGAACAAAAATAAATAAATAAAATTAGATCTCTCTCCCTCTCTCTCACACACACACACACAGCCACACCCAACAGAGTCAAGAACATCCCTAGGTTCTTGTTAATGCTCAGTCTCTTGTTCTGGGAGAGCAGCAGTGCCAAATCAACAGTTACTTATGGACCCCTTGCTGGAGTGACAACCTAGGATCTGTCCTTCAAGGGATTGACAGGCTGGCTGGGGGCTGAGACCAGTGAACGTGAAGAGTTAGCCACCTGCCAGTGGCATCCCAAGGCGGCCCGAGTCCCCATGCCCCAGGCCCTGTAAACTCACCGCCCAGGGGAGCAGAGCAGAGCCAGACCCCCTGGTTTCAAGTCCTTGCTCTGCCTCGTCCTGGACTCAGCTCACCTTTCTCATCTGTAAGATGGAGAGGAAGATGTTTACCTCCAGTGTTGTTGGGAAAATTAAAGATTCAACATAAGAAAAGTAGAACCGCAGCTGCTTTATAACAAGCCCTCGTCAGTGTTAGCTCTCAGTGTGTATTGAGCACCTACTGTGTGCCAGGCACTGGGACTACGGAGAAAAGCTGGTCTGGAAGGAGGAGACACACAGTGGCGACTGGGTGATGGAGAGAAGGAGCACCTTCCCAAGGGGGACCAGGAGGTGTGGGCAGGCCAGGCGAGGAGGCGGAGGGAGCAGAGTGGCCTTGTCCTAAGCAGCAAAGGCCTGGGAACCTAGGAGGTCACTGAGTTCCAGGAACTGATAGTTATGCAGAGCAATGGGGAAGGTGAGGCTGGAGAGAGAGGAGGGGAGTGGGGTGGAGGCCGGGGCCAAATTCTACAGAACCTTCTAAGCCGGGATAGACCTGGATGAACTAGCTTATGTATGGGATTTCCTCCTTTCTGTTTCTTTCTCCCACGCGCTCTCTCTCTCTCTCTTTACAATCTGGTGTACAGCAAAGTGATTCAGTTATACATATATATCTATTCTTTTTCAGATTCTTTTCTATAATAGGTTATTACAGGGTATTGAATATAGTTCCCTGTGCTATACGTAGGTCCTCGTTGTTTATCTATTTTATATATAATAGTGTTTATTCGTACATTCCAAGCTCCTAATTTATCCCTCCCCTGTTTCTCTTTTTAATTTTACCATGCTTATGTGAATATTGAAATTATTTCCCAAGAAGTCACACAAGAGAGTGACCTAAGGAATGGTTAGGGTCAGGTAACAGAAGGGAGGGGCACGCGGAATCTTTATGCCTCCCACTTCCTCTTACCTCCCATCCTCCAGCACAGAGGATGACTTCTGGCCCCCCTCCCCACAGAAAGATGGTGCCGGCTGGACTTGAGAGAGAGAGAGAGAGAGAGATCTGTAAGGTGCTCCAGCCAGATCGACCTCTGTGAGCCTCAGTTTTCTCACCTGTACAAAATGAGGATGGAATCCTCACTGGGACGTTGTGAGTACTCAGTGTAATTAGGCATCTTGTAATTGGGGCTCAATAATTTCTGTACTTCGAAACACTTTTGTCAGTGGTGGAACCTGGTTCATGCTTGTTCTCAGAAAATCCAAATGCTACCTGGGGAGGCTGAGGCAGGGACACCTGAGGACAGCCCCTCTCCCCTTCCTCTAGACCACCTCAGTAGCTGGGTTAGCATACGGGCCTGTCTGAAGTCCCCAAGCTTCTTGTGGGGTGCAGGGGTGGCACAGGGGCCCTGTGTGGCCTTGGGTAACTCACTTCAGCTCCCTGACTCTCAGTTTCTTGGTCTGTAAAATGGGGCACTGGTGGGTCCCAGAGGGTTGTCGTGAGGATGGAGGGAGCTGAGACAGGTCACGCTCATAGCAGGTGCACAATGAAGGTGGCTGTTATTGCTGCTAAAGTGGATGGGTTATGTGGCGGGGGTGGGGGGTGGTCTGGGCACAGGCAGGCCTGGAGCTGCCCTTTCTAGCACGGTGCAGGGCTGGGAGTGGCCTTTTGGAGGCTGCTCTGTGCCAGGCTGTGTCCTTGTTGGGTGAGCTGGGCCCGGAAGGGGAATCTGGGCAAGCAGCTTGCTGGGCATCACTTGTCCCTGCTCCCTGAGAAGGTGGCAGCTGGATGGGTGTTAGGATGAAAGGTTTGCACTAGTTCAGAGTCTGTTCTCTGAAAACCACAGACTCAAGCAGACTGCACTGACTGGGACGGGGGCCGAGGAGACATGATAAAATCCAAAACAGCAGGGTGATCCGCTGTCCTGCACTTGTATCTTTCTATTGCCTGTCTCTCCGCCCACCTCCAACAATTCCAGTCCCTTTCCCCCTCCCATTGCCTTTCCTTTGGCCTCCAGGCTTGTTATAGCTGCACAGTGCACATTTGTGACATGAGTGAAGACACGTAAGAGCACTCAGGACAGATGCTGCGCCCCTACGTTAGAAAGGCAGCTGCAGCCTCTCCCGACCATGCTGTCAGCCCTCCCAGGAAGAGGCACTGAAAAGGGACAATGGCCTCCCCAGAGGATTCGAAGATCAGCTCATCCTGAATAAGACTCATATAGTTACATTGCACAGAACCACTCTGGAAACCTCAGGTTTCCCATCTGTAAAATGGGGATGGTATCAGTACCTACTTCATGGAATTGCTATGAGGATTCGGTAGATTTTTTATTCAGCAGGCTGGTCTTGCACGCCTTCTGTGCAGCAGGGGTTGATCTCAGTGCAATAGAGATGACGTGATGAACAGCACACCTCTTGCCTTCGTGGTGCTCACAGCCTACTAGGAGCATGGGGTCAGGTTCATGGAAGCCATTATTATCACCCAGTTAAGGGGTGACATGGAAAATTAATCACAATTTCCCTCTGCAGCAATGAACTGTGCTTATAAAATCACCAGCTCACGTCAAATCGTGCTTTACAATTTTTAAAGCAATCTTACATACATGATCTTGCTTAATCCTTCATTTAGCAGATATCACACTATTTTGCAGATGAGGAAACTGCAACTCAGTGAGAGGAAAGTGATTTTCTCAAGGTCAGCCAAGCTGGGTGACCTGGGCCTCTGCCGTGAGATGTGGGATGCAGGTGCTGGTCCCTGCGGGCTCAGAGCTGCCAAGAGGTTTTTCCCATGAGTTGGGGCCCAGGCTGGAGGGCATAGGGCCGGTGGGCCACACTGACATTTTGGTCAGCAGTGGGATAAAATTTCTCTGCTTGGGATAAAATGTCAGCTCAGTGAGTTTTGATGTCCCAGTTCAGTGGTGGCTTCAAAACTGTGGGTGACCATTCTTCAGAGCTGTGGCTGCCTGGCCGACCTGACCTCTGGCACTGGGATCTCTGTATTTAAGAGAGTAGGAAACACCCTGACACGTGTCTCGGAGCGCCTCCTACTTGGAGAACCACTGCCCTGTGGGAACCTCGGGGCTGGAGAGTAGTGACTTGGTCGGTGAATCCCCATCCAGCCTGTGGCTGGCAGGTGGGGGCAGCACCTGGCAACCCTTCTGTGTCTGCTTACAGGGAACATTGAGTACAGCTGCCCGGCCACCAACGAGTGTGAGATCACGAAACGGAGGCGCAAGTCCTGCCAGGCCTGTCGCTTCATGAAATGCCTCAAAGTGGGGATGCTGAAGGAAGGTAAGAGGCCCCGCTTGGCCATGCAAGGCGGAACCGAAGCCTGGGTCCTGGGCAAGCTCTTCTCCCCACGGGAAGTCTCAGACCCCCGGAAAATGCCAGCAAGCTCAGGACTTTCTCCCTGAGCGGCGCACGAGAACAGGTCTCCCCCTGTAGCCCGGGTGAAGGCCCTGCCCCCCGGGCTGCCTGTCTCACACACCCTGCAGGCAAGTGTGCAGCTAAAGCTCTCCACGCTCTCGGGAGGCTGTTGGGCAGCAGGAGTTGGAAGTTCTCCATTAAAGATCCTTTGGGGAATCATGACCCCACTTGGGCCTTAGAACAGCTGGCTTGGCGCTCTGGGGAAGGCCCTCGTCGGGGCCAAGAACCCTCTCCACCCTGGGAAGGAAGGCTTGGGATGCTTTATTGCCTCTCGGTGGCCCATGGAGTGTGGGCATGCAGAGGGCAGAGACATTAAGGCCCAGAATGACACGTCACGTACCCTTCACCTGCCAAGGTCAACCTCTGTTTTCCAGCAGGTGCACAGGACATGGCTGTCACCTGGCCAGTGTTTTCCTCCTCCTGTTCCCTGCCCCCACCCCCATCCTCTCTCTTCCCTTTCCTTTCTCTGCCTTTTGCCTCTCTTTCTCCTCTAGAGCCCTGCCATCCAACACGGCAGCGTGAGCCACGTCTTCTAAGTGTAAAATACACACCAGATTTTGAAGACTTACTAGGATGATAAAAAGGAGCATAAAATATTGTAGTAATAATTTTTTATATGATTACATGTTGAGATGATGATATTCTGGGCATATTGGATTAAACAAAACATATTCTGACATTGATGTCACAACTTCTTTTTACCTTCTTTAGTGTGGCTACTAGAGAATTTTAAGTGACCTGTGGCTCTCATTATTAGGACAGCACGGCTCTCGGTCTCCTGCACCACCTTCCCTGTTGATCTGCTCAGGCAGATGAACCTCGTTTAGTGCCATTTCTGGAGATAGGTAGTGTGTGTGTGTGTGTGTGTGTTTCTCCCCTTCCCCTGCTTTCAGGGGGAGCCAGTGGCAATTTCTACAGATCAGCTTTTATGATTCTGGGCCCTGGGATCCTTCCAGAAATGAGAGGAGTCAGGAAAAGAGGTGTGTGCTGATGATCAGATTATCTGATCCAGAGGGGCTGGGAGAGAAGAGGAAGGGGCGGGACTGGAATGCAGGCCCTCACTGGGAGGGGCTTCTGGAGCCCAGCCCGGCCTTTAAGAGCCCGAGGCCCTCCTCCCATCCTGGCTTCCAGGTGCCCTCTGGGAAGAGGGCCCGAATTTAAGGTGCTTTGTTAGTAGGACGACTTGGACGTTGTTGTGATGTGGAAATCGGGGACTCCCTCTGTTTTCCATTCCGGGCTCCCCCTTCACCTCAGCTCAGCCCAGTTCCTCCACCACCCCTGTGTCAACATGGCACATCGACCTTTAAACTGCGTTTCTTACTAGTTGTTTCATGCAACCCTTTTGAGATGGAGGAGCCACTCAGCCCTTATTCACATGCCAGCTGCTCCACCGGGGGATCAACTGAAGAAAGAGCTCTCTTTCTAGATTAGAAGCAGGCTGCGCTGGACCTGCTGAAAGACTGTGTCTGTTCATTTTGATTCTCCCCAGTTTTGGTCTACGCCTGTGCAGGGTGTGACCCCAGCTAGTGGCTGAACCAGGTCCTCTGTCTTCTGTACCAGGTTCTTTCTGCTCTTCCAGAGCACCCTGGGGTTCACAGATGAGGAAACTGAGGCACAGAGGCCCTCAGAAGCGTGCCTCAGCGCTGGTCTCCTGACTTCCCCCTCTGCATGCTGCTGGGAACCAACCCAAGGCTTTGTCAGCCTTGGAGAGACTCTGCTCTTAAGTTTGTAAGGATGTTCTGGGAAGCCAGGTGTGAGGGCCCTGACTCAGGCAGGGACCAGCTGTCCAACAGCCTTTCCTGGTTGGAGCGTGTAGCCTTTCTTGGCTTACTTCACAGCGTCTGAGGAGCTTGGAACAGAAGAAGCTGATTGCTATCGATATACTCCTGAATTTGAAGGGAGACAAAATTGAGTCCTGCAGGGACTCATGCTGGTTTGACGGGAGCTGGTCCCAGAGCCTGGAGCCTGGAGCTTCTCCCTGCCCTGCTGTGTTTGCTCCCCATGGCCCAGGTCAGGGGTGGGGAGCCTTCCAATCCCAGGCCACCTCGCCCTCCCCCCAGGATTATGAGCAAGGAGGGAGAGATAAGGAAAAAGTGGAGACCGCCACTTGAAATCCCTGGACCACCTTGCAACCTTTGAACAGGGTCTCTTGAGGGACTACCCAGTGCTGGGAAGAGAATAGGGGTGCTTCCCAGCGGCGCCCCAGAAAGGCAGAATGATGAGGGGATCCACAGAGGCAGGGAAGCAGGTCGCCAGGGGCGCAATCCATCGGCAACAGCAGGCCAGGCACCCCGCCAGCTACTTAAAAGGAGTGAGATGGATGCTGTGTGTCCCAGGATGATGGTGTGAGCTGCTGGGGGAACGAGAGCCTCAGGTGGGGAGCACACGCATGGTGGGCATCTGAGGCTGGTGGCGGGAGCCGGGCAGGTGTGCTGAGCTGAACTTCCCGGGGGCCCAGCCCCAGGTCCCCCAGGAGCTCTGCCCCATGAGAAGGGCAGTCACCAGAAGGCTCCCCTCCCCGGCTCTGCCCTGCCCCCGCTGCTGACAGGGGAAGATGATACAAAGGCTCCAAGCGCCTTCGTTTAGCTCTTCACCGCAGTGCAGAGCCTTGGCAAGATCCTGGGATCTGAAGCTCCACGGGGACTGGCCCCTTAAGAGGAGCGTGCCTCCTTGAGAAGCCTGTGTCCCTGCCAGGCAGCTGCCCTGGCTCCTGCTTTTGTTTAGGTGCCCGTCCCCCCCTCCCTCCATCATGTGCAGGCGCCCAGCCTCCCTCTGTCTCCCTCAGACTCTGACCTGACTCTGAAATGCAGATCCCAGCCTTCCCGAGGTGCCCCCCACCCCATCTTCAAGGCTCCTCGACATCGGGGAGCCAGGGGCTGGGGTCCTGGGTCTTCTGGGGGAGGGGGATGGAGAAGGGGAGAATGGAAGGCCAGCCTCCGCCTCCTCCGCATCTCACCTACACATCAGAACTCTGTTTGCCTCTTCTGTCCAGCAGCTCTGGATGCCTTATTCGGTCTTTCCTTTCTTAAGTAAAATAACCTGAGAGATTGCCACGTGATTTGGGGGTCCCAGCAACTGCCAGGGAAAAGGTCAGAAGTGGGGCTTTCTTTGGCTCAGCCTCTGCCTCGAGGCTGCTGTCAGTTCTGGAAGCATTGGCTGTGGAACACAGGTGATGTCCAAGGGTCTGTCTTGCTTCAAGCAAATCCCGTGTATGAAAATCTGTATTTTCAGAGAAAAGAGTGATGATTCTCTTCATAAGAAACTGAACACAAAATCTGCTCTGGGCTAGGAGTCAGTGCCTGTGTCCCCTCCTGGCTCTTAGGTATCCTTGCTGTGTCTATTATTTCTCACTTACGCGCCTGGGCCTCCATTTCTTCACCTGTGGAGCAGGGGTGTTGAAACCTGCTCTCTGTCACTAGGTCAAGGTGAGGACCAGATGGGACAACTCCTTGGTAAGATCTGCTGTGGGACGGCTTTAAAATGTCAGCTTCCTGGGCGTGTTAAAGTAGTAATGGATTCAAAGATACTCTCGTTTGCGCCCATTGTGTGAGGCGGGGCATATTAGTGTCCATCTGCCTTGATTTTCCTCCTGGATTGGCTGGTGGGAGTCTTAGAGGTGGCATCGCCTTAGGCTGACCCCGTCTGGGGTCTAAAATGAGGATGAGAGGGTCCATTGGGAGGACCATGGAGAAGCTCTCCCCGGATAGGTGAGGGTGTGGCCTGACGGCCTCTAAGCCAGGAGGACCTGGAAAACCATTTGCTGCATTTCACAGGGGTCACCCGTACATCTGGGAATTCTGCAAATCTTCCCGCACAGACTGTGCCTGCAAACTTCTCCTGCTCACCTCACTTTACCTCCCTCAGGCCACCAGCCTCCCGGGCCCGCTTCATTTCCTCCTCCCCTCAGCCCCTGGTCTGCCTTTCCCCGAGTGTTTTCTAAAAGAAATTTGATTTCAGTGAAAGCCGGGCTGACATCCATGCAATCCGCTCTCAGTCTCTTTGTGCTTGTTGGGAAGGCGGAGGGCTCCCCTGGGGATGCTGGGTAATTGGGTTAGTGGCCAGCTCATGTCAGGAAATTAAAAGGAGGCCCTGATCGGGTACCCGCTGCATGGGATTTAATGGCTCTGTATTTATAGAGTATCCCGCCTCTAGCCCATGCCAGAAATACCACTTTTCTGGCCCTGTGAATGAAGAAAGAGGATGAGAGATGACTTGCCTTTAAAAATTCTTTTTCTTTTCCAAAATACATTAGTGTTCTGAAACAAAACAACTCTTGAGCACTTCAAAGAATAGTTTTGAACTAGAGCCCAAGAACTCTGATGGCTGTTTGTATCCCCCGAACCACTTTCCACCCTACACACACACACATGCTCACGCACACACATCTGACGCCTCACAAGATCTTCCCGTGTGGCCTCACGCCTTGGGCCACTCAGGCACGATGACTTGATGACCTCTGGTTGGGGGAGTGTTAATTGAATGAAGTCACAGGAGATGGTCTTGTCTGTGCTGAGCCCTTATTACTGTTCATTCAGGGCTTCTGGCTTGTCAGACATTGGATAACAGGTTCAGTGGTCATACAGAGCCGGTAAAACCCCAGTGGCACCATTTATCAGCTCCTTGGGTGATTTACTAACTTCTTTAAGCCTCCCTTTCCTTCTCTGTAAAATGGGAATGATAGTAGTTAGTTGCTGTTTCATCTTGCTCCCGATTCACCAGGGAAAGCTCCTAGAGTTGTACCACAGAGTAAAATGTTAGTCACTGATTTAAGATATTCTGCATCATGTTACATCACTGGTTTCTTCTGTGTTTCAGAAGGCAGTTTTGAATCCCCTGTAGCCTCTTTCCCTGCTCCTTGGCTGATGACCTTGCTTCATATTTGCTTGAGAAAATAGAAACAGTCAAGTGGGGAATTTCTAAACCTCCTGCTGTTGAATCCACAAACCTACCTACTTGTTTTATGTCTTCACTCTTGTTAGAGGTATTTCTGTTCCTATCAAAAGCCAGTCTCCCCACCTCTGCCCTGAATTGCATTCCTCTTTATTAGGGACTTCACTCCTATAGTATCATGTCTGCTTCCAACCCCATCAAACCCTTCCTCACTGCTGGATCATTTTCATCAGCACCCAAACAGAATTTAATTTAAAAAACCCACAAATGTATTTTGATCCAAACTTTATCTCTGTTCAGCTGCTGCTACCTTACCCTGCTCCCTTTCTCAACAAAACTTTCCTGAAGGGTTGACAGCACTTACTATATATCTATCCACTTTAAAAAATAAAAATGAAAACAAACAAAACACTTCCTTAAAAAGTAAGCATCGAGGGACTTCCCTGGTGGTCCAGTCGGTGGGACTTCGTGCTCCCAATGCAGGGGGCCCAGGTTCAATCCCTGGTTGGAGAACTAGATCCCACATGCGTGCCACAACTAAGTGCCCGCATGCTGCAACTAAGAGATTCTGCGTGCCACAACTAAGACCCAGCGCAGCCAAACTAAATAAATAAATAAAATATATATTTTTTTAAAGTAAGCATCAAGTAGATCCAGAAAAATATTTATAGTATGTTATATTAGTTAAGGTAAGGCTAAACTTCTGTACAAAGAGACTCCCTTCCTCCCTCAAAGCAAAAAATTCAAACTTAAGCAAGATAGAACTTTAATTCTCTCTCATCTCTCATATAACAGTCCAATAGGTCTAAGGTGATCCAGGACTGGTTGGCGGCTTTGCCATCCTTAGCAAGTGGTTTCCACTTGTGGACCCATCTCCCAGACAGCCAAAAGGAAGAAAAGGAAGAAAAGCCTATGTCCTATCCCTCGAAGGGCAGGACCCAGAGTGGTACAATTTCCTTCCATTCACAGCCCATCTAGTCACTCGGCCACACGTCTTTGCGAGGATGTCTGGGAATTGTAGTCTTTAGCTGGGATGCCATGTGTCCAGCTAAAACTATGTTGGGATGGGAAAAGAATAACATATTTTAAAGGACAGGCATTGTCATTTGCCAAAAACATATGTGAAGTAGGAAGTAGGAAGAATATTGATACCTTCCACCCAGTCTAAGAAAAAGAAATTTTACCCTTACTTTTGAGATTCCCTCTGTGCCTGAGCCTGCATTCATTACTTTCAGGGGCAACTATTATCCTGATTTCACATTATTTTCCCTTGCCTTTCTTTATGGTTTTATCATATATTTGTATCTCAAATCATATCATGTTTTCAGTTTTCAATGAAATTATACTATACATATTCTTCTGCATCTTAATTATTTTAATCAGTATTTCTGAGATGAATGCTTCTTGCTGCATGGTGCTATAATTCATTTATTTTCATTTCTGTATTACAGGAGTCAGCCAGATACATATTTTAGGCTTTGTGGGCCAAAAGGTCTCTGTCTTCACTATTTAAATCTGCTGTTGTAATGTGAAAGTGGCCACAGACAGTATGTAAAGGAGTAAACAGAGTTGTATTCTGTGAGGTACTTGTCTGAGCCTTTTCCCAAATTTTCTACTTTATGTAGAAATCTTTATATATTCTGGTCATTTTTATGAGTCATTTTTTCAGTAGCTGGTGTTGTTAAAATCTCATTTGTAGCTTTCTTCTCTTTATGGCATCCTTTGATGAACAGAAGTTAGTAATTTTAATAAATTGAGTGTATCAGTCTTTTCCTTTAAGGTTTGCACTTCTGTGTCATTAAAATATACATATTTTATTTATTTATTTATTTATTTACTTACTTACTTACTTACTTAACCTGCTACTGTAAAGATGCTTTCCTAATCTGCCTTACCCATGTTGGTCTTGGATCCTGCTGGACTTGACTTTTGAGTACAATGGGCTGGCTCCAGGATGGCAAATTGCTTTTAGCTGGACTGTCAACTGTAGGGTGGGGAGCAGCTGCCTAGAATGGATGATTGAAAGGCTTCTTAGGCAGTGCCTGGGATCAGTAGGCAAGAGTGCTGTGACTGATTAGCAATGTCTGCCACAGACTAGGAAATGGAGGGTGGTGGCACAGCTGAC
This sequence comes from Balaenoptera musculus, assembly GCF_009873245.2. NCBI lineage: Eukaryota > Metazoa > Chordata > Mammalia > Artiodactyla > Balaenopteridae > Balaenoptera > Balaenoptera musculus. The sequence goes on from NC_045786.1 coordinate 149,802,162, forward strand.
AGCTTTTTGCCATGACTGATCTAGTGCAACTGAGTTTAAGTGATTTGCCCAAGGCCATGCAGCTAGTAAATAACAGAGCTGGGTGGAATCTAGTCTCCTTGGTTTTACAAGAATTCCTTCTAAGAAGCCCAATCCAACTCATTGAGATGCCTTGGCCAGCAGCAAAGCCTATAGCCCTTCCTCAAAGTGGGAAAAAGAGGAAGGGAATGGAAAGGGAGGCTGAGCTGAAATAGTCTTTCCTGGTTAGGTGCTCAGTTTTAGAGAATTTTTGGCAGCTGGGAATGCAAGGATAGCACAGCCCTACTGAAATGTCCTTGGGGACACAGTGCCCTGGGTGAGAAGGATCCAGAGGAGAGAGCAGCAGGAGAGCGGACACTTCCTTAATAAGCAGAAGGCCAGGGTCTCATCACCCAGTACCATCTTACCCATCCTGGAGCAGCTGGCACAAGCCCTGGAATATTAGTTGGCATGTGTGTTTATCCACCCGCAAGGCTCTCTCGGCTTATAGTGAGTCAGGAGTGAGGCACTCTTCACCATTATGATATGGCACCAGGGTAAGAGGCAGCCCAAGATAGCTGTCCTGTCGGAGGCAGCAAGGTGAGCTCACCTGTCACCCAGGACGTCCTGCCAGACAGGTGGCTGAAGGGAGCTCAGATCGTGCAGGGGGTGCAGATGAGTGTTTAGGCAGGGCATTCTGCTGGGCTGGGGTGTCCATCAGCGTGTCCACGTGACCCACAGCCCCTGGGCCCTCAGGAGCCCAGAGTACTCCTATCACCTTTTGTGTGGTTTGTTCCTCTTTCTGGAGATGGGTCAGCTATAGTTTGGTAGAACTTATAGGTAGAGAGTCAACACCTAAGTCTCCTGGAAGGAACGCTGGTTAGACAAAAGTACTGCATAAAATAGGTTTAGTGCATGCTCCCCAGACCTGGTAGGTAGTCAGAATCATTAGAGGAGCATTGCAAAATTATCCATTCCTGTACATCTCCCCTATTGACTTAGAACCTCGAAGTGGTTAAGTCCTTAAGGTCTGTGTAGTTCAAAGGCTTTCAGGGCATTCTGACAATCATACAGGGTAGGTGGTCTCAAGTTCAGGGCAAAGGAGATAGGACTTAGAGATAAAGGTTCAGATCCTCCCTCAGACCTTTCCTGGCTGTGTGACCCTGAGAAAGTCACCTGACCTTTCTGAGCCTCAGTTTTCACATGGGAATAATAATAATCATCATGTGTTCTCCCTCCCTCAATTTTGTTACACAGATCAAATGACATATGGAAATAGCTTTGTAAACTGTAAAGCATTGCACACATCCTTAATAAACCAAGGACATTAAATTGGGTGTGTGTGTGTGGGGGGCAGGTTTCTAGGTAAGGGGAAGAGAAGAGTCTTGACCATGACAGCTTTGCAGTGTCAGGATAGCAGCTCTGCAGAGGAGGCAGGAGAAGGACACAGGCTCAGAACCTCTCCCTCTCTGCCTTGTCTGAGCCTTTCCTGTGGGAAGAGAAATGTGACGGGGCAGCGCCTGGGACAGGCTGGGGGCCAGGTGCAGGGCCATGCTTTTCTGAACTTTAACCGGTTATTTTTAGTGACTGGGATGAAAGAAAGAAACTTAAAACTGCCCCCCGCTGCTGCCGCCCCTGCACACTCTGCTATTTTTACTTCTGAAAGGCTGGGATCTCGTCCAGCTTAGGGAGGGCGACCGAGGAGAAAGGGGGGGAGTTGGAGGGAAGCAGGAATTATTTTACTTCCATTAAGAAAAAAGTCAGAAGCCTGATCTTATCAAGTCAGCAAGTGGACATCTGATTCAGGACGCGGCAGCCGCAGGCCCTGGCTGCTCTGATGTGCCTGCAGTGTGGATAGGTCAGTAGATGGGGCAGAGGCTTGGGGGAGCCCCACTCCCCTCCCCGCAGGCAGTTTCTTCCCCAGAGCAGCCCAGCAGCTTCTTTGCTCTTTCCTGTGCCCTGAGCTGGGAAGTGGGATTGGACACTGCAGATACAGGGGCACCAGCTTAGTGATGAGATTGCTGGGGGTTGGGGACTATATGGCTGCAGCCGAGCATGTTCAAGAGAGTACCTGTGTTGGCGCTGTGTGCCCCTGGGCACAATATTCAACCTCTCTGAACCTTTGTTTCTTGAGAGTTTTGTTTAACACATCTGACCTACGGTAGTTATAACTAAGGGGGTGTGCTTCTCTCTCTTCCCATGAAGAAAGCTAGCAGTTCAAGGCAGACACTACCACTTTCATAGGCAGATGAAAGGAAAGAGATTACTGTTGAGGGCCTACTGTGTACTGAGCACATCACTATGTTTCATACATTTTATGTTACTTAATTCCACTAATCAGAGAAAAGTGAAGTATTTTTAAAAATCTTTTAATAGCTTTATTGAGATATAATTCACCCATTTAAACTGTACAATTCACTGGTTTTAGGTATATTACATTGTTTTTTTAATTGTGGCAAAACATATTCAACAAAATTTACCTTTTAGAAACCTTTTCTTTTTTTCCGGCCGAGCTGTGTGACTGTGGGATCCTAGTTCCCCAACCAGGGATTGAACCTGGGCCACGGCAGTGAAAGTGCTGAGTCCTAACCACTGGACTGCCAAGGAATTCCCTAAAAATCATTTTTAAGTATACATACAATTCAGTGGCATTAAGCACGTTCAGTGTTTTGCAACCATCACCACTACCTGTTTCCAACACTTCTTCATCATCCCAAATAGAAACTATACTATAACTCCCCTTTCTACCCTACCCCCAGCCCCTGGATCCTCCAATCTACTTTCTGTCTATTCGAGTTATTTCTTATAAATGAAATCCTACAACATCTCTCCTTTTGTGTCTGGCTTATTTCATTTAGCATAATGTTTTCAAGGTTCATCCATGCCATAGCATGTATCAGAACTTCATTCTTTTTTTCATGACTGAATAATATTCCATTGTATGTATAATTCCACACATTGTGTGTCGATGGATACTTAGGTTGGGGAATTCCCTGGCAGTCCAGTGGTTAGGACTCAGCACTTTCACTGCCAGGGCCTGGGTTCGATCCCTGGTTGGGGAACTAAGATCCCACAAGCCACACAGCTCAGCCAAAAAAAACTTAAAATTAAAAAAAAATGTTTAAATTTAAAAAGGACCTTTGAAAAAAAAAGAAAGGATACTTGGGTTGCTTCTACCTTTTGGCTATTGTGAATAATACCACCATGAACATTTGCAGATGAGTATCTGTTTGAGGTCCTGATTTCAATTCTTTTGAGTATAGACCTAGGAGTGGAATCGCTGGGTTACATTTCCACAAGTAGTTAAACAAATTTTTAATTAACCTTTTAAATTTTGATATAATTGTAGATTCATATGCAGTTGTAAGAAATAATAGAGAGAGATCTCATGTACCCTTTACCCAGTTACTCCCCACGGTAACATCTTGCTAAACTATAGTACAATATCACAGCCAGAATATTTGCTTTGATACAGTCAAGATACAGAACAGTTTCAAGGGTGAAGTATTGATATTTTTAATAATAATTATATTGGCTAACATTTATTGAGCACTCACTACGTATTCATGACACACTTATGAATACTTAAATTTTGGCCTGCACATGCTAAAAGATGAAACAGTGTTGAACTGTAGTTAAAACAAAGGATAAGTATTTATTATAGTGTTTGGAGCTCTGGTATACTTTACATGAGAATATTATTGATGCTTTTTTTTTTTTTATTGATGCTTTTTTAAATTCAGAAAGTATCAATAAGATGATATAATCTAATAATCCTGGACAACAATTGTAAGTTAATTAGTATTTTAATATGCTCCCTGAGCCTACTTTTTTAGATATTTCACTAATATAAGAACACAAACAATAAGGCAACTCTTATTTCAGGTTCAAGTCCCCGCCTTTATTTTTTTCCATTTGCTGTTTGTAAGACTTAAGCATCCTAATTTAAAAAGTAATTGCCCGTTTTATCAGCGAAAATTGCTTTCTGCTGCAAGTTACAGAGGACTTGACTGCTAGTGGCTTAAGCATCGATAAATGAGATTGATTGCCCCACCTAAGCAGAAGACCAGAAGTGGGCAATTGCACAGGCTTCTCAGCCACAGCATCAAGGGCTCAGGCTCTGCCTTTCTTCTCTGGTGTTCTTTGGTGTCCTCACATGGCTGCCTCATTGTTACAAGGTGGTTGCCACAGCTCTAGGCTTCATCTTCCAGGTCAGGGCAGAAGAAAGGCAAAAAGAGCTGCACCAACTCTGTCTGTCTCTTTTATCAGAAAAGCAAAACGATTCCCAGAAGCCCCCACCATGGACTTCACCTTATATCCCATTGGCCAGAACCAGGTCATATGACCAGCCTTGGTTACCAGGGAAATTGGGAAAGTGGGGAACAGGAATGCTGGGACTGGCTAGGGCTCTCTATGAAGAAAGCCCTATGTGCCTATGAAGAAAATCCAGTCTCTGTTAGCATGGAAGAGGGGGAATGGAATGAAATTGGGTAGGAAACTAATAATGTCTGCCAGATCCAACTGTTAGTATTTGGTGATCCACTTCTAAAGGATTCATGATACAACATCTTGCTGTATTACCTCTTGGGGAGGGGCTGCTTCTTTTTTTTTTTTTGATAAATTTATTTATTTTATTTATTTATTTTTGGCTGCTTAGGGTCTTCGTTGCTGCGCACGGCTTTCTCTAGTTGCAACAAGCGGGGGCTACTCTTTGCTCAGTGTGCGGGCTTCTCATTGCGGTGGCTTCTCTTGTTGTGGACCACGGGCTCTAGGCACACGGGCTTCAGTAGTTGTGGCACGCAGGCTCAGTAGTTGTGGCTCATAGGCTCTAGAGCAGAGGCTCAGTAGTTGTGGCGCAGGGGTTTGGTTGTTCCGTGGCATGTGGGATCTTCCCGGACCAGGGCTCGAACCTGTGTCCCCTGCATTGGCAGGCGGATTCTTAACCACTGTGCCACCAGGGAAGTCCCCCAAAAAACACACATTGGCAGATAATAAGTATAAACATAGACCAATGTCTGTTTAGGCGGAGTGCAAAGGAATTCAGACCTCTGTCCACTGTCTCTGCCCTTGAGGGGCTGACCTTTCTCACATCAGGTCGCATCAGTACAGACAAATGTGTGGAAGGCGAGGAGGAGGCTGGCCTAAAACACTGTACAAATGTAGAACATAAAGGGTACTTGAGCATAGAAGGTGGATGCCCAAGGATGTTCAAGTCCATAAAGGGTTGTCTTATGGAAGGGAGGTGGTCTTGTTGGATGGGATGCAGGGTAAGGAGTGATCTGGAGAAAGAATTTAGCTCAGTACAAGGAGAAAGTTTCATGAGGAACAGGCTGCCTTGAGAGAGTGAATTTCTGGAGGCTGGAGAGACAAATGGAAGCTGGGGCAAGGATCAGACCCTGATATTCTTTCGTTTCTTAACTCTGAAGAGCTTCATTTTAACTGGGCACGTCATTTTACTCAGACACTTGAGTACTGACGGCAGGCTGTGTGCTGAGCTTGGGCTGCAACGATAAATGGAAGTCCTGTCCAGGAGTTGCCCACCGTCCACCAGGGAGATGGGCACATAGTGTATGACAGTGAAGAGTTGTTTTGACCTCGGTTGCTGTATAGAGAAAGAACAAAGGGAGCCCAAGAATGGCGTGGCCAGCTCTGCCAGGGGAGTCTGGAAAGGTTTCCCGGTAGAGATAATAGTTGAACTGGGCCTTCAAGGGTACCTTTGATGGTATGGGTAGGTCACTTAGATGGGGGCCCATCTGCCCAACCCCAGCCTGGGTCTATGCCCCAGGACCCCTCTACCCTAAATGGTCTTTCATAAACCCTGACTGTGGGGCAGTGTAGGGGGAAAGGGAGAACTCAGAAAATGGGGCAGACCTGGGCCCTAGACCAGCTTGGCTAAGGCCACGCAACTCATAAGGGACCTTGATCACTGGATCCCGTGGGCTTGAGTGACTTGGGTTTGTGCTCAGAGTAGGACTTGGGAAGAAGACAGGAAGCAAGGAGAACAAACACACCTCATACCAGGCATCAATTTGTGCATAATCAAATACAACAGGCTTCTTTTTTTTTTTTAAAACAGAATAACCTGTTAATTGATACACTTATTGGTTGGAGCTATTGACCATTTTTTTTTTCCACACACACACACTATATTTTATTTTTACAAGAGATAAATAGACTGACACCAAGCATTGTACATGGATGACCACAACAAAAGCAACAATGATTGCAATTACCAAACATGAAACACACTCATACTATGTCATAATATTGACATTCAGTCCAGTAATCCTCCAATGTAACAGCTCCTTTACTTTGCAGTGAAAATTGATTTGTATATTCTTTGCCTCTGAGTCCTTGTGGGATTTTTTTTTTTTAATTCAGACAGAAAGTCACAAAAATTATACTCATCGTCATCAGTTCACTCAGTCCCATGTAATTAAATTTTTTTTTTCATCTTGATCTTTTGTTAGCACTTTTATGAGTTCATCAGTTTTTCATTAGAGTTCTGAAAATGCTTATTCATTCAGTTCAGCAGTACAGTCAGTTACCAGAAACCTGTACTTGTCAGAGTCTTTTCCATGAATTTCTTGAAGATGAAACCCTTTTATAGGAACATATTTGCAAAAGCATCAGAGTACACCCAGAACTGTCTGTAAATGACAAAAGACTTAAAAATGACCACAGTTAAAGTTTTGATGAAAGTTCATAATAATGCAGTTGACAAGAAAATTAGTTATTTCTGAGATATACATTTTAAAGTAATAACTAGGATTATGACTTATAACATTATACCAGAACATATAAGATTTTTAGAAATTTCATGTAATGTCTGAAACATTTATATTAACATATTTCCATACAAATAACCCAATGAAAGTTTGCTATTGACCATTTTGCTATAAAGATCTGGTGGAGAAAATTTAGAGAGTTTATACCTGCTGTGCCCTGGGAAGTCATACCCTGGAATGGCAAAGAGCTTGGATATTGGCTCATTTATTGGGCAAATTGCTAAATCTCTGTGAGCCTCAGTTTTTCTTATTTGTAAAATGGGGACAATAGCACCTGCTTTATATGCTGTGGCTTAAATAGGGCAACACATACAGAAAGTCCTCCATAAGTTAGGCTGTTCTCATTATCACTATCAATGTGACTTTGATCAGAGGGTTGTATGCAGCACAGGGGAAGAGCAATAATAATGATGGCAGTGATGGTCAGAGTAACAGCTCAGATTTTCTAAGCACCCACGTGGCACATTGGGTCCCACACAGTCCCTGGAGTAGGATGGTGAGCAGCCTCTGGCTGTAAGGGGCACCTAGTCGTTAGGGGAAGCCCAGTGTGTTATTGGAGCCCAGGAAGAAGCACCCAGCCTGGGTGGAGGCATATCCATTCCTGTATGTGTCAAGACTTTCTTGAACACCCACGGAGAGCCACGCCCTGTATCAGGACAGAGAGTATTCCACAGGGAGGCCGCGACAGAGGTGGCATCTGCCCATCTTCTCGCTTTGCTGAGGGATGGGCGCCTCTTTTTACTTTTGTGGAGCAGTTCACTCTCCTGCTGACATCTGTCTGGGATCAGGCAGCCTGGGTGGGAGGGGGAAGCTCATGAGACTGGCATCTAGCAGACAAGGTCAGTGAAGTGGGGAAGGAGCTCATCTTGGACTCCAAGTCAGACCCTGGCACATAGTAGGTGCTCAGGAAACTGGGGTCCTCACGGTCCTTTATGCCTGACGCTTGGTATTTTCACTCTTGGTCTTGCCAGCTTTCCAGGGGGAGAAGCTTGGTGGAGGGTTTGACTCGCCTCGGGTGTAGTAGGCAGGGCTGAGCTGCTTTGTGGCTGTGTCACAGGATGGGGTCAAGAAAACTCTTCCAAACAGGGAACTTCTCCCCAAAAACCTTTTCCCCAAAGGGAGGAACTGTCCTCCTTCCTGCCCTTATGTGCCTGCTCCTTCTACCCTCACAGAAGGGGCCGGGAGGGGTGAGCCAGAGTCCCATCAGCACATGTGTTTGGTCTTGTGCTGGATGGGATTCGGCTGCCCCTTCAAGGTCCGAGGTACTGATGGAAGTGGATTATACAGCCACATCCGCTAGGAAGCTGTGGTCATTATTGACTTTCTTCCTGAGAACGCCTCCAAAATAAACTGCCTACATTCATGTCCTTATCTCAGTGTCTTGTCCCAGAGAACCCACTACAGAGGTGGTCAGTTGCAACCCATTCTGACCCTCGAAGCAGAAGGGGAGTTCATCGCAAGCCCGTCAGGAGGCTCAAGGACCACACTTAGCCAGACAAGGACCAAGGGAAGCCCCGGAGAGCCCAGGCACGGGAGATGCAGTAATCAGGAGAGTCTGGCCCAGGGCTGCCCACACCTCTGCGGCTGAGAGCACTACTGCTACCCTCCCCAGTGAGATGACTCACAACAGGGGAATTGCCTTGAAATAGGAAGCAGGGGTGGGATGCTGGGTAGACCCTTTCCTGGGGAAAAAAGTTCACTACAGCCATGTTCAGCATCCAATACAAAAGTGCCAGGCTGTGGGGTAAAAAGGACACTGCTGATGAAATGCCGAGCATTGACTGGCCCCCAAAAGGCAGTCCCCTCAGGCAGCCTGGCTGGGTGTGCTTACAGCATCCTCCCGGCCCTCCGAGCTCCCCCGTGGGCTAGGAAGATGGAAGAAGGTAGGACCGGCAGGAGGAAGTGCCGGGGAAAGACAGGGCTCCGAAGATCACCTGACGGGCTCTGTGCCCATGATGCTGTTGACCTTTGGGGAAAGGAGGAGGAGTTGAAGCCACCGAGCTTGCTCCCTCTGGGGACTCTGGCTCTGTCTCTGACTTCTTATGTGTTTTAGTCAAGGTCCATTTCATGGTAAGGAAAGGAGAGCCGCTCTGCTTTCTGTGTGTGTTCTCACTTGGAGCTCAGTCGACGGGTCCCATCCATCTTTTCATGTCAGGTCACATAGGTTGGTGGCCACACACAGGTTTGTGTGCCCTTGGGTGAGGAGCCCCCTGGAGGTCCTGTCCGCCCTGCCTGCTGGTGGGGTTGTCAAATGGTACCAACAGCTCTGTCCAGACAGCAGGAGCTGTGGGTGGGCAGGACTCTTGAAGGTGGTGTGGACCCAGTGACAATAAGGGGTCTGTCTCCCTAGGATAGGGCCTCACTCCTGGAAATGGATGTCAGTGTGGAATGGCCACAGCTGCTTTTGTACCTGCTGTTGAGAGCCTTCCGGGCACTGGTGTTCCTGGTGTGGCCAGGACAGCCAGCATCCTCATCCCGTGGGGCGTTTGTATAGACAGACAGAACTGAATCCTGGAATCTCTGAGGGAGGGATCCAGAAATTGACATTTGTAACGAGTGCCCATCTAGATGCTTCTTATGTGAGAAGTGTGCAGATCTTTGTTATAGCTCTTTGGAGGGGCCGCCCGTGGCAGGGATTCCTTTCCTCTCTTGGTAAGCTAACTCAGTCCAGCCTGGATTCACAGCAGATCTAAAACGACGTGTTTTCTTTCCCCAGCCATTGGAAGAGCGTGTTTGTTGTGCTTTGTCTTTTGGAGACAGAAAGACTCAAGAGCTGAAGGTTGCTTGGGATGGATTTCAGGAGGATGTTGACTCCAGAGAGGCAGGGCCAGGCCTAGGGCAACCGGGATGGGCCATTACTGTGAAGACAATTATTTTAGGATTGTCCAACCACCTGGCCTGAGGCTGGCCACGTGGCAGCTGTAAAAAAAGCCATCAATCGGGGCGTAGCCCTGAAGATTTAGCCATTGCTGAAATTCCAAAGTCAGCGCTAACACCCCTGGTGATGCTGAACAACTCTGAGACCTTCTCCCTTTCCTCCCCAAAAGGTGTGCGCCTTGACCGAGTGCGTGGAGGCCGCCAGAAATACAAGCGACGGCTGGACTCAGAGAGCAGCCCGTACCTGAGCTTACAGATTTCTCCTCCTGCTAAAAAGCCATGTGAGTGCAGGGCATTCCCTGCCCCTCTTGCCAGCATCTGTTCCTGGAACATCTGGCGTCCCCTTGGGGAAATGCCATCTTCACACTGCTGGGTTATGGGGCACTGAGGGTCACGAGGAGGGGCATCAGTGTCTGGCATTGGTATCGGGTACTTCAGGCTTCATTCAGAAGACCTTTCTATGGCATTCACAGAATGTAGCTCCAAATGCAGCATGATCCTAAGAAGGCATGGGCCCAGCATCTAGAACATGTCCCCTCACCTCCCACTCAAATCACGTTCCTCTCAAAGAGAATTCACCAGGCAACTTCCCTTGTTGGGATATTTCCCAAGAGCCCAAATCATCATTGCCAGCAGCTCTGTGGAGTCAGAAAGGGAGGGGGATGGTAGGGAAGGGATGGACTGGGAGTTTGGAGTTAGCAGATGCAAACAAACTATTACATATAGAATGGATGGACAACAAGGTCCTACGGTAGAGCACAGGGAACTATAGTCAATGTTCTGGGATAAACCATAATGGAAAAGAATATAAAAAAGAATGTATATATGTATAACTGAGTCACTTTGCTGTACAGCAGAAATTAACACATCGTAAATCAACTATCATCAATAAAATAGAAGGAAAGAAAGAAAGAGAGAGAGAGAAAGAGAGCGAGAAAGAGAAAGAAAGAGGGAGGGAGGAAAGGAAGGGAGGGAGGGAGGAATGGAGGAGGGTTTTTAGCCATGCTTGAGCTTCCTGGGGCTCCTCGGAACCCGACTTTTCTTCCTGAGCCATCTCAGATTCCACCGTGGCCCCTTTCCTCTTTTCCCAGGCATTTACATTCTCCCTTTTGTTGTTGCAGTGACTAAAATCGTCTCCTACCTGCTGGTGGCTGAGCCGGACAAACTCTACGCCATGCCACCGCCTGGCATGCCAGAGGGCGACATCAAGGCTCTGACCACTCTCTGTGATCTGGCAGACAGGGAGCTCGTGGTCATTATTGGCTGGGCCAAGCACATCCCAGGTGAGTCCCATAGGACTGGGGGAGGGTGTAGTCAGAGACTCACAGCCGCGCTCCCCGTGGCTCTGGTTCTTATGCATGGGAGCCCATGACCCAGGAGCCCTGTGGAATCTTGGCAAGACTACTTTTCTCTGGCCTCCTTTCTCTCTTTGTGGGATTGGAGGTGAGCAGTTGTTTGGAAGGTCCAGTGTTGTTCCTGAACTGCTGGGGGCTCTTCAGAACGGATTATGCAGGGGTACGATTGCTTCTACAATAGGTAATAATCAGAGCAAGTTCTTTGAATCCTTAAAGGCCAAACAAAGAACAGGGTTTTATCCTAAATCTTATTGGAAATATACTGGAAAACAACACAGAAGAGGGATTGACTCTCTTGTTTCCTATTAGAGGCAGGTGAAGTGGAATGGTTAAGAACATGCGCTTTGGAATCAGATTGGGATTCAGGTTCTGGATCTGCAACTTGCTAGCTGTGTAACCCAAGGCAGGTCGCCGGACCTCTCTGCAAACAGGAAATACCAGCAGTACCTCCTTCATGGGCTTTGACGTGGGGATGAAATGCGAGCGTGTGTATGATGCTTTGGCACATCCTGACATCAGCTGCGTGCTCGCTCTTGCCATTTGCCTGATCTTAAGGGAGGCCTGTCTCTTAGTTTGGATTCTATGACTTTAAGATCATTTCTGGCATGAAAAGTACATGTTACGAACGTGTTTTGGGTGGTCCGGACTTCTCTTCATTGCATGTGGCCCCAAACCCCTCTTTCAGTCTTTTTCATTCTGGATAAAGGGAGGGAGCTGATTTTTAATTTGTTTTTGTAGACTCCGATACCCACATATTCTGCATTACACCCTTCTTGGGGAGCTTTCTAAAGTCTGTGCAGTTTATTCCTTTGCGGTTCTAACAGCTTGGCTCACAGTGTCGGGGAGACATCCTGTTCTTCTCTGGCAGTGACCTACCATGGACTCAGATTCTTCCTAGCTTTGTAATGTGGGACAGTTTATCTTCCTGTCTGTAGATCCTTTCTGTGTTTGCCACCGGCTCTGAAAGATGAGTACAGCATGCATGGTTATGTAGCAAAGGTGTCCGAAACTTTAGATGCCAAGGACCACAGTTGATTGGGGCAAGTCGGAAAGTCCTTATATAAGATGTTATGGGCGCAGCTTACAGGAAGGAGCCTTCCTGCGGACAACGGCTCAGAGGGGTTGCTGGTGTCACTTAGCTGGCAGGAAGCCTAGAATTCCTTCCACAGGGACTCCCTGACTCACGGGTGGGCTCCCTGGGGATCTGGGCTGGAGCGCCCTTACTAAGGAGCTCAGCGTCTTGGGATTACACACTCAGTAGTTTTTGAATCTGCCCTGCGCTGATTCAGCACCAATGTGGGGTCAGGCCACTGCTTAAGACACCTCAGCCTGGATTGCTCCACTAACCCAGGGCCAAGTTAGGCACAGCTCCCCCTGCACACACCCCCTTCCCATCATACACTCCTCTTCCAGGCTGAGCAGGTACTGCATCGCAGCCGCGGCTCAGGAGTGGCTCCTGGCGGGCCCGTGGGTCACTGCCTGCTTCTTCTACCACCTCTGTGCCCACAGTAACCCCCAGGGGTAGAGTAGAACCAGGAGGCAGTGCCTCCCTTGCACCCATTTTCCTTCTCACCTCCCAGCTCCACCTCCCGTCTGTGCCCAACCAAGAGGGCAGTGGGCAGAGCAGAATGGTTGCTGAGGGCACAGACTTTGGATTCAGGCAGACCTGGCCTCTCATCCCAGCTCTGTCCTTACTGGCTCTGTGCGAGATGCTTCGTCTTTCTGTGCGTCAGGGTCCCCACCTGTGAGTAGTAGAGCCTCCCTCACTGGGTTGCTGGGAGGAACTGGTTCGCTTAGCCCAGGCCCCACACAGAGCTGGAACCTGATAAATGGCGGAGGCTGTGACCATGGTCGTTGTCATTGCTAATAGTATTAAAAGCCTCCTTTCACATCATCATTTCTCCTTGTCCAAAGCTGAATTCTTTTTGCTTAAAAAATAAAATAAACATAGAGGCTCATTTGTCTGTCTCAAATGCTAATTTGCCTATTTTGCATACATTTGCATGCTGAATTATTTGGGGCTGACCTTCTAGTGTTTAAGGTAAAATTAATTAATAGGGTCTCCTGCTACTGCATGTAAACCTCATATTAAGGGTGATGACATAATCAAGTGCCTGATATAGTTAAACTAATTGACTTAATCCCATCTCAGATTAGATGGAAAATTTATCTGAAGACCTGGTAAGAGAATGAGAAAGAAAATGAGAAAGAGGGCAGGTTGAGTAGGGAGGATACAAGCCAGGGCCCCACCCTGGGACTTGTGTCAGCAACTGTCCATCTTGGTCCCTGGACAGACAGAAGGAGTGGCTTCTTAAGACGGCTCAGGTTAGAGCTCTGGAGAGGAGCCCAAGCCACTGCCCTGAATTAAGCGCAGGATACCACATTTCATGCCTCAGTATCATCTAATCCAGAGCCTGGCACACAGAGGGTGCTTCCTACTTGCTTTTGCATGCATTTATTGAGCATTAACTGTATGTAAGCTCTCTTGCTAGGAGCTGTGGCCCGTCTAAAGAATTAGATTAATTGCTGCCCTAAGGGTCTCATTTGGGAATAAGTTAGATAATTAAAAAAAAAAAACCAAAAAAGTTTTTCATGGAAAATTTCAAACAAAGGTAGACCAAAGAGTATGATGAACCTCCCCATTACCCTGCTTCAACAGTTATCCCCCCATGGCCAATCTTGTTTTCTCTCTACCCACCCATTTCCCACCTCCTGTATCTCACATGTGAGAAGGCAGATGCTTAGTTAGAATGCAGCAGGAAGAACCACAAGATGGAGTGCAGAGGCAGGAGGGATGCCACGGGCTTCGGGGGAGAGAGTAGAACAGGAGTTAGGCCTTCAGGATTGATGGGCAAATGGCCATGGAGGAAAAGTCCAGGGGGACATTCAGTGCTGTGCACAGAAGCGGACATATTCACGCAGGCACTGAGTGGCCAGCTTAGCCGGAAGGAAGGCTCATTTGAGTGCGAACTCATTCCCAGCACTCCCCTCCCTTTTCCCCATATTACTGAACACACAGGACACTTTTGCAAGGGTGAGTTCCGTGGGAAAGCTGGGGCTGCTTGTGGTTCCCCCGGAACAGCAGCCGCTCTTTGGTTTGAGTCAGTCTGAAGTTGCCCACCCCAACATAGGCTTTTCCCTTGCGTTGAATTTTCCAACTATTGGGCTGCCCAGAGAACAAGCCCAAGTCTTTAGAGTGTCCACCTCTTTTCCCCATGAGCGAGAGATTAGAACCAGAGGCAGCGAACATTCACAGGCGGTGGGCATCACTTGATGAATTGCAGCCTGCAGATGTTATTAGGTGTTATCCTTCCAGCCCAGGCAGCCCCGAGGGTGCCCCAGCCAGGACAGCCTCCTCCGGCTGGCCCTGCCCAGCCCAGGCTGACATGTGCACGGCCTCTGCAGGGGAACCCCCCCCAGGAGGCCTCCTAGCGGAGGGCCCCTCAGAGACCCTGCTACCAGGAAGCCACCGTCTGGCTCACACTGGGGAGAGAAGAACACCAGCGGCCGATGAAATATGGGCTGCCGAGTGACAGCAGCTGTGTCTGGAGTGGCCTCAGATCCTATAATTACATCTCCCTTTATTACCTCTGCTAATGGCCCTCCAGGTCGACAGAAACGATAATAAATTAACAGATTATGAACTCCACTTGCCACAAATTATGTGCTCTTTTTTTTTTTTTTTTTTTAAATTCTAGAAGCTCATGCTGTCAAATCACTGGGGGATGGGGGCTTGGAAAGAGCCTGAATGTTATTAGATCAGTTGGTGCAGATAAAGCAACTTTCTGGGGGCAGCAGAGCTCAAGGTGGGAGAGGTGGGAGTGGGCAGCCAGCTGGGAGAGCCCCAGGGGCACGGGCCACATGTAGCCTCTCCCAGCAGCCCCTCTGCCCCAGAATTGCTGATCACCTGATGGAGGAGACCCAGCCCAGCACAGGAACGCAGAAGTGAAGGGTGCATTGCTGAAGGGCAGGGAGGAGTGCATCAGCTCCTTTGTTTGGGTTTAATAAAAGAAAGAATATGTGCTTCCAGTAAAGATGTGGCAGAGGGGTGGAAGTGATGTGTTCCAAATACGCATCTTTCTTAAGCATCATTCTGGGAATTTGTGTAGGTGTATAGCCACTGTGTGTGTGTCCCCTCCCTGCCATCATTCATACTATAACACTGCTTTACACTCTGCTTTTTTCATTTAGTTATATGAAATAGTAGCGTTTACTATATGCTAAGCCGTGTTCTAAGCGGTCCACACGTTAGCTCATTTAATCCAAACAACCCAATGAGGTAAGTACTATTATTATTCCCATTTTACAGATGAGGAAACTGGGGCACAGAAAACATGCCCAGGGTCACAGCCAGTGGTCAGCAGAGCTAGGATTCCAACAGACGGGCTGCCTCTGGCGTCTGTGCCCTTAATAGTTAACATCTTTCTTGGGCAATGAGTATCTTTCTACATCCACATTCATGGTTCTTCCTTATTCTCTCTAGTGGCTTCTACTGTTTCATTCATCTAGCTAATAATTACATTTTATTACATTTATATAGTAAGTACATATAGTACATTGGTTACATTTAGGTTGTTGCCTGCTTTGGGTCGTTACAAACAGATCTAACAAACAACCTTTTCACGTTTATCTTTGTATGTTTATGCATACTTTTCTTTCTAGGAGAAATTCCTAGCAGTGAGATTGCTAGGTTGAAGGGAGAATGGCTTTTATGTTATGCTTGATTTAATGTCACTTCTTCAACACGGACAGGTTCAAAAGCCAGAACTAGACAAAAACGCGTAGGCAGAACTCTCACCTCCATCCCCATCCCCTCCCCCTCCTTTCTCCTAGAGATAATTTTTATTTCTCATTTTTCCTTCTTGTGTTTCTTTTGTCAAACATTAGAAAATATTTGAGCTATTTCAAATATTAGAAAATATCCAATATTTCCCCCCTGACCTTGCACAAAACGAAGCAGCCTCTATCCGCTGTGCAGCACTTTGGGGTGTGCACCTGGATTTTCAAAGCTATTTCTGGCTCCTTCTGAAGAAGCTCAAGGAAGAAGAGAAGAGTCAGGGGCTGAGTCACTCCTCAAACCAGCCTAGCAGGGGGTGTGCACACAGGCCTCAGGACACCCTCAGGTGGTGGTCCCACATCCCCAAGGTGCTCCATCCCCCCCTCCACCCCACCGCCTGCCACCGACCTGCCCTGTAGGCCTGTCTCTGACTCAGGCATGATAAGCCAAGGCAGCTAAATCCGGACTCATGTCTAGAGGACTAAGAGGGTCCAACCATATTCTTCTGGCCCATCTTCTCGTCACCCAGGAGTCGAGGCCCGGTGGCATCTGTCCATTCTTGCCTCTGTGCCAGGAATGTTTGTGGGGCCCCTTTGTACCAGGCTGGGCGCTTGGCAGTGGGGCTCGGAAGGTGAGAGGCTTGGTGCCCGTGCTCCCGGGAGCCCGGGGCACAGGAGTGACAGCGGTCTGAGCAGACACACCCCTTCAGGGCTCCACCTCGCCCTTCAGAGCTCAGCTGCAAAGTCTCCTCTTCTGCAGAGTCCCCCGGACTCTCTCATTTGGGCCAAATTCCCCCGTTGCATGTTCTCAGCCCTTCATCTCACTGGAGCTCTTCTTACAGCTGTAACCTCCTGGGGACACGCGGTAACTTGGGGTGTGGCTTTCCCTCTTGACTGAGCTCTTGAAGGCAGGGATCGGCTCTGGTTCCAGCTGGCCATTCTGTCCCTGGTGCCTAGCACGGGGCCTGGCACTTAGTAGGTGCTCAGAAAGTATGTGGGGCGTGAACGAGGGGGCAGAGCGTGCTGCTTATGTTCTTCTAGCCGTGAGCCTCTCGTGAATCTTTTGTCTTTCGTTTCCAGAAGCCTAGCTCCTACCTCACCCTCCCTCTCTGCCACCTTCCAATTCAATTGTCTATTAATTTTGCCCCGTCCACCTCCTACATCTTCCCTCCCAGTCTGTCTGCCTTCAGACCCGCACCCCCAGTGCAGTCCCACACGTCCCTACGTACACACACCCCCCGTGCAGGCTGATTGGTATCTGTTAATTAATGTCGCCCCAGGCCTCTCCTGCTCAGAGGCCCGATAAGGGAAATTGGATGTCCATTTCTATCTATCTTTCATTACCACCCGGCTCTCCCCACCACCACGGGCAGCTGCTCACCCGCTCCCACTCTGGGATCCGGACGACAACACACGAGCACCTGACCCCTCTGTGCCACAGCCTCTCCCCCGAGAAGGCGCATCAATCCCCGCTCACCCCGTGTCGGCAGTGTAATCGCTCCAGCTCTGCGGGCGATCACCCGGGGATGCCAGCAGCCGGGTGGTGATCCCAGGTCCGGGTTGTGCAGATCGGCCTGCGAACTGTGATAGTCAGACTAAAAAGGGTGTTTACCGGGAAAGGGGTACCTGCTGAGCGAAGGGGGGCTTCCTCCCCTGGATGCCCCTTACAGTTGGACACTGGTTGTTGCACTGGTTGGAAAACAGGGAGGGACAGTGGCTTTTAGAGACAGAGGACAGCAGATGAGGGTGGAATAGACTCCAAGAAAACCCAGAGGGATTGGCCAATCCAGAGGCTCGGGACCGCCCCGGGCTTCCAGTCTGGGGGCAGGGGAGAAGAATCACGTCACTAGCATGCTAACAACAGCAACAACAGTAATAGTAACAGCTACAGCCATCACTACCTTCCTCGTTCAGGTGTACTGAGCACCATCTGTGTGCAGGGAGAGGTGTTAGGTGCTTCCCACGGCCATCTCTTTCCATCCTCACCGCACCCCGAGTCAGAACACTGCATCTAAGTGGGGTTAGGTTCTAGGTCAGCAAGTAAAGAGTCCTACATAAGCAAAATTACCCGTGGGGCTCCCTTAATTTCAGTTGTCCATGACAGGTGCATAGTGCAATGGCTTTGTGGATACCTTTCCTTTTTGGTACATCTGGTGTGGTCCGTCTTGGAACCCATCACTGAGTTTCTGGTTGAAGTTACTGCCTTGTGTTTAGTGACCAAGATATTTGAAAATCAACTCTCCTCCCCCCTCCCTGCTTCCCTCACTGCTCCCTTCCTTCCTTCCTTTTTTTTTTCTTTCTCTTAAATCAAGATATTAATTGACTTTACCTGAGTTAAGTGCATATATAATACAGTTCCAGTGTGTCATTCTCATTTTGCAGATGAAGACTTTCTTCTCATCATTAATAATAATAGTAAGAGCTCAGTAAATGTATGTTTTGTAATCATGGTCTCATTTAGACCTCACAGTGACTCTCTGAAGCAGGCACTACTGTTACACCCATTTCATAGATGAGGAAGCTGAGGTTTGGGGAAGTAGCACAGCTCTTACAAGGTCAGCCTACAGGTAGTAAACGCAGAGTCGGGATTCAAGCCCAGGCAATCTCCAGAGCACACTGAACAAGACAGTGTCATAATTCTGGAGCCGCCCCTGCCCCCATCCTTCTTTCACTCTGAACTCAGCCTCCTTGCTAGTAGGGAGGGGGAAACGCCCATGATCCAAGCTCACAGAATACAGGACTGCTCGGGTCATTGTTAGGTGGAGAGTGATGGCCAGGCCAGCGGGGGTCTGACCTCTGGGAGGACAGGCTGCCTGTGAGAAAGTGCCCCCTGACCCTGGGCGCTCTTCAGCTCTTAGCAGCCCTGGGCTGTGGTCACTGGCCGGGAACAGCTGATTCCTCCTCCTTCCTGGTTGGGCCCCTGGGTCTCGGCACAGCTGAGACTCTGCATTGAGGTCAGGCGTCACTCTAAAGCACTAAAGCCTCCCCTGCACTGAGCAGAGAGGGGGATATGGAAACTCCTCTGAGTGGAGGGCACCCTATACTGCCACCTCCTGATTCTATTATGAATTCAATAACTCCTTAAATTACAAATGCATTTAATTAATCAAAAAGCCTCTCTGCACATTCGAAAAATACCATAGAACTAACGATAATAATGATAATAACAACTGTCAACATTGACTGAGCTCTTGTTTTGTTAAGTCTTTTCCATGAATTCCATGTCTGACTCATTCACCAAGGGAAGGACAATGAGACCAGCAGGTAAAAGGGAGGGGCAGGATCCAGAGGTTCCCCACCAGCCCCAGGGAGGCCCCTGGCCTGCCCACCTGACCTCTGCTGCCCTGCTTGTCCCCTCTTCCTGCAGGCTTCTCCAACCTCTCTCTGGGGGACCAGATGAGCCTGCTGCAGAGTGCCTGGATGGAGATCCTCATCCTGGGCATCGTGTACCGCTCGCTGCCCTACGACGACAAGCTGGTGTATGCTGAGGACTACATCATGGACGAGGAGCACTCCCGCCTCGCGGGACTGCTGGAGCTCTACCGGGCCATCCTACAGCTGGTGCGCAGGTACAAGAAGCTCAAGGTGGAGAAGGAGGAGTTTGTGACGCTCAAGGCCCTGGCCCTGGCCAACTCAGGTACGGGCGGGTGTGGGACGTTCAGGGGGAGCTCCAAGAGGTCTTCTGGGCCTGGGGAGCACAGCTCTGGGGCCTGTGAGCAGGACCTCTGTAAGGGGCAGGAATGGTGTGAAGACGCCAGAGCTTCTTGTCACCCAAAGATTGTGCAAGGGGTGGCCTGGAGTTGAAGAGATGGTGATGAAGGCTGGCATTGGTTGAGTATTTCCTAAGGCCTTGATTTGCAGGGCATTCTGCTGGGCCCTTGCCATGAAGATCAGCACAGGGTTAAGGGCACAGATTTCAGAGGCAGGTTGCTAAGAGTCAAATCCTGCTCCTGCCACTTGGGCAAGTCTGTGCCTCACTTCACTCTGTGCCTCAGTTTCTTCATCAGTAAAATGGGAGCAACAAACAGTCCAGAAGACTCCACCCCAGAAGACTATGGAAGGGATTTATTTATATATAATTATGCTTATAATATGCCTGGCGTATAATAAGTACTCAGTCTGTTAAATCAATTAGCCGTGAACTGATTTCATCTTACAATCAACCCTATGAGCAAAGTTATTATTTTAACCCCATTTTACAAATGGGGAAACTGGGGCTTGGAAAGGGGAAGCAAATTGCCCAGGGTCACACAGTTAAAGAGTGTCAGAGCTAGGACCCAAACCAAGGTCCTCTGATTCCAAAATCAACTCCAAGCTTATACACACTCCTTGAATCTCCCACTCAAATTGCTCAGGCCCAAGAGAGAAAACTTTCCTGGCATTAAAAAGGAGGCTTCACTCCATTTCTTTTAGCGCCCACCAACTTCTAGCTAGACTGTCTGGGGAGAGGGGCCGGGCATTGGTAACTCAGGTGAGTGAGCTTGAATGTAACCTGTGTCCACACTCTGCAGGTACCAGGCCAGGTGCAGGGGTTGTGGTGGGGATTGCAGAAGAGGAGAAAGGCAGGGTCCCTATCCTAAAAAGAGAGTGTCAGGCACGCAGACACATAATTCTGCTGCTGGGCGCATGCAGTAGTCAATTGCTCAAATCTCAGTCAAGTTCAAATTGGACCCAAGTTCAAATTCTAGCTCTGATACTTAGTAGCAGTGTGACCTTGGGCAAGTTGGCAACCTTCCGTAGCTCTGTCCTGTGTGTAAAGTGGAGACATCCCCATCCCTCCTCCAAGCACTTTTTTAAATGATTGAAGATAAAGCGCTTAGCCCAGTGCCTGGCCTAGAGGAAATGTTCAATAAATATTCATTATTATCATTATTATTAATATTAGAGAAAACAAGTGTTATCAGTGTATGGAAGAGGGAGAGCTGGTTCCAGATGGAGACAGTACAAATAGGGTAACCAGCCAGTTTGCTTAATGCTGTCACACTTTTACTGAAAGTTCCATGTCCTGGGAAACCTCAATCTCTGTAAAACTGAGACAGTTGGTCCCCTAACAAATGGCTTCACAGAGAATACAGGGGATGCTGTCACTGCCCCACTCAGATCCCCTTTACTGGGTTAGTGCATCCGTGCTCCAGCTGCTGAATTTTGCTGCTGATAGCGCACAACTGCCCCCTTCGCCAGAGACCTACCCTCACCTGCCTTGCTTGGAGGGTTACACAACCAACCCCCCCACCCCCTTCGCACCTTCAGCCAAAAGCCGACCCACACAGGGGAACCAAAGGCTGGACTCCTGGAGTGGAATCAGGCGCAAGCCAGGCTGCATCCTTACCGTGCTTGCCCCACCCTCGCCCTATCCCGCCTCCCCACCTTCCTTTCTCCTGAAAGCACACTCGCTACAAATCCCATGCGCCCGAACCCCCATCTCAGGCTCTGCTTCCAGGGAATGTGACCTAATAGACAGAAGGAAGCTTTTTTTTTTTTTTTTTTAGTTCAAGTCCCTTTTATTAAAAAACTAATGCAAAATAAGAGTTAAACATTTTACATACTTCTGTAGAGACCATTTACACACACCTTGATTCCAAAATTGTAATGTAGTCTGTTAGAGAATGCTAATGCTGTTGGTTTGGTTTTAGTACAGTTTCAGATTGACAGAGTAACTGAGCAGATAGTATATAGAGTTCCATACACCATCCCACCTTCATTCCCCAGCCCCTGTACACAATTCCCCCTATTATTAACATCTTGCGTTAGTGTGGTAATTTGTTGCAATTAATGAGCCAATTTTTTTTTAATCTGATGGCTTTTTTTTTTAGTTTCGTTTGTTTATTTATTTATTTGTTTATTTGTTTATTTATTTTTGGCTGCGTTGGGTCTTCGTTGCTGCGCGCTGGCTTTCTCTAGTTGCAGCAAGTGGAGACTACTCTTTGTTGTGACGCGCGGGCTTCTCACTGCAGTGGCTTCTCTTGTTGCAGAGAACGGGCTCTAGGCGCGCGGGCTTCAGTAGTTGTGGCGCATGGGCTTAGTTGCTCCGCGG
Source organism: Balaenoptera musculus (assembly GCF_009873245.2). Lineage (NCBI taxonomy): Eukaryota > Metazoa > Chordata > Mammalia > Artiodactyla > Balaenopteridae > Balaenoptera > Balaenoptera musculus. Next base: position 149,823,989 of record NC_045786.1, read on the forward strand.
CGTGTGGGATCTTCCCGGACCAGGGCTCGAACCCGTGTCCCCTGCATTGGCAGGAGGATTCTTAACCACTGCGCCAGCAGGGAAGCCCAATGAGCCAATACTGATACATTATTACTAACAAAAGTCCACAGTTGCCTTCAGAGCTTACTCTTTGTGTTGTCCGGTTCTATGAGTTTTGACAAATGCACAACGACAAATCTCCATCATCACATATCAGGCAGAATAGTTTCACACCCTCACAATTCCCTGCGCTCTCCTATTCAAAGGGAAGCATTGTCTTAAGTGGTTGTAGAGGGGCTGGGGGTTTGGGTGGGCCGAGGAGGAGAGGGAACCAGTGAAATCAGAGGACACAGGGCAAGCACAGCGAGATGCAGCAAGGCTGCCCAGACCCTGGAGGGCACCTCCTGGATGTTGGACTCTCCCGACCACTTCTCACAAGACCCGGAGCTCACGCTTGCCCAGGCCAGGAGAGGAACGTGAGGAGGTGGGAGGCCACTCAGCTGTCGCCTCCACCCACTCCTCAACGCCAAGCTTTCAGAGGACTCTTTAGCTCTGCCAGCTGCTCTGGCCTTAGATCTCAGTACATACAGACATGCACGCATGCACACGCGCACCCACAGACATACACACATACAAATACAAAACACCTGGGGACCGACGGAGCCCGGCAGGAGCTGCCGCTAGCATCAAGCTTTGCCTGAGTAGGTGCTTTGCCATGAGAGACAAAGTGCCGGGAACCTGGACTTCTTGCCCCAGTGGCATTTACCAGGCCATCCTGCAGCTCTGTGCAGGTTCAAGAGCTCCAAGTGGAAAAAGAGGAGTTTGTGATGCCTCAGGCCTTGGCTGCGTCGTGGAGCGATCAGATGCAGGCAGGAAACAGAAAGAACAGGCCTGTTTGGAGGTTAGGCTAGAAGAGCTGTTGGTGTCAGAGCAGAGGCTCCAGGACTCTGAAGGGAGTGGGGTGGAATAGGGTCAGTAGAGGCAGCCGTGAAAGGTTGTGGAGGAGCGACCTGTCCCCAGCAGCGAGGTAGGAAAGTCACCCAGGCAGACAGTGTGTTAGCTGGAGGAGAGACAGGGGCTAGGAGATCACTGGAGTGGTGCTGGTGGCAGCCCCGAGGGCCACCATGGGTGCCACTGCTGAGGCTGAGTGGGCGGTAGCGGGTCAGAGGCTATGGCCCCAAACCACGCCCCCTCGGAGCCTGCTGGATGTCTTTCACCCCACCTCCCGGCCTCCCCAAGGCTCCCTGACAGCAGAAAAAATTCATAGCCATTGATTTTGTAATTAACAGTTTATCAATGCCATCGATACAGACTCGCTGATGGATTGCAAAGGAATTAATCTTCCAATGTTATTTTATTTCATTTTTGGTCGAAGGCAGCTGCCAATTTTGGCCTCCTTGGGGAGTGTGGGGTGGTGGGGAGAGGAAACTGGCAGGAGGCAAGGAATCTGGATGGCCAGGTCCCAGCCTTCCAGGGACCAGTGCATCTTGGCTGCACGCTCTGGAATCAGCCAAGAGTGTAGGAATGGAGCCACGCTTCATCCCCAGCTGGCAAAGGAAGAGTCCTCACCGCCTTGGTAACAAGGAGCAGAAAAATGTGGAGGAGTCTTAGGTATGGGGCCGGCCCTGCAAGAGCAGTCTCCTGCAGTCTGAGTTTTCACAGTAATGATAGTAACAACATTTATTAGTGCCTGATGACGTGCTAGTTCATTTAACCCTCACCACTACCCTGTGAGGTAGGCACTCTCATTTGCTCCATTTCACAGACAGGAAACAATCTCAGAGAGCCTAAGTAACTTGGCCAAAGTCACACAGCATCTGAGACTCCAGAGTCTTATCCACCTCATTCTACTGCTATTCTCCTAAGAAAAAGAGACAGGACCCTTGGAGGCATGGGCTGAGTATGGATCCAAAATGTCAGAGGGAATTACTGGGGTTAGCCAGTTGGTACAACTGCCCTTGGGAGTCTGGTATCTAAACCAACCCAGCATGCAAAGGAATTGCCCTGCTTTTTTTGAAGAATTCAGGAAATTTTCCCAGTCTTCCTTGACAACCCACCCAGAGCTTCAAGTTCCCTTGATTCACATGCACCCTTACCCTCCCACCTTTGGCAGGCCCTGGGGGCTGCAGTTCAGGGTGGTGGCTCGATATCTTTAAAGCACATCAGAAGAGGGCTGGTTATTTGCCCCAAGGCCATGAAGTGGGTTCTACTTTGCTTCTGCTCAGACCCAGCTGTCAGCAGGCACCTCCCTGCCCCTCTGGGGTTTAGGTAAATTTCATTTGAAGTTCATGGCCTGAGTCCAAAGCCCTCCCCAGGATTCTATAGAACTCCCAAGAGCATCTTCCGTCACTGTGCCCCATGTGTCCAGCCATGCTATCTTAGTCCCCCCATATCCCCCACCACAGGGCACCCAGACACAGAGCTCAGCCCCTTTATCTGTGTATGTAACTGTAACAGCTATTTTATAAGGTTAGTGAATGCACTGAAGACTTGAGCTGGTGCCTAGTGGCAGCAGTAACAATAATAATCATGATGATGATCATCACGGTCATGATGGTTATGAGGGTGGCGATGGCGATGAAGATCATGATGATGATGAAGGTGATGATGATGGTGATAAGATGATGATGGTGATGGTGTTAATGATGATGGTGGTGGTGGTGGTGATGACACCACTAGCTGGGCACTTATTCTGTGACAAGTACTGTTTTAAGCCCTTGATCTATATTAACTCATTTAACCTCTTGAGGTAGGTATGGCTATTATCTCTTTTCAAAAATTAGGACAGGGGCTTCCCTGGTGGCGTAGTGGTTGAGAATCTGCCTGCCAATGCAGGGGACACGGGTTCGAGCCCTGGGCTGGGAAGATCCCACATGCCGCGGGGCAACTGGGCCCGTGAGCCACAATTGCTGAGCCTGCACATCTGGAGCCTGTGCTCCGCAACAGGAGAGGCCGCGATAGTGAAAGGCCCACGCACTGCGATGAGGAGTGGCCCCCACTTGCCACAACTAGAGAAAGCCCTTGCACAGAAATGAAAGACCCAACACAGCCATAAATAAATAAATAAAAATTTATAAAAAAAAAAATTAGGACAGTGAGGCACAGAGAAATTAAATAAATTGCCTAAAGTCACAGAGCTAGCAGGTGAGGGACGCAAGATTACAGTTCCACCAGTTTGGGTCCAGAGTCCACTTGGCACCTCCAGGACAATGACAGGTCTGCTCGTGTTTAAGCCCTTCAGGGTCTCCACTGCCACCTCTTGGTGGGTTCTCAAGAAAAGTCCTCCATGGATATAGATCTCTCCTTGGGTGTGAACCACAGGTCTGTCATTGGCCTCTGTGACTTCAGACCGGCAACTTAACCTCTCTGAGCCTGGGTTTCTCTCTCTGTAAAGCAAGGATTTGGAAGGCTCCAAAGCAGAGATCAAGGACCCCGGGGTGGCCCCCATGCCCAGGGCAGTGCTCTCCGGCCACGCCCGCTGATGCTCTGCCTTGTGCCCACAGATTCCATGTACATCGAGGATCTGGAGGCGGTCCAGAAGCTGCAGGACCTGCTGCACGAGGCGCTGCAGGACTACGAGCTGAGCCAGCGCCACGAGGAGCCGCGGAGGACGGGCAAGTTGCTGCTGACGCTGCCCCTGCTTCGGCAGACAGCTGCCAAGGCCGTGCAGCACTTCTACAGCATCAAACTGCAAGGCAAGGTGCCCATGCACAAACTCTTCCTGGAGATGCTGGAGGCCAAGGTCTGATGGCCTGGCACAAGGACCGACTCCCACCCAAGGACAGACAAACCAGCGGGGAGACCTCCACAGCCACCAGCCTCAACATTCAAGTCCTGTATCATGGCCACGAGCAGTCCCAGAGGAAGGGGCTCCTCGCCTCCTGGCTGTGTGCGGAGTCCTGGGTGCTGTGGGGTAGGGAACGGGGACGGGAGGGCAGGGCGCGGGGCTCATCTGTAACTGGCTTTTTCTTTGGTATGTTTTTCCTCCGCCACGGGCAACGCTGAGGCCTGGGCCAGAGCTGACTCCCCTGAGGCTGGAGACCACCGAGGAAGTGCCCCCTCTCCCTGCCAAATCACCAAGAGGCAGCACTAACATAACACATTTCCTAACCCCATGCCCGACCCCCCTGTCCTCTGTCCATGGCCTGGGTGGGCAGTGCTTAGCGCCCAGGACTCTGGCATACTCAAGTGGGGTACCTTCTGGAGGTTTCCCTTTCCCAGAGGGCAGTTACTTTCTTCCAAGGTTGCTGCATACTCTGGGGTTCTGTGGGGTCCCTCAAGAGGCCCTACGCCTTCCACAGTCCAGACGGCTCCCTCCCTCCATCCTTCCTCTAGGCTCCCAGGCCCAGCTCACCATCAGGAGAGTAGCCGCCAGAACTCAGGCGTTTTCCTGGTTACCCCACCCCCTGGTACGTCCCCGCCTGCCTGACACCGCGGCCCCAGGGCCTGTCCTCCCCCTCTCTCCCCCAGGAGCCCTGCTGCTACTTCCTGCCCTACCTCAGAGCTCACTCCCACAGTGGGTTCAGCCAGCCAAGACTTCAGGGCTCGTAGGTGGGAATGGTGCTGACTCCGAGAAGAGCAGGGCCCAGGCAAGACCCCAGCGCTCCCCCTTCTTCTGGCTTCTCCCACTCCCCGGGGGCGGGTCCAGAGCAGGTAGGCCTTGGGAAGTGAGGGATATGCAGGGGCCTGACCCCGTCTGAGGCCACCCTGGGCACTTGATTCTGGCAGCCCTGGGAGGACCGGGTCAGGATAGGGAGAGGCCCAAACCAGTCTTTGCGGAGCACAGAAAGGCCCAGAAGCAGAGATGAGCAGGCGGGGGAACCCTGAAGACAGAGGCTCGGTGGAGGTCCCCAACCTGCCTGATCTTTCCTGGTATCCAGGGGCAGCGGACACCGAAGCCCCCTCCCCTGCTTTCCAAGGGCTGGGTGAGTCAGCGCCACAGGAGGGGTTGCTCCTGCCATCCTTGGACTGAGGAGGTGTAGCGTAGCTCCCTGGGTGCACTTAGAAGACCAGCTTTCTGGCAGGACAACCACTCCGGCCCCCCACCAGTCCTCCAGGCTGCTGTGTAAGGTGACAGCCACCCCAGTTCGCCCAGGACCGGTTCTGGCACTGAAAGTCCATTTCGCAGGAAACCCCTCAGTCCTGCCCAAATGGGGACAGTTGGTCACCCATTTCTGCGAGTGGCTGTGAAAGTTTGTTCTCACCCACTTGTGGGAGGTCGGGGACAGCCTTGAACATGCCGTCCGGTGCTCACGGGGTTGGCGGAGGACGCTCAGAGGATCTCCCGAGGATGAAGGGTTTGAGCATCATGGAGAAGCTCTTCCAATCAGCTGCCTTCTAAAGCAGGGATAAGAGCACCCCCCTGGGGCACATCCCTGGGGAATCCACACACATTCTAACCCGACCTCTCATCACTTGGAGAGGCAGGCAGATCCCACCCACCCGTCACTAGGACCAGGAGGCCAGGTGCCCTCCTCCACAACCTCGCAGCTTTCCAAGGGAAGCAGCTACTGCTGGTTCCACCTCTCCATCCCCAGACGCCGCTCCTTATGAACTTTTGCTGGGACGTGCTGAGGTCACCCTAGGCAGGAGGGTTGGCTAGATCCTAGCAGCTGCTCTCAGATACCTTCACATAGAAAATGTCAGGGGTTCCAAGAGACTTCACAGACCAGCAAAGTGTGCCCCCCCCCCTTTTGCCTGTGGGGACGGCCAGTCACTTGTCAGTCAGCATTGGAATGATCCGGGATGCTTCAGCCCTAGCTCTCTGTGCAGTCTCCAACCTGGGCGGACAGATGCACAGGTGCCTCTAAGGGACCAGGGGTAAAACCCAGGCCTAACTTAGCCACTGGAGGCCATGCCATGAAGTCTGGACTAGGGAGATGGCATGGTGCGAGAACTTGGGGTCTGCTCTGTGGGAGCCTCCCCTAGCCCCTCACTGTGCTGTGTGCTCGAGGAGGTGGGACAGAGGGTCGTACCTCATCACCCTGTTCTCTGTAGTGTCATTGCTCAAGCGTGAGGACCCAAGCTGTGAGCTGCGGCAGGGGCTTGTGCACAACTGGCCTTTGTAGTCGATCTTTTCTAGAAAAAGCATCTCTGGCTAACAGTGCGGCAACTGGTTTGCGGTGGGTGGGTGTTCTGTACACAGGGCGGCTTTGCCTCGCCGGATCGCGTACATCTGCAAGTGTCCCGGCATCCGAGCCCCTTTAAAGCAAAGAGGGGGCGGTGGTCCTGATGGCTTGGTGCTAATGAGATGGATTCTGCTGCTGCTGCTGCTTTTACACTTAAAAAACTCCAATGGCAACAGGAAATGTATCAGTAATGATGAGAATTCTGTCCCATGGGAAAGGCCCTGGTGTGTACTTGATGGATCCATTGGCATTCAGAGAAAAAGTTTAGGAGCCAACTTCTTAGTTGGAAGTCTAGCCAGCTTTGGGACCTCCCTGGGAAGAGGGGGGGCCCTGACTTAGTGGAAGACGGTGGAGCAAGGAGAGTTTAGGACACCCCATCCCCCCAAACAGAACAAAACTGAAGTTTACCCACAAATCCGCTGTTCCTGGAAAATCTGTAAAGAGGAAATAGCCCTTCTCAGTTGTACTCTCATGATACAGGTCATTGAAATGAACCAAGAAATAAAATGAAAAAAATCCAACCGTGGAGAAGGTGGTATTGGCTGGGTTTTGTTTGGTCCCCATGTCCTCACCCTTTCTAAAGATTCTAGACTGGTTTTGTCTCATGTGAACCTTGATGGTGGCTCCCAGTTTGGGCATAGAGGAAACTTCAGTGATTTCCCAGGGCACAAGTTAAGAAACGAGTAGGAAGACCAGAGTAGGATGTTGGGTGGGAGGCCATGGCAGGGCCTTAGAGGAGCCAGAATCTGCACCCACCTCTGTGTCAGGGGCCTCCCTTCCCTCCAGACTCTCCCCTCCCCCTGCGCAGTTGGCGAAGGTGGAGGGGGGTTGTGGCGAGGGGAAGTAGTGACAAACTTGTGACCAGAAGACAGAGGGGCCCATGCCCATGGAAGAGCACCAAAGAAAAGCACTATGTGGAGATTGTTTTATTTTCTAATAATGATAATATGGCTGGAATGGCTTCTTAAGATGTATATATTTTTTAAAATGGCGGTCCCTCATTGCATCACCCACCTGTACGTACTTCCACCTCTGTATGTGTTCTCCCAAACACCCTAGGATGCTTCCATCCTGGTCCCATGTATCTGGAATCTAATAAATAAGGAACGGCCTATTGGAGAGTTTCTTCACACATTATCTTTGCTGGCTGGCTGTCCCCTGGACAGCACTGCCCTCAGGTTTCAATCTGACACTAGAAGAGACCATCGAGGACCAGCTCAGCCTCAGGGTCCTCTGGGGATTCAAGTGAGCATTAAAATGTGTATTCAGCAGCAAAACTCAGGAACGTAACTTGAGCAGTGTGATACAGGTCTGAGAACGACTTCTACTTCTTTTCAGACTTTTAATATTAATGGTGAGGCCCTTTATTATTTTCATTAATGTCAGAGAAATGGAGCATCAGGTATATGTGAACCAAAAACATTTCATTGCCTTAGGATTTTGAAATGCATCTGTGTATGCATGCACATGACGCAGACAGTGCAGAAAGCTCACGTGTTGTACCAGGACACACTAAGGACCTGTGAGAGGCAGAAGGGAGGGCCTGAAAGAAATCGAGAGGACTATATCAGGATTTTTTTTTGTTGCAAGTTAAAGACACCACAGCTTATAAGGCTTACTGGGCTTATTGCCTTGGATATATGTGAAGTCTAAAAGTGGAGCAGGCTTCAGGCAGGGTTTGATCCAGAAGTTCACAAAGTCAGTAGGGCTCTGGCTCTACATCTGTGATTCTCTCAGTTCTGCCCTCTTCTGTCTGTATGCTTTGTTCTCAAACTAGCCTCTTTCATAGTAGCAAGAAGGCTGCCAGATTTTTATTTAGCATCATGGGGAGAGAGAAAAAAATCTCTTCTTACAACCATGGAAAATATCTGAGAGCTTCATTCTAAATCCCAATGGCTTTTGTGCCTATCCCTTAATGGACCACTGTGACCACCTTGGGGTGGGACCAGTCCCACACATCAGTCTAGCTGCTACACAAAAAGGGTTAGGTTGAAAGTCTAGGAGGTGACCAACCAGTCATGATGCCCACAGAACCCACACACCTAGACAACTCAAGATCTGGTCAACTTTCAGTGGGCTCTTTGTAAGTTTCCTGAAGCTCTTGGAAGAGAAGATCCACATGGCAGTCTTTGAACTCAATACCTAGCAAGTCTTGTGCATTTAATACATAAAGTGTTTGTGGGAATGAAAGTACCTGGTCTGTGGATTATTTTAGGTAAATTCCCAATTCACCTGCATCTGGTGCATGTGTACATGTGTGTACACAAACACACAGCTGGTATTCATGCTACTACCTTAAGAAAAAATAATTAGGAAAGAGTCAACCAGAGCATCATATAATGCAATCAAAATAGAAATTTTTATTGGACTACCTATTTTAGGATTTTCTGTACTATGTCTTCGATTTATCTAGATAATTGTGATCAGACTAGCTAATAGCTCATTTTTTCAAAGACTTAACCCTCATCCATTTCTTTATCTCTCTTCATTCGTTCTCCAAAATTCCCCCCTTCGTGTTAGCAAAAGAATTGAAGCTTCAAAGAAAGGGGAAAAAACACAACTGAGGGTCAATCATTCATTCAACAAATATTTACTGAGGGTCTGCCCTGTGCCAGGCACTGTTGGGCAGAGAGACTATATCAGTAAAGAGAACAAGCATAGTCTCTATCTTCATGGAGCACACAGTCTAGTGGGAGAAAGAGAGAGACTATGAGCACAATAATAACCAGATTATATAGTTTGTTAGAATGTGATAAGTTCCATGAGGGGAAAAAAGCAGGATACGGGGGATCAAGAATGGGGGGTTGGGATATAATTTTAAAAGGAGGGACTTCCCTGGTGGTCTAGTGGTTAAGACTCCATGCTCCCAATGCAGGGGGCCCGGGTTCAATCCCTGGTCAGGGAACTAGATCCAGCATGCTGCAACTAAAGATTCCACATGCCACAGCTAAGACCTGGCGCAGCCAAATAAATTAATTAATTAAAAAAACAATTTTTAAAGGAGTGGTCAGAGCAGCCTCAATGAGAATGTTTCATTGAACAGTAAGTTGAAAAAGTGAGGGTCATGTGGGTGTCTGGAGGAAAAATTCTTCAAGTAGAGGGATCAGGCCCTACAAAGTCCCTGAGGTAGGAGTATGCCTGGTGCGTTCAGTGAACATCAAGGGAACAAGTGTGGCTGAAGTGGAATTGGCAACGCGAGAGAGAGTGGGCAAATCACAAGGGGGCTTGAGGCCACAGTAAGTGTGGCTTTCACTTTAAGTGGAAGATTTTGAATAAAGGAGTCCTATGATCTCATGTCTCAATGGGAGCCTTTGGCTGATGTGTTAATAATAACAGGCCATAGAAGGACAAGGATGGAAGCAGGAAGACCAATTAGGAGACCACAGGTAAGGTGACAGTGGGTTAGACCGGGGTCAGGGAAGAGCAGGGGTTAAGAAGTGCTTGAGTCCTGGATCAGTTTCGAAGCCACCAGGATTTGCTGATAGATTGGATGTGGAATGTGAGGGGAAAAGGAGACATATGGGATTTCAAAGATTTTGGCCCCAACAACTAGTCTAGGGTTGTCATCCACTGAGGTGGGAAGACTCAGAGAAGGCTCTGGGAGCGAGGGGGGAATCAACTGTGTTACGTCTGAGAAGCTATTGAAAGTCCAGAGGAGACACCAAGAAGAGAGCAGGTGTGGGGCCTGCTAAATGGGGAACAGGGAATGAGAGAGCATCCCCAGAGAGCAGATGTTAGCACTGACCATCTTCAGCGGCTGTGAATTCCTTCTCACATCCAGCCAACAGCGGCCGTTGCTCTCTAAGGCAGTAAAGTAGAATTCATCTTAGAAACACAGATTTTTGGAACAGAAGGGGCTTAGCAACTATCGTTTTATATCCCTGTTTGACAGTTGTGAGAAATGAGCCTAAACTCTAACCTCACCCTTGATTCTCAAAAACAATGCAGGGTGCTGGACTGAGGCATGAACAGCTGCTTGACTTGATTTAGACCAGAAGTTCTCAAATGGGGACGACTTTGTCCCCAGGGGTACACTGGCAATGTCTGGAGACATCTTTTGCTGTCACATCGGGGGCGCTATTGGCATCTAGTGGGTGGAGGCCAGGCCCCACAACAAGGGATAGTCTGACCTCAAATGTCAACAGCACTGAGGTTGAAAAACCCTGATTTACACACATTCTGGGCATTATCAAGGAAACCCCCCACTCTGGGTTCCAGGGAACAGAATTTGGGGGTGTCAACTCACCTTACCAAGCTCTTCCCACCACTAGATGCCGCCTCTGTCTCACCTGGTCTTGCTCTGACCCCGACACATCTGTCGGGGGCAGACGTCCCACGCTCTATGTGAACGATTCCTACTTAGACTCAACCTAGCGGTGCAAGGAGAGAGGGGTCCGGTCCTGCAGTCTCTGCAGTCAGGCCGATCTGGTTTCCTTTTACATGTTAACTTTTGGTTTGGGGAAGCAAGATCACACCTGTGGCTTCCTGTCTGGAAGAAGTGGAGAGCCTTGCTGGCAAACCCTATGTTCCCTGTTTAAGGTGCTGAGAATGAAGGTGCCTCCACCTCCTCCTCTTGGCCTCAAGTGGCCCTCCCATGACTGTCCCTACATGTTCAGCTCCATCTGTGGGTTTTTTCTGATCATTTCCCTAGCTGGCCTGGGATGGGCAGGGAACCTGGGGCTTAGCCTTTCAAAATCCCGTGTCTGATGGTCAGATGCCAAACCTTCTTCTCTACAGGAGACTTTTTTTTCCAACTTACTTTTTCCAGGAAGTTGGTCTCACTTCTGCAGTCATCCCCCCGTTCTCAGACCAAATGCCCAGCCCATCTGTGCACAGATCCCATTGGCAGCTCTTTCAAGTCAAAGTGAGGGCACTGTGGCTCTCAGTTGGGTACTGAAGAGTCTCCCCACCTCCCCTGCAGAGAAGAGGGACCACCAGAGCCTCCCGTCACTTCCTCCCACAGACGCACATGACAAGCCCTACAGTCAAGCTTGGAGCAAGGCTGGGACAGGGGCTGGCATAAAGGAGAGAAGACTCCGGAGCAACCCATGAGCCACACAGACTGCACTAGACCCCATTTTCAAGGCCCCTCGTTAAATACATGTTCCAGGTAAAGCCCCAATACCACATTCAATGCCCAGCTGGTCCCTTCCAAAGAAACAACAGTCCAGCAACCACAAAATAACTAAAAGTGACTGTAGTCTTACCCTTAGCATACCCTTAACACCACCAGTGGGATGTTAAATAATCAATGTACAGCAAAGCTTCATCAGGAACCTCTTTTTTCATCTCTCTCTCCCAGGCAGCACCTGCTCCTGGAAATCTCTCTTGTGCATCTCCATACTGTCCCAGCTCCCCCTAACTCAGTCTTCTGGGCGCCCCTTCTCAGCTGTCCTATCCCTGATTCAGCTCTTTGCTACCTAGATCAGCTCAGCCTCTCCAGCTTCTTTCCACTTTTCTGCACAAGCTAAAGAGGAGCTAGAAGCTGATCCAGGAAGCAAAATCTCTTCTTGAGCAGAGGGCGTGGGGTGGGGGCAGTGGAAGAAGACTGAAAACCTCACCACCTCATACATTTTATTTCGCCTCTGATGCAAATTCACTTCGCCCCCAAAGGAACAGATGCTACCTGGAATCCCAGAGAGCTGCCCCTTACCTGCCCCGAGGCTCTGCCGTGCAGACTGTAGTCCCACAGAACCAGGACGTGCCCATCCAGGAACCCACCTCCAGGCTCAAAGGCTGGCAGCTGTTTTAGGGAAACACCCAGAAAGGCAAACCTTTTCCGATCCAGGATGTGCTGTCTCCTCTCAGTCAGCCCTCTTTTTCCTTGCTAATTCTAGTCACTTTGGCCTGCTCTCTTTACTCACTCATTCATCGCCTGGCACGGGGCTAGATCTGGGCGTACGGCGAGGGCTCCTCATTTAGCAGAGAAGATCGACGGCGAACTAGTGGTTTATGAGGGCATCTTATCCGGGAGATTTTCAGCAACATATGGGCATGTGTGACAGGGCAACCAACCTGGTCTTTGGGGGAGTGGGGTTTGTGCAAGTAACCATCCTTTGGGAGCAGGTGGAGGCTGAGACCTGTAGGAGAGGAGGAAGCCAGGTGAGCCTTGGGGAGAGAATTTCCAGAATAGAGAGACGAGAGACACACACACACACAGAGGATGATGTGCTCCGGGCTTGCTCAAGAAACTGGAAGAAGACCATTTGATTGGTTGGTCGGTGGCAAAGGGGTGGAAGAGGAGAGAAGGCTGGAAATCAGAGGGACCAGACTGCATAAGCATTGGTCAGCCTTGTTGAGGACGTTGCTCTCTACCCCAGAACAAATGGGAAAGCCTGGCAGAGTTTTAAACAGGGAAGGGACATAGTCAGATCCTTCTCTCCCACCTAGAGATAGTGGGTCAAGATTTCTGTCCTCCATGGACTGGCTATGGTCATGAAGCACAAGTTTTGGGTTCAGACTGGCCTAGGCTCAGAAGTCCCTGCTCTACCCTCACTGGCAGTGTGGCCAAGGCCAGGCACCTCCCTTTCCATCTGCACAATGGAGCTTACCATACCCTGTAAAGATGCTAACAAGTTACATATTCGTGGGACCCCAGCTACATCCCAGGCACTTTACACGTATTATCCCATTCGTTCCTCATGATGAGTGCTTGACACGAATGCTGCTGTCTTCATTTGATGGGTGACTAAAGCTCAGAAAGGTTAACCAACTTGCATAAGGTCACAGAGCTCAAATTTGAATCCTGATCTGTATGAGTTCAATTAAAATCTCCTCTCTTAACCACCACACCATATTTCAGACTACTTATTTAAGGGCCAGGCACATAGTAGGCACTCAGCAAGTGTCCGTTCCTTTCCCGGATCTCCTCCCACAGCAGGGGGCCACATGCCCTCACAGGAGCCACCCCGAGCCACAGATGTCTGCTCCCACCCCTGCCAGGGCCAGCTTGCTGCCCATCCAGGTCAGCTCACAATATCTCCAGCTGGATAGGGAGCCTTCTTCAGTGCCATGTAGCTCATGTGCACGATCGCAAAGGGGCCTCTGGAGGGGGTCTTGCTGTGCCAGTTAAGTGACTTTACCCAAAGTCATGCCCCTGGTAGGTAGCTGGGGTGACGCTGCTGGCCTTCAGACCACATTACTGGGGACGAAATTCCAGGAACTCCATACCTTATTCTTTCCCACTTGTCTTTGAAAAATTTCAGCCTTGCCTCATGGGCCAATATTGTGATGACATTTCTGTCATCATCCTAAAGGTCCCTGGATGAAAGGTGTAGACTCATTAAGAGGAAAAGCCTCAGTTATATGCTATCAGAGGTCAGAGCTTAGATAGAAGGGATCTTCTGTCCCCAGATAAAACACAGAGGATCGTAGGGTACCCTGGGAGGTGGAGGTGGACAGGGATGCCTGGGGCAGGTATTTTGTGTCCCTCAAACCATGTCTGGTAGGTGGCTGGTTCTGCCTAAGGTCACTTTCTTAGTCACAGGTCTCCTGCAGAGTGGACATGGGGAGAGGGTACAAGTGTCCAGCACAGAGGAGGGGATGGGTGATCCCTGCCTGTCCCTGGCCAGGTCCTACGTCCTCTTCATCCTACGGCACATGTAACCCCCTGCTCCACACTGGGATCACTACCATGAGGGTGGGGTGGGTGTGGGGAGTGAGTAGGAGGCCAGCAGAGGAGAGGGGCCTGAGATAGATGTGAAAAGCTGGCCAACAGAAAAAGAGAGAGAGGGAATTTGACTCAGAGGCAGTGTGCCTGGAAGGAGACAAAGCTGCCCCAGCTTCCTCTGGAAATTGCTTTGTTTAAAATGCAAAGTGCAGATGTGTTGAGATGACATCTTAGCATCCATCACCCTATGCAAATACAGACCCTGGGGAAGAGGAGCCCCTGTAAGTCACTCGGATCCCCTGATCGAGTGCGTGTGGTGACGGCAGGCCGCGGGAGCAGCACAGGGGTGGGTGACAGCTCGCCACCCAGGAGAGGGGCTGGACAAGAGGGTGGGGGGAGGGAGCCCAGCCCTGGGCATGGGGTTGGGGTGTCGGTGGATCCCCAGCAGTAGGGATGAGCTTCGCCACCTGCGCACACCACCCAACCCCCGCCCCAGGCTAGCTGCTCTTGGATGGGGATGCGGTCGTGGGATGCTGCTGCAGGTGATAGAAGGACAGAGCTCTAAACAAGGAGCTGACAGGCTCAGGGACAGTGAACTAAAACCTTATGGGTGAGCGGGGAGGATGCCCCTTGTCTGAACACTCTGCCCCGGGAAAACTGGGGAAATTGAAGACCTGGTTAGGGGTGGGGTGGGGCTCTTAAACTCAAGCCCATCATCTGATATCTCAGCCAATCACCATACCTGGTCTTCACTGTGGTGTTCCAGACTCGGCTTGTATAACTTCAGTGACAAAAACTTAGCCTGGTAGGATTACCAGGTAAAATCCTAGATGCTCAGTTAAATTTGAATTTCAGACAAATAAGGAATAATTTTCTAGTATAAGCATGCCCAAAATATCGCATGAGATTTTTGTCGTTTACCTGAAATTCAAATTTAACTGGGTGCCCTGTATTTTTACTTGTTAAATCTGGCAACCCTACAGCCTGGACGATCCATTCCATTTCTGCACATATCTAATCACTAAGTCATGGGTTGAGCCCACCTCTGCCTTCTTGTCATTTCTACGCATCCCAGCCCATCCCGGTTCTGCCTTCCAGGCCACATGCAACAACTTTACTTCCTTCCCTTTATCTTTCACAGGTTCCCCCCACTTACCCCCACCCATAAATGTCCTGCATTCCCAACCCTGTCTTAGCCTCTGCCCGTGGTCCTCAACCCTGGGGAAAACCGCTCAGCTTTGCTGTGAACTCCACTCCAAACACACTGTCTTCAATATTCATTCCTCTACTCAACAACTGTTTGTTGAGTTCATGCTATGTGTCTGACACATGGGTAGACACTTAGGATCCAGCAGTAAAAAAGACAATTGTGGTCTCTGCTTCGCTGGGGCTTCCATGCTACTTGGGTTAGACAGATTTTTTAAAAAGAAGAAGCAGCAGCTAATAAAGTAATTATAAGTGTGACGGATAGAAAGGAATAAGGAATCTGAGATGGAGAATTATGGGATGGGGAGGAAAGCTACTTTAGGTGGGATTATTGGGGAGGGTCACTCTGAAGAGATGACATTAAAGCCAAGCTCTGAAAGATGAGACAATGTTAACTGTGCAGAGTGAGTGGAAGTATATTCTAAATAGTGAAAACAGCATGTGCAAAGGCCCTGGGGTGAGACTGAATCTCAGCAGGGGGGCTTAATGTTAGCCAACTCTTTCATTGCCCAGAATTTTTATTTTATATTTATATTTTTATTTTTATTTTCAGTGGATATTCTGACTTCCAGTATTCTTAAGATCCCAAGCCAATCTCATCCTTTAGCAGGTGACCTCACCTCCTGATTCACTAAGAAGATGGAGGCAACACACTTCCTTTTATCACCAAGTTTCCTCCCATGGTCACACACCAATTTCTTCCTTTCCTTTGTTCTTGAAATCTGTTCTGACTTCCCTCCACAGCCAGCCCTCCCCCCAGCCCCTTTGGGGCCTTTGCTTCATCAATTATTTCCTCTGTCTTGTACTTTCAACCTTGCCCATTCCACTGGCTCTTCCTCTTTCACCTTCAAACTAGCTCAAACTTGATAGCTCCTCTTCCAGCTGTGACTTTCATCTCTTTTTTTGTGTTCTTAGCTGTTCTGTTCTGAAGCTATTGATGTCTTCATTGTTTCCCTCCTGATTCACTCTTCATGCATGTCTTCTGTCTTCTGCCATCTTCCACCCAATAGCCTCTGCTCTTTGAAAGACAGTCAGTACTGCCTTTCCCAGACTTTCTAAACATGTGGTTCTTCCCCTTCACCCTCTGCACAGGTCTGTGTTCTGCTGCCTGGGACATCATGTTATTTCCTTGCCTGAATGCAAGGTCCTTGAAGTCAGGGACTTGTCTTATGTTTTACCACCCAAAGCCCCAAGCACATTACTTTGCCCAGAGGAACCACTCAGTACATATTTATGAGTTGAATTCAATTGGGGTGTCTCTTGGGACACTTCTGGGAACAAATGTGAGAGAATTTCCTCTGGGGTAAATGTGAGAGGGCTCCCCTCAGTGGCAGAATGAGGAGGTTGGATTGGAGATGGGGGTGGGGAGAGAGAGGGAAGGAAGGGGGAACAGGCAGAGGGTGCCAGCTTTCATAAGAGGATGATAAATGATAACAGTGCTGGGAACAAAACCAAACATCTTTCATGCTGTCAGAGCAATGAAGCCAACACATTCCAAGATGCGGGCACCTGGCAGAGCCTTGCTTTTGGAAGAGGCACAGACTCTCAGTCCCCTTCTGCTCACAGTCAACAACCCAATTCATCTTCCTTGGGGTGTCTTCTGAAACTGCAGGGAGATGTGTATCCTGGGGTTGGTGAGAGGGAAGGAAGTCAACCTGAGCCAGCTGTCCTCTTCAATGTCCCCTTCCTGGGCAGTAGTGGTCTCATGTGACCCTACTGGTCCTTTCCTTGCCTGGGGTCAACCAGATGGGGTTGGCTTCCATGCGTGTTGCAGGGCATTTGTCCCACCCTCTTTTATGGAGCAATAAAATATTAAAGTAAAGATGCTCCCAGAATAAGCAAACTGAAACACACCTGCTGGGGGTGATGAGAAGACCCCAGAGACTTAACTGTTTTCTTCCTTTGTCCACAGTAGGGTGTGAAGTGGAAGAAGCCGTGCTCTGACAGTCAGGAAACCTGCCTGGATTCGGGGTCTGGCTTTGCCATGGAAAAGTTATTTAACCTCTCTGAGTCTTGATTTCCTAATCCCTAACTTGTTGGGTTGAGTAAATGAACCTCAAGTTACCTTCTTATTTTCTTATTCTGTTATTCCTTGTGCAACTCAGCAATGGGCATCTGTGGTTTTCTCAACCCATTTCTGTCTTTATGATAACAGCACCCCACTTCACCATTCCCTTTCCACATAGTCCTGGCCAGGCTGTCAACCATACTACCCTCCCCAACAAGGGGTGGGGCCAGGATCCAAGCTCAGCCAATCAGACTCTGGGACAGGGTCACGTGTCGGCAGCCCCCCAAGGGACCTACTGTGGGTCCAGCTACCCAGCTGCCCAGGTTCCTGCCCTGCCAGAGGTCAGATTGTCCATCTCCTCAGTTTTTCAAACTCTCCAGTGTTGCTCCAATAAAATCCCTTTTTCTCCAGGGTCAATGTCTGGTGCTTATAATCAGTGACCTTGATGATAAATTGTTAGAATCCTGAATCCAGGATCAGAAAGTGACTGGAGATGGCACAGATTGAATTGTCAATAAAGCTGCCTCTCGGCTGGGGAGACTTTTAATAGAGAAACAGGGAGTAATCTTGCTAAGCTTTACTGTCTGCTCCTGAGAGAAAAGGGTGCCGGTTCAGCAACTGGGGATCCCTTGGAGAATTCTGAGAAAACTCTGAGGCTCCCTGAGAGAATGCCATATATGCCAGTGTCTTTTGGCACTTCCCACCAAGGGTATTCCTCTATGCCTGAGCCCAGACATGGGTGCACCTGTGACCTAAATGATGCTTCCAACAGGTCAGGCCAGGTAAGTCAGCAGTTCACATAACCTCAGCAACTGCTCCTGACCCAACACTGCCCAATAGCATTTAACAAGTCAACAAGGAAGGAGGCACTGAGTGCCCTCCATGGGCTTATAGAGCTGGTCTTACAAGATGCCCTTAACAAGTGTGCTGTTGAATGTCTGAAACCTTAGGTAGCTGGAAAGAAAAGATCTTGAGCAAGAGTGGAGGTCAGGGACTTCATCTTTGCTAAATGAATTTGAGTATAAGAATGATGAAGGGAGGTCACCTGGCCACCTTGGGAGCAGACCTGAAAAGGAACTCTAGTTTGGACTTTCTAGTTCTTCCCTATAGGACAGTGTTTCTCAAAGTGTGATTATGAAACATTTTCTCATGGTGTTTGGACATTTAAAAAATTTTTATTGGGACTTCCCTGGCTGTCCAGTGGTTAAGACTCTGCACTTCCAATGCAGGGAACACGGGTTCAATCCCTGGTCAGGGAACAAAGATCCTACATGCCGCATGGTGCGGCCAAAAAAAAAAATTTTTTTTTATTTTTAAATTTTGTTTTGCTTTATTTTATTTTAATGTGTATTAGAGAAAATATTACTAACCTATCCAAATATGTTCTACAGATATTTTGCTTAGGAAGAAGCTAAAGTAGGTACGTAAGGCTAAAAAGTGAGTTCGTTTGAATAAAAATATTAAGTATGTAACAGTATAAGTGGGATATGAATTTGGTGACCTTTGCGAAGGTGGAGCTGGAGTAACTGAAGTTGGGCAGCACTTGTGTAAGAGAAGCTCTGAGCCTCCCCCCACTTCCTGCCCCGCCCCCTCACCACCTCCAGCCAACGCCTCCGCCTCTGCGTGGCTGGGTGAGGAACCTATCTTGAGTCTGTGAGCTCCTCTAGGCACGGGCTAGGCTTCGTTCACATTGACTCCTCTGTGTCTAGCGCACAGCCAGCAAATAGGAAGTACTGACAGATTGAATAATAGTTTTATGCCCTGCCCTGCTCTAGAAGACAATTAAAGCAGACAACACAGAGTAGACTTGCACAGAAACAAAGCATGACACAAATTCTAGCCCTTTTTCACAACACGCTTATCCTGTCCAACTGGTCAACCAATCCCAACCACTCGCTAAGTAGCTTAAAACCACCCATTCTGTCTACTGCCATCCATCCCCATTGCTACTGCCCGGGTCAGGCCACCAATATTTCTCACCTGAAATATTGTTTGTTGCTATCTCCTGACTACTGTCCCTGTCTCCAGTCTTACCACATCTAAGCCATTTTTTTCACCCAACAGCCAATGGATTGTTTCCAAAATGCAGCTCTACCCCCTGATGGCTTCCTGCTGCTCAGAGGTTGAACTCACAGTCTTTAGAATGGTAGACAAGGCCTTTCGTGACCTGGCCTCTGTCTACCTCTCCAACATTATCTCTTACCAATTGCATTCCCTACCCCACTCACCAGCCATATTGTAGTTTTCCCTGAAAGCACCATGCGTCTGGGCCTTTGCACATACCACTCCCTCTGCTTGAAATGCCCTTCCCTTTCTTCTTCTGCCTCACTCCTCCTCAATCCTCAGGATCCACTGAAACTTCACCTCCTTCAAGAAGCCAGCCCAGACTTTTCAATTTGGGTTTCATGTTCCCACAGCACCTGCCCTTACTTATCCTAGTACTTACAATAATGAGTCCCAGTTGTTCGTTTGTCCACATGCCTCATAAATCCCAAAGTCTTTGAAGGCAGGATCCATGGCTTATTCACCTTTTTAAAAAAACTTATTTATTTAATTTATTTATTTTTGGCTGCGTTAGGTCTTTGTTGCTGTGTGCCGGCTTTCTCTAGTTGCGGCGAGCAGGGGCTACTCTTCGTTGCAGTGCGCAGGTTTCTCACTGCAGTGGCTTCTCTTGTTGCGGAGCACGGACTGTAGGCACGTGGGGTTCAGTAGTTGTGGCACACGGTCTCAGTAGTTGTGGCTCACAGGCTCTAGAGCGCAGGCTCAGTAGTTGTAGCGCACGGGCTTAGTTGCTCCGCAGCATGTGGGATCTTCCCAGACCAGGGCTCAAACCCGTGTCCCCTGCATTGACAGGTGGATTCTTAACCACTGTGCCACCAGGGAAGCCCAGCTTATTCACTTTTATATCTCCAGAACCCAGCCCAATGATGGACTGAGAATAGGCCCTCAGCAAATATTTGACAACTGAGTAGCTGATGGCCACAGTCCTGGGAAAGCTCATGACAAAGGGGCTTGGAACCATGGAGCCTCTTAAACTCATTAGCGCTATCCACCAAGTAGTTCTAACTTCCCACCTGCTCAGCACACAGTAGGATTGCACTCCCTGGCCCCCCTGTAGCCCCCCACATGGTGGGGACCATGTGATTATTCTGGTTAATGAGTTATAAGCAGAATTCCAAGAGTCACTTTTAGGCTGAAGCATTTAATGCCAGAGCTCTCCCTCCATCTGCTCTGAAAACCTGCAATGATCCAGATGGTGGCTTCTCCCTCAGTCGGAATCCTAGAGTGCCTACAACGCCAAGTAGAGCCCCCTGCTGACCTGTGATTAATATGTGGGATAAATGAGAATAAGCCTTTGTTACAGTAAGTTTCTGATTTTTTTTGTTTAACCAGCACTACCTATCACAACTAACACACCCATGTAGACCCTGGGGCCCAAAGGACTTAATCTGAAGTATATTCTATCCTTCTATCTTCATTCTGGTCTAGTTCACTGCTCATGCTGACCTTTGCCTAACCAGCCCCCTCTCATCCAGAAACAAGAAGGAAGGAAGGAAGGGGGGAGGGAAGGGAGGGAGAAAGGAAGGAAAGGAGGAAGGAAGGAAAGCCATCATACCATTAACCAGGAACCCAGCTGAATGGCCACTTGGGAGACATGGCCTCAAGAACTGTGAAGTCCATAGTGAGTTCACCGCCATGAAGACAGACCAGCCCACCCTCAGACAGCAAAGGGGGAGCTGGGTAGTTTTCCTCCCTGTCCTCTATATAGCCAGTTATTTGGGGATCCTTAAAACTCACAGTGTGTTTACCCTCTAAATCTGACCCTCGTCCCACTCCTAACTCATATGTACCCTGAGACACCCTTTATAGGTAGGTATACACACCCTGAGGGGGGAGGAGGTCACAACTCACACAATATCACACCCATGCCACCTACCAGCCAGTGTCCATACCACTCACAGCTCACAAAATGTCCCTCTGCTAGTCCCCACCCTGTTCTTTTTTTTTAATATTTATTTATTTTGGCTGTGCCAGGTCTTAGTTGCAGCATGTGGGATCTTCACTGCAGCGTGCGTTATCTTTTAGTTGTAGCGTGTGGACTTCTTAGTTGCGGCATTCGGGATCTAGTTCCCCGACCAGGGATGGAACCTGGGCCCCTTGCATTGGGAGCGTGGAGTCTTACCCACTGGACCACCAGGGAAATCCTGGGCTGTCTGTTCTTGAACACATTGGTATCATGGTTCCCCAGACACCAATGCCATCAACCACACATGTAGGGAGTTATGGTTGGGCACCATCTTGTTCTAGCGTCTGAGTCCTGGGGTCCTGATGTGAGGTCCTGTGCTTCCCTGGCAGGGGGGTATGTACACCATATAAAACCATGTATGTTCCAGGCCTTCTCTCATACCCGTTAAGCCTAATTAGAATGCCAATGCATAATCATATTATTCTAATGCCCCAGGTAATGATTAAGAATAATGGTGATTTCCACTTCCCTTCCCCTTTCTTCCCCCATCTCCTTTTCCTCTCCTCCCACAGAAAAGCTACATATTTGCTTCTTTATGAATTTTTGCTTGACTTTATTCTTTCCCCTGGAGACTGGGAAGATGTTGGCTGGGTAATGATGATGCTCATCCCATTCTGGCATTTTTGTCACTGGATTCTCAGTGCCAGTTACAGAACATGGCATCAAATGTTGCTGATGGGGATGGGGACAGGACAGAGAGGAGGAGAGTAACGTTGATGGGGTGTACACATTGGGAGTTGCTCTCCTGGACATTTGCTCACTTAGTTTTCATGGCAACCAAGGGTAAATGATATTATAACTATCATGAGGACTGTCCAACCTGGGGAACATTGGACCTGCAAGATGGGTATGGGAGGACAAAGCAGAGGAGAGAAAAGGGAGGAGAATGGAGCTGAACTGCTCTTCCCAGAGCCCTCCTCCCGCAGCATCACACACACACACACACACACACACACACACACACAACCACCACGTGTAGAAAGTTCTTCCACCCAAGCCCTGATCACTTGTTTGCACAGACTTACCCAGATTTGCTGGATGAAAGTGGTAAACTCTTTGAGATCTGGGAGTCTGAAGCTCCACTTCCTCAAATAGGTGGCTTCCTGTCTTCAAAATGTCCATCCTGTATCCAGCCTGGAAACAGAATGATCCTGGAAAGTCCACTGTCAATCTAAGATGCACTTCCTTGGTGTGGGGTAAAGAACATGGACTCTGGAATCAGAAGGACCTGGGAAAGTCTCTTAGCCTCTCTGAGCCTCAGTTTTTCTATACTTAAAATGGGAATTATCATGCTTACCTCATCAGACAGATGGCTCACACAGAGTGCCTAGCAC